>NC_050574.1:423489953-424950642 GCF_011100635.1 Trichosurus vulpecula
TCCCAAACTCTAATTTTGATGAGTGGACTGTTTATTATGTAATAGCATAAAGCCCCTCACCTCTGTCTGAACTGTATGCTGATGTGTTTATTGGGTTTCTTCAGCACTGTTACTTCAAAGAACTTTTTAAATATCAGACTATAAACTATAAGAAAAGACAGAAGATCTAAAAAGGGAAATTAGAATAGAGAAAGGGTAGAGATGAGAAGGTAGAAGAGAAAGAGATTTTTTTCTTTAAAAAAAGTTGGTATTAGACAATAATAAGAGAACAAGGACTTTTCACACATAGTCCTTGTCCTTGCTCCATAAAGACTTCCCTCACTCCCCACCCCTGTCACAAACAGTATAAGTAAGCCACTTCAAACATGGTGCAGATGGAAATCTGAGAGTTGAAACAAAAGCATGTTCTGGAGAACAAGAAACAAATGAGTTGTAGGACTAGCATCAGGACCCAACTGAACAGGGGCCATTGCTGCTCATTGACCTAAATATGAAAAAGCGTCAAGCTTTTGGGTGTCCTGACCAAAACATTCTTCATTGTTCTTGCCTGCACAAGTTCAGAATTTAAAGGAACGACCTATATTTATATTTTGTGTTTAGGAGATGGCAGTGAGGTGGGGGGAGGAGGGAGTTGTGGGAGTATGGGGATAGGGAAGGATGCTCTTTTTTTTAAGAGGCACTGTCCATGTTACTAATTTTCTTAAGTATGCTAACTGATGTGATTGGTGGGTTTTTTTCTTTATTTTGCTCTACTCAAGAGGCTTTTAAATATATTTTAGTTGTAATAGAATTTAATTGCAGTGAGTGCATTTGTGTGTGTGTGTATTTGTGTCAATGCTTAGATATTTTTTTAATGTTGTGGTTCATAATTTGCTTTGTGGCTTATTTGTCCCAGTACTGAAGAAAAGCAATGATTTATTCGGGACAAGATATGAAGCCAGCGTCTCTTTTGATGAAATGAAATTTTAAAAGGTAAAAAAAGATTATGGCTCAGGTTTCATATGTACCCATAATAATAATAATTGAAATTTCTATAGTACTTTACGATTGACAAAGTGCTTTGCATATGATCCTAGCTCTCAGGCTAGAAGGGAGCCATCTAGTCCACCCTCCCAACCTCATTTCACAGAGGACAAGACTGAGGGTCAGAGAGGCCAAATAATTTACCCAGAATCATGTACAACTAATATCAGAGTCAAGATTTGGATGTAAGTCCTTCTGACTCAAGTCCAACACTATCTACTACACACAGTGTTAACTCTTGTATAGACCTTTAGAGAATATTCAAAATAATCTTTATCATAGTAACCCTTTTTTCATATAAACAGGGTGTGTGTGTGTGTGTGTGTGTGTGGAGACAGACACAGACAGGAGAGAAGGGAACAACAAGGTTTAAAAATGCCATCATCGGTTTCCTTTTGACAATTTTGTTTTTTTGTTTTTACCTTCCTCAAGAGCCAACTGGGACTGACTTTAATGAGTGAAGCAAGAATGGTTTCTATATTTCCTTATGGATCCTGAGAAAGGATACTGACTTCCCTTCCCCCACCCACAGCATGAAAGGAAAAAATAACTGAGTGGCCTTCAGGGCATAGGAGTTTGAGCCAGAGCTGCAGTAGCTGGGCAGGAGGCATCTGGAGTTACACCCTCTGATGGTCTCTGGAGGACCAGGAATGAGCCTAAGATCAAAATTACATTTGAAATCATTTATTTTCACATACGGGATGAAAATCACATTTAGTCTAGATTCATGTAAAGAAAACAGAGATTAGAATTTTTTTTATATGAGGTTCTGGCAAGGGAGATAAACATGCAGGTTTGTGTAAAATACAGGCTGCATCGGACTCTGAACTTCAGACCCAGGAAGAATTTGAACCTTTTTTTTGAGTTAGGAATTGGGAAGAGAACGATTTCTGGTTTTGTTTGATTTGTTTTTTAAATTTTTTTGGAACTGGAGGTCTCTTGATTGGTACTGGGAGTGATTGGTACTCCCAGTGATAGGGACCTCTCCCAAACCTCCCTTATGACTTAGAGGTTTTTTTAGTTCAGCTAAGAGAAAGCAGGATTCAGAGTTTGATCAGACACAGAGGAAAATGGGGGAAAGACCTGAAGATTTCAGTGGATTGTAAGCTAATGTGAGTCAATAGCAGCAAAAAAAGGTAATATGAGCTTAGGTTTCAGTGAGGGCCATAATGTTCCAAATGAGGGAAATGATAGTCCTATTGTGCTCTGCCCTAGTTAGACAACATCTGGAAGGTTTCATTTAACTATGGGCTTTATGCCTTAGGAAAAACTGACAAGTGGTGAGTGAATTGGATAATAAAGGGTTAGAAACTACCCCATACAAGAAAAAGTTGAAGAACATAGGAATATTTAATGAGAAGAAGGGGAGATCTAAAGAGGATGTGTTACTACTTCATAACTGACATTAGAACTAGGAAGATAGAACTAGGAACATAAAGACATCTTCCAGTTCAATATAAGGAGTTCTTTGGAGGTCTTCAAGTAGAAGTTGGGGATGTTTCAGATGGGATTATGCATTAGACTAGATCTGTAGTCTCCAAAGTAGGAGAGGACTGTGGAAGGGCCCCAGGAGGACTGTGGCCTGACCCCAAGGGATGTGTAATGAAACCAGTCAGAGAATAAGAATAAAGTTCAAATCCCACTGTCATGACAACAGCCAATCATGGCACTCTTCTCCAATGGGACCACATCTACTCTTATCTCTCTCAGTTCCTTCCCTCTGCTGTACAAGGTCTCATCTTTCCATTCCTCAGGGTAGTTATAACCTAATCACTTCTACCCACAGTAGCTGTGCAGACATCATTAGCAAAATTATACCCTGCCAGCCCCTAACTCACTTTGTGGTTGCCCAGGTACCCTTAAGGTAACAGTCTCCATATTTGAGGGCAAAAGCCCCACTTTCCTCCTTTTAATCTTGATTGGGACAGAGGAAGTCACATAAGACAGTCAGATATGAATGGATTACAATCTTATATTACATTCCCTCCAAGCCTAACTATCTTCCAAACTTCTCTATGATTGTTAAGGATACCATCATCCTAACAATCACCCAGGTTCCATGGTATTTGACAACTGTCTGTGGTTCTGACAACTGTGGTGTCATATTTGAGTCATTTTCCTTTATTCCACACATAATTATCCAGTCAGTTGCCAAACTGGGTTCCTGTACAAAGAGAGTCTACGTAACTTTAATTCTAACACAAAAGCACTCCATCAGAATCTATTCTGTACGGAATGGATTCAACATCAATGAGCATTCAGGAATTTGCTAAGGGGTCCATAATCCTTTATATGCTGTTGTCACTCGAAATGATCTAATACACACTCTGCCTCAGAGAGGAAGTATGCCACACAATGAAAAGACATCTGACTCTGGAGTCAGGAAAACCTGAATTCCTGTCCCCACTATGATTCAAATTAGCTATGCGACTCTGGTCAAGGAATCACTTAACCTCTCAGTGGAAAACTTTCTAAGACTCTTAAGTTGCAGAAAAGATATAGACCTGCATTTGAAGAGGGAGTTGCCTCATACGGATGTGCTTTATTACCAATGAAATCACAAATTCAATTCCTATCCTCCCCTCCTATCAGGGACATTTTAGAAGATAGCACCAGGGACTCTTCATGCTCCATGGCTAGGCAAATGTATCTCCTTCCTCCCTACCCTTTTTAAAAATTACATCTTGAACTTCTCTCTAGTAATGCTACTGGAGCATGTCCATGGATAGATTGAATAGCAGTAGGCCCTTTGTCTTGAATGAATCTTTTTTCCCTTTGTTGTTGGTTCGAATCAAACAGCTCTGGATGCCAGTTTTTTAGGCTGATGCTGTGAGCTAAATGAAAGGAAATGGGTCTTATACCTAGTAGATGCTTAATGAGTGTTTTTAATTGAATCGAATTGGATTGGATTAAAGAAATGCAGCATAAGGGATTTAGGTCAGCTATAAGAAGATTCCCCTGACTTTGGGGGCTTTGCATGGTGTCGACTCAGCACACAGTAAGCATGCATAAATGCCTCTTGATTGACTAGACATTTAGACTCTGACATTTGCTGCAGAGGGACACTGTGGAGTCTTCTTTCTGTAGAGGCCCTTAACAAACAGAATTGATTCTCACATCTCTAAGATAGTTACAGTAAGCACTCCTTTTTAAGCAGGGTGATAAGCTAAAAAGCCTCTCAAAATTCCACTTTCTGGCTCTTGGTGCGACTCTGTAATCTCAGAGTTGGGGCAGTAAAGATTTCCCTCATTGAGCATTCCTTGGCTCAGTTTCTCAATCAATAAACATTTATTAAGTGCCTACTATGTGCCAGGCACTGTGCTAAGTGCTGGGGATACAAAAAAGAGGCCAAAAGAAAACCAAACCAGTCCCTGCCTTTAAGGAGCTTACATTTGCTTTAGCAGACTTTCAGGTAGGTGTATAACAGGAGGAAACAGTGGAGTATATTAGAGTAACAAAGTCAGAACACTTGAGTTTCAGACCCAACTCTACTACTTACCAGTTACTGTTTATAGCTTTGGGCAGGTCTCTTCATTTCCCTGGGTCTCAGCTTCTCCACCTATAAATAAGGGAATTGGCTTATGTGATCTTTAAGCTTCCATATTTTCAAATTCTATGGAATAGATGAATAAATGAGTTAGGAGATGCTCTCTAGGTCTAGGTTTACTGTTTCATAATTTCACTCAATTCTTAGGAGCCCCTAACAGAATTTAAAGGAGTATTTCCCTACCTTAAGACCAAAACTAGAAAGAAACTATCAATTTCTGGTCTTTACAAGCCTCTAATGTACTTTTTTCCCTACCCATAAATCTCTGTGACTTCACAATCCCAAACTTACAGGATAGTTAATGACAACAACCACAATAATAATAACAGTAGCATTTATATAGCACCTACTGTGTGCTGGTAAGATGTATAGGGTGTTCAAGGAAGACTAGCACCTCTGGTGTGCCCTTTTCAGCGCTGCCTACCTGCCTTTGGTGTCTACCTGGCACTCAACTCTCACCTGAGGCTCCAAGAAACCGCAGCTTGTGAAGTGGCCACACCCCAGTAAACTGTCTCAGCAGACAGGTTGAGGGTAACGAAAGGCCTCAAACAACTCTACCTCATTTAAATCCAGTTCACGCATGAGTTCCCATCACATCACCCAGTGATATCATCGCTCCTCCTCAAAAACAAAGGACAGACAACAGCTATGTGCCAGGCACTGTGCTAAGCGCTTTTCAATTTTATCTCATTTGATTTTCACAACAACCCCATGGAGGGGGTGGGGGTAGGTGCCATCGTCATCATCATCAATTATTCCCATTTTGCAGAAGAGGAAAGTAAGTCTGAGAGAGGTTAAATGATTTGCCCAGGACCACACAGATGGTAAGTGTCTGAGACTGGATTTGAATTCAGGTCTTCCTGACTCCAAGCCTAGTGCTCCATGCACTGCATCTCCATTTGTGGAAGACAAGGCAGGGGAAAGAAACACAATAGTTTCAAACTCTCTAGTCATAAAGATATTGCACAGGGTGTCATCATCATAATAGGGTGGAGTAAATAGCATCAACTTTGCAGCTAACATCAATACACACGACTCAGCTCTGTAGACATGTAAACACACTTCAAACAACCTTTTGGTTGGAAAAGTTAGTATCCCCTAGATGCTGCATAAAGAATCACCACTGCTGAATGCTCCCTTATGAATGCTCCCAATCTGCTGAACAAAGCCCCTTACTGTCTCTCAGGTGACAACACCTCCCCCCTCCCCATTTAATGAATGTTTTGAAGTTTCTTCTTTGGAGGGATATGTCCTATTAATTGGCACTGAAGGGCCAGTGTGCTCTTTCAGGGCTGGTACAGGTAGGTGTGGGTATAAAGGGTTTGGAACCTAGCATAAACAAACCATCCCACCCACGTACAGTGAAGGCTTCACCTGGGCCTCAGGACTGCTTTGAAATAGTGGAGTCCTTCAGCTCCCAAAGTACTTACCAGATGAGGCATTACCATGTCCTTGACATACTACTGTAGTTATGCCCAATTTTGTAATGCTGGCATAAGGAACATCTGGGCCAAGTTGTAGCTAGGGGGAGGGGAGTTGGAGAATGTCTGTAGGGATCTGCTCATCTAAAAATGTGATTTATTACCAGGGTCTAGAACCAAACTGTGAAGCAAAAAACTGGAACAGTCTATACGTTTCAAGCCCAGAATATCTCTGATTGGGGGCAGGGGAAAGGGAGGCAGGAATTTCTTATCTGCAACATTCTTTTTTTTCTGAAAAGATAGGTAGGACATGGGCCCATGCTTAGAGTAACTATGCTAGTGGGGCCTGGTTTTAGTTAATTCAGCAGTAAAATAGGGCTGTCTTTCTGAGTAATAAGATCACAGCATCACTTACATGAAGTTGGAGTGGAAAAGGACTATAATAGTCCAGAATCCTCATCTATGAGATGAGGAAACAGGGATAAAGAAGTAAGTAAAGTGACTTCCCAAGGTCATAGAGGAAATTAGTGTCCAATCAAACTTTTCAATACCAGTACAGAATTCTTTCCACTGTGCCGTGCAAATAATAATAACATATTTGCATGTATTGTTTTAAAACTTATAAAACACTTTCCTCATAATAACCCTCTTAAATAGATAGTGCAGGTGATGTGATTCCCATTTCATAAAAAGAAAACTGAGTCTCAAAAAGGTTTTGTAAGTTGTTCATGGTCACACAACTGGTAAGTTGCCCAGGCAAAATTTCTAATTCCTTTGACTCCAAATCCATTACTTTCTCCCATACCACCTAGCTTTAGTGGCACCCTGGAAGAGCTCACCTAATTTCTGTATTTAGTTTTTAACACTTTTCAGCTTCATTGTCTATGTCTGGCAGCTTCCCTACCTTCTCCAGGACATTCCTGTCACCTTCCTGAGATCTAGCACCACAGTGTTCTACATACTACTGAGATAGATGCCAAGTAATTGCATCCATGATGATCTGCATTTAAGTATGCTTGGATAGATTCCCCTTTATTCCTCAGCCTCAGATACAATAGATTCTACCAGGACTCTCACTCCAACCCTGGGACCTGTAGTACTCCTCATTCTTGGAAGACTGGATACCAGTTGCTGTGTTTTGAGGAGGAACTGATGGCTAGAACGAGTGGAAAGCAGACCATTACCGTCCCACCTTCACCGGCATAACCCAGCTACAACTCTCTGTGTGTCCCTCTTATCTTGCCAAATGTTCAATTTTAACCATTGTGTCCTACAGTTCTCTAGAAGTCAAATCAATTACCATTTGTTAAGTGCCTACTATGTGTCAGGCACTGTGATAAGTGCCAGAGATAAAGAGAATGGCATGAACAACAGTCCCTGCCTTCGGTGGTGTTCACACTCTAGTGAGGAAGACAAAAGACAAACAGCTATGTACAAACAAAATATACATAAGATAAATTGGAAATAAATAAATAAGAGGGTTGGCGCTACCATTAAGGGGAAGCGGGAAAGGCTTCTTGCAGAAGGTGAGATTTTAGCTGAGACTAGGAGAAGCCATGTGGTAGAGATGAAGAGGGAGAGAATTCCAGGCATGAAGCATAACCAGAAAAAAGTGGCTCCACGAGATGGAGTGTCTTATGCAAGGAACAGCAGGCAGCTAGAAGCTTTTTCCATTGGCCCTGCAGTGAAAGAGAATTCGTGGATGGGGGGGGGGGGGGCGGGAAGACCTCATTTCAATGAAAAGATACTTGTGAGACACGGGAGGAAAAACCAGGAAGCAAGACCGTCCCTCCATTACAACTCCTATGCCTCATCTCATTTTCTGTAAAACGCCTTCCAAAACACTGACCCTCTCTCACAAGGCTAGAGCCAGATTTAGAGAGTGCTTCTTGGTTTAAACCTCTTGCTTGGAAAGGAAGAAGAAATTCTACTGCTTCATGGGAAAGGTCCTTGATTAGCAACAAGTGGTAATAAAGGGGTCAGTGAAAGAAAATCCCTTGGAGCATAAAACATGATGTCAGGATCCCAAAATAAAGTGTTGGGAGTTTTAAAAAATGTCAGTGGTTATGAATGGGAAGTTAAAGATGTTTGGGGTACTAACCTTAGAGGATGACATCATGGAAGGCAGCCGCCATCCTCTTTCTCATAAAAACATCCCCTTGATACCATTTTCAGAAGCAGTATATTGGCTTGGGGCCACTGGTTTCACCCAGGATAGTGATTCTTACATTTTTCTTTTTCTTTTTTTTTCTTTTTCTTTTTTTTTTTGTTTTTTGTTTTTTTTTTGGCAGGGCAATTGGGGTTCATTTCTCTTTTTCTAACATGGCTTTAGCCTATTTCTCAGAATTGCAGTCAATCAGCTGGTGATTATTAAGTTCCTACTATGTTCCAGGCAGTGTGCTCAGAGCTGGAATAGAAACACTTTAATTGCTTTAAACAGCAATTCCTACTGGCCAGGAACTTATATTGTAATGGGAAAGACAAGTACTGACATAAAGTATCACTGAATAAATATAAATAAAATAAGTAGTATTTTCTTCAGTGGTCTTTTGGACCTCCTTTTCCATTTGGCTAATTCTGCCTTTCAAGGCATTCTTCTCCTCATTGGCTTTTTGGAGCTCTTTTGCCATTTGAGTTAGTCTATTTTTAAGGTGTTGTTTTCTTCAGTGTATTTTTCAGTATTTTTTGGGGTCTCCTTTAGCAAGTCATTGACCTGTTTTTCATGGTTTTCTCGCATCCTTCTCATTTCTCTTCCCAATTTTTCCTCTACTTCTCTAACTTGCTTTTCCAAATCCTTTTTGAGTTCTTCTATGGCCTGGGGCCAGTTCATGTTTTTCTTGGAGGCTTTTGTTGTAGGCTCTATGACTTTGTTGTCTTCTTTAGGCTGTATGTTTTGGTCTTCTTTGTTACCAAAGAAAGAATCCAAAGTCTGAGACTGAATCTGGGTGTGCTTTCACTGCCTGGCCATATTCCCAACCAACTAACTTGACCCTTGAGTTTTTCAGTGGGGTATGACTGCTTGTAGACTAACAAGTTTTATGTTCCACGTTTGGGGGGGGAGGTGCCAGCTCTGTCACACCAGCACTCCTCCTTCCCCAAGAACCCCCAGCCTGGGCTGGGCTTAGATCTTTAGCAGGCTGTGCACTCCTGCTCTGATCCGCCACTTAATTCCTCCCACCAGATGGGCCTGGGGCCGGAGGCAGCAGCAACTGTAGCTGCCCCACCTCCGCTGCCCCCAGGGCTGGAAGCCGAATCAAGAACTCCTTCCACTCCCGCAGCTTTTCCCACTAACCTTCTCTGCAGTCTTTGGTGTTTGTGGGTCGAGGGGTCTGGTAACTGCCGCAGCTCACATATTCAGGGCGCTAGGGCCCCCTCTGCCCGGCTTCTGGTCTGGATGGTCCACGCCACTCAGGCTGGGCTCTGCTCCACTCCATTCCCAGCTCCCAGCTCCCAGCTCCGTGTGGAATAGACCTCACCCAGAGACCATCCAGGCTGTCCTGGGCTGGAGCCCTGCTTCCCTCTGCTGTTCTGTGGGTTCAGCCGTTCTATAATTGATTCAGAGCCATTTTTTATAGGTTTTTGGAGAGGCTTGGTACGGAGCTCACAGTAGTCCCTGCTTACCAGCCACCATCTAATATAAAGCAAATAAATGCAAACAAATAACACTTGATTAAATTCAAGATAGTTTGGGAAAAGAAAACACCAGCACTCTTTAAGGGGACCATGAAAGCCTTCATGTAGGAAGTGGTATTTGTATTTCTTCTAGAAGGAAAAGAGTGATTTTATGAGGCAGAGGTACAGAGGGAGTGCATTCCAGGCATGGGGAGAGCCAGTGCAAAGTCACGGAATCAGGAGTTGTGTTGGAGAAAAGTCCAGCGTGGCTGGATTGTAGCATTCAGGAGAGGAAGGAAAGACAGGTTGGAAAGATAGGTTGGGTAAATGTTGCGAAGGGATTTAAAAGCTAAACTCAACAGGTTGCATTTGATTGTAGAGGAAAACAATCTCCACAGGCCACAGGCGGCCCAAAGTACTTCTGATTGTAGCCCAAACCAGATTAAAATGTAATTGGAAAACATTTAACAAAATGAATAAATATATAATAAAACACAGATATTACATTCTAAAACTGTCAATATGTGGCCCACAGGGATCCTCATGTACAGGTTGGTGGCCAATATTGTTGCAGATGTTGTGATTGTTGTTTCAGTGCGATACCACTGCTCTACGGGAAGCCTTTCCCTGCCACCCTTAACTCTAGGGCCTCCCTTCTCTTCATTATTTCCTGTTTATTCTGCTTATAGCTTATATCTACATATTTATTGGCTTCTTGTCTCCTCCGTGGAATCAAGGATCGTTTTTGTCCTCTTTTTGTAACTAAACATTTAATGAAGTTCCTGGCGCATACTAGGCACTTAATAATTGTTTATCAATTGATGGATTGACTGACAATGGAGTCTATTGAGTATGGGAGTGATTTGGGTATTTATGCACCCTACATATATATATATATATATATATATATATATATATATATATATATATACGTGTATAAGTGTGTATATACACATATACACACATATACACATACATATACACATATATACATATATGCACACACACATATGTGTGTATGTATATATATATATATATATATATATATACACACATGTTAGCAAAAAGGTTTGTTCTTTTTTCATTATTTTAGTATCACTGTTCTCCCAGTCACTCAAGTTCAAATAGTCATACCCTTGGCTTTTCCTTAACTATCTCCACCTTCTCTTCCAATTAGTGGACACGTCTCTCAATTCTGCCTCGGAAATATCTCCCCACCTTTTTACCCTTACTGCCACCAGTCTGGTTTAGGGCCTCATCACCCCTTACCAAATAACTTTGATCGCCTGGCCTTCAGTCATCTCCTCTTTACTCCATCTTCCCTACAGCTGCCTGTGTAATCTGAATTGCTGGTAACTCTGATGCCATCACTATTCTATTGAAAAACCTTCAGGGACTTCTCATTCCTCTCTAAATGAAGTAGAAATGCCTTTTCCTGGTGTTCAGGACTCCTCACAATCAGAATTCCAACTTACTTTCCAGACTTATCTCTTATTACATATACTCTACATTCCAGCCTAACTGGATGACTCATTGTCCCCCATTTCCATCCTGTCCTCTCCCAGCTCCATGTTCATGTCTTTGTTCATGCCATTTCTCCTACACTGAATGGACTCTTCTCACTTCACTCCCATTTCTACTTGCTAAAATTCCTGTCTGTGGTTGGCTCAGGTAGAATCTCTTCCATGAGACCTTCTTTGATCCATTCAATTGAAAGTGACCTCTCATGTCTTGGCACTTTGGATCTCTCCTCCACTTATTACCTTTTACCTTGTATCGCTGTTACTTGTTCACATGTCTTTCTCCCTGACTAGATTGTCAACTCATTGTAGGCAGGGTCTGTGTCATTTCTTCTTTGTTCTTTGGCACCTACAGTGCTTTGCACATAGGGCATGATTAATAAATATTTGTTGAATTTTATTGAATTGTAGAGTCATATTTTAAGCTTCAAAAGTTCTTCTAGTATTTGTCAGGAATGGGAAAATTTATTTCTTTGAGGGAAAAGAGAAAAACATTTCAACAATTTGCTGATGTAAACTCCTAAATTTCAGTAAAATTACACTGAATTCTCAGACCCTGAATGTTTGTGGGGATTTGTATGAATCTAAAAGGGAGATTCCATCTTCTTATTACTGAAGAAACAATACACTGTCTTCTCAATATGGAGGCGGTATTAGTGACACCATCATTGAAGACAGTTCTTTGACTTTTTTTCCCCACCATTCAAGGTAGTTTAGTCACCTTGATCCATCTCTTAGCCAATACTTCTACTGATGACATCAATTTTAGAACACCTCTAGCTATAAGACAATTTTTTTTCTCTGCATAAGGTTAACTGACCTATGCGAAGACCAAACTTGAAACCTTTACTTGACTAGCATCGCCCTCCAACTAACTGAGCTAACATGGCATAGTTTTACATAGGAAACATGAAGAGGAAAGCAATTTGCACTTTATAACATTTTAATTCAGATTGAATACTGTTTAATGGCAAATAGTAGGTGATCCAGTTCAAACACTGTCCCATTGAGCAGAAGAAAGGTTAGGTACAGATAGGAGCTAGTAAACTAGGATGCTTTTGCCTTTCTGTTCCCAGTAGGAAGAGTGGCAGGTTTGGAGTCAGAGGACCTGGATTCTGCCAAACTCTGGTTCTGCCACTTGCAAATCACTCAGTCTCTCACCTTGGCCTCAGTTTCCTCATTTGTAAAATAAGGGAGCTAGGCTAAATGACCTCTAAGGTTGCTTCTAGCTCTAAGTTTATGGTCCTATTAGCCCAAGTTTGGTGTTGGCTAGGTGGATTTTCACAGAGAAGGTGGGTCCTAATGACTTCATAATCATTTGGCTTGACTTTCACAGGTAGACAGCCAGAGGCTGGAAAGAATTAAAATCACTGAAGAGGAAAAGCTTTGATGTTCCTGAAATCCTGTTAAAATTTGGAAAGAGGGTTGTGTGATTTGTATCTTAACCGCAAAAGCCTCATAGGGTGAATCAGTCCAACAAGATTATTGCTATTCTCTAGTTAGTAGGTGATGCAACTGTGTGTGTGTGTGTGTGTGTGTGTGTGTGTGTGTGTGTGTGAAAGAGAGAGAGAGAGAGAGAGAGAGAGAGAGAGAGAGAGAGAGAGGGAGAGAACACATTCAGTTCTGCCAGATCCTGTATGGAAATGATGTCTGTCCTCATTGCATCGTCCAACATACAAGCAGGTTTAACCATGGCCACTTCAGTTGTTTTCACCTCGTTCTCTCTCATCCCAGTTCCTTTTCATGTCAAATTCAATCAGTTAGAAAGCCCAGATAAATTGGATTTCTTCTCGGGGCTGTATCAAGATAACTGACATACACAGTAATGGGCCTGAGGCACTATATGTTCTTAAAGTGCCTTTGGAATCATCAAAGGAAAATTAAACTAAATTATGCTCATTAAAATGTGAGGGTCAAGTACAATTTATTTCATTTTAATTATTTGAGAATCAATAATCTTTGTATGATAGATTTTAGCCACAAAAACTCATGAATGCAGTTCCCTGAGACACAAAGCATATGCCATCTATATCAGTCATGGGAGGACCCACACACAGATCCTTGAAGTATTTGCATCATATATGGAATGATTGTACAGCTACTCTCTAACTAGCGCCTGGAAAAGGTGAAGATTACTATATACAAGCAAGTGAACATTTACATATGTATAAACACATAAGCACACATGTTTAATATTCACACACATTACCCATGTACATATTTGGCGAATTGGCAACAAGCAGTGTCTTCAAAATAATAGAGCTAATTCAGTTTCATTATGACGAATCTCTTAGGAATCTTAATGGTTAAAAACACACTGGCCTTATTGAGAGGCGGACTATTTCAAGCTGAATTCTTTCTCACAAATGGCCAAAAATAGTTTGTTCTGTACTGGAACCCCCTATTTGACTAATCTTCACACCCTCATAGTGGAAAGAACACTGGGGTTTGGCATCAGAGGCCTGGGTTTGTAGCTCAGATCTTGCTTCTCACACTTATGTGACCAGGGAGAAGTCGCTCCATGTCTCTGGGCTCTCCTTTCCTCATGTGTAAAGTGAAGGACTTGAATTAGGTGGCCTAGTTAAAAACATAAATAAATAAAGAAAAGAAAATCAAGGAGTCAGCTGGTGGTACATGAATGCTGGACTTGGAGAGAGAATGATCTGAATTTAAATTTAGCCTTTAGATACTTACTAGCTGTCTGGCAGATAACATTTAGCATCTGGTTGAGTTTGGGTATATCATTTCTTCTATCTGAGCCTCAGGTTCTTCCATTGTAGACTAGGGTGAGGTAGGAATAGATCATCTCTGAGGGCTTGTCCAGCTCTAAACCTCATGACCCCATGAACCATGTTTAATATTTGCTTTAGAAGAATTAGAGAGCACTGTTGGTAACCACAGAAGGTTGACGCTGAAAGAATCTTAGGCCATATTCTAGCTCACCTCACTCATTTTTGCGAATGGAAAAACCATGATTTCTTTTCTTTAGTTTTCCCTAAGTCCACAGCAGCAATCCTGTCCATGGGTGTTGATTGGGAAAACTCAAATGCAACCTTGTCTTTCATTGAGTGGGGTGGTTGAACATAGCTATGGCCCAGTGACAGATTAATTACACTGTTCTGTGAATAATTGTGGTTAAAAAAATTTGTGAAAGAGTTGTGTCTGTGAAATCATCATGAAAGTTCAGATCATAATACTTGTTGCCACAATTCTTAAAAATATATTAAATAAATTGGTTCAACCAATCCTGTATGTGGCTGCTGCCTGTGTGGCACAGGACTCCCTCCAACCCCCAAGTTAAAGAAGTGTGCTTGTGCTAAAAAAAAAAAATGATGCAGTGTGGTACGAATAGAAAGAATGCTGGATTTGGAATCAAAAGGTTTCAGTTGTTGTTCCATCATTTTTCACTCATGTCTGACTTTTCATGACCCCATTTAAGGTTTTCTTTTTCTAGCTCATTTTATAGAGAGGAAACTGAAGCAAATGGGGTCAAGTGACTTGCCCAGGGTCACACAGCTAGCATCTGAGTCCGTATTTGAACTCTGGTGTTCCTCACTCCAGGGCTGGTGCTCTATCTACTGTACCATCTAGAATATAAATTCTAGCTATTATTATTATTATAACTAATTATTATTAAATAATGCCAGAATTGACAGCTGAAAAAATTTAAATCAGGAACTGAATCTGCCTTAATATTTACGCACTCCACCCTGTCTTAGAAAATAAATAAAGGATAGCTGATTTTTCTCTTATTCCTAAGGGTGCCAGAAAAAAACAGAAAAGGAAGGCGGTTCTTTTCCTTACAATATTAGGTACTACTATGTTAACTGAAAGGTGACCTTGGCATTCCCTTTCCGTGATCTGAATTTGACAACTTCAGTGCTAGAGAGGGTGAAAGGTGCATAGAGCTCATGGAGTTTCTGCTTAATACAATTAGAAGGTGGAGGAAAGTCCCCTCTGAGGCCACGGGAGAGGATGGGTTTGTCATCCTGATAAATTACGAGCCATACAAAAGACTATATGTTTCATTTTGGAGGAACAGACTTGTCCTCTGACACTAAAGCTTTTCCAGCCTTCAGGAAATCGTTTTAATGAGCTGGTTGCAATTGTCGTGTGGTTTACAGGCAAGGAAACCTTACTTAAGACCTTGGGAAGTGAATGAAGTAGATGGACTCAGAATGCAGATTGAAGCATATTTTTTTCCTCTTTATTTTTCTTGCTTCTTTCTTTTATTTTCTTCTTTTGGCACATGGCTAACACAGAAACATGTTTTGCATGGTATCATATGTATAATGAGTATCATGATTCTTGCCTTCTCAGTGGGTAGGGGAAGGGGTAGAGGGAAGGAGAGAATTTGGAATTGAAGACAAAAATAAAAATCTTTTTTTAAAAAAATCAAGTAAACCATTGCTAAGGATTGTAATTAAGGGATGAGGGAGCATTGGCTGGCTTGCCTAAGTTGGGACTAAGGGCAGGAAAGGGAGATAGACGTCCAGGGTGTGATGTGAAAGATGAGAGAAATAATGGCCCCATTTTAATATTTGTTATCAGTGCATACAGTTTTAATCCATTCTCTTCAAGGGTTCTAAGTACATCTTTGGAAAAACTTCTTATCAAAGTAAATTAGACTAAGGTAGAATGTTATATTTCTATGAAGAAATTCCATACTATCAGGCTAGTTCTTTAACTCAAGTAAACTATGCTCCTTTAAGAGGCTAATCTGTGTTTTTGACTTCATTAGTGGTGGAGGAGGGCACCGTTTTTCAAATCTTTGGGCCCACCAGATGCCTCATGCCAGGTCTGGCTCTGTGGGCTACAGAATGAAGATCTTTGATTCTTGAGGGGAAACAAACAAACAAACAAAACTGGCTTGATGCCACTGGGGGGGATAGTGCTGCCCAGCCCAGTTGACTCAGTAAGAGGCTGGCAAGCCCCTCCAGGCACTGAGCAAGCACCAGATGCATCGCTCAGAGTTACAGTATTATTACTGTTCATTTGGCCTGTCAAGCTGAGCTCTTTTCTGAGTCTCGGAGTGTGAGAGCAAAATGGCCCTCCCTGGTATGAGGCTAATAATACCTCCAACCTTGATGCTAGTTAACAGTGAGCTAAAGTTTTTGCCTTTGGGTTCAGGCTGGTGATTAACTAATTCATTTTAAAATAATTACAGAAGCTATAAAAGGAACTTCCCACCTGGGTCACAGTGGGTTTTTGACTCTCATCCTCTCATGGTAACTGATTGTGTGTTGGGTGCTCAAAGATGGATAAACATGTGAAAATCCCTGGATGAAGAGCAAAACCAGAAGGAATTTGCATTGTAGTCATTCAGACTGCAAGCTGATATGCTGCCCCACCCCTCTCCCACTACATTTTATGGGATGACCTAAATGGGAAAGACAGTCCTTTGCTCTCTCATTACTCCCCCACTCAAGCAAACAGGCTATGTGTTGTGTCTCTGGCTGCCTGGGGGCATTTGTTTTCTAATCTACTGAAGGATTATCTGTAGCTGTACTACAGAAAACAAATAAACAGGGAAACTAGATCTCTGGCCTCCATCTAGGAGGAAATGGTTGGATAGGTTGCTCCCCTGCCCCCTCCATGGAAGTGGGAGAAGCCATTTCTGATTAGAGGGGAAATACACATATATGCACATGTATATATGTATGTATATGTTTATGTGTATGTATATATGTACGTGTATATACACATACAAACATACATATACACATATGTTTGGAGAGAGAGAAATGGGGAGGGCGGGAAGAGCCTAATGGTTCCTAGCCCATTTCAGTCAGTCAATAAATAGAAATATTGAAGTGCCAGTTATTTGCCAAGCACTGTGCTAAGTAAGCCCTGGGAATACAAAGAAAGGCAAGACAGTCCCTCCGCTCTCAGAGAGCTTACCATCTAATGGGGGAGACAGCATGCAAGCAACAAACAAGCTACATACAGGATAAATTGGAGACAATCCACAGAGGAAGGCACTAGAATTAAGGGGGATCAGGAAAGGCTTCCTGTAAAAAGTGGGATTTTAGCTGGAACGTAGGTGACTCAGGCTAGGTGGTGCAGTATATCTGCACCAATATCCGACTGATGGATTTGGAATCAGGAACGCCTGAATTTAAATTCTTCCTGGATACTTTCACTCAGCCTCAGTTTCCTCATCTGCAAATTCAGAATAAAAATAGCACATGCATCTCCTGATTGTTGTGAGGATCAAATAAAATAACACGTGAAGTGCTTTGCAAACCTTAAAAGTGCATATAAATGCTGGGTTGTCACTATGGTTGTTATTATTTAGTACCTTTTCTAGCAAAGAACTCAAACTGTTCAATTCCCCTTGCCAGTCCCTCCCAAATAGGTGTAAGTCTCTCAGCATCTTCTCCTACTTCATCCTAAATACATCAGAGAGAAAATCCTTCCTAAAGAAAAGCCTGATGACTTAAAATGACATCATTTTCCAACTTGGAAGCCAATCTCATGAAACTGAAAGATCCATGGATGTGAAGTCAGAAGCCTTGGGTTCAAATCCCAGTCCTCCTACTTACTACCTGTGTACCATAGGTTTCCACATCTTTGGTCCTCTTTTTCCTCATCTGTACAATTAGGATGTTGGACTAATTGACCTCTAAGGATCCTTTCAATTCTCAGTTTATGATTAAATGTGGCAGGGTCCAGTTCTCTCGTCTCTTTACAGAACTATAGTAGAAAAAAACAAAACAAAACAAAACTATGTGCTTCAGGACCTTAAAATAATAATAGATACTGGCTGTCCCAGAAGCCTTAGTGCAGTTTAAAGTTTTTAATAACAGAAAACTGCACTGACTTTGGGGATCTCCTATAAATGTTTTAAGGTTCGCAAAGTACTTGACATATATTAGTTAACTTATTTGATCCTCATAACAATCCATGAAGTAGGTGCTATTATAATCTCCATTTTACAGATGAGGAAACTGAGGTATATAGAGATTTATACTATTTGCCTAGAATCACCCAGCTAGTGCCTCGATGTCACAGGCAGATATTAAACTTGGTTATTCCAGACTACAAGTCCTGTGTTCTATCCACTGAACTACCTAGCTGCCAAAGTACAAAGGTGAACAAAATTCCCTGGCTTATTGCTACGCTGTTGTCTAATCTCTGATTTCACTTTGAGCCAGAAAAAAGAAACTATTCACATCTCAGCTTTCTTCCTCCCTGAATTAAACTCAACTAATATATGTGTTCTGTCCTATTTTAGAAAGCTGCCCCCAAGTGTCTCCATCCCACACAATCTATTTGTGCCCTTAATATTAGCTTGTGGTATAGAACATGTTGTAGCACACTACAGCTATGAGCCAAACAGGCTTTAAAAAGATGTTCTAACTTTGCCTAGGGGGAACTTAATAGGTCAGAAAAGTTTTACTTTATGTATATTATTCCCCTAATATCCCAGTAAGGACAAGGCTGTCTAGCTAGTTGATATCTACATCAGCATTCCTATGAAACCCCCAATAACGTTTCTTATGATGTACTGCCAGAAAAAATAGCATTCTGTTATAGAAACTAGAATATGGCCTACTGTTCCAAGAGCCCTGAAAGATTCTCTGAATTTCATAATCGGATGGAATCAGATCTTTAAAGGAGAATGGGAATCTCTGTGCCAAATACAAAGTGGTTTATTCTTGGTACTTGTATCCAAAAAGTTCCCTGAACAACACAGAACTCTCCACTAGCTTCAGCTCTCCATTGACTACAACTTCAATAAGAATTACTTGATCCAGTCTAAGGAGCACTTTCTCTCTTCAAATGGATTAGGCTGGAAGGCAGGGGGCTGGGTAGAGACACTTAACATCATAGGAAAATAGCGCTGGGCTGAGCACAATGGTGGTCCCATATTGCCTGGGAATCACCCCTACAGTTCAGAGCGAGAAAGGGAACAATGCTATATTCCATTAGAGAGGTGGTGAAGTTTAAATTAAATTGGTTAATTTGAAATTTCCCTTCATTGTTGCCTAGGAGTTGTTGTCACCCTCCCTTGGCGTTTGGGAAAATTCTTGGAGACCCCTTGTACTTGACCCCTAAGGAGATTCAGTAAAGCAGACTGAGGCTGGGGGGGTGGGAAGGGTAGGCTCAACATGAAAGCTAAAACCTGAAGAAAAGACAAGGGCCTCTTTTTAAAAGGAAAGAGTTCTGTTTAAGGGAGTTTTTCAGCTAACTGAATAGCTCAATTTTTTTCCCCTCAGAGTAAGCGGGGAGCAAAGCAAGGATAGACGCAATAAATAATAGCCTCCACTATATTTCAACTCATTTGCATTCATATTTGTTTGCTATTTAAAATAGAAAAGGAATTTAAATTGACCCCCAAATGTATAGCCAACAGTATCAGGTCAGGCCCATGTTACCTGTATTGAGTCATGAGAACCTACTTTAATGTGTTCTATCTTTGTTGAAATGGAATATGAAACAGGGATACAGTTCTCATTACAAAGAATAGGGGGTGGGAGAGGTTGTCATTTACATCTGTTAAGTAGGGGAGACATTCAATTAAACAACCACAAGAATTTATCAAGTGCAACCCATGTGTACCGTGATTAGGGCTGGAGATACAAAAGGTCAAAGTGAAAAGGTCTCTGCCCTCAAGGAACTTGGATTCTACTCAGAGGGGACAGTAAGTACAGAAGTAGGCAAATACCAAATATATGCAAGGAAAACACAAAATGTGACTTCAGGGTGGCTCAGGAAGATATCAGGAAAGACCTTGCTGCCCGTGGCATTCCAAGAAGCAGATGCATAATGATAATAATTCCTATTTATATAGCATTTTCTTCATGGCGACTCTATGAGGTAGGCAGGGTAAGCATTATTAAGTTCTTTTATAGAGGAAGGAACTTAGTCTTAACAAAGTTGAGTAGCCTGACCAGAGACACACGATTTGAACCCAAGTCTTCTAACAGTGTCCCTTCCATCCAGCCCTATTGCATCTTGGGATGCTTCATGGCATTGTTGTTAGGACCTTGACCGATGGGCATCTTGTGATATTGGTTCTCTAGAAATGCCATTTAGTTACATCCAGAGCAGAAGGATGGGTACCTTCCCCGGTCTTCCTGGGCTCACTCTTATTCCACAAAGGCTGTTACAGGACTCGTGTGGAAGTTCACAAAGCATGTGCAGACTGATCTATTGAGCCAAAAGATGGGGGGAAAGTGTTTGCTTGCAATTGTTACTCTTGGATTTGTTTCAAGGAGGGCTGAAAGATGGAAGGATATTATGTGATCAAAGAGGTCCCGTTTTTCTAAACTATCCCAAAATTTTCACGTGGTTAATGATTAATATTAGGTCAAATGTACCCCCCAAGTAAAATGTCATCACCAAATTCTAAAGTAACATTTACTTATTATATCAGAATAATCATTGAATTTTAGACCGATATACCTGTCGGTCACATAGTAATTAATCCTCAAGTCATTTGATTTTTCAAAATGTGAAATAATAATTTTGTTTAAATATGTACTTGTGACCAGGAATTTATCACATAACCTTCCTTTTTTTCCCCATAAGGGGTAAATTACAAAAGCAGAAGGTTATGAGGTATGGTAGTAAAGTGATAAACTTAGAGCCAGGAGAAACATGGGTTCAAACCTAACCTGATGCTTACTAGTTATGTGATCATAGGTCATAATATTTGAGCCTCAGTTTCCTCATCTGTAACAGTAGAGCTAATAAAACCTATAGAATTTAAGTGGCTAGGCTGTTATGAGGATCAGCTGAGAAAGTGGATGTATAAAGTTCTTCACAGACCTTTAAAGGCTATGCAAATGTCAGCCATTATTATTTTGATAATTATTAAATACAATCCATCTTTACTGCTATTTTACTTAACTGTTTTAGGGAACTATATTTAATATGTTGTTTGATGTGTGTGTGTTTACTATGTCAAAACAATCTATTAAGTCAGAGGGAGAGAAGGAGAGAGAGAGATTGCTTTATATTGTTTTTGGTCACTCCATGGTGGCTCTAGGCCACCAGAACAATTTCCTGATAAAAATGAGGTGTTTAGGTGATGCTTTTATTTCTTTCTGGTTTTTATGATTCTTCTTTTGGACATCCCCAAGACCTTAGTGTGAGCCAAAATCTCATTCCCTCTGGTCCTGACCAAAGGGCAAACTGTAGAGGAAGGGATAGTGATGGCCTAAACAACTTTCCCTCCATAAAGTAACCTTCGTCCCCTGGGTCACTTGTGACGTTTGAATGATGGGTTTAAAAAGTTAAAAACTAAATACACTATAATTCAGGGAATGATAATCATCTTGAAAGTAACAGGAGTTCAACAGCCTAGGTTGCCCCCATACAGCTGGAATAGATGTGAAAAGCAATGCATCCAAACTTGAAAAAGGATAAATAAACGTGTCTGGAGCACTATTAAGAAGACACATCTGCACACAATCAGCGGTGAGGATAAACACACAATTGTTTTTTTTTTCTTTCAGAGAGAGCCATGATGGGTAGAGATGACTTGACAGAGCCAACCCAGGTCTCTTCAGTTTATATCATTATAAGGTTTGGGGGTGGGCAGCTTGCCAGCCTCAGTGCATTCCCAGAATCTCTCATCAGGCTGAAATCTTCAAAGAAAATAAATACTATGTCATTTCTTCTCCCCAGCACAGAGACAGGCAGACAAATGGAGAGGGAAAAGTAGAGTGAGGGTTATCTAGGAGACCTCTGCCTCTTGAAGGAAGATTTTTTTTCTTGACCCAGCACCATTCTCTGCTACCTCTCTTTTCCTCTCCTCCTTTTCCTAATTCCCCATAGTGTTCTTTATGGCTCATCAGTGGCTGGATTTAACACAACCCTTCATAGTTACTGAGCAAGGCTGATCATTGAGAACCATTGAGAACCATGAGATCATTGAAATCATTGAGCACTCATCATTGAGAACCATTCCCTTTCTGTCCTTTTTAGCTGTTTGCTGAACTCATAGGGTTCTCAAACCTCCTTCCTGATTCAAGTCAACAAATATTTATTTAGTGCCAGCTGTGTGCAGAGTGCCACATTACATGCTGGGGAAGATACTAAGGATAGATGACAGGACTGTCATAGAATTTAAGGCCTGGGAGAAATTAACTCAAATTTATAACATACTGTAATATTTATAAGCAACAGTTATAACTAGCATGGTAATACCAGAACTTTGTTCCAGGTTAACAACATCTGGGGGAAGGAACATGATTTCATCTCTTGGGGAAAGGGCATCATGAAAAGGTCACCATGGAGGCCTTCTCCACCTTTCTCCCAAAGTCCCAGAGGGGCAAAGGCCAGACTTTCTGGGCAGGAATCTCAATCTCCCTTCCCCCAACTCTCAGTACAACTGTATCTGTGATCAGAATGCCCTCTATGCAACCACTGCCCTCCCCTTCCTCATTCCTAGGCACCTGAATTTGACCCACCTTCAAGAACACCTACTGATGACTCCCCAAAGCACTTTCCTCACAATAATGTTGTGGAATATTAGAAGTGTTACTATGGCATTTTCCAGTGGAAGAAACGGAAACTTAGAGGGGTTAAGATGATTTTCTATGGTCACAAAGCCAATAAGTGTGAGAGCCAGGGTTCAGCTGCATCTATATTGAACAGGCAGGACTATATGTTATTCTGTATTAGCCACAATCTGAATTCATGAAAGGATAACTTGGAATAATAGTTCATTCAATTTAAATCATCACTACCCTTAGTTAACAGATAAAGAGATAGAGAAACAGGGAGATTAAGTGATTTATTCCATTTTCTTTTGAACAAGGCAGCTAGGTATCACAGTGGATAGAACACTGGGTTTGGAATTGGGAAGATTCATCTTCAAGAATTCAAATCCAGTCTCAGATACTTACTAGCTGTGTGATCCTGGGCAAGTCACATAACCCTGTTTGTACCAGTTTCTCATCTATAAAAATGAACTGGAGGAGAAAAAGGCAAACCACTCCGGTATCTTTGCCAAGAAAACCTCAAATGGGGTCACAAAAGGTCAGACATGACTGAAATGACTGAGCAATAACAACTGGGATTTTGTCGATACGTGGAACTGCTATCAAGAAAACTTTTCCTATCAATGCAGATCCGCAGCTTAGTCTTAGAGAACTACCTGCTCCATTGAGAGGTTAAATGTCTTGCCTAAGATAACACAACCAGTATGCATCAGAAGGAGATCTTGACTCACAGTCTTCAAATCTCACAGGCTAACTCTTTGGCCATTATGTCACACTGCTTCTTGTTATTTTAAAACTCATATTCAATGGCAGATAGAGCTTAGAACATGTAATACTTGTTTCTTTTTCCAATCATAGAACCATAGCTTGCACCAACAGAGGACAGTAAAAACGCAGATGAAACAAAATAGTCAATTCTCTAGAAATTATTTCCATTTAGCTTTGGAATATGTGACTGTACTGACATTTGACAGGAGGTGGATTTGATATTTGAAGTATTCACTTTAACAAGATAATAAAGCCATATTATGAAGACTTCCCTCCCAGGTTTTCCCTGCTTTGTTTTTCCTATAACCCACTGCATGCTAGGAATATCCCACTCACTTTCAAACCAACTCATGATTTATCCTCTTCAAACTTTCCCTGGAGCAGGGAAGGAAATAGATTGGATTTCAGAGGAATTGTTTGAATGTGAAATCAATGAATCACAGAGAATCATAATGATTCAAAGAACCCCGGTGTTGGTGAAGATCTCTGCATTTAGGGAAGAATCCCTTCTAAACATCTCCATCTACAAAATGAGGGAAATGGAATAGAAGACCTGAGATTCCATCTAGCTCTAAATTTATGGTTCTATTAAACTCATTCAACCTTCACTTGAAGATCTCCAGTGACGGGGGCTACTTACTGCCACCTACGTTAGCCCATTCTACTTTCAGGAACTTCTACAATGAGGGGTTTGTATTAGATGACTTTCCAATTCTGAATCTAATTACTTGGAAGATTTTTTTTCTGTAATGGAAGGAGTTCAGTTCTCAACAGAGCTTCAATTGAGTATATTATCATGATAATTGTCAATCATGAGTTCATTCTACTGTTATTAATAACAGTGACAACAACAATAACTAGCCTTTATATAGCACTTTAGGGTTTGCAAAACATATTACATACATTGTCTCATTTGATCCTCACAACAACCCTGAGGTGTAGGCGCTATATTGCCTTCCATTTTACAGATGGGAAAGCTGAGGCAAGGAAGTTAAGTGACTTTCCCAATGTCATATAGCTAGTGAGTATCTGAGGGTGGATTCAAACTGAGTTCTTCCTGACTCCAGGTCCGATATACTATCCACTATATCACCTAGATGCTTAGGTGATAGGAAACTATTGCAGAAAACCAGGTACTAACTCTCAAAGTTGGCCTTGGAAGTACAAATCATTGGCTTGGTGTTTCTATCACATCCTTCTTAATTTCTACTAATGCTTTGTTATTATTATCATTATCACCATTGTCCTGTTTAGGGAACTGTGTTTTATGTAAACTGGGTAAGCATCTGCAGACAAATACTTGTTTTATCCTATCTAGTTAGTATGGGAAGCAGTAGAAAGAAATACAGAGGGTCAGAAAAGGGAAGAATAAATGTAGCTGAGATTAATGCAAATTTATGGGCTAAGTGAAATTTTTATGAGATAAATGCTTTTGGGAAATTATTTACAAAACTGGGTTTTTTTGGGGGGGGCACATTTCTCCTTCCCTCCTAATATATCTATTTATTATAGGATGTGATTGTGCTGGCTCTTTGTTTTTCTTTTTCTTTACAGTCAAAAATATTTTAAAGAATAAAAATTCTTTGCCTTAGCTTGATAGCACTGGACATATTTTTTTTTTCTCACAGAAATGGTGTATACGGTAGCTCATAGCAGAGTGCCTAATTCTATGCCAATTGTCTTTCCTGTCTGGTATAATCAGCCTCTGGGAATGCAGAGGCTGATTGCAGATTGTGTGTGTGTGTGTGTGTGTGTGTGTGTATGTATGTGGCAGAAGAGTAGCGAGGGTTCAGAAATGAAAGAAAAATTAACTGCAAACTAACAAGCCTAGTACCTTAGACTATACTTCCCGAAATTAAATTTGAGCTGTACATGCTCCAAGAAAAAAAAAAAGGATAGCAAAATTCTAAGAACACCATTCCTCAAATAGTCTTTAGCATTCAGCTAATATACAAAAAGGGCGACTTAGGTGGCACAGTGGATAGAGTGCTAGACCTAGAATCAGGAAGACTCATCTTCCTGAATTCAAATCTGGCCTCAGATACTTACTAGCTTTATGACCTTGGGCAAGTCACTTAATGCAGTTTGTCTCAGTTCCTTATCTGTAAAATGAACTGGAGAAGGAAATGGCAAACCACTCCGATATCTCTGCCAAGAAAACCTCAAATGGGGTCACAAAGAGTCAGACACAACTGAAAAACAGGTGAATGACAACAAAGTATACAAAAAGTCATCAAAACAAATATACCAGAAGAGCACAAAGTGAAAACAGGACTAAAGTGGGCATGACTTCATTAACAGATTATAATCTATGAAATACCAATGAATGGGCTCTGCCTGTGGCTTCTTAAAACATTATGAGTTGTGGTTTTTTTTTTTAATTTTCATTAAAGAATTCTATCAAATGGTTATTTTGAAAAAAAATCTTCAAGTTGTGTGTTGGTTGGTTAGTCTTCTCAGGAGAATTTTAACTTCCATTGGTGTGGGGAATTTACAGTGTGGAAAGTCCCTCTACCTATCTTGATTGGCAAATTCTTTGAAATGTATAGCCTTAGAGAGTTGCCTGGGTCCCTGAGAAGTTAAGCGACTTGCCCAAGGTCATGTAGACAGAATGTGTGTAGACAGTATTTGAAGGCCAGTCTCTCTGAGTCCAAAGCTGGCTCCTTATCCATTGTCCTGCACTGCCTCCATCCTTCAGATATCAAAGGTATGCACAAGATAAAAGAGAAGGGTTGGACTCTGAAGATTCCATTCACCTCTGTTGTTTGTTCTTCATTTTCGTAGAGGACCAGTAACATCACAGGGTGATGTCTTGACTCCTACGTGAATTGGATTTAAGTGAGGCAGAGCTGCACAAAGGTGTCAGCCTCACTCTTTCTTCCAGAGTCACTGAAGTCCAGTAGCAGGACAAGAGTCAAGACAGCTGGTGATGATGACCTTGGTGTCTTTGAGCTCTAAAAGCTCTAAATATTTTATGATCCTAAGTATATTCTCATTTGTTAGAATACACACACACACACACACACACACACACACAGACACACACACAATTTGCAATCAGCTTCTGAATTCCCAGAGGATGTTTCTATATCATACTAATCAGGCACATACTATCTCATGCATCTGTATTTCATGTAGACATGATACATTTCTTAAAAAAATATTGTAGATGCCAAGGGTGTATTATGACAAAGAACTAGATAAGTTTTCATCTGTGCCAAAAGTACATTGGAAAGAAATCAGAGTCAGACATGTTAATAATACAGTCAAATCCAAACTCCTCCTAAACAATTTGAGTCCCTAAGAAGGGACATGATGCTTTTGACTAGGCAGTCTTGCCCTTTGAAAGCAACTAAAAATTAACCAAAACAGATCTTAAGTGGTGTGATAGTTTCCAGTCAACTTCTCAGAAACGTATTAAACTGAGTCGTATGCTGTTCTGAAACAACCCCACTCTGCATGATATTTATAGAATGCTTCTATTTTGAGATCTCTGAATGAATGAGGAAACTGAACTTTCTACGGCTGATTTCTGGGATTTTAAATAATTTTAAAACAATGAAATCTCACTTGAGATTATTGGCAGGTTCATGTTTGGTGAAACTAATTTTATTTTTCCATATTTTTTAAAGGGGAAGAACAGCGACTGGACCCATGATTTCATTAATGTGGGAAACTACCTCTTTCAGTGCAGGTTAGCACCTTTTCTGAAACTTAGAGTAGTAGAGGGTTGCAGAGATTCTCTGAGAAATGTAAAGTCTTGCCCAGGGTCATACTGTGAGGATGTGCCAGAGATAGGACTTGAATTTGAGTCTTCCTGGATTGAAGGCTACTCCTGTATTCCTTATGTTATTATTTTTGTTGAGTCATTTTTCAGTGTGCCTGATTTTTCATGACCCCATTTGGGATTTTCTTGGCAAAGATACTAGAGTTGGTTTGCCATTTCCTTCTCCAGCTCATTTTATAGATGAGGAAACTGAGGCAAACAGGGTTAAGTGACTCATCCAGGGTCATGCAGTTAGTAAGTGTCTGAGACCAGTTTTGAACTCAGGAAGTTGAATCTTCCTGGCTCCAAGCCCAGTGCTCTATTCACTACACCATCCTCATTTTCAAAATCAGCCACTGTAGAACTAAAAGCAATTATCTATCTGCCATACCACCCAGCTCTCTCATTTAAAAAAAATACTCCCCATTCTCTTCTTCACCATCATCATAATAATGAACCAAACAGTATAATATTTTTTGCAGCCTAGAGAAGGGAGAGGAAGAGAAATTAACTTCAGGAAATTGGACTAATTAGTTTGGCTTACTGCTGAAGAAGAGAATCATCTGCTGAATTGTGCATGTAGTTGAGAGACATTTTAGAAGGAAACAGTTTTCATAGAATCATAGTATTTACTATCTCATATTCATCCATCTGTTCTTCAATTCAATTCCCGCTAGTTTCCCTCAGAAAGAGAAGAAGAAGGGAGGAATGAAGGAAGGGAGGAAGGGAGGAAGGGAGGAAGGAAGGAAGGAAGGAAGGAAGGAAGGAAGGAAGGAAGGAAGGAATTGGAGGCAAGGGAAAAGAAAAGATAATTTAAAAACCCAAGAGGATCTCATTTATGTGGGTGTTTCTTGAGTAGTACTGCCATTTGGAACACAAAATTTTGTTTAGATTCTTGAAAAGACAGCTTCTTCTGCTGCTAACTTTGCCTTGCCAGTTTTTAGATGCCTCTACTAGATATATTTATTGCATCTTCATTTTCCAAGTCAGTGAGCCCAGGGAGGAAAACTAAGAAGAGCACAAAGAACCGTTTTCTAGAAGGATGCAGCATCTGGTACAATGGAAAGAACCCTGATTCTGGAATAGGAAGGCCTGGTTCAAATCCTGCTTCTGACACTTCATACCTGTGTGACCTGGCCCATGTTATTTACCTTCCTTGAGCCCCAGTTTCCTCATCTGTAAAAAAGAGGGGGCAGTGGACCAGCTGGGGGCTGAGGTTTCCTGTCATCTCTGTATCTATGATCCCAAAACTTTAAGAGATCACATAGAATGAACTTCTCTCTTCTCTCCTCTGCAACAATGTCAGGAATCATGTTGATAATTGAGATAGTCATATTCACCCAACCACTCTCCAAAAAATTTAATAAACATATCTGACTCTATTAGCACAAATAATTAAAATGCAGCAACCTGTTTAATTCAAACTTTAGGGTTTGCTATCAAGTAGCAAAGGGAACCAACTTTTACCTTCTTGATACATTGTTGACATACTTTTTGGGCTGACACCATGGCTGTGATTTTAGGAGAAGATCAGGGTGAAGTCAGGGCAGCTATCTAGGTGGTGCAGTGGATAGAGTTGCCAGGAAGACTCATCTTCCTGAGTTCAAATGTGACTTCATACGCTTACTAACTGTGTGACCCTGGGCAAATCACTTGACCCCGTTTGCCTCAGTTTCCTCATCTATAAAATGAACTGGAGAAGGAAATGGCAAACCACTCCAAAATCTTTGCCAAGAAAACCCCAAATGGTGTCATGAAGAGTCAGACACAACTGAAACAACCCTAACAACAGCAAGGTGAAATCTTCCTTGTTCTGTCCTTTATACTGTCTGGATGTACACAAAGGATGTCACAGGTTGTTGTCTTTGAAAGTATTTGTACATCGTTGCTATTAAAGCATGAAGATAGCAGGAAGGGTGCAAGGCTCAAATAGTGGAAGATGGGAGAATTATGAAACTATGAGGGGGAAGGATATCAGATACCATTCTCAAAGCCAGGTATTCTGACTCCAGTGCCAAAGATCTTTGTATGATACCATGCTGCTTCTCTGCTTCTTCTTCTAAGGGAATAAAACTGTTATTATGGAGAACTTTCAAAGAAAAGAGAAACAGATCCTTGGCTTTTTTCTGGATGTGATTTCTCTGTTAGCAGAGAAGAGTAAGAAGTCCATTGAGCCAACTGGGAACTTTCTGATGCTGTGACTTGAGTAGGCCTCATAATTCTTCCATCTATTTCTTGTTCCTTTGTCTTAATTTTTCACATAATGACATAACAATGTAATGATTTATCTGTTCTTTCTTAGGTGGAGAAAAGGCTTTTCTGCTAGAAATATAATTCAATCAAATCATGTTCTTAGCCTTCATTCATTAGTTAGCTGAATTAACTAGTGGTTCTCTACAGAGTTATAACCCTTATATCAGAATCTCCATTCCAACATAAAGGGCTCAGGTTCACCATGGTGATCTCTTTCTTCTCTGACTCATTCCCATGACCCAGGTAGAGCCCAAGGACTTCAATATCCAGGGATTCTCTCAGCTTCCTCTTAAAGGCACTACATCTCACAACACATCAAATATTGAACAGGTTTTTTATGTATATAGTAAAAGACACATAACAGATGCATCTTAGCTGATGGACATGCCTTTTCCGCTACCTCAGAAGAGACCCGTACAGTCACCATGACTCACGGTACTACCTTTGTTAATGCTATAGCCAAGGATTAGTTCAGAGTTTGTTTCATTCGTTGCACATTTCTATAGCTCCACCTCCTGTTGTTTACTGTCACAACTCTGCTTCTGGCAGATATTTATTCACTCTTCCATTACTTCTGTCCTCCCTTTCTAAACAGTGCCTTGAGTCCCTCACCACAGGCTCCAATTTTCTATCACTGCTCCCCACTGTTTGGTTCTGCTCCTTCCAAAGTAGTGCCAGCTTTGAAATAGCTGGACCATGGTAAGAATTACACTGGAATCACAGTTGACAGTATTATAGCTTTCCTGAGCCTCCAGGGACAGAATAGCTCCAGGATATTTATACCTTCTGTTCCTTTCCATCAGGGTCCAACAGTTCCACCCCACAAAGGGTCTCATCAGGTACTGTGAGAATACTTCCTACTGATATCACTCCAATGAACTGCTTATTTTTCTCTCTGAAATCATTCCCAGTCTGTCCCTAGCTATTTAACTCCTTTCTTCCCCATTGCCCACAACAGTATGTCCTACCAGGTCTTACAGAGTTTGGAAAGGCTTTCTAGCTCCCTTTCCATATGTCTTTTCACTCCAATCTTCTTCTATGATATCTAAGTTTGTACATGGTAATTAACTGAAGACTGTTTCAAGAAAACACTGGAACGGGGGTGGCAGAGGGGAAGCAACAAAGACTTACATCCCTGTTAAACTGAAAATTAAATTGACTGAGTTTTGTCTACCCAGGAAGAAATCTGAACATTTCACAACTGCTGGAGATTAGACTGTTCTCTACTAGGTTTTGCTTCACTCCATCCCTAGTTCAAATCTTTAGTGATTCTTCAGCTATTGTAGTCTCATCCTTACAAGTATTATCTTCAGAATTAGTCACTCATTTAAAACATCTTTATTAAGTAGCTAATAGGTACCAAGCACTGGGCCAGGCTTTGTAGGGGATACAGAAATCAACATAAGATGGGACCAAGCCCCCAAAGAGCTCATATCATTCTTCCTTCTCCCCCATCCCTGAACAAATTATCACAATGATTTCTGTGTTTGAAGCCGAGGAGTTCATTTTTAGCAAAATCTTTTCTGTGCTCTAACACAGTTTGTTCACAGGTGTCTAGACTGTGAAATATTTTCTCTCCAGGGGAAATATAGATCAGGTGAAATCTTGTGAACTACTTGGGCATTGAGATCAGGGGCAAGGAGAATTCCCAACAGGGGCAGAGCTCCTGAGGAAAGGAAGGTAAGCTTATTTCCATGCAGGAAAGCCCTCCCAGAGCATGAGCCTATGAGCCAAAGCTCCGGTGATGTCAGAGTTAATGTAGGGTTTTATAGTCTAATTTCCTTTGTTTGGTTTAACGGGGCAGTCGTGCATGGTCTCCCTTCTCAAGTGAGGATTATCTTATATTTGGTGAGTTGTAAAGTGAGTCTTACTGAACTTTTGAAGTTGTTTCACTCGCTCATATAAAAATGTATTGAAGGCATTTAGAAAATCCAGATTACAGACCCGATTCTGCAGATGTGTGGGGAGATAGTCCTATCCCACTTGGTTCGGCTTCTAATTCTCATTCCCTTCTCTTTTTATTTTTGAGGAAATTTGATACTGATAAAAATGTGGCCATGATAGATCCTAGTTACACAGAGGCATAGAGCTAGGCTATGTATGGGTCTGTTATGGTGGGGCTGAAAGTCACTTTCCTTCTTAATGGAGAGAAGTCAAGCCTTCACCTTATCTTACACAGACTCACTTTCCAGTAGGTAAATTATCTGGGGGCCTTGTTTCTCCTTTCCTTCCCTCTTTCTGCCTTCCTGTGGGACATTATGCCATCCATTGTTGCCTCCATCAGAACTCTCTAAGTAACAGAAAAGGTGAAATTTAAATCACCTGCTGAAAGCCTTGGTCAAAGGAAAAGGCTGTAACTAAAGACTATTATGGGGCTTAGAGATTTCTCATGGATTTTATTTATCTCCTTGATCCTCAAATCCATTAACATGAATGCATCTTCTTAGTATGGACCCCATTGATATGAAATAACTCAATAAGAGCTAGTCTAAAGTTTACCAAAGTTTTAAAAAGGGGGGTCTGGCAGAGCAAAACTCATAATAAAATTCTCAGGAGAATATTTAAACCAGTGAAGGAAACAACATGCTTTTAAAACTTCCTTTTTTACCTCTCCCCACCCCCATTATCTTAGCTGTCCTAGTTTTAAATTATTATCTATTTATTAAAGCCACTTCATGAATAATTTCCACTGACAACACAAGCTTAACCTAGTTCCAGTTAGTGCTTATGCTTGAAAATCACAACCTTACCTTTCTTTAAAATATATTTTATAATTCACACTTTTCACCTGTTTAGACTGGACTTCTCCCCACTTACTCTGAATTAGACATGGTTTACAATATTGACTTTTAATGTTTCCCTGACGCAAAACCTTTGTAGGTAAGGCCAGATCTAGAAGAGCTTCACCTTTAGGTATTCGTATTCGATCTCCCCTAACTTGGACACCAGGTTGGAACATATTTCCCTCTCAATGCTGGGGAAGCATTGGGTCTTTGGGTAAGAGAGAGGAAGAATTGGGATCTTTTCTTCTCTTTCTCAGAGAAGATAGGCCTTTCTTTTCTGAGCAGTTAGTGATGTGATACAGTAGTCATTACCAAGAGGTATCACAAAGTACTTTGTGAGATTATGATGGGGCATTCATTTATGGAAGGATTAGCTTGGACTTCTGTTTTAACCAGGATTGGCATAGAAGGAAAGAAAGAGAACCATATTCTAATACTAGATGAGATGACTGTGTGTATGTGTGTGTGTGCGTTTATATATATTGTGCCCAGTAGAACAAGAAAGACAAAATTATTTCATTTGTATTGCTACTTTACCACTAACAAAAGATCTGCTATGGTAGTACCACTATAGTGAAAATAATTGTAGTGAGCATTTACATAGTAGTTTAAGGTTTGCAGGGCACTTTACATGCGGTATCTCATTTGATCATCACAACAACCCTGGGAGGTAGGTGCTATTACTGTACTTATTCTAAAATGAGGAAACTGAGCCTCAAAGAAATTTAGTGTCTTGCCCAAGAACACTCAGATAATAACTAACAAAGAATTTGAATTTGTGACTTCAAATCCAAATTCCATTCAATGTGCCACCTGGACACATTAAATTTAAGATAAAATAAAAATAAAATTCGGGTTTGGGAAATTGCTTTTGTTCATATGAGGTCTGACTCAGGTCAAGTCACGTAGGAAGAGATACAAAGATGAAAGATGGCCCAGACCTGGCCTTCTCAGAGTTTGCAGTCTAGTTAGGGAGAAAGTAGGGATATGAGTTCAGAAGTTATTGCTGTAGTTGAGAGGAAGGATCAATGAGGGGCTGAACAAGAGCTGTGACAGAGTGAAAAAGACAGGACAGAACAGAGAGCTATTTTAATAGCTGAACCAACAGGACTTAATAATTTCTTGGCTGTGAGGGATGAGAGAAGGGTGAGTATGGAAGACCAAAACTTCAGCCCATTTTATGGGAAAGTACTTATGCCATAGCTTTCTGTTTAGTCAACCTTCAAAAAATGAGTAGCCACTAGACTAGAATAATGTAAAGAAGCATTCAGAATAAATTATAAGATCTGAACTTTGCGCTGGCTTTGCCACAGCCTAGCTGAAATTCAGTGGAAAGAGATATCTATAAACAAGTAGGTGCTTAATAAGTGTTTGTCGACTGACAAGGCATTAATGCCAGTCAGTCAGCTGAGCCTCCACTACGTCTATAGCTTTTTGTCAGTGCCGTGTGGTGATAGGGTTTAACTAAGTTCCTTAACTAAGCAAACATTTACTAGGCACCAATTGAGAGGAGTGTAAGACACTTGAGATGGTGAAGGGCTGAGATAAAACATATTCCTTGCCCTAATGAAAATTAGAGTGTTTTAAGGGGATAAGGCACAAATGTAGGTAACTATAATACACATCATGACACGATAATATAATTAGAGAAGTGCAAAACAGGAAGCCGTGTAAGGTCCTTGGTGAATGTCATTACCTGGTAGATGAGGGAAGATTCAGAAGAGTCTTCATAGCAGAGTGGCATTTGAGGTATACTTTAAATGATGAGTAAAAATTAGAAATGAGAAAACCTAATCACTGTCCTTAGCATGCTTGCAATCAAATAAGGAAGGTGGAAAAATATTTTAAAAAGACATTAATGTGGCCTGGCCTTCTCCTCAACATTCTGCTTGCTCTGTGCCATAGGCCTCATCCCCTCTCCCCACCAGAGTCTTGGACTTTGCCTGTGGGTCTTCTTGTTATTCCTTGCACATTATCCCACTTTCTAACACATTTCTATATGTTATCTTCCCCTATAAGAATGAAAGGAAAGGACAAGCAGTATCTTTCTTGCTTGTATTTGTGTGCCCAGCACTTAGTAAATTAGGTACCTTCAACATGTAAATATCTATCTGTCTGTCTATCTCTCTATCCATCTTTCTATGGCTTTGTATCTTCTATCTATCTCTGTATCTTTATCTACCTCTGTCTGTATAAAGACTTGTTCAAAAAAGTTAAAATGCAAAGATATTCAGAACACACAGAATCATAACTAGCGATTATCCTTCATTTACCAAGATGAGGCTATTGAACCACAGAGGCACTGAAAAAGTACAAATAGCTGACATTTGTAGAGTTTTTTAAAGTGTTCATGCTTTGTGCCTGGCAAGGGCTTCTGCCTCTTTTCTTCCATTTGATCTTCACAAGAACCTTGTGAGGTTGGTAGGGTAGTATTTCTGTTATGCCCATTTTACAGGTGAGGACCCAGAAGATCAGGAGAGGTGAAGGGGTGTGTCCACCATGGCAAATTACAGGTAAAGAGGGACTAGGCTGACTACCGAAATACTGATCTATTAAATTATTCATGAAAGGCTTTATGCTTTTGATTGGTGGTGCTAGTCCACATCACATAAGACACTATCACTAAAAAATATAGTAACAGTATAGTCTTCAGAAGGTCGTTGTTATTTTCAAATAGCCATTGCTATCACAGACCTAGAACTACCCAGCAAGTTTGAACTGGGCAGGTACTCTCAGTTAGCTTCTGACTTTGTTGTGTAAGAACAGGTAGATAATGCAGGCAAAGTTTGCTTTCTTCATATGTTTGGCTTTTCTGATTTGCTACAAGGGGATGACGCCTCTCTGTTCCCCATGATGAATTCTAGCAAAGAATAGGTTCTTTGACAAGAGTCCTTGAAATAATCTTCATGTAGTGCTTTTCATACTTAAATTGAAGGTCTCCAATATCTGCTTTGGAAAATTTGTTAACTAGTCCTTTCCCTTTGTGACATTTTTTTCAAGATAAACTTACTTGTGCCAGCCTCACAGAAACACTTTCAAAATGCTAATTTTACAATTGTCCAAATAATGCCCAAAAAGTCACGTGTTGCACTCTTATAGAAAATTAATCTATTCAGAGCAAATTCTGTTCTGAGCTGCCTGAATGGTGGACATCTTAACAGAACCCTCCCTCTGCACCATCAGAGCTTGGGTTTTAGGAAAGAAGGTTCTTAGAAGGGGAGGTAGGTTGAAATCATGATTGGTTGGTCATAGCCCCATCTTTTACTGAAATTAAGCATAATTGCTGAGTAGCTCTAAGAGTAATCACATAGGTTGGAACTCATTAACCTCCAAGCCCCGGTTAAAGCAGTAATTAGTTTAGCCTAGGCAGTGGGCAGGAGGGAAGTCTATTTACAGATAGGATTCTACCCTGAAATAGGTGAAAGGTGAGCTTGAAGGCTGCGTGAGGAGAAATTCCTATAGTTAATTGTTGACTTGACCTCTTCAGGGATGGAACTTTTTCTTGCTTGTTTTTCTTCTTCATTCTCCTTCCATTTAATTTTTTTTTAAAAATGAACTCTATGTGGCCTTGAAGAAGTGACTTCATTTCTTTGGCCATACTTACCTCATCTGTAAAAATGGTGGTGAGAGGAAGATTACACTAAAACTTTCTCAAGTCTCTTATACTCTATAATTCTTTCATTCTGTTGTCCCCCACCTTGGCATTCATTCATTTCAATACAATTCAACACACATTTATTCATGTGGTATGTACCATGTTAGGTGTTAGGAATACAAAAATAGAAATCAAACAGTCCCTGTACCTCCAAGTATACTCTACTCACGGGATACAACGTGTACCAAGGAAAGGCACCATCTCCTCTGCAACTTAGAGGCAGTTAGGTTCCACAGTGTGACTCAAGTAACTCAATCTCTCTAAGCCTCAGTTTCCTCATCTGTAAAATAGGGTTAAAAATAGCACCTACCCCCAAAGGTCATGAGGATCAAATGAGGTAACAATTGTAAAGTGGTTTGCAAACCTTCAAATGCTCGTTGTTGTTTATTTTGAATTTCTTAGAGCATTGAAGGATTAAGTGATTTGCCTAGGGTCAAACAGCAAGTAAGAGTCAGAGGTAAGATTTTTGAACCCAGGTCTTTCTGATTGTATGCTGGGCACACTAATCACTATGCCTTGCTGCATCTCTAGTTGAAGGAATAATTTGAAAGACTGGATTCCCAGAGTTGTGATTAATGGGGTATTATAAACACAGAGGGTAGTGATTATGGAAGTGGCCCTGGGACCTCCCCTTGGCCCATTGACATAATAGAAATCAGGTAATGGGATGGATATTTATTTCTCTTACCCAAGGGAAAAGCTTAAAACACAAAAGGCTTATAATCACACAGAGATAAAAACTTAAAACATGAAAGGGTAACCCATAACACCTATAATATTTTTTCAGAAGCTCCACACTTAAAAACCTGAAACATTTCGTGGGACTGCTGAACAGCCATCCATTGGTGATGCCAATTTGCATCACAGAAGACACTGTTTCTCACTACAAAATGTAGTGACTGAGTAGTCTTAAGAAGGTGGTGGTGGTTGTTGTTTGAAACAGCCACCGCCATAACAGACTTAGAACTGTCCAGCAAGTTCAAGCTGAGCAAGTGCCCTCAGTTAGCTTCTGACTTTGTTGTGTAAGAACAGGAATATAGTGGCAGGCAAAGTTTGCTTTCTTCATATATTTGGCTTTTCTGATTTGCTACAAGGGGATGATGCCTCTCTGTTCCCCATGATGCATAATGAAGAATTAAAAAAATTCTTCACCTTTGCTTTGCCCTGTCCAAAACTCCCTCAAGGGCCATATCTTCTAGCAAGCCAGTCCATCAATTGGGCTCATCCTCCTGTGAGTGGTTATCTTCTCTTTTCAGAACCCTTGTACTAGCCATTGCAAACATCTCCCACAGTGTAGCTGGAACCTCCAAGGCTGAGAACATCCACTTTGGGATTTCTGTTTATTTACCTATGCTCAGGGAAAGAAACACAATGCAGAAGAGGCAATTAGGGGCACAGCATCCAGGTTCAGACTTGTTTAGACAGCACATGTGCTTACTGCCATGAGCAAGCAGCTATCATAGCAACTGACAGGGTGGTAGGATAAGAGCCTGTAAAACCCCTGAAGAGAGATGCAAGAGATAAGCCTGCAAAATCTCTGCATGCTCAACAGACAAGAAGAAAAGGAATCATTCCTTTTAAGGTCTTTGAGTAGACCACTCTTCCTAGTCAAGTAGCCAGTTCTCTGGGATTCATTGTTAGATAGGATGGAGGCAAGGGGTGGGGAGAGAGATACACAGGTTTGTTCTTAGCTATGGGCTAAAATTTTACACAAGAACATAACTAGATTTTAAATACTTTGAGTGTTTATCTTCTCTTTCCTTTATATACCACAATAGTACTGGTTCTAAGGAGTAGGAATATTGAAATAATGTGGAATGCTTCCATTTCAAACCAAGAATGAAAATGATGCCTACATTATTTTGTTTATGCTCAGGATATTGTTTCTAATATATTGTTCTCTATTTAGCTTTTATATCTGTACTAGCTTTAAGAAAGTATGAAGTGGAAAAGTTAGTGGAAAGTTGCCTGTGGATATTACATTCCATTAAAAAGTAATACAGTTTATAAAAGGAACAACCAGCAACCCTAAATGGCAAACCAAGCCATTTTTCTGCAGGATTTTTTCAATTCTATTCTAATCTGAGTACCAGTCATCTTATATCGTTGAAATAGCACTATAGAATTTACTCTAGTAAGTGGTGACCAGAGCCTGTGCCCGAGATGTCCATCTGTGGATATATTGAATATTCCATATACAGGATCCATTTTTGTCGCAAGAAAATCCATGAGGAGCACATTATTCTCTTGTGAGACTCCTTTCTATGGGTGCATCTTCCCTCAAGCTAATAAGAAGCATAAAAGTATACATTTTTTCTGTTCATTTTCTCACTGGATTTCTAAAGCTAAAACAATGTCCTCATAAATATTCAACAAATACTAGTTTCCGTTGGCTATGGCAGTCATTCCATGGGCCAACTTGGCTTCACTTAGAATTCCATCATATAAAAAAGAACTCAACTATTACTCTTGTCCCTGTTTTCCCAAATCTGGAGGTCCAGACTGAGTCAAGCACCAGATGCATGCAATGTTAGTGCACCAACTCACTTTGCTTGTTCTTCTGGAGGCACATTTTCTATTTCCATGTTTTAAACTCCTGTTCATATATAAGAGAATGTTTGGAATGACATGGCGGGGTCACGCACCAGAAGAATGAGCGTGCACACTTTGTGATACTTTGTGATACAAGGCTGGTACAGTCTCCATACCTTAGAGGATCACAGGATCATAAATCTAGGGGCTACAAGAGAATGGAGAGTTCATCAAGTCCAATGATTTGATTTCATAGAAATGAAAACTGAGGCCCCCATACACTATGTGACTTGCCTAAGGTAATAAATGGGAAAGGTTCTCTAATGTTGGACCCAGTTGGCTTGCAAAAATCACATGAACAGTGTGACTAAAGCAAGGTTCCATAAACTCCTCAGGTCTGTGAACTTTTTGTAAAATAATATTTTGAATTCTTAAAAAAATTATTTCATAATAGTTTTTCAATATAATTGGTTTCCTTTGCAATGCTATTTTATTTTATTTTATACATTTAAAAACATTCTGAGACAGGGACTATAGGCTTCACCAGACTGCCCAAGAGGTCCTAAGGTTGAGAACTCCTAGGGAAGAAGAAGACCTGAGAACCTAATCTATAAGTTGGGAGATGTGAATTGAAGATTCCAATGCTATCAATTGAGACAAAAAGCCAGAATTATTGTTAGGAGAGTGATAGAAGTACTGAGTAAACTTTAAAAAGTCTGTGGCTCCATTTTCCCATCTATATAATGATAATCCCAAGAGCAACTAGTTCCCATTTATCTGGTGAGGATGGGTTACTTCCCACCTGAAATGTATTTTAAAAAATAGAATGTGTGCTACTTTGTGGTCATTGTGGTTTGGGCTATATGTGTGGTGACCGGTACCATGAAGACACAAGGTAGCTAGACAGTGCAGTGGATAGAGTGCTGGGCCTAGAGAGAGGAAGGAAGACTCATCTTCATGAGTTCAAAGCCTGCCTCATATGCTTACTAGCTGTGTGTCCCTGGGCAAATCACTTAACCCTGTTTGCCTCCGTTCTTCATCTCTAAAATAAAGTCAGACATAACGGACCAACAAAAAAATTTTTAATTATTTATTAAGTCCAACTGTATGCAGGACCCTTTATTAGGTTCTAGAAAAAGAGATACAAAAGTCGGTTCTTCCTCTAAGACAATTGTATTCTAATTAACATACTAAGACATACACAAATAGTGTGATATAGCACAGAATGGGACCATTAAAAAGAGAAATCCAGATAAAGTTCTGTGAGAAATTTGAAGAGAATTAATTTCAGCTGATTAGAGAGGAAGGCAAGGTTAAGGGAAGCTTTGTGGAGAAGGTGGCACCTGAATGAGCTGGGTCTTGAAGGAAAAGCAGTATTTCTGTGAATGGAGATATAGAAGGAGGCTGATACAGGCTTGCAAAATTCTTGGACAACAATAGGAGATGTAGAATCATAATAGGCCCTAAGGCCATGAAAAAAAAGAAAACAGTAAGACTGAATGAATGCAAAGCCATATTTATCATGTTGACGGTGATATAAGTAAATATAGATTGAGACCAAAAGCCAGAATCAATTTACGAGGGAGAGAGAAATATTGAGGAAGCCTTAATTAATCTTAGAGAATTGCTCCTGCCATCCATGATACTATCTCTAACCTCAGTTTCCTGGTTGGATATTTCTAATATGCACAATTTATATCCAGGAAATGCTTTGATTTGTGGAGAATAAAGAATGTATATGTTGCAGAGGAAGAGAGTTCCATCTGGGACAGAGAAGAAAGGAGGCATATTCAGGTCATGCTCTCTAGTGTATTTTGTTGTTGTTGAGTCACGTCCAACTTTTTGTGATACCATTTGAGGTTTTCCTTGCAAAGATACTAGAGTTGTTTTCCATTTCCTTCTCCAGATCATTTTACAGATGAGGAACTGAAGCAAACAAGGTTAAGTGACTTGTCCAGGGTTACACAGCTAGTAAGTGTCTGAGGCAGGATTTGAACTCATGAAGATGAATTTTTTTGCCTCCAGGCCTATCGCTCTATCCACTGCACCACCTAAAAAGAAGGTTTAGGGGGAGGGGGAAACAAATGGAAGCTGGAGAGGGTGTGGTGGATGAGGAAAGGCTTTGGTAGTATAATGTGGAGATGACCAGGGAAGATAAGACCAAAGCCAACCAGGATACTTCCAAACCCAATATTTTGGTGAGGAGACTTGAAGAAGGTAAACAGATTGGAGATGAGTAGAGACAGCTAGGATAGGTTATTCTGAAATGGCTGATTAGCAAATAGTTCTTTTTAGAGGAAATGTCAGCACAAAACTCTCCTGAGAGTTTTCAAGATATTAGGAAAGCTGAGGTAGAGATAGATGCTTTCCTTCTAGTTCCCCATTCCAACATTCCCCTACTCACTCCAACCCATCCTTCTACCAATATACACATGACCCCTTTGAATATGAGGTAGCTGATAATCTCACTACACTCTATCCTAGCCAGACTCATACATGGAGAATTGTGTTCAGTACTGGGTGCTATGTTTTATAAAATAAATGGATAAAATGAAACATTTCCAAAATGGAGCAATTAAGATCAATAAATCAACAGGCAGTTATTTACCAAGTACTTTGCTGATGCTGATATAAAGATAAAAGTGAAAATGTCCCCACCTCCAAGGAACTTACATTCAAATGGAGAGAGAAAACATGTATGTGTATACACACACACACACACACACACACATATGTATATATAACATTTTTTTAAAAAAATGTACATATATAGAGAATCCAAAATCATGCCATCTAAATTTTGGTTGAAGAAACTAGTAATGTTTAGCCTGGAGAAGGGTATAAAATTTGAAGGGCTGTCATAGGGGCAGCTAGGTAGCTCAGTAGATCCTAAAGTAAGGAAGAGTTCCCTTCCTGAGTTCAAATCCAGCCTCAGACACTTGCCGGCTGTGTGACTCTGGGCAATTCACCTAACCTTGCTTGTCTGAGTTTCCTCATCTATAAAGTGAGCAGAAGAAGGAAATGGCAAACCACTCCAGTATCTTAGCAAAGAAACCCCAAATGGGGTCAAGAAGAGTTGGACACAACTTAAATGACTCAATAACAACATAGAGAAGAGGGATTAGACTTGTTCTAGTGAGCCCTGGACAGCAAAACTAGGAGCAATTAGTGGAAAATACAGACAGGTGGGCTTTGATTTCTAAAAGGAAAATAATTCCTAATAATTTGAGTTGTCCAAGAGTGGAACTGGATGCCTTAGGAAGTTTCCTTTCAATGAAAGTCCTCTAACGGAAGCTAGATGACTTACAGAAGATGTTCTGGAGGGCATTAGGATTCAAATATGGTTTGGTCTAGATGGCTTCTGACCTCCATTCCAACTCTGACCCTGTAGAATCAGATTCTGTGATACTATCTTAATTTGTACAATTTATAACCAAGAAATTATTTAATTTGTGAACAATAAAGAAGGTATTAATGAAAAAAAAAAAACAAATCCTATGGCACTTGAAAGTGAATCTCTTTCAACATCTAATAGTGTGGTACAGTGTGATAACCCTGGCTCTGGAGTTTCGGGACCTGAATTCAAATCTTGACTTTGATGTTTACTGCCTGTGTGATACTGGTAGAAGTGTTTAACTTCCCTGGGCTTCTACTATTGTCTCAACTATTAAGGAAGGGTTTGGGGACGTGCCGCATCTGATGGTCTTTTCAATTCTAGATCTGTGATCCAATGTGTATTTACAGATGTCCTAGTATGTGCAAGAGAGCCTAGTAATTCCTAAACTGGTGTAATCATATTATCTTGTTTGACCCCATTTTAAAGATGAGGACCCTGAAGAACAGAGACAAAGTGACTTCCTTCCCGTCACCCATAGAGTCAGTGCTAGAACCTGGCCTTTTGACTTGTAGAGATGATCCATACCACCATTACATCACGCTGCTTCTTCATTAAATTCTTTTCTACAATTTCCTCCTAGAATTGGCCATGCTAAGTACCATCCCCCATCTTTATAGAAAGCTTTTATACTGAGAACACCTTGTACACGCTGTCATCTGGTGTAATTCCGTTCACTGTACATGTAACCACATCTGCACACAGCGAGTAGGAACTCAATAAATATTTCATAGGATCATAGAATTTATTTGTTGAATGAATGATTTTGTGAATGAATATAAGGCTGCCCTCTATTTTTTCCTGAGTGCATATATAGAGCTTGCTTTCTTCCTCTAAATAGATACAAATCCAAATTCATGGACAGTCTCGGTTTCTACGTGTAGACTGTGGTGGATATTTAATCCCAAATTGGCTTCCCTTTGCCACCTGGCACATTTCTGCTTAAGCGAAAACTAATTAGGAAGTTAAATCTTTTTTATTAATTTTTTATTTTTAGTTTACAATACTCAGTTCCACAAGTATTTGAGTTCCAAATTTTCTCTCCCTCCCTCTCTTCCTGCCTCCCCCACCCCCACCCCCCAAGACAGCATGTAATCCGATATAGGTTCTACATATACCTTAGGGAGGTAAATCTGAGGTGATTTAACCTACAAACACACTTCAGTTATCTTTTCAATTATTCAGTGTCTGGGATTATCCATACCACTTTTTCCATTTGTAGGGATAATCAAGAATTATCTGCCTTAATAGGAATGGAAACAAAGGGAAAGAAAGAAGAAAAATTCCAAAAGGAGAAAAAAGTCAGAATTGAGCAACTGATTAAACATACAAAATGAAGGCGAGAGAGTCAAAAATAATAGGAGGATAAACCTTCATTCCCAAAGCTTTTATTCGTGGAGTTTATTCATAAACAAACCTTCATTTTTCTTTATCTTGTAGCTAATAAGAATAAAAGCTAGATTTATATAGTGTTTTATGGCTTGCAAAGTGCTTTACAGACACCATCTCATTTGATCTTCACAATGACTCTGGGAGATAAGTGCTATTACTTCCATTTTTTACAGAGGTAGAAACTAAGGAAGTCAAAGATTAAGTGATTTTTCCCAGAGTCACACAGCTAATGTGTCTGAGGTAGGATTTGAAATCAGGTCTTCCTGACTCAAGGTCTAACTCTCTATCCCCTGCACCGCTCAGCTGACTCATAGAATGAGGACCAGCCAGTTAGGCACTCAGGAGCCAATGGCCAAAGCCTACTGAAGTGGAGCCAAAGGACAACCAGCCCCGGGGAAATCAGAATTTGTCAGAAGTTTCCACTTCTGATGCTTGCTTTCTCTAGGACACCTTACGGTACTGTGGAAAGAGCACTGACCATGGAGTCAGAGGAAGCTGGTTTCAAATCCCCCCTCTGACGCTTCTGATCTCTGGGCAAGTCATATAACCTTCCTGTGCCTCAGTTTCTTCATCTGTAAAATGAGCGGGTTGGCTTACATGGCCTCTGAGATGTCGTCACTGCCCTACAGTGTTTTGCATGGTTAAAACATGAAGGTTGAAACACAACAGAAGGAAACAAGACACTTGACAGAGTTAAACATGGGATGCTAGCTCCTCCTTGTTGTGTATATTCTACTATATTTAAAGCCAATTTCTTCAGAAATCTCTTACTCAGAATTCCATCAACCAGCATTTCTGTCTCTCTATAGTCAATGATAATTGAGATCCAAGATGACGGCCATGAAATATTGCAATATCCTTTCATCAAAGAAAAAATAAATTATATTTAACATGTCCTCCATATTACATGATTTTTCTTATATCCCAATTCTTTGAAAACTAGTGATCTATGAATAAGACTAACCAGAATGCTTGAAGGACCAGAACACCCCTGCCTTGATCATTTTGGATGACAGAATTTATTGTCATTCGTTGCTAAATAACCGTAAAAGACCATTCCTGTTTAATCTAGGGCCTAGATCCTAGGTAATGGATTCAAAACTTTCGTGATGAAATAACTCTCCGCTGTGCAGACCCATCTAGATTCCAGCTCTATAAATAATTTGACACAGCTGCTAATGCAAAGGAACATCATTTGGGATTTAATGGATGCTGGGGAGGCTTCCTCTTTGTAGATGGTGATTTTATTTTCCCTGCTAGCACTAAAAGATTTTTTTAAAATGGAGCAAAACTTTTCAAGGGTCTTTTCTCCCTCTCAATATATAGAGCACATGTGTGTGCGATATAATGAAGGCCTGAGGGACAGTATTAGCACTTCTGAAAAGAGTACCGGGAATTCTAGTTTTTACTCTGGCAACTGGAGGCTGAGGAGAGTTTTCCTTTCATGTTTGTTTTCAGTACATAAAGTGATTGAAATCAATTTTCCAGAGAGAAAGGGAGGGAAGAAGGAAGGGGGAGAGAGAAAGAGAGACAGACAGAGACAGAGAAAGACAGAGAGAGAGAGAATATTGCAAAAATTTTGTCTGTTTCATTATCCAACCCATGAATCAAGAGAGCTAGCACTATCACATCCACAGAGGAGCAAGGCCTCTGATATTTTTCACTGGGGTTGAAGAAGACCCATATGAATTAGGAGCTACTGGCAGATATTTCTTTTCTCCCTCCCCATAGACCAGAAGGGAGCCAGACAGTAGGCCAAAGCAAATTCCCAAAGGTGGAGCAGTGGTCCCTGGTGATCAGCTGAGCCACATCTGTGGACTGTGCAGGAGTATGTGGACAAGTAACAGAGCTAATGGTCATATGCTACAGAATGGTGATGCGAACTCTGACTACACTGTCTAGATTCAACAGTGGGGCAAAGTGTTGGAGAGAGTTTCGGGAAGAAGCCTCACTGTGGAGTTGGGAGGACACGGGGACCTCAGTCTATAGAGATCTAGCTGACTATTTCTAAGGCATCCTAATCTTGAGACCTGAGTTTTTCTTTCAGGCTGTGTTGCCAGTCTGTTCAGAAGGCTTCCATGTTTGAGTGAAGGAAATAGAGTGTTACAGGTGAGTAAGCAGGAGAAATTCCCATATCAAGAAATACATAACTCTTTGATAATGAATCAGAGCATGCAGGGGCCTCCCCACTTCACTGTCTCTCCTAAAGCATATGCTACTATGACTTCTTTATATAAATGATGCTACCATAAGAAAGAATATAGGCCCCTTCACCACTTACTTTTAAGAAGAAGCTTTTAAAGGTAAGGTTGGACTAGGCAAGGATGCTTGCTGTGTGTACATGTATGCATGTTAGAGACTTTTGTTGTTCAGTCATGTCTGACTCTTTGTGGCCTCACTTGGGATTTTCTTGGCAAAGACCCTGCAGTGGTATGCCATTTCCTTCTCCAGCTCATTTTACAGATGAGGAAACTGAGGCAAAGAGGATTAAATGATTTGTCCAAAGTCACACACCTATTAAGTGTCTGAAGTTGGATTTGAGCTCAGGAAGATAGGCTCACTGCACCACCTAGCTGTCCCACATTAGAGGTAAAGAATTTAAATTTAAGCAACAATTGGATTGCTTTATTAAACACTAAATAAATGCTTCTAGGCCCTGTGCTAAGTGCTGGCAAAAAAAAAAACTAAACTAAATTAAACAGTACCTGGCCTCAAGGAGCTTACGCTCATTTTTTTTTCTTTTTTCTTTTTGCCTTGTCTAGTACTACATGTTCTCACTGAATGGCCAAAGGACCATGCAGTTTAGGGGTTAAAGTGAGAGGAAGAGATCCACTGAACAGGGAAACAGTAGCCTGTAGATAATTCTCTTTATAAAATTTTGCTTAGGTACTGCAGATTTAAATATGCATGGCATCATGATTAGAGAAGTAGTTCGTGTGGTTGAGAAGTAGGGAAAGAAAATGGTAGATGAGGAAAATAAATAGAAGTCATGTATTGAGAAGAAGAATTAGATTTTTCCCCTTAAACAGGAGCAGTTTTTTTCCCTTTTGCTGGGGACTGTGTGAATGGGACTTGGCAAACAAAAGAAGAACCAAATGGGAAGGAAAGATTTTTTTTCCATTTGGTTATTGTGAGTTATTTGGGATTTTAGTGACAAAAGTGTCAAGGTAATGGTAAAGATGGATATGAAAGTGCATAAAAGATAAGATACATTAAATGTGATAACCAATTTCAAGTGTGGCGAACAGATTACAGGACATCTCCCTCCTCTGGATTCTTTATTACCACTGGTATTGCCATCGCTAGCCACCCTTGCCAAGTCAGTCTCCTCACTGTTTCACAAATACCACATATTCATTCCCGCCTCACTGTCTTTGCTCCTGTGGTTGTTTCCATCTGTAATACCCCTTCCAATCCATCCTTCAAGCCTCAGAGCCCAGCTCACCTGTCATGAAGGTGTCCCTGAGGATTCCAACATTCATTGTACAGTCAATTTGTCCACAGACATTAACTAATTGTTATATACCAGGAGATGTGCTAGGCACTGGGGATACTGAGTTAAATTGAAACAGTCCCTTCCCTCAAGGAGCTTATATTCAAATAGGGTAACATATACATATGTACAAATATATACAAAACAGGTACTAGTTAATTTGGAGAAAGATGGCACTAATTCTAAGGCATCCTAACCTCAACGCTTGCATGTTTCTTTTAGGCTGTGTTGCCAGCCTATTGGGAAAGCTTCCATCTTCAAGTGAAGCAAATAGTAGCTTCATTTCTGAATTTCAGCAACACTCACAGACGACATCAGACAGCTAAGAACTTAGTTGTATTCTATCATCGGTTTGGTTTCACATAAGTTTGTCTCAGCTCTTCAACTAAACTGTAAGCTCCTTATCTTATATTTCCTATCCTACCTTCCAGTTTTTTGGCACTTCCCATAGTGTCCAACTCAGTGCTGGCCACAAAACACTCAAAAAAGACAAGTTAGTTAAATGATGGTCCGGGGCAGTCCTGTGAAGTTAGAGCTCTCCAAGAATGATAGAAGGAGCCAGATGATGACAAAACACTCTGTAATGTATCCACAAACTCCACACCCTCTTTACCTTATCCCTTAAGTGCTACTTGGCTGGGAATAATAAGCATATCCTGTTTTATGAGAAGAGAAGTTTCGAACTGAGGCCAAAGGAGTAAACTTGAGATTGTAGGATCATAGGATGTTGAGATCATAGGAATTAAAGCCGGAAGGGACCTTAGGAATTATCTAGTCCAACCCTCTCATTTTGCAGATGAGGAAACTGGGACCCAGAGAGCTCAAGGGCCTTGTCCAAAATGAAGTGACTTGGAGTCAGTGCGTAGCAGATAGGAAGAGCTTCCTTACATCTGCAGAGACCCGGAGAGCTCAGCCTCATTTTGGGGACAGTGGCATAGTAGACCAGTGAGCAAACCTGTAATCTTAAGGGTTAGCACTCAAGGTGGGGGAGCTACTGACAGGAATGTAAACAAAAGAAGGAAAGCCTGGAAGGAATTGTTTCATGCCAAGCTTATTGAGTCATGTGAGATTACGTCCCTAGAAGTTACCTCATCTGGACCCCAGATTCTCACATTGTGATCGAGATGTGGTATATACTTGAATGAGTGTGAGCAAGCCGCTCTAAAGAGGGCACAGTAGAAATGAAGTTGAGGAAGTAAAGAATCCCATCTCTCATTTTTATGCTTTTGGTTGGTCAGAGCAGAAAATTAACCAAGGCAGGTACCATTGGTAACATGGATGACAGACTCTTCTTTTGCAGGACTATCCCATTTCATCACAATCTGTAATTGATCTTTTATCAAGGATTAAATTTATCAGATTGTTTCCCAGCATGAGAACTAGCTTAGTGGGAATGGCATATAAGGCAGGTAAGCATTAATAGTAGGAGACAGGAGAAGGAAAGGTCTGAAGCATTAAGAGCTGCATGGTAGAGGTAGATCCAGGTAAGGTGCTATGGGAGGGATCCATGTGGAAGCACCAGGTACGTTGGAGCTGGGAGAATGGACTTTGCTTGATTCACAACTGGCCTCCGTAATTGAGGACCTCAGCGTTGCTTTCTTTAAAACAGACATTTAACTACCAGATTCATTGCTGAGTCCATATTCATTCTACCATTTTGAATATACCTCTCGGAGTTGGAAGAACTAAATAGTGTTGTGTTCTCTATGGCTAATAAACCCTATCCCTCATCCCTGCTTCTCATATTGGGTAGATCTCCCCATTATCTCAGAGTGTGTATTTGTGGGTCTTCCCAATCAGTACTTATAAGAGATGGCCTGGAATAGGCGGTAGAGAGCCAACCGCAAAGGCAGGAAGATTTGGGTTCAATTTCTGCTTCTGAAATGTACTGACTGTATGACTCCAGACAAGTCATTTAACCTCTCTCTCAATCTTCTAGACAACTTTCTAAGACTATAAGTTGCAGAGAAAGAACTCATCTCTGTTGGTAGAGGGAGTACTGCTTCTGGGAGTTCCTTGTACCACTGAAATCGCAGGTCTAGTGCCAGTCCCTTTCTCTATCCAAGCCCTCCCACCTCGCCCTGCACTGGCAAACTTGACTCTTTTTTCATTAGCTTTACCATAACTTCACTCCATAATCATCGCAGATTTTATGCCAATTTTTTTTTGCAGAAAAGTGGGGTATGACCATTATGTGCAGCCTTTTTTAAATGAAAATTTTGCCGGTATTACTTAAAAGTCATTCATTACTAAACTGTCTTTGGGGCAAGATTAGGATGTCTGTGAATATACAATTAAATTAAATACTGACAGTGTGCATGTGCTGAGAATTCTAGGCTCCTAGCTCTCAATGCACTAGAGATAAATGGGCATCCGTATGCCACTGGTGAATACATTGCTGCTCTGTTTACCTTTTAAGTGGCATGATAAACAGAATTAACCATCCGGTGATTATGCAATGAAAGGTTAAAAATATCAATTTTGCGACTGAAGAAAAATAAAGGAAACCCAGGGTGCAACAATTATGTGGTGAAATACATAATGGAGTGCTAGTGAAGTGACCTCGGAATGAGAGAACTGATTCCCCACAAAACAGACACATTTGCTGGAATTCTGTATTTGTTGCAATTAAGCATAGAGACAATTAGCAAATAAACAATGTTTAATAACCAGAGAACACAATGCATAATAAAATATATGAGAATCTACTAAGTAGCTAAAAACCTACCACTCTCCTGGACCTGGAAGTGCCCCGCAGACATACGATGGATCTGGTCCCTGAAATTCCAAGAGATGTATAGTCTGGGTGCTCCCTTGAGCAAACAAAGGCATCAAATAACACAGTTACCTCAGGTTATTTGATTCATATTTCCTGTAGGAATGGTTGTTAGGTCAATCAGTCAAGTAGCATTTATTCAGCTACTACTACTATGTGCCAGGCATCATACTGAGCTCTGGAGGTAGCCAAGTGCTTCATGTGGCTGCAGAGACTCTGAAGTCAAAGTGTCAGCTCCCCTGAACATGGTAGCTGGAATAAGAGATCTGGTGAATCATGGAAGTGAGGTGGCTTAACTAGCTGAGGTTGCAACCTCCACCCTGGTCTTGCCACAGCTAAACTATCATGGAGCGGAGTCAGTGGAATTAGCAGCTTTGCAGACTGAGCAAAAGCAGTGTGGACTTTGTCCTTGCTTCCCTTTCACATGTCCCTGTATCCATTTCTTTGTGACCTTAACCATCATTCTCCAATGTCACTTTATTATATGATTTTCTCTCTTGCTCCCCTAGCCTAAAACCTTTTCTGTTTCTCAAAATTGGGATGGGAATGAGGATGAGGAAGGTGTAGCTGCAGATTGAGGTTTACAGACAATGAACAAAATGAACATAGGATTATAGATTTAGAGGGTAGCTAGGTGGAAGGGGGCACAGTGGAGACAGCACCGAGCCTGAAGTCACTCGTCGAATCTAGCCTCAGACACTTACTAGCTGTGTGACCCCAGGCAAGTCACCTCACTCTGTTTACCTCAGTTTGCTCATCTGTAAAACAAGCTGGAGAAGGAAATGGCAAACCACTCTAGTATCTTTGCCAAGAAAACCCCAAATGGAGTCACAAAGAGTAGGGCACGACTGAAATGAATGACAGCAATCATAGATTTAGAGCTAGAAAAGACCTTAGAGAGCTTCTTACGTAGGAGTCCTTAACTTGGGGTCCAGGAACTTGGTTTTTTGAAAATATATTTTGATAATTATATTTTGACATAACTGTTTTTTATTATAATCTTATGTGTTTTATTTCATACATTTAAAAATAATTATTACAGGAGGGGGTTCTTAGGTTTTGCCAAACAGCTAATGGGGTCCATGACACAAAAAAGGTTAGGAACCCCTGATTCTAGTCCAACCCTCTCCTCTTATGAATGAGAACACTAAAGCTTGGAGACATTAAATGATTTGTGCAGTTACATGGGTATTAAGTAGCAGAGGCAAAATTTGAACCCAGGTCATCTGACACCAAATTCAGTACTTTACTATGCCGCCTCTATCTTTTTTTTTTATCATATCATCACACAGGAGTTATTTAAAGGCCATATCATTAATCCTTGACCCTTCCGATCCCAACCAGAGAAATAAATTGTTTCTAAAATTTTCATTGGTTTTTGGAGGAAAACTTAGTCCAGCTTTCAACAGAGGTAGTATCTAGGCTAGAGGCAGATTCTTGGGAAGCTTTAAAACCACTGAGGCAATGACAAAGGCATTTTGCCTTCTCCTCCAGAGTGCCACATGCTTTCTTCCTGACCAGGGACATCTGCTGCACTTTTCCAGACTTTTCAGTCTACATGAAAATCCTCTCATGTAATCAAAATAGTCTGCTTGGATGGCGATCCTTCTACTGAACTAGAGTCAATATGTAAAATGGGTCCTTTACAAGTGAATTCTAATCCTAAGAATTGCCCCTGCTCTCATCCCTGTAAGCATACAGACATAATTGGAGTGTTCATCTTTCTGTGTCCAAATTTAAATTCTTGGGAGAACATAGCTTAGTACATTGACATTAATTGTACTTGTCATGTGCAATTTCTTTTGATATAGGAGAAGTGACATTGTAGAGTCTGGACCATACATTCTGTCTTCCATCCTAACCCTAGGTTTTTTGCCTCCTAACTCTGGTTCCCCCCCCAAAAAAAACTTTCTTTTAGTGACTCCCCAACTCATCATTACCAAATCCTGTTTATATTTAACCTTAAGTCAATATTCTTGGGGGTATTGTGTTAAGTTGTCTTTAATTCATGTCAAACTCTTCATGACCCCATTCAGGGTTTTTTTTGGCAGATACTGGAGTGGTTTGCCATATCCTTCTCTAGGTCATTTTACAGATGAGGAAACTGAGACAAACAGGGTGAAGTGTTGGAGGCCAGATTTGAACTCAGGAAGATGAGTCTTCCTGACTCCAGGCTCAACACTCTATCCACTGTGCCACCTAGCTGAGGAACAATGAGAAAGGAAATTATCAAGATAGTTTTGAGTTATAAAGTAGTAAAAATTGGTTATGTCTTTAATTTCTGCAAATATGTGCAGTTGTTTTCTTTCTAGAAAGCTCAAAAAAACACCTCAATTTAGACATTCCTTTCCTAGTTACTCCCTAAGAGTTAGTCAGAGGACAGCATCAAAATAATTTGATCCAGGAATAAGTGATTAGCTTTTAACTTCCTTAATAGGCAATTATTCACCAGCTATGCCAGCAAGTAAATAATTAGTCATCATCTCTGCTGAAGAGTAAATGTTTACTTGAGTAAAACAGTTTTGTATTCAGTTTTACTTGTGAAAAGTGAATTTAAGGAGCACTTCCCTGTCCAAATGTGAATTGACTGAAGGATGTTCAAAATACGCTTTGCTGAATTCAAATGCTCTGCAATCTACCCCAAAAAGAGTGGAGATCTGTCTTGCCCAACTCTTTTCTGGACCCTTGTTCACTTAAGATCTGGACATTTTGCTGCCTAAAACTGAATAAATCAAAGCAACTCCTTAAGTAGTAGGTCTGGGTCACCCTTCTGTTTGCTAACAATCTACTTGTTTTCTTGGCATCATGAAGGCAATTCAGTGCAAGAACAAAACCACAATACTTCTCTGCCTTTTCTTTGCAAAATTTTTGTAATCGTTCTCAATTGATGAAAGAATCTTGGAGTCACCTAGACGGATAGAGGCCTCGAATATGAAGAGACTTGGCAATGGTCAGTTTCTGGGCCTACTTTGCCAACAATTTGTTTAACTTGCCATCTTGCAGACAAAAACAATATTCAGATATGTTTAAAGATAACTAGGTGGTCCAGTGGATTCAGCACTGGAACTGGAAGATCTGAGTTCAAATGTGACCTCATATGCTTACTGTGTGACCCTGGGCAAGTCACTTAACCTCTGTTTCCCTTAGTTTCCTCACCTGTAAAGTGGGACTAACAGAATCATCTACCCTCCAGGGCTGCTGTGAGGATAAAGTGAGATAATACTTGTAAAGTGCTTTGTAAACCTTTGTGTGCTATATAAATGCTAGGTATTATCATTAAATACACAACATAAATACACGTCCATGTACACAGACACATAGCACATTGCATCTGTCCTGAAGACTCAGTTAAAAGAGCCAGATAATAGCTACCATTTCTGATCCTTTCAGTTCAAACAAACAAATTTTAATCAACAGTCCGGAAGCCAATTTAGAACTTGAAACACGAGCCGAGGGCACCAGTCAAAGGTCAGTCCCCTTAACTATGGCACTAATGGTCCAGGTGTGGATGAACCACCAACCATGAACAGAGAGACTTGTTGTAGAGTTGAATTGTTAGATCAAAGATGTCTCTGCTAGGATCCCTGTGAGGGGGAGCATATTCTAAGGTGGTCAAGAGAAGAGCTTCCACTGGAAAATTTGAAACTTTGCTTTGGAATCCTCATATTCTTGTTTTTCAAGAAGGTTCGTACTCAGCAAATGGTAGTAAAGGCAGGGAAATGAGAGTAAACAAAAAAGTCAAGGCAGTGGATCTGTATTAAGTTCTCCTGGGATAATTACCAGGTTAGGGCAAATTTATTCACACCAGCAACAGGAGATTAAAATTGTGATATTATTTTATCTATCTATCTATCTATCCAACCACGGACTTGGGTGAGGAGTGGAACCAATTCAGGGTCCCAGCTGAGTCAGAAAGTAAGCAGGATGTCTAGCATGGGTTAAGTCACATCATTTGGCCTTGCAGAAGTAAAGAATCGTGACTGTTGGACCGTCTTTGCAATTTGTGAATGACACAGAGGAAAGGAGGAAGAGGCTAAAGCAAGAGAAGAATGTGGAACAGGCACAAAGAAATGCATGAGAGAGGGCTACACTTCCATTCTGTCCTTTTTTTTCCTGCCTCAGGAAGCAGTTCTATTTAAAAAGCAGTTCCTGCCCCAGAAGGATATTGAATGTTATCTGTGCTCTGTGGAAGAAGAGACAAAGAGGGAAAGAAGCTGGCAGTCAGCAGAATTAAAGCAGAAGACTCAGTACCTGTGGTCTTCCTTAGAGCTCTGAAGTCCTCTGAACTGAGGAGACTTCAGATTTCAATCCCATAATCCCTCAAAAGTAAGACTTGGATGAATCCATAATGCTCAAGGTTCAAATCCTTTCATGGCAGTTTCTGGAAATCCAGAGTGTTGGGTTTTCTTATCCAAATGTGGCTCTTTGGATCATTTTTATGAGTCTGTTAGAAGATCAAACATTATGATGGAGAATAATTAACACATAATAATAATGATAACTGCTAAAATTTATATAGTGCTCACTGTGTGCCAAGACAAATATTATCTTATCAGAACAACACTGGGAGTTGGGGACTCTGATTATCACCATTTTATAGTTGAGGCAACTGAGCCAGGAGTTAAGTGACTTGCCCAAGGTCACATATCTAGTATCTGCAGCCAGCTTTGAGCTCAGGTTTTCCTGACTCCAGGCCTAGTACTATAATAATAATAATAACTTACATTTATAAATTTTTGATTTTTTTTATTTATCTTCATTTTTGATTATCTTTTTGATTATCTTTTTTTGATTATCTTCATTTTACAGATGAGGAAACTGAGGTAAAAATTAAGTGACATGCTCAAGGTCACACAGCTAGTAAGTGTCTGAGGCTGGATTTGAACTCAAGTCTTCCTGACTCTAGGCCAATGCTAAATATAAACGCTGTGCTGCCTAGCTGCCTCAAGTAGTACCAAGTCTTCCCTCTCCTCATTCTTATTTTTTAAGATCTTTTTTAAATTTCCTTCACTTGATTTAATGCCCTGAGACTTAAAATGAAGTTTTCTAAGAGAATAGATTGTCTATCGAAATTATAGCACCCCATAAGTATGAATAATTACATTGACTCAATTCAAGTTGTTGACAAATTGAGGCCTAAGAGGTGTCTGTACCCCAAGAGAGTTAGCTCCCTAGAAAATGGTGCCTATGATATTTTTATATCCTTGTAGAAAACCTTTTCATGGGATTAACCACCAGTTAACCATATTCACACATTTTGCAACTTTTGTATTTCAAAAATCTAAAACACACTGAATGGAAAAGCAACAACAGATTGTTATCTTAGAGGGCCAGGGAGATCTCAGTTTGGGCTAAACTTGATTTAAGTTTCTCAGGCCCTTGGATAAAGAAGGTTAAGATGGAAAACATACAGCTTGTCTCCTGGGGACAAGGAAAGGGTGTATGTGTGTGTGTGTGTGTGTGTGTGTGTGTGTGTGTGTGTGTGAGAGAGAGAGAGAGAGAGAGAGAGAGAGAGAGAGACAGAGAGAGAGAGAGAGAGAGAGAGAGAGAGAGAGAGAGACAGAGACAGAGACAGAGAGAGAGAGAGTTGGAACTGTTGGCCCTAATATGAAAGGAAATTTAATGTAGAGAAGGGGGTGGAGGGTGCAGGAAGAGATCAGGGTATAAAATGTTCTAATAGTAAATTCCAGAAGGCAGAAGACAGCTTAAGATGAGACTAGGAATAACAATGCACATTAATTTTACAATGACTTACTCAACTTAGTGGTATATTTATTAAAATCACCCTTTATGCTCTAAAAAAGCATACCGTGGAGTCCTCTGAGTTCCTGCAGGAAACTGTACAAATTCCTGGAAGAAAAAAATCAACCCTAATCCTGATTTTAACAACAAAAAGCAATTTTTTTAGTATTTTCCAATGGATTCCAGCTGTCTAATATTGTTAATAGAAAGAGCAAAATGAAGAGCGAGAGATAGAGACAGGAGAGCATGAGAGAGGGACACAAAGAGAGAAAATGAGTGGACAGACACACAAAACTTTTTACTACCTGTACTATCATCTGATATGAAATCCTAAAGTAGCAAAGGTGTTAATGCTGTAATAAACTGAACTAACAGGAAGAACAGAAAGGAAATCTAATACCAAGAAGTTAGTCAGACTGACTGAGGGATAAAGGAAGGGAAGAATCTTTCTTTAACCTATCAAAAAATTGATTAGGTAGAAAAAAGTAGGCCATTAAAAATGAGGGTAGAAATATCTGAGAACCATGCACTAATGCCATTGCTGGGAAAAGGATGCCAAAAGTATATAGAGACAGGAGAGCATGAGAGAGGGACACAAAGAGAGAAAATGAGTGGACAGACACACAAAACTTTTTACTACCTGTACTATCATCTGATATGAAATCCTAAAGTAGCAAAGGTGTCAATGCTGTAATAAACTGAACTAACAGGAAGAACAGAAAGGAAATCTAATACCAAGAAGTTAGTCAGACTGACTGAGGGATAAAGGAAGGGAAGAATTTTTCTTTAACCTATCAAAAAATTGATTAGGTAGAAAAAAGTAGGCCATTAAAAATGAGGGTAGAAATATCTGAGAACCACGCACTAATGCCATTGCTGGGAAAAGGATGCCAAAAGTATAACTAATTAAAAAGTGATGAGATGGTGAAAAACAACAAATAAAAGAAAGTAGGAAATACACACACACACACACACACACACACAGCTACTAGGTAAGACAGAATGTGTGTGGACCAGCCTAAATAGGGAGTGAATGTAGTAATTGGCTAAATAAATTGGCAAACTAGTGACTTACAATTAGCTTTAAAAAGTTATGAAGACTTTGGGAGGTCCTAGAGGACTGAAAATACCTCATTTGCCACTTTTGTCCTCAGCAATTTGAAAAACATTGTCTTGCCAGTTACTGGCCAGTAAATGAACATTAGTTTCCTGTAAAAGTGAGCAAACATTGACAGAAAACAGTAAAAATATCTAAGAGATCATAGAAGTATGTCCAGTAATAGGCAGCTTAAATTTAACAAATCAGGCCAAACAAATTTGATGGGTTGGGAATGGAAGGTTTTCCCCCTGAAGAATTTCATAATTACTAAATAAGGAGCATGTTATGTGGCTGAATCTTTAGAACAGCTATGGTTGATGTCTTACAAAATCCAAGTTTTAAAAAAATCAGTCATTTGGCTTGAACACAAACAGTATAATATGAATTTAAAACTTTAAACCAAAATAAGGGTTGAACATTTAATGGAAATGTTTTGATTAGGAAGAATGTGTCCATTGGGCTTTGAGGGTTTATTGTTGACTTTGGTCTTGTTAAACATCTTCAATGATCTAGTAAAAGGAATAAGTAGCATGTTAAGAAAAAATACTCTGGGAGATATTAATTTTATTTTAATTATGGAGAAACTGAGGCATAGACAGAGTGCTTGTCACTTGTCTATAGCTATGCAGTTTGTGACAGGGTCTACAGTAGACCTAATCGTTTTTGAATCTCTTGTTTAACCCAGTGAGAGACACTTTCTGCCAGGTCTCTTTGCAAACTAATAGATAACATTAAAAAATATGTAATATTTTATATATATATATACATATACATATGTATATATATATATATATATATATATATATATATATATATATATATATATATATATATATATAAAATTCACTACCACCAATAAAGAGATGGAGCTTTAACAAAATCAGTCTAGAGGGCTTATATCTGTGGATAGAAAATAAAATGCAATTCAGATTGAAAAAAAATGCAAGCTGGGATGCATGAGGAATACTAACACAAAACACAGACCCTCAGTGGGAGGCTGACTGACCTTCAGGAAGAAGCAGCACCAAAAAAGATAGGATTGGGAGGAAGGAGGAGTAGGGAAGATCATGGCAATGGTGATACGAAGGACTATCAATAGTTAGCATTTATTAAGTACCTACTATGTGCCAGGCATTGTGCCATGGGGAAGATAACATGCAAACAACTATGTGCATATATACATACATACGTATATACAGTAAAAAGGGCTCTAAAGTCTGATAGTGCAACCAAAAAACATCAACTATCCAGAGTCTTTTGGCAGACTCTGAAGGTATCCCATAGGGCAATGACTAGAGGACATTTTCTATGCTCAACTTCAGAAACCACATTTTATTTTCCTCTCAAGAAAGTGACCAAAGTGCTTTGGATTATAAAGAGAACTCCCTTCCATTCAAATAAGGTCAAAGGCATTTATTAAGCACCAATTATGTGCTGGGAACTGTGCTAGGGCATGAAATAGTCCCTGCCCTCCAGGAGCTTATAATCTAAAGGCGGGAGATAATACACAAAAGGAGGCAGGAAAGGGGTGGGGATGAGGTGATGCCCTGTGGAGTATCTTGTTCTGTAGAGTTGAGACCAGCACAGTAGCAGAGATAGAGTGGAGTAATCCAAAAAGTTCAGTTTCTGTTTGGAAGGCATTGGGAAGAGTTTGGTGCTCTACCCTCAGAGAGGAGTCCAAGGGAGGTGGTGATAGTCAAGGCTTGAGTTAGCAGCAAGGTGATGAGACTACAGGTGACGAACTTACCCTGGGAAGAGCATCTCTTTCCTTAGAGCTGAAACTAGTCAGGGCAGCAGATGCCAAGAGGAGTCCCTTCTACTCACAATCAAAGAAAATGGGGTGGGAGCTTTTCTAAAAGACAATGGGACGAGACAGAGAGAATTAAGTGGATGGATACAGAAAGAACACACTATATTTGGCCAATTTAACCTCACAAAGATTTTTAAGTTACTTTTTCCAATTGCATGTAAAAACAATTTTTAACATTTGTTTTTTAAAATTTCCAAATTCTCTCCCTCCCTCTCCCCTTTCCCCCTTCCCTGATATGACAAATGATTTGATATAGGTTATATATGTGCAATCATGCAAAATGTATTTCCATATTAGTTATCAACAGACCTTTTTAAGCACCTACCATGTACAATTGCTGGAGTTTAGGTATGCATTGATGGAAAACCGTACAGACTTGACCTTCGTGCCTAGAATCTGTGGCTTTGTTCAGAAGGTAAGATCTAGTCAGTAAAGGCTGAATTTTGAATGAACTTTGACTCTTTATTCAGAGAAGAGATCTTTTGGGAAGAGGGAAAGGCAAAAGCAAGGATGGAGCTGAAGGAAACATTTTTAGTTTTTTCATATATGTCCAGGGGATTCCTTCTAGCAAAAGGTTATTTGGCAGCAGAATGTAGGTCAAAACCCAAGCCCAGTTAGCTTATGATAAACTTGTTAAGCTTTTTATGGCTCTTTTCAAACACTTCTTTACATTTACATTCATATTTACATTTCATTTCAGGTGAACTTAGTAACAGTGATCCCAGGCGTTACTCCTGTGTGTGTTTAAATCAAGATAAACTACTTCCCTCCTTGCTAAATAGAAAAGGACTCAAGAAGATGTGTTGGCTGGGTGCCAGAAGCAGCCTTAGACAAAATATACTAAGTTTTGGGACCTTGAATTTATATATTTAACCATTCCATAACTTTACAAAGTCATTTTAGAGTTTGAGAAAAAAATCCATATTCTTTCTTTTTTTCCCTTTCACCCCATTGATATGCCATAAAAGTTATCACTTCCCATGCAAAATTTCACAAGTTGTTGCCTTCTAGCTTCATGTAGTAGAAAGGACCATGGGCTTGGAGTCGGAAGGCCAGGGTCTGAGTCCCGGTTGCATTACTCACCAGTTAGAATTCTCTATCAAATTTTCAAATCTTCGTTAATGTTGTCTCCAGTAGCATCCTTCTGTTTGTTTGTTTGTCCGTCCTTCATTCTCAAAGAGGACCAACACTGCTTCCTGTCCTCCACTCCCTTCAGTTCCACTGTTGTTGCTAGTGCTTCCCTTCCAAAGGTTAGCATCCAGAAAAATTACCACAGAGAGCCTTTCCCACTCAGGACTACATGTTAACTCTGACAAGGCACTGCACAAGAGGTTGCATTCTTGTCGGTGGTCCTGGCCCCGTAGGGTGAAGAGAGCCCCAAAAGACCTAATGTTGAAATGCAGTACTGTCATTTGTTATCTTCATTTCTCTGGGCAAGTTAATTTGCCTACCTCTCTCACTCCAGTTTCATCATCTGTAAAAGGAATTAGATTCAGTTATTTATAAGTCCCCTCCCCTCTGAATCCTACAATTTCTACTCAAGGACCTCAAGCCTGGCTTGGGATTCAAAGGAGAACTAGTCTACCTAGGAAAAGAAATTAAAAAAGAGAAAATAGAGGTTGGGGGTAGGGGTGGGGAATGAGAATACCACAAATGAACCTTGTGACAAGCTTTCCAGCTCCCCACCATGGAGCCATGATAGAAGGATTTTGTTGAACAAAATTCCCTATTCCTACAGGCTTCGAAGTAACTAGTCTCTATTTCACTAGTCTCCAAATGAAAGATAGGAAGGAAATGAGCAGTTATTAAGCACCTACTATTTGCCTGGAATTGTGCTAAGGGCTTTAGAAATATTATCTCATTTGATCCTTATGACCACCTTGGGAGGTAGATGCTATTATTATTAATATTTTACAGATGAGAAACCTGAGACAGACAGAGATTAAGAGACATGTCCAAGATTGCACGGCTAGTAAATGTCTAAGGTCAAATAGAACTCAGGTCTTCCTGACTCCAGGTCCAGTGCTCTATCCACTGCCCTAGCTAGCTGCCAAAGAAGGTAGATATATGTAAGTCTCAACTCTAGCTTTGGTTAATGTCATGCCATTTGGTAATCGACATCCCATTGAGGAGAACTACTTTGAGCCTCAATTTGCCAGTGAATCATTTTCCTGGCATTAGAAATTATTCATAGCACATTTCCATTTAAAATAATCCACTTTATAGCTTAGAGTACAAAAAGATTTCCTCTCTTAGTGCTTTTAGAAATCTCTTGGTTCTAAACAAGTATAGATTTACTATATTTAAACCTTCTAAATAAATTGTTCATATTTAAGCACTGTAATGTATACCTCCTTAGAACAAAAAAACAGTAAGGAATGGATGCTTCATTTCATATGATATATCTGACTCTCCACTACATACACACATGCATTATCATCTTCATCCTCACCAAATGCACCATTGTGTAGGATGCTCCCACAGAAATACTCCTCATATTGAATCTGGCTAACACAGGAGTTAACAAGTTGGACTTAAGGTGATCTACTATCAAGCTTTACTAGGGAGGTTTTTTCCCTGAATGTTATGCAAATCCTCTGCCAAAAGCAGATCTTCATGGAATTAAATTATCTATTTAGATTGTCCACTGCTTCATATGCACTTCAGTCTCAGTCTCATCAGCATGAGGCAGTTGCTCCATGTAACAAATCTGCAATTAAGAGAAACTGAGGCGCAGAAGTCCAAGTATAATCTATTTATTAACAAGACTGGACATTGCCAGTAATAGAGGTTAGTGGTCCCTCAGTGACTAAAGACACACCTTACAATTAGAGCAGTTTTTTATACATAAGTTTATTATGTAAGGTCCACTAGTGTCAACTAAACTAAGACTGTGATTGGTCCAGAATTATGCTAACTTGCAAAAGGGGGTCTTCAGAATCCATTGTAACAAGGAAATACAAAGTTGGACAATATCCTCTGGAAAGTTCCCAGCCAGATGCGCCCAACCCCCCTCTACCAGTGCTAAGAAAAATATCTCCCAACCAGTTTGAATCATTCTCTATCCATCCTCTTTATCTCCCTTAACATGCAGGACCAGTTTTAATTGGGTGCATAGTTTCTTACAAACTTTTCTACCAAGGCTATATAAAGTAAATCCAAATCTAAGCCCTAGACATTGGTTACAGTGATTACTAAAACTCCTAACTCTTAATCAGTCAATAATCAATAATCCGAATTTCATATGATAATGATGATGATGGCAGTGATAAATACCATTTCTATGGCGTTTTAGGATTTGCAAAGCTTTTTACATATTATCTTACTTGATCTTCGCAACAACCCTGTGAAGTGGGTGCTTTATTATCCTTACTTTACAGATGAGGGGAATCAAGACCACAGTAGTTAAGGACTTGTCCAGCATCACACAGCTATAAGAGTCTAAAACTAAATTCGAACTCAGGTCCTCATGACTCTCAGTCTAGCACTCTACATGTAGCACTTACCTGGAAGCCTCAGAGGTAGGTCTTACCTCTTACTGATTGAGGCAGAAGTGAAAGACCCTTGGATAGTGAGAGGGAGCTGCCTTAGCTCAGCATCTCTGAAGCTATGGCTTGGGTGTGCCTTCTTACTGGGCCTCACTCGGACCTAGTGGAACTATTGTCACAGAATCACAACATTAAAAAGTTGAGAAGTTTAACATTAGCAGCCATCTAGTCCAAAACACACCTGAAAGGATTCCCCACTCAATCAATAGCTGATAATTGACCATTACAGACCTCCAAGGAGGAGAAATCCCCTACCTCCAATGGAACCCTTTCCGCTGTCAGACAGTTATAACTGTAAGGATATTTTTCTGACATTGAGACTAAATTTTCTTCCTGGTTCTGTCCTCTGGGGCCAGAAAAAACAAGACTAATCTCCAGTCCACATGACAGCCCTTCAAATACTTGAAAATAGTTATCATGTGCTCCCTGAGTTTTCTCTTCTCTGGGCTAAATACCCCTAGTCCCTTTCAACGATCCTCATATGTCATGGATTCAAGGCTATTTAACCAGCCTAGTGGCCCTCCACTAGACACTGGTCAAGCTTTTCAATGTCCTTCTTATACTGTGCTCTTCAGAGCTGAACAAAATCCTCAGGATGAGGCCTGGTCAGTCAGGTCAGATTTTCCTGTCCACCAGGATGATGAAGAAAGCTAGGTGCAGCTAGGGCCCAATTAGTGGGAATAATGCATTCCCCTGGAGTGGTTACATGTATTCAAGTTTTCAACATTTGAAATTATGATTACGTCAAATACAGTCATTGATTCCAGTCCAATGTAAATATTTAGTATGAATTCTAATAATATGACCACTGCATGGGGATTTAATATTTGCAGTAATCCAGACAACTATATAAGAAAATAGATAATAAACATATATATATATATATATATATATATATATATATATAGAGAGAGAGAGAGAGAGAGAGAGAGAGAGAGAGAGAGAGAGAGAGAAAGAGAGATAAAATATATAAATATAAAAATAAATGAATGAATTAATAAAGGAAGGGAGGAAGGGAGGGAGGAAGGAAGAAAGAAAAAGGAAGAAGTTCTCTGGATACAACCACTTTCAAAAAACTTTCCAGCTACCAAATATTGAACAATTTTCTGGGAGGACCTGAGTGGGAGGGGTAGAATTAGTCTTAATATCCAGAACATCATCCCCCCCTTCTCTGGAGGCAGACTTTGGTAAATGGAGAAAAGAAAGATCATGGATTTCTTTTGTTCTTTTACTAGCTTCATTTTTCAAGTTCCTTTTGTTTTCTCAGTACCACCATGATCTCCACAGCCTGGCAAAGGGAGGTTATTATAGCTTGGCCTCCCCAGAAGTTTTCCCTTTTCCTCTCTTCTCCACCTCCATTCCTGATATGTGCCTTTAAAAACTGGAGCTGGAAAGATGTTGCTGCTAAAACCTGAACCTGTCCTCTCTGTTCAAAACTTAATGTCTTCCTTCCTCTAGTTATCTTAAACAGTCTTTCAGGTAGCTAAGTAAAAGAGGCGTTGCCTACAAATCCTTTAAACATACACAGGCAAAAGGTGAGGGGGAGAACAGGGCGGGGGGGGGGGGGGGGGGGGGGGGGGGTAGGCGAGGTGGGGGGGAGAAAGAGAAGCAGATACTGTAGCTTCCTACTAATCTTTGTTTCACAACCTCACCAGCCTTGAAAGAGAACATTAAGATATCTTTTACTCTTCGACCTGACTTCCCAGAGAGAGGCAGCAACTAATGAAAGGCCCTTTTGTGTCTCTGTACTGTAACTACAGAGGACATGAAAAGATTTTATGGACATAACTATGTTAAAAAAGGGGGGAAATGGGGGGACTATGTAGCTCTAAACCACTCTCACAATTAGCTACTGTTCACCTGTTTGTCTGCAGCATCTTTTATAAATGATGATTATTGTGGTTTTAACCCATTGCATGCAATCAATCTCCTTGTTTCTTCATGACCGGTTAAACAAACAGTATGCCCACCGATCCAGGCCTCAGATGGCCTAATTCACCATGAGGCCTGAAGAAGATCTTAAAGAGGGGGCCAACAGTAGAATATTCATCCTGGGGCTCCTCTATCTGGGTCTTGTAAAGGGTCACTCAGCCTGCTATATAAGCTCAGACATGAAATAGTTTTAAAGAGGGGAACAGTGAGTCTTTCAAGCTGGAATGAGGCATCTCCTGTTAGGCCTGGTGAAGGCCCACTCACTTGTCATCTGGTTTCTGGGTGCCCTTATAGCATTATTTTGGTTGACTGTCTTTGCTCTGGTGAGTGAGGTGGTTGACCTACTTCATAGACTTGTAGGAAAGAAAATGCTTTGAGGAAAGCCAAGAAGTTAAGTGGTTTGTCATGGTCACACAGATAATAAGTACTGGAACCAAAATTTGAAACTAGGTGTTTCTGTTTTACATTTCAAACCTAATATATTAGTGGAACCTTGGTTATTAAAAATACCAGGAGTATCTCATTCAATGTGAATTTCTTCTTTCTCAACTAGTCCCTTCAACCTGGATTGCCAGTATCCCTGAGAGTCCTCTTTCTTCCTTTTCCTTCAGTGTATAGGTTCATCTGCTTGGTTTTCATTCATTTTCGGTAGATTAAACTTAATAGATGCAAAAATACTATGCTCACAAGTTATAACCAAAAGTGTATCCAACTCTTGCCATACCCCAAAAAATCCTTCTAAAAAAGGTTTTTGAAGTATTCTATTTTCCCTTTACTTTCTCCAAGTATAGCTTGCCCCTGAGAAGGCTGGGAGAATAACTGGCACATAGTGCATTTTGGTAAATTAGTAGTTTTCTGAATTTCATGTCTCATTTAGCAAAATCACATGTAACTATAGTATTTTCCCATGTACAAATTTTATTGAATTCTGTTAAAAATTACAAAACATTTTTTCCAATCAAAAATTGACAATGTTTTGTTTCAAGATGACAGACTGCAGCATAGACCAAAGATGAGGTGTATTTTGCTTCCCTCTTATCATATACAGAATTTGTTCAATAGTAAAAGCTAATACCTAGCATTTATATAGTGCTTTAAGGTTTGCAAAGAGCTGTACAAATGTTATCCTATCATTCAAAGTCAGTCAATGCTATGGAAAGTTGGTGAAGCAAATACATATGCATGCAAAATGTAATTGAGTTAAAACAGTCTTCACTTTCATCAGTTTAGTTATATTTAACCATATCTCATCATTTAAGTTCCATTATCAAAGCTAAGGAGTAATTTCAGACTTCCATAGTAAAGGAAAATAAAAATACCTCAGAGTCATGCTAATGCTAAGTTTTATCATTGTTCTGGTGGAGGACTCCTCTCCTCATACAGCCTGTCCAAGTACCTCTAGACAGCACATTCCGACCTGGCTAAATAGGCGAAATGTTCTTTGTTTAGAGAAACTAATTCTTCTTGTTCTTTCTCTGCCAAGAGACTCAAACTTTTGGCCTCCAACCTCTTCCCCACCCCAATAAGGTGGGGGAGGAGGGAAATGAAAAAAAGTTAGGGACAAAATTATATTGTTAGAGAGCCTGGGTTTCACATTGAAAATGTGACTCAGTCGTAATAAATAAGTGGTATTGTTAGAAGGATACAGGCCTTAAGTTAGAACCCCAGGTCTGTCACAGAGGAAATGAATGTAATTAGTCAATTCCTTTCTGAGCCTGAGTTTTCTCATCGCCATAATGGAGGCGATGATACTTGCCTTAGTCTATGCCTCACAAGACGGCTCCTATGAAGACTATGAAGAAAGCAATTTATAAACTGAAAAGCACTATAGAAATACATTATCAGTAACAATAATAAACATCAGGTTTAGTATTTAAAGTTCTTATTCCCTCAGACTCAAATGTTCGTTTTTTATGGTAAATTTAAAAGCAATATTATCAGACTTCAAAAGTTTGCAGCATAGAACAAAGAGTCGTGGTATCATCAGATCACTGGCAAATAGGCAGTATGAAATAATTGGGAGAATGCCAGATTTGGAGAGCTGGCTTGAATTTTACCTCTGTGTGACCTTGGGTGAGTAAAGTCACCACTTTCGGGTCTTAAATTCCTGGTCTATAAAATGAGGGGATTGGATTAGATTATCTCAAAGGTCCCTTAAAATGAGAATCATATCCAGTAATTGGCCAGTAGTTTGAGCCCATCACTTCACCAGCAGAGGGCACCTCTCTTTCTTTCTGTTTAAACTCAGAAAATACTAATGCCTTAAAGGAAATGGTCCTTAAAACCTCAAGTCTTTTTTGTTGTTGTTTTCTTTTAATAAGTAAGCTGGTGACCCTGAGTGACTTGTTTTTAGTGAGTCGTATTAGTTAATGATCACGTTAGCATATCATTAGTTTGTTTCAGTAGAAGCAGTCCCTTTCAGGATAGTTTAGGTTAACTTTGATGGAAGGCCATTTGCAGGACATTTGGAAGTGAAACCCTAGGTTCTAAAAGAATCGTGGTTTTTACCAGCTTCTTGTAAAACAAACAAAAAAAACCCTACCAAAATCAAAAGAAAAACACATTTAGTATGTTTTATATTTTTTCCTTTTTACTGTAGAATTTAGGCTTTGTATTAACATATCAAAGTCCTGTTGGCATTGATCTCACTAGATTAGACTGATTGTCTGCTGACACCTCAGGATCTCTACAACCCTATCTACCTTTCTTCCCCTAAAATTAGTGCCTCTTTTTGACTTCTCCATTTCTGTTAAGGATGACACCATTGACCTGGTCACCGCAGCCCATCACCCTCTCACCAAGCACAGCCCACGCTGCCTTCTGAGTTCTGGAGCTGAAAGTCTGTCTACCTTTTGTTCATTTACTCATCAGACCAGCCTTCTTTCTTTCAAAGGCTCTCTTCCAACCGTTGTCATTTTCACTTTCTTTTATACAGCGTGATTTAAGCTATGGTGGAATCCAGCATTTCCCATCTCAGGTTTTGGAGGATCAGGATTCACTTTCTTGAGTTTCCCTCCCTCTCTGCCTCTCCTGGATTGCATAATCCAGGACGACAATGAAGATGGCACTGATTCTGTCTCCCTCTTATGCTCGCTGACCAATGTTTTCTGCTCCAGTGCTCTTGTGATTAACTTAAAAATGTGTGTGTTTTGCCTTTTGGCAGTGAGTTAGATACCAAGGAGCTGAGCTTCGGTCCCATCTGTTCCCCTCCCTAATCAAGCCTAATTAATTAATCAATTTTGGGCTGTTCTGCCAGAAAATCTTCTCTTTGGTTCAATGTGCACTTTCACTGAGGAAAGACAACAGCTTTGTTCTTGCAGGACTCCAAGGGGAGCTTGGTATGGATTAGGACAGAGAAGTTATCTTTAAAATGGGCCCCAGCAATATTTCTCCGGGGGAGGTTGTACTGTTGTGACTCGATAGAGGGGATGAGTGATTGCAATCCACCTGTGCCCCTCACCTTTCTGAGGCACTGACCTGTTGAGAGAACAAACAAGCCCGTCTAAAAGCTCTCCGAGGAGGGAGAAATGCTAGCATTCATAAAAGAGACTGAGAAATGAAGCATAAGAAGTCAGACTATGGAGTGGGCTGGAAAAGGTCCAAAGAGCGCCAGCGTTTTTGCCGGAGTTTTGAGCCAAAACCAAAGTGAAATCACAAACTCCAGCACTAGAGCTATGCAGGAAGAAAGTTTGCTTTTTGAAACCTGAGACCTGCTTGGTTTGGTGGAGGAGGTCCTGGGTTTGCTGTGTGTTCCCCTTGTGAAAGCAAGCCCTATGATAATTTTCCCTCTCTGAAAATGACGTAATCCTTTGATCACTAGAGATTAAATTTTCTAAGTGGGATAGCTATGGCTTTCATCTGATTATATGTATATCATTATTACTGAGATAGCATGGATGCTAAATGTAGGTTCATTTTGTTTTTGATGTTTTGTGTATTATGTCAACACACTACACTCATACAGCATCACATTTCAACATTAACTCAGGAAACACAAAACTGAGGATTTTCCTGGTGAAAGAATCGCACCTGTACTGCAGAGAATAGTACCAGGCACAAAATAAATATTGATTAATGTGGCTGAGTTAAACTGTGAGAAGCGTTATTAGTGTTTGAGTCTTCCAGAGAATAGACAGTGATTGATAGACATCTCTCAGTTTCTCAGGAAACTTGAGTAAGGAGTAAATAGTAAGAACTCCATTTCGTAGATAAGACATTGAGAAAGTGAATAACAGATAAGAGCATATAACACAAGACTTTCTGATTCTGAGCTTAGTTCTTAGCCTATAGGGTCTTTGTTGTGTCAATTAGGCCTCTTGATTCTTTGTGACCCCATTTGGGGTTTTCTTGGCAAAGATACTGGAGTGGTTTGCCACCTCCTTCTCCAGCTCATTTTACAGATAAGGAACTGAGGCTAACAGAGTGAAAGGGCTCATCCAGGGTCACACAGCTGGTAAGTGTCCGAGGCTAGATTTGAACTCAAGTCTTCCTGACTTCTGGGCAGGTACTCAATCCACTGTTGCCCACATCAGCTTAGTATATTTCTTTAAAAACCTTAACACTTTTTGGTATACATTTGGTGTTTAGGGCATTGTTTGGGGAGAGGGAGTATCTATGTGTAAAGCCATATGTGACAGGCTTTTGAATGATTTTTCCAGTGGAAAGGGGGATTTCAAAAGGTCATTTACCGTCCCTATGCATCTACAACCTGATTTAAGAATAGGGTAAATAAATACAAATAAGATATGTAAAAGATTAAAAGCCTTTCAAACTTAGAACTTTTACCTCCCTGAGCAACTAAACGATCTGTTAATTAGTTTAGTTTTTGCTTTGTCTCTATCATCGACTTCCTTGTGAGCTTGAGGAATTCATCATTTACTTTTAAAGCCTTTGGTTTCTCCATCACTATAGGGGATGGCCATTCCAACTACCTACTTCACCAGCGATATTGTGAGCAATGAACAGGTTAGAGATCCTGGGAGGCACAATCAGAAACTGCATAGAACAATAATTTTAAATAGAACATTTAAAAACCTTGAATTTAGTCCTGTCCCACTGCAAAATGGGGAGTTAGATATCATGAAACAGTGAAAAGAGTTCTGGCTTTGAAGTCTGAGGATCTGGGTTTGAAACCTGGTTCTATCACTTCAACAGTTGCAGTTTTTGGCCAAGTCCCTTCCCTTCTCTAGGACTCAATTCCTCCTGCTTCTCCTCCTCCTCCTCCTTTTCCTCCTTCTTCTCTTCCTCTTTCTGTTGTTTTTCATCCTTCATTCTTGCAGAGGTCCAATAACATCATGAGTGTGATGTCTTGCCGTATTTAAGTGAGGCTGAGCTGTGCAAAGTCATCAGCCTCACCCTCTTCTCCAGAGTCACCAAAGTCCAGTGGCAAGGCAAAAGTCAAGACAATTGGTGATGGCCTGGGATGCAGTGGGTGACCTCGGCCTTTCTAAATTAAGGTCTTTCCCAGGTCTCAGTTCGTCTGAGCCAATGCCCATTCAATGACTAAGGGCTAGGTAAGAAATAAGACAAAAGATGGCTTAGTTTATCATCACAAAAATATCATTTCTGTAAGAGAAGCTGGCACCTCCTAAATACTGACAGTAAAGTTGGGCTTCAAGAAGCGACAGAGAAGGTACAAAGGGTAATCAAGCTGAAGACTGGTAAAATGAGAGGGTTGAACTAGATGATCCTTCCAGACCTCCTCTAGTTTTAACTCTATGAATATCTCTAAATTTATTTTTGGCACTGATATTCTCTGACTCTGTGAAAAGAGCTATGTGAATTGCACAGCCAGTTAGCACAGAATGCCAGCAGTACCCACCAGCCGTTGGTATTGGCTATGGCATGATCTGTTATACGACAAAAATCAATGACATTATTTTAAACAGGTGGATTTATTTTTTTTTCTTATAAACTCTTTTGACTACAGAATTCAGAGCCCTGATTACTGAGAAAACTCCCAGAGCCCCTGGAAACTAGATATGGAAATTAGCCACTGAAGTTTTCCACTTCTGGTTTTCTATTTTTCCTCAAACGCATGAATAAAAACAAGCTTTGGTATTTAAATAGCCGCAGTAATTCCAGGGTTCCAAGCCTCCTTCTGCAACTCTGGGCTGACCGAAAGTTTTGTTGTCATGCGTTAAATGGTTTGTTTGGGTTTTTTTGTAATCTTTGTAGTCCTATGTGACATTGGGATAACAACAATGAGAATGTAAGATAAAAAAGAATGAGAAAGATCTTTTCATGAATCTTCTCATTTGGTCCTCTGTGAGGGAAGTGAATTAGAGATTATCATTCCTATTTCCAGATGAAAAAGCTGGGTCTCAGAGCACTAAGTAGCTTACAAATTGTATCTGAAATGATTCAAACCCAGGTCTTCTGGACTCCAAGTCCAGCACTCCACCCGTGTACTTTTTATGTGCTCCCCGCTCCTTCTTTTCTGCCAGATCAAAACCAGTTTGAAGTTTATTCTTCTTTAGCTGCCTTTGAATGATCAAAAATATTGAGTTTTCTTTCATAACATAAAAAAGAATGTATTCCAACTCAGAAAGGGTCAAATTATTTTTTTTCTTGTTCAGGTTTTGTGTTGAATTTTACTGTACGGATAAGTTAGAGGATTGCAAAGTTTTAGGCCTTTTCTGAGCGAATGAAAATGAGGCATGCATTCTAAATCAGTACCCTGGGTATTTAATCTGTAGCACAAGTAGTAAAGCCAGTAGGAAAATACAACAGCACTTAATCAAGAAAGGAGACTCAGATTTTGAATTGATATCTCCACAATGATTTTTCGGTAATAATGATAGTTGGTATTTGTAGCTCATTAACTTTTATAAAGCCTCTTGTATATAGTATCTCATTTAAGTCTCCCTACAACCCTGTAGGGATAGGATAGTATTTTTGTTCCCATCTCACAGATGAGAAAAATGAGACCTAGAAAAAGTAAATGACTTTCCAAAGGCCAGCCCAGCCAGTTAGTGTCACAGGCAAGATTTGAACCCAGGGCCTCCTGACTTCAAGTCTGGCACTCTATTACAGATGAGAAAGACAGAGAGACAGAAAGAGATTTTATTTTTTTTCAAGATTAAGTATTTTGCAAGTATTTTCAAGTATTAAGTACTTTTTCTTCCACCTGTCTCCACCCATTTAAAAGAAAGAAGAAAAAAAAGAACTCCTGTATCACATAAGTATAGTCAAGCAAAACACATCCCCACATTGGTCATGTCTGTATAGTCGTTCATGGCCTCTCTGTCATGAGGTGAACAGCATTCTTCTCTAGCATTCCTCTGGAATGATGGCTGATCATTTAGTCGATTAGTTAAGTCTTTCAAAATTGTTCATTTTTATCTTGATGGTTTAGTATAAATTGCTCTTCTGGTTCTACACATCTCACTCCGCATCAGTTCAAACAAGTCTTTCCATGTGTCTGAAACCATCTTTTTCCTCATCGCTTAGAGCATGACAGTATTCCATTATATTCATATACCACAATTTGTTCAGCCATCCCTACATGATGAGCATCACTTAGTTTTCCTTTTTTTACCACCATAAAAAGAGCTGCTATAAATATTTTCTTATACATAGGCTCCTTTTCTTACTCTTTGGTCTCTTTGGGGTTTAGGCCTACTAGTGCTATAGCTGAGTCAAAGGGCATGTGCTGTTTAGTACATGTTTGGGCATAATTCCAAATTGCTCTCCCAAATAGTTAGACTTATTCACAATTCTACCAACAGCACATTAATGAATCTGTTTTCCCATAGCCCTTCTAACTTTTACCATTTTCTTTTTTGGTCATCTTTGCCAGTCTGATAGGTGTGAAGTAGAACCTCACAACTGCCTTAATTTACATTTCTCTAATTATTAATTTATTATCTAATTATTTGGACTGTTTTTTCCCCTTTGGTTATACATAGTATGGGTTTATTCCACCATGCTGATAATGCTGGCTTTGGCTGGTATTGTCAAAACATCAGATATAACAATGACACCGAAGAGTTTTCTCTTTAACACCAGGGACCAATAGAATAAAGACACTTTAAGGTTCTGAAATGGGCACGTTTTCTTCCTCCTCATCATGCAGTGAGTCCAAGATTCCACCTGACCAAGCACTTGCATTGAGATGAGAAAGCTCTGAGAAGGAGCTTATCACTCGTGGTCACTGGGTGAAAGGCATCCCTCATCTATGATGGGAGTTGTAGCTTCCATCTGCTCCCTAATGTAAAAAACATGTGCAGGCCACTGTGTTACCAAGCTACATAAACTCTGGACTTTCAGACTTGCTGACATATCAGAGCTGGGGCCATCAGGCCATCTGTCATTCAACAATTACTTCATTATACAAATAACCCTTCAGAGGGTGGTCCCAGTGTCCCGATTTGTGGGGAGATGGTGTTGACATACTTCTTTCCCTTGGAACTATCTTTTAGGCTCTGTTTAGGAGGAGATGATATAGAGGCGCTTGGAATATTTAATCACTATGGTTTTTTGAAGTTAGTACAATGCACCCATTATGAGAAATCTCTGGGCACAGTTACAACCAAATACACATCATTAATTCTTGGATTCTCCCCAAAGTCTCCTGTCTCCCTCCACCTTGTTCAGGCAAATCTAATAATACTTTGTGCTTGGATAGCAACTTTCACCAGAAGATCTTGACACTTTATAAACTTGTATTTATCTATGTGCATATATGCATGTCTTTGTGGAACCATGAATATTTATGTGGTTTTGTTCATCCTGGGGTTTTATCCCTATATAAGGAAAATTTTGGCTCTTTGAATGTTGCTTTTGGAAGACAGATAGACATTTAATGTATAGACTTGGACTTAGGCTGACATAATTAATAAACATCCTTTGATATTTGATGTCAGAAGCTCTCTCAAATAAGAAGGAAGGTTCCCTTTGCTAACTTTACATTTTTAAACTTATGACATCTGTGGCTCTCTGGGGGAGGAAGAGGGAGAGTTAGAGTGGGAAATTTATGCAATGTAAAGACAAAAGTTATCAGTAGAATTTCACTTTTTAAAAACTCTACCTAGCACGTTTAAAAGGAAGAATTGTTCTTTTTAATCAATATCTGATGTTGGTGTCTGCCAGAAAAACAAGAGAGAAAAAAGAAAGGAGGGGAGATGGGGTGGAAATTGGCTTTGTCTGCAGCAGCACCACAAGCAGTTGAAAAGGAAAAAATTAAATCACTTGTTTAAGCCTTTTTGGTCTCTATGTAATTGAGCTGTCCTTTTCTCCCACTAAATTTGTGCAGTGGAAAGAGTACTAGATTTGGAAATAGAACAACTGGATTCAAGCCCCAGCCCTGATTTTTACTACCAATAGGACCTTTGATTACTGTCCGGGCCTCAGTTTCCTCATCTGTAATGGATGACAGCTGAAGTCCCAGCTCTAAACCTAAAATCTACTGTGTGTGTTGGTTCTTGCCTGTAATCCCTGCTACCAAAGAGCCTGAAGCTGGTAATATCTTTTCTAAGTCCAGCTCCATTATGGTAAGTCTCCAGGAGCAGATTTAAGTCTTTGTGCCAGTCAGTATTGGGATTGGGTGCTAAATGGCATCTGTACCTCCATCATGGGTAAGATAGAAAGAGTATCCAAAAAAAGTTTACGATCCAATGAGCATAATACCTCTTAGCATCAGGCTGCCATGTCCTCTGTCTCTCATTTAGGCCTGCTTACATGTGAGAGGGAATTGAGGGTCTTCCCCTGCCCCCAATCCACACCCTGAAACCTTTCAGACTTACATGCATTATTCTGCTTACATGCTTGGAAGTTGAAGGGCATTTAGAATGTTGGATTTCAAATAGGTGCAGCCAGTGTCCCATGGGAATCCTGGATTCCTATGTCCACACCAGCCAGCATGAGTATTGTGGTTATTTAGTTTGGAGCAGCCTTTTATTCAAAGTAATTGCAACCATGGACAGTTTAATGCAGTGAAAGCCGATCGCCTTAGGAAAGTGACCTGCCCAGGGGAATGGAGAGTAAAGACCTATAGCCACAGCCAAAAAGAGAGAGAGCTTGAGACGCCCGGTGGGAATGGCATTCTGTAGGATGAAGGCTCTACTCAGATGAAGAATGGACATTCTGAACTTACAGGGATGAAATTCTGAAATGCCTGGACACTGGGAGAATGGGGCAAAGGGGGGGGTTGATATGATTGAAATTGAAAAAGTGACTGAGGAACATCAATAGCATGTCTTCCTTATAGAGAATATACACATCTTGAGGACAAAGATCACCTGTATTCTCCTGTTCCATACTGCCAAACTGTGAGAATCCTCAGATCCTGGACAGAACCTGGAGAATTAGATTGCTGTGAGATGTTTATAAAGAATAGAAAAGACATTTCTCAGTTTGACACTGGATGAATCAGAAAATCATTAAAGTTTGTAAGCAAAATTTCCTTCTGGCAAATCATAGGCCCATAGAATTTATAGAGCTGGAAAGGATCTTAGTGGTGTTCATCTAATCCAAGCCATTCATTTCATAGATGTAGGAAGTGAGGACCTGAGAAGTTAAATGATTTGCCAGGGGTTACACATGCAGTAAGTTGAAGAGCTAAGATTTGAACCCAGGTCCCTGACTCCAAATGCAGTGTTATTGTCACTAAATCACGTTGTATGTGAAGCATTCCATTATGCCAGATTAAGTCATCACTTAATCAACAAGATTTTTTAAGTTTTAAAAGTTTTAAATAATTATGTCAAGCACTTTGTTAGGTACTAGCCATATGAAGACAAAAATGAAATACGTATAGAATAAAACAACATCTGTTAAGTGCCTCTCCAAAAAAGAGAGAAATTACTGAATTGCTTACTTTCTTTTCATAGCAACTTATTTCTAACACTTAATTCTGAGCCCTCAGCAGGCTAAGAAATCTTGCAGAAGCTCTGGAAACCAGATATGGAAAGTAGCTACCGAAGGTTCCAGTTCTGATTTGACTCCTATCAGACCCAAAACTCAATTAACCTCCTTAATCTATTAATTTATAAAACAGGGATAATAATCCTGGTAATTCGCTGACTTGGTATGAGGTTCTCATTAATGATTCTAAGGTGTTTGGAAAAACATATTGCCAAATTGTGGACTTCTTGAGAGCAAGGACTGTTTTTGGCTGTTACTTGTGTCCTCAGTGCTTAATATAACACCTGGCACATAGTAAGTACTTAATAAACGTTAGCTGATTGACTAACTGTTCATTCTAAGTAAACAAATTATATTTCAGCAGAACGAGTATACTCCAGAAAAAAAATCCAATTGCCTTGGCACATGCATTCACTCAACAGGTATTTAGAAGGTGTCTCTTTTGTGCAAGGTGGTATTGTCAGTGTCACAGAGATACAATGGCATATAACACAGAGTCCCAGACCTTGAGATACATGGAAAGCTAATTAGCTTTCATTCTAGGGCTTAAATAACAACACCCCAATACAAAAGATTGCCCTGGAAGAACATAATTAAATACCCTTATGAAGAGTACAGAGAGGCAAGGAATGCTTGTCAGAGGGCTGGAGGAATCAGAAAAGGCTTCATTGAACATGTTGAACTTCATCTGGGCCTTGAAGTATGAGTGAGATTTAGATAGGTTGAGAGAAAAAGTAAGGACTCCCTAAGTGGGAGGTACTGGGAAAGACAAAGTTCCGGGAGAGGCAATGCACATGGAATGTTCGTAGTAATGAACAGGCTGCTTTGACTGCTGAAGAAGAGGGTTTACGTGGAGGCAAATTGAGAAATCAGATTGGAAAAATAATCTAATCAGAGTTCCCCTGCACTCTGGTGCTGGAAATACTTATTACTTTTCCTGGGTTAGATGCAGGGTATTTTGGGTGATCAATTATGCAAATCATGGTTCAAACCTCTACCAGTATAATACTCTCTATAGACACTCATCAAGGCCTACTAATTAAACAGCAAAGTATAGAATCAAGACAGAATGGTAAACTGACTCACAGAGGAAGATAAATGGGCATATGAATCTAACCCTCTCCTTGAGCAGTAGTCAAAAGGGAAGGGGGTTTTTTGTTTGTTTTTTTTTAGCATTGGCCTAGACATCTCTACCACTGCTTGGGGCAGCATCTACCTCTACTCCATCAGCCATGACTTCTTCCATGGGAAGTCGATCTTGTGTGTTCCTCTCCTTCTTTCTAGTGTCTAGAATCCAAATCTGATGCTTCTATACTCACACCTCATGTTCCTCCGACCATCTCTCTGCCTCTGCCATCTGCAATTAGCATTCAGGGTTTGTTGGGCAAGCAAGACACACCCTGGCAAAGGAAACTTCTTTCTCTGTCAAGCTCCGCTTTCTTTCTCCTTCCAAAATATAGGCCTCTTCAATTAATCTTTATATCAAGATAAAAATAAATAAATGTGTAGATTTATAAACAGGTAGATGGATGGATGAATAGATAGGTAAATAAAACAATTAACTGATAGATGAATGAATGTTTTTTTTTTAAGTAGCGAGTACTTATAGAGTACTTTAAAGTTTGCAAAGTGATTTATATGTGTTAACTCATTTGAACTTCACAACAATCCTGGGTGTTAGGTGCTATGAATCCCAGTTTTAAAGGAGATTGAAGCACAAAGTGGTTAAGACTTGTTCGGAGGTAACACAGCTACTAAAGTGTCAAAGGCAGGATTTGAGCTAAAGTCTTCCTGACTTCAAATTCTATACAATCCACTGCATCATATAACTGCCTAGGTCTCACAGCATTTGGAAGTCCAGGTGATGGCCCCACTGAACACTAGCTTCCGTGCCTTATCTATTAGGGGTAAATGGGGTTAGACAAGAGCCTTACATTACTGGCAAACAAACACCTCCATAATTCTAGGTTAGGATGAGATAGGGCAGGGAGGGGTCTAGAATGCCTCACTTTGTGCTAACTTCTTGCCACTTCATCCAGTTTTGCAACATTCTCTAGTAGTTCTTGCTTACCTCTTATTAAGCCTTTTTATCAAGAGACCATCCAAGCCTATCCTTTCTATTCAAGGAATATAGTTACTGGGGAAGTCTCTTCAATTATTTCCCTAACCCTCGATCTCTGTACTTTTGTGACATCCTCAAACCTTTGCTTCATCACTGAAATGTGAGGGGGAAAAATTGGATCTTTTCCTATGAATAGTGATGGTTAGGATTGTGGGTGAAAGTGGCTAAGATTAACCCAATTCAAGCAAATTGCCCAAGGCCCTCAGGGTGCCATGCAGGGGCCAATTCCAGAGAACTGAAGTACCTGATAAAATTATTACCCACACCTCAAAAGAAAATAGTAATTGTTTATTTTGTGTGTGGCCCATACTGAAACTTGGCAGGTCACATCTGTTCAGCTACAAATAAAAACAAACACATCGGCCACCCACTTTCAGAGGCCAGAATTTGTTTTCATTTCAAACCCAAGTACCCTTGCTATTCTTGCCTTTTCCAGGGGACAGAGTACTGGCTTTGGGGTCAGAAAGACATGAGTTCAAATCCTACCTTGGGTACTTGCTAGCTGAGCAGCCCTGGGCAAATCACTTTCAGAGGCTTAGTTTCCTTATCTGTAAGGTAAAAGGATTGAATTTAATGACCTCTAATCTCAAAATCTCTGATCCTATGATCCAAACGGTCACATTTAAAAACCTGGAGGTATTGGTAAAAGATGAAAATTTCTTTCTTCCCGAAGGACTGACTTAGCTGTGGTTGTTTTCCTTCTTATATTTATTTCTGACAAAACATGAGCTAGGAGCAGAGGAGAAGAGAGATGTGAAACTATGAGAGAAAGGAGAACTGGATGTACCCTGGCTGAGTATATCAATAGCCACTGATGAGTGGCTTCGAAGTCAAAATTGCTTTGTTGCTGTTGTTGTTATCAGAAAGATTGTCTTCCCAAGAGAACTTTGGCTACCCTTAATGGCTTCCAAAACATGCCTTCTTCAGCAAGGGGTGGGGGGAGGGAAAAGGAGACACACAGAGAGAGAGAGACAGAGACAGAGATAGACAGGCAGAGAGAGAGAGAGAGAGAGAGAGAGAGAGAGAGAGAGAGAGAGAGAGAGAGAAATGGATCTAAATAAAAAGGAGAAACTCAGCTTGAGTGTCCTGGCCATGAAATACCAGAACCAAGTTCTAGTGTTGTTTTAGCCAGTATCCTTTGAGTATCGCACTATCCCAGGTTTCAAAATTTTCTACCCCAGAGATTGAGCCAATGGATAGTGTTAAGGAGGTAAAAAAAAAAAACATTTAGGCTTCCAGGATTGGTGTAGAATGTGATTTCTACAATAGCCAACAAAGCTGGGCTAACCATGACTAGGAGTCCCGCTCACCAGGTATCGTATATCAGAAAAGGGGTAGAATCTAGGGAGCCAAAGTAGGGAGAGGAGCAGGCAGCTTTCAAGAGTTTCAGCATATAGGATCAATCCCAAAGAACCGGATAATAATGGCACCACTCAGTCAATAAGCATTTAAAAGCCTACTGTGTGCCAGACCCTATACTAAGTGCTAGTGTATAAGGAAAGACAAAAAATAATCCCAGCCCTGTATCAGTAAGGCAAAAAGCACAACATTGATGATAATCATGAATATGCCTATGTAGTTCTGTATGCAAAGTATGAAAGACTCCATATAGAAGGTAGAAGAAGTAAAACATTTATTCAGACACCAGATAACCATATCCCATAACCAAACAATTTGCTCCCACAACCAGTAAGCCCTCTTTATCATAACAGCAAGGAACTTAAAACATAATACCACAACATGGAGCCTCGTCATCCCAAAAACTCTCCTACTCCCTGCTGGGGTCTTCCCATAAAAATCACAGTACAGCTATCACAGGTCTACTTTCTTTACCTCAGCTCTAACTATCATGATGGCCATTAACAGCCATAATGGCTCTCTCTCTGCATTTCCTGTGACACAGCTTCCTTTTCCTGTCAGCAAGCTCCTCCCATCACATGTGACTTAGGTTTCCTGTTACATAAGCAGGTCATATGGCCTATTAATGGGTGGGAAAGATCTTCAAATCTAAATTGCTATTACAGCCCCTGAGATGTTCACAACCTATTCAAGGAAACAACAGACACAATATCTTTAGAATAGAAGGCAGTCCCAGAGAGAACTGGGGGGTAGGACTTTTGAGAGACCCAGAAAGACGTCTTGCAGAAAGTGGGATTTGAGTTATTTTGAAGGAAGCCAGGAGATGCCAATCAATCAATCAATCTGTCAATCCAGCCTTTATTCAGCATTTACTAGATACTAAGCATGTGTCAAGTGAAGCTGTGATCCAGAAAAGGACTGTTGGCTTTCTTTCCTCTTTATGTCCCTTGCTATATGTGGATGGGCAGGAGGGCTTGAATATGTGCTTGCAGTTAGGGAAGGGATAGGCCTCCCCAGGTATAGCTTAATAAGGGCTGAGTCAGTGTTAGATCTTACAGATGCACTAAGGTTCCTGATGTGATTGATAGATTATGTCGCCCACTTCCACTGCAGGGAGATAAGAATGGTAAGGCACCAGTGATGGACTTCAAGGAACTAGAGAAAGATTCTGATATTGAGGCTTGGGCTCTATAATTCTCACCCCTTTGCTCCTCACCAAACCTCTGGCAGTCACCTAACCTAGTCTGTAAGTCCAAGAGTAAAAAGAAAGGGAGCTGGTAGAATCTGTTCCATCCTGTCCATTCTGGGGCTGTTCCTCCTTTTCTTGCAATACTGTATGCCAGCTCCCCCCTCCGCCCGGCACATAATAGGCACTTATTAAATGCTTATTGGATTTAATGGAACAGTAATAATTGTCTTTATGATTCATTTTGCTGTTTCATTGCCTACAGAAAAGGGTGCTGATGTTGGAAACAGGAAGATCTGTATTCAAATCCTACCTCCAACACTTACTAGGTGTATGAGCATGGAGCAATACACTAACAACTCCAAATCTCTGTTTTCTTAGCTGTAAAATGGACCTCATAATACCTGCAATGCTTACTTCCAGGGATTATAATGAGAATCAATAAAGACAATGTAGGTGGTGTTTCACAAACCTTAAGAACCCACGTATATGTTAGCATTTGAAAAAGTAATCTAGGAACTCTCTGCTGATATGAAAACATTAGAGTATACTTGGAATATGAAACATATCAGGCCCCAGGTGTCAACAGGGGTTTCCCCACTTGTTGATAAGAGATTTTATTCTTACAAAAAAAAAACTGAACTAAAAACTCAACCACATTATTCGTTGAGTACATTCTTCCAGCTTCCTTGGCATCCTTTAAATGCTTGCTCAGTTAGATTCCTCCTTCCTCTGCCACCCACTACTCCAGGCACAACATTGGGGTTGCTCTGCACTAAGTGACTGCCTTCTTTAAATACACGATGACTCCATTCAGAAAAGGGAAACAGATGAGGTGAGTCGTTGGATGTTCTTTCCCTCCTTTCAGAATCCCATCTTTCTAGAATGATGATCTCTGATAATAGCTATAACAGCTAACATTATATAACTCTTCCTCTGTGTCAAGTGCTTTACAATTCTCACCCCATTTGATCCTTACAATGGCTCTGCAAGGTAGGTGCTATAATTGTTCCCCTTTTACAGGTGAGGAAACTGAGGCAAACCATGACAAAGTGACTTTGCTCAGGGTCAGACAGCTAGTAAACATCTGAGGTTGGATTTGAAGTCAGGTCCTCCTGACTCCAGCACCAGGACTCTGTCCACTGCACCCCCTTTATAAGCTTTTAGGCATCCATATATCTTAGCTTCACCTTTGAGAATTCAGCTGGGACTTCAGGTAAAAAGTTTTTGTTAGTGTGTTCTAGTCTAACCATGGGTTAATTAATTTTGCGGCTGATTTGAAGACCAGACTTTCTTCCAGTACTCAATGATTCTCGAGTTTGAAAAACATCCATTAGACACTTCTTTATATCCTTTTTAAAAAAAATTGTTATTTTTATTCCAAACTTAAACATCAAATAGTCTGGCCATTTGCATAAATATAGTAGGTCAGGAAAAGATCATGCATGAAACTGTAGGTCTCTATTATTTACTGCTTGGTTTTCTTTCTAAGTATCTAATAAGTTCAAGCTGTAGATTCCAGAGCTATCATGTTTGTCCATGCATTTATATAGCATTTATATAGCACTTTAGAATTGCAAAGTCCTTTACACCTTATTTTATTTCATTCTGTTCTTTTCAGTTGTTTTTTTAAAAGCTACTTCAATCTAGAACAATGACTTCTTTGAAATAGGATTGCAGATTTGGAGCCGAAAGGGAATTGACAGGCCATTTCACCCAATCCTCTCATTTTACAAATTTGGAAATTGAGGGCGCAGAGAAGTGAAAGGAGGTACCCAGTGCTTTGTGAGTTATTAGCAGGGCTGAGATTTGAACCCGTGTTCTCTGATTCCATCCCATGTTCTTTCCGCTATGTCGTACCTGCCTTCTTTGTATATAAACTTCCTTATTTGCCTTTGAGTTCCATAGTTAAGTTATACTCTGATATTTTCATCTCAGCAGAGTTCCTAGATTTCTCTTTCAAATGCCCGAAATGACATGGCAGTGAATTTGAATTTAACCAGTAAGTATTAGATGCCTACTCTGTGCTCGACACCGTTAATTACTGGGTATACAAAGACAAATGAAATAGGGTCTACCTTCAAAGAGCTCATATTCAATGAAGATGACACGATGTGTACACAAAACAGTGTTTCGGGTCCAGGTTCACGTTCTATAGATTGCTACAGGAGAAGGAAAATTGAGAGAAAGCACTAATAACTGGGGTGGAGCAGAGAAGGGAAAGCAACACCTTAGTTGAGCCTTAAAGGAAGAAAAATATTGCTTCCACCAATAGAGCTTGAGATGAGTCTGTCTGTGAAAGATCATGGTGGAATTACAACTGAAGATAAAGTTCTCTGTTGCCCAGATACTTGGAAGCCTTGTACATCTCAGTATTGAAGTTCATATCACTGGAAGGGAAAATAGTGAAGGGGAGAAAATGAATAAAATATCCTCCTTACCAGTAATAGTTTCTTCAAATTATAAAATGTATGAGCTAGGAAAGACCTAAGTCAACTAGCATTTTTTAAGCATCTGCTTTGTGCCAGAGACTGTGCTAACCTCTACATTTTACAGGTGAGGCAGCTGAAAAAATGGGTAGAAGTTACACAGAGAAAAGTCTAGGCTTGTTGTAAGGAAAAACTTGGGTAGCTAGGTGGTACGGTGGATAGAGGGCTGGGGCTAGAGTCAGGAATACTCATCTTCTGGAGTTCAAATCTGACTTCAGACACTTCTAACTGTGTGACCCTGGGCAAGTTACTTAACCCTGTTTGCCTCATCTGTAAAATGAGCTGGAGAAGCACATGGCAAACCACTCCAGTGTCTTTTCCAAGAAAACCCCAAATGGAATCACAAAGAGGAACAATAACAAAAGGAAAAATTACAATTAGAGCTGCCTCAAATCAGAATTGGCTGCTTTAAGAGAGAAAACTGTCAATTTGCAAGCAAGGGATGACCATTTGTTGGAAATGTTGAAAAATGGGAACCGAGATTCAGAGAAGTAACTTACTCAGGTTCTCTCAGGTAGTAAGCATCAGATTGTATTTAAACCCAGTTTTTATAACTCCAGAGCTACTGCTTTTTTTCTAGTGTTCCAAGTTGCTTCCCAGATGAATTGAAGCAACTGGAGATATTTAAACTGGACAAGACCTAGATGGAAGCAAGAATGTTGTCTTTGAGTATTTTAAGGATAAGAATCTGGAATGAGAATAAGATTTGCTCTGTCTGGTCCTTGATGGCCGAATTAGGAATGATAGGTAAAAGGTACTGAAGTAGATTTATGTTTGATGTAAGAAATCTCAATAATTAGAGTGCCGTTTGAAAGCAGAATGGTCGGCCTTAGGAGAGAGTGGGTTCTGCTTCATTATTGGTTTTCAAGCAGGGGTTGGATGACCACTTCTTGGGAATATTGTGTAGATGGGATTCCCATATGGGTCTAGGTCGGCCAAGATGGGCTTGGAGGTCCAACCCTGAGACTTGCTGATCCTAAAAAGAAGCAAATTATTTGACAAAATAGGATAATCACCTCTAGCATTACTTCATGCTCCCTCTCCTTCGCCATGAGCTCTTCTTAAAGGAGGTCAGAGCACCTTTATTTCAAATCTTTGTGATTCATGACATCTCAGAAATAATTCCAAATAAAGGAAGAGAAAGAAAATTCACCTCATTTGTGTGTAGGAAGTCTAGGTTTTTGGACTTCCATATGTTTGCATGCTAAATTGAGTTCAGCCCTTGGATTCAGGAAGACCTTAGTTCAAATTCTGCTTCAGACACTTAATGGCTATGTGTCACCATGCAAGTCACTTACTCTCTCTGCTTCATCTGTAAAATGGGGATAATCATAGCACCTACCTCAAAGGGTTTTTGTGAGAGTCAAATCATATAACATAATTCTGCAAACCTTAAAATTCTAGGTGATGATGATGATGACAATGACGATGATGATAGTGATGGTGATGGTGATGGTGATGGTGATGGTGATGGTGATGGTGATGGTGATGGTGATGGTGATGGTGAAAACCCAAAGCAAAGGAGACTAGATTTTTTTAAAAATCCAAACATTTTGTTCCATTACTGCAGGCTTCACAGCCAACAGATTTTTAGTGCAAAAACAAGAAAAATGACCTTATTCTCTCTCAATATCCTCCCATCACAACCTTGTCAAGTAGTTTTTTGTCAGACATTTCATTCAGTGCCATGCACTCTTCTAAAGCTAGACTCCTGCAAAAATCCAGCATTTTTGTGAAGGGATGATGTCATTGCATCTAAATCAGGTAAGAACAGGAGCGCTACTGGAGTTTCTTATCTGTGGGATCCAAATCAAATAAACCTAATACTCATTAATCAGCACCTGGATGAAGGCTAGCACTGTTTCATTTAAAATAATAGTCTACTAAATTATACGTCAAGTGTCAGGACCCAGCATTCCTGGGCTCCTTGGTGGACGCTAGCTACCATACCCTTTCAGCTTCCTGCTACTGAGTGCTTGGTTTCAAAAAACTCATTACTGCTTGGTGGTTACCAGACACAAAATATTTTTAAAATATAACTAAGACCTTCAACAGGAATGAAGCAAAATCATAGTCAATTGTGGTAATTTGTGCACTGATTAGGTTTGATAAAGCCATGATTCTTCTTCAGAACCATCTCTTCTGGATACCTTGGTCAATGTAAAACACACAAGACTATAGGAACTTAGACAAAGGAAAAGCAGAAAGACAATATACACAATGATTACAATGATGAAAATTAAAAGATTGCTAAATGGAAAGTGAACTCTGGGTAACCAGGAGGAAAAACGGTCCCAGAGAATAGATAAGAAAACATACCTCCAAACTCATTGCAATTAGTCAGGGTACTATGGGGCAGAATATTGCATGCACTATTAGATGCAGTCACTTTATTAATTATTTTTTGCCTAATTCTTCTGCTTTGTCACAAGAGAGGGTTCAATTGTGAGCATAGGGGAGAGCACTGGGGTAATATCCAGAAATGACTGCAATGTGAAAATGGAGGAATAAAATTTATTTTAAAACAAAAGAATCAGAGAATTTTAGACCTGGAGGAGACCCCAGTGGTCGAGAATGACCACCTCCTACCCCAGATTATTTTAATTCTGGTCCCTGATACTTATTGGCCGTGTGAGGATGGGCAAATCATTTCGCCTTTCAACTTTAACTTCTTCTTTTACAAATAGTAATAATAATACTTGGAATAACTTCATCATGGGGTTAGAGTGAGGATGAAATTTATGATAAAGGTCTTTGTTAACTTGTCTCTTTCCTTTAAAAAAATTGGACCTGTGATTTCATCAGAGTAGAAAGATCAGCAGTTCACAGTCAGAGAGTTACCCCAGCAGTCATGATTTAAATGAGTAGCCCATGATTCAAATCCAGCTTGGCTGCTTCCTAGTTGTGTGAATCTGGCCAAGTCTCTTCACCTCTCTGGGCCTCGGTTTTCCTCATCTGCAAGACAGAGGAGTTACAAAACCTCAAATGCCTTCTACATGTAGTCTTTCCTGATCTTCCCCAGCCAATGCCCTCCCTAACCAAAACATTTGACATTCATTTTGAATATATTTGAATATTGAATATATATATATATATATATATATATATATATATATATATATATATATAGTACACATGCAGTGGATGGAGCTCTGGGCCTAGAGTCAGGAAGACCTGGGTTCAAATTCAGCTTCATACTCTTCAAAGTTACGTGACCCTGGTCATGTCATTTATCTCAATTTCCTTATCTGTAAATGAGGATAATAGCACCTACCTGGAAGGGTTCAGGATCAAAGAAGATAACAGTTGTAAAATGCTTAGCACAATAGTACACGATAGTAGTAAGCACAGTATAAATGCTTATTGCCTTCCCTTTGCCCCTTCCCTATTAGAATATAAGTGTCTTGAGGGCAGAGCCTTTTCCCATTCTATCTCTGTATCCTCAATATTTAGCACAGTGTCTGGTACATAGTTGTTTTCAGGTGTGTCCGGTTCTTTGTGACCCCATTTGGGGTTTTCTTGGGCAAAGATACCGGAGTGATTTGCCATTTCCTCTTCTAGCTCATTTTACAGATAAGGAAACTGAGGCAAACAGGGTTAAGTGACTTGCCCAAGGTCACACAGCTAGTAAGTATCTGAGGCCATGTTTGAACTCAGGAAGAGAAGTCTTTCTGACTCCAAGCCCGGCACTCCACTGTGCCACCTAGCTGCCCATAGAACCCAGTATGTGTTTAATAAGTTCAAGTTGTTTAATTGACTCATTTAGGTCTTTTCCAGTTCAGCATCTATAATCCTATGTTCTTACGACCCCTCGGTAAGCCTCAATGTGCCATATCAATGTCAGCCATTTATTATTTTCTTATCTGTTAAATGCAGGTGGTGATACTTGCATTACTCGATTCTTAAGACTGTTAGGAGGAAAGCACTTAAAATGCTTCATCAAAGTGAACCAGAGGATGATGCTGATGGCTTATGATCAACAATATTCTTCTAGTTAGCTACATGAGGAGAAGGTATGATTAAAATCATAGATCTAGAACTGAAAGCAACCTTACTGGCCACCAAATTTAACCCCTTTATTTTATGGACGACACACAGAAAGGTTAAGTGACTGTGGATAATCTTTCGAACTCTACAGTCAGAGCCTTTAGTGTAGGTAGCAATCCCTGTTGAAAACGAAAAAATACCCTGGAAAGGGAAAGGAGGGAGTGGAGGGTGACATTTTTGTTGTCGTTCAGTCATTTTGGGGGTTTTCTTGACAAAGATACTGGAATGGTTTGCCATTTCCTTCTCCAACTCATTTTACGGATGTTACAGACTCATCTTCCTGAGTTCAAATTTGGCCCGAGACACTTACTGTGTGACCCTGGACAAGTCACTTAACCCTGTTGCCTCAATTTCCTCATCTATAAAACAAACTAGAGAGGGAAATAGCAAACTACTCCAGTATATTTGCCAAGAAAACCCCAAATGGGGTCACAAATAGTCAAACAAAACTGAAAAACAACACAACAAAAATGGCGCACCCTAGGTGGGATCTCCCCTGGCCTGCTTCTGTCTTTATCTCCTCTGGTTTTTTTCTCTCCTCCACATGGTAGTGTTCTGGGTTCTCTCCTCCCAACAGACTTTGTGTCCCAAGGTCTAAGGTTGTTTCCCTGAGCTTTTCTCTCCCACCAAACTGAATTGGCTTTTAAAGTTGATGTGAGTGTGCCTTTTATGCTTCTTGCCCAAGACACGTTTTGTCATCCTTGACCCTGCAGCCACAATTGCTAGTTGTGGTTCTGGGCAGCTTGCTAAGCTGACATCTAGTATTTGCTGAGCAGGGTCTTGATGACCATTCTGCAGCATGGCAGGTTTTCTGTAGGCTAAAGATTATGATATGAATGAAGGTGAACCTAAGCCTTCCAAGAGGGAAAAAAATGCGTTGTCCTGGCTCATCAGAGCCACATTTTTCACACAGTTGCTGGAGATCTTTGGGAAGACATTGTTAGAAATCATTACTTTTTTTTCTCTAAAGCTAGTGAGCTGTTGATTGTGTGGGAATTTAATTGAGATTCAGTAGGACTTCCAGGTATTTTTCTGTTAATGAAGGGGGGAGGGAGTAGAGGAAAGGATTTAGGGGAGAAAAATCCATATGTCTCCTAATTAAATTGAATTCGCTGCTACAGTGTTGCTACTAGAGGAACAGAGCCAAGTATGTGTTTTTCTAATGTGGAACTAAAATGCTTTCAGCTTTTTGAGGGAAATGTGTTTTTTGAGATGATTCTTGGATCCTAATATTCTATAAAGCAAAATTCTACTTTCCTTTCCTCCAATCCTCTTTCACTGCTTCTGTCCACACCCTCTCCCTATAGGTTCCCAGGTCTCCATTCCCCTGGTTTTTAAAAATGCAACTTGGAACTCAGGGGCTGGGGGCAGAGATTGGTGATAGTACTAGGGCTTTGTGGTGCTTGTTCAGCTGCATAATCTGCAGTTGGCTGATCCCAGATCCCTGATAAGCAAAATCAAAGGCTGAAGGAATACTAGAGGTTTGCTTTATCTTTGATCCTGTCACTTTTTCAGACCTGTGTTAAACCAATGCAAAGGTGGGGAGTACTGTGTATTAGTGTTTGGGGAGGGGAAGATGGTGTTGCTGCTCTAGGCTCAGCACAGCTGCGCCTGAAATTTTTCAGACATATTCACATATGCCCATGAACACATTGGAATAGCAGCCAGCAAGTTTCTGCAGCAATATGCTGATGAAACAAGAAAGTAGCAACAGCTCTGAATAAATCATTTAGGCCTGCCTGTTCGGCAGCCTCTGCTGCAGGGGACAGCAGTCATGGTGGTGCTCAGACAAATTGAGGAAAAGCTTTCACTCAAGGTTGTTTTTTTTTCTTTCCCCAAAACACCAGTGGAATAAAACAGGTCAGTGGTGAATATTAAATTAACTTTTGGCCACCCTCCAAAGTGATTTGGCCTACTTAGGAATTATCAAGAAGAAGGAAAAGATTTGTTGCTTGCATCTCCATTTCTCAAGGGAACAGAGAGGGTAAGTTCTTTGCATGGTTTAACAAAGGCACCTGGATCCCTTGATCTCATGGTTCCTTCCAATGTGCACCTGGAAATGTGGGAGCCTCATGCCTGTCCTTGCCCTTTTGGTGTGACTGGGATATCTGCTTCCCATGAGCTGTCTCATGCTCAGATCATTGTATCAGCAAACTCAAAGGCTTATGTGAAGCTGCTGACTTGATTTGTCAGCAAATAGAAATGCTGGCTTCTTTCCAGTCATTTATAGAGGATGCTAACATTAATCCTAAAAACTGAAATACTCCTGCAATATATGTAGGTTAAACTCCTTTCAATTTCCCCTTATCTGAGAGGGAATCCAAGATTGAGGGGTAAACTGATGTCAGTAAAAGTCAGATTTCCTAACTTGGAGCTTAAGCCATAGCTTACATAGATGACTTAAGTCATCTTCTGTTGCTGGTCTTTTACGGAATCATAAAAAGATTGCAGATAGAGACCTCAGAGATCCAATCTTCTCAATTTATTTTTTTTTCTGTTAGATTAGCAGATCACTTATTCATTTTGTTTGCTTGTCACTGCCCCTCCCCACCAACTCAGGAAAAAAAAAATCAAAAGCCTTGTCACAATGACGTCAGACAAAAAAAATCCCAATAGTGACCATGTCCAGAGAAAGTGTCTCATTTTAGAAATTTAGCCAATCACCTCTCAGTAAGGGGATGAGTAGCATGCTTCAGCATCAATCCTCCTGAATTATCACCCCCTCTCATTTGAGGTTTAGAAGGTGAAAATGACTTGTCCAAGGTTAGGATGCTACAATCTGGAAGATCAAAAGGAACTCAGCAAGTTTCCTTTCTACAACATCCCCGGCCACCAGTCATCCAGCCTTGACTTGCCCACGGCCAGCATTGGGGACCTCACTTACTCCTGGGACTGCTTTCGGACAGATCTCATCTCTGGAAGTTTTTCCTCTTATCAGGCTGAAATTTGCCTCTCTGTAATTTATTCCTGTTATTCCTAGTTCTGTCCTCTGGGATCCAAACAAAATAAACTCAATCCCTGTTTTACACAACAGCTCTTCAGATACTCAAAAACAACTGTCCTATCTGGCTTATTCTTCTCAAGGTGGTTCAGTGCATAGAGTGACGGACCTGGAATCAGGAAGACCTGAAGTCAAAGGCTTTGTTTGTGTGTCTTTTTTCCTTTCTCTCCTCCCCTTCCCCCTTGGGGGGGGGGGGAAGGTAAATAATAGGTGAGGGAGGTGGGGATGGAGTGGCATTTTTTAAAAAAAGATAATAGCCTCAATGACCCTGTTTTCCTCTCCCTCCTCTTTTTGCTACTTGGACACTAGCCGTTTCACCCTACATAAGTTATTTCACCTGTGTGCCTCAGTTTCCTCATGTGTAAAGTGGAATTCATAATAGCTCCTACGTTGTTGTTGTCGTCGTTGAATGTTGTCCATCTCTTCCTGTGCCGTGTAGGGTTTTCTTGGCAAAGATACTGGAGGTGTTGGCCATTTCCTTCTCCAGCTCATTTTACAGATGAGGAACTGAGGCAAACAGGGTGAAGTGACTTGTCCAAGGTCACGCGGTTAGTACGTGCCTGCGGCCAGATTTCAACTCAGGAAGATGAGTCTTCCTGACTCCAGGCCCCGGGGGCCTCTGTGCACTACGGCGCCACCTAGTGACTGTGCAGCACCCATCTCCCAGGGTTACTGTGATAAAAGGGATCATAATGGTGAAGCCTGTAAGTGCCATGCTTGGCACATAGCAAGCACTTATATAAATACTAATTGTTGTTGTCATCATCCAAGCTTCAAAATTATCCCTAGTTCCTTCAGCTGCTCCATGTGTGGCAAGATTCTGAATCCCCTCATCATCCTGGCCACCTTCCTCTAGAGGGAATCCCCTATCAATATGCTTCCTAAAATGTGCTGGCCACGATTAAATGCATTACCACATCTGTTGTCTGACCAGGGAAGAATATAATGGGACTCTCACTTCCCTTTTTTTTAGACATAATACTTCTATTAAAACAGCCTAAGATATTATTATTAGAATTTTTTGGCTTCCATGTCACACCATTAATTCATATTGATCTTGTAATCCGCCAAAACTCTAGGTCTTTTTCATTTTGGAAAAAACAAACCATTATCTAGCTATACGTCAACCATCCTGTATTTGTGTTGTTCTCTTTTGAACCCAAAAAAGGGGTACTTATGACATTTGTCCTTACAACATTTGACCCATTAGGACATTTGACGCATTGTTCTAGCCTGTCCATGTCTTTCTGGATCCCAATCCTCTCACCTAACAAGCTGACTGAGCTCAGTTTTGTGTCATCCCCAATTGTGATAATCAAGCTCTCAAGGCCTTCATCTCAGTCATTGATAAAAATGTTAACAAGTCCAGAACTATCCCTCTCTTCCTCCTCTAGGTTGATATCAGTTAATTAATCACCACTCTTTGAGTACAGTCATTCAACCTGTTCCAAATCTACCTTATTTTACTTTCAGCCAATTCACGTCCTGATATTTTCCTCAAAGATATCAGGAGAAATTCTCTCAAAATGCTTTCCTCAAATCTAAATATTATTATTTCTATAGTGTTTTCCTGATATAGTAACCAGTTCTTCTGATATAGTAAAAATGAAACAGTAAAGATGAGATTAGAACCCAGGTCCCATGCTGCCATACATATTTCATATCACAATTGAATTTCTATTTATCAAATTGTGGCATTTAAACAATTGCAATGTGATGAACCCTGATGAGTGGCAACATGTACTAGTGAATAGCAAGCTGACCTCAGAGTCAAGAAGACTTGGGTTTACATACTGCTTCTAATACGTACTGCCTGTGTGACCCTGGGCAAGTCACTTACCCTTCAGGTGCCTACACTAGTCATGTTAAATTCAGATAGAAACAAGGACTGCTAAACCATATATAAAGATCCCTGTGGGTCACGTATTGACTTAGAAAACCATGTATTAACATTATCTATAATTTATTGTATTTTTATTTATGTGTATTTCTTTTACATTTATATATAAAATTATGTATAAATTGTACATATAAAATTTATACATATGTTAATTTATATTTCTCAATTATATCTTAATCATGTTCAGGCCTCACCGCACATGCAGGCAATATATTTGACATCTCTGTTCTGGACAACCCCCTTATTTGCAAAGCAGGGGCTGACCTGCATTGGTACAGGAAGTTCCTCACCAGGAGATCCCTTAATGAAATCATAGGGCCAATTAAAAAACGAATCTGCTCTTTAGAAAGGTATGATATTAGTCCTTTCTAGTCACAGATTGTCACAGCATTTAAGTAACTATGGCTTGAAAGAATCTTCCTTTCCACTCCTGGGAAGGTAAATGAATTATTCCTTTTCTCATCAGCAGACCCGAACTCACACTTTGGACAGATGGTTCAGTGATGAAATTCCAAAAAAGAAATTTTTTTAGCTCTGTTATCAGAAAGAACATTGTGACAGGAAGATTAATGAACAGGGAAGATGATTTTCCCATTGAGGAAAGAAACCCACAATCCTTTAGGGACTTAGAAGCAAATTGATTAAAGAGACAAAAGAAGTTACAACATGAAGTCCAGTGAATCTCTTAATGGCCTCAGGAATATTGCGGGGTTTGTTCACATTTCTGCCATTTCGTATTGTTGTTTAGTCATTTTCAATCGTGTCAGACTCTTTGTGACCCCATTTGGGGTTTCTTGGCAAGGATACTGGAGTGGTTTGCCATTTCCTTCTCTAGCTCATTTTACAGATGAGAAAACCGAGGCAAACAGGTTTAAGTGATTTGCCCACACAGCTGGTAAGTATGTGAGGCTGGATTTGAATTCAGGTCTTCCTGACTCCAGGTCTAGAGCTCTATCCACTGTGCTACTTGCCATCCAAATGTCATTTTAATGAGAATTCTGACTTTTTACCCACAGAAAGCAAAAGATGAAAGCATATGCTCTTGCTTCAAAGGACTTAGATTAGAATTAAACTCAACAGAAACCTGGAATTCTGCTGTAACTAAATTGTCCCAGCAACAGTTGAATGATTGTAGCAGTAGTTCTTGGCGTACAGCCTCAGGGCCAATAATGAGTTCTTCCTTTAGCAGGTAACATAGCTGTGCGATTAGAATTCATTTCCCTCAGCCTGGAACAATGCTCATAACCAAACCCTGGGAGTCAAAAAGAGTCAGAAGAGTTGATTCAGACTTGAAAAAAGAAAGTCTATCAGCCATGGCCAGAGAGATGGAAGGTGGTGATAATCCAACTTCTCCTTTCTTTCTCTGCATTACTTTCAGAAATCTCTGTGGAGCCCTGTCATCTTTATTGGAATATATACTATTGACATCCCCATGCCATTCAAATTAGGGAGCAGGTTGCATGCATTTCCTGGTAGGTCCTTCTTCTCCTTCCCCTCCCCACCACCAGGCTAACTTATATACCTATAAGCCCCATCCTGGCATGCCTCTCGTCAGCTGGTTTATGTATGATGGATATCGAGACTGGGTTTGTAAATTTGTACCTGGGCAGAGCTGATGAACAGCCTAAAACATCAGAGAAGTCTGCCAAGGAAATTAACAGCTTGGCCACGATCCTCACTTTATCCCCAGGTAAACATTTGAGAGGGAGACAACCACACAACAGTAGCTAGAGTGATAGACGTTGCCAACAGGTGCTCTCTTCTCTTCACTCCTTTTCTCTTTCAGCAGGGCCTTGCCAGTCCCTTCCCCCATTCTTAGTACAGCAGTCACTCCCTGTTGGACTGACTGGGCTTTGGTCCGAACAAGACACTAGGGAGGTAGGAATGATACCATGATGATCTAACTTCTTTTTGTTGGTAACCCTTGCTCACTTTTGCGCTCGGTCCATCTGCGAAGGTGAAAGCCTAGTTCTTTATAACATGGAGCCTCCATTATTTCCCAACATCTGGTTTGATTCTAGGCAGATAAATAGCAGCCTTGCCATGAACAACAAAAGCTAATTCACTGTGGTTTGCTGAACACTAAGTGCAAATATTTTCCCTTTTCAGTTTGGGGTCATTGGAAGGGAAAAACAGGGCTGGGAGAGATTTTAACCCTTTTAAAAATGATTATTGCTTCCTATAGAAAATAAAATAAAGGCACTATTTTCTTCCATTTGGGAAGTTATTTTTATGAGAGGTTGCTTGTACCACTAATTCTGAAAGTTAATATTGTTTGGGGCTAGTCTGGGAATCAGAAGATAACTTTTATATTTTTCTAGCTTGCTTTCCATTAAAAAGTTTTTAAAATCCCTGCCTAAATAAATCCTCATAAAAAGGCATCTTGTTTCTCTCTGGTATTATCTTGCCCTCTCTTTCTGACTCCCCTGTCTCTCTTTCTCTTCCTTTGCTTCCCTTTTCTCCCCTGAAGTTTTGACCAGACTTCACAGAAGGGAAAGGGGAAGGGCAAGCCGGAAGTGTTGCAATTATAAGTATTTTAGGAAATGAACATGGGTGTATAAGCTGCTGATTCCACTTACTGATGTTTGCAAGGCTGATGTTTCTATTTAGGTCACATTCTCCAAGGCTATTTACTGCCTCTGTTACAGCCAGGCCTTCTGTTGTCTTGGGTTGTCTTAATGCATTAAAGAACCTCAGCTATGCTTCAGGTCCTGTTCTGAAATTAAGTTGTACATTTTGGCATTTGCTTAAGAATGTTGTTATTAAAAAGTGCTAATGATTGGGGAAAAGGAAAAGAACCTATATGTTCTGAGAAATTTATAGCAGCTCTCTTTGTGGTGGCAAAGAATTGTAAATGGAGGAATGGCTGCCCAAGTTGTGGTGTATGACAGTGATGGAATACGTGCTGTAAAAATTGAGCTGGTTGATTTTAGAAAAAACATGGAAAGGCTTGTACGAAATAATGAAGAGTGAAACGATCAGAATAAGAAAACATTGTATACAGTAACAGCAACACTGTTTGAAGAACTATTAAACAACAGTTATTTTGAGTATTAAATATATTCAAATTAGCTACAGAGGACCCGTGAAGGAAGATGCTACCCACCTCCAGAGAAAGATAAGTAGAAGTATGCATCTTGTATATGTGTGTGTAAGTATATATATATATATATATATATATATATGTATATACGATTGTGCTATATATTATATATATAATTGTGATATATATTATATATATATACATATCTGTGTCAAATGGTGACCATCTCTAACGCTGGGTGGGGAGGGAGAAAGAACAAAAGAAAACTCAGAGGAAAGCACAGAAAAGCAGGGTAGTTTTGAAAATGATGTGTAGTATTTATTACATAGTTTTACAAAAAATGTAACAGTGTGAAATGGAGATTCATGGTTTCATACCAAATCCTCTTTTTATGTTGTGCTGTGTACATGGAAAAGCTTTTTTTTTCTTTTAAGTTCAAAATGAATTTTAAAAAAAGTATACTGACAACAACAATAAAAAAGTGTTAGTAATGGGGCCGAAGTAGGCAATCAGCTGCTTTGTGATTGGGCAGCTAGATGTCCCAGTGGAAAGAGTCCTGGACTTAAAGTTAGGAAGAGCCAAGTTCAAATCCAGCCTCAGACACTTAGTAGCTCTGTGCCTGGGTAAGTTATTTGCCAAATGGAGATAATAACTGCACCTGCTTCTCAGAGTTGTTGTGAGGATGAAATGAGATGATATTTTTTTGTAAACCTTAAAAGCATTATGTAAATAACTGGCTATTATTATTTTAGAAGAAAACAAATGTCATATACCATCATACCATTATCAATAATTTATTAAATGCTTATTATGTACCAGACACCATGCTAAGCCCTGGGGACAGATACAGAAAGAGGCAAAAGACAGCCCCTGCTCTCAAGGAGCTCACGTTGTAATGGGGGAAACAAATTGCCAAAAAACAAACAAAAAATAATTGTACACAAGAGATATATTCTTTGGAAATGGAAGATAATCCCTGATTCTTTCTTTTAAAGAGGATGTTCTTAACTTTTTGTGTGTGTCATGGACCCCGGGGTGTGCTGGAGCCAGCTCATACAGGCTTACCCAAATTGACTGTTAAAGTTTCAGTATGATCACTTACTGTTTGGAAGTCAGCAAAAGAAATCCTGGTTGAATTTTTGTTTTATTGCTTGTGGGTGTGCCAACCTCAAGTCTTTCCCCACTCTAATCTGTCCTTCATTCAGCCACCAGAGGGATTTTTGCAAAAGTAACTTTATGAAAACACAGGTCCAACTATATCATCTCCCTTACTTATTAAACCTAAGTGGCTCCCTATGGCCCCTAGGATCACATAAAAAAAAATCCTTTGCTTGACATTCAAAACTCTTTGTAACCTATCCCCCTCCTACTTTTCCAGTCTCCTTACACCTTACTGCCTCCCCACAAAATCTTCCATCTAGTGACACTGGCCTTCTGGCTGTTCCATCAACTCGACATTCCATCTCTTTGCTTCCCAGCATTTTTTCTCTCTCTCCCATGCCTGGAATGCTTTCTCTCCTCAATTCTGCCTACTGATTTCCCTGGTTTCTTTTAAGTCCCCATTAAAATCCCATCTTCTTCAGGAAGCTTTTCCCCGTGCCTCTTAGCTCTAGTGCCTTCTCTCTGTCAACTATTTCCTATTTGTCCTCTCGTTATCTTGTTTGTTTATTAGATTGTGAGCTCCTTGAGGGCAGGGGCTGTTTGTCTTTTGCCTCTTTTTATATCCCTAGTGCTTAACGCAGTGCCTGGCTCATAGCAGGCACTTAATAAATGTTTACTGATTGATTGTCCAGACTTAAGAAAGTGATATAGAAAATGTAAATATTGTAAATTAAACCTAAAAGTGTTTCCTGAGTACATTTCCCTTTCTCTTTCCTTCCCCCAGCACACCCTTTCATGGGCTTCTTTGGCAGTCTGGGGCGGGGGGCAGTCTATGGACTCCTCAGAATAATATTTTTAAAAGCATAAAGTGAAATTCATTTATGCAGGGCAGCTAGGCAGCACAAGGGCAGTTAGTTGGTATAGTGCATAGAGTACCAAGCCTGGAGTCAAGAAGGACCTGAATTCAAATCCAGTCTTAATAGCTATATGACTCTGGACAAGTCACTTAACCCTCTTTGCCTCAGCTTCTTCATCTGTAAAATGAGCTGGAGAATGAAATGGCAAAACCACTCCAGTATCTCTGCCAAGAAAACCCCAAATGGGGTCGCAAAGAGTTAGACACGACTGAAACAAATGAACAACAACAAAATACAAAGGATTACAATGTTTGTTGATTGACGTAGGCTTACAAAAAAAAAACTAATTACAGTTATCCGTTCCACACCACGACTTTCCCTATTACAGTTTTGATGTATCCTGGGTTAGCATAAGAAATTAAATGGGAATTTTGGGGGGAGTTTTGTGGAAGCTGCAGATGACACTAGAAGACCAGCAGACAATACGGAAAGTTTAGAAACTCAGAAATGCATAAAATGTATGTATAGTGTTGCATAATATCAAGAAACAAGAGAAGGAAATTCACAGAGCTGGAAGACTTCTTCTATGGTATGGAGGGAAGCCAAAAAATTTTACACAGATTTTAAAGATCGGGAGGGCACTGTGCCCCTAGGCCCTGCAGTGTGGAAGGGATTACTGTATATCAAAAACAGTTATAAAAATGTTAAAGACACAAGTTAGCAGATGCCAGATTAAGAATCCCTCTTTTAAAGAGTCCTTCTTCCTCTGTCCTTGCTCTATTCCTCACCTCCTCACCCTCCTTGCTCTTTTCTCTCTCATTTTATGCCAGTCCAACTCTACTTGCTGAAACCAAAAAGGAAGTGTAAAGAGCAATTAAGATTAGTCCTTGACTTTCTAAAGGTTGAGGAGATAAGACAGTGAAAACTTCAAAACTTTGATATTTTGCATTACTTGCTACATTCCATGTCCGGAAAGGTTTTTAGGATGCTTGAGAGGCTGCTTAATGAATGTTTGTAAAAGTGGTTTTTTTAAGATGATTCTGCTATATTCACCCCACAAATCCTTATTTTCAGTACCATCAGGATCTTGCATGATGCAAGTCTTAGGGAAAACAAAGAATTTCTTTAGTCTAGCATGGAAACCAGAAAAAAATGCAAATTTAAATTCTGTTATGCTCCAGACTTTTACTGCCTGGCTAAATAGCCCTAGAACAGTTTTTGCTAATCATGCTCTTATTGGCCTACAGGTCCACATCCAAATTCAGCCAGCTGTGCTTGGATCATATGGATGGGGGTGAAACTTAGGTAGTCAGTGAAGCTTCGATTATTTGTTTATTCAAGCAACTTCACAGTTTGCAGTTTGTGTCGGATTGTCTTTGTTGGAGGGGTTCTGATGGTCTTTTGTACCCTTCTGACCCTGCAGTCCAGGAATTGAAGCTAGATTCATCTGCTCTTTGGATAATTCTCTAAGGAATTAGCTCAGTGATTGGCCTATAACGAGCCTTTAATAAATGACTGTCTATGATGATAGTGCCACAATAACTCTGGAGATGGGGTCAGGAAAGGAATGTGTTAAACATCTCCTGTGATGGGAGTGTAAGAGCAGTGGGATTACAAGCTCACCACTCCTGATTTGCCATTCTACTGGACTGTGAAAAGATTAGAAGGGCCAAGCATTTGGGCTAGACCATCTACAGACCTAGCAGGGGAGTCCTGGAGGCTGTGCAGATGTTCTATCCCAATTTATGCCATCGACATTCCCTGAAGGTTACCCTTCCTGACCCTGAAACCCCCTACCATTCCTGCTAACTTAAACAGCTCAGCTTTCACATATCCCTGGGACTCAGTGACTTCTATGGATAAAGAAGGAAAAGCCTACTGGGTACTGAGATACATTCTTAAGAAGCCAAGCAGGGTGTTCAACCATGTCTCTGGGATGCTGCATACTGAAGAATGCAGGTATTTGAGTTTAGCAGGATTTCTGGGCTAATCTAGAGGGGAAAGGCACAAGGAGGGAGTCGGGAAGAGCAGAAATACTTTGATTCTGGCCACTTTCTTTACTGAAACTTGTCTGGCTTTTTTTTTTTGTTCCCCAAAGAAAGTCACCTCTTGTACCGGAACAGATTGAGGAAGGAAGCTGCTCCCACCTTTCAGTGGGATTCTGTTGTTCTATGTAAACGAACATTTTGGCTTTGAGGACAGCAGGTCACTCTCACCTGCTTAATGAATTGTTAACATGTTGTGTCTGTTCTTTCTGACTTTTCTCTCATACTACCCAGGCAGAGGGAAGCTATATACTTTTTCCCCCTCTTCTTATTCTGTTTTGGCATTTAAGTGCCCATGGGTAAGCCTACAGGAATAGATTCAGTGTTTTCAACCTTTCAGCTCTCAATTGCTGATCAGGGTTAAAGAACAGGGTGAGACTACCTGAGGTCTTTTTTCTCTTCTCCACTGTTTCCTTCCCACTATCCCTTGTCACTCTAGCTCTCTCTCCTCTTCCCTTCATATCCTACCACTGTATGCCTAGGATCATAGATTTACATTGGGGCAGGATCCCACTGTAGAGGTCATCTCCTCTAAGCCTCTTATTTTACTGATGAGGAGATAGAGATCCAGAGGCCCAGGTAGTAAATGACAGAGCAGATTCAAACCTGAGCCTTCTGATGCCGAATCTTGGTGTCTTTCCATTTCATAAGGCTTCCCAAGAACCACATGCTTGTAGTACTGGAAGGGATCCTAGAATCCATCTATTCCAGCCCCATTATTTTAAAGAGAAGGAAAGTCAGGTCCAGAGAGAGTAAGATTTTGCCAGTCTGGTGGCAGAACAAAGATAGGGGCCACTTCTAGAATTCTAGTACAGTGCTCTTTTCAATACAGACTTGGAAATCCATGCTATCTTATCTCAACTGAGATTGTACAGGGTTTTGGGTTGTTGTGGGTTTTTTTTAAACCATGCAGAATCCTGAAAAGGTACTTGGGTTCCAAACTCACCTGTCTCCCTGGATAGTTAACCTTGAATAAGTCACTTAACTGGGCAGCTAAGTGATGCAGTGGATAGAGCGTCAGCCCTGGAGTTAGGAGGACCTGCGTTCAAATCTGGTTTCAGACACTTACTAGCTACGTAATTGTGGGCAAGTCACTTAAACCTGTTTGCCTCAGTTTCCTCATCTGTAATGAGCTGGAGAAGGAAATGAAAACCACTCCGGTATCTTTGTCAAGAAAACTCCAAATGGGGTCACAAAAAATAGACACAGCTAAAATGATTGATCAACAGATCGCTTAACTTCTCAGTGTCTCAGTTTACCATCTGTCTGATGATTGCAATGATGCCCTTGCTAAATTCCTTTGTAAAGTTGTGATGATGATCAAATGAGACAGACCTGAAAGCTCCTTGAACAGTACATTATATCTAGTAAGTCTGGGGACATGCATATCATTTAGTCCAATATTCTAATTCCACAGATGATGAAATAGATATAGAGTGTTTAAATGATATTCCCAAGCCACTTAATCCTGCTCGCCGCCGTTCCCCATCTGTAAATGAGCTGGAGAAGGAAATGGCAAATGACTCAAGAAAACCCCAAATGAGGTCAAAAAGAGTCCGAGGTGACTTCAGTGACTGAACAACAACATTCGTGTGTGTATATGCACACATCTAGACTCAACAGGAGCTTGAAAAAATAGTAGAAGCCCATAATAGTGTTCCCTCTACAAGAATAGACTTTGTTCCCCAATGACTACAAATAAACTCATGCTCTAGAATATATTCAATGCAAATAACTACAGTGGTGGTTGTCCTTTCTGCACAGGAATGAAACAATTAAACAAAATGGTAATAATATAGATGTTACCTAGTAGAGTGTGATTTAAACCCAGGGCTTCTGATTCCAAATCCTATACTTTTTCCATTAGGCAACTCCCTGTGGTTTACAAACCAATATATTTATATGGCTAAAAAAAAGAGAGAAAAATGAACATCATTCTTTTGGACAAAAGGATCTAGAAGCCAGCCTATGTCTAATCCAATCTATCTAGACCACCTGAGGGCCAATGGAAAACATCTAATACAAAATAATGATTGTGAAAATTGTCATATGAGTGTTCAAGATCTTGAGCACCCCGGTCTTCAAGGCCCTAGCCAAACTCCTTTGTCTGCCTTTCAAGGTTGTGTGTGAGTTGAAGGAAGCTGGGAAAGCCAGGAGGTGGATAAAAGGAAGTAGAGAATTCCTGGAATCAGGGACAGCCAGTCAAAGTGAATGGAATCCAGAGATGGGAGTATTGTGTGGAAGAACAGAAAAGAGGCCAGTGTCATTGGATTCTAAAGTATATGGAGGAGAGTAAATATAACAAAATTGGAAAAGTAGGAAGGAGTCATGTTATAAAGGGCTTTAAAAGCCAAACAGAGGATTTCATATTGGATCCTTGAGGTGATCAGGAGCCACTGGAGTTTATTAAATAGGGGAGGGTGACATGGTCCAGCTAGCATTTTGATAGACTGGTGAAGGATATACTGAAGTGGAGAGAGATAAGGAGGGGAGACAAACCAGCAGGCTAATGCAGTGGTACAGGCATGAGGCAATGAGGACTTGCCCTAGGTTGCTGGCAGTGTCAGAGGAGAAAAGTTGCAAAGGTATATGAGAGATATTGCAAAGGTAGAAGTGACAGGATTTGGCAACTGACTAGATACGGAGTATGAGAGTGAGGAGTTGAGGATGAGGCTAGGTTGTGAACGCTGGGTGACTAGTGAAGTTAAGAAGAGGAGAGCACTTGAGATTCATATGAGCTCATATGAACATAATGAGTTCAGTTTTGGACATGTGAGTTTAAGATGTCTACAGGATATCCAGTTAGACTTATCCAATAGATAGTTGGAGATGTGAGAGTGGAGAACAGGAGAAAAGTATGTTGTTGTTACTGAGTCAATTCTGCTGTGTCCAACTCTAGTTGGTCTTGCCCATAAAACACATTATTTTCTCCTATAAGCCATTAAATTCTTCCACCTATGGCCAGTGACTCTGAATTTGCTTACACCTCATAAGTTCAGGGCATTTTTCTTCTATTTCAATTAAGTACTTGACTGATTCATATTACTATGGCATCATGCCGAGCAGGGATGAACAGATCAAGTAGGGGTTTTTTGAGGATAGGGAAAGAATGAATATGTGTTTAGGAAGCAAGGGAGAAGCCTGACTACAAGCCTAACACTGTATCCAATATAGGTGATGCATGGAGTTGGGAAGAAATTGATGAAGTGCCAACCAAGCAAAGGTGGGAGATAAAGAAAATTCTAGAATGATAGCTCCTTGAGGGCAGAGACTGCTTTTACCTCTGTATCTCCAACAGTCATCACTGTGCCTGGCTTGTGGATAGACTGATATTAATTAACCCTGGGGTCCTTCTCTATCCTTCTTTGTCTCTGTGTTTTAGCAACGTGCTAGCTGTAGTGCTGGGCATTACAAACTCCCCGGGATGGGGTTCAGGGCATCTACAAGACCCCCCTCTAAGACAGCTCAACTCCCTGTCTACTTTATGAGGTTTGATTTGTGTGAGTAAAATAACCATCCCTTGGCATTCATCTACCGTACATGAGGTCACTGCACTCCTGCCAACTCTATACAACACAGTTAAAAAGAGAGGTGGAGAAACCAGTCCCTTAATCAAAAATGCCTCTGAGTAGGACTTGGCAGAGATGTTGCATTTAGCCAATAAAAGCTGCAGAAGAAATGTCTGCTTGCTTTCTGCCTCAATACAAATTTTATTAGGCCAGGTTTTATTATGAAAATGTTATGGGTTTATGTGGTTTTGGTTTTTTTTTTTCATTACACAAGCAAAATAGTCATTCTCTTCTTCAACATCTCTCAACCACATATCTAGGAAGGATTTTGTTGACCAGAATTAAAGCCATAGAACAACCATTTGACCTTTTGTAATAGGAATAATTCTGCATATATGTGCATGTGTGCATGCACATGTATATATATATATATGGATATATAGATATGTACACACACACATGCAGTGCCAGTGTGGGAGGAAGGGAAATGCATGTGATGTATGTGTGTGTGTGTGTGTGTGTGTGTGTCCTCTGCCAAACAGGATTTTATATATGATCCTTGGAGGTAAGCCATTAGTTTATTGAATGGAGGAAGGGGAGTGGGTGACATGCATTTTCAAAAATCCTTTTTCTCTCTTCCCTCTTCCCCATTCAGGTCCCCACACTGAGATAATTCAGAGACCCCATACTGATAATTAGACCCTACCATTGAGGTTGACCGCATGAATTAGCAAAGGTCTGGGGTTTTGAAAGAAATTAGGCCAAACTTAAAAGTAATCAGACTGTGGGAAAGTAAAGCTTTTAATAAAAATGGAAAGTCTGACTGATAGCCCTGGCATTATACATCTTCAGGCTCCTAGATGCTTAAATCCTAATGTATTACCATGGTGATATTGGCAGGTATGGAGAGGAGGGTTCTGGTCTACAGAAATAAAGTGGCTGGATATAATGTGGTATCATGACCCAGAATTAGGTATCCTGAATACTGATCCCAGCTCTGCTCCTAACCTGTGGACAAGCTCTAAATCCTTCCTCCTAAATCACTCCCTGCCCCCATATTAAAACTGTGAAATTAAGAGATTGGACTAGGAGCAGATAATTTCTCAAGTTCCCTTCTAGCTCTGAAATTCAGTGATTCTAGGGGAAAAAGGGAGTTGTCACATGGTCAAGTGAATAGAGTTGACCTCAGGTCAGGATAAGATTCAGATCCACTTCTCAGACACATACTAGGCTTGTAAGCTTGGGCAAATCACTTCATCTTTCAGCCCTCAAAGACTATACATCGAAGAGCGATGACTGATCTGATTGGTACTTGGTAGAGGAAATATTCTAACTGCAAGTTCTTTATGACAATGACATCATGACTCCAGTTGAGGGAGGAGGGGGAGGGGGAGTAAATGGAAAGACATAGACCAAGCAGGCCCCCTCCAAGGAAGTTTCAGTGCCAAACCATTTTCTAATATAGTCTGAGGTTGCCAAGGAGAAGTTGGGATTTCATGGGGTTCAGGAATAACCCCTAAGAACCCTTAGATCTCTGGATTTCAATCTTTTCCTGGAAGCCAATTCCTCATGACAGCTCTGGATTGATTTACAGAGTGGGTGGCACCTAAGGTGAACCTTGAATAAATATGTGGATTCTTAGAGGTAGAAATGAGGAGAGAGTGCATTGTAGGCATGGGGTGACTTATGTGAATGCAGGATGGTAAGAGAGGCCATGTTGAATTTAGAAAATATCCATTTAGTCTGTCCAATTTTACTGGAAAGCAGATTTGTGAAGGGGAATAATGAAAAATGAGTTTGGGGAAAGTAGGTTGGAAACAAATTGTAGAGGGTTTTAAATATCAGACTGAAGAGCTTGTGGTTTTTCCTAGGTACAATAGAGAACTATTGATGGTTTTTGAATAGTGAAGTGACATGATCGAATCTGTGTCTTAGGAAGGTTATTTGGTTTGATGAAGGAAAATACTGGAGGCAAGGTACCCAAGTAAGAAGCTGATATAATATTCCAGGCAAGAAATTATGAAACTATGAACTAAGGTGGTGAACAGTAGAGAGAAGGTGTAGATTTGAAAGACATTATAAAGGTAGATTTGAAAGGACTTAGCTATTGGGCATGAGTCATGAGAGCAAAGCTATGATCCTGGGTAACTGGAAAGATGATGATATGCTCAAGAGATATAAGAACATTTGGAGGTGATATGGTTCAAGGGAGAAAAGAAAAGGTTCCATTTTGGACATGTTGAACTTGAGGTGCTAATGTGATATTGTTAGCACTTAGGAGGAAAATTTGAACTGCTTATGAAGATTTGGGAATTGTTGGTATCTAGGTGCTAATTAAACACATGGAAGCAAGTGAAATCACAAATAGTGAATGAAGAGAAATGGGTAGAGGACCCAGGATAGAGATTTAGGAAGCAGCCTTGCTTAAGAGGGGGAACTGAGAAGGAGTTTATAGACAGGTAGGAGAAATGGGAAAGAGAATCATTGGACAAAAGAGGAAAAGCTCATTAGCTGTGTTAACAGTATCAGAGAAGATGAGGACTGAGAAAAGCCCATTGGATTTATCCATCAAGAAATCATTAGTAATCTTTGAAATACCAGTTCCAACAGAATATTGAGTTGGAAGCTAGAACCACAAAGTAATAAGACATAAAGGGAAAAAAAGCACTAGACTTGGAGTCAGAAAACTTGGATTCTTCTAGATAAGACCTTCCATGGAGCAGCCAAGTTCTACCACTTCGGGCAAGCTTCAGCTTCTTCATTTGCACAATAGGGGAAAATCCCCTGCCTACTTTATAGGGTAAACTTGAGAATTAAATGAGATAATATGAGTGAAAGTGCTATAAAGGGTGTCCCAAAAGTCTTAGTGCTGTTTTAAGCTTTACTAGTTTAAGGACTTTTGGAATACCCTGTATAACTCTAGGTCAGGGGGAAACAGTGGTACAGTGGAAATAGGGCTGGTTTTAGAGTCAGAAGACCTAAATCTGAGCCTTGGATCTGCTACTGTCTACATGTGTGACCTTCATAAGTCACATCACCTCTTTTGGCCCCAGTTCCTCATTTGCAAATTAAGGTCCCTTCCCACTCTAAATCTTTGATCCTAAGTAATTTTTGTTATTCAAAGCAAAGAACATTGATTCCATTCTTGGTGAGTTGTCTATATCATTCTTTTCAAGTCTTGGGAATTTGGAAATGAAGTGACACTCCCCCCCCCAACTTCTCCATCTCACATCAGAAACATGGGGACCCCTTTTCTGTGGCCTGTAGAGAATCTATGTCAAACACTGATATTCCTCATCTTGGAAATAATCAAAGCAGCTCAGGAATTCTGCCTTTATCCCTTCCTGGTTCTACTCTGGGACTAGGGAAGAGGAAATCACATTTACAAAAGTAAATCACAGTTACTTTTCCAGTCCGCAGTAAATGACTCTTCCCATCAACACCCTGTTTCTATGTTATGCTTACCACTGATGGCCTCTGACCATTAACAGCCAGAAAGCCTCCCTGCCCACCCAAAAAGAAGTTTTTACACTTTGAAATTCTCACCGGCAAGTTAAAGCTGGATGATTCATTATGAAATGAGAATGTGCTTGAGAGCAGGCAAGGGGTATGCGTCACAGATACTGAGGACTTGGCTGAAACGGACAATAAATCACATGTCCTGGGCTAATGGAAGATAGAGGTCTTTACTACGAGACCCGATAGTGATAACAGAAGGGGAAGATGCATTGCCTGGGTATTTTTCTGCACCTGCCTTGGATAGAAAGTAATATGGCCACTTAAGAGAATTAAGATAATTATAGGTTGAGTGTTTTTCTTTAAGAAGTTGATTTCCTGCTTCTCTTGATTATGTTGTTTTCCTGCCATTTACCCTTAACATTTTAGACCTTAAAAACTGTAATGAGAGTTGCTTCTCTTATTTCTCTCTTGTCAAGCAATCAGTCACTGAGCATTCATTAAGTACCTACTGTTCCAGGCACTATGTTAGATGCAGGAGATACAAAGCCAGAAGTGGAAGAGTCCCTGCCCCCCAACATTCTGTTGGGTGAGGCAACATGTGTATATATGAAGACATAGAAAATAAATATAAGGTATTTTGGGGGGGTTGGTGGGGGGAGGGATTAGACACTAGCAGCCAGGAGGTAGAAGAAAGTGCTCGTATAAAGGGTGATGCATGAGCTAAGCTTTGAAGGAAGCCCGGAAATCCAAGAGGAAGAGATGAGGAAGGAGATTATTCCAATTACGGGAGGCAGCCAGTGCAAAGACGTTGAAGAAGAAAGATGTAGCATCATGTGTGGAGAACAAGTAGGCCAGTGTGGCTCGATTGTAGAGTGTATACAGTAAAATAGTATATAAAAAAGATGGAAAGGTGGGCTGATAGATTGTGAAGGTTTTTAAATACTAGACAAAGTAGTTTATAGTTCACTCTAGAGGTAATAGGGAATCATTAGAGTTTCTTGAGTAGGGGAGTAACATGGGAAAGACACTTTGACAGAGTCAAGACAGCATTCAAACCCAGTAGTCTCTAAGGTCATTTATGGACTTGAGAGTGGTCTTCTAGTTTCAAACAATCAATCCAGCATGTGTTAAGCGTCTACTATGTGCCAAGCTGTCTACTACATGGAATAACAAAGATGAAAGCAAAATAGTCCCTGCCTTTAAGGGGCTTATGTTCTACAGATATAAATATCTATAAGATATATGCAAAGTAATCTTAGAATGGATTGTACCAGCAGAGGGGAAGAGAGTAGGTCTGCCTGGGTGAGAAAGACCTCTTGTGGCATTTGATGGTATTTGATCTAAGACTTAAAGAAGGCCAGAGATTCTAAGTCATAGTGAGGAGGTGGGCGGCATTTTGGGCATGGCGACAGACAATACAAAAGCATTGAAGAAGGGTGATAGAGCATCATGTATAAAAAAGGGTTTAAATTTCTTTCTCTGCTACTATGGCAGCTGCTTATAATGTGTAAGAAACAGCAAGATGGCCAGTGTGATTGGACTGTGACTGTGAGTGGAGTGGAGTACTATGTAAGAAGGCTGAGAGAGTAGAATGGAGGTCAGGTTGTGAAGAGTTTGATTTAAATGCCAAACAGAGGAGTATATACTTGATGCTAGAGCTAAGAAGAAACTACTGGAGCACGACTGTGAAAGACCAAAGTCCAATGACAGGTGAAGACACTTTTGGAAGAATATCTTGCTACAAGGCCCAATGGCAGACTATTACTGTCATCTGAGAACCACCTTAGCTAAATTCAGAGATGTTCATCATCAGGTAAGCCACAGGGAGGTGTATTTTTCAGCAATTATCAGTGACTCTCTTCTAAGTTAAAGAAAGTTTTGATCTGTATTGATTATGGGTGTATCCACACCTAGGAAAACAGAGGTGGCCCAGGTGGATAGAGGTCTGGGCCTAGAGCCAGAAAGACTAAATTTTATGAGTTCAACTCTGGCTTCAGACACTTACTAGCTATGTGACCCTGGGCAAGTCACTTAACCCTGTTTGCCTCAGTTTCCTCATCTGTAAAATGAGCTGGAGAAGGAAATTGCAAAGTATCTTTGCTAAGAAAACACCAAATGGGGTGACAAAGAGTCAGACATGACTGAAAAATGACCAAACAACAACAAAGAGCAGGAGTTCTTTACCTGGGATCCATGAGCTTATTTTTAAAAAATATTTTAATAATTGGATTTTACTACCATTGGTTTCCTTTGTAATCTTACATATTTTATTTTGTGCATTTTAAAAATAATTATTCAGAAGAGGGGTCAGTTAGCTTTACCAGATTGTCAGAAATACTGAAAAGGTTAAGAACTGCCATCCTAGAGATACTGATGTTATTTGAAGAGTCAGAAGCTTAATCTTCCTTAGTTATTTCCTCTTGGAGAAAAGAATATACATTTGTAGACTCAGCTCCCCTCATCAATGCAAGGTTCAAAGACAGTGCCAAAAGACTCATGATGGAAAAAGCCATGCACATCCAGAGAAAGAATTACAGAGTCTGAATGCAGATTGGGGCAGACTTTTTGATCTCTTTTTTTCCCCTTCTTTTTTGGTTTCGTTTCTTCTCTCTCATGATTCGTTCCATTGGTTATAATTCTTCCTTACAACTGGACTATTATGTAAATAAACTTAATGCGAAGGTATATGTAGAACCTATATGGGATTACATGTTTTCTTGGTGGGGGGGAAGGGGGAGGAGAGGGAGGGAGGGAAAATTTGGAACCCAAAAACTTGCGGAACTGAGTGTTGTAAACTAAAACTAAAAAATAAATTTATTTAAAATATAAAAGAATATCCATTTGGCATATCAGAATGCTACCCTGGGCAACTCACTAAGCATCTTTGGCCATTGCTTTCCCAAGAAAGACAAAAAATTTGTTATTCAAAGCTAAATTTTCAGCACAGCAGGGGCCAGAGGGTACAGTGAAGATGCATCAAAAGAAAAGTCCTAGGTACAGTGGTATCTCAGTGCTATTCATTTTAACAGCACAATGCTACATCAGTCTATATACCATTCCCCCCCCTTTTATCTTCTTACCAGGGCTTGCTCCTTTCATGTCCAGATTTGGCTCCATCTAGTGGCTGTCAACTCAGAACATAGGTTGTAGGCTTGTTTTATGATCACCATGTTTGTAGGGCCTAAAATCTGGTACAGTGGGATACAGATGCAGGCTAAGGATCTGGGTCTGGGAAATCTGAAACAGTATAGGGAGCACAAAGTAAGGATAGGGGATAGGGATAGGTACGGGGCTCAGGGAGTGGCTTGGTTCAGGAAAGAGACCTAAAAGTCCACAGATCTGGCTGTATCAGGGGTCTGAAAGGCAGAGCAAGCTAAAACCAGGCAGGCAGGCAGCATTCAAAGCATATAGACATATTGGAGATCAAGATGAGAAATGGATTCAAAAGGCAGGAGTGGGGAGGCAGAAGTCTGGTCAGCTGTGTGACCCTGGAAAAATAACTTCTGTTTGTCTCAGACAACTCCCTAAGATTTCTTTACTAAATAGCAGATTGCTGGCTATTCCAGTAGAGAGAGTTTCCACTGATGCTGATGAATCATAGATCTTTCAATTAGTAATGTATACGACCACTGACTTATAATTGTGATCATTCTTTGGCTAGTCCTGTTGAGAAAAGGATAGGATCAATTATACTAGAAAAGTATGACAAAAGTGATTTACAATGAATAATTGAGGTTATTTAAAGATGGCTGTGAGCTACATTATTGTAGAAGTGTAGGAACCTTCTGAAACCATTTGCTTCCTTGAAGCAAGAACCCTCCTCTACAGCACCATAAAAAGTGGTAAATCTGCTCTTGTTTAAAGACCTCCAGTGATGGGAAACTCATAACCTCACAAGGCAATCAATTCCATTTTTAGACAGCTGTAATTGCTAGGAAGCATTTCCTTAAGATGCAGAGCCAGTGGAATATGCAGAATGGAGAAATTCATCTCATTAGTGATTGAAATATATTCACATTTAGTTAGGTGACTTTGTATACACATATAAGTAACACTCATAGTGTGCACCTAAATTTGTGAGATGAATTTTACAGTAAGGGGTTTAACCTGCTATCTCTACTACTATGGTAGCTACTTATAATTCACTGAGCACACCAAGTTTGTGAGTTGTCCTTCATAATATACTAAAGATCCAGCCCCTATTCCTTAAGAGTTTACAGGCTGAAGCCAAAGGACAGACACTTTAGCTCATGGTACATCTTCTTAGCTATTCCATATTGCTTTCAGGTGAGCATGAGCAGACTAAAATGAAAAAAGTGATTATCTACTTATTAAAAAGATGGGCATCATCCCCTGGCAAGCTCACCGGTTCAGGCTTCCAGAGAAAGATAGGTTCTTTCAGATGTTGTAGGATCATAGATTGTTTGGACAAGACTTTAGAATTCATTTTATCTCACTCCTTTTTTTTTTTTAAATGATGAAACTAAGGTTATGAGAGATTAAATGACTTGCCTTAGGTTAAATGAGCAGTAGGTAGCAGAACTGGGATCCAAACTCAGATTCTCTGACTCAAATCCAGCATTTTTTACATTGTTTCATATTATCTCTAATATTCCAACATAACACTTTCTTCATTAATCAGGAGAAACCGCAAAACCATTTATTCACAAGAGAAGAATGTGGTTTCATATTTTAGCCCCTGAACCCTAGCCCCAAAGTGTCTTCTTGACTCAATGGAAGTCTTAGATCATTTTAGAGTATATATGTAGATGGCTTAGAGCCCCCATAAGGATCACAAAACAACCTTACACCTTTCTCCAAGAGGCCCAGCATGCTCGAAAGGAAACTTCCTCATAGTTTTGTGATTAAATAGCATACCTAACTAAACATCAGCACATTTCAACCACTAATTAGATGAAATGTCTCCATTTTGCATATTGGAAAACATGAGATGATGTAATTAATCATCTGTACAACCTAAAATAAGGCCAGTTTTCTAATTTCTCAACAAACACAGTAGTATTATGGTACTATATTTTGAAAGCTACAGCAGAGTCAGCATTTACCAGGCAGTCTTTGCTTCACACCCTCAATCACCTGTGTTTCATTCTCACTATTTGTTTTTGGAGGTAAACTCCCACCTCCAATTCATAATAGCTTCCCTGACATCTCAGCATTAGCAGAATGCTGCCTGGGATTACACACTCTACTGCCTGAGGAAGTTACAGAGGGATTCCTGCAGTGTTAGTCTGAAGAGAATGATATTTTTAAAAGATAGAAAAGAAAAGGTGGGATGGGGCTGGGTGAAAACACACATAGCCCTTGCTGTGAAATGAATGAGTAGATTTCTGGGCTTAGGAAATGGAGAGTGCTAAGTGCTAGTCTGAGAGAAAGGTCAAGTGATGATGTCACCAAGTCATCCCTGAATTTAATCCAGCCTGTCCTTCCTGCTAAAGTTATCACCCAGCCCATTTAATGCCATGCTTTTAGCAAGTGATGGGATTTATTGATTTTATGTACTGAATTTCTCTGCAGAGCAGTGAGGTGAGCCATGGTCCATCTTAGATACTTACAGTTCACATCTCAAACATGGTGGCAATTCCAGCTGAGGAAAAGAAATATCCACAGGACAAATAGGAGCAGATGCTATAACCATGAGCCTTCCTTAGACTTGAACAAGAGAATTCTAGAGCCAATTCCCAACAATCTGTAGCCAAATGATTCCGGTGGCTCCTGTTGAACAAACATATAGACAGATATTATCTATCTCAACAAGAGAATAGACAGACTTGGCTATATAAATATAGACTGTCCACAGAATCACGGAGTATCAGAGTTAGAAGAGTCCTAGTCCAAACCATATCTGAACAAGAATCTTCCCTTTATGAATGAAACAATAAGCCTTTATTAACCGTTCTCTCTGGGTGAAGCACTCTGCTAAGTGATGGTGATATAAACAAAAAAGAGAGACAGTTATGGAGGTCACATTTTCATGGTGAAGACAACATGTACAGGAGATTTCCATGGTCTTTAGAGTGCAGTGGCAAAATACATGATAATGCCATCTCCTTTAATATCATCTGCATTGAAAAACTCTTTCTGTTTCTGATGATGAACCATTTCACAGTCCTAAAGACTTTGGTTTCGTGAGCTTTCTCTTCAGTAGCTATCTATGGCTGCTAAGGAGCCTGTCCACTTAGTGCCTGCCCATGTGTGGCAGTTAGTCAATAAGTAGCTGGAGGTGATGGTCAAGGTGGTAGTAATGGATTGACTCACTTGAGGCAGGCACATATTGCCTCCTGCCTCCTCCCTCCCTGTCCTCCCTTCTGCCTTGTTACGTCATCTAGTCCAGTTTGCCTACCCTGTAGGTAGCAGTTGGTTGGTACTTGGTAGGGATGGTTGCCCCCATCCCCTTGACAGGGGTGCTTCCCTGAATGATGTTTTAAGGGCTGGGCTAGAGGGTACTATTGTTCCCAAGGCCTTCGGTTTTCCTGCCTATTAATAGCAGTTGGTCACTACCTGGTATGGTGGTGAGGATTGGTAGGCCCCTTTCCTCTTTTAAAAATTTATTTATATTTTATAACATTCAGTTCCACAAGCTTTTGAGTTCCAAATTTTCCCCCCTTCCCTCCCCTTCCCCTTCCCCAAGACAGCATGTAATCTGATATAGGTTCTACATATTTAAACATATTTTCACATTAGTTATGTTGCAAAGAAGAATTATAATCAATGAAATGGACCATAAGAAAGAAGAAACAAAACAAAACAAAAAAGAGAGAACAAATAGAGAGCAAAGTACATGGTAAAGCCATCCGATACGCTTCAATCTGCATTCAGACTCCATAATTCTTTCTCTGGATGTATGAGTTTTTTGGAGTTGTCTTAGGTCCTTACATTGCTGAGAAGAGCCAAGTCTATCAGAGTTAGTCATTGCACAATGTGGCTGTAACTGTGTACAATGTTCTCCTGGTTCGGCTCCCCTCATTCAGCATCAATTCATCTAAGTCTTTCCAAAGTCTGCCTCTTCATCATTTCTTATATGTAATGTATTCCATTACATTCATATACCACAACTTGTTCAGCCATTCCTCAATTGATGGGCATCCCCTCAATTGCCAGTTCTTTGCCATGGTGGTCCCCTTTTGCAAAGCAATTGCTTCTCTGGGTATATATCTGAATAGTTGTCATCCATACTTTGCTTGAGGACCTCTAGTGAAGGAGGATATACAGTACTGCCTTATTAATCAGCCTGTTCTATTTTTGCATAGCCCAATGGTTAGAAAGTTTTTCCTTAGGCCAAACCTCTCTTCTATCTCTACTCACAATGGATATTGTCCTATGTCTTGAAGACCTGAGTTCAAATCTGTCCTCAGACGTTCACTAGGAATGTAACCCTGGGCAAGTCTGTCTAACACTCTATCTGCCTCTGTTTCCTCGTCTGTAAAATGAGGGTGATAACAGCACTTATTTCCCAGGATTGTTGTAAAGATCAAATGAGACAATATTGGTAAAGCACTTTTCAGACCTTAAAGCACTACATGAATGCTAGGTATTATTATAGCACCTAATTTTCTTGTCAGGGCTGAGGAGAACAGTCCTTCTTCCACATGAAAGCCCTTCAGATATTTGAAGACAATTATTCTTTCTCTCCTCTCCTCACCACCTAGATATTCCTGTTTTCAAAGCCATCTCCGCATCTACTGTTCCAATGTGCTTTTCTCTATCGTTATAGTATCAAAGAGAACCAGATTTTGACCAGAAACAAAGATAGCAGATTGTTTTCAGTGATTCATTTATTATCTAGAAGCATCTGGCTTCCTGGGAATACTTAATTAAGATTTTGAAAAAAAATTCTCTAAATGTCTTGGCAAAAGCTTTGAAACACCTCAGTTTTCTCTCCCATGCACAGGCCCATGCAAACAAGATAATGGATTTGATTCTCCTGTGGACCAGTTAAACTTCGCCTAGGTTCTGTAACATAGCATGTACCCGTTATCTGGCCAGCTGTCTAGCACATGTATGAGTTATGACCACACCGAAGGCAGTGTGCCCCTCTTGGAAAAAGACATTAACTGAGCTAAGGTTTACAGATCTAATAAAAGCTAAGTTACTTGATTATAATTATTAGTTCACTTTTGTCTTTTTATCCCCATATTTGTGTGTGAGTTTGTGTGTTCATATGTGAGTGTGTGTTAGGATTTCATCAGGGTGAGGAACTCCCAGTGTGAAGTTGCTCTTCACCATTGTAGATGGGCAGTTTCTCTATAGGTCTTTACTAAATGCTTGCTGAATGATTGGTTGGTATAATTATTAGAGTGTTGGACTTGGAGTCACCAAAACCCAGTTTCATATACTGTCTTTGACCCTTACTCAATCCCCTTAATGCTAGTTCCTGTGCTCTGAGAGTATCTCCGATTTATCTTGCTGGTATGTAGCTATTTGTATGTTGTCGTTGAACAATGAACTTCTTATGAGGGGCAGTTTTTGCCTGACTTTGTATCTCCAGTACTTCCCACAGTGCCTAGAACATGTTAGGCAAATAAGAAATGCTTGTTGACTTTACTTGTTAATATATTAGCCTTGTGATCATAAGTAAGGCACTTAGCTTGAATCCTGAGTGCCTTACTAGGGCTACATGTTATAGATGGTGGTGATCTCTGTTGGTGAGGAGACAAATGAAATGACTTGCCCAGGGTCACACAGCCAATAGGAGTCAGAAGTGGGATGTGAACCCAGACCTTCATGACTGCAAGGCTGGCCCTTCATTCACTATCCCATGCTGCCTTGAACATAGCGGAGTCTTAATAAATCTTTATTGAGTTGATGACTAGCACTAGGGAGCCACCAGGAGGAGCTCGAAGGATTTCATAATCAAGTCAGTACAGTTTTATTGAGGACTGCATATTATATGCAAGTATTATGGGGTGACAAAGAAATGTAAAATTTGGTTCTTGCTTTTACAATCTAGTTGAAAAGTTATCAGAACAAAACCAAGAGATGACAAGTACCAAATGATGGCCTAATGAATGTTCAAAAGAGGCACCAGTCACTGTGGGGCAGAGTTACTCGGAGAAGGTTTCAGAGAAGTGGGCTTTGAACTGATAAGGAACGAGACAGGTGGAAAGAAAGAGTGTGGGGAATTTTAGCCATGGGGAATGATGTGAGCCCAACAATGAGGCACAGTGAACATACCATACAGACAGAGGGAAAAGTGGATGGTAAAATGCAGAAGGTGATCAGGCCATATGGTATAGGTCTTGAGGGTCTCTAAGGAGTTTGTATTTTGTCCTCAGATACTGGGGAGAAGACTGAAGGCTTCTGAGTAACATTCTGAGTGCTGACTTAGAAATCTATCCTTGGATTGCTTTAAAAATCTTATGTTTAGCTTTAAAAAAAAAGAATTAATGTTTTGAGGTTTTATTCTAAATGTAATATCCTTGAGGGCAGGGACAATTTTATTCTTCTCTTTGTATCCCCAGCACATGTATTGGCACACAGTATGTCCTTAATAAATGCTTGTTGAATGATTAGTTGGTGTAATGATTAGAGTCCTGGACTTATTCAAATCTTGGCTTTGACACTTACCCAATCTCCCTTAATGCTAGTGCCTTCCCTCTGAAATTATTTTTGTTTTATTCTGTACATATTTCGTTAGAACAGGCCTGCACAATGTACGGCCCTCTGGCTGCTTGCAGCCCACCAAAGGATTTTGGGCAGCCAACAAAAAACGCAGGGTTGCCACTATGCACACTCCTATTTGTCACATGACCTATGGCAACCAACCATTGTCAGTCTGTCTCTAGTCTCTGGGGCCAGAAGAAGTTTGGCCTATTTTAATTTTGGCCCCTACCTACTGCCAAGTTGTGCAGGTTTGTCTCAGAATATTGTCGCCCAGATTAGACTGTGAGTTCCTTGAGGTCAGGGACTGTGTTTGCATTTCTTTGTTTATCCAGTGCTTAGCCCTATGCTCAGCACATAGAAATACTTGTTGACTCGAGAACTCATTAGCTTGTGATCTCAAGGCAAGTTGCTTAACTTTTCTGAGTCTCCAGCTGCTCTCTTGAACTGTATGCTGAATTATAGGTGGTAGTGATCTGTGTTGGGGGAGGGAGTCCTCATATTGACAAAGTCACAGGTCCTTGATGTATTGATGTCATTGATCATATCTCCCATTCCTTAGAGTCCTCTGAATCTTGAGCAGAGTTGGCCAGTTTCTATTCAGGGATTGCTTTTCTCACAGTATATTTTTTGAGTAGAACACATCAGATGGTGAAGCATTATATAGAAACCTCATGGAAGACTCCTGGATTGAAAGTGATTGCTTAACTACCTGCTGATGGAAACAAAAGAATTAGTTCTTTCCAATGGGGAGTACAAGTAGCACAAAATCTAGAGTCAGGAGATTAGGGTTCAAGACCATGTTCCGCCAGGTATGAGAAGTGTGACCAAGGGCACTCTACTTTCCTCATTAGGTCTCAGTTTCCCCATCTGAAATATGGGGAGGGTTGTACCAGGTGTTCTCCAAGGACCCTTCCATCTCTGACATTCTCTCACTTGGCTTAGCCAATAACGATTATCAGGAGAATTCATTCAATACACACTTTTGAGTGTCTTTTATTTGCACAGCACTATGCCAGGTACTCAGGGAGATACAAAGATTAAGGCGGATGCTCTGAATGAGCTCACAGCCTTCTATGTCACATCAACAAGTACCTGTGATACAAATGGCAACATGATGAGTGTCTGGGATACACAAAGGAAGGAAAGAGAGTCATAACAGTTTATGGTCAGATGGCACTTTGCAGTTTACAAAGTACTCTTCCTTACAACAACCTACAAAAATATCTCTTTCTTTCTTCCCTTCTTCCTTTTTTTCCCTCTTCTCTTCTTTTACTGGACTGGTGATTTAATTGGTATAGGAAACTCATAGTGAAGAAATTCTCTCTACTAATACTGATTTGGAATCAACTCTTAGTCTTAGAAAGTCTCCTGGAGGTAGATAGAGGTTAAGGGACATCCCCAGAGTGACACAGCCAGTGTGTATCAGAGGCAGAACTTGAACCCAGATCTTCCTGACAGGCCAGCTCTCTATCCACCACTGCAAGGTGCATCTCTATTATAAATCTTAACTTTCTAAGCTTTTGCATCATCTAAAGAAAGGCCAAAAGAATACAGATCTCTTTTTTTAAAAACCAGTGCCTGCTTTGATAAGAGGATCAGCACATTGATTGGGCTGTATGCACACAGTTTTCTTCCTGTGAGATTATCTTTGCCAGATGGTTCTTAGCCGGCTTCCCTTTCTCCTCCCTCACTTTACAGGATAGTGTTGGTTCCAGCCTCAAACCTCCCTGGATGGTTTCATTTTGTCTTGAAATGAGCTAAGATGTTCTAATAAATGATAGAAGAAAGATCAAGCCTCTGATGGGTTAGTGGGTGGAGAGCTTGGTTAGGGAGGAGTATAATAGTAGTAAAATAGGCTTCTCTTACAGTTCCAAGGCATTCTTGTGGATATTCCTCCCCACAGAAGGGGAGTAACTGGTCATTTAAAAGCCAGATATGATTGATTATTGACCAACTGCACTTTGCCTGTAGTATCCAACAGAGACCACAATACTGTCAGTTAGAGTTAAGGCTTGGAAATTGGTAAAATTAAATTAAATTAAATTAAATCAAATTCTTTAGCTATCCCCTTAGGGCAGCTAGGTGGTACAGTGGATAGTGTCCTGGGCTTGAAGTTAGAAAGACTTCGTGAGTTCAAATCCAGCATCAGATACTTACTAGCTGTGTAACTCTGGGCATTCATTTAATCCTGTTTGTCTCTGTTTCCTCATCTGTAAAATGAGCTGGAGAAGGAAATGGCAAACTACTCCAGTATCTTTTGCCAAAAGAACCCCAAATAGGGTCATGAAGAATCAGACATGACTTGAAACAATTGAAGAACAAATATGTGGAAGGCTTAGCCAAGAATGAACAAAGGTCTTTTTTTTTTATTTTAACCTCATTTCCTAATTCACTAATACTTACACACTGGTTTACTAGAGTGAGGAGGTAGGTCATAATGGGTGTGAAGGTGTAAGTATAAAACCAGTGGATTGGAATAATGTAGCTTCTAGGTCATTGTTTTCAACTGTCTTGTGTAAGTTATTAAATAATATAGCTATTTCAATCTATTTTCTTTTAATCTTTTTCTCCTTTAGTGATTACCTTTTAGTTACAAGTATGATTACAGTCCTAGGGGGAAAAACATAAAATTTCTTCCCATAGAGGTTTGGTAGTTCAGAAAAAAAAAGTTGAGAGAGACAAGAGAGACAAAGATGGAAAAGCATTCAGAAAGGGAGAACCAGAGAGAGAGAGAGCTAGACAGAGACAGAGAGTCAGAGAGAGGGAAAGGAAGAGGACGAAGGAGAGAGAAAGGGAGGGAGAGAGAGAAAAAAACATGGAGAGACAATGAGACATCTCAGAGGGACCTCTGATGTTACCTTCTCCAAACTCTTAATTTCATAGATGAAGAAACTTAAGGCCCAGAGAAGGTGTAACTTGCCTAGCATCACAGAAGTCAGTAGCAAAGTCAGGGTTCTGATCTGGATCCTCTCCAAATCCAGTACTCACACAGCCTCTCTTTTTAATTTACATTGTTCATCTGTATAAATAAATAATCCAGTGTGTTTGAGAGAGGTCGAGAGGAACTTAAGAAAATTCCAGGGTCAACCTTTTTAGAACAGGCATCTTCATTTCAATTCAACTTACATGTGTTGTGCAAGATAATTTGGTAGGCCCTACAAGAGGAATGCATATAATAAGACAGTTCTTATACTCAGAGAGCTTTTAATTATCGGGAAAACATTCGCTTATTAACACCTTAATTTAACAGATCTAGAATTCATCAAGGAAGATGGATAGCACTCTTAAAATTTGAGGTTGAGGGTTAATAGTTAACAAAAATCTTCTTGCAGATTGAATCCCACAGAACTGATTTTGACTCTTGCTATCGATCAATGAATCAATATTCATTGATTAAACATCTACCATGGGCTAGGAACTATTCTAGATGCTTGGGAACGAAACCAAAAATTAAACAGTCCCTGATATCAAAGTAGTAGTCATGACTGGCTCATGATCAGTGGAAAATCTGCAGTGTTCCACAAAGGTGACAGTCTCCATGCTAATTAGAGTTATCGCTCAGTGCTTAGAACAGTATCTGGCATATAACTGGCATTTAATTAATGCTAGTTGACTTGGCTTACAAAGATTGGTAAAGCAGCATTGTACTGTTTCTTGAGAAAGGGATGGGTTGTGATGCCTATCATTTTCTGTCTCAGCTTCTGTAATTACCCTAGAACCTTTGGTAACTAACTTGACTACTGAGGGGTTGACATATTTATTATGCAGCATTGTTTTAATAAGTGACGCATTTGTTTTGTATATCAGATTCTTGGAAGAAAATTGTAAATGTCTTCACTGATCATAACAGGTGATGGATTAACAGCATTAGGACTGACAGTTTAAAAAGCCACAATGTAAATTTTCTCCATTACTCCTTTGTTATTTTGGAAGTTTAGTATAAATGGGGCTATATTCATGGTGAATTTTTTAAAAGTAGTTTTACTTCTCTATTCCATCTTCAGCAAATTCCATCATCCACGAAGACACTGAGAGAATTAAAGGTGGTAGATTGTATAATTTTACCCACTAGGAAATGAACTCATACCACCAACTTTTCTTGCCAAGGTTCCTAAGCTGCTGCAGCAAAGCATTTGAAATGATTGCGTTTATTCACCGAGTTATGAAAATCTGATTTTCAAACTTCCCATAGAGACAAGCAGCCAGTTGTACACTGCCTTCTCCCACCACAACACATCTAGGAATCCACACTTAGAACAGCAAATGAGCTTATTTTGTGCCAACAGTGCCAACTGGTGGATGGTATAGGGAAGTGCCAGAACCAAATTTTCTTGCCTACCACCTGCTTTCTTACACTCCAAGGGTTAGTACTGTACGTGCCGTATTCCCAACTTTTCTCTTTTCTTTTGGCACTTAGAACTCAATTCCACTTTATACAACATTTTTTTCTCCTACATACACATAATACAGCCCCTTTAACTTCCTCCCTTGTTGCCCTCTGGAAAAACTTTACCTTGTTTTCTCTTTATTTCAGTCTTTTCTTTCACTTCATGACACACACTCCATTCAAAAGAAAAAGACGAAAACAAGAGAACTCAAAACCCTAATCACACCTAATCAACAGGAGTAGTACTTCTAGTATACCTATTTCAAAGAAAGGACAAGGAAAACCAGATAATTTTAAGAAAAAATAAGCACAATAAAACACTACTGTTATTAACTTCTAAAGTCCCCAGAGCATTCTGAAGTCCACTAGAATTTTCCACAGATTGAAAATATTTTCTTCAAACACCAACGTGGAAGATTTAAAAATGTCAAAACCTCTTTTATTCGCTTTTTTTGGGTTTTCAAAATATGTAGAACTTATCATTTTTTGCTCTTTCATTGAAAAATTATGGTATTTCAGTTTCCATTTGAATGGTTTAGGCATTTGTCTGTGGACTAGCCTGGGAACCTAACAGTCATTTATAATATTGTTTCTATGAGGAAAACGTGTTCTGAGTTCACTGCTACCAATTTATAAATGAACTTTTGGAGCACACTCCATTCGTAATTCAAGGGCTGCACTTATTAACACAATTAAAACCTTAAAGCAAAGAATTAGGCTGCTATTTCCAAATTGTTACTCTTCATAGTCACCTGCCTCAAAGAGGCTGGGCAGCTGAGGAAAATGAAGCACAAAGGTGTGTATGGGACAGAATTTTTAAATAATAGGAGAGACATCTTTAAGAGAAACAAAGTAAATTTATTATACAAACCTTGCAAGATTTGGGCACACCTCCATAAGGGAGGAGGCTAGGTAAAAGGGTACCTGCCTTAATTTATACTCTTAATGAAAAAGATTCCCACCCACCTCTATCCCTTCTCACCATTGGCTGAGAGGCGGGCTTACAATCTAGGCGCGAAAACTACACAGAGGACCAAGATTGATCCAGTTCGTTCAGGTTATTCCCCTATCAGAACTCAACTGCCAGGGTGGCGTCTGAAAGTCTAGGAGGAGAAATGGGATGGGGGAAGGAGAGACCCTTCCTGGAACAGAGAACAAATAGCTCACAGGAAGTTCATTATCTTCTAACATCTGAGAGAGAGAGGGAAGGGCATGCCTTCCCAAAATTACAAGGCCAAATCCCAAAACCTTTCCACTAGACATACCCTGTGAAGTCTTCACAATTATCCAACCCACACAGGTGTAAACTACGTTTCCAGAACCAAAGGGTTGGATCTCAGGGGAGTCAGGAGCCACTAACTATCCATCCAACCTTCTCTATTCTTGCACCAACTGAGGCCATAAAAAGGAGAGTCCCTGGAGGGACTTTAATTTTCTATTTGCAACCTCAGCATTTAGAACAGCGCTTTGCACACAGCAATCATTTAATAAATGCTTTTTTATTCATTCATTTGTTCATGATGATAGCCTAACCTTTATAATCAGTAAATTTTTCCTTATGCCTGAACTAAAGTCCCAGAGTGACCATTATAAAATTTTGATTACATATAACACTCTTAAAAAACCAAGAAGACCATCCTTAGAATTAAAGATCTAGAAAGAGCTATGAGTTCATTTCCTAGTGGGTAAAATTATACAATCTACCACACATTATCTCATTATCTTTAGATAAATACCTAAGCTATCTGAAATACCTTGTTGATGACTCTGTTAAAGAAATAATCATTGAAAATTTTTCTCTATTTTTTCTCAATTACATGTAAAAACAATTTTTAACATTTTTTAAAATGTTAAATGCTCCAAATTCTCTCCCTTCTCTCCCCCATCCTTGAGAAGACAAGTAATTTGCTACAAATTATACATGTGCACTCATGCAAAACAGATTTTCATATTATGTTGCCAAAGAAAACAGACCAAAAAAAAAAAGAAAGCAAAAAAAAGTATGTTTTAAACACATTCAGACTCCATCAGTTCTCTCTCTGGAAGTAGGTAGCATTTTCCATCATAAGTTCTTCCGAATTGTCTTGGATCATTGTATTGCTGAGGATAGCTAAGTCATTCACAGTTGATTATCATACAATATTGTTGTTATTGTGTTACAATGTTCTCCTGGTTCTGCGCACTTCACTTTGTATCAGTTCATATAAGTCTTTCCGGGAAGAAATAATCATTTTTAAAAGATTTTAATTGCCAATGATAAATATTTATTGAATAAATGCCTAATTCATGCAAACCAGTAGTTCAGGCTGCTAGGGTCAGGGGACATGGGTAGAAAGGGGTCTGGCCAAAAAAATATAAGGAATGCAAAGAAGCAGTGTGCTCTAATGGAAAGAACAATAGATTGAAAGTCGTAGACCTGTATTTATGTCCCAAAGAGAGGCAGCGTGGTCTAGTAAATAGAGCAGTGGATTTGAGTCAAGAGAAGCTGGATTTCAAATCCCAGTCTAGAAAATAACCAGTTGTGTGACCCTGGACAAGTGACTTAACCTCCCCATACCTCAGATTCTTCAGTTTCAGAAGAAGGACTTGTATTCAATGGCCTCTAAGGTCCCTCCCAGCCCTAAAACCATGATCTCACAAGCTCCCACTGTTCAGCTAAGTGATCTCAGGCAAATCACTTAAGTTCTCTGAGTATCAGTTTCTTCATTTTCAAAATAGAAATCATAATACTTTTACTATATATTATCATGTTTCAGAATGACAAACTGATCCTCATAAGACAATTGTCAGGACCAGATTTGTGGATGTAAATAAAGTACATGTATATGTACACACATACATATGTATATAGCACGCACACATGGAAATATTGTTGTTGTTCAGTTGTGTCCAAATCTTTGTGACCCTGTGGACAGTACAATCCATGGGGTTTTCTTGGCAAAGATACTGGAGTAGTTTGCCATTTTCTTCTCCAGTGTATTAAGGCAAACAGAGATTAAGTGACTTGCATAAAGTCTCACAGCTAGTAAGTGGCTAGGGCTGGATTTGAACTCAGATCTGTCCAACTCCAGGCACAGTGCTCTATCCACTGAGCAATCTAGCTGTTCCAATGTACACATATACATGTATTTATTTATATACAGAATATAGACCAATGCTTTGATATATATGGTGAATACACATGTATATACATACATAGACACACGTGTAGCAAATACACAAATGTGTTTCCTACATGTATACATGTGTATATATGTATATTGCATTTGCAACAGGTATATATAGCAAAGCATCATTCTAAGGACTGTTGCAAATACACATCTCTACACACATAAGTATAGTAAACACGTGCATGTGTATGTATACATGCATGTGTATGTATTTGCTACATGTGTGTATAGCAAAGCGTTGTTCTAAGGGCTACATATATATATATACACACATAATATACATGTGTATACACACATATATATATGCATTTATATAGCCTCATAACAATCCTGGGAAGTAGTTGCTTTGTCCCCATTTTATAGATGAGGAAACTGAGGCAAAGACAAATGACTTACAGGGTCACACAGCTGCTAAATATCTGAAGCAGGATTTGAACTCAGATCTCCTTGACTCCAGGTTCAGCACAACGCTATATCATTCTTTACTGGAGTACAATTAGTTAATAATTTAGTTCAAACCCAGAAAAAACCATCTCCAGAGTAGGAAACTTCCATATTTTCTCAGGAATATAAAATGTATTACTTCCCCCCTGCTCCCTCGCCCCCACCCATTTCTTCTTATTTTCCCTTGACAGACTCAACTGAAAGGGAACAGCTACGGAGGCACTGCCCTTTTGCAAAGAAACAAAATGAGTACATGGAAATAACATTGTAAATACCAAATGAAAAAGCCATAGTGGTATGGATGTAAATACTATCTCTGTAATTATCTGTACTATATGTGTAACTAGGGGGCACTGACAGAAAGAAAAAGGGTTTTATTGAAAATTAAAGGAGTCCCAGATTTGCCATGAAAATAAGAAGAAAGTAGATTGAGCTTCCAAATGTTAACTTAGCAGAGCAATCTTCCCATCGAAAGCTATAGTCTATCCTAGCTTTCTCTTAGACAAATGGCTTTTGGAAAAGCTAGTGGGAACTCTAATACCTGGAAGTTTTTTCTATTAAAATAAATAGGTCATCGTTTTCTCCTAACAGATGACAACATACCACTGTTTCATTTTAACCAGATGAAAATGAAGTAATGAAAATTACTAACTTTAAACAACATTTCTACATCCCAACTAATTAGTTTTGGTTTTGATTTGTCAGCAATCCTTCCTTTTCTTTTGGCATCCACACGTCTATCGTTCCCTTGAGAGCATGAGTTTGTATATGATTCATATCTATCATCTATTCATCTTTCCTCCATATATTAAGGGAATTTTTTACAAGCCCCAGTTAATACCACCAATCTTGACAATTTTCTGTCCAAGAGGCAATTACCAGACACGAACAGAACTGGAACTGAGGAAAGTGTGGTCCTGGGATCTGCCTGAAATTTCTATTAGTGGCTCTTTCTACATAGTAAGATTCCATTCAGTTAAATATTTCTAGGCTGTATCTAAGGCACTAAGTTTCACATTATAGGGAGTTTGCTGTTGTTCAGTCATGTCTGACAAAGATATTGAAGTGTTTTCCTTGTCCAGCTCAATTTATAGATGAGAATACTGAGGCAAACAGGGTTAAGATTTGACCAGGGTCACATAGCTAGTAAGTGTCAGAGGCAAGATTTGAACTCATGAGAATGAGTCTTCCTGACTCCAGGCCCAGCTGGGGTGGGGGGAGGGGAAGGAAGAAGGTGGGAAAAGGGGGGAGGCAGTAATAAGCTCATTGAGTTTTTCTCTTTCCCAAAGTTTAACTACAATCTGGTAGTAGAGATTAGACAGATTCACAAATAAAGGGAATGCAAAGTAGAGTATGAATGTGCTTGAAAGATTGACTACCCCCTTCCCCAACGTCTGAGAGCTCGAAGGTACTGGAGAGTAGGGGAATGAAAATCAGGCAAGATGTCTAAAACAAATAGCATTTAAGATTTCCACTAGTGAAGTCATGGAGGGATCATATTCTAGTTGTAAGGAGCTATATAAAGAGAGATATGAGGCCAAGAAAACATGAAATGAATGTGTTAGTGGGAAAATGAGTTAACCATTTTAACTAGAGAATAGGAAGCATTGTGGAATAAGGCTAGGATGCTAGGATCATTGGGTTTTTTAATTAAAAAGGGATTCAAGAGATCACCCATTCCTCCCTAGGGATGTTTAGCCTGGAGAAGAGAAGGCAGGGTAGAGATGTGATTGTCCTGTTTTTGAAAGATTATTACTGGGCTGAGGAGGGGTGGTGATGTTTGAATTGTTCTGTTTGGCCCCAGAGGGCAGACTCTGGTGCCACTAGCAAAGAGGTAAATATGGATGTGAAGTAAAATTTTCCCAAATACACAGAATGAATGGCTTGTCTGGGAAGGTAGTGGGCTCCCATTCCTTGGAGATCTTCAGAGTCTGGAAGACCACTTGTCCAGGGTTATAGTGAGGAACAAAATTGCAGAAGGTTGATGAGGGTGACCATGGCAAAAAATAAAGGTGAGGAATGTAGACTTTGATGATGGATTTTGCAGTGATTACAGTGATTTGCAATGACGAAATTAATGACAATCCCGAGACTCTATAATATTCTGAAGCGCCTTCTGAATCATCAAAAGAATGTGCTTAATGTTAAGCTTCTAATTCTTTGAAAATTGGTGTAACAACAATGTTACTTGCTGCTGCTGTGGAGGTGTAAGACCAATAACACCAGCACAGAGGAGGGCTGCTAGCACAGGTTCTTCAATCTGCTTTTCTAAAGGAAAGCAACTTTAAAGGGGTCAACAATCTTACTTTAATTGAACATATATATCATTCACTTAGTTCAGGGGAAAAGTCAAAACAAACAGAAATTACAAGCAGAAATTACACAAGAAAAATAAAGACCAACAGACTGGGCTTCTAACTGTCTGAGAAATTAGCACTGATCAACAGACATATCCAACTGTAAGACCAACATTATACCTACATAGTTACCAGAGAGAGAAGCACCAACATCTGGATTTTCAAAACCAGGGGGGGATCCTTAACAGCTATCCAGAGTCTGATCACAGGAGCACTCTTCCAATGAGTGAGCCCCAAAGCAACCTCAGAGTATATATACCCTTTTTAGAGCCAGAGGGCATCACAGCCCTGGTGATCTAGTGCCTAATTAGAAAATAGCAAAAGATGTGGGCCTTCCTACAAACAAACCTCCTCTGATCAAGCTTTTAATGGGCTCCACATCTAACCCTATCAATGGTCGAGGAAGATCTTCACTCACATTAACGTTGTAGTTGGCAACCTAAATGCAATGTATATAGTGATTCTTCTTTAATTAATATATTTAACCAAAATAAGCCATTACCCTACAGTGTCAAAGGATACGATATCTCTTAAAATGAAGCATATCTTTAGTATCTCCTCCCCCTTAGCCCTTTAATATATTAAAGGGGACAGAAGGAGGGAAAGGAGACAAGGGAAAGAGCAGGCAAATAGGAAGAGTATTTAACCTGCCATCCTGATGTTGTTTTTCAATATAAACCAACAACAAGCAATTCTAAAAACAATTCTTGGTTGTGGAGCAAAGCATGGCACATTTTAGCAGTCTACAGTGTATGGTTTGCCTGTATGGTCTATTATCTTGTATTTTGGAAACCATAACCATCAGAATGGTTGTTGTTTAGTCTTTCCAGTTGTGTCCAACTCTTGGTGACCCCATTTGGGGTTTTCTTGGCAAAGATACTGGAGTATCTTGCTCTGTCCTTCTCCAGCTCATTTTACAGATGAGGAAACTGAGGCAAATCGGGCTAAGTGACTTGCCCAGGTTCACAAGTCTGTAAGACTTGAACTGTTAAGTAAGCTAGTAAGATTTGAACTCAGGAAGATGAGTCTTCCTCACTCTAGGTACAGCACTCTATCCACTATGCTACCGAGCTGCCCAATCAGAATGGTAAGTGGTGAAATAGTGAACTTTGGAAAACAAGGCACCATCCCTACATTCTATTTTGGAGGATGTGGTTTTGGTGGATATAGTGGCCCATTGAAATCCATCTGATTTATCAACAGTCTCAAAGTTAGGGATGTTAGGTTTTTTATGCAAGGGGTTGTGTGGAGTAGTATGGGTTAGGGGGTGGGGGAGAGAGAAAGCTGAGAATCATTCTGTTCTGATACATTTCCATGGTCTCCATTTTGACTAAATCATCATAATTCCCACCCAGACAGTCAGTACAGAATGATAATGGCCTGATTTATTGTTTTATATGCATCACCAGTATATGCAGTACTTTATGGCTTGCTATAAATCGGGAGGGATTATCACAGCTGTTACTTATTTTAACAGGTCACAATACAGTAGTTTATGCCAGATGGTTTGGAGGATTTTGAGAAAGAAATTATATAAAGACAGCCATATAGATACTAGTTTGGATAGTAGCTTTCTTAAATTAATTTACATTTGTTATCCTATTAAGTATATATGTATAAGCACTTCTCTACTTATAAAGCAGCAATCCCTTTTATAACAGTCATTTCTTCATAGGATCTCAGTCTCTGTCTCCCTTCCTCCCTCTGTCTCTTTGTCTCTGTCTCTCAGTCACTGTCAGCTGTATGTCTGACTCTCTCCCTCCCTCTTCTCTCCTCTACTGCTTGTGTCTTCTTCTCCCTCCATAGCAACTGCAACAGGGTGCAGTTACTGGAATGGCAGAAGTCAGCTATGTAAGGGGGATTCATCCTTTCCTATCGAATAAGCCCCAAGGGCCAGGTTTTATTTCAAGAGCTCAGCAAATATTTAAGCCAAGATAATAAAACAGAAAAGCCAACCCAGGTAAACAAAATAAGAAGGAATCTGGGGTGAGGTTCTAGGACTGAAGCCCCAAGTAACTCAATGCGGCAATAGACTTTGCTTTTAATAAATTCAAAAGATCTCTCCCTGCCCACCCTCCAATTTGGAACGGCTAGGTATCACGGTAGATAGAGTGCTGGGCCTGGAGTCAGGAAGGACTGAGTTCAAATGTGAACTCTGACACTTCCTAGCTGTGTGACCGTGGGTAAATCACTTAACCCTATTTGCCTCAGTTTCCTCATCTGTAAAATGAGATGGAGAAGGAAATGGCAAGCCACTCCAGTATCTTTGCCAAGAAAATTCCAAATGGGGTCACAAAGGATCAGACAAGACTGAGATAACTGAACAAGTCACTTAACTAGTCTGTGCCTCAGTTTACCATCTGTCAGATGGTCACAGTTATACCTTTCCTGAACAACTGAACAACCACAACAATCAAGTAGGGGCTGTGACTCCTTAAGACACCCCAATGCAAACTGAATGCAAATTACCTTCAGCATTTAGACTTATCAGTGGTTCTTTAAAGTAAGGGCCTGATATGATATAATAAAAAGGAAAAAAGTATAGTCTAAATTTTGATTTTCCCCACAATTGAAAATACAGTTTGTGGGTAAAATAGTTATGTCTCAATTACCTGCATCAGCGTTCTCAAACTTTTACACTCTTAAAAAATTGTTGAAGAAGGACTCCAAAAGTTTTTGTTCATGTGGGTAGTATATATCAATATTTACCATACTGGAAATTAAGATCATTTAGTATTATTATGAAAACAGTTTTGAACTTGCATACTCCCTGAAAGGGCCTGTCTTCCAAAAACAGGCACAGTGACCAGAGTCAGAAATGACTTTTAATATTCTGGTGTCAAGTGAGTAGATAGTCTCAGAAGGCAGAAAGAGCTAACTGTGTCACTAATTCTGACTTGATTTTTCAAATTAGTATTTGAGAAGCTTTGACCCATGTGGTCTGAGAGGCAGCAAGACATCTTAACTAAAGGGCCAATCTGTGGTCATAAGGGCCTGGGTTCAGGTCCTGTCCCTGTCCCTGTCCCAGTGTTAGTGAGACCTTCCATAGGCAAAGTACTTAATCTCTTACTGCCCAGGAGGCAACTCTCTAAACTTTTAAATTTACAGATGATTCGCCAAGATACTTTGAAACGTCCACACAAAGAACTCCCTGATTCATGAAATCATGATTCCAAATTTAAAAAAAAAAATTTTTAAAAATAGCTTGAGTAAAGCGTAAACATTGACTGATTCCTTCTGCTTTCCCCATACATTATGATCATGGGTATTCATTACTAATGACCCTGAGTCACAAAGGGGAACTTAAATTATCATCTGTTCACTCCATTTAAAAACACAGGGAAGAATATGATATGTTCTACAAAGAGCTATGTCTAAAATGCTTAGAATTTCCCAGGAGCTCTGGTTGTTGTTGAGTCGTATCATGTCTGACCCAATTTGGGGTTTTCTTAGCAGAGATACTGGAGTGATTTGCCATTTCTTTCCCAAGCTCATCTTACATATAAGGAAACTGAGATAAACTGGGTTTAGTGACTTGCTCAGGGTCACACAGCTAGAGAGTGCCTGAGGCCAGATTTGAACTCAGGAAGAAGAGAGCTGGTACAGGCCTTTCATCCCTGCTATTGGGGAGGCTGGAGCTGGTGAATCTCTTGAGCTCAAGAGTTCTGAGTTGTAGTAGGCTTAGAGCCAATCTGGTGTCTACACTAAGTCCAGCAGCAAGATTGTGGTGGCCGGGGGAGGGTCGAAGAGGGTAGATCATCCGGCTACCTAAAAAAGGGAGAACTGGCCTAGGTTGGAAACTGAACAGGTCAAAGCTTTCATGACGATTAGCAGTGAGAGTGGACCCATGAGTGGTGCTCTATTTCTAGTCTGGGTGAGATAGGAAGTCCTAGTCTTTCAAAAAAAAAAGTTAATTTTTAAAAATTATGTTTAAAAGGGCAAGTTTTAGTTTTTTAGAAACCTGGCTTCTTTGAAATACCTCATTTCCCAGAAAAGCTAGATAAAAGGAGACATCACTGTTTGTGATGTGTATCTCTATAGGCACTTTTCTATATAAGGCTACTACATATCTTTAGTTCTACCAATGAAGGTTATGGTGATACAGGTACAAAATATGGGAAGACCCAAATTTTTCTTATATGGCTGTAAGCATATAAGTAAAAATGATCTAAGATGATGTATATCAACACTATTTGAGAAGTTAAAGTGAAACATGTCATGTTGTTCATCCTTCTTTTTCAGAGGACCAGTGCAAATAGAGTAAAAGATATTCTGCAGGAAACATATAATCTGAAAAGGAGAGGGGCCGATATACCAAATATAGTAAAAATAGTAATAAAGCATTAGTTCTCAAGTCCAAAGACTTGATTTTAAATCCTTCTCCTGGTATTTACTGCCTGCGTGGCCTGGGGTAAGTCATTTATCTTCCTGAGGCCTTAGTTTTCTCATCTCTAAAATGAGAATGTCCCTAGGATTATTGGGGGTTTTTTGGCTGCCTGTTCAACAAAAGGGTCTTATTTTATTTTGGTTTTGATCTGGACTTGTTTTTATCAATATAGGGAATTTCCTGCCTGGATCATTCTTTCACCAAGGTATAATGGCAGATTATCTGTTGCCTCGTACAGTGCTGGGCCTGGAGTCAGGAAGACAGCTTCCTGAGTTCAAATCCGGCCTCAGACATTTCCTAGCTGTGTGACTCTGGGCAAGTCACTTAACCCTATTTGCCTCAATTTCCCCATCTGTAAAATGAGCTGGAGAAGGAAATGGCAAACTACTTCAGAATCTTTGCCAAGAAAACCCCAAATGGGGTCAGTAGGAGTCAGACATGACTGAAAAACAACTGTACAAATAACAAAGAATTTTAGAGAGTTGCCTTGAGGGTAGTAAGAGATTATGGTTGTAATAGGTGGCCTTTGAGGTCCCCAGAACTATGATCTTTAGTCATGGAACAAGAGTGATGGATAATAGTTGACCTGTCTGAGCACTGCACTAGTACCCACAGAATATTAAAGATTCCAGAGAAGTCCTCCAGCATTAAGTAGATGCTCTACAAAGAATCTGTGGGAGAATGTGGACAAGTACTACCCATGATGAGAGAGCACTGGATGGGTTATCAATATACCAATGGAGGGAGTACCCACAATGATGATATTATGAGTCTGTAATATCATCATCATCATCTTCATCATTATAGATATGCAAGATCACCTCAGGGCATGGCTGAACCCTTCATGCTTTTTGTCTCTTAATCTGCTTCCTTAGGCCTTGTTAGCAAGGCTTCTATTTGACAAAGGGATGGTGTAGACTGAGAGTAACAGAGCATATGTTCTCAGGGTATACAGCTAGTGACTTGGCTTTTAGGAAACTGATCTTGGCAGGAGTTTCTGTAGTTTCACTAATCCTGACCTCGTTGTTTAAATTAGGATTTAAGAGATTTTAACCCATATTGGTGGGCAAACAGCCATGAAAAGAAATTTAGCTAAACTAGAAAGACTGGTCTTTGATGCTTTAATTCCTCACAGGTAGGTGCTTTAAAAATAAAAAGTAAATTATTTGAAATGAAGTAATTAATCTAGTGTGAAAGATGTAGGACTGTACTTTTTTCATGGTGTTTCCAAGACTTTCTCTTTTTTGCCTTTCTTAGGGTAGTTTGAGTGTGTGTGTGTTTGTTTTTGTTGTTTTATTTTGTTTTTACAAAAGAATCAAGAGAGATTTTTGTCTGTGATTTTGTTCATAATTTTTTTAATCTTATAATGTTCAACAGATAACAGTGCTTTCTGGTTTTGTCATATTGCAATCTACCTTTTTTCTTGATGCTAGGTTTGATGACAGACTTTTCTAACATCTTGTTCTAGCCTCTAAAATCAAAAATCATAGACTGCATGTGAGTCAAGAAGAAGCAGAACTATAAAGTTATTTCTACAAACTATAATTTTTGGATCCATTAACTCTTTTGAGCTACAAGAGAACCATTTAGTTCACTGTCTTTTAGCTTTCTTTGTTCCCAGCATTTAGCACAGTGCCTGGCACATAGTAGGTGTCTAATAAATGTTTATTGACCAACTCACTGAAAGAGGTACATTAGACAAAGTTATCTTGTCATCCTAAAACAAACAATTCATGCTTCATTATTCCTAGAGTGTGTTTTTCTTTCCTCTTTTGCGGGGGGGGGGGCGGGGAGGAGCAGGGCAATTGGGGTTAAGTGACTTGCCCAAGGTCACACAGATAGTATGTGTCAAGTGTGAGGCCGCATTTGAACTCAGGTCCTCCTGACTCCAGGGCCAGTACTCTACTCACTGCGCCACCTAGCTGCCCCCTAGAGTGTATTCTTCTCATCTACCTGTCCTGTGCTTTCACTTAACAACCTTTCTCCTCTATCTCGCTGGGGGGTTCTGGTGACCCTGGTTTGAAGACTCTTCCAGAGCTTGCAAGTTTGGCAAGTCCTCCCAAGCAGTATAGGTTTCTATTGTGGTCCCAGCATCAGGCTTATGTCAGTATGTCCTGGGAGAGCCAGTTTAGCAGAGGGGTTTACTACCAGACTGCCACTGGGTAATGCATTTTTTCAACTCATAAAAACTACTGGTGGATGAATACTTATCACTGATGAAATCTCTCATCTTCTCTGAAGTACTATAGGAACCAGCCCCAGTTTTTTGGTCGTAAATATTATATAATAGGGGTGGCTAGGTGGTGCCGTAGTTAGTGTCAGGCCTAGAGTTAGGAAGACCTGAGTTCAAATCTGGTCTCTGACACTTTTAACTAGCTGTGTGACCCTGGTCAAGTCACTTAACCTTCTTTGCCTCAGTTTCCTCATCTATACAATGAGCTGGAGAAGGAAATAATTATTTAAAAACTTTTTAAAAAATAATCCTTGTTGATGGCTTGTTTTTGACATCACCTATTTCTTCTCCAGGAAGCCATTTCATGTAAAGAAAAAAATAAAAAGGAAAAAAAAAGGAGAAAAGAGGCAAAAAACAATCCATGCATTGAAATTTTGACAATATTTTTGTTCTACACCTGTGGACCTCTTGGAGGGGGGAGGGGAAGAGTTGTCCTTCCCCCCACCTTTGTAAGACATAGAGGGGAGTGTCTTCTCATATCTCTTCTTTAGGGCCGTGCTTGTTCTTTGAAGTTTTGCAACATTTCATTTTTAGTTGTTTCGTGATGACGTTTCTTTCCATTTACACTATTTTACTCATTCTTGGCTCTGCTTACTTTGCATAACATTTTTCTATATTTTTTCCTTAAAATCATTAGATTACTAGAATGCATTGCTAGAAATTTTAACCTTTTCCTTGGAAGGTCATTATTTCTTGGCATAAATCAGCATCAGTTCAGAAGTGACCTGAGTTCCAATTCTGTCTCCTATACACTACATATACATGTATGTATGTGTGTGTATATATATATACATATATTTATATATAATATATTTGACTGTCATTAAATCACTTAGTCTATATGAGCCTTAGTTTTTTTTGAATTTATAAATGTAGATTATAATACCTGTAGTCATAATCTGCAACCTATCTTCTCCTCTGGGTTCATATGGATCAGATTCATCCTACAGGAATTTTCATACATTTCTTTGACTCCTTTTGCCCTGAGTCAAGTTCTTCCCTGAGAATATCAGTATCTAGCTCATGCCTCTATCCATGATTTCAGGGGCCTTGAGTTCCTATTCAAGCACCTAAGCTAACAAAACATCACATGTAAGAGAAGTTTTATTTAGCCTTATGGAATCACATAGGACTTATATCCAATACTATAAATAGTAAAGAAAACTTTCTTCCTTGGTAGATCAAACCTCCCCCAGGGACCTAGACTCTTCAACATTAAAGTGCTATATCAGTGTCAGTTATTATTATAATTATTAATAGTAGTAATAGTATTTAATTGAAGGGTGAATGAATGGAAGAGCTTCAAAACATATTCATGGATTCCAAAGGTTCTAGTTTTCTAGCCTACGATCATGGAAACCAAAAATTCAAAGAATGGTACTTACACTTTTTTAGAGCATTTAGCAGTAGCCTAAGTACAAAAACCTTCCCAAAACTAAAGCCCAAAACATTTTCTTGGACCCCACTGGGTATTGAGCTGAAGATATAGCTAATTGAGAGCCTGACTCATGGAGTGTCAAGAGGTTTCTATCCTGAATCTATGCTTAAGATGGTAAAAGCAGATGTTTTTAAACCAAATAAACAGGTGCATGGAATAAAAGATTTAGAAGCTAAAATACACTAGCAGCCTCTAGGTTTGTCCCTATCTAAATGGTACTTTCTACAAAAGTAGAGATGCTATACATTTCACCATTCTATAACTCAGGTAGTAGGAATATAATTTTCCCTTCAATTTTAAAGCATTTTTTACTTATCTCCTATATTTAGTGTCAACAATGAATTATTTATCATATATGTATTTATGCACATTTATATATGTTTATATGTGTATGTGTGTATATTTATCTATAATACATATGACCTAGTGTTAAATTATTGGCATTTTAGTAGCCAGCTAATAGATTTGAGGACCTATTCAGTGAACATTATAAATGAGTAGGCCAAAAATGCCACAGTAAAATCAGGGAGAAGTATCTGTTCAGATTATATAAGAAATGTGGATTATGTTTGATTTATTATACTGAATGAGAAAATTCCTGCCACTGAGGTCCAACTCTAGATTAAGTTTCAAATATGCACAAAATTTCCCCTCTGTCTCACATGAGTAAAGGGCATTTTCTTGAGCAACTTCTCCTCATGTTTAGCAAGAAAAATAAATTTTTATATTTGAAGATGATAAAAATAAATGTTAATAAATTATTGGATTTTTCTTGTCTGGCTCCTTAGCCTTTATTTTCATGAATGCTCCTCTTTGATTTATTCAGTGTTCTTTAAAAAAATACAAAATATGCCAAGTCATTCCTTCAGACTTCACTGGGATATGTGGTCTAAAGTATCATTCAAAATTCTTTCTGGTCATAAATTGCCAGGGCTCTGCTGGCACTTACCCATGCTTCGGGCTTCCTTGAGTCCTGTTCTCTTCTGTATGGCAGGGGATTCCAGATAAATTTATCTGAACTAATATGTCAGTTAGCCATGAGTTGGCCTTGCTCATAATTAAATAAATTAAATTAAATTAAAATAGAGCTCTTTCTTGGAAGCTCTCAAGAAGTGGTCCTGTGAACATGTCAGAGCCTAAGCTAGACAATTAGGGAGCAGAAGAAGATGGTCAGATGTGCCTCAGTTTCTCTTCAGTCACACAGTGAGTGGATTCATTCTACCTACCAGCCCATTGACTGTGAGGAGGTCAAATTCTTGGTTAGCAGCATTGTTGTAGAAAGTACTCCTTTCTTGCTGAATATTTCTCAGGTGGCCTGTGAAGCTGGGACATTAAATAGCCACCTCTGGTGAATAGGACAAAGCACTCTTCTAGTCAGGGTGGGACTGCTTTGTAAAGAAAGCTAAGAAAACTCCAGGGATCCTGAGCCAACAAGGAGAGATTCTGAGGGTCACACGCCACTACTCTTCTCCCTTTCCCTTTTCTCTCCAGCAAAGTTCAGAAAAAGCACACTGATTATTAGACCTGTTCCCAAGTATTCAGCACCATCCTGTTCAACATTGCCATTTGTTTTCATTGGAATAGGGTAGTGATATCTCAGGTAGAAACAGAGGCCACTAAACTGTTCATAAGGATCTCTGCAAGCTGTATATTGACTTAGAAAACCACATTTAAGCATTACCTATATCCTAGTGTATTTTCATTTATTTTAGTAAATATTTCCCAGTTATATTTTAATGTGGTTCAGGGAATAGCCAGGAGTGTCAGTCATCTGGCTATGTTTACAGGCCTATGTGTCTGACACCTCTGGTAAAGAGTATTCTCAGGTAAAGAAACTCCCTAAATATATTGTTTGTATGTTATTTCCTACATTAGAATATGAACTCCTTAAGATCATGGACTGGTTTTTTTTTGCCTTTCTTTGTGTCACCAGTGATTAGCATACCACGTGACTTAATATATGCTTATTGGTTTTATTTGATAATTCACTCAATGCTTGTCAGTATCTTCTTTGCAACTTACAGTTTGAGAGAGTTGCCTAGATCACTGAGAAGTTAAGTGACTCTGCCAGGGTCACACGTATGTTGGAAGGCAGGATATGAATCTGTCTTCCTGGTTTCAAAGTTGGCTCTCTTGCCACTATTCCATGCTGCTACTCAAATAGAAATTGAATATTGGCATTGGGAGAAGGGTGATGCAATTGCCTGAAAAACTTTACTACAATCCTTCTATATCACAAGGGTTAGGAGTGCAGCACCCTTGCCATCTGGAGAATCCATGTGAAATTTTTTGGTTCTCCATACCAGAGAAAAAGTCTGAATTTTTTTCTTTTTCTTTTATGGGGTGTTTACAGTACTTTTTTGTAAAATTTGGGTTAAATATTTGGTCATAGGCTCTGTGTCATCTGCTGGCCTTCTTATATCATCCGCAACTTCTACAAAACTCCCCCCAAATTCCCACTTAATTTCTTATGCTGATCCATGATATATCAAAACCCCAATGGGGAAAGTCTCGATGTAGAAGGGATAACAGTATAGGACTTAGAAAGTGATGGTATGAAAATCCACAGCTGTGTAACAAAGGTCTGTTCTTTGGGATTGTGTGGTTAGGAAAAGAGAACAGATAGGGAAAAAATGTTCTGGTGTCTCATGTGGCCACTATCTCTTTTTGACTATCTCTTTATTTCTGTCTCTTATCTATATTCAACATAGAAATGATTATAGGGTCTTAATTCTGGAAATATTAGGTTTGGATTTGTTACTTGTAGCCTGAAAGTGAGAGATAAAGGTCAGCAATATCCCAGCTAACATTATTCATTGGTTGCATATACACACAAAATATATGTGTGTGTAACTATACATATATGTGTGTATATGAGTTTAGACAAAATTGTGCTATAGAAAGAAGCTAATTGCATGGGAATAGAGCTGAGAAGATGAAGCCTGAGCCTGCTGAGCTAAGAGTCTGCTGAGCTAAGGATGGGGGTGGTGAGAGCAAGGGTTGAGACAGGGTCAACTTGGGTAATTGGCTTAAAGACATTATAGCAGGGTTCTGGATATTGTGTTGGAGTTTGGTTACAATGTCTTAATGCTAATGTTTTGAATTGGTATCATGTAGGGTAATGTAATGTGGAGGTTGCCTCTATATTTTTGGTAATTTGAGAACCGTATCAGTTGGCACTATGCCAACATCCCCCCAACTTAAAATAGAATTATTGTCACCCTGTAATTTAGAGGAAATCAGAAAGTCGTGGGCAGGGAGAGAACTTTGAAAAGCAATCAAACAAATGCTTATAATTCAAGCAGTTGGATTCCATAGTTCATTATGCAGCAGATATAGAAACTGTGTGGTAACCTGTAAATAACAACACCCTACTTGTCCCACCCCTCCACACACACACACACACACACACACACACATACAAGAAGAGGAAGGAAGGAAAAGATTTTTACTCTGATTATTGTAAAGAGGATTTTTCTAATGAACTGGAATATCTTCCCCCTTTTCCTCATTTGTAATCCATCCGAAGTTTTCCTATAGGCACATAGTATATCCACACAATGTGTCTTGCTTTATTTCATGCTTAACATATCCAAGGAAGTCAGTAAACTTTAATAATAATTATGCTTCCAACAAGCATTTATTAAATGCCTACTATATGCCAAGAGGTGTTGAGTATGCACAGACATAAGTTTATACAGTCCCTGCCCCCAAGGAACTTACCTTTTACTAGGCTACAACATGTTTATAGATAAAAAAAATGCAGAAAATACATAAAATATATACACACTGATGAGGAGGAGGGTGCCAATAACTAAGGAATAAGGGAAGACCTCTTGAAGGAGGCAGTACTTGAGCTCATGAAGACTCTCAGTGCTTCTCCTAATTCTGTCACTGCCTTGCCATATGACCTTACAAGTCTTTTCATTTTCGAGTATCTTAAGGCTTCCCTTTGACCCCTTTGGATGTTGGTAGAGTCTCTACTTACACATCACTGCCCATATATGGAAATCTGTCCTTTTGGAAAAGCCTCTCCATTTGTAAAAACCTGATCATTTGAAAACTGGCCTGTAAAGTCAAGCTTTGCCCAAGCGTGCTCTTATATCTAACGTGTACTTTGCATAGAAGAGTAAGTATATCAGAGACAAATTCAATGTGTTCCTCTTAGTCTCTCGCTAAAAGGTGTTTTGACTAGATTTTTTTAATGTCATTGGCTGGGGTGGTGGTACACAACTTGTAGTCCCTGCCTCTGGGGAGGCTGAGCCTGGGAGGATACTTGTGTTTGGGACTAATGAACTGCAGCATGGCCAAAGCTAGTAGGTGTACACACTAAACCCTGTACCAATGTGGTGAGCCCACAGGAGCACAGGACCACTGGGTTGTCTAAGAAGGGGTAAACTGTCCAGGCTGGAAAAGTTTGTGTTTCAGTCAATGTTTTGGATCAGGCTGGTAAGAGGCTGTTTTACTTCTAGTCTGGGTGAGATAAGAAACCCTAGTCTCCAAATACACATACATACACATATACACACTATATACTCGCACACTATACACACATACACACATACGCACATATCAGTTTATATCTATATATATGAGCATCATATGTAGATATAAACATCAGTTTATATATGTGTATATATGTGTATGTATATGTTATAATATATGTTATACATATGTTTATGTGATATATTTATTATCTATAATATACAAACTATATATGTATGTGTGCATGTATTTAGTATATAGTATTTAGACCTTTATTTCCTGTTATATCCCCCCCTCCCACTCTCAGAGAGCCATTCTTTTCAATAAAGAATAAAAGAGGGAGAAAAAACTTCAGCAAAACTAACCAACACATCAAAAAAAAAAGTCTGGCCTTTATGCAGCAATATACAACCAAGGTCTCTTACCTCTGCAAAGAAATGAAGGGAGGTACCTTCTCATATGTTTTCATGGTCAGTATCACTTTTCAACATTGAATTTCATTTATTTTGTTGTGGTGGTGGTGGTTGTTTTCCATTTACATGGTTGTGGTCATTGTAAATATTGTTTTTCTGGTACTGCTTGCTTCATTTCACATCAGTTTATGTAAATCTTTCCCTACTTCTCTGTATCTATCATAGATATTTCTCACAGTGCAGTCACAATCTATTACATTCTTGTACCTTAGTGGATGAGAATCTGCTTTGCTTCCCATTCTCTACTATGAAAGTGCTATTGTTATAAATATTTTGTTATATATGAGACCTTTCTTTTGTCGTTGACCTCTTTGGGGTATATGCCTAGAATCTCTGGGTCAACGGGTATTTGGTTCTCCAGTCTTGGTCAGAGTTAATTTAGTGTCACATACAGTATACAATGAATGTATGTGTATTCCATAAAGTTATATACATGTACATATGCAAATGCAGGTATGAATTATTATACTCATCTGGCTCTCATTTTACACTAGTAAACAGTAAATCTCTGCAAGACATTGTGTGTGTTAACATTTTAAAGTCTTTGTTGTTTGTAATGTTTGACGGATGGAACATATAAGCATTTAGAGATCAATCAGTGTATGCACAAATCCACAAGGGCCCCATGTGCATAATATATGTGATACAAATGCACATGCCTTGCCAGGGATGTGGATGCTGAGGCTGCTGCTACTGTATTGCTTCTGACTCTTCTGCTGAGAGAGAGAGAGAGGGAGAGAGAGAGAGAGAGAGAGAGAGAGAGAGATCTTGGATACAAAGCTAAGGAGCTGCCATCCATCAGATCACTGGGGCTCTCTAAAGATGCCATGTAACACTGACTTTCACACCAGGGATGGGTAACTCTGAGAACAAGCTGCAGGGCTATTCAAGAAGAAGAAAATACAGAGGTATGAGAAATTAGGACCTGTGTATACCCGGAGGGGGGCAGGAAAATAGAGGGGGGGTCAGGGGAGTGGGGTAGAAGAGCTTGGCAGCAATCAGCCAGTCTTAACACATAGGCCCTGCTTTGTGGCTGGCCTTTAGCTACGCTGCTGCTGCTGAGTTTGTGGCTGGAGTTGGGTTGCTGCAACTCACTGCAGCAGAGTCAAGGGTGAGATTATTTTGAGCAGGTTCCCTTTCAGCCTTGTTCAGGCTGAAGATCTTCAGGGAACAGGGGAAGCGTTTGTGGAGTGGCAACACTCTGCTCAAAAACAGGGCTCCTTGCACCAGTCCTGCCTGCTGGCCAAGAGATTTTGCTGCAGCATCCCTCCGGCCAGTTAGGAAAGGGATGTAAATCAATGAGGCAGTGAGAGAGAGAGAGAGAGAGAGAGAGAGAGAGAGAGAGAGAGAGAGAGAGAGAGAGAAAGATTATCTACCATGGCAAGGCTCTCAATGCCTGGATATTATGGCAGTGCTTTGCCTATTCCAGGTATCTAAGGTTTGTTATCTAGAGGTTTGTCTTTTGGGTTTTTGTTTTGTTTTGTTTTGTTTCCTGGTAGATGAGTCTCTGATTTTCCAGTGATCACTTGGATGTCCTGACCAGGAGGTACCAGTTTCTACAATCCAGTAGCTAAAGCTTCATGAATCCTTTGTGAGGTACATAGTATCTCTCTGGACCTCTAGGCGCCCTCTTTGCCAGACAACATCCATTCACAATTCTCCCTGTGACTGGGAAGTTAGAGTTAGTCAGGCTTTGATGCTGTGCTCTTTCTGTGCCTTAAAAAAATGTAGTATGCAGTTTCAATACAACAAGGATATAGAAAGCCACCAGAGAGGGCCCTGTCTTTTCTGAGAAAAGGGAAAGAAGGCAGAACCCAAAAGAGGTTGCTGCTCTCTGCCTGTTACGGTTTCTTCCACTGTGGGGACTGAATACCTGCCTGACATCTGCATTTACGTGGAGGTTGCTCGAGAAAAGTACTGTAAACGGTGAGGCTGGAACCCTTACGCTTTGCAAAAGGTTTGCCAGGCAGAGAGAAGGGGGCGGGGGGCGGGAGGAGGGGGCGTAGGGAGGAGAGGGAAGAGGAAGGAGGGTGGGAAGGGGCAAGGGAATGTACTTCAAAGCCTAGTGTCGCTGGTGGCCTAGGTTGACAGGGATGGGCTCGTCTGTTGCAGATTCCCCCCACCCCACTCCCGTCCCCGCCCCCAGCCCTCCAGGACCTGATTCACTGGCCATTGCAGGGGTGAGAGTAAGGAGCAGCTTCAGCTTTTAGAGCAAGTAATTGGGGAACAGAAATCAGCAGTGACGTCATTTTAACTGATTCCTCACAGCCGTACGCTGTGGGTGAACTTAGGGGGGAAAAGCTGCAACCACACGGAGAGATTCTCAGTTCTGGCTGGAACGGAGAGCCCCCCAATGGTAATTCGATCGGCGCCTTGTGCAGAGCTGCTCCTGCGGGCATTCACGGTGCATTCATCAGAGGACAGAAGGGAGATGGTAGGAGTTTGTGTGTGTGTGTGTGTGTGTGTGTGTGTGTGTGTGTGTGTGTGTGTGTGTGAAATATATGGAAGCTGCTTTGAAGTTTTGCCTCAGCAGTGGCGGGTTTCAATCTGTGGCATGAATCCTTTGCTGTTGCATGCGAGACTTGGACATGTAGCATTTACGCTTCTCGCCAGGAATGGAGGTGCAGAGGCAGCCAGCCAGCATTGAGTCAAGCCGCTTTTTTTCTGCAAAGGGGGATGGCAGTACTTTGGGGATTTGCAGGTGGAAGGACAGGGGCTTGGAGGTATTTGATTCCACCGGCAGAGAAGACATCTGAAACCTAGAGGTTTAGCAAATAGATTGACCTGTGGTGTTCCTTTTGCTTTGGATACTAGTGACATTTTGATTGCCAAGGGTTTCATGATAATGCATCTGTCCATAATGCTTTAAGGTAAATGGACTGTTCCGATAAGCAAAAAGAGAAGAGAAAGAAGGTTTGGTGGTTTTTTTTCTTTTTAGAGAGCATTTAACCCCATCCTTCCTGTTCCATCTGCACACCTGTCCAGTCATCACCACTCTCTATAGGAATTAGTAGCACAACAGGACACATTGGCTAGGCTCATCTATATGACCAGAGTATTCTACCTGGACATACCTGGGTTGAGCTGAGCTAGTCATGTGGTTGGAATATGCGGTCACTGAAAGAAAAAAAATGCATGTACCATCCAGGGAAGGTTAAGCTGGTCAGGCCAAGATGGCGGATGGTGCTTAAATAATAGCCCATGGTCTTCAGCTGTTTTGGCTTGAGGCTGGTCATTTTATGAGATTTTTCATCTTGTTACCTCTTGGGCATCAGTTTGTTTTTTCACATCTGCTTGTGAGGAAGTCAGAGATAATGAATAATATCCAAAAATAGCCCTCCACTAGTTTCAGATAGAGTACTTACTGCCTAACCCCATTTTTTTTGCTAGCCAAAGGATGGACTCATTTCAGCAGAATGGACCTGAGACATTCAAACATGAAGCTCTCAGAAAACCTGGGGTCATATCCATGAATCACTCAGAGGACACTCAGTTTTCAGCAACTGCAGTGCAGAACAAGGTTTGGAGGTAGGGAGAGTTGGAGAACCTAGAAAGGGTAGAGATAGGTCTGGGGGACAACAGTGGAGTCAGAGCTTTTGTATATAGCACATCTGCCCCTGCATTGATGAGACACAGGGATGGTTTTTTGATAACCCTGCACTACCATTAGTGGGAGCCATGAATGACTTGCTTGTTACTTGGGATTTTTCCCCTCACTTCTGCCTTCTATTCCACATCTGGACCTTCTCTTTCATCTTACACTGAAGCCCTAAGAGTCTTGGTGACATAGAGCTGGGGTAACTAAGAGACTCCTTAAACTTTCAAAGAATTCTTTGTGTGACTACTCAGGATGTCTTGTTCACTGAATGTTGGGAGCCATGTCTCTTGAGCATAGAGAACAGTATATGTTCTCCAGTGGAATATAAGCCCCCTGAGGGCAAAGACTCTCATTTTTTTTTCCTTGAATGCCCCATGCTTAGCATAGCTCCTTGAAGGTTATTACAGCTTGAAGGTTAAATAGCTTGTTGAATTGAGTGACTAGAAACTGCTTTTAAAACTAGCATGAGATATAATTAGAAACCTGTGCACAAGTTCATAATGGTGAAAGCCAAGCCTATGGGAAGATCACCATGATAAAGAACCTCAGAAGGAAAGTGGAGCTTGTCTGAGGATACTAGTCACAGAGACCTAGTCTTCTTTCCAAGGGACCATGGTTCTTTGTGACCTTGGGAAAACTTACCTCCGCTTCCTTTGCTCTCCTACAAGAGCAAAGTGAATTCCCTTGGACATGTCTTTTGAGGGGAGTCAAGAAACTGGAATGTAAATTATGTTAGAATTTTTGGTTTGAGAAGCCTACCCATCCCTGTATATGTCCTTTCCTACACTGAAGTCCTCCTCTGCTGCCTGGTCATGGCATGGAAATGACCTTTGGTTCTAAGAGGAAGCTATTTCAGGCATAGGAAAGAGTGTGCAAAGACACAGCGTTAGTATAGTGTAAATAAGAAGAGAAGGGGGAGGGGAAAGTATTTTCTTTTGGTTGGAGCACGGAGTAAATTGAGGAGAATAATATGAGATGAGGCTGAAGGGGCTCTCTGAAACCAGATTGTTGAGGGCCTTGGCTGCCAGGCAAAGAAACTTGAACTTTTTCCTTGATAGGCAATAGGGAGTCCCCAATAATTTTAGAGGGAGTAGACTAAATGAGGTTAGACTAGATGGCCACTGATGCCCCTTCTGGCTCTACATCTGTAATCCTATGATCCTAGATGGTCTCTGAAGACCCTTCCATCTTAAAAGCCATGATTCTCTGACGCATGTTTTGGCCACAACTTTCAGTGACCATCTATGAAGTCATAGGGTGTGCCAATCTGTATCAGTGGAGGAAACACCAATACTGACAAAACCACTGGTCATTGAAAAAGTTTTTTCTTCACCTGAAACCTGGGATCCTAAATTAGAAGTGAACTGGAATCCCTCTGAGAAGTACAAGTGAAAAACAACCACCTAAGAGTGCAGGAGTCCTGCCAACTCTTCCTCTGACTTTAGATGAGTCACTTGGCCATATACTTTCTCCATCTGCAGCAAAATGTACCTACTCTGCTTCCATACAGAACTTTCTCCCAATACAACTTAATAAGTGTGCACATAAGGGCTTAGATCCTATGACCATCCTTCTAACTCTAAAAATTTGATACAAGATAACCATAGCTCTTAGGCTTGCAGAAAATGATGTAGTTTATCTGTGAGGTAGGCAAGTCAACAGAGGTTCAAGAGTTTAGGTCATTTGCTTAGTCACCTGCACACCTCAGGAGTTTGGGGATTTGACAAATCCAGAATTGGAACTTCGATCTCCTGCCATACTTCAGTACTCTTTCCAATATACACAGTGCCTGTTCAGAAACAATTGCATAGAAAGTGTAACTCTGACCAAATTAGTAATTTGGGAATATTGAATGATAATGTGAGCAGAAGAAATGGAAGCAGATCCATAGTTTAATTGTTCCCAAAATGGGTCTGTTGGGTTTTGGAGAGCCCTTGTATATGTTTTGGAATGGTAGTTTTTTAAAAAGTTATCATTATCCTAAATCAAGGTAAGAATTATTATATTGTTAATTTTAAATGCATTCAAAAGGGAATTAAACAAGATCTATTCCTTTTGCACACTGATTTCATCAGTGTATACCGATGTCAATTACAACCCAGCTATAATTTCACAAATAAATTTAGAAAGTTGCCTGAGGCTCATGGAGGTTAAATGATCTGGCTTATGATCTTTCAGTATCAGAGCAGAATTTGAACCCAGACCTTCCTGATATGAAGTCCAGCCTTTTAAACCCATGGAAGCATAGCATACTATCTTAACCTATAGGATAATAATTGTTATTATACCTTCCAAGTGCTCCCTTTATTTCAATTATATGCTTCATATTTGTATAATACTTCAGAATTTTTCAAAGAGCTTCTCTCACAACAACCCCATAAAGTTGATAGCACAAATACTATCATTCCCCTTTGACAGGTGACAAAACTGAAAGATTAAGTGATTGGCCCAAGGTCACACAGCTAGATCCAAGTTTTTTGATACCAAAATCATCAGCCTTTCCACTGCTTAACATTGCCTCCCAAGATGCCCAACACATTGCAAGCCACAACAGTCAGTCACATGTTACATCTGCATGAACTGAGGCTATAGAAGTAACTTGCCTGGAATGAATCAAGTGGAGTGGAGGGAAACATAACCAGAACAGTGAGTGCCTTATTCCAGAGCTCCAAACTCCTCACTCTAAACATTCCTAAGTCTTCGATATACTTTTTGTTGTTGTGTAAAATAAATACCTGAAGCCAATTGGGCTCAAAGCATGATGAATGAAGAAGGGAGTAAACAAATTCCTTCTGTTCTACTGTTACCCGTTTCACCTTTTTGTTGTTGTTGAGTTCTTTCAGTGCTGTCCAGTTCTTTGTGACCCCATTTCAGGTTTTCTTGGCAAAGATATCACAATGGTTTGCTATTTCCTTCTGCAGCTCATTTTAGAGATGAGGAACTGAGGCAAACAGTTAAGTGATTTGCCCAGGGTTATGCAGCTGGTAAGTATCTGAGGCAGAATTTGAACTCATAAAGACAAGTCTTCCTGATTCAAAACCCAGTGGTCTATTTACTGCACCACCTAGCTGCCCTTGGTTCCACCTACAGAGATGAATAAACATGAACAGCAGTTGTCCCTTGTCTTGTTGTCCAGGAAAATATATACACAATCTATACTGTGTTCAGTTATATTTCCATTCTATGTATTCTTTTGGATTTACCTGTGGTTTTGTATCTGGTAGAGACATGTGGGTACTGTTCATTCACTTAGATCATTCAGCGAGCATCAGGTGGCTACTACATGGCTGACCCTGTACCAGGCTGTTGTACAGGTTTGGGTAACACAAACATAAAATAAATCAAAACCAACAAACAAACAGAAGACATGGTTGTTATCTTCAAGAAGCCTATACAATTCGAGTCTCTGAACAAGGTAAACTTAGAAGAACCAAGTTGAGAACTGCATAAGCAAGTGAGAGATAATGATGTCATGAGCGCATCTTATATTTGAGTGAATATTCTGTCTTTCTCCTCACCCTTGGCTACAACTTCAACTTCCTGATAAGTTTTTGTGGGGCAGGCATTTGGGGACAGCTTATGTGGCTTACAGTTATGTTTTGGTACTTCTTGTTGTTGTCGTGAGCATGGCATGTATAATCAAAACTGATCTTCCAATTGAATTCTCTAATTATATCTTGATAAAGATCTGGCAATTCAATGAGAAGGAAATTTTAAGGGTTGCCAGGATACAGATGACTCTGGGTTATAGGGAAAGATTTGCTTGCAGAATACTAATATGAATGGGGCCATTCAGCATTCTTATCTAGACTTTTCCAATGGACTCTTGTAGTATGGATATTGGAGTGCTTATTTCTCGACTATTATTCTGAAAAGGCGATTAAAGACATAAGTGGAGTTTTATGAAAGAAAAAGTGACATGTTCCTTGAGAGCAGCATCATTTGTCCTTCTGTTGGTACACAGTGAAAATCAAGGGATCCTCTAATAAAAATAGGGGCTATTTCCTAGAAATCTGATGGGAAGGGATGGAGAAGAGGAAGTAAACCAACTCTGATTTCTTCTTTCTCTCCTGTTCCCCATTGTTGTGAATGAAGATGAGATGTCTTTGAAGCTTCATTGCTGTTTTGGTTTGGGAGATGTACAGTGATGTTTTCAATAGATTTTACTTAAAAAAATAAAAAGAGTGGAAAGTTATTCAACTTCCTATCCCTTGGTATAGACATTTTTATGCTGCTTTTCTAATGTATTTCAACTTCCTTCTTTCTTTCCTTCCTTCTTCTTCCTCTTCTTTCTTTCCTTTCTTCCTTCTCTCCTTCCTTTTCCTTCTTCCTTCTTTCCCTTCTTCCTTTCTTTCTTTCCTCCCTCATTCCTTCCTTTCCTCCTTCATTTCTTCCTTCTTCCCTCTTTTCCCTCCTACCTTCCCTCTTTCCTCCCTTTCTTCACCCCACCATCCACCTGTCTGGCCATCTATTTAACATTTATCAGTTGCCTACTTTATAAAAAGCATTTTGCTAATAGCTATGGGATAGATAAAGAAGGAAAATACATGATTTCTGCCCTCAAGAAACTCACAGTTTAGTTTGGGAGTTAATGTGCACACACATAAAACTGTTGAATCACAATATGAATCAGTATTCCTAAAGTGACTCCTTCTTCCTCTAATTTCTATAGCACTTTGTACCTCTCTTAGTGGAACTTAACAAATTCTACCTTACACTTATTCCTGTTTTATTCATCTTTTTAAATTATACATTTTTGAGATGGTTTCTTAGTTATTGTTGTATTCCTCTCCCCCTCACCCAAAGGATATTGTACCATAGTAGGTATTCAATAAAATGTTGTTGAATGAAGGAATTCACAAGTACCCAACAAATAGTAACCAAATGGTATGAAAATAAATGTTATAGATTTAGAGGAGGGAAAGCCTATAGACTAGAATGGTCAGGGAAAATTTCATGCTAGAAGTAGGGCTAAGCTGGGCCATAAAGGACAGATAGAATTGAAATAGGTCAAAAAAGAGTCATTCCAGGCAGAGAGAGAATAGGCAGAAGTGTGGAGGTGATAACCTGGTGTCTGGGGCAGCAGTAAATAGACTAGCCTGGTTACTTCAGTTAGTGAGTGGAAATTTCTATGGGGGAGTAGTGGAAGAAAGGGCTAGGAAGGTAGGTTACAATCAGATTTAAGACACCCTCAAAAACCAAGCTAAAAATAATGATAAAGCCCATCAAAGGTTTTTGAAGAAGAAAGTGAGATGTTGGTGTTTGTGGGGAAATTAATATGATAGCAATATAATAAGGGATGGACTGAAGAGAAGAAAGGTGGGAGTCAGTAGTAATCTGGGTGTTGGATGATAAGGATTTGTTTGACTTGAGGTTACAGCTTTGGGAATGAAAAATGTTTGATAATGAAAATGTTTAGAACTTTACAAGCATCTATGTGTGGCAAGAAAAAGTCCATGTCCTAGGTATCATCTTTGTATTATTTAAATAATACATAACCACTTCTATTGCTGTCGCACTATCAGATGAGAGAATCCTAAACCAGACTTGCTGACACAAAATCATTGAGTTCCAAGTAGAAGTGAAAGGACCCTTAGAGATCTAATTCAATTGCCTCATTATATAGCTGATGAAAATGAGGTCTAGAGAAGTGATATTTAGGGATACACACCAAAAAATAACCACACCCCTAGGGGCAATACTTTCTTGATACCAAGCCTATTTTTAGTTAAATATTTGTTGCCACTGCGTTAACTTTGAAGGGAAAAAATACCTCCAAGGATAGCTAAAGTATATGAAGAACTTTTCCTAGTCAATAGAACAGTTATTCAGTTAATATAGAATTGCAAATTCTTGGAGTTGGAAGCAAAGCATGGATTGAGTAGTTCTCCCTTCCCTATATCGTCTGTTGTCATAGACCTATCTACCTCCAAAGAGATGTTTTCTACTTTTTTCCTATCTTTCCTCTGTCTTCAAAATACTCCCCCAAAGTCCCTCAAACCTCAGCTTATGCTCAGTATTCCTAATACTAAGTCCACATGTTCATATGGGCTATTTGTGCCTGATCTGTGGTAAAGCCTTCCATACTTGTATTGGTCTGATCAGCCATAGTCGGACACATAGTCCCTTGACTTCAACATAGTGAGGTTGCTTTGCTCCTCTTCGAGAATGAAGGACAACAACCAAGCAACACCATAACCAACATATTGTAGGACCATTCCACTTTTTTTGTGTTCTTCCTCTGTTACCAATCCTTCCTTTCATCTTCTATATATGTATTTTAAAAAATGAATTCACCCCACATAGCTAGCTATATTACTTCTTCATTAGATTCATTTGCATTTATGGCATCAGATTAATTCTTAGAAACATCCCCATTCCTCTTGACTCAGTTTACCTGTTCTGCCTATCCTCTCTGTGCAACCATCAAAATCAACTGCAAAAGTGAAGTGTACATGTCTCAGATTATACCTAACCTACCCTTCTTTGTCTATTATAAGCCCTAGCATCTTCCTTTTACCATTCTTGTCATTTCTACTTCAATAACTACTTCATCCTTACTGTTCAGAATTAGGCCCAGCATTGTATACCCGTCATCACTTCCTATAATCTCTGAAGGATGAAATTATCAGCAAGGCAAATCAAGAACTTCTCAGCTGTTATTCTTTTTTTTAGCAGAGAGAGACCCCCCCATTTGCCTCAGTTTTCTGTAAAATGAGCTGGAGAAGGAAAGGGCAAACCACTCTAGTATCTTTGCCAGGAAAACCGCAAAAGGGGTCATAAAGAGTTATACAGGACTGAAAACAACTAAACAACAACAAAAGTCAGATCAGAAGAAATTCAGTAAGTAAGCAAAAACAAATTGTTAAGAAAATAATGCCATTTAGGAATAAGTAAGTTTGTTAGGGAAATGGAAAGAAGAGACTGTAATAAGATCTGGTGATTATAAAAATAGAAGAGGAAGGGGAAGGGAATAAGTATTTATATAGTGCCAAATAATGTTCCAGGCCCAGTAAGCACTTTTACAATATTATCTCATTAGATGTGCCCGGGTGACCGTGAGCAAGGCACAGCTTGCCCACAGCTAGTAAGTATCTGAGGTCGTATTTGAACTCAGGTCTTCCTGACTACAGGCACAGAGCCCTATCTGCTCTTTCTGCTGTACCACCAGTAGAGAAGGTTGTTGGTATTTAACATGCATGGATTTACTCATATCATTCCTTTGTTTCAGAATCTTCAGTGGCTCCCTATTACCAACCACTCTGAGTAAAGTTAAAATTTCTTTGCCTGGCATTCAAGGCCCTTGACAATATGTTTCACAGTGCTTTTCTGGTCCTATTTAAAATTATACTCCTTCATTTACTCTGTACTCCAACCAAACAGAAATGTTCTCTACCCCCAAAATTTGTACTACACTTACTATTTCCTGTGCCTGAATTCTCTTCCTCGCCCCTATTTGCCTATGGAATTCCTATTCATTTAAAAAAAGTTTAACCCAAATGCTTCTTTTCTCCATGAAACATTCCCTGAAATCTTCTGCTACCTTTGACCTTACACCTCACACATAGCACTTTGCTTTGTATCTTTCTAATACACTCAACATGTAATATTGTATATCTTATTTCTCTTTTATCCTCCTCCTAGTCTATAAGCTTCATGAAGACAGAAACTATGTCTCATATAAACTTTGCATCTCTCCCAGTGCCTAACACAGAGAGCGTGCCGAGTAAATGAATTCTATCTTTGTTTTTAAGTGAAGACGAGCAGGAATCCATGTTCTTTAGAGCTTTTTCCTTTGTCTTGTAACCTGGATGATTGATCTCTATTGCCTGTCCTCCCAAGCTCTGTACTCGTTTGCTTAAATTCTTAATATCTATCTGCTCATACTTGCATTCACAGATATCCCTGGACCTTCCTCTGGCCTTCCTACCACCTTCTCTTCTGTCTGGTCAAATTCTTGGTCCTGATCCCCTTCCTGGAACTATCAAGATCTGCAAATGATAGAGGTTGGCACAGTTCTGGTCATGTATGCAGCCAATAAATAATTCCTGAATTTAATTTAATTGAATCGCTTGCTTAGGTAAAATAAATCTCATCAAACATTGATAGAAAGTATCATTTTTAAACGTAAAAATAAAGCATCAACTTTTTAAATGAACCCTACCAAACCAAAACAATCCTCCAAATCCATAATCTTTTTCCTTCCTTCCTTCATTCTAGCCATCCTTTCTTTTCTTTTACTCTCTCTCCTCCCCCCTCTCTTCCTCCCTCTCTCCTTTTCACCTCCTTCCTTCCTTTCTTTCCTTTTGTCTTTCATTCTCTTTCCCCTTCCCTCTTTCCTTCCTTTTTTCCCCTCCTTCCTTCCCTCTTTCTTTTTTTCCCCTTACCTCCAAAAAAAAGCAGCCTGATCTCACTGCTGAGTGGTACAGAAGATTTGACCTGCTCCTTTTCCAACCTACATTGGTTCCACTCTCCCTAGGCAGCCTGGTAGCCCCCTGCTCTCTGGGGGTTCACCATATTGCTGCCAGACATAATGAGACACCCAATTGATTTTAGCCCTACTGCAACTCAGAACTCCAACATTCAATCAATCCACCAGCCTCAGCATCCCCCCCCAAAAGGGATTACAAGTGTTTGCTACCATGTCCAGATGATAAACTAATTTCTAAAAGAGGCCCTTGCTGTTTGCATTGTTCACATTATGGACTATTAAGCTTAGGTCAATGACTTGAATGCAGTCCAGTAGTCACTAGCAGTTATCATGATTGTAATGTCTATTGGGTTGGACAACCCCAAAAGACCCAATCCTTTTGTGGAATTTCCACAAGAACATTACCACAAATGACAGTAGTTTTCCACAAGTTATCTTCTGCATGAATAATCAATATCTTAATAAAACCATGGTCCCTTGAGGTCACGCCTGAGATAGTTGAGTTGGTGGGGGTAGGGAAATGGGGAGGTCGATATGTTCAAGGTGGCCCCTTCTCCTAAAAGAAAATACATTTTGACAGAAAGATAAAGGTGGGGAACAGAGGAAATAAATACAGTACTCAAAAAAAGCTATTGGTTTGACAACTTTTTTAAATAAGAAAGAAGAAAATAAGTTATTAGAATATTGGCTGAAACCCAGCTTTAAACAAGATGATACTTCTCAAGATATATGCAGATTATAGCACCCTTCCATCCAACCCAATCTATCTACAAGTACAGACATCCAAGGGACATAAGGGATTAGACTTAATGATCTCTAAGGTGGTCTAAATCTATGGCCTCTTGTTCTTCCCCTTGCCATTGTTTTTAGTATCTGATAAAACAGGCAGAGCAACCCCATGGTGGCATATAAAAGGTACTGCGGACTTAGTTATATGGGCCTCCTTTATCAATTGTTTTAATGGAATCTACTAGTCAAATAAGGGGAAGGGGAGGTTTCAGTGATATCTTACAGGAATTTATTGTCATTTGGGTTAGCCAAATGGACCAGTTGTTTGGGCATTATGTAGATGTAGCTAGAAACTTTTCTTGCTTTGCTGGGTAGTCAGCTATAGAGGTAACCTGTTGTATTATAAAGTAACTTTAGGGCTGTCTCCGGAACCCCAGAAAGGAGACCCCATATGCAATTTGGCCACTGCGATGTCACTATGATGTATTTCATGGAATCATTACACTTAATGTAGTCTCCTTCTCTTCCTCCCCTCCCTGTGTCTACCCTCTATTTCATTTCTACTGCTGATTGGAGCTATGAAAAGTCCGTGCTATTCAGGTGTGTAAAGTAGTCCATTCATTTTCCTGTACTTCTTGTTCTCATGTCAAGATAGTCTGTGTTGGCATCATTGAGCTGGTGAAGCTCTGCATTATGACTCTCCAAAGTGAATAAATCTGGAACTGGCCGCCAGCAGTTTGGTTAAGAGGGACCTAGGGCAATGCCAGGGTACTTGTTATGTCTGCTTTGGGAGAGGTCTCTGTGCAAGGAGGAAACAATAAAGCATCCATTGTTCTCCACTTAAGAAACTGTGTGTTTGCTCTGAAGGGAAGGGGGGCACAGTGTTTTTTACTTTGAGCTGCTTCTGGCCCTGGCAGTATATCATAGAGTGAGATTTGGTGAAAGATGTGTACAAAGAAATTCCTTGTCCGGGTCCCTATGGGAAATATTGGAAGCAGAAAGGACAGAAACTTAGAGATAGAAACAACAGAGACACAGAGAGATGGAGAAAGAGACAGCAAAAAGAGAGAGACAAAAGCAAGGAGACACACAGAGAAGAGACAGAAAGAGAAGAAACAAAAAGAGACAGAGAAAGACAGAGAAAAGGAAAAGGAGACAGGAGAGAAACATTAAATGTAGAGATGTGGTCTTAGTAAACAATGTTTCTTGTATACTTACACTTGCACATTTACATGAACCTTTACAAAAACCTTTACTGCATTTCTATAAATAAGCTGACTTAAAATACAGATTAATTTACCTTTTAAAGTAATTATAGCTAGAATTAAATAGTACTTTAAGGTTTGTAAAACCATGTTTCCTTAACTATCCTCTTAACAACTCGAGAACGAAGGTATTATAGATATTATTATCCTTTTTTACAAATGAGGAAACTGAGGCTTAGGCAGATTAGGTAACTTGTCTATGATGAAACAGCTAGTAAGTATTGGAAGAGAGATATGACCCCAGTTATAGCCTGACTCCAAGGCTAACATTCTTCCCACTATACCACACTATACTGGTTCTTGTCAAAGCAAAAATGTGGTTAATAACTCACATAAAAATCGAGGAACTTATTTGAAAGATACTTTTAGAAGGACAAAGAAGGGTACTTCATTCATATCATACCTGCATTAATGTTATAGTAAAATCACATTAATTCAGATTTGATCAATTCAGAATTTACAAATATTTGAATAAGAGTTGAGCTGGTTTCCCTGTGAACTTACATTCAAAAGGAGGGTTTACCTAGCAATCTAAAAGTGTAAACAGATTGAGAAGGAAATGTTTACCTATTAAGAGAACAAACTATTTTCAAGAGGTTTAGAAACATCCATTTGTATGTCATGGAACTGCAGTGTAAGCAGAGGCCAGTATAGCTTTTAGGTGTCATTATCTGTTCATTAAAGAATATGTACTAAGCAAACTTTTGTAGGCCCATCCATCCATCCATCCATCTATCCACCCTTCCATTCATTCAAATAATTACTTATTGAGTACATACATGTCCAATGGTATGTATACTATATACAAAGAGCTCTGAGACTTGATCCCTGACCTCCCAAGGCATATATATATATATATATATATGGAGATGAGACCTATAAGGTGCTTTACAACCCTTAAGGAGCTACATAAATGAATTACTATTATATACACAAAAATGTAAATAACAATACAAGAGATATTGCAAAATGGTATAGACAGTGCTCTTGGGTAAACCATAGGCTGTGAGTTCAGAAAAGAAAGAGCAATATGGGTTATACAGAGTCGTTTGGGAAGTTTTTATGGAGAAAGTGAGATTTAAGCAGGATTTGGATAGATGAGGTAGGGTAGAAGATGGGGGGGGAAGTATCTATAGAAGGACCGTAGAAGGACCACAGATCCAGGAAAAATTAATAATAATTTACGTTTGTACAACTGTTAAAGATTTATAAAGAACTTTCCTCAAAAGAATTCTGGAAGATATGTAGTCTAAGTATTATCTCCATTTTACATATGAGAAAATCTGTGCAGGGGGTGAAGTGATTTGCCCAAAGGCACCTAACTGTAGTTAGAGTTTGCACTGAAGTTAGAACCCAAAAGGGAACTCATAGATCATCTAATTCAGGTCTCTCGTTTTAAAAGTGAGAAAACTGAGGCCTGGAAAGATGAAGTTACTTGTATGTGGTCCCACAGGAAGCAAGTGACATAGATGAAATTTGAGCCCAGGTTCTCTGACTCCATTAGAGCACACTTTCCAGTGCACCAAGATAAGACGCTGACAAACTCACCAAAGGGAGAGAGTGTTAGAGAGAAAAAGACTGAGAACAATGCTGTTGTTCGGACATTTCAGTCGTGCCCAACTCTTCATGACTTCATTTGGGGTTTTCTTGGCAAAGATACCAGAGTGGTTTACCATTTCCTTCTACAGGTTATTTTACAGATGAGGAAACTGAGGCAAACAGGGTTACATGACCTGTCCATCGTCACATAGCTAGTGAGTGTCTGAGGCCAGATTTGAACTCAGGAAAAGAGGTCCTCCTGACTCCAAACCCAATACTCTAGCCACTGAACCACCTATAGGAAACCTTAAACAGAGAATTTGAGAGTGTTGGGGACAAAGTTTGTTTTGCAAATTGTTAACGTTTCAGTGAATGGTGAGGAAGTAGAGATAAAGTTGAGAAAAGAAAGTGAGTTGGGGAATGTGAAACATTTTTGGAAATGGCCATTGTTGGGTTTTTGTTTTGCTTGATTATGCCTAAAAAACAAGAAAAGAAATATTTACCTGCTTTGCTAATTATGTCATCCTTGGGATGCTTCTGCTCTTAAAAGTAATGCCTTGCTTGCTTAGGCTGGTGAGGATTTGTCTTTTGTCTATATTAATACTTAAGTGTGAATATACAGGCCTGGGGGCCATGTTGCATTGCTGGCTGCTTCATGAATGGAACCTTAAGGTCTATGTCAATGTCCTTCACAACATACCACAACCTTAGCGATCCGCGATTACACTAGTTTCATTCCTCTCCCGCCTGGGAAAGGCAGATGGACAACCCTCTCTCTATCTGTAATGTCAACAGTCTCTATGATATATTGTTGCTAAAGAAAGTTCATCTCTTAGTATCCAACCTGCTAGAAAACTTGCTTCCCTGTCATTAATGCAGTCAGAATACTCCCTTTAGTGACTGCCTTTTCTCCCTATATCCTTCTTAGGATTTCTACAAAGAAAACACCTTGTAGAACTTTGTGCTTTGGAGAAACATTTAGTAAACTTAAAGTGGGGGGACTCCTAAGGTTTCATTAATATAGGGAACTGACAGATAAGGAAATGCTGTCCACCAAGGCAGGTCAGCACTTTCTCTGTAATCGTTAGCCTGGGGCACTGACTTACCTCATATGTGTCTGAGGCAAGACTCAAATTCTGGTCTTCCAGCTTCAAGTCTGGCCCTCTATCCATTATCCCACACTGCACTATATAAATAGCTGTCAATATCTTTGTGGCCATTGCTATTACATAATGTGACTATAATGTGACTATAGATTACAACAAGCCACACTACAATCTGATTCATCACTTTCCTCTCACATTCTTTTATCTTTGCTTTTAAATACTTCTAAGGCCAAAGATTAATCAAAGTCATTCCAGTGGGCAGCATTTTTAATAGTAGGTAGAATCAATCAACCAATAAACTTTTATTGAGTTCTTGCTATGTACCAGGCGTTGTGGGAGGGAGAGAGGGAGTAAAAAAGCATTTTCAAGTGGGGGTAGCTAGGTGGTCCAGTGGGTAGAGCACCAGCTCTGGAGTCAGGAGGACCTTTGTTCAAATCTGGCCTCAGACATTCGACACTTACCAGCTGTGTGACCCTAGGCAAGTCACTTAATCCCAAGTGCCTTACAAAAAAGAGCATTTTTATTAAGCTCTTACTATGTGCTCAGTACTATAGGTACTAATAGGAAAAGTCAGAAAGTTCCTGTTCTCAAGGAACTCATGTTCTAATTGGGGGAGACAACACATAAAAGACCATTCAGCTGCAGAGTCAATGGAATAAAGACCTGGGTGGATGGGAAGGCCCTGAAGTCTGCAGAAACCCATGTCTTAGTTGCTCCAGCTATCAAGGTGTGACTGATACAGCAGGGGCTCTTAGCTTGTCCAAGGCTTTTAGAGTTGAGACATAAAGTGCAACATGAAGGGATTAGACTCAGTGACCTCTAAGGTCAACTATAAATGGATGATCATGTGCAACTTTCCCTCTCTTGTTTCTCTTTTTCTCCACTCCTCTCCCTCATTTTTTGCTGAAGCCAATGAGAGTGACAATGCTGGCAGGGGTGGGGGAGATTGAAGGAGGTGAAACGATCAAGGGGAGGCAAGGAAGGAGTCTGTTTATTTTGTAAATTTAAAAAATATATCTTAAATTATCTTCTATTTATCTAAGAGGTAATTTTTCTTTGTTATCTGGAATCATTTTGCAGCCTTTCAAGTCTGAAGCCAGATGATCCCTGGCTAGTTCATTTAAACCAAACCTGGGTTGTGATGCATCAAAAGAGAGTACCCTGTGAAGGCTGCTACTTTGCCACCCACTGGCAGGCCTGGGGAAACTGGGGGGAAGTGAAGTGAGGAGAGGGGGTTCTGACTAAGCTACAGTGACCTTGCAAAGTTCCCTTCAGAGACTCCTAGGTTCAGGGGAGGCTATTTTGTTCTCCTATTCCCTCTTTGCACCAACCTTTGTGTTTGATCTCTGGACCAGTTTGTCATAGGCCTTCAGAGCAGGAGTTTTTGAGCCTCTCAGAGATCAAAGGCCTTCCAACAGAGTTGTGTGGGTTTCTTGGCTCTGTTCTCTAACAAAGCAAATCCAGCCACTCCAAGGGAACGTGGCAAAGATCACAAGACAGAACAACTGAGGGAGGGAACTCCCAGTTTTCTCAGTATTGCTGCATGAGGAACAGATGGGTATTGGAGTCAGAAAGTTTTGTTTCTCTGAAAGACACTGAAATTGAAGAATGCACAGACCCAGGAAGAATTTTAGTGATTTATTTAGTGAGTCATCCAAACCAGAGGGCACCAGGGGCTTTCTTCAGATTTCTTACCCCATATGCCCAAAAGTATACCAAAAGCCTAGGGTGAATGCTGCACAGATGTGAATAATAATCCTTTCAGGAGATAGAAATGCCATCTTTATCCTTTAGTCATCATCAAAAAGTACTTATTAAGTGGTGATCTGCCTACTGTCAACAACAGATATTACGGAACTGCAATAATGTGTCTGGTGTTACGGATACGAAATCAGTTAAAAAAAAAAAAACATGGTCCATATGCTCTGCAAAGTGAATTAGTAGACAATCCATTTCCTTTGGGAGCTTAGATTATAAAGGGAATAAGAAACTTCTGGCACCCGTGAGATAATTTTTCTATGGCTCAAAACCCACACTGGAGTCAGCCCTAGGCAACATTTTGAGTGGTTGGAGATTTCTTTTGGTTGAGCTCTCTCATTTCCTTCCCCTTCCTGCACCACTTCTCTTTCCTGTGTCCTCTTCATGCTAATCCCTGCTAAAGGCCTCAGGGACAGAGTAGAAGGGGAGAAAGAGAAGAGGCCTGACTCTTCCTACCAACCGTCAATTGCCATGCCAGGCTAAGATTCAGAGGAGTTTTTGCCCAAATATCTGTGTGTCTTTGCCTTTGCTAGGTTCTGTAGATTACAAGGATATTCTTTCTGGCAAGGAATTTACATTCTAGTGAGAGAAAACACAAATGGTGTGTGTGAAGATATATACCCATACACATATATATATACATTCATATATATTTATCTATATAGGTGTAGATATGCAGAGAGAGACAGAGAAAGACAGAGAGAGCAAATAGAAAGAGAATAAATGCAAAATGCAAAGTACTTTGCATGTGACTGATAATGTCCTTCCTTCCTCCTCCACAAAGACAGTTATCAATATCCCTGCTATGCCCCCTTTTCTCCCCCTCTCCCCTTAGAGTGACTAGGAAATGAGCACTTAACAAGCTGCTGCTTCAGAAAGATTGGCGATCCCTCATCTAAAACTGAAATGGTTAGAAAACTTGAATATGATCACTATAGGTGCTTGAGCTCCTACCTCTCACCTTAATCCAGCGAGTATTCCTTGAGCACTTACCATGTGCTTGCAGCAAAACCATATGCTTTCCCAAGCATATGTTAGCAGTAATACAAATTTTGTGTAGTGGATAGAGCACCAGCCCTGGAGTCAGGAGGGCCCGAATTCAAATCCAGCCTCAGACACTTGACACTTACTAGCTGGTATGACCCTGGGCAAGTCACTTGACCCTCAAAAGAACCAATCATAAAAATTCCTTGAAAGATATACAACTTTGTTCCATAACCTTCTGATTACTAATGTTAATGAGACATAAAACAAGATATTTTCTACTGTGATAGAAGAAGATATCCAGTGAGGAGTCTAAATAGAAGAAAACTTCCTTATAGAGGGTGAGGTCCTCCAGTTAATCTTGTTTCTCGATAACATTTGTGCTGATTTTATCAAGTCCTGGAGCACTGAAAAGCTTCTAAATACCCAGTATATGGCACATATTAGTAAGTATTTATTACAGTGAAATAGGCTCCATTCCAAACACAAGGTGATGTGATAGATAGCCTGCTGACTCAGTGATCTCTAAGGTCTCTTCCCACTGTAAGTCTATGGTCTTATGGGACTTTTCCTCTCCTCTTCCTCATTTTTCTACTCTTTCCTTCCTCTCTCATCTCTCTGCTGAAGCAACTTAAAAATGAGAGTGACCTAATTCAGAGAGAATGGAGGAGAGAATGTATTTATTTTGGAAATTTTGGAAAAAAATTTATCTTGAATTATCTTTTCTTTACTGAAGAGGCAATTTTCTTCTGTGGTATCTGGGATTATTTGTAGCTTTTCAAGTCTGAAGCCAACTAATCCCTGGATAGTTTATTTAACTAAATCTCAGTTTTCCTGGAGTCAGGAAGACCTAGGTCCAGATATCACTTCAGACAACTTGATAATTGTGTGATTGTGGGCGAGTCTCTTAAATTCTCAAGGACTCAGTTTCTTCATCAGTAAGAGGTTCTCATATGATCCTACCATCAATAATTTCCCCCTGAAAAAGAGCAGATTATCTATACACAAAGGAAAAAAATAAATGGGTAACAAATGCCTGTTTTCCATACTATGACCTGTCAATGGAGGGACAAACAATAGAATTGGTCCATCAGTACATATATGGATAATCATTATTAAAAGACAATAAACTAGGGACAGAATTGACTAAGAAGATTGCATGTGAGAAATTTAGGGTGCTTTTAATGACTCCAAATACCTTATTGAAACAAAGACCCATGTTTGTTTTTTAACCTCAGTGTTTTTCTGGTGATACTGTGTAACCACAAGTCATGGAATACCATAGTCTAAAGTTGTAAATTTCCCCAAGGGTGATGAAGAGTTACATGGTAGATATGGGTTGGTGTTCAGTAATTCAGTTGTGTCTGACTCTTTGTGACTCTGTGAACCATAGCATGCCAGGCCCTTCTGTCTTCCACTATATCTCCTGAAGTCTTTCTGTCTGTGGGATTTTCTTGGCAAAGATAACTGGTGTGGTTTGCCATTTCCTTCTCCAGTGGATTACCTTTTGTCAGAACTCTCCACTATGGCCTGTCCATCTTGGGTAACCCTACACAGCATAGCTCACAGTTTCACTGAGCTACACAAGCCCCTCCACCACAACAGTGATACAGGATGGGGATATGGGAAGGCTATTGGATATTATTACCGAAAAATTGTGGAGAAGTACCATAAAGGATATCAACTCACTAGAGGTAATTATGACCAGAAAAGGAGGCGAGATGGTCATACAGCAATAGGCAGCTTACAACATCTATGAATACATTGTCCAAATGTCTGAAAGGAAGGCCCCTTGCACATTTAGTTGAGGACTTAACACATGACAGGACATGGACAAGAATCACAGAGAGACTGTGGATGGATTTTGATCTGAAGTGCTGGGGTACTCACAAGGCTGTGGAAGCCTGGGGCCATGCTTTCATGCATTGTAGAGTTGGCAAAAGTCTGGAAGAGGAAAGATGCTCTTTCTAGAAGCCTGAAGTCCTTCTCTCCTTCAAGGGACTTCTCCTTGAAGAGAGTCTGGAACTGCCTGTATCCTCTCTTGAAGCTGGAAGCCAGAAAATTTCTCTTCTTCCGAGCTCTTGCCAATGCTTCCCCTCACATAGTCACACAGCATCTCCACCAATGAGGAGAGTCTTGTGTAAATGCCAGGCTTGAGCTCTAAATTACAAATGAAACCAAAATATTCATTAAGGTATCCAAGTACTATGTGCCTAGCACTGTGGTCAGTAAAAAAAAAGATACAGAAAAAAAAATAGAAGGCCTTGCCTTCTAGAAGCTTACAATCAGTTCAGAGTTTACAAATTCCTTTCCCCCTTCCCTTTTAAGATCACCTCACTTAGTTTCACGGTAGTTCAGTGGTACAATGGGCCCGGAGTCACAAAGACCTGAGTTCAAATTTGGCCTCAGACACTAGCTGTGTGGCCCTGGGCAAGCCATTTAACCCTGTTTGTCTCAGTTTCCTCATCTGTAAAATGGGCTAGAGAAGGAAATGACAAACTGCTTTAATATCTTTGCCAAGAAAACCCCAAAAGGGATCACAAAGAGTTGGTCACAATTGAAAACAACTAAACAACAACAACAAAAATTCAAAGGAAAATTTAACCAATACAGAAAACCATTTTTCCTGTACCCACGCAACTCCATTGACTTGTTTCCATTATCTGGCAAAAGGAATTCATCACTTTAAACCTTTTGCCCTTTTTTCTGGAGCTATATTTCTAACCAGTCTGTAATACTGGTTGGTAAGATCCCTCAATGGCATCACATTAAGAAGTTTACATACAAATCCAATGATTTTCTTAAAGAACTAAATTAAAATTTTGAAAACACTGAAGAACTTCTTAGATGGCTTTTAACTTTTAAAAAGCTGGAAATGCACAATTTGAAATGGAAACATTTTGTGAAAATTACATACAAGAAGAAAAGAAGCCAGCTTTTCACTTAAATAACAGAAAATCTTAACCTCTATGGGTAAGATGCTTAAGGTGGAGCTCTTTCTCCTTTTTTCATGTGGGTTTATTGATGTCTTAATGTTTTTTACATCACACTCATTTTTTTATATACACTTTCTCCACTCCCACCCCCAGGGAACCTTCTGTAGTAATAAAGAATATTAGTCAAGCAAAGCAGCCAATATAGCAACAGAGAGGTCATATTAGGCATCAGTAGTCTCCTGACCCTCTAGAACAAGAGTACTTAATCATCTGTCCTCTGGAATCAATCTTGGTCATTGCATTTAATCTGAATTGGCAGCCTTTTTTGTTGTTTTCATTAATATCATTTTAGTCACTGTGTCCATTTTTTCCTGGTTCTGCTTTTTTTTACTTTATATCAACACATATAAGACTTCTTGTGTTTCTCTGATTTCCTCATATTTATATCATTTTTATTTTGCAATTATATTCTATTATAGTCACATGCATCATTTGCTCAATTTTTTTGAAGAACAACCTAGGCAATGGATAACCACTTTTTCCAGTTTTTTGTTATCACAAAAAAAATGCCATTAGGAATATTCTCCCATATATGCATATATACATGTGTATAAGTGTATGTCTATACACACATGTGCATGCACATATAATTTTCCCAGAAAGTTTGGACTAATTTGCTGTTCTATCAACAATGTCTAAGTGCACGTGACCTCCCCCTAATATTGGCTATCTTTTATCATCTTTGACAATTTGATGGGTTAGAGTGCCACTTTCTTTGAATCTTTGAGCCACCTTCTATTATTTGGTTTTAAAATGATTTTGTTTTTCTTCCTGTTCTCATCCTATCTCTTTTCTACCTTTCTGTGTCACCTCATGTCCCCCCCTTTCTTTCACTTCTGCAGGTAGAGGGACAGACAAAGACAGATGTGGCTCTATCTATCACTTCTTGCTTCCTGCCCTACCTAATTTGTGCAATGACCTCTGTCCCTTCCAATCCCAGGGGCCACGGAACCAGGCTGAGTCACCTTGCCACCTCATCAGGTGGGAGACTGAGGTTAATTGACTTGTAGGAAAACCCAGCTTTCCTGCCTACAGGTTCAATGCTTCAGGGAATAAAGCACTTCCATCCAAGCCATACCTTCTACCAAGATTAGAAAATGTATTATAATCACATAGGTTTTCCAAGTAGAAAGGTCCTTTAAAAATAACTAAAGCCTTTTTGGCTCTCAAGGGCTTGTATTTATAACTCTTTTGTTGGCCCAATAAAAGGTATCACTTGTCCACTCCCTGTGAAGATACTAATTAGGAAGTAATAATTCTCAGTAAGTGCAAGGAAGGTGGCTCATGGTGTCTTTTTTTTAAGGAACAAAAATAATCCATCCTAGTTGATGGCCTCAAGTAATTTTGAAGAGAAGAACCTATTGCATGAGATACCATATCCATTACCAAATACAATTGAAAGTCATATTGCTAATTACCTTAAGTGTCTTACAATTAAACTGGGCCAAGGGCATCAGTCCAAGAGCACTGAAAGGGAATGGAAAGAACCTTGCCTTTCTTTCACATGAATCCATTGGCCACTAGCATTATATCCTGAATGCCAAAGTAATTTCTAGAAGCTTTCTCTAACTTTCTACTCCCATTCCACTGCCTTCTTAGGAGTAAATTGCTTAAGTGATATTTCCCTATTGCTTGAATCCCTTTTTTCAGTTTTAACATGACCATTCATGAGGTCATATCTTCACCACCATGTGCTAGGTGTATATATGCACAACTGAGGCCCTGAATATACATTCTACTGGAGTTATGCAACATGTTCACAGACATACAGAAAATGCAGGAAAATATTCAAAATAAATATCCAGTGATTTGGAAGAGGGTACTAACTATGGAAGTGGCACCTGAGCTGAGCCTTGAAGGGGCCAAAGGTTTCCAGCAAGCAGAGGTGAAAAGGGAAAGCATTCTAGGTATGGGAGAGTGCCAGTGGGAAGGTAGGGAGGTGAGTGATGGAATATTGGGCATAGAAAATGAGTAAGTAATACGTAATCAGCCTGAAAAGTTAGCCTGGAGATAGATTGCAAAGAACTTTAAACAGCAAGTAGAGAAATTTATAATTCATCCTCAAGGTAGTAGGGAGTCACTGAAATTTCTAGAGAAGATGAGTAGTGTGGTTATCCTTGTGCTTAGGAATATCAATCTGGCAATTTGGCAGCTGTATGGAGGTAGGGTTGGATATACACATTGCTGTTGTTGTTCATTCTTCATTCTTGAGGACCAGTAACATCATGAGTGTGATGTCTTGACTTGTGTGTGCATTGGATTTAAAGGAGGCAGAGCTGTGCAAAATTGTCAGCCTGACTCTCTCCTCCAGAGTCACTGAAGTCCAGGATGCAGTGGGTGACCTTGGCCTGTTGGAGAAGGGAGAGACTGAATCCTTGAAGACCAATTAGGAGACTATTGCGATAGTGCAGGCAAAAAGTGGTGAGGGCCTGGGCCCATGGTGCTGGCTATAGGAGTGGAGAGAAGAGGAGGTAGAATGGACAAGACTTGGAAGCTGTTCTGATATTTGATATTCTCCCAACCTGGGAAAATGAACAGCTGAAGATGACTCCCAGGTTGGGAATCTGTCAGTCAACAAACATTTATTAAGCCCACTCTGTGTCAGGCACTGTGCTAAGGGAATACACAAAGAGGCAAAACCCACCTCTGTCCTCAAGGAACTCACCCTCTGATGGAGAAGACAACAAGCAAACAAATGTACTAAAATAGGAAAAATGGGAAATAATTAAAAGAGGGAAGGTACCAGAAATAAGGAAGTTAGTAGGAGGAGTGAATTTTGAGGGAAAAATAATATATTCTGTTTTAGAAACAAAGAATATTTTCATATTGTTTCATTTGTTTCCTTATCTCAGGTACAGTTTCATTACTTTTCCTTTGATGCCTCATGGGCAACCAGCTCAACACACTACATAGCTAGTAAACGATAAAATTGTGATTTGAATCCAAGTCTTAATCCAACTTAAGATCCATGTAGGTAAACAGGAATTCGGGCTAGGTTCAAAGTAAGGTCTTCCCAAAATGGCCCATCCAGGTTGCAAAGAAGTTGTGAATGGTCTAAAACCAAAATGGTCTAGATCTGGGCATCAAGGACCTTCTTGGGGCAGCATCAGGAAAATAGAACAGAATGAAGAAAAGAATGAAGCAAATGCATAATTTGACAGCCAGAAAGAGCAAGCAGCCTCTCATGGTAAAGGCATATAAGTGGCACCCTTTCCTACCTCAACTGCAATCGCAGAGCTTTGGGCGAGGATAGCATTTTTAAATCACCCTTTCTAGAGGCAAGGGCAGAGTCAGGCGCCCAATACTCTGACCTAGATTTCAGGTCGGGTACAGAGGGCTTGAAACCTGGTGTGAGTATCTCATGACTTGGTGAAAAGCTAATGGTTTTCAAACTTGTGTTTGGGAGAGCAGAACATCTTATGACTGCTGAAAAGCTTAAAGGCCCCCTCTGGTACATCTGACCTTGAAGTTGATTTAATTACCTGCCATATTGTCTTTGTCTCTCTTTATTTAAACTAGTACATGACAAGTGGGTTTGCAGTTGAGAGTAGCTTCCTTGGTTTGCTATCCTGTGTTTGAATAATGAGTAATAATGATAGACTTCATGTAGTGCTTTAAGATTACTTTATAAACATTATCTCATTTGAGTCTCACTGCAACCTCTGAGGTGAGTGCTACAGGAATCATTAGACCATTTTGCAAATGAGGCAACTGAGGCTCACAGATTTTAAATGACTTGCATAGTATATGTATATGTATATGTGTGTGTGTATGTATAGTATCAGAGAGAAGATTGAACCCAGGGATTCCTGACTCCATGCTGTGTCAGTGAGTTCATGGATCATTATAGATATTTTTTGTCTACTTGTTCCCTCTCCTCCATGAAGGGACTAATTCTAGCCAGATGACATTAATTAAGGCATTTGACATTTTTTGAAGCATGTGCATATAACAGTAGTTTTTCAGTCCTGTCTGACTCTTTGTGACCCCATTTGGGGTTTTCCTGGCAGAGATACTGGACTGGTATACCATTTCCTTCTCCAGCTCATTTTACAAATGAGGAAACTCTGACAAGCAGGGTTAAATGACTTGCCCAGGGTCACACAACTAGTGAGTGTCTGAGGCAAGATTTGAACTTAGGAAGATGAGTCTTCTTGACTCCAAGCCCAGTGTTCTATCCACTCACCACCTAGCTTGTCTATTTTTTAAATCAGCTAGGTAATATAGTAGAGAGAGTGTCAGAATTGGAGCTGGGAAGACCTGAGCTGAAATCCTACCCCAGAGGCTTACTATGTCACCCTAAGCAAATGAGCTCTCTGAACCTCCATATTCTCTTCTGCAAAATGAGGATAGTAATAGCACCTATCTCATTTGTGAACATCAAATGAGCTAGCACATCTAAAGTGCTTTGCAATAATATAAATTGTGGTCATGGTTACTATAAGGAATATTCATGCATCAATTCATAATACCTGATGCTATAACCTATCCTGTCTTCATCTTTTGGATCCTAGAGCAAACATTTAGACAGGCTGTCCTTTAGACTCTAGTTAGTGGTACCTCTGGTTTTCCCTGCTCTCAAGTTGGGTGGTAAGTAACCAGCCTTTTTCAAAATGAGGAGACCCAGCATTCTGGCCTAGCTCATGACACATATAAAATGCTAAGACTGGAAGACATCTTTTAGTTAGTTTTCTTGATTCCTGAAGGATCGTAATTTTACTTAAACCAAAGCTCTGCCCTCTAGCAATGGAGACTGGGCAGAATATAACATACAGCTTGGGGAATTCAGTATGAAGTCTGCAATTTTATTAGACCAGGGATGTGCTGGAGTTAACTCAAACTAGCTTGAGAGAGCCTATTATTAAATTTTCAGTGTGAGCAGTTACACCTTGGAAATCTGCAAACACCACAAATCAAAGCTTAATTTATTGTCTTGTTGATTGTCTGGACTTAAGAAGGTGACGGAGAAAGTGTAAATGATGCAGATAAAACTTAAAAGTGTGTCATGTGTTTTCAAAGAGCCAATTGTTAAGCCTTAACTGGCACACCATGACTGGCCTCACAGAAGTTTAATGTCTCACTTGGATCATGCCAGCCTCCATGACTTCCCTCTCCCTTTCCCTTTGATTTACTAAGCTTCCCTTGATACATATACACCTCACTATTTGGGTATTGTGTTAATTTTCCAGGTGTAGGACTTCACATTTTCTTGTGTGTGTTGAGGGGAATATCGGAAGGGGTGAGATAGGAGAGTTTCCAGTTCTTCTATAAGAAAAGGGAAAAGCTAATGTTAACTCAACCCCAGCCCCATATTTGATGATTGCTGTTTGGTACATTCTACAGTGGGCAGTCAGTGGTCAGAGTGCTGGGCCAGCTCAGGACTCATCTTCCTGAGTTCAGATCTGGCCTTAGACACTTACTAGTTATGTGACCTTGGGCAAGTCATTTAACGTTGTTTACCTGTGAGCTGGAGAAGGAAATGGCAAACCACTCAAGTATCTTTGCCAAGAAAACCCCAAATGGGGTTACAAAGCATCAGATATGACTAAAACATGAAACAGTATCATTCTATAGTGATAAAGGAGGGGAAAGGGGGAAGAACAAGGCATGTTACACCTTCTCTGGGAACATGGTGGTTCTGATGTCTGCGTGGTCTCAAATCACTTAGGCTCTGATCATGTTTGGCATCTAAAAATCTCTAAATAAAAAATCCTACAATTTGATTCCATAACCTACTCCAGTCTATCCTGCCTCCCTCAGTGACCTCTTCTACTGCTACATCTTCCACAAGGTCATTTATGCAGTGCTGGCTTCTCTAAGAACTTGGTGTTCCATTTCCCATTTCTTGCTGGACAGTTCCATCTCCATATCTTGCCAGTATCTTAGACTTAACCACCCAAGCCATCATCTCTCCATCCCCCCCAACCAGATAAGTCCTAATTTGAAACGTTTTTTGTCTCCTCACCCCCTTTCTTTCCATTTCTCTGGCAAAACTTTAGCCCAGGACCTCACTATTCCTTGCTTAGGCTATTGTAATGGCTTCCTATATTACCCCCACTTTCAATTTCTTCCCCATCTGATCTCTCTTATATACTACTGTCAGATTCGTTTCCCTCGAACACAGTTCTGAACAGCTCTCTCTTTCTTTAAAAATCTTCTATGTTTACCTCTTTTTATTTCCCCTGGCCAAATAAAATGACAACATCTTAGCTTTACATGTGAGGCCCAACGTAATCTGACCCCATTCCCAAACTCAGCCCTCCTTTAAACTCCTTCATGTATTTTGCTTTCAAACTCATGTTCATTGCACACACCCCATACTTTCCTGTCCCAAGGTTTCCTCAGGCCAGCATTTTGCCTCGAATTGATTCTTTTCTTGTCTAACTCCTGCCCATCCTTCAAGCCCAAGCTCAATAGTTACTTTCTCTGTCTTATTTCTTCTATCTTATTAAGACAGAAGTGACCTCTCCTCTCCTGATATGCTTTTTAAAATTTTTTTTCTTTTTATAATAGATATTTGACAAAATTCAATAAACATGAAAAAACATCATATATAAAGAGCAAAGAGGATTATATGTGAATTTCTATATATGACCTGTATATCTAACCTCTGACATATATATGTAAAATTTCATATAGTAGTAAAAAAAATTGCCCTACCTTTATGTGTCCCTTAATGAACTTCCTTCTGCTCTCTTATGTCAAGTTTTCACTTACACTATTTTTTTCTTTTCTTTTCTTTTTGCAACATTATTACTACTCCTCTCCCAATCCTCCATTATCTCTACTATTGCTATGTCTCATCATCAAATAAAATCTTTCCCTTGTAACAAATAAAAACAGTCAAGCAAAATAATTTCACACATTGGTGTAAAGATGTATGTGTCAGTTTGAACCTAGAGTTTATCATCTCTCTGCCAAAAGGTGGGAAATATGAATTATCATCAGTTTTTGGAGACACGATTGACCACTGCATTGATCATGGTTCTTAGTATTTCAAAGTTGTTTCCCTCTATAACACTACAGTCATGGAATAAGTTGTTTTTCTCATTTTACTTACTTCATTGTGCATAATCTTACACAAGTATTCCTAGGTTTCTCTGAATCCATCCCTTTCATAATTTCTAAGTGACACAATCATATTCCATTACATTTATATGTCAGAATTTGTTCCTCAATTGACAGATATTCACTTGGCTTCAATTCTTTGTTGCAAGAAAAAGTAGTGCTGTAAATAAATTTATATGTATAGTCTCTTTTCTTTGTCTCTGATCTCTTTGGGGTATGCTTAATAGTGGTATGATTGGTTCTAAGTGCAAGCAGTTTAGTGGCTTTGGGGGTATAGTTACAAATTGCTTTCCAGAAGAGTTGAACCAATTCACAGCTCTATCAACTGCAGTAGTATGCCCGTCTTTTCACAACCCCCAAATAATTGTCATTTTCCTTCTTTTATCATATTTGCCAATCTGATGAATGTGAGATAGAATTTCAGTTATTTTTAACTTGTACTTCTCTTAATAGTGATTTGGAGAGTTATCCCATTTGGTTATTGATAGCTTGTATTTCTTCCTTTGAGAACTACCTTTTCACGTCCTTTGACAAGTTATAAAGTGGGAAATGGCTCTTGCTCTTAAATGTATATCAGTTTCCTATATATCTTGTATATCAGTCCTTTATTGGAGAAATTTGCTGTAAAGATTTTCCCCAATTAATTTTTCCCTTCTTTCTACATGAATTTTCTGTTATTTTTCAATTTTATTCAATCATAATTATCTATTTTGTTTTTTATGATAATCTCCATTGTTTGGTCAAGAACTCTCCCCTGCCCGTAGTTATGAAAAGTATGTTTTTCCATGCTGCTCTAACTTTTTTATGGCTTTCCAGATCGAAGCCAAATATCTATTAGACATTTGTCTCGAAATACGGTATGAGAAGTTAGTCCAAGCCTATTTTTTCCCAGACTGATTTCCAATTTTAACAATAGTTTTTATTTTTCCAAAGCAGTAAAATACCAACTATAATTGGTTTCTTTGAGTTTACATGACATTTCATTGCTTCTGGGTTTTGTGTACCTATCGCATTGATCAACTTTTCTTATCTTTTAAAAAAAATTAGTGTGATGTTGTTTTGATGATCACTGCTAAGTAGTATAGTTCAGGACAGCTAGGTGGTCCAGAGTGCCAGGTCTGGAATCAGGAAAACCTGAGTTAAAATCTGACCTCTGACTCTTGCTGTGTGACCCTGGGCAAGTCACTTATCCCTGTTTCCCTCAGTTTCTTCTTCTGTAAAGTCAACTAGAAAAGGAAATGGCAAACCACTCTAGTATCTCTGCCAAGAAAACCCCAAATGGGGTCACAAAGAATCGGACATGACTAAACAACAACAAAGTATGATTTAGGTCTGGTCTTGCTTTATGCTTTTCCTTCCCGCTTTTTCCCCTAGAGATTCCTGATCTTATATTTCTCCAGATCAATTTTGTTATTATTATTATAGTCCCATAAAGTACTTCTTTGAAAGTTTGATTGATATGGCACTGAATCTGAACATTCACTAAGGTGGTCTTATTTTCATTATATTTAGCATGACACAACTATGAATAATTAATATCTCATTATTTTGGTCTGCCTTTATTTCTGTATAGAGTATTTATAGTTGTATTCAAATATACATTCTCTGTGTGTCTTTGTAAGTGGACTACCAGATATTTTCTATTTCCTGCAGTTATTTTAATGCATTTTCTTTCTCTATTTCTGCTGTTTTTGTTTTATATATATACATATATATATATACATATATGTAGGATGATGATTTTGGGGGTTTATTTTATGTTTTGCTACTTTAGTGAACTTATACTTCCTATTAAATATTTTCTAATTGAGTCTCTCGGGTTCTCTGAAGTAACCTCTGCAAAAAGTGATAATTTTATTTCTTCTTTGTGCTTATTCCCTCAACTTCTTTTCATTGCTATAGCTAGCATTTCTAGATCTATATCAAATAACAGAAGTGACGATTTGCCTCCTTACTTTATCCCTAATGTTAATGAAAAGGCCTTTACATGTTTCTCCATAAACTTTTTGCTATAGGTTATGTATCATACCATGGCAAGGCCCATTTACTTCTTTGCTTTTTAATGTTTTTAACAGATGAGTGTTGTATTTCTTCAAAGGTTTTTATTACTGCATTTATTAATATAATTTTGATTTATATATTCTTATCTTTGTTTCAAACACCTCACCCAGCAGTAGTTATTAGTGTAAAGGAAGTAAAGGGGGTAGATAGTATCCCACCTAGAGCATGATTGGTTTTGTGTAGCAAAGTACAAGATGCCTCACCTATAAGAAATATAAAGGACAGTCCCCATTCCATGGGGCATGAATACCCCAGAGGGGACTGGGCCTGCCCAGGTTTGGCTCATGTTTGCCTTGAGGGCTTACCTCAGTTAGGTATAAGATTAAATAAAGTCATCCCTCTCTGCTTATAGGCTTTCCAATTTTTCCTATTGGAAATTTGTTTTTACCTTGGGTATGATATATCTCCCCTGCATGTGGAACTTCTAAAGGGGAATCAGTCTTCAAGTCAATCTCCGCTATGCCTCAGCCTATGCTGAAACAGAAGCATGCCTAAATAACCTAAATAACCACCTATACCATTATTAATTATATACACGAGGATTAACAGCAAGGGGAATAAAGTGATATCAATAAAAGTATAGTGAGTAATGCAAGAGTAGAAGGGGAATAGTTTGGATAGGAAGAAGTTGATGGCTTACACTAAAGGATTCAGGGGCAGAATCAGCTCCCCTTCAGCCCCTCCTCTTGAATGGAAGGCAGCAGAGAATGTGGATGAGTTACACAGTTAATGGTGGGTAGGGGCGAGGCACACTCAAGAGAAGGGTGAGAAACAGGAGAAAGGGAAGTTTCTATGTTCAGTGTCTTACCAACCATCTCCTTTGGTTTTCGGCTTTGACATCTTACAAGTCTGATAACTTGGTCCTGTCTTCATGGCCTTCCAGGTGCAATGGGACAGAGCAGAAGGGAAGGGCACAACATACCAGTGTCTGACCTTCTAACACCTCAGCTCAACCCTGCTTACTTGTCACTCTCAGCGAGAAGAGTAAATCTCTTCTCCCGGGTTCCTCTTCTCTGAAGCCAAATTCCAAGAAGTGTCAGCAGATGGCATTTGAGTCTCCATTCTCAACAGCAGCACTCAGCATCCAAGAATTACATTAATAAGCATATATACATATACATAATCTTTATCAACAATTATTACTGAATTGCAAGGCAATAATTTTAGAAGCTCAGGAGATGAAAGACAAGACATCAATCTCTGCCCTAAAGGATTTAACAACCTAGGTGGTGAGACATGATGTATGCACATGCACATAGCTAACAATGCAAGAAGTCTGATAACTGACTGCCCAACACCAGGAATAACAAATGAGTGTTAAAAAGAATGAGTAATAATAAGGATTCGTTGTTGTTACTGTGTCTGAATCTTTGTGACACATTTGGGGTTTTCTTGGCAGAGATATTAAAGCAGTTTGCCATTTTCTTCTCCAGCTCATTTGACAAATGAGGAAACTGAGGCAAACAGGGTTAAGTGACTTGTCCAGAGTCACACAGCTAGCAAGTGTCTGAGGCCAGATTTGAACTCAAGAAGATGAGTGTTCCTGACCTCAAGCCTGGTACTCTATCCACTGCAACACCTACCTGCCCCCTTATCTGCCATGCTTAGAGCAGCATTTATCAAGAGCACTTTCCTGAAACTCTCAGTCTCTGACTTTCCTATTCTGGTGACTCTTCCTGCTTTGCTCACCTTGTTGAGCCAATTCCTGCAAAAATAAAAGCAGCTGGTCTCTAAGAGGTCAGGTGACACATGTTCTTTTTCTGGAGGCAGCCTGATAAATGTGATAGGTTGAGAATCATTACACAGTGCTGTGAAAGAGACAGGAGCCGGAATTCAGGCTGATGGGAGAAGGTGTGTTGTAGGTGAGGCAGCACTGGACTAAATAAGAGCCAAGAAAAGCCCTGCCTCTGCTAGAAACGAATTGTGTCAAAGCTAGAGAATTCTGGGATAGCATTGACTTGAGTCTTTCACGTCCATTGCAGCTCTCACAACAAAACAAATCCATCAACAGTTATGACTCAAGACCTACTGGGTTCAAGGCACTATGCTATATCTCAAGAAGATGAAGTAAATGACACAGTGTCTACCCCAAAGGAAATAACAGCTTAATTGGGGAGCCATGGTCTATTCATATGATTTTGGGCAAATCATTCATTCTTTCTGGGCCTCAATGTCCGTATCTGTTAAATGAGAGGAATAAGAGGTTACCTAAGGCAAGGGCCTTTTCCCTAGGTTCTGTGAACTTGTTTTTATTTAAATATATATTTAATAAGTATTACAATATAATTGGTTTCTTTTTGTAATCCTCTGCGTTTTATTTGATGCATTTGAAAATACTTTGAAGAGTCTGTAGGCTTTACCAATCAGATTGGCAATGGGGTCCATGACCCAAAAAAGGTCTATCCCCTGCTCCAAACTATTCTGCCTCTTGTTTAATGTACAATTTTAAAAAAAATAATATATTTTTATTTATTTCATTAAATATTTTCCAATGACATTTAAAAATTCTGACATTCATTTTTAAAAATTTTGAGTTTCAAATTCTCTCCCTCCTGCCTGTCCCTCCCCCACCCCTTGAGATGGCAAGTAATGTGATATCAATTATGCTTAATGTCTAATTAAAACTATTAGCACCAGATTGCCAGAGGCATATATCCTTGTCACAAAAACGGCTAAGCGCCATAAGACCCGGATGGTCTTTGAGGTCTCTCCAGTTCTAACATTCTATGTCCTTCTGAAAGAAATTGAAATTGTTTTCTTTCTGGTTTTGGTTGCTTGTAACTGTTTCCTCTAATCTTTCTGGGAAGAGGCCAAACAAAATGGTACTTTGACTGAGGCAAGGTGATCAAATGAGTTTGTTTTGATCCTAAAGTCATTACTATTATTCTGGGTTTGTGAGATGACCTGTCAGGAAAGTAGCAGAATCTTGAAAATCATACATGCTTCTCTACTTCAGGTTCTGGGAGGGCTTACAAACTCTTGCTGGAGGCAACTGTCATGTCAAAACATTGTATTTAGAGTCAGGAGACCTAACTTCAAATCCCAATTCCGCCATTTTAATTGGGTGTCACTGCTTTAGTACTTGTCACACCATCTCTCTCTAGCCTCAGCTAGACTTCTTTTTGCCCATATTATAAAATGAGGGGGTTGGACTATCTTTGTGGTCTCTTCTATATGGTTTTTCTGGGATCCTGATCTTTGATGATCTTTGTCTAAACATTGCTCTTCGAGAATGAAGAGGAAATTAAGCAAAAGTGATAGTTCCATGAGATAACCTCTGGGCTTCTTCCTCTGACCTCAGGCCCTAGTCCCTTAGTCCCTTTGATTTTCAACGTGGGAAATGACTTAAGAGGTATGGAGCATGAGTCATCCTGGAAATGGGGAGAAAGGTAAATCATAGAATCCTAGGATTTTATAGTTGAAAGGGACTTTAATCTTATCTAGTCTAGTCCACTGCTTTACAGATAAGGAAACTGAGGCTTAGAAGAGTGAAGGGTCTTATACAAAGCCTAATAATTGGTAGTAAGTAAAGGAGCCAGGATTAGACCAAGGTCCCTTGTGGGCTTTCTCTGGGGAGGTACACATGAAAGGAAATCTTCTTCCGTGAATTTTTAAAATGCTGAAAATCAGGGAAAGACATCAGAAATGACTAAACCACTAAAAGTTGCTTTTAGCCCATAAATACGCATACAGATAGAGTTTTCTCCCCTTATTCTGTATATGTTGGAAGTGTTTCAGGTCAGAAAAGCCCATTTGGACAGCCTTTAAAAGTATTTCTCTATTACTATGGGTTCAGCACACAGATGCTTTTTCTTTATTTGAGAGCATAGTAGCAAATCTGAATGAATAGTGGCTCCACATGAAAGGAAACCAAGCCAGGAATAGACAGAAAGCTGTCTGGTTCAGCTGTGGTCCTTGGGGCTTTGTGTTTCTTCCCAGACAGCAGGAGATTCTGTTGTTCCCTGTTTCACCAATGCCCCTTTCCCCTCTCTCCTCTAGAAGGCAGAGAGGAGTGGGCAAGAAGGGAAGCTGGCAGCAGCGGGTTGCCACGGTGGGAGAGGAGGCTGAGAAGGAATTGTTTGACTGGATGTAATCCCCACCACCAGGCCCTGAACCAGAGAACTTTTGCAGAAGCAATGGAGACTCTCTGTGGGTTTCCATTTTGCTTACTAAGCTGCTGGCCCCACAGGGTTTACTTCTGCCTATAACAGAATAGGGATCAGAGAAACGGGCTGACTGCACATATATTATTGACTATTTCAGACATTTATTAATAGATAAATGCATTGCCGCACTCCTTGCTGCTTTCTGTCACAGTATATTAGAAAGGATGGTTTGCAGAGGGGAAGAATTCTGCATAGTGGGGGCTGTTGTGAAGGAAGAACGGTAGAAAGGAGGGGTGGAGATACATGTGTTTGTGTCCATGTGTCTTACGAAGTTCATAAATGAATTTTTAAAAAAAAAATCCTTGTCTCCTCTGAAGGGCTAGAAAATCAATTACTGAATTAACTTCCATATTTCACCCCTGCCCAGTCTTCATTCCCCGCTCCCCACACCCCATTTTAAATTCTTAAAAGATCTGAGATAAAGAATTAGAATGAATGGCAGGACCAGTTAGTAAATGGTAGAGGACTGTAAACCTCTGGGCAGGGAAGCTTTCCAGGAAGAAAGACTAAAAATAAACAATATTATGTACTCCTCAGAGGGGGCTGCCCCTTCCTTCAGTTTGATGAAGTCTTCAAAGCATCTAGGCACTCCCTCAGCCCTGGAATAAGCCATTTGCCTGTGAAAGGTAGTATTCAGGAAGGATACACACAAACAGTACTAATAGTGATTGAAAGTGGCAGGGGCTTGGTGTGTGATTGCAGTGTATGTTTCACTCCCTGAAATATGTGCCACTGATGTTAACCCCTTCTAAGAGCAACTAAAACTTAGCTTCCTGCTGACCTTTCTGCTGAAAATAGACTCCATCATTTTGAAAGGAAGGTTGCTATTAGTTTTCTGCATAATAGGGACTAATCTATTTCATATCTGTGCAGTGTGTTTGTATATGTACACATGTGCCTAATATATACACATCTATAGACGTATATGTACATGCACAAACATACATTTTAATAGTTTCAATGGGAATAGCCACAAAATTGCTCAAGTCCAACAGAAGAACAAAATCAAATCAGTATGTAAGGATTTTTTCATAGCCCCATGAACTATTTTCATAAAGTATGGAATTTCTGAACTGGAAGATAATCTAGGGTGGCATTGTTTTTATACTGTTTTGAATCCTGCAATTTCACAACTGGAGGGGATTTGATAGGTCGTCTAATCCAATCCCATCATTTTAAAGATGAGAGAACTGAGGCCTAGACAGGTAATGTGACTTGGAATAAAACCAAAACTGAAACCCAGGTCTCTTGAAGTCAAGTGTATAATTCTTTACTTTATATCACACTACTTCATTTGTTTTTGTACTTTCAGAAGGAGGGAAACAAGTATTTAAGTATCTACTATGTGTCAGTGCCAATCTATAAGTGCAAGATCTTTCCCTTCTCCCCCTCCCCTCTCTCCCCCTTCCCTCTCATTGAATAGGCCTCAGGTGGGGCCAACAAAGGGAGGCCTGTTAGAGGCAGGCCCACACCCTTGCACTAACTACATGTGAGGCTCCAGGCCCCACACCTTTTTGCTAAGTAGAGTCTGAGCCCTCAGGGCTCTGAACAGGGTATAAGAGCTCTGAGGTTGGTGTTTTGCCTTTGGGGGCACACTCATTGAAAGAGTATTGGTGATGAGACTCTGGGTAGCCGTTGAAGCAGCCCCCACCCACTTTGAAAAACCCAGATGTTGGTGCTTCTCTGGTAACTATGTATTGAGATATTGGACAGACAGACAGAAGCCTGTCTGCTGGTCGGTGTTATTTGCTCTGTTTATTTAATTTCTGTTTGTAATTGCTCTGAAGTTCAAGGTGCTAGCTTTCCCCCTGAACTAAGTGAATGGTATATGTATGTTTAATCAAAGTGAGATTTTTAACCCCTTAAAGCTGCTTTCCTTAGAAATGCAGATCGAATAAGCTGTCCTAGCAGTCCTCCTGTATGCTGGTGTTATTGGCCTTACACCTCCACAGTAGCCGCAAGCAACATTGTTGTTACAGTCAGGCACTACTAAGCATTTTATATATATTAAATTTTTTTTAATTAAAAATTTGATCCTCACAACAATCCTGGGAGGCATTTGGGGTTATTAAAATCTCCATTTTATAACTGAGGAAACTGAGGCAAAGAGAAAGGTTACATGACTTGCCAAGGGTCACACAACTAGTAAGTATTTAAGGCTAGATTAGAACTCAGGTCTTCCTGACTCCAGGCCTAGCATTATATTAGGTCACCTATCAGGAAATGGTTGGTACTTATTTATATACAAGCTAGGTGTTGCAGTGCAGAGAGTACTAGACTGGGATTCAGAAAGCCCTGAATTCAAGTCCTACATCAGATACTTATTTTTAGTTGTTTCAGTTATATGTGACTCTCTGTGACTCCATTTGGGGTTTTCCTGACAAAAAGCCTGGAGCAATTTACCATTAATTCTCCAGCTCATTTTACAAATGAGGACACTGAGGCAAACAGGGTTAAATAACTTGTCCACAGTCACCCAACTAGTAAGGTTTTCCTGACTCCAAGCCCTGTTCTCTATCCACTGCCCCACCTAGCCACCTTCAGATTGAGTGAAACTGAGCAATTCAATTAAGCTCTGTTTGCCTCAGTTTCCTAATCTCTAAAATAGTACCTATGTCTTGGGTTGTTTGTGAATCAAAGGAGATAACACATATAAAGTGCTTTTCAAAACTTTAAACATTATATAAATGCTAGCTATCATTATTTTTTAAATGTCTCAAATCTTTCCTGAATTCTTTATTGGTGATTTTCTGTGAGGTCATTCAGTTCTCAATAATACTCCCTGGTAGAAGGAACCAGTGGTGTAGATGCTTCCAAACAGTATCTAATGTGAAATCTTCCATTCTTGGTTTGGAAAGCACTTTAGAGGACTTTTATGCATCAGCTATACCTTTCTGACTAGGCTTGACTTAAGCTAATGTGAATGTTAATTTGCACTCCCTGAGCATACCCCAGGGAGAAGTGACCCAAAAGTCTGTCAGGTGGCATGGAGAGAATGACCCAGGAGATTGGTAGATGGCATGGGAAAGTTGACCTAGAATTAAAATATAGGCTGCTTAATGGCTGACTGCTCGTAAATAATGCAGAGACCATAGAAATCAGTGCTCCAGTAACTGGAGGAGATAACAGGGAAGAAGTAAAAAAAAGTAGAAGTCTAGACTAGAGCTGTAGGGAAACCCCCTGGATCTATCAAAATAAGTGGAGCAGAAATCTCCCTTTCTTGGTCTTTGTGTCACTATTATTAGAACAAACATGCCTGACTGGACTAAGCCATACTGTCTTCACCTACCAGAATGCAAGCTCAGCCATTGAATCATTGTTAAAAGAAAAAGAAAGGGGGTTGTTGGTGTGGAGACACTAGGCAGAGCTTGATGTGGTGGGGAAAGCCCATGAATGATATGGATCAATTTTAGTTAAGATGTTGCTTAGGAAATCAGATAGTCTTTCTGGGACAAGATCCATTAGTGCCTGTCTTAACTGACTCCAGCAGACATATAACACCGTCAAGACTGTGAAACCAGAGGACATAACTAACCAGAGAAAGTAGTAAATAGTTTCCCTTTCCTTCCTCTAACAAGAGATAAAACTATTGTGGCAACCTGGGAGTGAAATGCACACCTGAAAATACACGGTAGAAATCCATTATATGGTCTAGGCTGATAAAGGAAGAGATTTCAGTTCGAGCAGGGGTGACAAGTTCCTTCCTTGTTAAGTGAATTGCCCTTGTGGTTGCTGGCTCTTCCAAGCAATACCAGTGCTAGAATTCACTGGTTGGGTTCACATCATTATAGATTGTTCTAGAAAAAAAATTTATATGCTCCATGCCACAATAAAGATGTGAAACATTTCTTACAAGGGAGAATCTGTGTCCCAAGCACAAATCCCTAAAAATTAATACTCCAAAGAGTTCCATAATGCTGAAATAGGGAGGGTCTGTGAGAGGTCAGATAGTCCAATCCCCTGACTACCCCCTCCCCAAATCTCTGGACAAGAAGTCCTTTAAGCCTAAAACAAATTTCTTTTGTCAAAATTTCAGCCCATATCCTCTGGCTCTGTCTTTCATAGAGATGGACAGCACCTGTCCCCTTTTCAGCTTCACTGGGACCTCACCAATAAGTTGCCTGTGAATTTTCCCCTGATTCAAAAGACTGTAGTAGTTTTAGAACAGGGGTCCCCATGGGTTTGATCACTCAGGATGGACTGATCAGTTGCAAAGCTTATGCATGATGTGGCAGATGTCTCAACACCTCATCTTTTGGCCTCATAGGGCCATGTGCATTTCCAACAGAGATGCAACTGTTCTACCTCCAGCTAAGGGATGATGGTTTTTGTTTTTTTTCTTTGGTGGAGGCAAAAGGGGTTTCCAGGGATCTGTTATTTCATTGAAGAGCTCCCAGAAAGGAAACCCTTATAGATGTAGATCAACAACCATTCTAAAATTTATAGTTCTGGAGAGTTGCTTGAAGAAGTGAGAGGTTAAGTGATTTTCACATGTTCATCCAGCCAATGTCAGAAGCAGAAATTGAACCCTGCTTGTCCTAACTCCAACATCCTATCTCCACTACTCCATCCTGCCATTCTATCTCACTTTAGAACCCTGAAATTCCTGTATGGATCAAGGGCATTAAATACTGGAGTGACAGGCACTAGCCCCTGGAATACTGATATCAAACCATTAGCCCTTATCCTTTCCTAAACCTCAGGATTTAAAACCTATGAGTGATGGGCCTAGAATTGATTTCTCAGAATATTCTCTATTCAGTTGCCTAGCCAGGTTTGGATTTTTTTTATTTATTTCTTCAGTCAGGAAAGCAGTCTGCTCTTTTTCTAAGACTCTTAGCGGAAGGAGAGCTTGAAGGACATGAGGCAGTTAATTAACCCATCCCCTCTCTCTCCAAGCTGTCAGAGGCACAACTGGAATGGATTAATTTGCTACCAGCCTCTGTTGGTTTTGGTAATGGCTTCCCTCCTGGGGGGAGTTGACCTCCTGATCTCCAGTGAGAGTCTGACTTGTTAGTCAACAGCCAGGTCAGTGAACCAGAACATTCCTCAGTAAGCTGTTGAATAAAGCATCTGTCTCTTAGTTGCATGCTTGTTTATTGGTTCATCCCTTCTCTCCCCCTGCCCCTCCACTTCCCCAACCTCTCTTCCCAAATTCAAGAAAATTCTTCAAAATGTAAAGGTCTACCTGGATTGGCCCTGAGTTCAACTATATAGTACCCTGTTGGTGATCTGAGATGTTGGGTTTTTACCTGTCTTAGTAAACAACTATTCCCAGGTTTTCTTTCATGGCCTCCAGGGCTCAGTGACCTCTGACCTGTAGGCCAAGCCTGGCTCATTCCCAAACTGAGATTAGTGAAACAGAAGCTTACCTTGCTTTACTGCTTGGTTCCTTCCTTTTTCATCTCCTCCTTCAAATGCATTTCCAAATATACACAAACTCTGCCTCATGGGTTACAATTCTTCTGACTGAAAGTCTGTTTCTATAACATAAGTTGGTTGGTTGTTGTCCTTAGTCCTCCAAGAGGACCAAAGTAACATCACTATGCTTGAGTCAAGATTCAGTGTGTCCAACTGTGGCTGATCAGGCCAATACAACATAAACACAGCAAAGGGATAAAGCACCTTGTAATTGAAGGTGAAAGCACCTAATGTTCCTTGATCCAGCCCAATCTAATGGTTCCCAAAGTAAGGCCTTCAAACCTGAAGAGGTCATACAGATATTACAGAGGGTCCATGAATCCATACATAAATCCACAAATAGATAAATACATCTTTTGGGAAGCTAGGTGACAAAGTGGATAGAGCACTGAGTTTGAAATCAGGAAGACTCATTTTCCTGAGTTTGAGTCTGGCCTCAGACACTTACTAGATCCTAGTGTTTCAACAATTCGGCTAGCAGCTGCTGTGGGGGTGAAAGACCAACACAAGCCCAACAACAAGAACACTGCCAGCACAGTTCTTTGATCTGCTTTACTAAGGAAAGCAACACTAAGGGGTTAACAATCTTGCTTTAATCCAACATACAAATATCATTCACTTAGTTCAGGGGAAAAAGCCAGCATCCTGAACTTCAGAGCAAATACAAACAAATTACAAAGATACATTATAAACAGACCAAATACAATTGTATTTGATCGTATAAGAAACCATCAACATCTGGGTGAGCTGGGAGGCTCTTAAAGCAGCTCCCCAGAGTCCTGAGGCTCCAGGAGTGAGAGTCTCAAGCAAATAGTTCTGTTCTCTCTTTTTATACACTCTTTAGCCATCATTAAATATCATCTGAGCAACCAGAACTCAGGCTTCTGCTATTGGCTCTGGTCTTAGCAACTCCCCTTAGGACACTGAGGGCTTTACTCCCACATAGGCTTAACACCTAGTAGATAGGGGTGTGGGCCTGGGGCTTTGCACCTGGTAAGGTTTAGTCAAAGGCACTTAATTTATGATTCCAAAACAATAAAAAAAAGTCCCAACTTAATTGATGTTACAACTAGGCAAGTCAACTTAACCCTGTTTGCCTCAGTTTCTTCATTTGTAAAATGAGCTGGAGAAGGAAATGACAAACCACTCCAGTATCTTTGCCAAGAAAACTCCGGATAGGGTCATGAAGAATCAGACAACACTGAAAAAACAACGATAGCAATATGAAGGCAAATTACAGGCGGTTCCTTTATGAACTATGTAAAATAAAATAGATGGCACAGTAGATACAATGCTGGATGTGAAGTTAGGAAGCTCCTACTTAAAAAGTTTAGGGACTTCGTAGTTGTATGACTGTAGGCAAGTTGCTTAATCATTCTGTGCCTCAGTTTCCTCATCTTCAGATGGGGATAAAAATAGCACCCTACCTCATATGGCTACTGTGAGGATGAAATAGCTTAATATATAAAATTCTTTTCAAATCTTAAGGTATCACATAAGTGTTGGTTATTATTATTATCTCACATACACATGGTATCCCAATAAAAGACCCTGGGGATACCCTATATTACTATTTTTCAAAAGTATACAGCTTTTGTGATGAACAAAATGAAAATTTGTTTAAAAAGCACTAAAAACTTAATAGTTTTTGTCATTGTGTATTTATCAGTCAACAAATACTAATAGTACAAGTGCTTTCAAGTAGAGGTAGCAATCTCTGATATTTGTGATATTTAAGAAATTGACCTTGAACTTGAAAAAGTTAGGAATTGTTCATCTAATCCATGCATCATTTGTTCCATGAGGGCAAGGATCATGTCTTCATCATTTTTGTGTCTTTGTAGGGTAACATTTCTTAAACTTTTTTTTATCTCAAGACCCTCTTTTTCATCTCAGGACCTCTTAAAAATTGAGAGCTTTTGTCGCCGTGGGTTATATCTCTCAATATTTACCCTATTGGAAGTTAAAACACCTTAAGAATTATTATGGAAATAGTTTTGACCTTGCTGAGCTCTTGAAAGGGCCTCACGGACCCCCAGATATTCTTGTACTACCTTTTGAAAATCATTGCTCTAAAGTATAGCCTAGCACTTCACATGCAGTGAATGCTCAAAAAAACAGTCATTTGAATGTATTTATGAATCACTGTCCTGAGACACTTTTTTCTAAAATAAGCCACTTTCATAAACCGGCACCAGCTGACTAACCTACCACGTAGAAAATCACACAAGAAAAAGGCAAAATTGTTTAAGGTATGCTTAATATTCTTATTGCCTATAGAAGCCACTATCCTTCAATTGACCACAACAATGCTACACAGTTCCTTGGCTGGTTGTTGCTAGTTATGGAATTGGTTATAAACATAGATCATCACAGCAAACTTTAATACTCAAGAGTGAGTGGAAGGATATTCCTTCTGCCAGGTGCCAGTTATATTAAGGAATTGTAGAATTGTAGAATTTTAAAGCTGAAATGGACATTAAGGATCAAATCTGCAAGTCCTTCTAGTGGTCAATTTACCTTTGGACTCCTAGTAAGTTAAGCAGTGCCCCAACATGTGGTAGGTTCTTAAAAATGCTAACTGAACTGAAGTTAATTAGCAACATGGAGTCATAGGAAATCATAATAATAAGTTCTCAAAGATGGACTTAAGTAATATTGACGACATACTCTTTACTATATAGATTAGGTAGGCATCTTAGGCTTTATCAAGAGTTGGCCTCTAAATTTGTGGTACAGTAGAAATGCATCTTTTTTTCCAGTGGCAAGTCTCAATGCTAATAGATTTAATGACATGCTCTCAAAAAAATATGGAACATTGCAAAAAAAATGGGATAACTGATAACAAATGAATTGATTAAGAAGATAAATAATTATCCAAAGGCATATTTAGGAGGGGTTTTTTTGTATTTAACATGGGGTGTTCTTATATATGTCTGTACTCATTCTTTTCTGTCCTCTGGCCATATATGCAATCCTTAAATCTGAGTTCCTTTATAATATCCATGAATGAAAAATAATAGTATTTAATAGCACTTAGTATTTAATAAGCACTTACTATGTGCAAAGTACTGTGCTAATCACTGGACATACAAACAGGAAAGAAAGACAGGCCGTGTTCCTAAGGAGCTCCCATTCTAAGGGAGGACAACACATATGGAAGGTTTCAGCCGGAAGTCAGATGGAAAGGTCTCATGGTCCTTAGGACATAGCAGCAAAGCTGATGGTAATTGCCTCATCTTCAGTGCCATTTCCACTGATAAAACTTTACCACTTTCTGATGTTGAACCGTTTAATATGCTAAGGATTTTGGTGGCAAGAACTTTCCTTTCTGCATCTTCGATAGATCTTTACGGTTTTTACACATGCAGGGGCAGTTTCAAGGTTGCATTTCCATGAGGGTTGTTTCCCAGGGTAATGGCTACAGATACTGGACTCTAATCGTTGCTATTCCCAAGGCTTTGGGGTTCAGGGGACCATGCTGTCTCCATTTGGGTCTGAGGGGAGATTTTGGTCAAGGTAGTGATGGTACTGGCACATACTGTCTTCTCTCTCTCTCTCTCTCTGTCTCTGTGTCTGTCTGTCTGTATGTCTGTCTGTCTCTCTCTCTGTCCCTCTCTCTCTCTCTCTCTCTCTCTCTCTCTGTCTGTCTCCCTCTCTCTCTCTCTCTCTCTCTCTCCTATACATGCCTTGCTTCTTCATGTCTGCCCTGTGACTGGCAAGTGGTTGTCAGTTGGTTTGGGGATGGGTGGAGAGCTCTAAAGTGTTGCTTCCCCACATGATGGTTGTGAGGGCTTGACTAGAAGCATGACCAGGCACCTGTGGGGTGCTGCTGCATAAGCTTTTATGTTTATCTACCTGCTGGTGGCAGTTGGTCAGCAAGTGTGGTTTTCGGTGATGAGGAAAATGAAGCCCCTTCTTGATGCTGATATCTCTCCTCAAGGATGGCTTCAGGTGCTGGGCTGAAAACAAGTCTGTGGTATGGGGGACACTGCTATTACCAAGGCTCTGGAGTTCTGGGGAGTGGTGTTTCCATCAGGTTCTAAGGGAATAGTGGTTCAGGTGGTGGCAGTAGTTTGACTTGCTTGGCGCATTATACCTCTTTTGTCTCCTCCAGGTTGCATTGCTATTTCGGGTAGGATGATTTGCCTATCTTGAGAGTAGTAGTTGGTTGGCATAGGATTTCAAGCCTCTAGAAAGGGAAGCAGTGATCATGTGATTCAAAGTCCAGTATACCTGTCAGTATATGCATTGACATAAACAATGGAATCTCAGATGTATGAAATGACTCAGATATAATCTGGAGAGAAAATTAACATCCAAATTTGCTTAATAGATACTTCCTTTTGTTAGTGACTCCTCCTGGATCTTCAATCCACAAAGAGGGTGGTGCTTAGATTAGAAACAATGTTTCAAGAAGGAATATGTGAGTGTGGGGGACATAATAAGGTGCAAGGAAAGTAAGACTTATTATTTAACTGAGTAGGAATGGGAGAGAAACCAGAATCTCAGGAAGTTTCACGCTAAGTTGGACTTAAGGATATAATATCTTCCAATACCAGGGGAAGATAGTTCTGTGTCACCCAAAGATGCAAAACTCAAACTTCTCCCAACCTCCCTGTTTTCTTTTTCCTTTGACCTCTACATCATCTACGCTTCCTATTGTCTTTCAAGTTGAAATAGAATTTAAGGGTAACGCTACCCTGACACAGTGTGTTTGGAGAGGTGATTTTAAGGATGAAAAGATAAAAGATGAACTGGCAAACTTTCAGCAAAAAATAGGGAAGCCTAGAAAAATGCACAGGAATTAAGAGGAGGCAAAATGAACAAAAGAAACTAGCTAGGATGTGATGAGTCTCATCAGAATAAAGCAAGTAAAATGTGAAGCCAGGAGGGTAAATTGAAATATGTCTAATGTTGTCATAAATTGAACCAGATTCTCAGTGCATAAAGTTGGCCCTGAGACCCTCAGCTTCTTTAATGGCTCAAGCAATAATTTCCTACATGGAATCTTTCTCGTTTCTAATAGTCACAGCAGCTTCCTAAAGAGATTAACTTACCCCCAAGAAGTGATTTATATCCTGGAATTACTTGACTCAAGGTGTGTTAAGAAAAATGATGGCATGATTGGAAATGAGTAAAATAAACTCCAGGGGGACACACTGCTGTGCTAAACAGTGCAAGGGACTTGAGTAATCTTCTGGGTTATGCCTGGACTGACAAGTACATACATATTAATGTATAGTTCCTATCCACGGCAAATTCAATGTTAGATGAAACAATATTACAAGGAACATTTGATTCCTCAGGAATAATGTTATAAATAGGCAATTGCCAAGACTGTGCTACAGCAGATTTTCACAATTTTATATTTCATTTTGGTTATGTTATTGCAGAGGGATGTATTTTAGGGGCAACTATTCACAGAGTATGCCTGTATACTATTTCTAATGTTCTATAGAGAAGGAGCTAATTCATTTGAGAACCCCAGACAAATTTTGGCCAATGAATTCACAGGGAGAAATGGATATATTGGGTTTTGAGTTTGAGGTAAGGAGTTGGAATCGGGGAAACTGATCTAAAACTTTGAAGGGTGAAAGTAGGTATTAGGTCAGAGCAGATATTGTGTCAGGAACTAGGCAGACAGATGGGGAGGGAAGCAGGACAACATGGAGAACAAAACAAGGTGGATAGGCCGATGTACAGGTAAATACACAAGAACCAGGAGATCTGTGGAACCTGAAAAGGCAGGAGCTGTCAGTAACAAAGAAGGCCTCATTAGCAAAAGTGACCCTTTAGCTCATTCCATTGTTTTGAAATGCTTTCTTTTAAAACAGGAACTAATCCCTGTACATGGCTAGCCTCCAATTTATGGGCAAAAAAAAAAATTGAGTACCTGGTTAGAGTAAGGTAAAAGAGAGAAAGAATAAATGAAATGAATGAAAGAAAAGCATTTATTAATGTATTGCCAAGTGATAACACTAGATATAAAGAAAAAAGCCGATTTTTAAAAAAAGTAATAACAGCCTCTGTTCTCAAGGAACTTATATTGTAATAGTGGGAGATAATGTGAATAGGGGAGTGATGGCTACAGTGGGTGACTGGGGTTTAGAATGTTACGGGGATGTTAGTGGAGCCATGGGAAAGTAGATTTCTTTCTAGTAGCTGGGCAGTATTGATTTGATTATGCTTCTTGGAAGGAGGGAGTGGTCTGAGATCAGAGAAGAAGCCAAGGAGGCCAGTGTTAAGGTGGATGAGGAGAAGTTTGAAGCATGAATGGAGCCTGCATAGATGTATGGGGTCATGTGAAGCACTCATCAGTCACAAGGTAGGGGGAAGGGAAAGGAGTCCCAGAAGTTCAAGACACGAAGGTGTTAATGTAGGCCATGGTATGTGATGACATAAGAGTCAAAGTTCCAGAGATCCAATCATTTAACAAGGCGAAAACTGACCTTCTGGTAAAGAAATTCTAATTCTAATGGAATTCAAATTCTCCTAATCCCAGGATATAATGTCCAGTTTTTACTATGAGCTCACCTATGGGATGACTCAACCCAAAGCAACTAGTATAAAATGCCTTTTTCTCTTCCCTTTAACAGCAGTCTCAAACCTGGACGTGGAGAGTAAATTGAGCGTCTGCTACCAAGCCCCGTGGCACCAGCAAAGAAACATTTTCCTTCCTGCAACAAGGCCCCCCTGTGTGGAGGAGCTGCATCGTCAAGCTAGGCAGAGTCTTCAAGCTCTCCGCAGAGGTAACTGAGGCCAAATGGTTAGGGCCTGGCAGCAGAATGGAAAAAGGGTAGAGCAATGATTGGGCCATTGCGGGGTACTAAGATATCTGGTGAGGGCATAATAAGAATATACAGTTAATGATTGAATGAGTGAATGAATAAATGAACGAATGAATGAATGAATGAAAAAAAATTATAAAGCACTTACTATGTGCCAAGCACTGTACTAAGTGCTATGGATTCAAATACAAAAGAAAAGTTGGTTCCTATCCCTAAAGGGCTTACTTAAAATTCTAATAGAAGGAGACACCATATATAGGAGAGAGGAAACCAAGGATGGGTGTTTTGGTTTGGAAAGTCACAAAGATGGTCATTGGAGACACAAGGGAGAGGGGACTGACCTAAATATATTGCAAAAACAATAATGATTTCTTAACTTCTTTTTTCTTGGCAACTGGAAACAGATGTTCCAATAAATAATGATGAGAGTCAGTGCCCTACAAGGGTAACTGTTCCCGGACTACTCTCCTTTCATTTTACAACTGGTTTCAAAATAAATGCACTCATTCAACAGATATTTATTGAACCACAACCATGTGCAAAAAGATAAAAGATTGCAAACCTCAAGGAGCTTAGGATCTTGTCGGTTATATTCTGTACACAAATAACTTAAGACAAGGAAATCAGGGAACAGCATGAGATAGTGAAAAGAACCCTCACCAGAAAAGCAGTCAGAAGGTCTGGGTTCTAGATCTGGTTCTGTTGCATTGTATAGTAGATTAAACTAGTGGCATAAGGAGACCCAGGTTCAAATCTTGGCTGTATTACCTGTATGATCTTGGGCAAATCACTTAACATTTCTGGGCTAAAGCTTCATCTATAAAATAGTGGGGTTGGATTATATGATCTCTGAGGTTCCTTCTAGATTTAAATTTATTAATATGGCTATTAAGAAATAGCCATATTACTTTTTTCAAGTCAATTAAATTTCTCTAAACTTCAGTTTCCCCTTCTGTTAAATGAGGATAATTACATCTGTCCTGGCTACCTCAGATAATTATCAGGATCAAATAAAATAGCAGATTCCAAAATGCCTCAAAACTCTTTAGCGCTATAAAAATGTGAGTTATTATTCTAACTCATCACCATCGTAATAATGTTAATGATAATGTTGGAGATGGTGGTGTTTGTTGTAGAAGTTGGTGGTGGTGATAAACTACCACATAGAAGACTGGGTTGGGCTTCAGCCAAAGGAGAATCACTATTGATGAAACCAATAATTCTGAAACAATCACTAGTATAAGCCTAGCCAAAAGAAGCCTTTTAGTTGAAGTTATTTTTGTCCTTGTTGCTTTTAACCAACAGTAGTTGATTGTATTTCTTTAGGACTCAGTCACTACTCAATTATTAATGAGTGAATATTGTTCACCATTATGTTGTTTTTGCCCTAATAGTAATGGCCATGGGGTCCTCAAAAAATAATCCTAAAGGGGAGGAATAGAAAGTGGTGATATCCTGTGCCTTGGAAGAAAAGGTAATGGGCCAATGGCCAATCACATACTAGCCTGCTTCAAGTCATCTTGGTACCAAATTTAGAGTGCAATAGAGTTTAACAGAACTGCTAGGAGGAAAAAGTACAAAAAATTACAGACATCATACCAAACATCTTAGAACTAAAATTAAAATATGACTATAAATCTTCAATGGATAGAGTGCCTTTATTCACAAGATAATGTAGTTCTGCCATCTTGTGGCCAAGAGTAGCACCTACAAATGCCCATGGTGTGGAGAAAAGTGAATGACGACTCTTCCTGAGCCTTAGTAGTTGGATGCTTTCTAAAAACCAACATTCCGTTGTACCCAGAGCTAGGGACTTGGATAAGCATCTCTTCCCTTCATTTTTATGGCCCAACCAGAAACCGTTCTCCCTAGCTACTTTGATTAGTGTGGTATGGGGTGTATGTGTATGTGTGTGTGTGTGTGTGTGTGTGTGTGTGTGTGTATGTGAATGCACATGCTTTGGGGGGGGGGGGTGAGTCCCATTGTTAAGAAAAGACAGGGATTCTATGTGGTTCCAAGGATCATCTCTAGGGAGAGAGAACCTTATAGATCTGTATGATTTCAGAAGGGAGGAAGGTCCTACCTGCTGGCTGATTCTTGAAACTCCTTTAATTGGGGAAGAATAAGAACTCATTTATTTGGCAATTTAAGGTTACAAAGAATTTCTCCATATAACAGCCCTGTGAGGTTGGCAGGAATCAAAGTCTTTTTCTCATATCAATAAGGTTTACAATGGAGGTGCAACAGGGAGGGGTAGGATGTTTATTTTAAATTAATTCTCACTAGGGTACAAGTGACTGATACCAGATCCCAGATTTTGATAGAGAGGAATAAAGGAGGAGGGCACCAGATTGCAGTGTCGGGAGTGACAAAGAGAAATCTGGTACCACCAAACCTAAGAAGTTTATCAGAGTAAGATGGACAGAGCTGTGAACTGGCAGCCATGACCTGGCTTCCAGGCCTAACCTCCTGTCAGTTACGTGACCTTGAACATGGGGTCATTTCACTTCTCTGCACCTTAGTTTCCTCACCTCTAAAATGAAAGAATGTGACTAGATCATCTCCAAGGTTTCTCCTATATCGTTCGTCTTATGATTCTGCTTTACAACTTTTACCTAACCCCATCCCTGTACTTTAATATAGTAATAGCAGATCCTCTTTGAGCCAAATAAAAGTGGGCTGCCCCTAAGGCCCTGGGCCTGGACCTTCTTTTTCCTCTTTTCATTTGTCAATATCATCTATCCTATGACTTTAATTATTGGGTCCCTTCCCTCTCTTTCTATCTCTGTCTCCCTGTTTTTTATCTTTTATCTCTTTCTTTCTCTCCCTTTCTTTATCTGGCTCTGTCAGTCTCTCTGTCTCTGTCTCTCTCTCTTTCCATATACATACATACATTTATATATATATATATATATATATATATATATATATATATATATATATATATATACACACACACATATATATATATGTAATACGTATACATATATATCACATACAGAATCTATCCATGTATCAATACATGTATATTCATTGCCCCAATATCTGCCCTGCGCTCTCTTAGTTGACAAGTATTTATAGAATAGCCATGAAGTGTCAGGCATTGTACTAGGTATTGGAGGTACAAGTATGAAAGACAAAATAATTGCTACTTGCAATTAGTTTACATTTCTAACGTGGGACATAATGATGCAAAATACAAAGTTCATAAATATAAATCTACACAAAGTAATTAAATACAAGGAAGTCTGGGAGGGAGGAAGGGCACCAACAGTTGCGGGGAGGGGGAGGGGATTGGAAAAGCCTTCCTGCAGAAGATGATGCCTGGGCTGCATCTTTAAGGGAAGAGAGGGACTCAGTGAGGCTGAACCAAGCAAGGAGTGCGGTGAGGGCCAAGTTAGAGATGGGAGATGGAGTGTTGAGTTTGAGGAACTGATAGAAGACCAGTTTTGTTGGATCACAAGAGTTTGGAATAAGGAGTAATGTCGAGTGAGGCTGGAAAAATAATTAGAGACCAGGTTGTTCAGAATTTTAGCTGATTAACTGGTTTTAGATTTTATCCTAGAGGTAATATGGAGCCACTGGAGTTATCTGAACAGAGGTGTCATTTGGTCAGATCTGTGCCCCAGAAAAATTACCTTGGCAACAGTATGGAGATGTACCGAAGTAGTCTGATTATCCTGAGTCAGAGAGACCAATTGTTATAATCTATTATTTTAAGTAAATCTATTATTTAGAGGAAATGAGGGCCTGAATCAAGGTGGTAGCTGTATAAGCAGAGAGGAGATGGATTTGGAAGATTGCTGTGAAGATGGAAACAGCAAGATCAGGCAACTGTTTGGATATATGGAGTGAGGAAGGGTGAGAAGTTTAGGATAATGCTCTAAACTCCAGCTCTCCAACTACCTGATAAATATTTCCACCTCAATATCTCACCATCTCCTCAAACTCAGCATATAAAACAAATCACACTCCTTGTCTTCCTCCCTAACACTTCTCCAAACTTCGCTATGTCTATTAATGGCCCCATTGTTCCCACTTCAAAATGTCATGATCAGCCTCAGCTCCTCACTCACCTTCACCCTACGTATCCAATTAGTTGCCAAATCTTTGTCTTTCTACTTCCATTACATCTTTCATATCTGTTCCCTTCTCTCTACTCACATAGCTCCAACTTTAATACAAGGCTTCATCACCTCTATCCTAGACTATTCCAATAGCCTTCTAATTGGTCTCCCTGCCTCAAGCCTTTTCCTACTCCCAATCCATTCTCTGATACAACTGCCAGAGCAGTTTTCCTTAAGGGCACATATGACCATGTCATTCCCTTACTTATTACATTTCAGTAGCTCATCTCCATCATAAAATATTTATTCCTCTATTTGGCTTTTAAAGTCCTTAAAAACTTCATCCCCAAACTACCTATTTAGTCTCTTCTCAAACTCTCCAGCCAAACTGGTCTTCTCTCTGTTATTCCCATACAACACTCCATTTCCCACCTTAGTGCCTTTACAGTGATTGTCTCCCACACCTGGAATACACTTCTTCCTTATCTCCAGGTCACAGAATCCCTCCCTTCCTTGAAGACATAGTTCAAGCACAACCTTCTACATAAAGCCTTACTTCATTCCACTTGGTAGTGCCCTCCCTCCCTTATATTTAACTGCCTTGTATTTATTCTATATAAACTTATATGTACACATTCTCTCTTCCAGTAGAATATAAATTCCTTCAGAACAGGGATTGTTTTGTTTCTTTTCACTGTAGCTCTAGTGACTAATGCAGTACCTGGCACATAGAAAGAGCAAAAGTGTTCTGCAACTTATAGTCTTAGAAATTTGCTTAGGAGGCATTGAGGTTATGACTGGCCCAAGGTCCCACAGCCAGCATGTCAGAGACAAGACTTCAACCCAGGTCCTCTTGACTGTAGGGTCAACTCTCTTTACATAACACTATCTTGCCTCATCTTTTAAGGAAATGCATTCCATTTTCATGCATCTCCAATTGTTATGAAGATCTTAATACTAATACAATATCTACTTCCTTAGAACTTCCACCCATTTGTATGAGTTCTGTCCTCTTGGAAGTGGATAAAATAAGGCCTCTTCCATATGAGAGCCCTTCAAAAATCTGAATCTAACTGTAAACTTTCCCTTTCAAGGCGGAGCATCTCTATCTGTAGGCTAAATGTCTTGACTGGAGGTGGTATGTTATAGTGGATCATGTGTTTGACTTGGGGTCAGAGGAGATAGGACTTTGGATTCTACCTCTGGCATTACAATATTGTCACCGTGTGATCCCAGACAAATCACTTAACCTCTGTCTGCCTCAGTGTTCTTGTCTGTGAAATGGGGATAATGAGAGCACCAACATCCCTGGATTGTTGTGAGGATCCAATGAGTTAATGTTTGTGAAGCATTTTGCAAACCTCAAAGGTACATAAAAGCTACTTGGTATTGTTGTGAAGCTCAACCAAAATAATGAAAGTAAGCCCTATGTCAATTATGATTACAATTCTTTTCTTTGTTCCTCAAATGGCATGGTTTCCAGACTCCTCTCCACTCTGGTTGCTTCTTCAGAACACACTCTTATTTTTCAATGTCCTTCCCAAAATATTGTGCCCAGAACTAAGCACAATATTCCAGATCTGTTCTGAGTACAGTGTGATGATCAGCTCCTCATCCAGGAAGATATATCTCTCTTAAATTCTTTCTATTTCTGAGACATGATAGTTAACAAATGTAATAGTTATATATGTCTCATATATTTGGAATATCTCCCATTTGGGCTTGTGAATGAATTACTATACCAAAGAAATGTCAATAATCTATTACAATGGGCTGAATTTAATCAGATAAAGTTTAATCTTGGGTTCAAAAAAATTAACTTCTTGAGGGAAGTGGGGATAATAGTTAAGACAGTAAAATTTTGTGCAATCTCAATATGTGTCAAAAATATGACATGGAAGTCACAAAAGTGAACATGATCTTGGACTACACTGAGAGGCATTCTTTAGAAAACGGAGGGGTGATTGCACTGATCAGACTATATCTGGAATATTGTGTTCAGTTTGGGGTGCCGTATTTCAGGAAGGCTTATTAACTGCAGAATGTCCAGAAGAGGGTGAACAGATGGTACAACCATTCATTTGAACTGAGGATACTTAGTCTAGGTAAGAGAAGACTTAGGGAAGACATTTCAGCTGTCCTCTGCTATTTGAAGAACTGGCTTATTAAAAAGGGATTAGCCTTGATCTGCTTGGCCCCAGAGTACAAAACTAGATGTACTGAGTGGAAATTACAAAGATACAAATTTAGGCTTGAGATAGAAAAAAAAATCCTAATGATTAGAGCCATGTAAAAGTGAAAAGGGCTAATCTGGGAGGATCACCCTTACCATCATCATCGTAATAGTCGTAACATTTATATAGTGCTTGACAGTTTGCCAGACACTTGACAAATATCATCCTCACAACAACCCTGGGAGGTAAGTGCTATTATTATCCACACTTTATAGTTGAAGAAACTGAGGCAGATAGGGTTGTGACTTGTCTAGGATCAAACACTTGATAAGTGTCTAAAGCCAGATTTGAACTCAGATCTTCCTAACCCCAGGTCCAGTGCACTGTGCCACCTCATGACCTAAAACTAGAAGCCTACAATTAAAGCTTTATCTCTTGTTGGAGATGCTACAGAAGATACTCCTTGGATGAAATGTGCTTTGAGATTCCTGCCAACTCTGAGATGCTGAGACTGTGTGACCAGTCTTTCCCAAAAGGGAAGCCACCTAGTCTACAATGCTATTCCAAACTAGCTGTATTAGCAACTCACTTTAAAAGAATGTTATTCATTCCAACATATTTGTAATAAGTACAATTTTTAAAACAGACACACGAATCATGAAATCCATTAGTTGTAATATAGTTGGTTATTGAGAGAACTTGTTTTCTAACTCTCTAGCCCATGTAATAGGTCAAGAAATCTGGGGTCTAGCTCAATTTTTCTTAGCAATTTGCCATTTGAGGCAGCAAGGTAGCGGCATAGACAGAGCACTGGGACAGGAATCATAAGTTCAAATCTAACTTCAGATACTTACTAGCTATGTGATCCTGGGTTAAGTCACTTAACCTCTGTATTCCTCAGTTTCCTCATCTGTAAAACAGAGATACAAAATAGCACCAATACACTCCCTCCAAGGTTGTTATAAAGATCACTTAGCATAGTGTCAGGCACGGAATAGATACTTAATAAATGTTTGTTTCCTTTCTTTGTGTTCAAATCATACTCTCTTGCTCAGTTTCCTCAGCTGTAAAATTAACAGGATGGATAATGTGATCTCTATTGTCCCTTCCAGCTCTAAGATTCTTTGGTTTTATGATTGTAAGGCAGCTCACCTTTAAGGTGACTGTTTACTATGCTTATCTTGAGTCAAGATCAATGGAACAGTTGGGTTTCAATGGCCCAGAGTGTTTCTCTACATTTGCGCAGGGTAGCTTGGATTATATGTGTCATAGCATCTACACATATGCATTTAGCCTTCACTCAGTTACCCATGGTAATGAGGATAGCATCACAAATAGCCTTACCAGCTTCTGATTTCTAGTCCGACCCCAACCCCCAGGCCCAACCATTTTTGCAAGAACTGCCAGCAAGGAACTTCATCTGACTGTTTTGAATGTTTCATCTTCCATTTTCCTCACCCACTTTGGTCATGGTGCTAAGGAGCAACAGTGTCCAAGAAGTGAGAAGCTGGAAAGGGAAGGAGGAGAAACAAGAAAACAAAGGTTGGATGGTTAATTCCTCACCAACAGAGACTAAACTATTCAAATATCATTCTACACAGATAGATTTATCTGGCTATCTACCTAAGATAGGATAGGATATTGATAATAGCCCATATTTATTTAGTCTTTTAAAGCTTGGTACTTGAAATTGACAACAATTAAAGTAATTAAGTAATTAATGATACACATAGCTAGAAGCAGCAAATATGTGATTTGAACCTATGTCTCCTAACTCCAAATCCAGATCTCCTTCCCCTACAGTCTTAAGTGATTCTTATTTTCATCATGATTAATAGTTCCCACAAAGTATATAACACCATTTGAGACATTTGGTGTTGACAGTTTGGTTGAGCCGTCCCTAGCCAAATGAAATATATTGTATTTACTCAAAATATAGTAAACATATACTTTCCTCCTTGATATTTTCACTCTAAAATGAAGAAAGAAAAGGAAATCATCTAAGCATTTAGGGCCTGGTCTGCTGGCTACCCTCAGTATCTTTCATCAGGGTTTATAGTACCTTTACTAAAGAACAATGATTCATTTAGGGTTATAAAGCAATCAGTGGCAAAATTCATTGAAGTCATTCCTTTAACAATTGTGGACTCCATATTTTTTTAAACACTCTGAGTTCGAAATTAGTAAATCTGGGAAAATATTATTTACACTTAAGATTTCTTTTTCTATCAAGTTTCTCAGTAAAATACACCAGATCTGAAGGAATAAATAGGAATTAATAAGCTGCTACAGCCCCAGCTCGCTTTTACTATCTTTCCATATGGTTACAGGTAAAACATAGATGCTGCCATTCCTATTTCTTAGCCCAGGCCAAATAAGAAGAAGGGTTCAGAGTGAATAATGGAGTTGAAAAGACAGGAATATTAATTACCTCTTCCTTCTCATCTTAATGAGTGATGCTTTTAGCCCTCTCTGTTAGGGTCAAAGTGGATTGCACTTCATTCAAAAAGAATTTAAAAGCAGCTCATTTCATTGAAAGGAAAATGACGGTGGGAAAAGGGTGGGAAATTGAATAAAGAAACTTTTTATCTCAAAATATGTGTATGATCTGGGTAGGTGTTAAGATGGAACATGTCAATGTATTATTTAATCCTGTATGGTCCTTCTTTTGGCTCTCCTCAGTCTCTTGGTTCTTTGAGGATCTATCTCCTCAGCTCATAGCTCTGAACCCTCAATTCCATGAAATCTCTCATATTCTAGCTAATAAACACAGAAAAAACTGACATCATTTGATGAATTAGAATTCAAGATAGATAGACCCATCAATTAAACATTAAGTGTTCTGGGCACCCAACCCCTCTGCCGCCTCAAGCAAGTTTCTTGGGAGTTCTAGACTTGGTTCCCAACACAGAGAGAGGGAGATCCATTAGCAATTCATGGAAAGCTGTGCTGGGCTACAGATGATCACAGAAATCATAGCTGCTTCTCAGGGTTCCCATAGCTGGTCCCCGTGGCTAGCTCTGTGGAGCTGTTAACTCATGGCCACAAGTCTTCTACCAGGTCCTTTTCCCTTGCCTATTCCTCTTAGCTGCCTCTGCCTTGCTCTTCATAAGCCCTCTCCCCAGCCTTTTCAAAACCTCCCATGGTCAGAGACTCTTCATGCTTAAAGCCTTTCAGGAATTCTAGAAAGTGCATAAATTAGGAAAAAAAATGTAATACAGGCAATTGGATTTATATAGATATGGCATAAATGACACATTAAATAAGCAACATATAAATATGTATTTAACTGGATCTGTGATCATATTCCCTCCAATGGTAGAAAACGCATCCAGACCTTTCTATCCTGTACATTTCTTATCCTTTTTCCTCCTATATACCCGCAATGGAGAGAATCAACCCAATGTTCTAGAAGCCTCCCCTGGGTCTTCTATCTATGCTGTAGTATTAAAGCTTTCTGCTATCCCTTACCTTGAATAGGCAATCTCCTTTCTCATCTGGATATTTTTCCCACCATGTCTTGCATGCCAGACATGGTTAGTAATATGACAGAGGCTAGTTAAGACCCACTATGAATCTCTCTATTGATGTGAAATTTTGATTCTTCAGAGATTATGGTGTCTCATGACTGCCAGATATATAGTATTACAGGGAGAATACTGGAATTAAACAGATGGGGGTTTGTGTCACATAGTAACCTGAGACTGTTGAAAGCATTTTTAGTTTCCAAGATGAGAATGATTTATACTCACATCAAAAGTATCCTTGAGGAAATTGTGAGAAGGGAAACAGCAAGCTTCTGCAGATGATTTTCAACAGCAGGCTCCCTCATCTTCACAGTCATGCAATTAACTGAAAGTTATAGAACATACACTATTCTACTTTTTATAATTATTCATTGGGCACAAAAAAGTCATTTAACTCAAAACAAAAGCACTGTTTTAAAAGTTGTTTCTCCCATAAGGTGCTCTATTAGGTACAATGGAATGATATAGGGAAGCCAGAGGTCCTGAATTCTGGAGGGACAATCTCCTGGAGGGGGCAGGTTTTTGGGTTATTTTTTAAAGCTTAGTATTCAAGGATTGTAAAGAACAGAGTGAGTGGAGGTGAATAGATAGGGTGTTCTGGGCATGAAAGGTATAGCATAAATAAAAAATTAGCAGCAGGAGATGAAAAAGAACAAGGATATTTTCCCTACTCACAGAGAATATGAATGCGGTTGATAAGGGTGGATAATGAATAAAGCCCACGCTCAGTGATAACCCAGTCTAAAGGACTTTAAGAAATATAGTGGCATACTTTAACGAGTGAGATGGGTGAATAATTGTGAGTATACTCTTTATGTATCCTGTATCTATTTCTTTACATGTCTCTCCCATTTCTCTTTCAGAGGAGAGACACTTATTTTGTGTCTTTACCTTTCTTTAAATCCTCAGCCCAGTGCCTGTCATGAAGTAAACAATTAGTAAGTGTTTATTGATCGATTGACTGAACCAGGGACTTGAGTTGGAGAGTTCTGTGAGGAAAATCTGACCCAGTACCTGGATGAGAGCTTGGCAGTGGGGAAATTAACATTGTAACATGTTTAAAATAAAATTTAAAAATAAAACAAAACACTGGGATTTGGAATTTGCCTCCAGTTTAACATACTATGAAAGAAATATCTACACAAAGGGGAAATACAGAAAACTTTTCTGACATAATAAGGGTGTACTCTGGCTAATCAAATTCTCTGGTGAATGGGAAATGGTATTATATCCAGCCTTACACACTTCTAGCTGTGTGACTCCGGGCAAGTCACTGAACCTCTGTCAGCCTCAGTATCTTCAACTGTAAAATGAGGCTAATAAAAGCACCTACCTCCCAGGGTTGTTATGAGGATCAAGTGAGACATTTGTAAAATGTTTAGCACAATACCTGATACAAAGTCTATGCTTAATAAATAATTGTTTCCTTCCTATACATCTAAATTCATTTTTAAGATGGTAAATATAACAGCACTCATTAAAAAGCAGCAAACATTTAATTTCTAAACCATATGTACTTTAGAAACTAGGGCAGAAGAGAGGAAAAGTCATGGATGAGAAGTCAATTAATTTGATTATTTTTGTGGTCCAGATCAATACTAACCCAGCCTCCACTGAGGTGGCCTACAGCTGGTATACATGCAAATTTCAAAGAATTAGAATATAATAAAAAATACACAGAACCAAAACTATATTAAGGCCAGTTTATTTTGGGTTGTTACAATTTAGGAGGCCATGGTGTGGTAGAAAAAGACTAGATCTGAAGTTGAGCCTTTTGTTTATAACATGGGGTTAATCATTTTTGCACTGTCTATTTCACAGGGTTAATCAGAGGATCAAATGAGATGGCATTCATAATACTCTTTGTAAATCACAGCATACAATATAAATGTCAACTCTCATTATTAGCATTAATAGAATCTAATACTGTATCATAAAAGTATAGATATTCTGGCTAATAGAGATTTCTGATTCATAGTGTGTTGAATAATAGAACTTGCTGTTCATTTTGGACCTTCTTACTTGGAGATGGTATTATGGATTTTGGTTTCCTAAGCGTAAGTGCATACACTAGGATTCTGGTACTTGGGATGGTTGTGAATATGGGAGGTAGGGGTAAGTATGTTTTACTGGTAGACTCACTGAAGCACCTATAAGGTACTTATAGTATATTCTAGAGCCTTTAATGAGTCAGTCTTGTGAAATTAACAACACATCTGAATAACCACAGACATTCAGGTTTTCTATAGTTACACTTTAGTTCCTGACTTAAAGGACTTGTTCATAGAGGTGATGGTTTACTCTGTATCGGTCATTCACTCTTGCCTGGTTCCCAAGGTTCATTCCCATAACCTATTGAATAATGTAGCTGGACATGAGGGTTATGGATTATGTGAAAAGAGGGGTTCCAAAGGTTTTGTGGCCATCCTTTTGTTCCTGAACCTCTTGTTCTATGAAATTTCCTACGGTGTAGACATAGGAATACTTCCCACTGTTCAATTTAAAAATTTCTTTTGCTCATGTTATGTTGAAACAAGACAAATCCAAAGTCACGGTGCTTCTAGAACTTTAAAAAATAAGCTTTGTTGTTCAGTTGTTTCCAACTCTTTGGGACCCCTTGGAGTTTTCTTGGCAAAAATACTGGACTGGTTTGCTATTTCCTCTTCTAGTTCATTTTCCAGATGAAGAAACTGAGGCAGAGTTAAGTGACTTGCCCAAGATCACATAGCTAGTAAGTGTCTGAGTCCAAATTTGAACTCAGTAAGATACCTTCCTGACTCCAGGTCTGGTACACTGTGCTACTAGCTGCCCCCTAAAATGAGGTATCACATTGTAAAAGGACTATATATCACACTGTGCAAGACCAGATCATTGAAACGTATCTGCCGGTTAGGATTAAGCATGCACTGAGATTTTTGTTTAAGTCAGATATTATTTCAGAAACCTTAATCTTTTCAGTTGCAAACCAGTTAAAACTCATGTTTTCTTAGCCTTTTGCTAATGTTCCTGCAAAATAAAATATATTTTTTCTCTTTATTCCCCTTTCTCCTAAAACAGAACAACGGAACCGTGGGGATCACCGAGAACAAAGAGTAACTGTTCCACTTTCTGTGGTGGCACCCCCACTTCCTTCTTTACCTGCATCCTACGGTCGGAAGAGACTTGAGCTTAAGGACCGGCACTTTTTAGCGGTGAGAATTTCTGTACACGGGCAGGTTGTTGTTGTGCTTGTCCTTCGTTTTCGAAGAGAACCATGTCATCAGGGAAAAGGTGACATGACTCGCAGTTGACTTTAATTTTATTGAGGGAGGGCTGTGCAAGGTCACCAGCTTTACTTTCTCCTCCAGAGCCATCTGGATCCAGTGATCAGATATCAGGATGACTGGAGATGGCCCAGGATGCAATGGGAGATCCTAGCCCTTTTAGGCTTAGGCCTTTTCGTGTACTCACTGAGAGTGAGGTAATGCCCATTCAGTGAATAGGCCTCTTTAAGAAGTGAGTCAGCTGTTTAGCTGATTCACCATGTATTGGTATGGATGAATCATTTAGTTCTAAATGGGTAGCCTAGGTGTCTGGTTGGTGTGGGCACCTCTGCCCTTCTGTCATGACTGATTGAGAGACACTTGTAAACAAAAGACTATGTGTTTTTTCTCTCTTTTTCTCTTTTATTTTCTTGAATATTAATCCCACCAGTTGAGAGTGATAGAGAAAACTGATGTGACAGGTTAAGGTACCAGGGATGACAGGTAATTGTAATACAAAACACTATGTATGGTTAGGAGAATGTTTGGGGAAAGCTAAGAGAAGTTTGGAATAATGTACTGTGAAGGAGACAGACATAATATGAAGAAAAGAATATTACTCTTTAAAAAGTAATAATGGTAATATTGTAATAGCATAGTTTTTAGTTTTACAAGATGGGGAAACATTTTCAGGCAAGAGATCAACCACCCTGACTAGAGCGCTAATATGGTCATTGTTGTATGCTGAATTTCTCAGCAGTTCCAGGAAGTCTGGATGTTACTGTCCTTTGTCAATGCCCTATAGTCGGACCTATGGATCAAGCAGAGGGATTATACACTGGCATCATTATGGGAAGCCTAAATAAACTTGTCCTCAGCAAGGGCTATTCACTACAAGATTTGTTGGCCCTTGAGTTTTAAAGATAACTCCATAGAATGGGAATAATGAAGACCTGGAGACTTAGGGGTTGAAAGGTGATGAAGTACAGAGAGTGAAGGGTTTGGAGTCAAGCAGACCTAAATTCAACTCCTGCTTCAGACACTTACTTAGCTTTGTGAACCCAAGCATCCCAACTTATCTCAGACTCAATTTCCTTATCTGTTAAAATGAGGAGATTGGACTTGATAGCTTGTAAGGCTCCTTCTAACTCTAAATATATGATCCTGAAATCCTCAGGATCTTGCAAAAAATAGGGTTATCACAATGCCCTAATCTTTAAATGACTCTTGAACCTGATATTACTATACAAAGAGCCTTGTACTTCTTTTGGACCAAGTGCCATCTAGCTCTGAAGTCTTTGATCCCTATATTGTGTGGTCTTCTGTCCTACCATCTTTGATACCACTTCTGTGGGTATAAGGATGTGAGAACAGTGATAGTCATGAGTGCATAGTTGAAATAAAATGAATGAAGATGGTGGCTGGAAAGCAGGGAACAGCATGAGCTCCCTGCCGTGTCCCTCCAAAAACCTATTAAAAATGGCTCTGAACGAGTTCTAGAACTGCAGAACCCACAAAACAGCAGAGGGAAGCAGGGCTCCAGCCCAGGACAGCCTGGATGGTCTCTGGGTGAGGTCTATCCCACACGGAGCTGGTTGCTGGGAGCTAGGAGCTGGGAGCTGAGAGTGGAGCGGAGCAGAGCCCAGTGTGAGCAGCGTGGACCAACCAGACCAGGAACCAGGCGGAATGTGCCCTACCACCCTGAATCAGTGAGCTGCGACAGTTACCAGACTTCTCAACCCACAAACACCAAAGACAGTGGAGAAGGTTAGTGGGAAAAGCTGCGGGAGTGGAAGGGGTTCGAGGTTCAGCTTCCAGCCCCAGGGGCAGCGGAGGTGGGGCAGCTACAGCTGTTGTTGCTTCCGGCCCCAGGCCCACCTGGTGGGAGGAATTAAGTGGCAGATCAGAGCAGGAGTGCACAAGCCTGCTGAAGATTTAAGCCCAGTCCGGGTTGGGGGTTCTTGGGGAAGGAGTACTGCTGATGTGACAGAGCTGGCACCTCCCCCCCAAACATGGAACATAGAACTCTGTAGTCTACAAGCAGTCATACCCCACTGAAAAACTCAAGGGTCAAGTTAGGTGGTTGGGAATATGGCCAGGCAGCGAAAACACACCCAGATTCAGTCTCAGACTTTGCATTCTTTCTTTGGAGACAGAGAAGACCAAAACATACAGACAGAAGAAGTTAACAAAGTCAAAGAGCCTACAACAGAAACCTCCAAGAAAAACATGAACTGGTCCCAGGCTATGGAAGAGCTCAAAAAGGATTTGGAAAAGCAAGTTAGAGAAGCAGAGGAAAAATTGGGAAGAGAAATGAGAACGATGCGAGAAAAACATGAAAAGCAAGTCAATGACTTGCTAAAGGAGACCCCAAAAAATACTGAAAAATACACTGAAGAAAACAACACCTTAAAAAACAGACTAACTCAAATGGCAAAAGAGCTCCAAAAAGCCAATGGGGAGAAGAATGCCTTGAAAGGAAGAATTAGCCAAATGGAAAAGGAGGTCCAAAAGACCACTGAAGAAAATACTACTTTAAAAATGAGATTGGAGCAAGTGGAAGCTAGTGACTTTATGAGAAATCAAGATATTATAAAACAGAACCAAAGGAATGAAAAAATGGAAGATAATGTGAAATATCTCCTTGGAAAAACCACTGACCTGGAAAATAGATCCCGGAGAGATAATTTAAAAATTATTGGACTACCTGAAAGCCATGATCAAAAAAAGAGCCTAGATATCATCTTTCAAGAAATTATCAAGGAGAACTGCCCTGATATTCTAGAGCCACAGGGCAAAATAGAAATTGAAAGAATCCATCGATCACCTCCTCAAATAGATCCCAAAAAGAAATCTCCTAGGAATATTGTCACCAAATTCCAGAGCTCCCAGATCAAGGAGAAAATATTGCAAGCAGCCAGAAAGAAACAATTTGAGTATTGTGGAAACACAATCAGAATAACCCAAGATCTGGCAGCTTCTACATTAAGAGATCGAAGGTCTTGGAATACGATATTCTGGAGGTCAATGGAGCTAGGATTAAAACCTAGAATCACCTACCCAGCAAAACTGAGTATCATGCTCCAAGGCAAAATATGGATTTTCAATAAAATAGAGGACTTTCAAGCTTTCTCAGTGAAAAGACCAGAACTGAATAGAAAATTTGACTTTCAAACACAAGAATCAAGAGAAGCATGAAAAGGTAATCAAGAAACGGAAATTGCAAGGGACTTACTAAAGTTGAACTGTTTTGTTTACATTCCTACATGGAAAGATGATGTGTATGATTCATGAGACTTCAGTATTAGGATAGCTGAAGGGAATATGCATATATATATATATGTGTGTATATATATATATATGTATATATATATAAGTGAATGTGTATGTATGTACATATCTATATATGTGTATATATATATATATATATATATATATATGTAAAAGAGAGAGAGAGAGAGCAGACACAGGGGGAGTTGAAGATGAAGGGAAGATATCTAAAAGAAATAAAATCAAATTAAGGGATGAGAGAGCAACATACTGAGAGAGGGATATAGGGAGAGATAGAATGGGGTGGATTATCTTGCATAAAGGTGGCAAGAGGAAGCAGTTCTGTGGGAGGAGGGGAGAGGGCAGGTGAGGGGGGAATGAGTGAACCTTGCTCTCATCAGATTTGGCCTAAGGAGGGAATACCATACATACCCAATTGGGTATCTTACCCCACAGGAAAGAAGAGGGAGGAAGATAAAAAAGGTGGGGATGATGGAGGGGAGGGCAGATGGGGGTGGAGGTAATCAAAAACAAACGCTTTCGAAAGGGGACAGGGTCAAGGGAGAAAATTCAATAAAGCGGGATGGGTTGGGAAGGAGCAAAATATAGTTAGTCTTTCACAACATGAGTATTGTGAAAGGGTTAAACATAATGATACACATGTGGCCTATGTTGAATTGCTTGACTTCTTAGGGAGGGTGGGTGAGAAGGGAAGAGGGGAGAGAATTTGGAACTCAAAGTTTTAAAAACAGATGTTCAAAAACAAAAAAAAAAGTTTTTGCATGCAACTAGAAAATAAGATACATAGGCAATGGGGCGTAGAAATTTATCTTGCCCTACGAGAAAGGAAGGGAAAAGGGGATGGGAGGGGAGTGGGGTGACAGAGGGGAGGGCTGACTGGGGAACAGGGCAACCAGAATATATGCCATCTTGGAGTGGGGGGAAGGGTAGAAATGGGGAGAAAATTTGTAATTCAAACTCTTGTGAAAATCAATGCTGAAAACTAAATATGTTAAATAAATAAATTTAAAAATTAAAAAAAAAGAAACTGCCTTTGTTGAAATATTTGATCTCTTTGTCCATCAGAGAGATGGCAGCCAAGGCAACAACAGTTTAAAATAAAAAATCATTTCAAAAACAAAAAAAAACAAAAAAACAACAACAAAAAGAAATAAAATGAATGTAACCACAGTCCTGCCAGTAGAGAAGGTCTGTGAGAGAGTATATCTGCCACCTTTAAGTCTTCTGTGATGATATGCAAAATGATGGGAGAAGTTACCAGGGATTTGATGCTGCTAGTTTCCCAGTGGGTGGCTCCCTAAATGAAAGTGTTAAGTCCTTTTCAGAAGTGTTGCCATTAAAGAACCCAGACTTCAGTGGAAAGGACCCAAATTTCATGATTTGATGACAAATGGCAGAAATTCCCTGACCTCCACATGACTTTTAAATTACTTTGGATGCTTTTACATAATTTTTGACAGCTTATGCTACCTCTGCACTGCACTCTCTGACCTGCTTCACTAAACAAGTAACCAAATACTGTAACTGTCTCTAGTGACACTTTTGCAAGGGGATAGATGTGGGGTGATGTGGAGGGGAAGCTCCTGAATGTTATGGGTTAACCCACTTGTTTCCCTCCCCTTGGTTGTATAGTCACCTCCTCCTGTGGCCAGAGCCCTTGGCTGACTGCCAGTTTCATACAATCTTTAGATCCATTTTCAGTCAATGATTAGTCCCAGTTGTAAAAGGACCCAACTTTCCTCCCAGATGGGAAAGCCCACCATAAAGACCACCACAGAGAGAAACCTCCTGCCCCCCCTTCTTTAGTGACCACTTCAAAGTAATCCCCTGGCTCCCACAAATAGGAGGAGGTGGTACTTAGTTTATTCACACTTAATTTGAACCAGAGATTCTTCAAGTAAAACTTTAAGGAAACCAAACCTGCCAATTTAGATGAACAAAAATGTTTGTGAATTGAAAAAGCAGTGAGAGTAACAAAGATCTAATTAGCATGGAATTCCCCCAACAGGGTTGGCCTTACAGTATGCAGCTGTCTAAATGACATAATTTCAAGAGATCAAGGAAACTCCTCCCTGCCAAAATATATATTGCTCATCTAGCCCACCAGTGTCTGCACTTTTACAATTAGATATTCTTTTGTTCCTTGTTAAAATACAACTACCCTTGGGAGAGGTAACGTATTAAGCCATATCAGTGATTTATATCATAGTGTGAATGAATTTTTGAGTTCCAAATATTGGGAAAACTCTGGACGGGGGAGGGACACCATGGAGAAGAAGTTCTTGATCTGGGGTCTGCAGAGTTTTTAAAAAAATATATTTTGTAACTATTACAATATAATTGGTTTCTTTTGTAATCCTATGTATTTTAGTTTATATATTTAAAAAACATCATTCTGAGAAGGGATCCTTAGGCTTCACTAGATGGCCAAAGCAGGTAATGACATAAAAAGGTTAAGAACCTTTGATGTAATGGGAGAAAAGGGAAGGGTGGGGAACTTTGAAACCAAATGTTTGCTAGTTCGAAGTTTTTTGGATAGGTCCCTGACAACCCCACTAAAATCTATGCCAGTCTGGCCTGATTGGATTATAAATGTGCCACATTTACAACGAAAAAATTTTTTTCTCATGAGCCACAGTTTCTCAGCAAGCACATGAGAACAATTTCTTAACAAGCTTTAATCCACATGACCATCCTCCTTCCTAGAAAAACAATTTAAGTGGCATGTATGCTATTTATTTAGGAATGAGGGCAGAAGGTTTCAGAAGAGAGGTTTTATATACTAAGAGTGACTAGAGCATTAAACTTGAAGTTAGGAGGGCTTGAGTTTGAATTCCACATCAGTAACTTATTAGCTATGTAACCCTGGGCAGATGACATAACCTCTCTCAGTCACTCTCTCCATCTATAAAATGGAAATGATAATAATCCTTACCCCTTCCCTACAGAGTTAGAGTGAGCTGCAAATTGGATAACATATGTAAAATGTTGTGCAAGCCTGTGCCTTAGGAAGATTACTTTGGCAGGTGAGTGGAGGATGCAGTATCAGAGGAGAGAAGAGGGTGTACTTAAGACATGCCACAAAAATGTAAACCAATAGGTATGGCAACAGATTAGATATGAGGAGCAGGAGTGAAGGATGATACTTTGGTTGCAAGCCTGGGGGACTGGGAGGATAGTGGTACCTTGGACCCAAGGAAGTTTGGAAGTTTGGAAGAAGGGAGGGTTTGAGGAGAAAGATGAGTTCAGTTTCAGACATGTTGATTTTAATATGTCCATACGGCTTTCAGTTTGAGGTATCCACTATGCTACTGGCAATGCAAGACTGGAGGTCAGCAGAGACATTAGGGCCGGATAAGCAAATTTAAGAATTATTAACATAGAGATGATGATTTAATCAATCCATGGAAGCTGATGAAGTCACCAAGTGAAATAATATAAAGGGAGAAGAGATGAGAGCCCAGGATAGAGACCTCTGTGGGACATTCACAGTTACCAGTGGTGACCTAGATGGAAATCCAGCAAAAGAGACAGAGAAGAGAAACAGGAGAGAATAGTGTCATAAAAATATAGAAAGAAAAGAGTATCAAAAAGAAGAGGATAATTAACAATGTCAACATCTGTTGAGAGGTCAGAGGTCAAGAAAGATGAGAAAAGGCCACTGGATTTGGGAATTAGAAGATTATTGGTAACTTTGGAGGGAGTAGTTTCGGTTGAATGATACAGTCAGAAGCCAGGCTGCAAAGAGTTAAGGAGAAGAGAGAGAAGGAAGTAGAGGTACCTGTCGTGGATGGCCTTCTCAAGGAGTTTAATCACAAAAGGGAGGAGAGACATGGGAAGATAGCTAGCAGGGATAGATGGAGGGGAAGAGGGAGGGACTGAAGATGGAAGTAGACAGTAGAAAAGTGGCTAGCAGACTGGGAGAGATTAGAGATAAGTGAGGGAGTGGGGATGACTGAGCAAGCAAGCTGCTGAAGAAATTTCAAAGGACTTCACTCTGCAGTAGTCCATACAAGTCTTCCCAGGTTTCTCCAAAGCTATCCCTTTCGCCATTTCTTATAGCACAGTAACATGCTATTGCATTCATATACCATAATTTGCTCAGCAATTCCCCTTAGATTTGAGTTCTTTGCAACAAAAAAATTGCTGCTATAAGTACTTTTCTGCATGTATGTCTTTTTCCTTCTTTTAAAAATCTTATTGGGGTATAAACCTTGAAGTAGTATTGCTGGGCCAAAGAGTATGCACAATTTACTGACTTTTAGGACACCATTCTGAAGCATGGCCAAGATTTTGCAGTTTCGTTGATAAGAACCAACACCCTCACTCTAATTGTTACTGGCAGCAGGAAAGCCAAATCTGTGATTCAAGTTCAATGGATACCACATCATTCAGAAGTTTCTCAGTATCTCATCCTAAATTAGACTCCCAAGTACAGTCCCTAGCCCTCTAGAGCAAGACTTGGGAACAGCAGTTGTGCTAGATCTTAGCCTTGAGGGAAAGATAAATATGGCCCTGAGATAGAAACCTTATTTGATATATAACAAGGACCACAGATTCAAGAGAAAAAAATCAGAACTTCAAGTTTATGCAGAATTTCCATTTATCCCCCCAAACTCTAATAAAAAGGACAACCTATCTTCTACAATTTCATTTGAAGTTTGAGTCATCATTCAGCGTAAGGATCTCAAGCATATTTCTGGGAATGGATTGGTCAATACTATGTCAAACTATTTTGGAGAACTCTTGAAGTCCCCTGGTTTAGGTAGCCAGAGGTTAGTAGTTATTCATTAGCGAGTGTGAATAACTTTTCTGCAGGGGTAGGATTCTTAACTTGGATATAATCCACTTTCTTCAGAATTCAAGGCAGTGAGCCATGAAACCCCAGATGGTCTTTACAGACTTTGCTGGGGAGACTGGATACACCGCCATTCTGACATGTGCTGGAGCTTGAGTGGCAAGCATTACTCTAGAGTACAGAAAATTAGGATCATGGAGAAGTGAATCTACTGATCTTTATGACTGCAGCAATCTTCACCAAATATCATTGTCACAGGCTGCACTAAAAGACCTTACATCAGTTTCTTAAGACAATTTCAGTTGAATGAGTAGAGGGAGACAAAGCCTCCAGGACACAGTAGAAAGGCAGCAAAGAGGCCCTATACCATCTAGTAGCTTCCTGTTTTATTAATCTTGATAGGTAGGTGTTAAATTCATTCATTTCTAAGATTCTAAGGCATGTAAGTGATATAAATCCCCTTTTGGGGTCTTGGAGGCAAGTTCCTGGTCATCCCACCCTAGTTAAAACTCTGTTGTGATCTAAGTCTTTAACTTTGGGGTTGGAAGTTAACTTATTTTCACACACTGGGTTTGCAATGATATGCTTTTCCACACTAGGTGATTAGGTGCTGTTTCCCCATAATCTAGGAGGAAATATCAAAAAATATAGGGCATCTTAAAGATCTAACAGAATGTTAATGATTGAAAGTTTGTCCCTTTCAAAAACTAACAAATTGTAGTAACAAAGAGATCTTAAGGAAAAAAAAAGATCACACGAGCATAATTACCTTCACACCAGACACTAAGAGAGAAAACACTAGGTCTTGAACATAGAAGGTATTTAATAAACGTTTATTGAATTGAGTTGATTGTTGTTGTCCTTTCTCAAAGAGGACCAAAATGACATCACTAAGCCAGAGTCAAGTTTCAATGTGTCCGACTGTGGCTGATCAGAACAATATGAGCTCAGAATGCTCTACCACAGGTTGGGCACAAATAGTCCATGTGAACATTTGTGGGGGATACTCTAAATTTGTGAATCCTGCATTTCCTTTGAGCTGTTTCAATATTGCTTTGCTCATAGAGCACAGCACCTTCTCTGATGTGGGCATGCCATGCTGAGCAGTCCTGTGCCAGTGTCTCCCATGTCACACAATCAATTCCAAAGTTCTTTTTTTATATTTTATTTTATCATTTTATTTAATATTTTAGTTTTCAACATTGATTTCCACAAGATTTTGAGTTACAAATTTTCTCCCCATTTCTACCCTCCCCCCCATTCCAAGATGGCATATATTCTGATTGCCTCATTCCCCAGTCAGTCCTCCCTTCTTTTACCCTACTCCCCCCCATCCCCTTTCCCCTCACTTTCTTGTAGGCAGGTTAGATTTCTATGTCCCATTCCCTATATATCTTGTTTCCCAGCTGCATGCAAAAAACAACTTTTTTAAAGCATCTGCTTTTAAAACTTTGAGTTCCAAATTCTCTCTCCTCTTCCCTTCCTACCCACCCTCCCTGGGAAAGCAAGCAATTCAACATAGATCACACATGTATCATTATGTAAAACACTTCCGCAGTGCTCATGTTATGAAAGGCTAACTATATTTCCTTCCATCCTATCCTGTCCCCCATTATTCAATTTTCTCCCTTGACCCTGTCCCTTTTCAAAAGGGTTTGCTTTTGATTACCTCCTCCCCTTATCTGCCCTCCCTTCTATCATCCTCCATTTTTTTATCCCCTTCCCCTTATTTTCCTGTGAAGTAAGCTACCCAATTGAGTGTGTATGTTATTCCCTCCTCAAGTTGAATCTGATGAGAGTAAGATTCACTCTTTCACCCTCACCTGCCCCCTCTTCCCTTCCAACAGAACTGCTTTTTCTTGCCACTTTTATGTGAGATAATTTACTCCATTCTATCTCTCCCTTTCTCCTTCTCTCAATATATTCCTTTCTCACCCCTTAAATTTTTTCATTTTTTAAAATATCATCCCTGCATATTCAACTCCTCCTGTGCCCTCTGTCTATATTCCTTTCAACTCCCCTAATGCTGAGAAAGGTCTCATGAATTACACACATCATCTTTCCATGTAGGAATGTAAACATAACAGTTCAACTTTAGTAAGTCCCTTACGAATTCTCTTTCTTGTTTACCTTTTCATGCTTCTCTTGATTCTTGTATTTGAAAGTCAAATTTTCTATTCAGCTCTGGTCTTTTCATTGAGAAAGCTTGAAAGAACTCTACTTTATTGAAAATCCATATTTTGCCTTGGAGCATAATACTCAGTTTTGCTGGGTAGGTGATTCTTGGTTTTAATCCTAGCTCCTTTGACCTCTGGAATATCATATTCCAAGCTCTTCAATCCCTTAATGTAGAAGCTGCTAGACCTTGTGTTATCCTGATTGTGTTTCCACAATATTCAAATTGTTTCTTTCTGGCTGCTTGCAGTATTTTCTCCTTGATCTGGGAGCTCTGCAATGTGGCAACGATATTCCTAGTTTTCCTTTGGGGATCTTTTTCAAGAGGTGATCGGTGGGTTCTTTCAATTTCTATTTTACCCTCTGGTTCTAGAATATCAGGGCAGTTTTCCTTGACAATTTCTTGAAAGATGATGTCTAAGCTCTTTTTTTATCATGGTTTTCAGGTAGTCCAATAATTTTAAAATTATCTCTCCTGGATCTATTTTCCAGGTCAGTGGTTTTTCCAAGGAGATATTTCACATTGTCTTCCAGGTTTCATTCCTTTGGTTCTTTTTATAATATCTTGATTTCTCATAAAGTCACTAGCTTCCACTTACTCCAATCTAACTTTTAAGGTGGTATTTTCTTCAGTGGTCTTTTGGACCTCCTTTTCCATTTGGCTAATTCTTCCTTTCAAGGCATTCTTCTCCTCATTGGCTTTTTGGAGCTCTTTTGACATTTGGGTTAGTCTATTCTTTAAGGTGTTATTTTCTTCAGTATTTTTGGGGGGTCTACTTTAGCAAGTAGTTGACTTGTTTTTCATGGTTTTCTTGCATCACTCTCATTTCTCATTCCAATTTTTCCTCTACTTCTCTTACTTGCTTTTCCAAATCCTTTTTGAGCTCTTCGGTTTTTCTTGGAGGCTTTTGATGTAGGCTCTGACTTTGTTGACTTCTTCTGGCTGTATGTTTTGATCTTCTTTGTCACCAAAAAAAGGAGTCTAGAGTTTAAGTTTGAGTCTGCATTTGAGTCTGAGTTCATTTTCACTGCCTGTTTATGTTCCCAGCCAACTACTTGACTCTTGAGCTTTTTATCAGGATACAACTGCTTGTAGGGTAGAGATTATTTTGTCCCAAGCTTTAGGGTCCAAGCGCTGCTGTTTTCAGAGCTACTTCTACTCCACCATCACCCCAGGCTCTGTCACAGCAGCGCTTCTCCTCCCCCAAGAACTGCCAACTAGGACCGCAATACAGATCCAAGTAGGGCACAGCAAGAGAATCTGCCTTTGTGCCCACAAAGCACTCCTTGCACTCCTGCTCTGATCCGCTGCAAGATTCCTCCCACTGTGTGAGCCAGGGACTTGGGAAGCAGCTGATGCTGTAGCTCTGGAAGCAGCCTCAGGAGCTTCTTGCTGAGGCCACTGCCACCACTGCACCACCTCCGCCACCCCCAGGGCTAGTGGCCTGACCACTCTGAACGCAATGCCGCAATTTCCCTCTAACCTGCTCTTTGGCATTTGTGGGTTGAGAAGTCTGGTAACTGCCACAACTCACTGATTCATGGCCCCAAGGCCTGTTCCAGCTGGCTGATTCTGGGTCTGGGCTGTGCTCCACTCCTAGCACCATGTGATAGACCCTTCCTGGCAACCATCCAGGCTCTCCTGGGCTGGAGACCTGTTTCCCTCTGCTGTTTTGTGGGTTCTGCAGCTCTAGAATTTGTTCAGAGCTATGTTTTTCAGGTGTTTGGAGTGATTTGGGGGAGAGCTCAAGCAAGTCCCTGCTTTCTAGCCACCATCTTGGTTCTGCCTCCTTGATGCGTCAATTCCAAAGTTCTTAAGAGAGGTCTCCAGAGTGTCCTTGTTTCACTTCTTCTGACCACCATATGAACACTTGCTCTGTATGAGTTCTCCATAAAACAGTCTTTTTGGCAAGCATACGTTTTGCATTCAAACAACATGGCCAGCCCATCAGAGTTGTGCTCTCTGAAGCAGAGTTTGAATGCTATGGATAAGTTCACTTACCTTGGTAGTGGACTTTCTGGAGATGTGCACATTGATAATGAGGTTGACACACACATTACCAGAGCTACCTCAGTGTTTGGGAGATTCTGAAGGAAAGTATGGGAGAGAAGAGGTATTAGACTGACTGCCAAACTGAAGGTCTACAGAGGTGTGGTGCTGACCTCATTGTTGTATGTCTGTGAAACCTGGACAGTACCATGCCAAGAAATTGAATTGCTTCCATTTGAACTGTCTTAGGAAGATTCTGAAGATCACCTGGCAGGATAAGGCACTGAGGTCTTTACTCAAACTCAACTGCCAAGCATTCAGACTGTGCTTCAGAGAATTGAGTTGAAATAAGTAGCAGAAGGCACCAGTGTCAATACTTGAGCCTCCTTGGCCACAGTCCAGAAATGTGACCACTTGCTTTAGTAATTCCCCATATTCAAGATATTCAAGAAATGAGTCTTCAAAGCAGCTATAATCAGAGAAGAAAATAGACAAATCACAAAGCAAATAAAAGTCTGAAAATATAGTTCAGAGATCAGTACAAGGGGAAGGAATCTTATAGACAATTAAGTCCAACCCTTTTAGGTTACAGATCAGAAAACTGATGCCTAATGAAATGAATTATCCTGGTATACACAGGTAGTTAATAACAGTATTTGAACCTTGGTCTAATGGTTCCATGTTCTCTCCACTACATACCATGTTGCCACTAGCTAAGCTAGTGAGCTCTTTGTCCTCAGAAGCTATATTATACCTGTGGTGTTCTTGACAGATGATTTCTAAAGATGCTAAGGAAAGGGCACATAATCCTCAACCCCCATCCACGGTCAGGAACCCATTACACTATTTAATGATCCTCAGTGTCTGGAGAAGATTCTACATAATGGAAGACCTTCCAATTCACATTGCATATAGTGGGGAACAAGTTGGACTTTTGAGTTGGGAGAGATGTAGATTCAGATTCTGGTTCTGACACTTACTAGCTGAGTAAGCCTAATCAGTTAATTCTCTGAGCCTCAACTTCTTCATTTATAAAGTGGGTATAATAATATCTTTTCTCCTTTAAAAGTTTGTTTTGAGGAAAGCATGTTGAAAAACTTAAAAGCTCCATATACACACATATCTGTGTGTGTATATATATACATATGCATATATATATATATTTTCCATATGTGTATATATGTGTGAGTTATTATTATTTCAAAAACAAAGCAAAACTGGATAATTCCCTACTGTAGTTTAACCCATTTTCTCTTGTTTTATTTTAAATAAAAAAAAAGATGATGATGAGCCAATTACTATCTTTTGTATAAGAATCCTTCACATCACAAGGCTTTCTTTAAAGCCTTTATTACCTGCTAAATAAAATTCAGACTTCTTTGCCTGGCCTTCTACGATCTGACTTCATTCCACCTTTCAGGCCTTATCACCCTTTACACTCCAGCCAAATTCATCATTCTTTAAAATAGGATCTGCGCTTTCCCAACTCTGTGCCTTTGCTATTACAATTCCTTCTGTCCTCTTTCTCATCTCTACCTATCAAAATCCAACTCATCCTTCAAGGCCTAGTTGAAATGCCACCTCCAATAATAAGCTTTGCCAAATCATCCCAGCCAGAAGTTATCTCTACTTACTCTGAATTTCTATAGTAATTTTGTTTGTCCCTCTCCTAGGGTAGTTATATTGTCTGTGTACTTATCTTACTTACTAAATTGAAAATCTCTGAAGAGCAGGGATTGTTTTATTTATTTTTGTATTATTTGAAATATCTAAAGACTTTGTTATGCGTAAATGTTTACTGAATGGATTAATAAAGCCATTGTTAAATCATCCTTTGATATGGCTTCTACAACATGTCAGCACCTGTCTAACTTGTCAGTCTTCAAATTTCCTGTGAGAAATGGTGGGAGCAGTTTTGTTTCCTCAGAATAGCAATACCAGATCGTAAGTCAGGTGACTGATTAGAACCAGTTCTAACCAGAGCTATGATCTAGCAGAGACCAGGCTTCTGATCTGGTGAAAAATTAGAGGCTTGTACGCATGCTTAATGAGGCATTTGAGGAGGGCATGATGTAGGCAGTCATGGGGTTGCATCTGACCAATGAAGAGCCTGGTGGGAGATTCAAATTGGGAGTCAATAGAAGGACTGGAGTTTGTCTGAGTGCTTATACTCTCCTGTAATCCGTTCAGGGGATGTACCCATTTATTCAGAAGGAATAAATGTAAGATATAATTAAAACCTTCCTGGCTTCCCAACGAGTATTGTTTATTTATTCCTAGACAACATGAGTATATTTATAACATTACCTATATAGCTTTCCATTGAAGTCTCTTCAAGTTCTCCATGTCCTTCTTATATACACTGATATACAGCAGAAATTTGAAGAAATTCTCTGGATAATTCAAAGGGAAAAAAACCGCCATAAGTTAATACCTTTTTCACAATTATTTGGGGGTTTTCGTTTGTATTTTTAGGGGAGTATTTAACTTTAGCTTTTGTTTTCTATTTTATTTTTTGTACAGGTGTCAAAATTAATAGAAACCTTAAGCCTTTAATCTAAATGTTAACCAAATAGGTCTCATTAATGTTAAGTCTTGTGATAAAGAAATATCTAGCATTTTAGGCTTAAGAAATATCTAGCATTTTAGGCTTTGATGCACAAAACACTTTATAAATAGCTTCTCATTTGATACCCACAACAACCCTGAGAATAAGGTATTATATTTATGCCCATTATTCAGATGAAGAACTAAAACTGAGACCCCAAATCCAGCAATTTCTCTACTGCACCAGAGGCATATTAATTTGATTTAGAAAGATGATATGTTGCAAATTTCCTATTTATTTTGTCATAAGTGAACATTACTCAGGGCTGCTGGCTATTAAATAGCCCTTTTTACATTTATAAGCAATATTCCTAATCTGTTTCTTACTCCTCTTGCCTATTTTGGTTCTTCTGCTGTGTGAGTAACTTGCACAAATCAAAACAAAATCTGGGTGTATGTGGTATGGGAATATTTAATTTTTTTTTCTGTGGGGTTCGTTCTGTGTATATTTAAATCTGGCAGAGGAAGTCTGAACATGCTACACTTATTCCCCTCTGCATCTGGTCTGAATTATTATTTGAAGGTTTCACTCAACTTCAGGACTGACTGAAACAGCTGCCCAGTTACCATTTGCATCTGAGCACTCCAGCTGAGCATGAGGGTAGAGGGTGATAAAGAATGGTTAGAACCATTCATTTTTCTGACTTATGTGCTCTACTACCATCATTCAGTTGGAGATATTTGTGTCATTTTGAAGTTCAAAGAGAATTTTCTCTACATACTTCAAAGTCTCCTTTGCCTTTGTTCTCCTTATTTATTTATTTAGGAACTAGTGGCTTTTGAGTGTGGAAGGAGCTAAGCAGCCCTTGGCATTAGATACACTAATTGGCAAAACTGACAGAAGAGGATGAATAAGATCCTTACTGGAATTAACATCACAGTGACCCTGGTCAAGTGGGATGTGTTTTCTGCCCTTTCAGAAACTGCAGAACAGTTCCACTGAATGATGGGCCCAGCTAGTTAGTAGTAATAGTCACTGCCCCAGGCTCCCTGTCCCTACTTCTCTGGTCACATCATGAAAAGCCAACTACAGCTGACTTTAATGCAGTATTCTGAAGCCCTGGATAAATATAATGCACTAATATATATATTAATAATACATAATAAAATGATAAATATAATGAATACAAAGTGATAGTATAAAATCATACACACACACACACACACACACACACACATACACACACACATGGACAAAAGACTGGACCTGTGAGGAAACTCCCTTTACCAATACAAATTGGTACCTTCTCTGCAACTTAAAGTCTTAGAGAGTGGTCTCTCCACACAATAGATGATAGATAGATAGATAGATAGATAGATAGATAGATAGATAGATAGATGATAGACTTATGTAGATATGTATGTGTAAATACGTGTGTATACACACATACATACATAAGTCTGTATGTATATACATATATGTATGTATTTATACACATACATATATGCACAAACATACACTGTGTATATGTACATGTAAAATAACAGTATTTAAAGGAGAGAACCAGGGACCAGATTATCCTATGGAACATCAGGGTCAGGGTGAGAAAGGAAAATTCACATTGGGACTAACAATACTTCTACTACCTTTAGGAACACTCCTTTCACTGCCTGATACCTCAGATTTTCATATCAATTACTGTGATATTGATGCTTAACCCTTCCAAGTCCCTCTGTAACTATAGATAGTGAAGGGACCTGTGGTATACTACTGGGAAGGTAATCCACAGGTATTCCACTGGGAAGCACCATATGTGAGAGCGGCAAGAAGGTTGCATTGGGAATCAGGTGGCAGCGCAAATTCTGCCAATAACTAGTCATGTGACCTTGAACAAGTCTCTGCTCCTCTCTAGATCCTTTCATTCTTCTCCTTATCTGAAAAGGAGAGGATGGACTAGATGTTCACTAAGATCCCACCAATCAGTAGGAATCAATGCATATACATTATATATAAATGCATGTGCAGACTTTTGTGGGGAAAAAAAAAAACAAAAGAAACAATAAATTCAATATTTTCTTTTTACTGCGTGACACCTTCTAATACCTTCATATCACTTTATAAAAATGAGTTCATTTATTTATCACAACACATTGAAGGATAAAGCCTTTTCCTGTGGCTGGTTAGATCTGGCCCATAAAGGCACTTTAAGACCAAAGGTATTGTAAATTCCACTATTCTATGGGCTTCTAGTACAGGCCTTGGATCTAGGAAAATGACCCGTATACAGAAAAGTCCCCACCTTAACACCATGAAAAGCAACTGATGGCCACTTGCACCAGTGTGCCAGAGAGCCCAGGAACCTCAGGAACAGCAGTGCCTCTCCACTCCCAAGGGACTCTGCTTAATGCTTGGCCACCACAGACATCTTCTAGAGGACCATCCCTTTAGAGAAGGGATTCATTATTACTGCCACCACCAAGACCATCAGTTTACCAACTGCCACCAATAAGTGAGCCCAAGAATCCTCAGAATAGTAGGACTCCCTCACTTTGCCACCCAGATAAGCTACCATAGTTATAATGCAAGAAAGCAACCCTTGGAAAGCAACCTGGCAACTTCCTCGGTAAATGCTAAAGCCCCCACTTCCTTAGCGTGGTATTGAAGCCTCAGAAAAGAAAGTTCTCAACTCCAGAGTTCCAGGCCTTTTCAAACACTTCAACATCAGAAACTGATAAGGTTTTATTAATGGAACTGACACTAAAGAAGGTACATTGCTATCTCCCTTACTGATATATCCTAAGACCATGGGTCCTTTCCATTTGACTTGTAGCTATATGTGTTGTCTCCTCCCACATTAGAATGTCAGCTGCTTGAAAACAGGGAATGTCTTCCTTTTCTTCTTTTATCCCCATTGCTTAGAATAATGCTTACCTGTAAGTTATTAATAAATATTTTTTCATTCATTCATGTTTCATTTCTATTCTTCTGGAGCTGAAACAGACCAGGAAAAGAAAAACTATCCCCGTTCACCTAGAATGTATGTGTACCCTGCAATCCCATTTTCCCTGCCAGTAGAAAGCAGGAGGAAGGTACAAGAAAAGCAAACAAAAGACAGGATTAGTGACTATCATATGAGAGGAGAGTATAGAATCTCTAATCAAGTCCTATTCTGTTGGATTATCATGGCATGGATTCTGTTTTTTTCCAGTTCTTTGTGAGTACAGTATAAGTTCTATCAGGTTCTACCAGACTAGAAAGACCCTGAGTATAGAACCAATATGTTAGACTGTGTTTTCATTGTCCAAGTTTAGAGAGGCTCATCAACAGAGGGTTGGCCACCATTTGATGAATTTTTGGCCACAGAAATTCACAAAGATCATCTCCTAAGGCATGGAAGAAATGCCAGCCAATCATTGGAGGGGGTAACCAAAATGGCAAAATTATGGAATCTTATACTAATTATATGAAAGAGGATTCTATTATGAAAGAAGATTCTATTAAGAACAATGAAAGAAAAGGTCCTATTAAAGCCAATATGTAGATTCCATTTGTAAATCGTCAGATGGGAGCTTCCCAGAATACAAATAAAAACTTAATCTGATATTTAAAAAAAAGTAACATTTTTATTGAGCCAAAAAATGAATAATTGATATGAATTCATTATATTAATAGTTGGGTTTGAAAGCAGAATAACTTTTCTTAACTAAAAAAGGGATGCATTTTAATGAATGAATGGAAAGCATTTATTATGCACTTCCTACATGTCAAGCATTATGCTAAGTGACGAGGATAGTAAGTCAATTCCTACCATCAGTAACATGCGAAGGGCATATGGCAAAGGATATTATCCTGAAAACATAAATAGTTGAGTACTTGCCTTGTCTTGGCTATGGTCACACAGGTAGTATTAGACATATGCAATGAATTCAGTAATTCCTGACTACAGGTCAATTTCCTACTACCCCAGCATAACTGCCTCCCATAGAAGAATTGATTTAGCAACTGCCAAAAGATTTCCAAGCCCTAGATAATTATCCGCTTAGCTGATTCAATTCATTCATTCAACAGATACTATGTTACAAGGTACTATGCTAGGTTCTGGGGATACAAAGACAAAACAGTTACAATCACTGTTTTAAGATGCTTACATTCTATTGGGAGGATATTGCCTGTAAACAGATAAGTAAATGGGAAATATATTCCAAGTGAATACAAAGTAATTTGTAGTGGTACTTGCAACCTTTGGGGATCAGGAAATAGCGCTTGCTCCAAGCTTTGAAGGAAGGGAGAGATTCTAAGTGGTGGGGGTAAAGAAGGAATACATTGCAAGCATGGTCTAAAGATGAGAGATAAAATGTCATGGACTAGAAAGAGGAAGTAGAACAGTTTAGCTGGTATGAACGAGCATGTGAAGGAGAATAATATGGACAAAGTAAGGAAAGGCAGGTAGAGCCAGATTACGTTCTTGTTGTTCAGTCATGTCCAATCCTTTGTGAGCCCACTGAAGTGGTTTGCCATTTCCTTCTCCAACTCATTTTACAGATGAGGAAACTGAGGCAAACAGGGTTAAGTGACTTGGCCAGGGTTACATGGCTAGTAAGTATCTGAGGCCGTTTTTGAACCTAGGTCTTCCTGACTCAAGGCCTGGTACTCTATCCACTAAACCACCTATCAGCCCCAGAACCAGATTATAAAGGGTTTTAATTGTCACACAGAGAAGTTTGTATCTTTACCTAGAAGTAAAAGGAAGACACTGAAACTTTCTGAGCTTAAAAATAACACAGACCTGTATTTGATACTGTTCAATAAAATAATTTAGTTAGTCTTGGCATTCATGGCAATGGATTTAACATGCACATGCAGGTAAATCTGGGAAGATGTGGCCCCTACCTTGTGGAGGATTACAAAATGCATATTGTATGGACCTTATTTTAGGCGAACCCAACTTGTGAAAACATGGATTTTTACAAAATATAAGTAGTGGGATGATTGTTAACTTTACACAAGAATTTTTTTTTATTCAGCAAAATAATTCATAATAGCATTTCATTAAATTTATAATTTGAGTGGCAAAAATTTTATTAACATATAACTTTTTAGTACTGCAACCATTGTGTAAAGAAAGGTACTTATGTGAACGTGATCTAAGGAATGCACAGCTTTGAGGAATAAAGAATTAGTGGTCCTCTTGTATTCTGTCCTAGTCAGATCACTACTAGAAAATTATGTCCTGTTCTTGAAGCTACAATTTAAGAATAACATTGATAAACTGGAGGGCCCAGAGAAGAAAGCATCTAGGCTGGTTAAGAACCTTTAGTCCATGTTATATGAAAGTAAGTTAGAAGGACTCAGGTGTTTAGACTGGGGTAAAAAAAGGCCCGGGGAAGATATGAAAGCTGTCTTCTAACTTGGAAAGACTGTCAGGTGGAAGATAGATTAGAAATTCTATTTGGCCTTGGAGGGCAGAACCAACAAAGAGTTTGCTCACGTAGCCAATATGAGCTTGGTATCAGGATAAGCTACTTAACAATTAGAGCTGCCCCCAAGGGCCATATGTTGCTTTGTAAGCTGGTGGGTTCCTCCCCGCTGGGAGAGGATGGATGTATGTTTGGGAATATGTTTTAGTGGGGATTCCTTTTGGGTATGGGCTGGACTATATGGCATTTAAGATCCCTTCCAACTCCAAATTTCTTAGACTCTAATCTATGAACTACTTGAGGAAGATAAAATATTCCAAGTACAACACTTCCCAGCTATTCATACAAATCTACCAGGATTAATCACTGATTTGGATGACAGAGTGTCTGCTTTGAATTTTTAAACATATCATAAAGAAATTTAAATTCAGAAAAACAAAAATATAGTCACTGTCCTAAGATGAGCTGAACTCTATCCTGTACAACAAATACTGAGTACTTGCTTTGTGTGAGTACTGGGTTAGTGATGGCATGAGAGACAAAGTGTAGATAAGCCAGTCTTTTCCCTAATTCTAGTTTTATGTATATTTATCTATCCATCTGTCTGTGTATTGCTATATATTATATTAGCATAATCTAGTATGTTGAAAGAGTATAGTATTGAGTCAGAAATTTGTTGTTATCCAGTCATTTTTCAGTCATGTGGGGCTCTTTGTGAATCCATTTGGGGTTTTCCTGTCAAAGATACTGGAATGGCTTGCCATTTCCTTCTCCAGTTCATTTTACAGATGAGGAAACTAAAGCAGACAGGGTTACGTGACTTGCTAAAGGTCACACAGTTAGTAAGTTTCTGAGACCAGATTTGAACTCAGGGAGATGAGTCTTCCTCACTCCAGGCCCAGCACTCTATCCACTGTGCCACCTAGCTGCCCAGAGTCAGTTCAGATATCACTTTTGCAATTTACTACCTGTGTGACCTAGGACAACTCATTGAACCTCTGTGGATCTCAGTTTTCTCATCTGGAAAATGGATTTGATGGCCTTTGAGGTTCCTTATTTCTAACTATGAATCAGTGATACTGTGATAAAACACTCAAATGATTTTCATACAAAGCAATACAATGCTAAATGCATAAGAGTAGTTCAAACAGCATGCTTTGTGAAGTCAGGGTGGGAAAGGTAACTACCAAACTGAATGGATGGAGAGAGGATAAGACCAAAGAATGAGGGAAGATTTTATGGAGGTGATATTTGAGTTGACCTACACATAGGGAGACGTGAGAGGGCAGTAGAAGGGAAGGGGGAGGATAGGGAAAAGATAATATCCCAAACAGAGGGAATAGCATGAACAAAGTCATGGAGACCAAAAAGTGTGAGGCATATGTCAGAAACAGCAAGTTTCTTATAGTCAATTAATTAATAAACATTCATTAAGTGCCTGCTATGTGCCAGACACTGTGGTAAGCACTGGGGATACAAAAAGGTGCAAAAGACAATACCAGCCCTCAAGAAGCTATAGGGGGGAGACAACATGCAAACAAATATATACAAGCTACAGATAGGACCAACAGGAAATAATTAACAGAAGGAAGGTATTAGCTTAAAAGGGGCTGAAAGAAGGCTTCCAGTAAAAGACAGGATTTTAGCTGGAACTTAAAGGAGGCCAGGGAGGTCAGCAGGTAGATCAGAGGAGAGAGAGCATTCCAGACATGGGAGACAACCAGAGAAATTTCCAGAGCTGAGAGATGGAGTGTCTTGTTCATGGAACAGCCAGGAGGCCAGTGTCACTGAATCAAAGAATACATGTCAGGGAGTAAGGTGTAAGAAGACTGGAAAGGTAAGAGGGGGCTAGGTTATAAAGGCCTTTGAATGCCAAACAGAGCCTTTTGTATTTGATACTGGAGGAGATAGGAAGGTACTGTAGCTTACTGATTGTGTGTGTGTGTGTGTGTGTGTGTGTGTGTGTGAGAGAGAGAGAGAAATGATTGAGCCTGCACTTTAGGAAAATCACTTTAGTGAATGAATAGAAGATACATTTGAATAGGGAAAGATTTGAGGTAGGCAGATCCACCACAGGCTATTGCAGGAGTCCAGGAGTAAGGTGATGAGGGAATACACCAGAAGTGGTAGCAGTATCAGAGGAGAGAAGGGAATATATCTGAGAGATGTTGCAAAGGTTGAAATTGACAGGCCTTGGCAATTGCTAGCATATGGAGAGTAAGACATAGTGAGAATTCCAGGATGACTCTTACTTTGAAGCCTGGGGAAATGGGAGAATGCCATTTACAGTAATAGGGAAGGTAGGAAGGCTTAAGGGGGAAAATAATGAGTTCTGTTTTGGACATATTGAGTTTTAAGATATTTACTAAGCATCCAGTTCAAGGTGTCTAAGAGGCCACTGAAGATGTAAGATTGGAGACAAGACCTACTTTGACCTGTTGGAAAAACCACACTTCGTGGAAGATTACTTAAATCTGCTCCAGAGACTAAATCAGATTTAATGGACTTTGGGAGATAATATTTGCTTTGTTTTTAATGATTACTGAGCCAGCTCTGTCAGTTAGAATTTTGAGGATTAAGAGGAATTAAGCCTTGAGATACCTAAGAGTAACAGTTTTGCCAACAAGTTCAAGAAAACTCAGGTATAACATACCATAGATCACTGCTGTTGCTTTTAAAGACTTTAGAAAAGTGTAATTGTTGGGTTAATGTTTTTGTTTAACTTGTATTTACACTGAGGTACCTCAGTACAGTGGGAAGAACTATTAGATTTTGAGTCAGCAGACCTGGGTTCAAATCCCAGCTCTGTTCACTACCTATGTGATGTTGGACAACTCACTTTGCTCTGTGCATTTCAGTTTTGTCATGTGTAAAACGAGGAGCTTGGGTACATCTCTTCCAGTTTTAAATACTAAAATAGAAAAACCTGAGATTATGAGTTATCTATAATCTCTAGGGATATTGAATCATTCCCTTACCCTACTGATGTTTTCCTTTTCCTCTTGTAGTGGTAGGTGTCACAATCAAATGCAAAGCTAGTACGGTATTAAAGAACTTCAGTTCCATTTGTTACCTGTAACCTCTGAAAAGGGGAACCCAGTTAGCAGATTATTCTTTGCATATAGACTATGAAATAGATGGATTCTGAGCAAGCTGGATACAAAAGTTATTGACCAAATATTCCCCAAAATAAAAACATTCAGGGAATCAAAGAAATGATTTGGTCTTTCCAAAACTATCAAATTATCATGCAGTTAGTTTTGCTTTTTTTTTTTTTTGAGTATACACAGAATTTCTCAGGTGCAAGGTGAGGACATTAAATTAATAATACTCACTAAAAATTTCTTATAGTAGTGGACCCATTCATTAATGTCATACACTTGGCTTAGCCAGAAGTACTTTAAGTTAATGTATGTTCTCAAATTTTTCCTTTATTTTTGTTTCTTTCTTAAATTTCATATTTATAGTTTCACAGCACCCGCTCGTCCTCCCCCACTGAGTGTTGCCACATGACCCCTTGGAGTAGAAAGGTATTGGACACCCTGCATTCCTTCATAGCCTTGTCTCCTTATTCACTGTCTTCCTGTCAGCTTGACACTTTAACTCTTGCTTCTTTCCTTTTAACTTTCTTGCAAAATCTTAACTGTCTGCAACAGTTTTGTCAGTCCAAAAAAAAAAAGATGCTGTCCTTACTGTGAATAAATAAAGTGCAGAAAAGAGACTTGGATTACTTTTTCATTCCTTTTTGAGTAGATCTAAGGGACTGGCCCAGGATAAGCCATGATTTGATGCTACCTTTAGATATTACAGTTTATGAGAAAATGAAGTTGTGACTTGCCCTATGCTTACCAGACCTGAAGGAGTTTAACTACTCAAATCAAAATTAAATATGAACAAAAGGATTCTCTGGCCAGTTGTCCCTGTCACTACTACATAAAAAGGACTTTTGGCAGAGAGTCAGAGTGTGTAGCCAGGTCCCAATTCTTCCTTTGTTCCTGTAGTCCATTGTTATTCAAGGAAGGAACCAGCAACAAAATGTGGTCTCTGTGGGTTTTTTTTTTTTTACATACAACAAACTTTTTTTTTTCTTTTTGGAAGTAACCTAGGAAACAGTCTTTTGTGCTTGAAATTTATTTGAGCTATTCACGTTGCTGGGAATCTGCACAAAAGCTCAAGAGAGAAAGAAGGTTGCAAAAGTTTCACTAAAATATACATGAAAAAAACTTTTTTTTTCCTCAAAGGGGGGAATTATATCCTCCAGTGTATGTTAGGGGTCTTTGCAGAAACCTCTGACTAGGTAAGTGAACACTGAGAGTTAGTTTACAGAAGTGACTTTGGACTGTGATCTTTAACATTTTTAGTGGGTTTAAGAAATGTTAAGATGCAAACCCTCCAATACAACTGGAAGCGATATTTCTTTCCAAGTTGTAAAGAAGAAGCCTGACAAAAAGAAGAAAAATCATTCAATTCTGATGCTGAATGGGCTGTTATTAATGTTGTACCTTGAAAGGAGAGGAGGGAAAAATGTATTTCTTTTATTCCATGTCCCTCTCAAAAATAAAATGAGACACAATCAACCAAAGACGAGAAACTACCAAATAAATATAATAAGCTGGCCTGCGAACCTAACCCTAAAGCAGGTATCAATGTATCAATTAGACAGAAAGTTGCCTAATGCAGAACCTCTACTGACCACTTGCACAGAAAATATTGAAAGCTGTAAGAGGCCAAACTGGAAGTGTTTTATTTTTCTTCTCAATTTGACAAAGAAACACATCTGAATATTTTCCCCCAACAACATTATATTTTCTACTCTGGTAGACAAAATGTTCTTCATTTCTACATCTTACTCAGTGAAGTGCACAATCCCAACATCATGTTAATTTTGGGGGTTATTAGCCCAGATTGTACTCCTGTAATTAAACTAAGCCAGTGTTTAATCTGGCCTCTTGGGTTTTTGTTGCCTATTTACTCCGATAGTGTTTTCTTAGAATACCAGCCCAACCCTAGATTTTCTAGCCCATATTCTAAACTTTTTCCATAGGCACTTAACCTCCACTTAGCTTTGGGCCCTAGTCTATCTGGATGCTCCAACAACTTTGAATACTGATTTATGACCATATTTCTATCTGCAATATTCAGTTCCCTAAACTAAATCCAAAACATAGAATGTGTAATTAATTGAACTGTAATTTCACCTTTTCATTTAAAGCTTTGGTACTTTGGGCTGCATATTTTCACCTTCTAATACTTTCTTGAAACTTTAATCTCTAAAAAGCATGTGTTTTTAGGAAATTTATTTTGTCCTTTCTTGTTTCTTGGCTGATTACTGAACTAATATTACAAGTCTTTGTGACATATATCACAATTACTCTTCCTCGTCTTCTTCTTCCTTCTGAAACCTAATAATTGTGTTCTTTTATGTTTCTTGGTATTAATGAAATAACAGAATCTTTTGTAATATCTGATTGTGTTTAAATTTAAATGACTTTAAACGTATTCATTTACAGTCCCATCCCCCAGAGGACGAAGATACAGATGTCATGTTAGGACAGAGGCCGAAAAATCCAATACATAATATCCCTTCAACACTGGATAAACAAACCAATTGGAGCAAAGCATTACCTCTCCCAACTCCAGAGGAGAAAATGAAACAAGATGCCCAAGTGATTTCTTCCTGCATTATCCCCATCAATGTCACTGGTACAGTTCTCTTATATTGCTTTTACTTAATACAGGAATATTCAGTTCAGAATATTTTATGGTGAATATGATCTAAACTTGGGCTGCTGTTAGTATCTAACCAACAAAACCCTTATGTAGTAGTAAAATTAGCTTTGCAGCTTTACCATTAGAAGCCAGTAGATGCTCAATATGGATGTTTTTTTTCATATGATCTGATATCAATGTGCATGTGTTACAGTGTGTCATTTGTTATGTAAATTATGAACAGTTCCTATTCAGTGGGGAGGGGGGAGGGGGGGAACATCACCAAATAGATCTTTGGCCTTAAGCTAACTAAAATAATTGAGAAAACTGCGGTGGCTAATCATATGATAATCACTTGTAGCACAGAAAGTTAAAAGGAACAAACACCCAGTTGCAAGTAATGGCAATGTAGACCCTGCCCCCCCAATAAAATCTGATTTCATGTTGTCCAAATAAAGGTAGGATTACATTTGCTTTCTTTTGAAGACCCTTATAGAATACTGCATTGGATTTCCTCTAAAGATTTTTGTGTGTTGTATGTGAAGGTTGAATTCTTTTCCAAAACCTCAAATCCTCTTTTCCTTTTACTTTCACTTTTCCCTTTTTAAATGTTAGGTTGACTCAAAGAAAAGTCTATTGGGAGTTCTAAAGTGGCAGTTTTAAATCCAGAGTTGAATATGATAAACTGAGTGGAAAGCTTTTTAAATATTCAAACCTTTCAATTCAGAAAACAAACACCCCTTTCCATTGTGTCTCCCCTTCCTTTTTAATTTTTCTAATGGTTACAGTTTCACAGTACAATAAAGAACCCCAAGAGGCTGTATTCTTGTCCTGATGGCATGTAACTAAGGGTCAAGGCATGATTCCCTGAGACAAGCAGGCTGGCACAACCTCCCTGCCCTGCCCCTCTCTTCCTCCCCCCCCCCCCCCCCCCCCCCCCCCCCCCCCCCCCCCCCCTCTCTCTCTCTCTCTCTCTCTCTCTCTCTCTCTCTCGGAGCTAGTTTTCACAATGACATATCTATTCCTCCCGCACAGCCTTGAGGAAAATTAATACTCCCAAGAATGTACACTTATCTACTTTTTAGTAACCGTAATGGGATATATCAGGGGACTTTAGCTGCTAAAAAGGATCACCACAGTGACCTCTTACACTAATTTACAGCTTTTAGAACTTCTGAACTGATAGAATCATCAGCTTCCATTAATGGAAGTATGGGTTGTTTTTTTTTTCTTTTTTAAAGTAAAACTACTGATTAGCCCTTATTTCCAAATTCAGCACTATGAATATGTCTGTCTTCTTCCTGTGATATAAAAAATCCAAGGATACTGATTCTTAGGAGTTAATTGTCTACAGCTTGGGTTATATGTGCCATAATAAACTTCAAAAAACAACTTTTTACAAGAAAGTAATTTTTAAATTATTTTACATGATTGTATAATGTAAAAATGTGTGTGTGTGTAACTATTTTTTCTACAATTTTAACATGAGAACGGGGATTAACCAGAAAGGACTTTCATTTTTCTTTGGGTTTTCTTGAAGGGAAAATATCATTAATATTCTGCAACATTGTATAAGCCACTTGCTACAGGGCTGAATCTAGAGTCAGGAACACCTGTGCAAGCCATTTGAATTCTCTGGGCCTCAGGTCCTCATTTAAAAAATAAAAGGATATTTCCCAATGACCTTCCAGGTCCTTTCCAGATCTAAATCTATGATTCTCATTTGTTGTATTACAATGAATTTTTCAAATTGAGCTCTAAGCAGACACTGTTGGCAGCCATGATGCTGATACCACTTCAATATACAGTACAAACAGTATTTGAAGTGAGAAAAAGAGATCAGGCTGACATCCTGCTCTACTTCCCTCCTTGAATACAACTGATGAGGTGGCTAAATTCTGATCCACAATATTATGACTATCAGCGGCCAAAAACACTTTGAAAAAAGCCATGGTGCATGCCCTGCTGACAGAATTTCATTCTCCACTTCTACTTTTCTAATTTGGATAGAACCTAAAAGACACACATAATATTTAGTTTTGGTATTCAAAGGATTTTACTTGTTTTTGAAAAGTACCTTCCCAAATTTGGAACCCAGTTTTATATTGGATAGAACAGATAGATTCTTTATAAGTTCCCTATTTTTTCTGCCTTTTATAACTATTAATATTTCTTAGATATCAAAAGCCAGACCAAAAAAAAAAACTGTCAATTTAGAAAGATGGAAATAAAACAGGGGGAATTTATTTGTTCACAAAATTCCTCAGACTGCTGATTTTCCTCCCAATGTCATTGTAAGGGTTGAGGGAAAGGGAGAAGGAAACAGCTTCACAAAGGCTCTTTTAGTGAAAAAATGGGTCAGGATATGTTAGCTGAATTGATCCAGGTTAACATCTTGGCTACTGCTATTCTCTGAAAAGGTGTCAGCATGAGTGAGTAAAGAAATAGACCAATAAAAAGCAGCGATTAAAGATGCTGAGCTTTTAAGGATTCACTTATTCTCTCCCTTTTAACCCCCTCCCCCCATTTAGTTTTCCTTACTTTTGTTCCATTTTCCTTTTTGAGTTCTGTTACTTTTGGCAGTGTGCGCTGCTGCTGAGGGGAGCTGCATTTAGAAGTAAAGCTTAACGTACTGCAGTACAATTTAAGTAAAAGCTGAATAAGGGCTCCCTTATATTTGCTCACAGCCTTAATCCAAACTCTTCACTTACTTCCAATCAATAAATATCACTGTGTTCCAACCAAATGAAAATTTGTTTACCATTTCTAAAGGCTAATGAGACCTATTTGTGGGTTGCAGGAGTTGGTTTTGACAGAGAGGCTAGTATACGCTGCTCTCTTGTTCATTCACAATCTGTACTACAGCGGAGACGAAAATTGAGGAGGCGGAAAACCATCTCTGGCATCCCCAGAAGAGTGCAGCAAGAAATAGGTGTAGTATAAATAAAAATGTTAATGGTTAACATTATAACTGCCTTCAATTGCTGAGATATGAAGTGGTAGTCTGCTTTCCAATAGTTTCCTCAGGAAATGCTAAAGTTTTTGTGACTGTAGAGTATTGCAATGATAATGTTGTTTGTCGTTGTGTTTATATAGCCGAAACCAGACTACATTATTCATATGAGCCCTATGCTTTAATTGTGGAGGTGGGGTTTTACTGAGTGAAACAAATACACGTGTTCAGTTCTCACCACTTAAATCTAATTAGTTCACTTTTAAAAAGTTACTTTTGTTACACTTGTAGTACTAAAAGTAAGAAGATTCAGTAAACTTTTTTTGTTATAAATTGAGTATCTTCAGATGAGGTGTGAGACTTCTCATAAAAAAAGAAACTACCAAATAAATATAATATTCAACTTTGTACTTTAGAAATTCTCTTAAGCATTAACACTGATGTCCTAGTTTAAAAAAAAAACTACAAGGAGGCTTTCTTCCTTATCTGCTCAGTTTATTTAGTATCTCTTCCTCTTGTTTCTTTTATTATGAGATCATTTACTTAGAAACAGAATTTTAGTTCTTTACATGTTCATCTGCCTTTGAATCCTGTGGCTCTGACTTGCTAATAAGTAGCATTTGGGAAGCTTAGACCAACTGATAGAATGAAATGAAGACGGGTCATATGATAGACATGATAAAATAGATTCTACTTTAAAATTTTTTTACAGTGACAGTATTTAGTTATCTTACAAAAGGCCATGGTATGAAAGAATGGGAAAGGAAAACTTCATAAAGTATTTAAAAACTAAGATTTTTCTAGGAGTAAATTTTTAAATTTTCCATGAGGAACTTGAATCTTTCACATAATTTTATATACAGGATTATTTTGAGGAAAATAGAAGATAGTTATATAAAGATTGTTAGGCTCAACATTCAGTTATTTATTCAATAATTGGGGAGAATTTCATTTAAGAAGGGAGTCCCACAGATCTAATACAATAATAAAATTGTGGGGGCTACTCAAAGAAAAGTCATTGGTCTGCAGATGTCTAAAGTATCTCACTGTGCTTTACATGTGTCCTAGATTCTGATGAATCACCAGTGGCCAGGGAGCGGAATGTGATTGTGCATGCAAATCCAGACTTCTCCAGTAATATCAATAGGAGGTCGGGGACCAGGGACTCTGAATGCCAAACTGAGGAAATTCTTATTGCTGCTCCATCCAGAAGGAGAATCAGAGCTCAGAGAGGCCAAAGCATTGTGGCTTCCCTTTCTCACTCTGCTGGCAACATTTCGGTGTTGGCAGACAACGGCAACGCCATGTTTACTACTGCGGCAAGTAGCCGCACTCGATCACGGAGTCTTCCCCGTGAGGGTGCTAGAGGCAGTGATGCTGAGCATAACATTGGTGCTAAAACCTCAGCTTACGAAGAGGAGACTTTTATGGACAACCAGGAAAGGATACCAAATAAAGATACAGATGCCATGAGCAGCCAAGGTTCACAGGAACACCAGCCCCCATTGGGATTAACCTGCTCTCAACACCTCCACAGCCCCCAGCACAAGTTAAATGAAAGAGGAAGGTCAAGATTATCAAGGATGGCTGATTCTGGCAGCTGTGAAATTTCATCCAATTCAGATACCTTTGGGAGCCCTATTCACTCCATCTCCACAGCTGGAGTTCTCCTTAGCAGCCACATGGATCAGAAGGATGATCACCAGTCCTCTAGTGGCAACTGGAGTGGGAGCAGCTCCACATGCCCCTCACAAACATCAGAAACCATCCCTCCTGCTGCCTCTCCTCCACTGACTGGCTCTTCGCACTGTGACTCTGAGTTGTCATTGAACATAGCCCCTAATGTCAATGAAGACTCCAGTGTCTTTGTGACAGAAAACTATAATGACCATATGGATAAAGTGAGGGGCCATCGAGCAAGCTCCTTCACTTCCACTGTTGCAGACCTGCTAGATGACCCCAACAACAGTAATACAAGTGACAGTGAATGGAACTACCTGCACCACCATCATGATGCCTCATGCCGCCAGGATTTTAGCCCTGAGCATCCCAAGGCTGACAGCTTGGGCTGCCCAAGCTTCACAAGTATGGCCACTTATGATAGTTTTCTGGAAAAATCACCATCTGACAAAGCAGATACTAGCTCTCATTTTTCAGTGGATACTGAGGGATATTATACCTCCATGCACTTTGACTGTGGTCTCAAAGGTAATAAGAGTTACATGTGCCACTATGCAGCCACAGGGCCTGAGAATGGCCAGGGCACTAGTGTTCCTCCTACTTTCTCAGATTGTACCTGGCAAGACTACCTAGATCAGAGGAGGCATGGAAGGCCAAGCATCTCTTTCAAGAAACCAAAGGCAAAGCCAGCCCCACCAAAACGCAGTTCATCTTTGAGGAAGTCTGATGGAAGTGCAGATATTCCTGAGAAGAAAGAACCAAAGATAAGCAGTGGGCAGCACCTGCCTCACAGTTCCAGGGAAATGAAATTGCCTCTTGAGTTCTCTAACACATCTTCTCGAATGGAAAGTGTTGGTTTATCCAGCAAACAAGAACATTCCTGGGTGAACTCGAGTGACCATGGAATAAAAGAGTCTCATTTAGACACTGCAGATATTCCATCATTCAAAGATGAAGGTGCTGAATCAACTCACTATGCAGATCTATGGCTTCTAAATGACTTGAAAACAAATGATCCTTATAGGTCTTTATCCAATTCAAGCACTGCTACAGGTACCACAGTCATTGAATGCATCAAATCACCAGAGAGTTCTGAATCACAAACTTCCCAGTCTGAATCCAGAGCCACTACTCCATCCCTTCCTTCTGTTGACAATGAGTTTAAATTAGCATCACCAGAGAAGCTGGCTGGCTTAGCATCACCATCAAGTGGCTACTCAAGCCAGTCTGAAACACCAACATCTTCTTTCCCTACAGCTTTCTTTTCTGGACCATTGTCTCCTGGAGGTAGTAAGAGAAAGCCAAAAGTCCCAGAAAGGAAATCCTCCCTTCAACACCCCTCTCCAAAAGATGGAACTATGTCTTTAAGTAAAGATCTTGAACTTCCAATTATACCTCCTACCCATCTTGACCTAAGTGCTCTTCATAATGTCTTCAACAAACCCTATCACAACAGACATCCATTGCATGCATTTACTCATTGTAAGCAGAATTTGGTAGGAGAAACACTAACCTCTACTCCCTCACCATCCCTTGCAATTACACCTACAGTCCTGAAATCTGTTAACCTTAGGTCAGTTAATAAGTCTGATGAAGTTAAACAAAAAGACAGTGATAATACAGAACTACCTTATTTACAGGAATCTACTATCACAGTGGCAGCCTTGTCTCCAAGCAAAACAAGGCCACACATAGCTAAGAAATCAATATCACGCCAATATTCCACAGAAGACATCATTTTGTCCTTTATTGACTCATCTCCAGTAGATACGGGCCCTGATAAAATGCATTTAGAAAAAAACTCAGTTTTCAATGTGAAGAATCATTGTGATCAAGAAACTGTACCATCAGCCAGTAACAATCTTCTACAGACTAAAGCCACAAAGGACCAAATGTCAACAGTCAGGGAACCTTTTCCAGAACATGTACCAGGGAAAAACTGTGATGTACCTGCAGAAGGCCTTCAGAAAGGTTCTATTGGTAAGATAACAGTTCAAAGGACTGGGCAAGATGGCAATACTGAGCAGGTACAGAAGGCATTCTCTGTAGATGGGGAGAACATTGCACAAGGTAAAACTGGGGACGAAACCTCATCCCTGTCTCTGTCTGATTCACCAACCAGAGCAGCAACAGACATGGATAGCCAACTTAAGCATCACCTTGGTATGAGCCACCACCATGACAAAGTGCCTGGGCATGGTTGCTATGAATCAGAGCTAACAACTATAAATTCACTTAGTGAAAAGCATTCTGAGCAGGAAAGTGATATTGCATCAGGTATTTCTACCAAAAGTGCCTCTGATGACCGCAGGACAGAGGAGACACGAGCAAATACAGATGAGGTTTCATTGAAAGGTGAGTTGTTGGGGAGCTTGGGTCTTAGTGGCAAGAAATTACTATGTTCCCTAGATTTAATTTTTACTGACTCAACTTTTAAAAAAAAATATTCCCTATGATACTGTATGACATTGGCATGTTTATTTCCCTGGCCTATTTTCACTTATAAAAGAACGTCAAACTTTGTTATTGAGAAATTGAATGCTGGTCAAAATATTGTACAGGATACATGATAAATTCTGATGCTCAACATAATATAATAAATCATGGTCCTAATGGAGTATGGGATCTGGACCCCTGCCCCCAGACTTTCTTGTGAATTTCAGGAACCCAGATCCTTGGCTTTGCCTAAGGCATTGGCTTATCCCAGTATATTCCTTTCAACTGTCCTTTCATTGCGGCCCCTGCCCAACACTCCATTCTGGGCTTCCTCTGGACCACCCCAGGCTACTTCCCATTCTGTAATCCCATCCCGACCCCTTTCTCTGTTACCTCCAGATCACCCCAGGCTATTTGCTACTCCTTAATCCCATCCAAATCTTCCCACAATCTCTTCCCCTTTAAAATATCTATTTTACCCTCATCAATTGAACAGACTTACTAGGAGTCTGGCTCCCTTGTATTGGTGGCACAAATAAAGTCACTACTTGGACTGGAAAGTTTGAGCGGTCAAATTCTTTTGAGGCAGACCTGTGCCCTGTACCCTTGCATTTCAGGGTTGCCAGCATCCCTAGACCACAACAGTCCTGGCTCTTTTGTCAAGATCTTGGAGGTCTTCTTCATTAGAATACTTTTCTGTTCTTTTTAAAGAATCTTCGCCAAGTGACGACTCCATCATTTCACCATTTAGTGAAGACTCTCAGGCTGATGATGATGTTTTTGTGTCTCCAAACAAACCTCGAACAACTGAGGATCTCTTTGCGGTCATTCACAGGTGAGGCAATAGATCTAATGTTGATGACTGGACCTAGAATCAGATTAAAGTATATGAAAGCCTCCTGAGAGATTTAGAACAAGCAAGGAAACTGTTTTTTTGCAAACTGAGTTTGAAATCCTTGATAGAAGTTTACCCATCTATAAAATGAAGGGATAAAACTAGATGTCCTCTCAGGTCCCTTCAAGCTCAACAATTCCAAGACTCTGACTGAGATGAGCAATGTAAATCTTTATAGCCCTTATATAAGGAGTTTTAAGACAAAGTTTCCTACAAAGGTTTTTGGCTCCCCCCGCCCAATAAATGTGGATCAAGCTTTTTATCAGAAAATGTGATCAGATTGCCTGGAGGGGCTAACAATTAAAGTTCCAATTCAATCTCTAATATATCCACTAACTTTAAAATTTACATTTTCAGGTATCTCCTGAGAGGAAAATGATTCACATTTTTGAACATGTCTAAAGCAGTGATTATAATAATAAGGGCAGAGGTGAAATTAAACCACCAAAAGAATCTGAATATGAAGCATGAACTGGGACATGGGTGTACATGAATACTTAACTACTCTATATCTTACAATATTCTGTAACTATGATGATCACAGTTTCTTAAGTAAAAATCAGAACATGCTGTCTAAGAATGCTTCATTAACAGCTTGCTTAATTTTCTTGACACTGGGTCTGCCTAGACGGGTGGGGAACCTGCAGCCTCAAGGCCACATGTGGCCCCCTAGGTCCTCAAGTGTGGGCCCCTTGATGGAATCCAAACTTCACAGAACAAGTCCCCATAATATAAGGATTTGTTTTGGTAAAACTTGGACTCAGTCAAAAGGCCACACCCAAGGACCTAGAAGGCCACATGTGGACTCAAGGCACAAGTTCCCCACCCCTAGAAAATCTTGGCTATATTGTAACTCCTTTTCTCTGCCTAAATGGCATGTTTCTATAATAATGTTTTCATTCACATACAAAGATGATGTCAATCGTCTACCTATTATCAGGGACAGCATTATGCCATAGTGTATGGAGATAGTCCTGGCTCTATCATTAAATATGTGACCTTAGGAAACTTTGCCTTAGTTTCCTCATGTGTAGAATGAGGGAGTTGGACTAGTTCTTTAACATTACTTTTCAGGTTAAAACTCCTGATCCTATGTGTATTATATTTCCAGTAATAGCAAGGAGTTTTGGATTTTGGCTGATTCTTCCACACTCTCTTTCCTGTTCTCTTTTGTGACTAGCAACATACATTTACATGACAACCCACAGCATCCATGGTCATAGAGAGAGTGAAAATCAAAGTCCACATAGGGAACAAATGCATGTTCATAGTATTAGTGCAGTGTGCTAACAAACTGAGCTAATCAAAACTAATTGTCTGACAACTAGCCAATGAGAAGTAGCTTCACCCTTTGTGAAACAGGGCTAACTGACCTAGCTGAAGCTAAAAAATTTAAATCTACCAGCATCAATACAACACCTTTTGCATATTAGTTACTCAACAAATATTTACTGAATGAAAAAATGAGGTCATATTGGAAAATTATATTCAAGATGCTGTATATTCAAAACAGAAATACAATTATCCTTTTCATATCACAGGGGGTTATGGGTGTGGCAACCCCCAACCCTAGCCCTGGCCATCTGGAAAATCTGCATAAAATATTTTGGCCCTCCCTTGGTACCACAGAAGAAGTCTGAATTATGGTATTAAAGATAACATATGTTGATATTATATAATACTATAGATATATTTTATGCATTTCTGAGTTTCTAAACTTCTTGTGTCATCTGCTGGCCTACACGTGTTGTTTGTGGCTTCTGCAAAACTCCTAAAAAATTCTTATTTAATATTTTATGCCAACCCATGATATATTGAAATTGTGATGGGGGAAGTCGTGATGTAGAAAGGATAACTGTAATCATATCTATGAAATCAGCTAGATCTTTTTAGCCAATACACAATTGTATATATGTCCAATAACATACCATGTTTTCCAAATCATTTTGTTTTATGCTTTCAAGGTATCTATATTTCAATGTCTTATGCATTTTAGTAAATGTATCAGTATAACTGAAAGTGTCAGTCATTCCCCTGTCTTAAATAAAGTCAACATCAACTACAAATGTGCCATATCACCATAAACAGGTTTTTTTAGGTCTGTGCTTGTAATATTAATTAAGTTGGGACTTTTTTCCTGTTTTAGAATGCTTAATTAATTGTCTTTGACTGAGCCTTACTAGGTGCAAAGCCCCAGGCCCAAACCCCTATTTACTAGGTGCTAAGCCCATGTGGGTATGAAGCCCCCAGGGCCCTAAGGGGAGTTGCTAAGACCAGAACCAATAGTATGAGCCTAAGTTCTGGTTGCTCAGATGACACTGATGACATCCAAAGACTGTATTAAAAAGAGAGAACAGAGCTGTTTGCTTGAGGCTCTCACTCCTGGAGGATTGTTGGCCTGGGACTCTGGGCAGCCGCTCTAAGAGCCTCCCGGCTCATCAAGCCAGATGTTGATGGTTCTTTGGTAACTATGAATTGTGATATGGTCTGTTTATACTGTGTATGTTTGTAATTTGTTTGTATTTGCTCTGAAGTTCAGGCTGCTGGCTTTTCCTCCTGAACTAAGTGAGTTTATGTATATTCATATATATATAGGATTAAAGTAAGATTGTTAACCCCTTAATGTTACTTTCCTTAGTAAAGCAGATCAAAATGAACCTGTGCTGGCAGAGTTCTTGTTATTGGGCTTGTGTTGGTCTTTCACCCCCACAGCAGCTGCTAGCCGAATTGTTGCAAGAGCACTGTCATTTTTAAAATTTCTATATGTGTACTTATAATAGCATTTGAGAAACATCTCCCCCCCGCGCCAATCTGCACTAAAAGTAATTAAACTAGTTCAGATTATTGTTTGACAAGATAACTAATTATACTTGGACGAACTGATGATGTGCCAAAAAAAATTCATTTGGAGAAGGGGGCATGCAGTAAAGTAACAGATGACTAGGGTTGAAGTAGTAATAATCTCAAACTGTAATATTATATGTGTATGCATATTTATATACATGTAATATAATCTCATAGTAATAACATCTCAGATTTATAGCACTTTAAGGTTTACAAAGTGTTTGACGTACATTACTCATTTAATCTTCACGACAGCCCTGATAGGTAGATATTACATGCAGGTATTATTGTCTCCATTTTAAAGATGAGGAAACTAAGGCACAGAGAAGCTAAGTGACTTGCTCATCACCACACAGCTAATGCCAGACACAGGATTCAAACTCAGGTATCTCCTGACTCTAAATCTGGTGCTTTATCTAATATATGCCCCTACCTCCTCCCAGCCCCACACCTCATTCTCATATTTAGTATGGTTATAGATCTAGGAATCATACATCCTACTAGGAACACATCATGGATATACTTTAGCAAGAACACTTTCCATTCTAAGGAAGAGAACTAGGACTTTATTGTTCCTTATCCCTGTGTCCAAACTAAATCCAAGCTTGGGGGGGGGGGAGAGAGAGAGAGAGAGAGAGAGAGAGAGAGAGAGAGAGAGGTTACCAATGATAAGTGTCAAGGAATAGAAAAGTTGGTAAGTTATTAATAACAACATGCTGCATTTCTATCGTTTATGCCCTTCAAAGAATCTGTAAATGTGAGATAGTGGGAAGAACCCTCCAATTTATGAGGCTGTTACTGAGCATTTTTTGTCATTATTTGAAATGTTTATTACTTAAACTTAATCTCTGTCTGTTGGATATTATAGAATATGCTTTTACTCTCTTAATTTAATTAAAAATACACAATCATCCTGAGGGTTTTCTTTGTTTTTTTTGTACTTAATAGATCAAAGAGGAAAGTACTTGGAAGGAAAGATTCTGGGGACATTTCTGTACGAAGTAAATCAAGAGCTTTCCCTGGCAGTAGCAACAGCAGTACTGTGCCCCCCAGCAACATCCTATCTCCAAACAGCAATGTGCCAACTCCACCAAACAGCCAGAGATCTCCTGGTCTTATCTATCGAAATGCAAAGAAATCTAACACCTCTAAAGAAGAGTTTAAGCTATTGCTTCTTAAAAAAGGCAGTCGGTCTGATTCCGGTTACCGGATGTCTGCCACTGAAATCCTGAAGAGCCCCATCTTGCCCAAATCCCCTGGTGAGCTCCCCATTGATTCCCCCCCAAGCATGGATGAGCCTACCCAAGTGTCACTGGGGGCAGAAGCATTGTCCCCTCTCTCTCCATGCTCCCCAAGAGTTAACGCAGAAGGGTTTTCCTCCAAGAATTTTACCATGTCAGCTTCATCTAGGGTTGGACGTTCCCGGGCACCCCCTGCAGCCAGTAGTAGCCGTTACAGTGTCCGTTGCAGGTTGTATAATACACCCATGCAAGCTATCTCAGAAGGAGAGACTGAGAATTCAGATGGAAGCCCCCATGATGACAGGTCCTCCCAGAGCTCAACATAGGCTGTATAATCTATATAGCCTCACTGTTAAACTAGGAAACACGTTAACGCTGAATGCATTTGGCTTGCATGGGGATGTGAAAAATATAACAGAGAACTCAACAGATATGTGAGGAAGTATCAGTGCTTAAGCTCTGTAATTCTTTGCTTAATTTTGCATTTTCTAGTAGAAATACACTCTAGTCTCCCATGTCTCAATCATTAGCTTCATTTGGTTTATTCCAATTTTATTCTTTTTTGTTAATGTAGTTTTTAAAAATCAAATTTCCATGAAAAGAAAGGGAAAAAAAAATCTTTCTCAGCTGCCCATTTAGGAAAGAAACTTCTTCACTGTTGTGCTTCCCTAGACAGAGATGAAATGACTCTTAAGGATTGGTATTTTTCTACATTAAAATGAACTGAAACAAAGTTTAAAAGAAATGAACTAAACACATGTAAATACCATATTTTTGATAAAAAAAATGTAAATAGAACTATTAGAGAAGAGTGGACATGTGGCAAATTATTTACTGCATACTGTTTATTGAAGACAAAAGAAATAAAATGTCCTAACTGTATTCTGTGAATACCATTTTCATATCAAACATCATGTTTAAATGTCCACAAATATGGCTTTCAGAATGATAATCAAGCCTCAAATCTGAATTTTTACAGTCTTGAAAATAGGAAAATTTCAAGGTTACTTACTGAAATGTTAACTTAAAACCTTATGAATTTAAACCTAACCATTTTTCTTGTAAACTTCAGCACCAAACAAGCTCATAGCAAAGCATAGCTGTGATTTACCATATGGTAACTGGTCAGAATGGAAAGCATGCTTTAAGTTTTTTAAAGAAAGGAAGTCATCATTCTCAGTACAAAGCCCTAAGCAAAAGTACTTGACAGTGTCCTTTAGCCATTTATTTTTAAATGAATTGCTTTAATAAAAATGAGTAGGGGGAATAGAAATCAGTTTTGTGTTATGTTTCATATTAGGCTACTGAGGTACAAAGAATCAGAATCTAATGACTATAATATTTAAACGTTTTAGACAATTAGTTCCAAGTTCTTAAACTAACAATATAAAAAAATGTAAGCATGCAATGGAGCTGTTGATTTATCAGTAAGTATCTGCAATGAGTTTTAAGTGAAGCTTTCTCTTTGTGCTGATGAGATTCATGCTACCTAAATATTAACAGAAATGACACTGTGAAAAATGTAGCTGGGAAATAGGTATGTATATGCATTATTTATATTCATTGTTAAACTGGGAATGGGGGAAAGCTCTGGTTCACAATGCTACATACAACTTTGTCTGGTTTTACTATAACTGCTTGGTGGGGTATAGGGAGGGTGGTGGGTGGGAATGGAAATCTGTCAGAGTAAATGCTCTGATAAAAATGAAGGCAGGGAAACAAGCTGAATTACTTGAAATTACTTGAATTTTCTTGTCTTAAAACTGAGAGAAATATAGTTAGGAGTTGAAATCTACAAATGGTTTTACACCTATGATTTTAACATTAACGGAAACTAATGTTTGAGATTATTTGTCAGAAATGTAAATGGTTACTATTACTTAGAAAATGCTTTGGAATGCGAGAAGGTATAGTGCAGAGGATTGTCTGAGAAGGAAAATGGCCTGTAACAGAATGGAATGAGACTAGGATGATAGAAAAATAATATGGTCACAAAGAAATCAGTAAATCAGTAAATAGCTGGCTTTAAGCATAAGTAAATGGTGATTAGGGAAGTAGGTTGTGTGAAAGGGGTTTTATTACTTTGGTTCAATTCATGCAATGCATAGGAAAGAGCGTCAAAGACGAAAAGTAAGGTTGTCAAAAAGAAAGTTATCTAAAATGTTAGAGAGTTGTTAGATTAAGTTAGGAGACTAGGAGTGTTGGTTGATTTTGCTTTTTTTTTTCCTGGAAAGAAAGAAGAACCTTGATCTCTTCTACGTTTATTACCAAAATGTGTTTTAGAGTTTCTTGCCAACATTGTATGAAGAATGGTTATGCAGTTGTATGCGTGCATGTCCACGTGTGTGTCCACGTGTGTATACTTTGAGAAAGAAAAAATAACTGGCAAAAGAAATCAGTGGGGCAGGATCTCCAAAGTGTTAAAAATTTATACTAAATGGAAAGTGGGTTGATGTTTGAAAATGGACCCTTATCACTCACAGTTAAGTTATCACTCACATACCAGTTAAGAATACCAGCCTCTTCTGATACCACATTGGGAATGTGAATGAATTGGTCTAATATTCTGAAAATTACATGGTGAAATAAAAAATGTTTTTAGATAAATGTGACAAGGTGGCTGAAGCAGTCATTTCCAGTTGTATTAGGTCATTTTTCATAATGTTTTTAATAGCAGTTAATTTGCAGCATGGTTCTTTAGCCTGAAGAAAAAAAATGTATTATGTGTGCTTTAAAAGTAATTCCAAAATATACCTGAGATAAGAAACACCAGAATTGGCTTTAATAAATGTCACCTTTTTTATTACTGATATAAATTTAATTGATAATGGTACCACGTATTTTAAAACAAATATATTGACTTGAATTGTGAGGCAATAAGATATCTTCTATACGTAATGATCACAGAACACTTATAATTATAGTTTTACTTATTTTGTTTAATCTAAAGATCTATGACAAAGTTTCTCTATTTTATATTTTATAGATTTAAAAGCCCAAACAGATATGGATTATAAATCCACTATAGAAAAGAATATTCAGTATAAAAACAAGTGAGGGAAATTAAAAAAGCCAGGAAATTTTAGTGATAATGGAGTATTTTACATGGCTTTAAAGCACTCAAGACAAAGTTTGAGAACTGACTTTAACATCACTGCCATTTTGAAGCAGGGTACATGCATTAAGTAATGTGAGAAACATCATTCCAAACTTTTGTTCTGTTGTTTGCACTGATGTTATTAAAATGATTTTGAAGTTTATGCAACTGTTTCTGTATTCTGTAAAAAATAACCTCCCCTTTCCTTAGTTTTGATTTTGCTTTGGTTTTTGTTTGTTTTGTTTTATTTTTACTGAATAGAGGACATGGAATAATTATAGCAAATAAAGCATCCTGTGTTTGCTTTTGCCAAAGGTCAGTGATTGAGTGCATTTGCTGCAATGGTGGCAGATTTAGAGAAATAGGTTATGACTTAAAGATTTAAAACAATTAAGAAGGTTACAGTGTAACTATTTTGGTACTAGAACCAGTTCGTGCTGGCAGAAAAGACAATGGTTTATGGACTTGCATCCATTTTGTATTTTTGTAATATTTGTAAATATAAACTTTTTAAATTGTTGCAAAGATGGTTTCTTTTGTAAAATGTTTTCCAAGTTTACATTCAATCCAAGCCTTTGTATATTTTAGAGCTGTGCAACACTTTAAGTCTTGTATTTATTTTTAGTAAAAACGGTGACAGTTTCATTGTGAACCCCTCTCAAAAAACGTGTCAGAAAAGTTTGATTACCTAGAAAGTGTGTATAGAAACTGAAAATAAACGTGACTGCAATTCAAAAATCCCCCCTCTCTTCATTGTCCTATAACAAAATGTTATATCTTATCATATTTGAGTTGATAATTCCAATGATCTATCTAAATGCATTAAGTAGTACCCAGATATATTGTATAATAACTTATATAATTTAGGGAAGTGACAATGCCAGTTAAAAATAATTTAATCCCTTTTGTCATATGAGTCCCACGGCACAAAGAGGTTTTTGTTCCCCCTACCAAGAAAACCAGGGAAAATCTCTGTAAAGTACCCACTTATATACTGAGATCAATTCTCAAGAGAAGATTTAACCTCAAAGTCAGTAATGTTCTTATTATTACAATTTTAAAGGTGCTGTATCAGACCAGAAATTTTGAGGCTACTACCTCTGCCTTCACTCCTATGAGCCTCTATTCATAAAATAAATCACCCTGAAGTCTGGTCTCTGATGCACTCATGAAAAACTAAAAGTTTACATACGGTGACCAAAATCCCAGTATCTTTCCTCCTCTGACTAAGGGAATGAGAGTCCTTCACCTGAGAGAACATTTTCCCATTTGTTAGCCACCCCAAATTGTTCTCCAAATATTTCTTCTTGAGCATGTGTCAGGATTTTTTAAAGCACCCAAAGCTTTTAGTAATCTCTACTCAATGGAAAGTGTAACAACCAGGAAAGGATACCAAATAAAGATACAGATGCCATGAGCAGCCATGAGTCTAAGGGTCATACCCCAACCCCAAATTCATGAACACACCATTTTAAGAAACAGACACTATTTTATAAAATTTTCACCTGTGTTGAAGTTTTCAAAGGTTTGCTCCAACCCAAGACAATAAGGGGGTAGGGACAGGGAAATCAAGCCTCTACCTTCCAAGGAAAATCTTGGATTTCACAGAACAAAGACCTGTGGGGTGCAGGAGAAGTAGAGTGCTTGTCCTGTGTCTCTCCCATGAAAAGGCCCCTCTTCTCTGGACCATGCATGCAAACATGTTTCAGTCCTAGGGGGAAGGCAGGGATTCCTCTGGGTGCTTGAAACACATTGGACAATTCAAATGGAAGTCCAAATTCATCCTTCAATAAGGTAAACAGGTTATCTTAAAAGGAAATTATAATTCTTAACGTATTCATGTTCTCAAGACTGACATACCATTTTGCTCTCTTTTACATATATATATGTATACATATATATAAAAACACACACATATATATATACATACATACACATGCATACATATACACATAGATACATACATACATACACATTCACTTATATATATACATAAACACATATATATGCATATTCCCTTCAACTACCCTAATACTGAGGTCTCATGAATCATACACATCATCTTTCCATGTACGAATGTAAACAAAACAGTTCAACTTTAGTAAGTCCCTTGCAATTTCCGTTTCTTGATTACCTTTTCATGCTTCTCTTGATTCTTGTGTTTGAAAGTCAAATTTTCTATTCAGTTCTGGTCTTTTCACTGAGAAAGCTTGAAAGTCCTCTATTTTATTGAAAATCCATATTTTGCCTTGGAACATGATACTCAGTTTTGCTGGGTAGGTGATTCTAGGTTTTAATCCTAGCTCCATTGACCTCCGGAATATCGCATTCCAAGCCCTTCGATCTCTTAATGTAGAAGCTGCCAGATCTTGGGTTATTCTGATTGTGTTTCCACAATACTCAAATTGTTTCTTTCTGGCTGCTTGCAGTATTTTCTCCTTGATCTGGGAGCTCTGGAATTTGATGAAAATATTCCTAGGAGATTTCTTTTTGGGATCTATTTGAGGAGGTGATCGATGGATTCTTTCAATTTCTATTTTGCCCTGTGGCTCTAGAATATCAGGGCAGTTCTCCTTGATAATGTCTTGAAAGATGATATCTAGGCTCTTTTTTTGATCATGGCTTTCAGGTAGTCCAATAATTTTTAAATTATCTCTCCTGGATCTATTTTCCAGGTCAGTGGTTTTTCCAAGGAGATATTTCACATTGTCTTCCATTTTTTCATTCCTTTGGTTCTGTTTTATAATATCCTGATTTCTCATAAAGTCACTAGCTTCCACTTGCTCCAATCTCATTTTTAAAGTAGTATTTTCTTCAGTGGTCTTTTGGACCTCCTTTTCCATTTGGCTAATTCTGCCTTTCAAGGCATTCTTCTCCCCATTGGCTTTTTGGAGCTCTTTTGCCATTTGAGTTAGTCTGTTTTTTAAGGTGTTGTTTTCTTCAGTGTATTTTTCAGTATTTTTTGGGTCTCCTTTAGCAAGTCATTGACTTGTTTTTCATGGTTTTCTCGCATCCTTCTCATTTCTCTTCCCAATTTTTCCTCTACTTCTCTAACTTGCTTTTCCAACTCCTTTTTGAGCTCTTCCATGGCCTGGGACCAGTTCCTGTTTTTCTTGGAGGTTTCTGTTGTAGGCGCTTTGACTTTATTAATTTCTTCTGTCTGTATGTTTTGGTGTTCTTTGTCAACAAAGAAAGAATGCAAAGTCTGAGACTGAATCTCGGTGCGTTTTCGCTGTCTGCCCATATTCCCAGCCAACTAACTTGAGCCTTGAGTTTTTCAGTGGGGTATGACTGCTTGTAGATTACAGAGTTCTATGTTCCACGTTTGGGGGGGAGGTGCCAGCTCTGCCACACCAGCACTGCTCCTTCCCCAAGAACCCCCAACCTGAACTGGGCTTAGATCTTCGGCAGGCTGTGCACCCCTGCTCTGATCCGCCACTTAATTCCTCCCACAAGGTGGGCCTGGAGCCGGAAGTAACAACAGCTGTAGCTGCCCCACCTCCGCTGCCCCCTGGGCTGGAAGCCGAACCGGAACTCCTTCCACTCCCGCAGCTTTTCCCACGAACCTTCTCCGCAGTCTTTGGTGTTTGTGGGTTGAGAAGTCTCGTAACTGCTGCAGCTCACTGAATCAGGGCGCTAGGGCCCCCTCCGCCCGGCTTCTGGTCTGGATGGTCCACGCCGCTCAGGCTGGGCTCAGCTCCACTCCGTTCCCAGCTCCCAGCTCCCAGCTCCGAGCTCCGTGTGGAATAGACCTCACCCAGAGACCATCCAGGCTGTCCTGGGCTGGAGCCCTGCTTCCCTCTGCTGTTTTGTGGGTTCTGCCATTCTAGAATTGGTTTAGAGCCATTTTTTATAAGTTTTTGGAGGGTCTCAGTACAGAGCTCACACTATTCCCTGCTTACCAGCCGCCATCTTGGCTCCACCCCCATACCATTTTTCTAACTCAGCTCAAGCGGAGGATCTGGTAAATATTTCATCAAGGGCTACCTAAATATTTAGGTGGATAACCTGACAGCTAGGAAGAACTGATTTCAAGCTCCATCTCTGCCGCATTCTGGCTGTTTTCCTCTTAGCACGTCACTTAATGTATCAGCGTTCTAAGCAACAACCTAAATCTCTAAGCTGCAGAGAACGGGCCAATCCATTCTGGTAAATTCCCTGATGATGATGTTCCCTATATCAACGAGAACGTGGGTCAAATCCCAATCCCCCATCTAGAACATTTTCCTCTTAGAACTATCTGAAGAAAAGAACATATTTTCAGCTTCTGCTTTCTCAGTACTCAGTGTAGTCCTCTGTGACAGGGAGACAGGTATACTTACCTTTAAATACTGTAGCCTTCCTCTTCAGAGGAACCATCTGGTAGTGATGCTTCAAGTGACTACTCTTTTCTGTCTTACTTACAAATATAATGTAGTTGATACCCCTTTACAAACTGCAAATAAGGAAAACAAGTCACTGTGTCATCAGATAAAGTCTAAGAAGGCTAAAAATTTGAACTAGCCCTCCTCATCACTACTACTCTTGGCACTAAAATGTGGTTTTGCAATTGCTCGATCCTTATTTCATGCTTATTTATCCATTCTCCAAATGTGATCTATATGTCATTTTATTATAGTTTAAAATTTGCAAATTGTATACTTTTACTTCTGGTTCAATTAATGATGGTGGCTTCCAGGTGGTAAGGTGGTCTTCAAAACCAGGCCTTTCTGACTTCAATTCCAGTACCCAATCTAATATGCCACAGGGCTATCTAAATAAAAGCTGAATCATTCTTCCTAGTTCTTCTGATGGGTTTTGTAACTTCAGGCAGAGACAAGTGAGATGGGTTGTATCCAGGTCCTTGTGCCCCACTTCACTAGCTTATAGACTAGAAATTTTGATTAGCAATGACTTTAGGGATCATCAAATGGGGATCCTATTCTGCATTCCATTTTCGGCTGCACCAAAAAGTAGAACAACACAAAATATGAAATGTGGCAATTGACTAAGATGGCATAATGGGAAAAGTAGCTACAAAATATTCCCCCAACAAGCCTGTGGCATGCTTTCCCATAAACACATGCAGTATAAGAAGACACAAAGCGTATGAGGGCAGTAAGATGTATATGTAAGAAACACAGATAGCCAGGGCTACTGATTCCTCTGATGACGCTGGACTCTCTCTTGAGTACACAGCTGGCTCACTTAGTTGTTGTCAGAGGTTGTGCTCCTTGAAGCCAATGAAAGTGTATCAGGTTATCTAAATCTGCAAGCAGGTTATTTAAAAAGCAAAACAAACTGAAAAGAGCTCTAAAGCAGTGTGGAACCTCCAAAGAGGGTTTCAACACTTGGCTTTGGCTACTCAGAGTTTCTAGAACATTAGGTAAACCTTATTCTATGTACCTGAAATGCTAAGGATCTAAGATAGCTATCTAGACTCGTGCCCTAAATGACTACCTCTCTCTATATGTGCCAATCTGGAAAGTATGTGTCTCTGCTTTCTTAATGGTGTCTCAAACTCTAACACTGACTCTCCAAATTCTAGATTGAGTGTCTCCTTCTGGAAAAATCATTCTCCTTGAAGATGTCATACTGCTCTGAGTCTAAATTACATCAAATTCTATTCCCTCTCCATGGCTATTTAAAGCCCTGAAGGGGTATGGACAATTTTCATTCATCCAGTGATATACTCCTTCATATTCAATATGAAAAAGCAATCATACTTTGTAAAGGGAAAATAGGCTGTTAACACTGTGTTAAAACATTAACAAAACATCAAATCTTCCTCCTACAATCTCTCTGCCCTGCCCCAGTTAAATATTTGCCAAACCCACCAAATCAATCATGTTGCTTATGGGCATGTTTTTCTGTAATCTCAATTATGGATAGCAGTCTACTGACTTGGGGAGGATGAATGATTGTCCTCTCAGATACCTCTCCCAGTACTTTATGCCAAAGAGTCTCAGCAAAGTCCACATGACAGTTCTTAAACAATCTAAAAATTACTTAATTTTTAGGAAGTCCAGGTCTACCAGCTGGTGAGTCTAAGGGTCATACCCCAACCCCAAATTCATGAACACACCATTTTAAGAAACAGACACTATTTTATAAAATTTTCACCTGTGTTGAAGTTTTCAAAGGTTTGCTCCAACCCAAGACAATAAGGGGGTAGGGACAGGGAAATCAAGCCTCTACCTTCCAAGGAAAATCTTGGATTTCACAGAACAAAGACCTGTGGGGTGCAGGAGAAGTAGAGTGCTTGTCCTGTGTCTCTCCCATGAAAAGGCCCCTCTTCTCTGGACCATGCATGCAAACATGTTTCAGTCCTAGGGGGAAGGTAGGGATTCCTCTGGGTGCTTGAAACACATTGGACAATTCAAATGGAAGTCCAAATTCATCCTTCAATAAGGTAAACAGGTTATCTTAAAAGGAAATCAAACTCAGAAAAGGCTCTGAAGAGGTGCAGAACTTTGAAAAAAGGATTAAATACTTAGGGTTGGTTACCCAGAGTTTCTAAACCATAAGGCAAATCTTATTCTATGTACCTGTAGTGCATGAGGATTTAAGACAGCTGTCGAGACTCACATCATAGTAAGACAAGTAGTCTAGGTCTGCTAAAAAAAAAAGAAACCTAAAAGTTAAAATAGATGAACTCTTTCAAAATACTCTAGAGTCTAGGCAAATTGCTAAACACCAGAATTCTAAGGATACAACATCCATACTATTCCTATTAACTTCTATACTCAAAATCAGTACAGTAAGACAATGGATAGTAATATAAAAACCCTATAAAAAGCCCTATAAAAGTTATCTCACAGAAATTGGTCTGAATTTTAAAGGAAATAAACCAGAAAACTAACTATACAATTACAGTATAAAACAAAAGAAGAAAAAATGCTAATTTTTCTCCAGGAGATCTCCACAGTGCTAAGGCATACAAGGAGTCCCAGTTGCAGAATTACTCCAATGGGTCCCTATACAAATGTAAGGCATCTCAAATATATTTCTGAGGAAGCCTCCACAAGATAACACTCCTCTAAGTTACCTCCCCAACTTTGTACTCACAAGTTTGCAGATCATGAATCCTCAGGGCTCCACAGTATATTTTATGGGTTCCTTCCTCACACCCCTCCAGTAGTATTTAAAAGTAAAACAACATCCCAGCTTTCCTAGAGATGTAGTCATAACAAATCCATCTAAATGTCACGCAGCACAATTCAATTTCTCACGATCCCAAATGAAGTCCAAAGGCAGACTAGGATTTGAATCTGGAAGTAAAGAACACAAGAAAGGTATAATCAGTTTGCAACTGGTATTTTGTAGCTTCCACAATTGGACAGGATTGAGCCGGAAACTCTCTGAGTACCAGCTTCTATATCTGTGTTTTCCGCATTGTTTTTATGGAGTTGGAGTTGGCAACAATGGTTGGTGGTGGAAGCCTAACGCAGTGGTTCCCAACATTTCTTGTTCCATAGGCCCTTTTCAACAATTATGACAACGAAAAGATGCTCTGAACAGTCACGATAATCTAATATACTATTTTTCCAGATGTATTCATTAAATGGTTACAATAACTATAATGATAACTTTTGCTCAGAAAATCTCCAAATTAAAATTTACATTATGTAATTATAATTATAATATATAAAATTTTCTTCTACCTATAACTATGAAAACTTTAAATATAAAGTTTAAAAATAATTACATGAATAATATAATACAAATATTGTATGTGAGATATTCTGAAAGAATTAAAAGTAATCCAGCAAGAGCTTATAAATAAGACTTCATATGAAAATTCTTTAATTTACAAATTGAATATAAATATTTAACTTATTTAGTGAAATAAGTTATAATTTGGATATTTAAATATGCAGCAATCACATATAAACTTAATTTCAATGTTGGACTCTTTTATCTGAACAAAAGCTTCCAATATTTGTCTCAACACCAGACCAACAGTCTTAAATTTGCTTTTGTATCAAGTTTATTTCTGCATTTTAATTTAAAACAAGAATCAAGTAAAATGCTCATGTATAAATATGTGATAGAAAATGGAAGGATAATTTTATAAATTCTTTTGGAGATAAAAAAAATTCATTTTGTAATTTTTAGCCACCTAACCAATCAACAAATATGAAGTTACTTTATAAAATATTTAATTTTCTATTGGCGAATGACAAGCCCTATTTTAGAGAATAAATATATTTAAAGTACAACTGTATATATTGCTTAATTTTAACAATGTTTTTATGTGTACTTTATATACTTAGTGTACATGTATTACATATATCTATCTGTATATATACACTAACCTTTGTAAGGAAAGAATCTCTTCAGAAGTGACTTTCTTTTCTTCTACCACTGACATTCCCATAGGTACTGTACTGAACAACTGACCAGTATTACCAGCCAGTTCACTTCATAAACTTCCATATAAGAAACAGTCACATAAGTGGAGAATAAGTTTAAATTGGAAAAGTCTTAATACTGAAATGAGAGGCAAGATTTTTTTCTATGGAATATTTGTGATGGTCCATGATGGTTTCAAGATGTATCGTAATGTACATGACCAGTGATCATAGTTTTCTGACAGCCTGACATCTTGCATTGCAAGAACATAAATGTCTGTAACATTTTGGTCACATAATTACACAGCTGTTGAGATATAATTACAGGGTAGGAGAGAGGAACAAGGAGCTACTCTGGTGCAGTATATAAAATGTAAATGAAGGTATGCCCATGCATCTGACTCTGTTGGAAATAGAATCCTTATGGAGGTTTGTAAACAACTTGATTACAGGTTGAGAAACTGCAAGAGCATATTGCACTGAGTCAGAAATGGTCACAATTTGATGCAATTGCTGCATGAATACCAAAACCACTCTACACATTATCATGACAGTTTCAAATCACTGAAGAAACAAACCTATAATATTTTAAACACACATATGCTTGTTGTCATAGAGGGACAATACATTTATAACATAATTGGGCAATTATTTACTGTCACCATTAAAGAACCTCAAGGGATTTGTGAACCACTAAATGAGAATTACTGGTCTAGAGGCTCATTCCAATCAATAAACAAAAATTCATTAAGGCTGTATGAGGGAAAAAGAATAAATGCACTGTCCATGTTTATATCTGAGAAATCTGAAGGTCAAAGCAGACAGGTTTACTTCTCTTAACTTCCATTCCCCCAGGGTGCACCAAATCATAAGAGAATATCGTTACCTGTCAGTTCAAATGAGAATTTTTTTCTCTATCCCCTAAAGTAGGGGCGTTTCATAGTATTTTTAATCAACTTGGAGAAAGTGGAATAAAATAAAATCATTCCAAAGGAGAGAAACACCAATTCTACTCATTCTACATATATAAGATAGGAAATATATAAATTCTGTGTTGTACAAACATCCACCAGTTTTAAAATTTGTTTATATGTAATATGTGTGTTCCCATGTAAGATATGTATATCTTTACAAGTTGTGGAAATGTTTAGACTCACAGTTCAGGAGAGGCATGGATAGATATCTCTGGAGTCGGGCCTACCTTTCTCCAAGGAAGACTGGGTCATGCAAAAGGGCCATGAAACTGGGTACTCCTTTCTCTAGTCTCCAAAGAGATAATGGACCAGAATTATATCTGTTCCCTCAAATATTGTTGTTCTAGGGTTACAATAGAAGCCATTTCAGTGGCTGATAGTCCTTAAGGTTACACTTTCCAACTTAATCCCTCCCTGCTCATATAAAGCAACCAAAGTCACTCTCTGAACCACTTAGGAGCCTTCCCTTCTACATACACAATAGAATGCAAAATGTCCCAGAGTTGGACATAAACTTAAATACATTTTCACTTTAAAAATTTGAGTTCTTTTTTCCCCACTTATATGTTCCCATTATTATGAGAAGAGTTCCATTAAACTCCATTTACTTAACGAAGATATCCAGTATAAACTGAGTTTGAAGGCCTCTTCATTCTTCATTAAAGAGAAATGAAGTGATTTGATGCAGACCTGGCAAATTAATAAAATGAAACTCTTTTGGTCATTTGTATAGAGGTGAATGCTTTCAGTTCTGATTGATATTTTTGTATCAAACTTTTGTTAAGAAATTCTTTACAATGCGTTCCTAAATCACTTGCTCTTTAAAATGTGTGTTTTTTCAAAAATAGACATCACTCTATGGACAGCACATTTAAGGAGGGATTGTTATGAGGAATCAACCTTGTGATTTCATAAGAGTGGACTCTAAATGTAGAAATTTTCTTCACAAAAGCAGATGGGCAACTCTTCTGTGACATATAGACATATAGAGCTGCCTGTGACACTAAGATGTTAAATGACTTGCTTGATGTCACCCGATAATGTGTGTGACTATAAAAATTTTTTGTTTCTTCCACTAGTACTATGGCAGCAGCATCTTATATACTTTATGGTGAACTAAGGTCTTAATACAAATAAAATCAACTAATATAGCTTCTTTGCCTCCATGATTGTCTTATTAACATATTGTCTAACTTGACATTCCATTAATGTAGAATCTACACTAGACCAAAGGAAAAAAAAAAGAGATTAGGTTTAACTGTTGGGATTTTCCTGATGACTTTTAATGTGTTTGTGTTTTTCTTTCATGTTAACCTGCCTTTGGTTTAAATTTTATCTTCTTTACCATAATCTAAGGCAGAGGTGTCAAACACATGGCTTACAACACTCCTGAGTCTGACCTGAACTAGATTAAAATGTAATTGGGAAATATTTAGCAAAATAAATAAAGTTACAATAGAACATAGATAATGTTAATATGTGGTTTTCCAGTCAGTATCTGGCCCACATGTCCAGTTTAATGGCCTCCACTTCTATTTGAGTTCGTTATCACCACTGAGGGAACAAATTTCCATTTTTTTTTTTAGAAGTCAATGTCATGTTATTTTTGGTTTCCAATTCTCTAAAAATATGGATTGCCTTATGAATTTACATGTCATCCTTGTACAAGCGGCCATGCTAATCTCTGTATTGTTCCAATTTTAGTATATATGTGCAAGTACCAATTTCCTTTTCTAGGGGTATATCATTGCTCTTTTCATCTTCAAATTTATTGAAAATACCTCTCCACAGAAAGCTTCTTTCATTTTACAGAACTAGGTTGTCCAGGACTACTGGAAACAGAGCTTAAGATTTCATACTATTTCGGGCCTATATTCCTCAGTTGCTATTGATAAGGTGAGTTTTCATGAGGGAATGATAACACAAGGAAATTCATCCCCAGGAATATTAGGAGTTGCATAGCATTTACATATGAAACTGATGGGAGCAAAGCAAGGTTGGTTTAAACCAGAGTTGTTGCTCTGGCTCCTCTTCTTTCAAGAGTTCTTCTCACTTTTTTTCTTTCTATTGCTTTTCTTCTTCCTCAGACTCTGATTCCTGTTTTATTTGTGGTTGCTTATGCTTTCCCGACTCTAGGAAGAGAAGAACATTTTCCAAGTGGATAGGATCTTAGTTTAAATTCCTCACTTGATAAACATTATTTCCCACCTTCTTCAAGATCTACAGAAACTCATCATCTTACAGGAGAACACCAACTCTGAAACTCCTTCTCGGTACCCCTGCTTTGGAGCTTCTTCCTCCCTCTGATTGGAGTAGGTGGAGGATAGACATAACAACCCTTCCCAGATTCTCTACCACTTAAGGAAGGGTCCCAGGACATTCACTTCATCATGTCTACTCTCCCTCCCCAGCTGCTCTCCTGGACTACATCATCTTCAGAAGCTCAGCATCCTGCAAGATGAAATCAACTCTATAACTTCCATCTCCTCCTACCATTTTCTACCAGGGTTGCAGGACTTCATCATGTCCCCATGCTGGGTACCCTAATCTGCCCTTCCCGCCACCTGCTTTTAGCTTCTTTTTATGTACTATCTTGTCTCAGATTGTGAGCTCCTTAAAGGCCAGGACTGTCTCATGCCTTTCTTTGTATCCCTAGTGCTTAAGGGGAATGCTTGGCACATCATAGGTACTTAATGAATGTTTATTGACCCTGACTCAGTAAAATGTAAACTTCTCAAGGGCAGAGGCTTCTGATTTTTTATTTTCATTAGGTAGTACAGTGCCTTGTCCATAGCTTAATAAAGAAACTGATACCCAGGGAGGTTGTGCCTTGACCATGGATGGTGGCAAAACCATAAAGATAACAGCTTTCTAGTTTTTCATCCAGTCACTCAACATGTATAGAGCTGCTTCCATGGGGAAAAATACCATAGTTCTTAACCTTATCTTTTTTTCCTCTTTTCCATATTTACTTCCTGTCACTCTGGGGAGTAGATTGCCCATAAAAAATGTTTACAAAGCAGGTGATTATTAAATGCTTGTTGGGAGTCAGGAAAAATATGTTTTTGGCTTCACATCTTTTTTACGTAGCTCGCAGCAAAAAGGGTTGGTTCAAGGACGATAACAGCACGATAATAATGGTAATATCTAACATTTCTATAGTGCTATGTTCCAGGTATCGTGTCAATGCTTTACAATTACAACCTCACTTGATCTTCAAGGCTACTCTGAGAGGTAGGTGCTGTCATTACCTTTCCCCCTTTCACAGAAGAGAAAACCCGAAACAAACAGGTTAAGCGACTTGCCCAGGGTCACACAGCTAGTAAGGATCTGAGGTCGACTTTGACCTCAGGTCTTCCACACTCCAGGCTCAGCGATCTATCTACTGTGCAACCTGGCTGCATGCATCTTACCAGGGGAAATTTTTTTTTTAAATGTTTCTTGAGCTTTTCCATTAGTTGGGCTTCGAAGACCACACTCATACATCGCCGAAATCTTGTCTGTATTATGGGAATTCCCTTCTTCCTATTTCTGGGAATAAGATCGGTACGGATGGAAAGGGAGCAAAGTTGTTTCACCCCTTGTTGCTACTTGGTGTGGGAGGAGGGCAGGAACACTAACCGATCTCTATGAACACTATTAAGGACGGAAGGACACAAACGGAAAAAGAGAGAAGGATGGGCGTGAGTCCACAGAGTGGGATACATTTTCTGCTTCCGTTTGGGTTTCCGCCAGTGCCCGAGGGGTACCGTTCGAACCGGGCGCCACTGCGCAGCCGCAGAAATGTAAAAGAGTTTGGTGCTCTCGTCGCCCGTCGAGCCCCTTCCGTTTCAACGCCATCTTCCAGCCCCACCCACCTGTGCCAACGGAAACCCGAGCCTGTGGCGGTGCAGAGACCGAGCCAGAGTGGAGGAATACCCGGCCCCGGCGTCTAAGACATGTCTGAGGAGCAAGGTAAAGCCGCGCTACAGACTTCTGACTGGTTGGGGGTGGGGGGTGGGGAATAAGGGCTAAGTTTTTCCTCCTCTCCGCCGCAGCCAAAGGGAAGGGAAGGAAAACGCTCCGTCATCGTTCGCAACGGCTCTAAGGAAACGCCTAGAAAGAGGCTCGCCAACTCCCGCCCCTTTCTTCGACGCCACTCTGGATTGGCCAGTCCACAAAAGGGGGTGTGTCGCGGCCGCCAATTGGTCAGGAGTGTGGTCGGTTGCTTTGTGGGGGGTCTCGCGCCAAGATACTTTTTCCATTCTGCCGTCTTGGTGTTTCCCCCTCCCTCCCCTCCCCGCCTCCCCCGGTACTCCGAGGGTTTGAAGGGAGTAGCCGAGGGTGAGACCCGGAAGAGAGCCCGGGAAAGAGCAGGGAGGGAAGTAGAAGTGCGCTTGCGCGCGCGCTGTTCTCGTAACTTCACGCTGAGTTCCCAGGAAACGAGGAAAGGGCTGGGCATGGTGGGGACCAGAAAATGACCAGAAAAGGGTCTCCCGGCATAAGGGGGCGACTGGTGCTCGGTTCGCCATACCCTGTGCTTGATGCGACCGGAACAGCTGGTGCTTCCTCTTCCTTCAACGTCCCCGGGCAGGCGGCGGGCTCAGCTTGGGCTCGTCGGGGCGCAGAGCCGGGGACCTCGGGAGTCCGGGAAGGGGGTTTCTCCAGGTCACAGATTCGGAACCTTGTGTATCATGTCTCCCCCCCCCCCCCGAAACCTGGGGAACATTTATCAGAATGAATCACGTTATTAAGCGTTTAAGTGCCTCCTACTTTCCAGGGGCTGTGCTGAGCGCCGGGGATACAAAGCAAGCCCCCCCCCCAATAGTTTTTAGATGATTCAGTAAGATGAGGGGAAACTGATCATGAAACACGCTTCACGCTAGCAACCCATTTATTAAGCACTTACAGTGCGCCCAGGCCCTGTGCTAAGTTCTGAGAAAGGCCAAAAAATGGGCTGTTAGATGCATAATAGTGTGACAAAGGAAGGGTTAGCTAGGCGGTGTAGTGAATAAAGTGCGGGGCCTGGAGTCAGGAAGACTCGTCTTGAAGAGTTCAAATCAGACCTCAGACACTCACTAGCTGTGTTACCCTGGGCTAGTCACTCAACCCTGTTTGCCTCAGTGACCTCATCTGTAAAATGAGCTGGAGAAGGAAATGGCGAACCCCTCCAGTACCTCTGCCAAGAAAACCCAAAAGGGGTCACATAGAGTCCCACAGGACTGAAAATGACAAAGGAAACCTGTCATGTTGAAATACACAAGTCTTTTACCCAAGCATTTAAAAAGGTGTACTGTGTACCAGTCACTGTGCTGATCTCTGGGGATAGTAAGAAAGGCCAAAAAACAAGTTTTTAGAAACATAAAATCCAATAGAATGATAAAGGAAATCCATCATATTGAAATACACTTAAGTCAACAAGCATTTACCGAGCCCTTACTACTTTGCTTGTCACTGCTAAGTGATGGCTGAAGGCTGCCTACTTAATTTAGGGTTTACTGGCTAGATTTCTTAAAAACCAAGCCTTAAAACAGTTCACTCTGGAGCTTGTAGATTGGACAATAGGTCCTAGCACAGAGTGAGTGTTAATACTAAATAGTAACTGTTCCTCTTTTGTCCAGGAACCCTAAGGGTCTTCTTGTCTCAGTTTGATTTTTTTTTTTTTGGAGTTTTGATTAAAGGGGCCATGCCTTGATTAACTTCTTAAAGAGGCCTATTCATTGAATGGGCATTACCTCACTCAAAAGTGAGAACCTGAGAAGACCTTAGCTTGAAAGGGCCAGGGTCTCCCATGCATCCTGGGCCATCTCCAGTTGTCCTGGTGAATATCAGGCCACTGGACCCAGATGACTCTGGAGGAGAAAGTGAGGCTAGTGACTTTGTACAGGCCTCCCTCACTCAAATCAAAGTCAGTTGCAAGACACGTCATTGTATTTCCCTGATGTCATGGTCCTCTTCAAGAATGAAGGACAAACACAGCTAAGTACAGGGCTACATAAAGCCATTATTAGAATTGGTCATCTAGTCCAATGTTGTCAACATCAAATAGAAATGGGCATATGTATCTGTATCTACCTATCTGTCTGTCTATATGTAGGCTGCATATTAACATAGAAAACCACATATTAATATTATGTTCTTTTATATTAAATATTTCCCAGTTAGATTTTAAAAGGGTTTGAGCCACACTTGAGAATGTTGCAAGTCTGGAGTTTGACACCTCTATTACTATGTGCCACTAAGTGCTCGGGATACAAAGAAAGGCATGAAGTATCACCTCTGATTCAGTCCAGTACTCACTCTCATTTCCAAATGCGAAAGCGGAGGTCCATTGAGGTAAAGTAACCCACATGGAAAGTGGCAGAACCAGGATTTGAACTCATGTGACTTGATTCCAAAGCCTTTCTTTCCACTAAACTATGCTGCCTTTTGTTGAAAGTAGAAGGCTGCAGTTTATTCAGTCTTTCCATATATCTAACTATTGTACTTTGGGTGACCAAGAGTTTTGATTTTTCAGGGACTATGATGATTCCATGATTCATACAGCATCAGTGGAAGAATGTTAGTGTTAAAATCATGAGATTTTGTTTCAGCAAGAAACTTGGGGTCATTGAAAGCTTTGTATAACTTCCCAAATGCAATCCAGCCTTCTCTCTCCTTTTCAGTGCTGGGTCTGGTTCATTGTCCAGCTGTATGTGGTGTCTTTCCAAGATGTGTGTATTGGTGGGCCAAATCAATGGGATATCCCCACAGTTGACTGTAATTTGGTCAATGGGTATTCTTTATCCATTTATTTTTTCATTTGTGAATATTTTGACTCTCTTGAGTGATTATTGATTGTATTTAGGAGGCTCAGTGTTCTGGGACTTGATGTCTACACAGTACAGTGTTTTACACAAACAAGAATGTCTAACCTCACTGTCTCAGCTCTGCTACTTGAGAGTTGTGAGACAAATCAGTTTATTTCATCTGTGGGCCTCAGTCAACTTATTTATAAAATGATGTCAGACTACATGATCTATAAGGGCCCTTCTAGCTCCACATTCATGAGCCTGTCTCTAGGAAATTAGTCCTTGTGCCATTTGGAATTGGACAAATTCTTCATCTTCTTGCATCATAATTCTTAGTGTGTCTCTCAGAATCCTCAGTCTTCACACCTAGTTTGTTGCCTGCTCCTCCCAGTTTGGCATAGGGAAGGTCAGAATAGCAGCTCTAGCCTTGGAAATTACAAAGCCACTTCCTTCCTCAGCCCTGGAAAAGTAAACTATTAGGAGTGGCAAGTGGAGGAGAGGAAGAACATGTAGAATCTTAAGGTAATAGTTTTAGAAGCCCAGGAACTTTGCTGCCAATTGAAATGTTCGGATTATGTCATTCTTTATGACAAATAATACCATACAAAGGAGGGGAACCCTAAAACTACATGTTGTAGCCCCTAATAAAATTGATGTTCCTTAAGTCCAGGAGCTGTTTTGTGTTTTTCATTTCAGTTTTCCAGTACTATGCCTTAAATTTTGTTGTTGTTTGATAAATATTAGGGCAGCTAGTTAGCGCAATGGATAGAGTGTCAGGCCTAATGTCAGGGAGACATCTTCTCGAGTTCAAATTTGACCTCAGGCGCATACTAGCTGTGTTACCTTGGAAAGGTCACTTAACCCAGCTTGCCTCAGTTTCCTCATATGTAAAATGAACTGGAGAAGGAATGGCAAACCACTCCAGTATCTTGGCCAAGAAAATCCCAAATGGCATCATATAGTCAGACACTACCGAACAGCAACAACAGCAATAAATACTGAGTGATCAAAGACTTGTATAATCTTAACATATACAAGGGAGAGGTCTTGTTAGAGGAGAAACTTAAAGCAAGCATTTTGCTTTACCTCACCAGATGAATTCAAAAACCCCAGCAGTAGGCTTTTGTATTCTCTGCATCTTTTAGTCAGCTTTGTTACTAAAAAGATGTGGTCTGTTATGGAATATCATTTATGAAAGCCTAATTGTTTCCTTCTTATCTATTCAAGGATACTCTTAATATATCCATAAATTATCCTCATAAAGATTTTTATAAAAATGAGAAAATAGGCATGGGTCAGTAGTTGTCAGTGCCTTCATGATTACTTTTTTGGGTAGTAATGAAATCCATGCTTCTTTCCAATCATTTGATATTGTTCCTTATTTCAGAAATCCTGAGAATTCTTTGTGCCCTCAAGATTATGCTACCTTCAGTGAGTGTGTGTATATATGTACGTATATGTATATGTATGTATATGTATATACACACACATATATAGTCTGGTCAAACTAATCTTCCTATTGTTTTCTTCAAGGCCATTTTCCTATCACTTAGCAGTGCTCTAGTGACTATGATGTTCAAATGTGGTAGTTTCACTGTTATTGATAATGAAAATGATTTACTAAGAAATCTTGACAGATCTTTTCCATTTTTGATCTTTGTTGTTGTAACAACAATGTTACTTGCAGCTACTGTGGAAGTGTAAGGCCAATAACACCAGCACCCAGCAGGGCTGCTAGCACAAGTGCTTTGATCTGTTTTTATAAAGGAAAGCAACTTTAAGGTGTTAACAATCTTACTTTAATTAAACATACATATATCATTCACTTAGTTCAAGGGAAAAAAAAAGTCAGTACCCTGAACTTCAGAGCAAATACAAACAGAAACTTCAGAAAAAAACACAAACAGAAATTACAGAGAAAATAACACAAATCAACAAACAGGATTATAACTGTCTGACCATAGCAATACATACATAGTTACCAGAAAGAGAAGCACCAACATCTGGGTTTTCAAAGCCGGGGTGGGGGGCTCCTTAACGGCTACCCAAAGTCTCGTCTGGCCAGGTCACATGAACACTCTTCCAGTGAGAGACCCCAAAGCAAAATGGTAACCTTAGAGTATATATACCATTTCCAATCAGTGACTCTTGATTCAATCAAAGACTCTTGATTAAAACAAAGGCAAGACTCAGTCAAAGGCACTTGATTGCCTTAGTGCTGAGAAGCACTCAAACAAAGAACAGTGAAAAATCCCATTTAGAGTGTGGGAAAGGTAATCCCTAGTACCACCATATACAAGTCAATGACTCCTGATTGTCTTACTGATGAGAAACATTCCAAGACAAGATCCCACTTTATCTGCCCCATTCAAAAAAAGGCCAGAATCATTAAAGGCACTTAAGAGAAGAACAGCAAAAAGTCCCACCTTAATCACTAATACATCTCTGCTCCTTTCCAGGATACTTGGCTTTACATAATCCAAATAGCCATGGATCCTGGAACAAATAGAGGCATTATACATTGTGATCCAATCAATCAGGGAACTATAACAAAATATATCATTCAGTATCATCCCCAAAATACTTGTTTACAATACACCATCTACCCCCTAGGTCAAAGCAGGTAAATCTCTTTAGTTAATACAGAGTGTCCAAGTAAAGTCCTTCTTGATGGTGTGTCCTTCCCACAAGGCCCTTGCAGGCTTCCTCCTGGTACCCTCAGGTACTAGCATGCTTTAATTAGCAGAGTCCCAACACAAACAAAAAAGTGCAAATAAAGTTCTCTTGGGGATGTGTCCTTCTCCCCACACTGCTGTTGCAGGCTTCCTCTTGGCACCCAAAGTGCCAACTCAAAGTTCTCTTGGAGGTCTCTTCTCCCCGCCCTGTTCCAGTCCCCCACTTCCAAGTCCTGAGGGACAGCTGGGCAACAAAGCCAATAGGGTGGGGTCCCTGGGGGTCCAAGGCACTCCCCCCCCACCATAGACAACTTCGCCCCTCCCTCCTGGGTCCCAAACAGTCCCAGGGGAAGGCAGCAAAAAAAGCACACTCAGGGCCTTGCTACAAAATTTCCATCTTGCCCCAGGGCTGAACTCCAAGCTCCTGGGTTCCTGGTTGTCCAGCTCCTGCTGGCTGCTCCTGGCTTCTGCGCTTACCTCACCAAAGTCAGCTGGAAGGCAGCTCACCAGTTCCAGTCTCACCTTTCCAAAGTTCTCAGGCAAGCAGTCTTTCTCGCAAGCGACTGTCATCTGCTTCTTCTCTCTCCTCACCAGCTGCTCCTGTTGATTCTGCACAAAGGCCATTCTCCACTCCTGTTTCAAAACTCCACACGCAATACAATCTCAAGACATTCACCCTTCCATCACAGCCCTCTGGAACCAGGCTTATCCACTCAAACCCTTGCTCCCGCCATCCACACCTCCCCCAAGCCTCTGCTTGTTTTCCTCCCACAGCCTTTGCTCCAGCCTGTCTCCTCCAGAGTGCTAGTGGGGTAGGGAGAGGGAAGAAGAGATTATCTCCCAGAGGCCCCTGCTCCAGGCTCCCAGGAAAGTACTCCCATCACTGCCACTTACCTGTTCTCCTTCAGGCCTCTGGGCCTCCACAAAACCAAAGCCACCACAAGCATAAAGAGCAACCCAATAACTGGGACATATCCAACCACTATATCGGTACCCCAAAACTCCATGCTTTCCTTTTAATCTGCAGATCCTGCCATGACTATGCCATTTTGTAGCAACAATTCAGCTAGCAGTTGTTATGAGGTGTAAGACCCAACAAGACCAACAACAAAAGCTGCCAGCGCAGGTTCTTTGATCTACTTTACTAAGGAAAGTAACTTTAAGGGGTTAATAATCTCACTTTAATTAAACATACAAATATCATTCACTTAGTTTAGGAGGAAAAGCCAGCACGCTGAACTTCAGAGCAAATACAAACAAATTACAAACAGAGACAATATAAACAGACCAAATCACAATAGTTACCAGAGAAGAACCAATGGATCTGGATTAGCAAAGCTAATAAGTAATAACGGCTTGCCCAGAGTCTCAACACCCCTTCCATGAGTGAGCCCTAAGGAAAACTGCCAACCTCTGAGTTTATATGTCCTGTTCAGGGTCAAAGGGCATCACAAACATGTGACTCAAACCCATGTGAGCTAGGCTTTCCCTTGAGGCAAGCAAGTCATCAAAGACTCCCCATCTCCCCAAAGAAACAAAGGCCAGACTCATCAAGGGCACTTGATTAAATAAGTGCTAGAAGAGAAAACAGCCAGCCCCTTGATCAGTGATTCTTACCATCCAAGATTTAATGATTCTCCCATTCTTTGAGTGAATCTACTCAAAATGTCTGATTTTTTGCTGTGAAAAATCTTCTCAAACTTCCCTCGTAACCGAATTACCATCTTGGGTTTCCGTCCTACTTCCAAGTATGGGATGAACTTCTGTCTGAGTATTTAATAATCTCTCATTCTCTATGTGAGGGACATTCTGAACCCTAGTAGCATTTTGTGCCTCAGCTGCTGACATTGTCTCATTTTCTCCCCACTTCCTTCCCCTGCCACCATGGCAAGGGCCAATCTGGCAGTAAGGCTCAACCTGGGCTGAGTTGAGATGCACCCTTGACTTATTTGGCCTAGCCATATTAACGGCAAAATTCTCATTTGAGGCAGTAAACTCTTGAGCAACACCTCGTTCTCCTGCTGCCTGAGATTCCCCATCTTGCTGTGGCATTTCTTTCACTTAATTTCAGTCTTTCATATAACAGCCAGTAGGCTGATAAACACCATCTAGCTTTGCCTAGATTGTGATGCCAGCAATTGTTCCTCTGGCTCAATTCTAACCTCTCGGTAAACATCTTTCCAAATCCCTGTAGCCTTGGTTCCCAGTTTTCACAGAGTCCAGCTCTTTTAGTCCATTCCTTTGCTAGGGAGGGATAAGATGGCTCCTCCCACTCTGGGATATTCATCTCTTCTTCTGAAGTCCTTCTACTTCTAAATAGAGATTTTATACCCTGCGATCCCATCCTCGCCACCAGATATATAATTAAGGCAAAGTTCATGACCTCGAAGAGGACCATGAGCATGCCTGAATGGTTTGGAATCACAGAGTATAATGAATTCTCTAGGTAGAAGGCAGAGGAAGTATAACATTTATTTAGACTCCAAAGGATCAGATCCAAGGACCAATGCCCCCAGTTCGATATCGTGGCAACAACATTCCAAAACCTATTAATAAGTCCACCTCACTATAATAACAAGGAGGTTACAACAAAATATTATGGCAGCAAGCCAGACTATACTTGTGCTTCCCCTCAATGCTAGGACCCTCCTATAAGAAGATCACTCACAAATCTCAAGTCCCTGCTCAGCACTGTCTTTACTGTAGCTCTGCTGACTCCAAGTTCCAAAACTCCCTCTTGTGTGCAGCACTCTCCTCTCTGCCCACTTTGGAAGCTGGCCCTCGGCTCCTGAATCCTGCTGCTCTCTGCTTCTCAGTTTCTTCAGCTTCTTGCTTCTACTCCCCCATTTCTCAGTTTCTGTAGCTTCCGTTTCCCAGCTCTGTTTTCTCTTTTTATACAGTCCTTAGCTGTCATCTGATTGACTAGAACTCAGGCACATACCATTGGCTGTGGTCTTAACAACTCCCCTTGGGGCCCTGAGGGCTTCCCGCCTCTCTCAAACTAGGGAGCTAGTTTGCTAACCAGCCTGAGGCCTCATACCTAATTAGTGAAAAGGTGTGGGGCTCTCTCTAATCAGACCTCCCTTTGTTGACCCCACCTGAAGCCCCACCTGAAGCCTATTCAGAAGGCAGGAAAGATCTTTTCACTTGCTGATTGGCTTTACAGTAGAGAGAGAGAGATGAATCTATAGCAATAGAAAATTCAGAAACAAAAGGTTGTGATAAGGGACTTTCTACAAAAGGCATGTGGACTCTAAAATCAAATTCTCAGGGTGATAGTAATGACCATCACTATGTCTACTATATGTCTCAAATCCCATATGGTAATTATGTCTAATTGTTTTCTTTTGAGAAATTCTGTTACTTGATCCGCATTTCCGATACTTCATTTAAATCCTAGAATCATAAAATATTGGACCATGAGAGAACCATTAGTGATCATTCAGCTCAATCCTCTCATTTTTACAGGCAAAATAATTGAGGTCCATAGAAGTGAAGTAACTTCTTCAAAATTTTCGGTATTATTTTGGTTTTCATGCTGTTAATTTATTACTGGGACAGAGTTGCCCTAGTATACTTTGTTTTGGTGTTTAGGTGAATGTGTAGTCATACCTGTGTGAATACTTCCTTTACAGCTCCATCTAGTATATTCTTTTCCATACTGCCTTCTCATCTTGTGCATTTTGTGTGTGTGGCCTTCCAAATATACTCCCTACAGAGACACTAGTATGTGAGAGACCTTTCTCTTGACTTTTTAATTTCTCTAACATATAGTACTTGGGCTATCTATGTATTATGAAACTGGCCTATCTCCTCTTTTGGTCATATGTCCTTGATGAAGCATTTTATGCTACTTCTTAAATAAAAGTCATCTGTGGTAATATGCTATAGCTTTTTTACATTTTACCAAAGGTCTTTCTTTGCTTTCTGAATTACCTGCAATTTTTACTCATCTGAGATCCTGGTGTGGTTTGTGGCCCTATAACATAATCAAAAGAATGTTACCATTAAAGAGATGGGCATTTGTAGTAGTGAACAGTTTAGATAGTCTGCCTTTCTACATCTTCCACCCTTTAGTTCTCTATATTCAAGCAAAACAAATAAAATCTCTCTTTTACACCATTACTCTTAAAATCCTTGAAGATAGCCAACACCTTTCCCCAAGTCCTTGTTTCTCCAAGCTAAAATAGTTCTTAATCCATTTCTTTCAACCAATTTTCATGAGTTTCCTCTCCTTTTAAGACTTTTGCTCGCCTCTTCTTAATGTGCTCCATCCTAATAATGTCCTTCCTAGAATGGAGCACAGTACACAGAGCATAGAACCATTGTGGTCTGGCCACAGGAGATTGCAGGAGAGCTAACACTTCTCTGAATCTGGACATTCTGTTGATGTAGCCTGCAATCATAATTGCTTTTTTTCCTTCTCTGCTGTCTGTACTTTTTACTCATCTCGAATGTTTTCAATCCTATAAAAATCTCCAGGTGTGTTTAAAATGAACTATTGTTTTTGCCATCTCTAGACTCCACATGGTTCGCTCCTTGAGAGGCTCTATCCTGCGTTCAGGGTCTTCACAAGCTTTCTCCTGTCCCCTCTTTCACAGTCCACTTCTCTCAAGACCATGAAATAACTAACACTTATCTTTGATCCTTAAAATCTGGGAGGGGGGTGGGGGTGCTGTTGTTATTCCTATTTTACAGATAAGAGAACCAAGGCCTCTACGTGCCTGTGGTCGCACAGCTAGTAAGTGTTTGAAGCAAGATTAGAACTGGGGTCTTCCAGACTCCCAAGTATAGAACCCTATCCATTAGGCCATACTGCCTCTTAGCAATTCCAGAGCCTGGAGCAGGTACCACAAAATGCAGGGAAGGTCTGAGGTGAGGTGAGATTATGTTAATCTCCATTGTGCCATTCATGAATGATGTGGGGCTCTGTGCTAACTACTGGGGTTGCACATACTAGGCAAGCTAGACATTTGTGCCAGCCTATGACTTTTACAATTCCTCCTGGTTAGGTGATGGAAGGGGAAGCCCATCCCTCTGAAGTCAGCCTGTTTTCCCACAGTCTAGCTTCTGATGTTATCACTCAGCTGAAACTATTCTCTCCCAAGTTATGAGTAATCTCTTAATTGCCATATATGATAAATCTTTTCTTATTCCTTATCCTTCCTGAAATGAAAAATTGAAAATTTTTGTCAAAATTTCAATAACTATTTTTTCCATCCATGAAAACGGATGTTTGGATTTTAGCCTACGCCTAGTACAAGAAGTAGAAATTGCACTCTAAAAACACCCTCGAAACAAAACAAAAAGTGGGAAGAAAAGCTCGGCCAGACCAGGCGTACTCAGAGCTTCATGCTGCAAGTGATACAATTTTAAGGGACTAATTTCTCAAGATACCTGAAAGGAGGGTTAAGAAGGGTTGGGGAGGGGCAGAGTGGAATATGCACTTCGGGAAAAATCCAGGACTTTATTACTACTGAAGAGAGGTGGTTGGAAAAATATCAGTAACTCCTGAATCATATGCCTGCCTACTTTCCCATTTGTACAAAACTGTTTTGACCATAAACGGCACACACACTGAAGCCATCTATAATGAAAGTTTGTGAACTATTCCAAAACACAATTTATAATCACATAATTCCATTCTAGCCAAACTGGCCTGCTTTCTGATCTCTGTCCACAAAATCCATTTCTCGTTCCTGTTTACCTCATAGCATTTCCCTAGGCTCCCTCATGCCTAGGATGCTCCCATCCTCATCCTCCCCTGTCTCCCAACCCCTTGCTCCTTTCAAGGGTCTACTCAAGTTCAAGTACAACTTATTCTAATAGACCTTTCCTGATTCTACAAGTGAGTACCTTCCTGAAATTCTTTTGTTTATTTATATTGTATCTATGTTGTTATTTACATTTCTGTATATGTGTTTCTCTCCAGTAACATAGAAACCCCTTGAAAGTCTGGATTGTGCAGATTTTTTTCTTTGAATCCGCAGTGCCTGGGCACATAGTAGGAAGTTCATAAATGTTTAATGGGTTGAATTGGATCCAACCTGTATTAGAAATTAGAGAAATTGTTGCCATACTTCAGTAGAATCTATGATATTCTAGTAGCAAATTTTCAGAATATCCTTTTTAGAGTAGATATTCCTAGTTAACATTTTTCAAAATCTATGGCTGTATGTGAAGAAAATGATTAAATATTCTTTGTTAAAAACATAGGTGAGGTAAACTTGAGCAGTATATTTTCATATTTTTAATTTACTTTGAATATAGTTGTAATGGAAATTTTCCAAGGAAAGTAAAACAAAGCATAATTCATTTGAATCAACCTTATTACCAGTAGCCCAACCAAAATATGAATAGAAATAATTTCAAAATCTTTCTTAAACCAACAAGCTAATTTCTTAGAGCATCTCCTAGCTTCCCCCTCCTCAAGGTACAACTTCCCCCACTCCCCCACTCCGTTGTTTCTTCCACCTCTGGATTTATACTATAGTGAATTATAAGTAATATTGTTTAAGACATATGGTATTGACTCCTTATTGATCAAGGATGAATAATATCGCAGCATAATTTTAAACGTATAAATATTTTTTCACATTCTTGTATGTGCTTAATATGCCACTTTAATTTTAAAAAACACCTCTTTAAAAACTACTCTTGTTCTAATTCACTACTAGAAAGATATTTTTGTTTTGTCACTTGAGTACATGAGGGCTTCAAAATAATTATTTAGTTTAATTTTTATTGGTATACAAAGGAAGGATTAGAGAAGTTTTCAATTTGGATTTTATTCAGCTAGCCAGATTTAGGTAGCAAATACATAAATCATTTTTCTATCTTGATTTTCAGGAGGTGAACATTTATCAGTACTAGGCAACCAAGTAAAACATCCATTGGAAATAAAGAGAAATGGTCACAACACAGAGGAAACGGAGTTTCTGGTTTTACATAAAAGAAGGCGAGTTGCTTCTTCAGTGGAAGATAATACAGTATGTATTTCAAAATTCAGATTCCGTCCTTCCTTTTTATTGTTTCATGGGTTGTCGTGGCCTATTCTGGGTTTGGGTTTGTTTTTTTGTTTTCCTGGCCTATTATAACAGTTGTAAGCAAGCAGCAGTAATGGTGGCTTAAACAGAAATGATTTAATTACTTTAGAAAGACAGTTTTTAATTCTTTGGATGGCCTTGGGTAGATTTTTGAACTTGTGTGAGTTTTAGTTTTCTTATCTATTACATGAATATAATGCCTTCATTGGATTATTGTGAGATTTAACTAATAATAATATTTGTTTTGTATCACTTTAGAATTTACAAAGCACTTTCCCACACATTTGATCCTCTCATCAAACCCAATGGGGTGGGTAGGCAGGACAGACGTGTTATGGGTTAGGAAGCCGGCACAGTGGCTTGCCTAAGGTCACATGACTCTTTCAGTGGCCCAATTAGAATCAGAACATGTATTTTCTGAGTATTTGTACAGTGTTTTTCCCCTTCTGCCTGACTTAGCAGTATGATGGTAGGATGGAAAGAGCCCTGCACTTGGAGACAGGAGAACCTGAGGTCAGGTTTCTGCCATTTTCCACTTATGTCAGTGTACGCAATCTGGTTACTTTACCCCTTTGAATCTCAGTTTCTTCTTCTGTGGAAGGAGGTGGTTGGCACTGTTTCATATAATCATTGTGAGCAAGCACTTTGAACTTTAAAGTGTAATAGACACATGTGCTATTTCAGCTTTTGAAATACTTTATGTGAACACTTTGAAAAGCTTACAGTACTATGTGACTTTGTATCATATTAAAATATTAAACTTATCCCAGTTGTTCAGTCAGCATGACTGCCAGGTCAGTTATTTTTCTCTTATTTAACTTGAGAAGAGATATAGCTACAAAGACATTTGTTTCCTTCACCTTTTTTTAAGAGTCTGTAATACTTGGCAGAAAAGAATTTTTACATTGTATAATTTTGGGTACTGAGGAATAAAATAGGGATTCAAGTTGTGTTCCTTTTTCCCCACCAGGTGGCACTGTCTAATTTGTTTCTTAAAATTATATCCTGTGTGGACTGTCGTCTTTGTCATTAATGCAATATTTAATATTAAGACACATTATGGTTATATTTAATTGGTTTTATTAATACTCTGAAGTATGTAAGGAGTTAAATTAATATAAAAAGTCGTCCGTTCCTTAACTGTGGTAGTGTTAATGAGAAAATAAATCTGCAAGTATACCTTTTCATGTGTTTTTGAAGTAGCCAGAGTCTTTTCTATTTGATGTTATAAACAGGCTTTTCTTAGAGCTTCTTCAAAGCTCACAGTTGTCCTGAACTTTCCTTCAGCTCTTTCTTTCATCTTTTCTTTTAATTTTCCAATGTGTTTTTTCTTAGATGAGCACTCAAGAAACTGATTATGAGGATAGTGGAAGTGTTGTGTATGAATATGAACCAGATTATGAATGTGTGAGTAATTTAAATTACTAATTGCCAAGTATACATTTATCATCTTAAAGAAAGGATTTAAGTCCATGGTTTTTTTTTGCTGGGAAAATCACACGATATGAAGTAATTCGTTTTGTTAATAGAGTGCTTCCTTTGATCTGTTATGATATAAATATTAACTATCTGCTTTTGTGATGTTAACAGGGTAGTGTTGTATCTGAAGCATCCTACACAGGACATTATCAAAAAACACTTATGGAAGTCCTGAACTATTGCCAGGTATCTATCAAATTTATGAATCCTAGGCTATTTCCAAAACCCTAAAAAAATTCTATGTTATATCATTTTGCTATTGATTAGAACTTTGTTAAATCTAGACATACATGGATTTTTCTTATTTCAAGTTAGGGCAGCATAGTTTAAGTGTATCAATTTAGATCAACAGTAGTCATATAGTCCTATTTTGTCTTTTCATTTTAATAAAGCTATCTTTGTTAGAATGAGGTAAAGTCTTTTTCAGCTAGAACTCTTAAAATTTCATGTTTTTTTTTGTTCTACTCTTTAGAATTACTGATTTTAATCAATTTTGGTTCGTAAGTAAAAGAAATCTTAATTTGAAAGTAATTCTACCATCTTAAAGCAAAATAGTGGTCCATTAAAGTTTCAAAAAATAAAAATAATTTATTTCAAAGGTAAAAATTACATTGTGTCTGACATAATTTTTATTGTATTACAAGGAAATTCACTATGTGGACAAGGTTAGATGAGTGTGTTGGGTAAGATCTCTATGTTAAAATGGGGTGTTAAATTCTTCAAAAATTAAAAATGCTATTCACTTTTTATTTGTCTATTTTTTCTTTTTCTATTTCATTAAATATTTCCCAATTATATATAAAAGAATTTTTAAACAGTCATTTAAAAAAATTAACTTCCAAATCTCACCCTTCTTCCCTGCCCTCACCACAACTTGAGAAGGCAAGCACTTTGATTTTAGTTATTCAAGTGAGGTCATGCAAAACATATTTCCATATTAGCCATGTTGCAAAAGAAAACACATACAAAATAATGAAAATTAAGTAAAAAAGGCATGCTTTAATCTGCATTTAAAGTTTGTCAGTTTTCTCTTTGTAGGGCAATAGCATTTTTCATCATGGGTCCTTTGAATGTCTTGGATCAGTGTCTGGGTCAGAGTAACTAAGTCTTTCGCAGTTGTTTATCCTTATGATTGCTGTTACTGTGTACAATGAATATCCTCCTGGTTCTGTTCACTTCACTTTGCATCAGTTCATATAAGTCTCCGCAGGTTTTTCTGAAACCATCTTGCTTGTCATTTCTTATAGCACAATAGTATTAAAAGAGCCATTCACATATATTATTGATATTATTGAATGCAGAAACATAGTTGATCTTTAGATCTTATGTCATATCTCTTTAGAGAAAGATGGCTGCTTTGGAAAACAAGTTTTGAAAACTTGGAAAACTTTGGAAAACAAGGCCATTTTAACTTGCTGTAGAACATAGCTAAACTTCCTAGATTTTCAGTGATCTCTCAAGACCACCCTGGCCAGAGAGAATCAGAGGGTCTGGGCCAGATCTTCTAGAACCACTCTAGATAGGAAGACACACCTAGGTTTCTATTCCTAATCCATATCCTGAGAATAGCCAGAACTAGTCTAGCCTTCACAGGTGCAGAAATGAGACACCTATTTCTCTGCGTCTTTTTGTATTATACTTGATTGCATACACAATTGATATATGTATATACGTGTTTATGTGTGTGTATGTGTATCATGTAAGATGAAGAAAACATATTTAATATGGATATATATGAACTGTAACCTGATCTATACAGTGCTATCATGAAAGGAACAAAGCCAAATGGAAATGGATGGTAGCACCGGGTAAGTTCTGTAAGGAGGTAGACCTAACCATAGAACCTATGGGATCTAACAAAATAGACCATGGGGTGTTGGGTTAGGGTGGAGTATATTTCTAGGGCAACACTAAGGCTTTGCGTGTCTTCAGACAGCTACATAAGTATTTTAACATTCAGAAATGTGAAAGTGCTCAGTCATGAGATTGATAGATGTAGTAACAAAATATTTATAACAAATTTATTGAAATATTTATTCTCCAGTATTAAGAGATTCTTCAGTGGTTGACAAAAGCTTTTTATAGTAAATTGAGGTTTCTGGTGGCACTGATTCTTATGAGTGTGTTATTTTAACTTTCTTTTTTTATCTATAAAAATAAAGTGGTTGAGCTGGTGATTTCTAAGGTTCTTTTCATCTTTAAATATCTATGATTCTGTATGAAATAAGGTGGTTAATTATAAGGTTAAATCTTTAATAAGAATTTCCACAATTTCACATAGATTAAGTTGGTTTTAATGGAATTTACATTTTCAGTACTTTACTTTTGAAATAAAAACCATTAAAATATTTTTATTATATTAGGCAATGTATGATGCAATCCAGAAACTAGATAAAAAGTTTGACCTGCTTCATGAAAAGGTTTCAGAAATGCAGCATACTCGGATGAAGCCATTGCTTCTCAAACCTGTAAGTGTAATGATAATAATATTTTTACAGTCATTATAAACATCCCAATGTTCATAAAGACATCAGGCTAGTATAAATGATCCAGAACTAACAACCCTGCTTTTTACTGCTCCTTTACAAGCTCCTTTTCTTATTGGTATTTATCTCTGCATCTGCCTTTGGCCTTTTTCTCTCTGCACCTTTTCTTTCTCTGTCTCTCTCTTTTCCATTCCCACAGCCAACTATTATCTTGATGGAGATGACTTCTAATTCTCTATGTCCAGCTTTGACCTTTCTACTGAGCATACATCAACTACCTACTCACCTACCTGTTGTCCCCTTGAATGTCCTGCAAGAACCTCAAATTCATCACGTCTGAAAGCAAGCTTATTGTCTTTCACTTAAACCTTTTATTTCTTACTTCCCTATCTCTGTCAGTGGTACCATCATTAACTAACTTTCCATGTTTGAAAATTTGGTGTTATCTTTGATTGCTCTCAGTTCTCTAATCTAACCTAATCATTTTCTAAGTCCCACTCATTTCTGCAGTATCTCTCATATCCTTCCCCTCCCTACTTCCTCTACCTCCACTCTAGTATAGACCCCCATTATGACCTGCCCAGACTATTGAAGTAGTCACAAATAATCCATTTTTTTTCTACTGAGTTACTAAACTGGAGGCTTCAGGTAGTACTAGTATCTGAGTTTTAGGAAGAAAAAAAACTTACAGGGTATTCATGATGGCCTTCTGGAAAAGATGGAGAGATATAGACTGGAAGAGAGTAAAATTAGGTGGCTTTAGAAACAGCTGAATGATGGGACCCAGAGAACAACGATGGCGGTCAGTCTAAAGGACAGTTGCCAGTAATGCTGCTCCAATACTCCTCTGTTCATCATTTTTATCAGTTGCATGGATTAAGACCTATATGATGGTGACCTTAGCAGATCTGTGTGTGATACAAAGCTGGGAAGCTTTGGATTTAGACTATAGTAGGTGACAAAATTGGGATAGGTGGCACAGTGGATAAAGTGCCCAGCCTGGAGTCAGGAAGACTCATCTTCCTAAGTTCAAATGTGGCCTCAGATACTCACTAGCTGCGGGACTCTGGGCAAGTCACTTAATCCTGTTGTTCTCAGTTTCCTCATCTATAAAATGAGCTGGGGAAGGAAATGGCAAACCGCTTCAGTTAGTATCTTTGCCAAGAAAACCCCAAAATGGGGTCCCAAAGAGTCAGACTGAAACGACTGAACAACAAAAATGGTGATTAAATTGGTTTTCAAGAAGATCCCAACAGCTTGGAATAGCACACCATATTTAACAATATAGAGTTTAAAAGGTATTAAGTGAATATTAAGTCCTGTGTTTATGTTTTTTAAAAAAAACTGCACAAGTACAGTAAGGAGTCATGGTTAGGTAAGCAACTCAGAAAAGATTGCATCTATCTCTTCTGTTCCCTGTAGTATGGACCCAGCAAAAGGCCCTCATGACAACAGTGGCACATTTCAGTCCCTGTATATCTAAAGAGGTATTGCAGTGATCCCTCCCTTCATGCCCATCCTTTATCCTACTTGCAAAATCCTCTTCCATATACACGTGTGGTTATGTCACTGCTCAGTAGATCCCTACTGTCTTCTCGATAAAATTCAGATTTCTCTGCTTAGAATTTAAGATTCTCCTCAGTTGGATGACACTGTACCTTTATAGCATTTAATTTTCTTTTCTGTATTTTATACCATAGTCAAGCTTCATTAGTCTCTGTATCCAAAACATCCATATATCTGTGCCCAGAAAAATCCTCATTTGCCTTCATGGTCTTTTAAATCCCAAGCCATATTTTATTTTATTTTTTTATTTCCAGTCCATCTTATAAGGCCTTTTAAAATACCACTATGACTTCCTTGCATCTCTATTCCCTCCCCATGTTAGTTAAATCATTATCTCCCCCTCTTAAACTCCTGGCATTTAAAACTCTTCATAACTTGGTCTTTCCCTACTTTTCTAGCATTTTTACACATTATTTCACTCCCTATTCTCTGCAGGCCCACACACAATATTCTCTCTTACCTCCTTTCTCTGTGCCTTTATCCTGGCTGTCCCCCATGCCTGGAATGCTATCCCTCCTCACCTTGGCCTCCTGGAATGCCTGGTTTCCTTTTGACCCAAGCACCACCTTCTACATGAAGCTGTCCCTGAGCCCACCTGCTACTAAGGCACTTACTTCACATATAGTAGGAAGAGACTCATATCTACTTGCCATTTTCTGTTAGAATGTGGCTTCTTGAGGTCAGACTGTTTGACTTTTGTAGCACAGTGCTTGGCACAAAAGAATGCCTGTTTGTTGATTGATTAGCCCTCACATAGTACTGTCTTTATAACTCTAATATAGTCCTGCAGCATTGTATAAGCTACCAATAGGCATTTCTTTCTTATGCTTCTACTAGACTACAAGCTCCAGGAGCACAGGGATCCTGTCTTATCTAAATGTTATCTCTCACCTAACACCACACTCTTTATGGAGTAGTTACCTTAATACATGTCTTAATGAATGGAATAATTTTAAAAAGCCAATTTTTTTTTTGTTGCAAGCTCAGTATAAGTCAAGGTGGTATTACTTCTGATAAAATCAAATCTTAGGCTATATACTAATGGAGGCACAGTGACTAGAACAAGAAAGGTGCTAGGTGCATTGACAAACTTTAGGAATCACCTTAGGAAGACCAACCAGGTTGGTGAAGAGGACTTAAAACCCTCTCCTTCTAAAATGATTGGTAGAAGGAGCTGGAAGGAAAAAAAAAGCATAAAGGGCAGCTGGAAAGACTCTCAGAGGCTCTCTAGTCCGACCTTCTCATTTTCACCGAGGTGCAGCCAGGATGAATGACTTGCTTAAGGTCACACAGGTAACAAGGCTTAGAGATGGGATTTAAACCCATCTTCTCTTACTCCAGAACTAATACACTTTCCGCTGTACCAGTCTGATGAGACAAAATAAATGGTTTCAGATATTTGAAGGGTTGTTATGGGGGACAAAGGGGGTGTAGGGAACAACACCCTCTCCTAACCCTGCAATCCTTTCAAGCTATTGGCCTATATCTCCTATCTATTTCCTTCCTTTCACGGCTAAATTCCTTTACTTCCTCTCCTTTGACTCACATCTCAAACAAATTAAATCCATCTTTGCTTCCAGCCTTATCACTAAAGAGAAACTGTTCTCCATAAATTTACTAATAATCTCTTTTAAAAATGTATTTTATTTTTCCTCAATTAATATTAAAACTATTTTTAACATTTTAAGTTTCAAGTTCCAAATTCTATTTCTTCTTCACTCCCTGAAATGGTAAGGAATCAGATTTAGGTTATTCAGGTACAATCATATAAAATATATTAGTCATTTTGTACAAGAAGACTCAAATAAAAGAAAGAAAGAAAATTAAAATAGTATGTTTCAATCTGTATTCAAACAATATCAGTTCTTTCTCTGGAGGCAGATAGCATGCTTCATCATTAGTCCTTTAAAATTGTCTTAGATCATTGTATTGCTGAGAATAGCTAAGTCCTTCACAGTTCTTCATCGTACAATGTGGCATGCTTCATCATTAGTCCTTTAAAATTGTCTTAGATCATTGTATTGCTGAGAATAGCTAAGTCCTTCACAGTTCTTCATCGTACAATGTTGCTGTTACTTTGTACAATGTTTTCCTGGTTCCGCTCACTTCACATTGCATCACTGTTCATGTAAGTCTTCCCAGGTTTTTCTAAAGTTATCCTGCATCGCATTTCTTTTAACACAGTATTATTCCATCACAATCACAATGGCTTGTTTAGCCATTCCCCAATTGATGGGCATCCCTTTGATTTCAATTCTTAGCCACTACAGAAGGAGCTGCTACAAATATTTTTGTACAAATAGGTCCTTTCCCCTTTTTTTGGATGTCTTTGGGATGTAGACCTAGCAGTGGTATTGCTGGATCAAAGGGCATGCACAGTTTTACAGCCCTTTGGGCATAGTTCCAAATTACTCTCCAGAGTGTTAGATCAGTTCATGGCTCCACCAAGAGTGCATTAGTGTCCCAGTTTTGCCAAATTCCCTCCAACATCCCATCATTTTCCCTTTTTGTCATATTAGCCAATCTGATAGGTGTGAGGTGGTACCTCAGAGATGTTTAATTTGCATTTCTCTAATCAATAGTGATTTAGAGCATTTGTTCATAATACTATACATAGCTTTGATTTCTTTGTCTGAAAACTACGTGTTTGTATCCTTTGACCGTTTATCAATTGAGAAATGACTTGTATTTTTTATAAATTCAACTCATTTCTCTGTTTTTGAAAAATGAGGTCTTTGTCAGAGATACTTGTTGCAAAAGTTCTTTCCCAGTTTTCTGCTGTCCTTTTAATTTTGGTTGCATTTGTTTTGTTTGTGCAAAAACTTTTAAATTTTATATAATCTAAATTATCTATTTTATATTTTGTAATGCTTTCATTTTCTTTGGTCCTAAATTCCTACCTTATTCATAGATCTGACAAATAAACCAGTCCATGCTCTCCTAATTTGCATGTGGTATCATCCCTTACCTGTAACTCATGTACCCATTTTGAGCTGATTTTGGTATACCGTGTGAGATGTTGGTTCTGCCATATTGTCTTCTACTTTTCCCAGCAGTTTTTGTCAAATAATGAGTTTTTGTTCCAAAAGCTTGGATCTTTGGGTTCATCAAGGATTAGATTACCATGGTCATTTACTATAATGTAGTGTATACCTGATCTATTCCACTGATCCACCACTCTGTTTCTTAGCCAGTATCAGATTGTTTTGATAATTACCACCTTATAATGCACTTCAAGATCTGGTACAGCTAGACTACCTTCCTTCACATTTTTCTTTTCATTGGTTCCCTTGATATCCTTAACATTTTGTTCTTCCAGATGAATTTTGTTATTTTTTTCTATCTCTATAAAATAATTTTTGATAGTTTGATTGGTATGGTACTCAATTAAGTAGATTAATGTAGGTAGAATTGTCATTTCTACTATATTGGCTTAGCCTATCCATGCGCAATTAATGTTTTTCTGCTTGTTTAGATCTGACTTTATTTGTATGAAAAGTGTTTTGTAGTTGCATTTGTATAGTTCCTGGGTTTGTCTTATCAGGTAGACTCCCAAGTATTTTATATTGTCTACAGTTATTTTAAGTAGAATTTCTCTTCCTGTTTCTTGCTGCTGGACTTTGTTGGTAATATATAGAAATGCTGATGATTTATATGGGTTTATTTTGTATCCTACAACTTTGCTAAAGTTGTTAATTATTTCAAATAGTTTTTTGGTTGATTCTCTAGGAATATTTAAGTATACTATCATATCATCTACAAAGAGTGATAGTTTTGTGTCCTCGCTACCTGTTCTAATTCCTTTAATTTCTTTTTCTTCTTTTATTATTGCAGCTAACATTTCTAGTACAATATTGAATAATAGAGGTGATAATGGGTATCCTTGCTTCCCTGGCCCCTGATCTTGTTAGGAAGGCTTCTGGCTTATCCCTGTTACCAGTAGTTGCTGATGGTTTTAGATAAATATTACTTATCACTTTAAGATGAACTCCATCTATTCTTGTGTTCTCTGGTGTTTTTGATAGGAATGGGTGTTATATTTTGTCAGAGGCTTTTTCTGCATCTGTTGAGATAGTCATATGATTTCTGTTGGTTTTATTATTGATATTGTTGTGGTTTCATGGTGTTGGCACTATCTCAAAGAATTCAGTTAGACTACCCCTGATCCAAGTACTGGCATCTATTGAGGACTCACACCTCTCAGAAGTGAGCTAGGTTCCAACGGGAACCAGCAACTTAGTAAGACAACATAGGCAAATTTATAGTGTAATGATGTTAATTATACAACAGAAATTATGAATATCGAAAAGGCAGGAGGGATTTGTTAAGGGATTAGATAATGGGGAAGGCTCCCTTCTTTGGTTTGGTGGTCAAACATCCTGTTTGTGCTGCCCTCCAATTGGCTAGCTATTGTGGTCCTGTCTGGTCAAGATAGATAGTTAGGTATTGTGGTCCTGTCTTGGGCTAAATGGATGATGTAATTGTGGTTAGGTACAAGAGCACAACTGTTCAAATATGTGGATTGGATCTGGGGGTAGTGGCCAGCTAGGGGTAGAGGGCAAGCTGTTCAGTGTGGCCCATAAGAAAGTTAGAATATTGGGGCTGGGGGCAGCTTTAGGATTCCATCAAAATGGTCGATAATGCTGAACGTTTTCCTAATACTGAACCAGCCCTACATTCCTGGTATAAACCACACCTGATCATAGCATATGATCCTTGTGATATATTGCCATAATCTCCTTACTAGTATTTTATTTAACATTTTCGCATCAGTATTCATTAGGGAAATAGGTCTATAATTTTCTCTCTGTTTTATCTCTTCCTGGTTTAGTTATCAGTACCATATTTGTGTCATAAGAGGAATTTGGTAGGACTCCTTCTTTCCCTATTTTTCCAAATAGTTTATGTAATGTTGGAATTGTTTTTTCAGGGTTCAGTAGAATTTGCTTGTGAATCCATCTGGCCCTGGGGATTTTTTCTTAGGAAGTTTGTTGATGGCTTGTTCAATTTTTTTTTAAAGGTTGGGTTAAGTATTTTCTTTCTTCTTCTGTTAATCTGGGTGATTTATATTTTTTAAGATATTCATCCATTTCATTTAGATTGTCAAATTTATTGGCATATAATTGGACAAAATAGCTCCTAATAATTGTTTTAATTTCCTTTTCATTGGTGGTGAATTCATTTCTTTCATTTTTGATACTAATAATTTGGTTTTCTTCTCTTCTTTTTTAAATCAAATTAACCAGTGGTTTATCTGTTTTATTGTTGTTTTTTTCATAAAACCAGATTTTAGTTTTATTTATTAGCTCAATTGTTTTCTTACTTTCAATTTTATTAATCACTCCTTTGATTTTCACGATTTTCAATTTGGTGTTTGATTGGGGATTTTAAATTTGTTCTTTGTCTAGTTTTTTTTAGTTGCATGCCCAATTCATTGATCTGCTCTTTCTCTGTTTTATTGATGTAAGCAATTAGAGATATCAATTTTCCCTTAAGTACTGCTTTAGCTGGATCCTATAAATTTTGATGTTGTCTCTTTGTTGTCATTTTCTTTAATGAAACTGATTTTTATATGACTTGTTCTTTGACCCCGCCCCTTATTTTTTAGGATTTAATTATTTAATTTCCAATTAATTTTTAATATATCTTTCCATTGCCCTGTATTGAATATAATTTTTATTGCATTATGATCTGAAAAGGCTGCATTTATTTTTTCTTCATTTGGTTGTGAGTTGTTTATATCCTAATACATGGTGTAGGTGCCATGCATGTACTGCTAATAAAAGGGTATATTCCTTTCTATTCCCATTAAATTTTCTCCAGCTATCTTACCAACTTTTCCTAAATTTTATTCACTTCCTTAACTTCTTTCTTTTTTTTTTTAAATTAGATTTGTCTAATTCTGAGAGGGGAAAGTTAATGTCCCCACACTAGTATAGTTTAATGTCTATTTCCTTCTGTAACTAATTCAACTTCTCTTTCAAAAATTTATATGCTATGCCATTTGGTGCATGTATGTTTAGCATTGATATGACTTCATTGCCTATGGTACCTTTCAGCAAGATATAGTTTCCTTCATTATTTCTTTTAATTAGATCAATTTTTGCTTTTGCTTTGTCTGAGATCATGATTGTTACCCCTGTTTTCTTTGCTTCAGCTGAATTATAATAGATTCTTCTCCAGACCCTTACCTTTACTCCTTGAGTACCTTTTTGCTTCAGAGGTCTTTCTTGTAAACAACATATTATAAGATTCTGGTTTTTAATCTGTACTGCTAACTGCTTCCATTTTATGGGTGAATTCATCCCATTCATATTTATAGTTATGATGACTATGTATTTCCCTCCATGCTTTTTCCTCCTTGTTTATTTGCCTCTTACTTACCCCTACCCTGTCCTTCACAAGTGTTTTACTTCTGATCACCACCTCCTTCAGTCTACCCTTCCTTTTATCAGTCCTCTCCTTTCTGTTATCCCCATTTTGCTTCCATGTAAGGTAAGATAGGTTGTGTGTATATTATTCCCTCTTTGAGCCAGTTTTGATGAGAGTAATATTTAAGCTTTGCCTACCCCACCCCCAATCTTCCCCAGCTCTTTCATGACTCTTTTGCGTGAAATAATTTATGTCATCCTATCTCCCTCCTCCTTCGTCTTCGAACATTCTTTATCATTCTTTTGGTTTTTTTGGCTATATCCCATCAAAATTACCTTATATCCACACCCTCTGTCTATGTATACTCCTTTTAATTGCCCTTATAGTAATTAAGTTCTTAAGAGTTATATAGAAATATAAACAGTTTAACCTTATTGAATCTCTTATATTTTCTCTTCTTTTTACTTTTTTATGTTTCCTTGATTCTTGTATTTGGAGATCATGTTTTTTATTCTGCTCTGATCTTTTAAGCAGAAATGCATGAAAGTCCTCTGTTTCATATTTGGTTTTTCTGGGTAGGTGATTGTTGGTTGCCTTCCAGTATATATCAAGCCCTCCAGTTTTTTATTGTGGAGGCTACCAAATCCTGTGTAATCTTAACTGTAGCTCCATGATATTTGAATTGTTTCTTTTTGGCTGCTTGCAGTGCTTTCTCCTTGATGTGTGAGCTCTGGAATTTAGCCATGATATTCCTAGGAGTTTTCATTTTGGAATCTCTTTCAGGTGGTGATGAGTGAATTCTTTCAATTTCAGTTTTGCCCTCTGGTTCTAGTATATCAGTACAGTTTTCCTTGATAATTCCTTGAAAGATATTATACAGCCTTTTCTTTTTAGCATGGTTTTTGATAGTCCAATAATTCTTAAATTATCTCTCCTGGATCTATTTTCTAGGTCAGTTGTTTTTCCATTGAGAAATTGCACATTTTCTTCTATTTTTTTTTTACTTTTTAAAATTTGCTTTATCGTATCTTGATATCTCATAGAGTCATTAACTTCTACTTGCTCAATTCTAATTTTTAAGGAAATATTATTTTCAGTGAGCTTTTGTAATTTCTTTTCCATATGACTAGTTCTATTTTTTAGGGAGTTATTTTCTTCAGTGAATTTTTGCATATCTTTTCCCATGCCGTTGACTCTTTTTTCATGACTCTCTTGCATTACTCTTTTCCTTTCCCAGTTTTTCTTCTACTTCTCTAATTTGCTTTTTAAAATCCTTTTTAAGTTCTTCCAGAAGTTCTTTTTTGGCCTAGACCAAATTACGTTTTTCTTTGAGGCTTCACATGTAAGCCATTTTGACATTATTATCCTCATCTAAATTTATGCCTTGATCTTCCCTGTCACCATAGTTAACTTTCTATAGTCAAGTTCATTTTTTGTTTTTTGCTCATGTTTCCCGCCTATTTTGTGACTTGGTGTTTTTATGTGAGAGCTGGGCTCTGGTCCTGCACTCTCTAAAGCATTTTGTGCTGGGGCTCAGGATCTTGCTTCTGGCTTTCACTGGGTTTCAGGGCCTAACTACTCCCTTGCACTGGAGGGTAGGCTTCCCTTCAGCTAATACTGAGGGATGGAGCCTCCCTGTTGCCCTCCTCTGGGTGTGCGTTTTCTCTGCTGGCCTGCTATGGAAACAGAGTCTTTCTGCTGGCAGACTCTAGGGGAGGGATCTTCTTGCTGGTTTTCTTCAGGAGTGGGGCCCTGCTATGGTTACTATAGGGTTGCTATGGAAACAGGGCTTCTCTGCTGGAGGGCCCCAGTGGTGGTGTCTTGCTATTGGCCAGCCCCAAGGTGGAACCTCACCACTGGTCAGCGGTAGTGTTGGTGGCCTGTGCTGGGGATTGGGCTACTGGGATAGGGCCTTGCTGTGTTGCACAGACTGCTGGCTTACTGGAGAGTGAGACGTTTGTGGTGGATTGCCGTGGGGCTTGGAGCCTAGCTGCAGGCCCCCTCCAATGAGGGTGGATGCTGCTCTAGGATCTTTCTCCCCTCCCACCCCAGTCAGACAGACCTTTATTGCTGTGCTGATAAACTGCTTCCCTGCTCCTGAATCTGTTCTGAGGTGGTTTTCAAGTTGTTTGGGGTGGGGGGGGGGCGGGATTTGGGAGGGCTCCAGAGAGTTCCTTCCTCACTCTGCCTTCTTGGCACCAATAAACTCTAAATTTTCAAAACTAATGGCCTTTTCTCAATCTTCCTCTTTCTTGAACTCTGCAGCATTTGACACTGTTGATTACCCTCTCCTAGGTATACTTCCCTGAGTTTTCATGACTCTGTCTTTCTTGGTTGTGTATCTACCTTTTGGACTGTCCCTTCCTAGTCTCTTTGCTGGTTATAATTCATATTGCCTAACTGTGGAAATACTCTAGGGCTTTTTCCTGGACTCCCTTCTCTCTATGTTCTCTCTTTTAGTGATCTCCTGAGTTCCTATGGGTTGTTACCGTCCCTAAGCAGATGACTCCAAAATATATATTACATATCTAATCCTGGTCTCCTGAGCTCCAATATGATCTCAACAACTGCTTATTGGATAGTTTGAACTGGATGTTCCATAGGTATCTCAAACTCAGCAGGTCCCTTTATTGAACTTCTCTATAGCCATTGAGAGTTACACCATTCTTTCAGTTACCTAGGTTCACAACCTTGAAATCGTCCTCAATCCCTCACTCTACCTCCCCTCTCTTCTTCTATATCTAATTATTTGCCAAGTCTTATCAATTCTACCTCCACAATATCTCTCATTTTCGTCCTCTTCTGTTCACTTATACAACCACCACTCTAGGTTAGACCCTTATCACATTTCACCTGAACTAATGTGATAGCCTCCCTGTCTCAAGTCTCCCACTCTCATCCATCCTCCATACAGCTGCCCAAGTGATTTTCCTAAAGTACTTATCTGAACATGTCACTTCTCTACTCATTAAGCTCTAGCAGTGGCGTCCCCCTCCCCTCCCCCCCTCCCCCCCCCCCCCCCCCCCCCCCCCCCCCCGCCCTTACCTCCAGGATAAAATACAAATGCCTGTTTGGCATTTAAAGCCCTTCCCTAAGTGGCTACAACCTACTTTTCCACACTGACTACAGTTACTCCCCTTCTTGTATTCTTTGATCTGTCCAAATTGTATCTTCTTGCTTTTTCTTATACATTATATTTCATTTCACATTTTCGTGTCTTTGTGTGTCTTCTCTGCCTGAATGCACTTCTTCCAACCATCACTTCTTAAGAGTCTAGCTTCCAGCTTAGCTCAGCTCAAATGCCACCTTCTACATGAGGCCTCTCCTGATCTCCTCTCCTCTTCTAGCAGCTAGTGACTTCCCCCTTCCCCCACTACCTTGTATTTATTTTTTCTCTCTTTTGTGCATGCACATGTTTCTCTCCTATAAATGCAAGCTTCTTGAGGGCAGAGGCCATTTGATGTTTGTCTTTGTCACCTAGTATAATGCCTGGCACATACGAAGTATTTAATAAATGTGTGTTGACTGCTTGAAAGTAGAATTAAACTTATTCTGTGTACTCTAAAATAAAGAACTAAAACCAGTTACAGGGAGTCAATCTTATGAGAATTCATAATGATTTTAATGTGGAATTGACTGCTTGATGACATCTCTGTCACTAGGAATGTTCAAGCAAAAGGGTGAATTACTACTTCTTATTAATGTTTATAGAGGAGTTGATATATGGGTGGGGGCAGAGGTGCTAAAGGACCTCTACAGTCTCTTCCAAAGATACATTGTAAACGATGTAAAATCATGGTGTAGAACGTTTATTTGGTTGTCCAACATTTATTTGACTCTCCCTTGCTGTACTTTTTTCTCAAAATTGATTTGTGTTACTCTAATATTTCAGAGGCCAGTTGGATTTACATATAGAAGTTCTAATCATGTACCTCATGGAAAAATTCGAGTACAAAAACCAGTGGAAAGGGAATCCAGCATTCAGGTATCTCCCCCTGGAGAGGGAGGTCATAGCTCATCTTTGGCAGTAGTGCTACCACAAAATCACGTTCAAACCAACTCTGTAGGAAAGTCTGTTCAGACACCACTGAAAAGTGAACCACAGCAACAAGACCTCAGACAGAGTCCACCTCTTCCTACAATTGTCTCTACACATTCATTGTATCAACCATTCATGATAGGAGCCAACAAACCTGATCTTTCTTTACAATCTAAGTTGGTCAGCACAGTTGTTGAAAATACTACCTCAGCTGCAAAAAGTTCTCCAGTAATAACTACAGTGGTACCAACAAAACCAGAAGCCTGTCTGGGAAGGAATACTGTCATGACGGGTTACCCATCTTCACAGGAAAATGAAAGTCTTAATCAAGAAGTACTTCCATTATCTATCTGCATCAATCCTAGTTTTGGTGAGTTTTGAGCTATCCACATGGGGAGTCTCTGTTCTTTATAGTTTATAAGTGAAATAGCAGAAGTGATTTATTTCTATTCTGATGACTATTTTTTTTTACCAGCAGAATCCTTTATGGTAGATATAAGCTCAGTCCACAGCATATGAAATAGCTCCCTTCAGGCCATCATTATAATGTAGCTCTACACGTCCAAAGATTCACTCTATAAAAATCTCGATTTAAACCAAAGATCAAGAAATCTTTGAGTGTACTTCTAAGTAGTAAATTTGTCTTCATTAGTCACCAGGAGCTCATTAAATTAAAATTGTTTGGCAAAAGTAGGAGAGACTTAGAATTTCCCATTGCTTTTTTCACTTTTTAGTTTTTGAATAGAAAGAAAAGAAGTAGGGAGAGAGAGAAGGTCTTAATGACATTGAAAGAGTATAGTTCCTCATACTCTGCTGTTGCTAAAAACAGGAAAAATTTAACATAATATAGTATACAGGGGGCTTTGTTGAAAGAATGCAGAATGCAGATGTAGGACAAAAAAAGGTAAAGATTCATGGCAGTAAAGAAGACACCAAATAAAGATAACATTCAAACAAAATTAAGGTCTGGGTACAGGAAATGGAGAGTTCAGTTCACTTGAGCCTCTTAACCCTACCTAGCTTCTTGCCTATGGTGGCTCTATTTTTTTAAAAAAAATTAAATGTTTTCCCTTGAATCTAATTTTTTAGAGTACATTGGTGATCCAAAGAGGAACGTAAAGGTTCTTGGGACATATTTGATGAAAGCTCGTCAAAAGACCAAACCCAAGTATGCAGCACGCTACTTGGTTCGAGTTTTGTTCCCCAAGGAAACACTATTGTGTAGTGTTATGGGTGTCAGCGCGTGGGGTCGAAGCACTCTGGATCCCAATAAAGTTGCTGCAATAAGAGGTATGTAAACTATTTGTGAAATAATAATTTTACAAATTAAGAGTTTTGTGTAAATTTTGGGGACAGTTAAGTTTGTTCGTATTTTGTCCGTTGATGAAGGTTAACATTTATTAAAAATTAATTTAGATCTAAGTAACAAAAAAACCTTAGCAAAATGCATATTTATCATGAACTAAATTTACCATCGGATTCTTGTGGATTTTTTTTGTAAGCCAATACCAGTTCTTCAGTGCAAAATCCTCTTATTTTTTTAAATAAGTATATCATTTTTATTTATTTGCCATTGAAGAAGAACATGTGAAATAGAAACATATCCAACCAGAAAAGTGGATTGTTACCTGCATAATGTTGACACATTATCTTGGGTGAATTTTTTTCCTGTATCTACAAGCCCACTAAATAATGCAGAAAGAAGACTGAACTCGGAGTTACGGGATCCAAGTTATAGTTTTAGCTTTTCCACTAACAGCCTTTATAGTCTTAGAGAAGTAATTTATTTAATTTTTCTTAGCCTTAGTTACCTCATCTTTGAAATGAAGAGATTGGACTAGGAAGATAAAGCACCAATAAACAGTAACTAGTGTCCAAACTGTTACAGAATTCTCCATTTCTGCCTTTAGTTATACTTGATTTAAAGGTTATTAAATGACTTGGAACCCTGAAATATGCCAACTTTTTACTCAAGGTTTGAATAAAACTTAAGATGTGGTCTCTATCTTAGCATTTAAGAAACCTCTTGGAGAAACTAAAGAGAACTCTGAAGGGCAAACACATTAGCTCTGACTTTTATCAGGAGACAGAGAAAAAAATCAAATTTGGGGGAGAGTATTCATTTAAATTTTTTCTTTAGCAAAAGGTTTTGTTTGTTTATAATTAAAACATTTCTGTCTATTTTTAAATGGTTAATTCCATCTACAGAATTTCTTGCAACACATTTTCCTAACTATGATCTGAGTGAATATGGAAGAGACTGGAAAACCTGCATTACAAATGTAAATGCCATGATTCGGTGTCTATGCTGTGAAGCCAAAATAAGGCCTGTAAGTTAATTTTCATGTACAATATTATTTAATTATGTTTATAACTATCACTTCTGGCATGATAAACAATATATAGCCGAAGTTTTTTGAAAACAATGAGAGCATGCTTGCTGTTTATTTTTCTTTTTGGTATGAAGGTAAATCAGTGACTAAGGTGAGTATAAGATATGTTAAATGCCTTATTTCAAAACCAGGCACAAAATATTCATTCCTATTCTGATCTGTTGTTATTCCTTGTAAAATGTGAGTGTAGACCTACAGCCAGCCATTGGCTTATCCCATAAGGTTACATAGTCTCATGGAATCCAGTCTGCTAGTAAAGAAGTCCACCTATTTCTCATCACTATTGATATATGTTATTTTTTCACATGGCAGACTGCTTTCTAAACATCCTGACCTCCTGTGGAATTGCTTATTAGGTAATGTGGCCCCCTAGGGAGCTAACATACATTGTTTTTTGCATTTTACTCTGGAATACTATACTTCTGCTTCACAACTTTAAATGACAGAGACTACAAGTATTTCATGGAAAACATAGCAATGATGATAATGTGTAAGTTATAGACAAATAGCGTCTTTTTCGTTATTAAGCCTCATTAATATATTTTTTCTGCGTTATATTCTAAAGGTAAAATGATTAGTATGATTTAAGCCAAGGGCTTCACTAAATGTCTGTAGGCATCTCACATTCAGTATGTCCAACATAGAACTCATTATCTTCCATTCTCTAAGCCCTACTCCCCAATCTTTTATTCTTCTTTCTACCCTGGTTTGAAAACTCAGTGTCATCCTCATTATTATTAACTCCGTAGCTACCACCCTAGTTCAGGCCATCATTATGTCTTTACTGAATATATTGCAGCAGTCTTCCAATTAGTCTTCTCCCTGCCTTAAGCCTATTCCAATCCATCCTCCACACAGCTGTGGCAGTGATTTCCCTAAAGTATAGGTCTCTGTGTGTGTATCTGTGTGTTTTCCCTCCCCCTTCCCCAGTTCAATAAATTTCAGGTCAAATATAAACTTCTTTTTTTGGCATTTAAAGCTCTTCACAATCTCGCCCCTTTCTACCTTTTCAGGCTACTTAAAACTGTGCTTCCCATCATTACTCTGTAATCTAGCCTATTTGCTATTGGCCTATTTGTATTTCTCATACCCAACAGTTTATCTCTCATCTTTGTGTTTTTGCATTGTCTGTCTCCACCCTCCCCAAATATTCTTTCTTATCTCCCTGTACCTCTTAGGATCCCTGTCTTCCTTCAAGACTCAACTCAAAGGCACCTTCTACAGAAAACCTTTCTTGTGTCTTTCTTTCTAAGGTTGTTCTTTGTTCAGTCACTTTCGTGTTTTCCAACTCCTTGTGACACATTTGGGTTTCCTTGGCCAAGATACTGGAGTGGTTTGCCATTTCCTTCTCCAGCTCTGCAAGGTTACCTCCATCTACTCTGTATATATCTTGTATGTACCTATTCATTTATATGTTATCTCCCTGATTAGAATGAAAACTTGAGAACAGGCCTATTTCTTTTTTCTTTTTTGCCTCCTGCCCTTAGCACACTGCTTAGCATAGAGTAAGTGTTGCATAAATGCTTGTTGATTAATACAGCCACAAGTATGACATTTTGTGGAAGTGTCAAATATCCTTTTTCTACCAGCATTCCCTTATACTATGCTTTCATTATTCTTTACCTCTTGTTACTCTTACTGTTCCATCAGTGTCTTGCAAAAATTCCACCCTATTCCCCAAAGTGCAGTCATTCCTAGATCTTTAGAGTAGTTCTAGGTGCAGTTTTAATTTTGAGCTTGGTGGATAGACTCTTATTAGCCTATTTCTTGTGGAGCTTTCTGTTTTGTATTTTAGGAGAAAACTGAAAACAAAGATAAACTTCCAGTCACCCCAGATTCATCTGTGTGTGTAGACTTGAATTATAATAATAAAGATGGAGATGTCAGTTCTCAGGTGCCTCAGACAATGACTGCCTTAGGAACAAATGGAATACAAAGTTCGACTTGGGACAGTAATTCATTACCTGAAGTGTTTCAAGCACCTTCATCTAAGAAATTGCCATCTTTAGAACCAATGCGTGAGTTTTAATATTTTATCCTTGGGATTAATTCTGTGAAATATGTATGTATATGTATATGTATGTGTGTGTGTGTGTATATTTCCTTGGAAACAGCATTAGGCTTGAAGCATAGAATTGAGAGATAGAAATGACAGAGATCCTTTAGCATCAGACCTGGAGAGGTTAACTTGCCTCCACCCACACAGGTAGTAAGTAGCAAGCCAGAATTTAAATCCACTTCTCTTTCCACTATACCATAATAGCCTTTCAGAAAACTTGAGTCAGAGGCTTGTCATTGCCACTCATTAAATCAGGTCACTTAGCCTCTCAGCTTCAACTTCTCATTCCATAAGGTAGGGCAAATACTTATTCTTTTGTACAGCACAAGGTTACTGACAGTGCTTTTTAAGAATAAAACTGAGTGATATAAGTGATAAATATGTGTGAGCAATCATATTATCTTAGAGTAAGTGACAAGAATGTTACGCACAATCAGTGGACTGCTGTTTCCTGTCAAAAGTCAGAATTAAAAAGTAATAGGTGGTGCGTGGGCCAATGTCATTTTCATCGGCTTTGAGTGGCGTTAATCTTTTTTATTGAAAGCTTAGAGGGATAATGTGGGTCTCCTTAGTCTAGTACTTATGCCTCAGAAAAGCCTAACATTTATAACTAGAACAAGCTATTAGTAGTGACTTTATCCTCCTCCACTATGGTGCCACCTTTCTTGCTATTTGTCCCCTCCAAAGGGATATGCCATAGATAGCTGTATCTCACATCAGATGGTATCTGTGCTTGGGAAAGTTAAGATATGTTAATTGTTTGTCTTGTGTCCTGTGTTACCTGAGGTTCGTTTTGGGGTTTTTTTTTTATACCAGAGTTATAGATTGACATCAGAGGGGTTGCAGTTGTTTGTGACTATATGGGCTTAATGTGCTAATGCTAAGGAAAATATTATCTGTAAGCTAGTTTGCACAGTGTATTCCAGGTTTGCAGTCCAAGACATGGAATTTGCTTATAGCCTATAAAATAATTTTCTGTTTCTCTAAGATAGTTCCTTTACCAAAAAACGTTAGAGAGTAGGTTTTTGGTTAATGGAAAGCTTCAGAACTTTTTGTCATATATGAAATGTGGACATATTAAATTTAGTTCTTAATCTTTGTCACTGTGGACTGAATACAGATGATAAGGGGTAAAGCAATACATTTTTATACTAAGCATCTGAAAAATGGAAAAACTAAAATTGGTGTTTTAGTTCAGTTACTAAAATGGTTTAGCATTTTGTTGTTGACTTTTTAAAAATAGCTCAAGCCTAATATTGAGCAGAAAATATAACTTTTATCTTTGCTGCAGCTGTCAAAATGAGTCTAATTGTAATTGTAATTATATAAATAGAAAAGGTGTTTTCAGAAGAAAACCTTCAATGTGAAAGAGAAAACAGGTCTACCTTTTAAATTACTAGGGTTATATATTCATATATAAATGTCATTTGCTCACATATAAAACCTACCTATTTATACTAAAAGGGAGAAATAAAACAGAAATATGTACGGTAATGGTTCTTATCCCATGCCAGATGTTATATACTCTTCCTGTTTTCTCTATTCCACAAGTGTGGTAGGAGCAATATCCTAACACCTCTCGCCATTCAGGTTAGGCCGGTTTTTCATTAAAAGATATATTCCTCAAAACTTTTTTGGCTCAGAGAACTAAGGACTCAGACTGTTGATTTCACTTTCTCGTCTACGTAACCAAGAGTTGGAGGTGGAGGGATTCCCAGAGACTTAATTTGTAGATTGGTAAGAGCTTCACTTAGCTAAATCAACTCTGGGGGTTCTCAATGCCTATTCTTGTTTAATATTCTTCTCCTGGTATAGCTAAATAAATCTCCCTTTTTAAACTCTTGAATGACCTGTGGGCATCTAATTTTGTTTTATTATTGAATGTATGTACTACTCTGAGTCAGGCCCAGGCCAAAACAATAGAATTGGAAAGAGTAGACCTGCTTGCTAGCATCATGGCTCCTTAGAAGAAGCATGTTAAATATGGTTGTTTAAAATCAACCATAGAAATGTGTTTCTCTTTTCCTTTTTACTTCTAGAACTTCTTGGTTATCCATGGAGAAATGTACAGCTGCCGTTTTCAGTGATCAATGTGGCAAAGGGAAAGTCCCGTCCGGAACTTTCAGCTCGGTACCTCATTCGTCACCTCTTTACAGAGGAAATACTGGTTAAAAGCAATGTATATGGCAGCCTGGAACGTGGCATGTGTCCACTTGACTGTAACAGGATTCATGCTCTCAGAGGTATGTTATAATTTAGAGATATATTCTTATAAATAAAAACATCATCTTAGGAAAAGAAAGAAAAGCAAAAAAGCATAAATAAGCTTTTATGTTTTTAGCCAGAGATTGAACTCTATCTATTACTTGTAATGGGAAATAACAAATGGATAGATTCATGATTGTGCTTCTTATAGGCTCTCCTTTAATTTAAAACATGAGAGTGAGAACATGAATTGAGAATATGAAAGTGTTTTGCTAACTCTGGTTATGGAAATGCATACAGACTTTAATCTTAATAAGGATCTTAATCTAGGAAAAAATTGTTAAATAGCTTTGGGGAAAAGAAGTTTAAATAAAGGCATAGTGCATAGATGTGCCCATTTAATTAACAAAGCCTTTCTTAAGCCCCAATATGTACAAGTCACTTGCTAGGCATTTGCAAGTCACTTTGCTAGGCCTTGGGAAAGGTGAGACAAAACTAAAAACAGTTTCTGCCCTCAAGGATCTTACATTCTATTAAGTGTGACACCCAGACCATTAATCTGGAGATACGAAGATGAAGATATGGAGAAATTCCTGTCAAGCATTCTTTTATTCATTATTCTGTTCTACTTCTGAAAATAAATATGGTCACAGAATAGTACTTTTCGTGCCACCAGTAACTGTTATTCCTTGCCTGTGTTACATTTCTGTACATTACATTAACATTACATTTTTGTACATTAACCATTTTATTGCCCAGCATATAAACAATGTACAATCTGGAAACCTATAACAACAGTAGTTTAAGAATCCAGTGTTAAATTGGTTTATTTGTATGGTTTTATTTGGCACTAGGCAACTAACAAAGAGGTAGGAATAGGGACTGTTCTTTTAACTGTCTCTACCAATACAGATTATCACCTCTCTGCAAGTTATAATCTTAGTTGCCTAGATCCCTGTGAAGTTAAGTGACTTGCCCATCATCACAGAACTACTGTGTATAAGAGGTAAGACTTGAGCCCAGGTGTTCTTGAGTTCTAGGCCATAGTTGTTGGCTATAAAGATGCTGATTCCTACAATTCTTTCTTGATAAACCTGATATATAAAGAATTCCTAAACATCCTTTGCATGCATCAGACTCAAATGGCATATAAATTAAAGACACTTGCCAGGTGCTATAGATATACAAAAATTAAAGCCGTTCCCCAACAAGAACTTATAACCAAAACCTTCTGTAGTGACTAGACATGGTCATGCATGACTGTTAGTGCCCAGAAGAGTTTTTGACTCTGAATCTTAAAGAATCATTATCTATCCACTATGCCATGCTGCCCCCGGTATAGTTCTTGATGTCAGTCTTAATTTTATTTCTGTATAATCCAAGAAAATCTTGATTCCTTTAAAAGTCTCCAATATTTCCACCTGAAATAAAAGTAATGTTTTATACTAAATTTAAGATACCCTACATTTTGTTGATATCCCAGAAAAAGGAAGCATAACTTCCTACCTTGATAATAAAACAAAGATTTCATTACATAATTAAAATAGAATATTAGTGATATTGTTTAATTTTTAGGGAGTTAATTATGGCATCAATTGTTTTTCTGGTTAGAGTACTTGAAAATGAGAAGAAAAATAGATTTCTAGGTATATAGTATTTAACAAGAAGTAGCTAATCAATTCATATTATGTATGAGGTATGAATATTCCCACTGACTCCTCTTTGGGTACTTTGATTATATCTCAGCCCCCTGAGGATGATTGATCAAAGCTAGGATATTTTTTTTTTTGAGAGTGTGAGGATTGATTCTTGATTAAGCCATGGCAGTCATAGATATGAGCTACATGTTGGGCCTTTAAAAGAGAGAAGACAGAGTTTGTAGGAGTGAGAGAGTCAAGGGCAGCAGCAGTTAGATCTGAATGGCTACATACATAGTGGTTTGCGGTCCCAGGAGAAGTGGGAAGATCACTCTAGTCTTGCGCAGGCAATAGTGATTGTGTGCCTGAGAAATAGGTGTACTCCTTCCTGTTCCCTTTCAGTGTTCTACAGAGGTCTGTAATACCTAACTTTTCTAAAATTCTATTCATCTCCTTAACTTCTTATTCATTTTAAGATTATTTAGATCTGAGAGGTATAAATTGAGGCTTACTACTATTATAGTAGATTTGCTCTCTTTTTCCTCCTATAACTCATTTAACTTTTCCTTTAAGAATTTGGATTTTATGCTATTTGGTACGCATATGTGCGTTATTGGTATTAATTTATTGTCTACAATAGCAAAATTTTTCAGTCGTTTTCAGTGGTATCTAACTCTTTCTGACAGTTATTTGGGGTTTGCTTGGCAAAGATCCTGGAGTGGTTTGCCGTTTCCTTGCACAGCTCATTTTACAGGTTAAACTCAGTCAAAAACTCAACCAAACAGGGTTAAGTGACTTGTTCATGGTCACAGAGCTAGTAAGTGTCTGAGGCTAGATGTGAACTCAGGAAGATGAGTCTTCCTGATTCCAGGTCCAGCGCTTTATCTACTATACTGCCTACCTGTCCAGCAAAATGTAGTTTCCTTATTTGTCTCTTTTAATTAGTTATGTTTTTGCTTTGTATTTTTCTGAGATCATAATTGGTACCCTTGCCTTTTTTATTTCAACTGAAGTTAATAGACTCTGCTCCAGCTTCTTATTTTAATTCTGCATGTAACTTTCTCTGTTTATTGTAAATAGCCTATTGTTAGATTCTGGTTCCTAGTTCATTCTGCTATGCTCTTTGGTTTGGGTGAGTTCATCTCGTTCACATTCACAGTTAAGATTGCTATTTCCTTTCATTCTTATACTTTTTCTTCTCTTTTTTCCCCCTCTCTCCACTTTGAGTCTGTTTTACTTTTGACTACTGCCCCCCTTAATGTACTCTCCCTTTTATCCTCCCTCTTCCCCATCTCTTAACCCTTTTTCTTCTTGCTTCTCTGTTGGGTAAAATGAATTTCTGTACCCAACTGTGTGTATATGTATATTCTTCCCTCCTTTAACAAATGATAGTAAGATTTAAGTGTTGCCCACTCCCCGTCCCTTGTCCTCTCCATCGCATAGCCTACTGGGAGGTTCTGCAAGTTCAGAGTGATTGAACTGTTAAATCATCTTTGATCTGGGATGTTCCCACCCTAGTTATTCCACTGCAGGCTTATGTGGTAGGCTTAAGGGTAGAACTGAGTTGCTTCCTTGCTGCTGGCCTCAAAGCCATGCAGATCCATTTCTGGAATTTGTTCCTTTTCCAGTATTCAGTCCAGGGCCCCTTTTGCCCACTACCACTCATGGCTACTCAGGACCTATGATCCAAAACTGGGTAATGGGTAACAGAACTGCCAGATAGCACCCATTCCTAATCCCAGTGCTAGTTCAGGGATTCCATTCCTGGGATCTCTTTCTACTCCAAGGCCTCCTGCCTCAGCCCCCTTCCTTTACTGGGTGGTGGAATGTCCCTTGCCATGAGTGTTCCTGGCCATCTCCTACTCCCATGTCAGCAGATTTCTCTATCTCCCTAATCTGCCCTGGGCTGGAAAAATAAATGTCTATATCTTTTTCTTGACTTTCTTGATCAGAATTCTGTCTGTTGCTTTTTCTGGGTTGTTGTGAAGGAGGTGTGTTGGGTAAGCTAGGCAAAAATGCTTCTTTTCAACTCTGCCATCTTGATTCTGCCCCACCCCCCACTTCTTTTTAAAGGTATATTGTGGAGTCCCAAATGAGGTGTTAGTTACTCATACTTTCAGTAAGGGATTATTTCAATGACAGAAAAAATATTTTATCTATTAATCATATTCTGTTTATCAAGCTATTTATGATATCACCTTATATATCCCCTGAGATATAGAATACAGGCATTCCTAAAAAGTTGAGAAGTGAAATTTAGTTTATAAAACTCTGGTTTTTTTCCTTTTTCTTTGTTTCAAAGAAAAATAATTTACTTACATAAAATTATAAATGAGTTTCTTTAGGAAAAACTTTCAGCCCCAACTTTGCTGTATTATTTTTTGGCATACTCAAATAATTTTCCCACTTCACTCAGTTCCGTTTCTTTGGCAAAATACAGTTGTACTATTTATTACCAGTAACAGGTAGGATAAATTAGTGTGGAGCTTACCTTTTTAAACGTAATAGGAAGACGGAAATATAGTTCTGCAAGAGAAGTAGTAGCAGACCATCTGGAATGTCATATCCGATTCAAGGTTCAATGCTTTAGCAAAGACATTGAAAAACTAATGAGCATTCAAAGGAGGGTAACCAAGGATGGTGATGGTCTGTAAACCATGTGAAAAAACAAGGTAAAACAGCAATAGATTGGGATATTTAGTCTGGAAAAGAGACTGCAGGAAGTACCCAGTAGTTGTTTCTACATACTGAAGAATCATTTTGTGGCTAGTCTTTGTAGCTCTAATAAACAAAACTATGCCAATGAGTGGAAATTATAAGGGGGAGGATTTTGTCTCAGCTTGAGAAAGTGTTCTGATTACCTCTATCCGTTAAGAAACCAGGTTATTTGTAAAAGTAGTAACCTGAGTTCCTAGAAATGTTGAAACATAAATTGAATTTGTCAGGAATGTTGTAGAACATTGTTACATTGGAAAGAGAGTTGGATTGGAAGACCTCTAAAATCCTGTACAGATCTAACGATTCTTAAGATTCAGAGTCAAAAACTGTTCTGGGCACTAAAAGTCATGCATAACCATGCCTAGTCACTACAGAAGGTTTTGGTTGTAAGTTCTTGTTGGGGAATGCCTTTAATTTTTGTATTTATATCTGTAGCACCTGGCAAGTGTCTTATATTTATATGTCATTTCAGTCTGATGTATGCATAGGATGTTTAGGAATTCTTTATGTATCAGGTTTATTAAGAAAGAATTACAGGAATCAGCATCTTTATAGCCAGCAAATACCTCCCCCCATCATTCGTGTTTGGTATAAAATCTTATTGAGAAGTTAGAATCATCTGTAGTTCAATGAAACCAGTGCATGAAGCAGATTCAGGGTAGTATCTAGGTAATGAATATCAAGTTAGTTCCTTGTTCTTACAAGTCCTGTAACAGCAAAATTCCCGATGTTTAGTTGTTATATATTATAAGATTTAATTCAACAAACATTTAAACTAGCAAAAGATTTCTATTTCTTTGCTTATATAGAAAGACCCTTGAATATTATTGGTAACAGACATTATGATTTAGAAATGATGATATCAATATTATTGCCCTTTCAAATAAAAAGACTTATGAAAATAATAATTGTTATTGTCCATGTGGTTTAAATCTCTAAAGGCTAAATTGTATTACTTTAGGGCAGGCATCTGCAGCCTCTCAGAAATATAGTGCCAAATTGTTGACGATAGCGCTCCAGCATAGGAGGGAAGGTGTTCTGGTGTAAGGGGACAGAAAGGCCTCCCTGGTCAGAAATATCTTACCACTCTACCAATTAAAAATTCCTTAAGATTAATAAGAGTTCTTCTAGTCAAACCTCCTTGTTTTGAAGATACGGAAACAGAACCAGAGAGGTTCTTATCCAAGGCGGTGAATGCAATGAGCAGCAGAGCTGGGATTCTTACCCAGGTCCCACATCTTTCTGCTGGAATGTTCTGTAAACTTGAGCGTCCATTACTAGAAGCACAATCATATTGCTTTCCTATTAATATCTACCTAAGAAAAATGGGGATTTTAATTGCTGATAATTTGGGGTGCTTTGGGGGAATTAACATTTGGATGGTTTGCTTTATTGGTGGGAAGAGAAGACCCGTGATCAGCCAGTAGGCAGCATTAGCATAGTGAAGGTAGAAGAGAAGAGGGTGGAACAAAAGGAAGATAATGAGAAACTCATGTCTTCTACTTTTTTCATTTTGCCCAAGGCCTTGGTGGTGGCAATCCTAATAGGTCATAGGCATGGTTTTATCAGTACAGGGAGTTCCCCATGAGGAGCTTCCTTTTCTAATGCAGGACAGCAGCCGCTCTGTAATTTAGTCTTAGAAAGTTGTGACTTATCTAGGGTCACAGAGCTAGTATGTGACCAAGGAGGGACTTGAACCCAGGTTTTCCTGGTTCTGAGGACACCTCTTTATTCATCATGCCATGCTGCCTTTCCTGATACAGAGAACTCAGGGCCTCACAATGCAAGGAATGTGAACCATGCTAATAAAGCAGCATTATCTAACATTGGTTCTATTTCTGCTGTCTCCTTTCTGTTCTATTGTTCTGTTTTTTGTTCAATATGACATAGTTTAGGTAATAACTACTTTGCAGTGTGTTTGTATAATCCAAGAGGGCATGCTCACATGTATCAGCTTTGTTCTAAAATTTCTCTTGAAAGTCTAACTGTTTGAATATTCTTTTATTCTCTCCAGTTTTATAAATTTGAGTTGTTGAACTATGATCAGTTAACTTGTAGAATATTATCATTTTCACTAGGTTGGTCTGATATATCTATGAATATTGCGTGCCATTTCCCTTATTAAGATCTTTATTGCTGACCCAGTTCTATCGTTATATAAAGGTCTCAGTGTATCTTGGTTAAATTTAATCCCCAAATATTTAATTTGTTGCTATAAATGGAATTTCTTTTAAATATTTTATTTTTATTTTTAGTACATAAGAATGTGATTAATTTTTGTATTTTAATGACTTTTTCAACTTTGCTTAACTCCCATTTTTGAGCGGTTGACATAATTAAATTTTTTGGACATAGCAATTATATCTTCTGTAAGTAATTTTTAACCTCTTCATTAAAATAAAGTTTAAAACCTTTATAATTCTTCTAGTGGTGAGGGGGGGAGCTTTTTTAGCCTTTTTTACCCTTGATAAACTTCCGTTTCATAAATGGGGGCATTCAGAGTTAATCCATCGGCAGTCAGAGTTTATCAGTTCTAAAAAATCCTTGCCTTGACTCTTTTACTCCATTCATATATTTATACCCCTCATGTCTTTCTTCCTTTTCACCTGCACAGTTCTTAAATAAATTATCTCTGTCCCGTACTTTGACTTGCTTATCACCCATTTAACTACATCTTAAAATCTGACTTTTTTCTACACCATTTTATTGAAATTGTTTTCTCAAAGGTCAGTAGTAACATCATAATCAAATCCAATGGCATTTCTCAAACTTAAACCTCCTTAACAATCACTATAGCATTTGGTTCTGTTGACCATTCCCTTCCTATTACACTCTCCTCCTTTAGTTTCTGGGATACCATACTGTCCTGCCTCTCTAATAATTTATTTCTGTCTTTGTAACACCTTAACATTATTTACCATCCTCAGTTCACTTATCAATTCTTGACACTGCCAATAGAGAAAATAAAATTTTCCTGTTTTTAAATTATAACTGATTCATAATTGATTGCCAAATCCGTACCTCCATTCCCAACTTTTTTTTGAAGTCACCATAATAGTATCTCCAGCTGCTCACTTCATAGCTTCACTGGTACTTCAAACTCAATATATCTAAAATTGAGCTTATAATCTTTAAACTAAAATCTACTTTTCTTTCTGGCATCACTATTTCTGTGAGTGATACCCAGATTTCCATGTTTGAAACCTTATTATTCAATTAATTCAATGAACATTTATTAAGCATCTACTATGTGCATAGTATACTAGGCTTTGGGGATACAATACTTTGTACCAAGGGTGGGGAGGTAGGGAGTGATGAGAATAAAGGAGAGATCTACACAGAGTACTCTAAGAAAATTGGAGGAAAAGAACAGTTGTAGTTGGCGGGATCAGGGAAGGTTCCACAAAGGAACTGGCACCTAAACTGACCTTTGAAGGAAGATAAGGAGTCTGAAATACAGAAATGAGGAGGAAGTATATTTAAGACATGGGAGATGACCTGTGTATATGCTCAAAGATGAGAAATTTAGTGTCTAGTTTGAGGTTTAGCCAACAGTTCACTTTGGCTAGAACATAAGGTTAAGTGAAGGGAACTGATTTGAAATGTAGTTGAAATATTGTGCCATCTAGCTGCCCATGTTTTATAGCACTCTCTTCCAAGCTTTACACTCCAGACAAATTGTCATACACACCCTATACTTTCCTGCCTTTGCTCATAGTGTTTGGTATGAGGGAAATTACTTTCCTCTCTCCCACTCCCCTTTAATTTTTAGCCCTCCTTTAAATCCCAAATGTTACCACTTCCTGGAAGTTTTCCCTGAGTTCCCCTAATTGGTAATAATTTTTTACCTCAGAGCTTACGTAGCATTTGGCTTATATTTCCTTGATGAACTTATCAGTTGTTATTTTATACCATTGTTTTGTATTCACATTAATTCTCTGTTGTTTAGTAAGTTCTACAAGAGCAGGACCATATGTTATCTAAACTTTGTATAGAATTTAGCATAGTGGACACTTAATAAACACCTGTTGAGTTTGTTGAATATCTTCTTCCTGACCTCTATTCCTTTCATTATGGTACCATCATTTACTCATTCACTTGTTTGGTTCTCCCTTTGGGTTACAAGATTTGATGTAGAAAAAGGGAGTCATTTTGTAAGATCTGTTAATTCTATTTCCACAGTATTTAGTGCATCTGTTTCCTCTTCCCATTTCTACCAAGGTACAAGCCCTACCTTTCTGGACTATGTCTTGCAATAGATTTAATTGGACTAACTGCCTTTAATCTCTTCTTTCAACCATTACATCATTGCAAGATTAATTTTATTAATACTTATGAAGAAGGAAGCTTAATTCCTTAATACCAAAACATGGTATTAAAAGCCTTTGCAGTGCAGCCTCGGCTTACTTTTCTGGACTTATCTCATTTATATTCTATGTTTCATCCAATTTAGGCTGCTTACTCTCCCCCACACATGCCCCAGCCTTATGTTCATGGTATTCTTTAACGTTTGGAATACTTTCTGGCCTTAGCACTCCTACCTTTTAAAATCTTTTCCCCCCTTTTAAGATCCAGCTCAAATGTCACATGCTCCATGACACCTTCTATGAACTTCCTACATGATTCCCTTTTTCCACTCAGAAACAATCTCCCCTCAGATGCCTTGAACTTCATATTGTGCTTTGTACCTTTCTTCATTTTTCATGTATTATTTTCTATTCTAGCTATTTATCTCTGTGGCATATGCCCCTACTAGTTTTTAAGTTCGGTGAGAGGAAGACTGTATCTTATTTATTAATTTATGCCTCTTTCCTAGAAGTTAGAACTAATAATAAAGATGCATTACAGGACTGTTGAATGAGGAGATTTTCCAAAAACAGACTGCCGTTCCCTTTTTACCAGTAGGTGGCAGGCCATTGCCTCTTTAAATCCATAAATGACTGGGTCAAAAGTAATAAAACTGAAATATAGATGTATGTTAGATGAATGTGAACTGAGAGAACAGCTCATTACAGGTTAGGGAAAAGGCAAGAACTTGTGTTTTTATCTAAATCTGTAAAATCACAAGAAGTATGAAAAAGGCAAACAGACTATTCACTGAATCCTGAAATATTAGAACCATGAAGGAGAGTACCATTTGAAATCTGAGTGAGATAAGTTTATAACAAATAAAGGGAAATCATTTGACCTCCCTTAGGGCACAGCTTCTTCATCTGTAAAATGAGGGGCTTGTACTAGCTGGTCTCTTCCAAGCTTTAGATCTCGTAGGTATGACTTCACCTAGCTGGTAATAAATATGTAGAACTTGTTATCCTAAGAAATAGAATATTTCAGAAATACAAATTTATGAGTGACAAAATCATAAGTAACTACCAAAAGAAATGGGAAAATACCTGACTTTTAAAGTGGGTATCAGAAAATAAAATTCCATTCCCACTAATGATGGAGCATTTGGACCTTCTGTGTCATCATAGTACTAGGAAGGGTTGGCCTCTTAGGGATCTGACCAAGTTTAGGAATTCTTATTTTATTTGTATTGAATATACAAATCAGGAAACTCATCATATAGAATTCTAAAACAACAAATATACATACTGTCCCTTGTATTAAAAACTAGCATTGTACGATCTATCATCAGTAAAGTGGGTACTTTGAATTCTTTTTCCAGTCATCCTTATGACCAAATCCTTGGCTGTTACTATGACCATGAAATGAAGTAAAACTGACTGACCCACATGAAGAACAAGCTTCTCGTGTTGGCTCTAGGAATAGCTCTTTATAACCAGTTGAGGTTACTAACCACAGACATGTTTGACCAATTTTTAGCTTGTCTTTGTTAACCCCTTTTAAAAATTAGTTTCTCCTTTCTCTCATTCTGTCACTTTTCACTTTAAAAGCATATTTTTAAAAAATATATATGCATATATAGACATACATACATTTACATATATACATATACATATATAGTTGTTATTGTTTGTTTCCTTCTTTAGTAATAAACTTTCACCAGTCTGTGTCACCACAATATTATTAAGGTGTGTTTTGCCATTTGAATGTTTACAAGTGGTTTGTCTAAACAGATTTTGATGTAGTTGTATCTGGATAATTGTAGTTAAAACTGGTAGACGTTGTCATTGTGGACATTTTTAATAGGAAAGTATTCCACGTCGTACCTCAGCATTACAAAATAACTTGTTGTATGATTGGGTTTTTTCCATTAGACTTTCTCCAGGAGAACTATCCATCTTATGACCTAACAGAAACTGGATATGATTGGAAGGCATGTGTTGCTGCCATCAATAGTACAATCCGAAGTCTTCGGCATGACCATAAAAAGGCCACAAGAGAATTCCGGAGGAAGGCATTGCATCAGTGAATGAGAAAAATCCTTCATAAAACCCTTCTGGATGAGATACCATTAACTCAATGGGTTGCTGTTTCAGCCATCATGCTTATATCTCCTTGTTATGTATGTGTCTCAAGTTGTAATTTTTGAAACATGTTGGTGCTTTGGCAGTTGCAGGTTCACAGAAAATAACAGCCAAACTGGTGAAGAAACAGAGATTCTTTGTAAGCACAAGTTGTATTGTAAAAGTGAAACACTGGACATTCCACAGGCTGTAAAATGGTTTGTTTGACTTCCTTTAATTCAGGTAGTACATAGCGTCATGAAAGGAATAGGGTGGTACTTCAGAAGAGTGACTTAAAAGTAGCTAAAATGAGGATTTCTTTGAAATGAAGGTGCAGTAGCACCTGGTACCATAATTGGTATGCCATGTTTCTTTTTTTTCCATTTTAAAAAAATTTTTTTATTTGATATTTTTTAGTTTTCAGCATTGATTTCCACAAGATTTTGAGTTATAAATTTTCTCCCCATTTCTACCCTCATCCCCACTCCAAGATGGCATATATTCTGATTCCCCTGTTCTCCAGTCAGCCCTCCCTTCTATTACCCCCTTTCCACTCCCCCCCATCCCTTTTCCCCTTACTTTCTTGTAGGACAAGATAGATTTCTATGCCCCATTGCCTGTATATCTTATTTTCCTGTTGCATGCAGAAACAGCCTTTTTTTTTTTTTCTGAGCATCTGCTTTTAAAACTTTGAGTTCCAAACTCTCTCCCCTCCTCCCTCCCCACCCACCCTCCCTAAGAAGGCTAGCAATTCAACACAGGCCACACATGTATCATTATGCAAAACACTCCCATAAATAGTCATGTTGTGAAAGACTAACTGTATTTCCCTCCCTCCTATCCTGTCCCCCTTTATTCAGTTTTCTCCCTTGACCCTGTCCCTTTTCAAAAGTGTTTGCTTTTGATTACTTCTTTCCCCTATCTACCCTCCCTTCTGTTGTACCCCTTTTTTATCCCCTGCCCCCTACTTTCATGTGGCGTAAGATACCCAATTGAGTGTGTATGGTATTCTCTCCTCAAGTCAAATCCGATGAGGGCAAGATTCATTCATTCTCCCTCACCTGCCCCCTCTTCCCTTCCAACAGAACTGCTTTTTCTTGCCACTTTTATGCGAGATAATTTACCCCATTCTATCTCTCCCCTTTCCCCTCTCTCAGTGTATTCCTCTCTCATCCCTTAATTTGATTCTATTTTTTTAGATATCATCCCTTCATATTCAACTCACCCTGTGCCCTCTTATTCCCTTCAGTTACTGTAATACTGAGGTCTCATGAATTATATACATCATCTTTCCATGTAGGAATGTAAACTAAACTTTAGTAAGTCCCTTATGTTTTCTCTTTCTTGTTTACCTTTTCATGCTTCTCTTGATTCTTGCATTTGAAAGTCAGATTTTCTATTCAGTTCTGCTCTTTTCACTGAGAAACCTTGAAAGTCCTCTATTTTATTGAAAAATCCATATTTTGCATTGGAGCATGATACTCAGTTTTGCTGGGTAGGTGATTCTTGGTTTTAATCCCAGCTCCATTGACCTCCGGAATATCATATTCTAAGCCCTTCAGTCCCTTAATGTAGAAGCTGCTAGATCTTATGTTATCCTGATTGTGTTTCCACAATACTCAAATTGTTTCTTTCTGGCTGCTTGCGGTATTTTCTCCTTGATCTGGGAGCTCTGCAATTTGGTGACAATATTCCTAGGAGTATTCTTTTGGGGATCTTTTTCAGGAGGTGATCAGTGGATTCTTTTAATTTCCATTTTGCCCTCTGGCTCTAGAATATCAAGGCAGTTCTTCTTGATAATTTCTTGAAAGATGATGTCTAGGCTCTTTTTTTGTTCATGGCTTTCAGGTAGTCCAGTAGTTTTTAAATTATCTCTCCTGGATCTATTTTCCAGGTCAGTGGTTTATTCAATGAGATATTTCACATCGTCTTCCAGTTTTCATTCCTTTGGTTCTGTTTTATAATATCTTGATTTCTCATAAAGTCACTAGCTTCCACTTGCTCCATTCTAACTTTTAAGGTGGTATTTTCTTCAGTGGTCTCTTGGACCTCCTTTTCCATTTGGCTAATTCTGCCTTTCAAGGCATTCTTCTCCTCACTGGTTTTTTGGAGCTCTTTTGCTCTTTTACTAACTCAGATGGCAAAAGAGCTCCAAAAAGCCAGTGAGGAGAAGAATGCCTTGAAAGGCAGAATTAGCCAAATGGAAAAGGAGGTCCCAAGGACCACTGAAGAGAAATGGAGCAAGTGGAAGCTAGTGACTTTATGAGAAATCAAGGTATGCCATCTTTCTGATAACCAAGGAGCTTTAGTGCAAAATTAACTCTAATTCTTGAAAGGAGCTACAAAGTTTATATGGTGCTAAAATGCCCTTTAAGCTTCCTGAAATTGATAAAATGAATGTAGGCTTAACTTTCTGAAAGCAGTCACTATATTCCTTTGCTGAACTCATGATAGCACATACTGCATTAAACCCTTCTTTATTACAAGTCAAATATTTTCTTAATAGTACATATGTTTAGAATAAGCATGAAGAAAAATATATTTTTTAGTTGTTTTGGTTCAGTTTGAGTCATTTGATTTTTCAAAAAAAATCACAGACTGAAAAACAGACGTCTTTGTCGAGTGATTTCTGAAATGTTTATAGAAACTTGAGTATATTTTCTATATTGTCTCTAGAATACTGTTAAAGTGTACGTATTTTAAGTTAATACATAAAAGTTTTAAGAACTGTAAATGGATAGATTTTTTTAATCAGAAACTTTTTTTAAAAAAAGTTTAAAGTATCTAATTAAAATTAGTGGATTTTTCACCCCACTAAAAAAAAATCCCTACTTTGAGTATAAATTTAGATTTTATTTCTAACTGAGTAAAATATTTTCAAGAAAGTACTTGAAGCCATAATAAATGTCAATCATTAGGTCTTTGTAACTTGGTATTTATATCTGTGAAACGTTTCTCTTGAATGTTAATCCAATTTATTTCAGTTATAACAATGCCATCAGCTTCATCTACTAGTTGGAATTTAGCAAAGCTAATTTTTATAATAGTCTCAAATATTCTTCAGAAGGTAAATGTTTAATTTGCCTGTCAGCAATCTGCTTTTAGTTATATCTATTTGTTTAAGGCATGTGATTTATGACTTTAACTTAAATAATTAAAATTGAATTTAATTTTTAGATATGTGAACTTAAAAGGCAGTTTTGAATTGGTGAGAGAAGAATTAGAACATATATCTGTAGATCAACCAAACCAAGAGATTATGGTAAAAATTACACCTTTCTACGTGAGAACTATAGAATAGATCGATATTTTTATCTTTAGAAAATTGGAATAAATTCAGAGTATTTTAATAGCAATACAGTATATTTTAGACTTTTTCAAAAGCACAAGATTAAAAGACTTGGGTATTCAAGATGCTTTTTATTGGTATGTGAAATAGGGCTACTTTGGCACAGGCCAAAGATGGTTAAAAAAAAAATCAAAAGCAAAAACTCTGCCATAGAGGAAGATGTGAGACTTGTGAATGAGCTAAACTGCCTCATTGGATTTGCTGCTTAGTTTAACTTTACCTGTATACGGGGGCCATCTCCAGTCATCCTAATCTGTATCTCACCACTTGACCCAGATGGCTCTGGAGGAGAAAGTGACTTTGCACAGTCTTCCCCTCACTTAATAGATTTTTAAGTTTACTTGCAAGGTATGGCATCACATTCCTGATGTCATAGTCTTCTTTGAGAATGAAGGACAAACCACAACCTTTGTACTCTCAGAGACGTAGTTACATTTCAGGTGCTATAGATGAGTTAGTGAATATTTTGTTCACAAATAAAATTCAAAGTATACTGTGAGGTAACAAAGGCAAATTTCATTAAAGTCGATTTCTCATCTTTTTTTTTATATATATATATACCTTCTAAAATAGTCTCTGAATTGAAGGCAGAAATGAAAAAATCCCAAACCTTTCCAGTCAGAAAACATTCAGAAGACATCTTTCATTGAGTCCTTACTGTAGGCATCATTTGTATCACTTTTCAGAGCACCTTTCAGTTCAGTATAATGCCCAAGACTTGAATGATAATGTATCTAAGTTATCTTGAAGAAAGCTTATTTGATTAGCACATGTAATATAAATTGTGTTAATGTTTTTGTACTTTGTTTTAAACTAATTAGCTTTCTTCTTAGCTTTATTTTACCATTTCATCCTTAATTAACTTTTCATAGTCAACCTTAAGTATATCTAGAAAAGGTACTAGTGCAAAAACCAGCCTAAAATGCTTCTTCAGAGGATTTATTTTTTATAAATAGAAAAATGAATGTTTTCAACTCATTTCTTCTATGTATCAATTTCACAAATAAATTATTGAAATATAATTTTTAAAATATATTTTGCTTATACCTGTAGCACTATGATATGTGAATACTGTTTTTAATGAAAACAGATTTTTTACAATATTTGTATAACATTCTTTACTGTTAACCAGTTCTATGTCTTTTTTTTTTGGTGAGTTACATAAATGTCTTAACATTTAGCTGTATTTGCCTTCACAGATGACAAAGAAAATTTCCTCATGTTTGTTAGAGTCGCAAGAATTTTGAAAGCTTTTGTAAAAAATATTTTGTTCTTAGGCAAAATATTTTGAGTGTTAATATATTTTTGAACCTCAGATACATGACTATATGTATATATTTTTGTTTCAGACAAGAAAGTCTTAGATCTATAAAGAGCTTGGCTTCTATTCATTTTCATATAATGCAGAAATTATTTCACATAATACAGAAATATTTCATTGTCTACTTCATCCTCAGTGGAAAATCTCTTGTCTCGGGAAGGTTATATATTACTGTGCCTGTTCAAAATAATGAGCCTAGAAAGATGGTCCAGTTAAGATTCCTCCAGCCTCTGCCATGAAGTAATTAATATAAATTTTTCAGATATAGGAGCAAAGAAATATAGATATGTTTAGCAGAAAAATAATCAGAAAATGTCATTTATGGCAGTTTAGAAGGCTAAGTCTGCAGTTCCCAAATTGCATGCTGTGGCACCATGGGCTGCTAAAGTAAACCCATAGAGCCACCAGGACATTGAAAATTTTCAGTTATACTGCTTAATAAATGGAACTGTTAGGGACCTAGGGGATCGTTCTTGTTTTGTTCTTGTTTGTTTTGCCTGTGGACGTTGGAAAAATGAGAAAGTTTGGGAACCTCTTACTCATTTGTTTCTTGGTGCGCCACAACAACTAGTTTTTACTTCCAGCATGAAAAGATTCTCCAACCTAGACAAATAAATTGCTTCCCTTTTCAACTTCTATCACTAGCTTAAGCTTTTATGGAACAAAAAAAAAATCTCACTTTGCCTTTTTTTCGCTGTAAAAGTCATATACCACTTTTCAGATGTGAGAATTAGCTAATGTTTATAGACTTATAAGATCTTTTGCAGAGAGGCAAAATACTTTTATTATGATGCAATTAGTAGAATTTGTAACCAAAGATAAATTTTGTAGAAATGTTTTAAAAACTACCTAAAACAGTTTAAAACAACTCTCTCCCATAATCTGTGCTTCTAAATATTGTTGAACTGAAGTCCCAGTCTTCTAGAGCAGAGGTGTCGAGCATGTGGTCCATGAACCACAGCCTTCCACACTCTCAAGTATGGCCCAAACCAGGTTAAAATGTAGTTGGAAAATATTTAACAAAACAAATGAAAGCATAATAAAACATAAATCACATTGCATTTTAAAATTAAGTCAATATACAGCCCACAAAGATCCTTAGGTACCAATTTATGGTACCATCTCTATTTCTGTTTGACACCACTGTTCTAAAGAACTGATAGCAGATCAATTGTTTCTTACAATATTCTAGAAATGTAATGTCTTGGTCTAATAAAATCAGATTCTAATGATATCAGATATAGTATCTCTTTTTCTTTCATAGTGTAAGAATTGTTTGATGAATAAATTCTTGGTTGTCAATAAGCTACCTCTGTTATTTCTTCCTCCTCAGAATGTTTATAGCATTTTTACTACTGTTATACACTTAGAACATTTTTACTTTTGATTATAAGTTTTAACATCATGTCTTAACTTCTCTAATAAATTGTAAGTTCTTTGAGGGCAGAGGATATATCTGTTCTTTCTATTTCCCTAAAGGGCCTATTACAAGGAATCAAAAAGGTCATCAGTGGAATTAATGGGAAAGGTCCCTCTTGCTGTGGCTGAAGGGGAGCAATACAGGATGGGAGACGTCCCACAAAGCCAGTGCTGTAAGCCCCACCTCAGCAAACCAGCAGGAGATCCTGAGCCCCAGGGTGGTGGAGCAGGCAAGCACGAACACCAGGCACACACCAGCCATCACCACCTGCCCCATCTCTGCACCATGTAAACTACCAGACCACTACAACATCTAGTTGCCAGCACCTGAGGTCCCAGCACAGAAAACCAGTAACCAGGCCCCTAGTCCCCAGCAGAAGAAGTCTGGGACAGTACCCACTGGGCCCCAGAAGTAGAGCTCAAATTTAAAAGCTAGAGAAAAGGCAAACAACGTGAGCAAGAAGAATCAAAGAAAAACAATGACCATAGAGAAATATCTTGGTGACAGGGAAGATCAAAACACAAATTCGGGAGAGGACAACATGATCAATATACCCACATCCAAAACTGAAAAGGGGAATATGAACTGGTGCCAAGCCCAAAAAGCTTTCTTGGAAGAACCCAAGAAGGATTTTAGAAGCTAAATAAGAGAGGTAGAAGAAAAATTGAACAATTCCTTTAAAAATACAATTGACAATGGAAAAAAAGTATCCTGAAGAAAACATTTTCTTAAAAAGTAGAATTGGCCAAATGGAAAAGAAGGTACAAAAGCTAACTGAAGAAAACAATTTGTTAAAAATTAGAATTGGGCGAGTGGAACCTAATGACTCTATGAGACATCAAGAATCAGTCGAACAAAATCTAAAGAATGAAAAAAATAGAAGAAAATGTAAAATACCTCATTGGAAAAACAACTGGTCTGGAAAATAGATCCGGGAGAGATAATTTAAGAATTATTGGTTTACCTGAGAATCATGATGAAAAAAACTGCCTGGCCAACATTTTTCAATAAATCAGCAAGGAAAATTGCCCTGAGGTCCTAGAATCAGAGGGTAAAATAGTTGTCACAAGAATCCACCAGTCACCTCCTAAAAGAGATCCAGAATTGAAAACACCAAGGAATATTGTAGCCAGATTCCAGAATTAGCAGATCAAGGAGAAAATGCTGCAAGCAGCCAGAAAGTAACAATTTAAATATCGTGGAACTACACAGGATCACACATGACCTTGCAGATTCTACATTAAAAGATTGGAGGGATTGGAATATGATATTCTGTAAGTCAGAGGAACATGGAATATAGCCAAGGATCAACTACCCAGAAAAATTGAGCATAATCTTTCAGGGGAGGAGATTCAGTGAAATAGGGGACTTCCAGACTTTTCTGATGAAAAGACCAGACCTCAATGGAAAATTTGGTCTTCAAATACAAGACTCAAAAGAGGCATAAAAAGGTAAATAGGAAAGGGAAAAAACAAAGCAAAACAAAACTTTATTCAATAAGGACAAATTGTTGACATCCCTACATGGGAAGATGATACAACTCCTGAAAACTGTATCTTTATTACATCTTATAGAAGGGAATTAAGTGCTGAAAAAAAAATTGTAATGGGAGAAAAGGAGAATGCAGAAAAAGGTAAATTATGTCACATGAAAAGGCGTAAACATATTACAGTAGAGGAAAAGAAGGGAGGGTAATGAACATTGTTTGAACTTTACTGTCATTGGATTTGGCTCAGGGAGGGAATAACATGCTCAATTAGGTGTAGAAATCTAACTTGCCCTATAGGTAGTTGGAGGGGAAAGGAGAAAGAAAAGGGAAGGAGGGATAGAATGGAGGGAAGTAGTAAGGGAAATAAAAGGGGGGAGGTCTGACAGAAGAGAGGGCAAACTGAGGGAGGCAGTGGTCAAAAGCAAAACTAGTGAGGGAAAGGGAGAAAGGAGAGGAAAAAACAAATGGGTGGGGGATAGGATGAAGAGAAAGACACACATAGTAATAACTGTGAATGTGATTGGGATGAACTCTCCAATAAAATAGAACACACTTGAAACAGAGGGATACATACAGGGTAAAGGTAAAAGACTGGAGTAGAATATATTATGCTTCAACTGAAGTACAAAAATCAGGGGTAGCAATTCTGATCTCAGACAAAGCAAGATCAAAAATAGATCTAATTAATTAAATGAGATAAGGAAGGAAACTATCCTGCTAAAAAGTACGATAGACAATGAAGCAATATCAATAAACATATGTGCACCAAGTGGTATAGCATCCAGTTTTCTAGAGAAGTTAAGGAAGAAATTGACAGCAAAACTACTAGTGGGGGACCTCAAAGCCCCTCCCTGCCCCCAACTAGATAAATATAAACACAAAATAAGAAAGAAGTTAAGGAGGTGAGTAGAATTTTGAAAAGGTAGATATGGTAGACCTCTGGAGAAAATTGAATGGGGAGAGAAAGGAATATATCTTTTTCTTAGTGGTACATGGCACCTACACAAAAATCGACCATGTACTAGGACATAAAAACTTCACAATCCAATACAGAAAGGCAGAAATATTAAATGCATCCTTTTCAGTTCATGATGCAATAAAAATTATATGTAGTAAAGGGCCATGGAAAGATACACTAAAAATCAATTGGAAACTAAACAATCTAATGTTAAAGAATGAGTGGGTCAAACAATAACTTCATCCAAGAGAATGACAACAGTGAAGACAACATACCAAAACTTATGGGGTACAGCAAAAGTGGTTCTTAGAGGAAGTTATATATCTCTAAATACTTACATGAATAAAATAGAGAAAGAAAAGATCAATGAGTTGGGCATGCAACTAGGAAAGCTAGAAAAAGAACAATTTAAAAATCCCCAATTAAATACCAAATTAGAAACACTGAAAACCAAAAGAGAGATTAATAAAATTGAAATTAAGAAAACTATTGAACTAAAAAATAAAATTAAGAGGGGGTTTTATTAAAAAAAAAGCTAGTAAGATAGATAAACCTTTGGTTAATTTGATTTAAAAAAAAAAGAAAGAAGATAACATTATCTATAGTCATATGAACTCACTCTAAGTCTCTATTGATTAGAGATATCCAAATTAAAAAATCTCTGAGTTATCACTTCACATCTATCGGATTGGCTAATAGGACAGGAAAGGAAAATGACAAACATCAATGGAAATTGGCTAATTAGACAGAAAAGAGGATGTGGAAAAACTGGGACATTAATGTGTTCTGATGAAATTGTGAACTAACCCAACCATTCTGGAGAGCAATTTGGAACTATGCCCTAAGGGCTATAAAACTGCATACCCTTTGGCTCAGCAATAGCACTACTAGGTCTGTATTCTAAAAAGATTTTTAACAAAGAAAGGAAAAGGAAAAAGATCTATATACACAAAAATATTTACAGCACCTATTTTGTGGTAGCAAAGAATTGGAAATTGATGGGATGCCTGTTGGTTGGGGAATGGCTGAACAAAGTGTGGCATTTGATTGTGATGAAATTACTATTGTGCTATAAGAAATTATGAGCAGGATGCTTTCAGAAAAACCTTGAAAGATTTACATGTACTCATGCAAAGTGAAGTGAGCAGCACCAGGAGAACACTGTACACAGTAACAGCAATATTCTATGGGTGATCAGCTGTGAATGACTTGGTTATTCTCAACAATACAATGATCTAAGTCAATTCCAAAGGACTCATGATGAAAAATGCTATCCACATCCAGAGAAGAAAATGATGGAGCCTGAATGCAGATTAAAGCATACTTTCATTTTTTTGACCATGTACTAGGGCATGAATACCTCACAATCCAGCGCAGAAAGGCAGAAATAGTCAATGCATCCTTTTCAGATCATGATGCAATAAAAATTATTTGTAATAAAGGACCATGGAAAGATAGACTAAGAATTAATTGGAAAGTAAATAATCTAATCCTAAAGAATGAGTGGGTCAAAGAACAAATCATAGAAACAATCAATAACTTCATTCAAGAGAATGACAATAATGAGACAACATACCAAAACTTATGGGATGCAGCAAAAGCAGTTCTTAGGGTAAGTTTTATATCTCTGAATGCTTACATGAATAACTTAGAGAAAAAGGAGATCAATGAATTGGGCATACAACTGAAAAAGCTAGGAAAAGAACAAATTGAAAATTCCCAATTAAATACCAAATTAGAAATACTAAAAACCAAAGGAGAGATTAATAAAATTGAAATTGAGAAAACTATTGAACTAATAAAACTAAGAGCTGGTTTTATGAAAAAACCAATAAAATTGACAAACCTTTGGTCAATTTGATTAAAAAAGAAGAAAACCAATTTGCCAGCATCAAAAATGAAAAGGGTTAATTCACCTCCAATGAAGAGGAAATTAAAACAATAATTAGGAATTATTTTGCCCAATTGTATGCCCATAAATTTGATAATCTTAGGGAAATGGATGAATATTTACAAAAATACAAATTGCCTGTGTTAACAGAAGAGGAAGTAAAATACCTAAATAACCCCATCTCAGAAAAAAGAAATTAAGCAAGCCATCAATGAACTCCCTAGGAAAAAATCTCCAGGGCCAGATGTGAATTCTATCAAACATTTAAAGAACAATTAATTCCCATACTTAGACTGTTTGGGAAATTAGGCAAAGAAGGAGTCCTACCAAATTATTTTTATGACACAAACATGGTACTGACACCTAAACCAGGAAGAGCCAAAACAAAGAAAATTAGAGACCAATTTCCCTAATGAATATTGATGCAAAAATGTTAAATAAAATGTTAGCAAAAAGATTACAGAAACTTATCATGAGAAAAATACACTATGAGCAGGTAGAATTTATTCCAGGAATGCAAGGCTGGTTCAATATTATGAAAACTATCAGTATAATTGATCATATCAATGACAAAACTAGCAGAAATTATATGATTATCTCAATAGATGCAGAAAAAACTTTTGACAGAATACAACACCCATTCCTATTAAAAACGCTAGAAAGCATAGGAATAAATGGAGTCTTCTGTAGAATCTTAAGTAGCATCTACCCAGCAAGCATTATATGCAATGGGGAGAAGCTAGCTTCATTTCCAATAAGACTGGGAGTGAAACAAGGATGTTCATTATCACCACTATTATCCAATTTGGTACTAGAAATGTTAGCTGTAGCAATAAGAAAAAGAAATTGAAGGAATTAGAATAGGCAAAGAAGAAACTAAGTTATCACTCTTTACAGATGATATGATGATTTACTTAGAGAATCCTAGAGAATCAAGTAAAAAACTACTTGAAATAATAAATGGCTTTAGCAAAGTTGCTGGATATAAAATAAACCCACATAAATCCTCAGCATTCCTATACATTACTAACAAAGCCCACGAGCAAGACATAGGAAGAGCTTTCCATGATCTTTCAAATATCCCTCATTGGAGATCAGCACTCACATCCATTAGTTCTTTCAGTACTCAAGGATGTGGTTTATCTGGGAAAATTGACTTGAATTCAAAGACAACTGGGTGCCTTCTTTCTATCTCCTTACTTTTCTTAATCTTTAACTCCCCTTACTAATTTTTCTTCTGCTATTCCCAGTGCAAAGGCCATTTTCCTTGGCAAAGAAAACTGAAACATGTCACCCTTCTCAATCATCATTATATCCTCTCCAGGCAGTAGTAGTAGCCCTTCTTTAATCCTCATCATTAAACAAACAAAAATTCTTTTATTGTCCCTAATTAGCTTCATCTACCATCCTGAACTCAATCTTAGCTTTATCCATCTGGACACATTTTATAGAACAAGGGCACATTCTTGTATTCATCCTCTGTTACCTGCAATTGTGTTTCAACAATCTGGCTAGCAGCTGCTGTCGGGGAAGAGGGGTGGGGGGGTGGTGTGGGGTGTAAAACCAACAACAACCAGCTCACAGAACACTGCAAGCCCAGGTTCTTTTGATCTGCTTTACTAAGGAAAGCAACGCTAAGGGGTTAACAAGTTTACTTTAATCCAGCATACAAACACCATTCACTTAGTTCAGGGGAAAAAGGCAGCATCCTGAACTTCAGAGCAAATACAAACAAATTACAAACATCAACAGGCAGACCTTGTCTGATTCAAATCCCAATTCATAGTTACCAGAGTTTAACAAAGTCCCAACATCCGGTTTATGAGCTGGAGGGCTCTTAGCTACAGCTGCCCAGAGTCTCCACATCAGTGTGCCACCTAGAGTGAGAGCCCTAAGCAAATAACTCTGTCTTCCCTTTTTATGCAGTTTCAGCCGTCATCAAATGTCATCTGAGTGACCAGAACTTAGGCTCCTTCCATTGGCTCTGGTGTTAGCACCTACCTTCATTGGCCCCACCTGGAGCCCCACCTTAGTTACCAATTCACACCCACATAGGCTTAGCACCTAATAGGGGTTTAGGCCTGGGGCTTAGCACCTAGTAAGACTCAATCAAAGACACTTAATTAATCATTTTAAAACAATGAGAAAGTCCCAACTTAATTAATATTACAAATTGCGTTCATCTTCTGTACATATTTTTTTTAAATCAAAGTTGGTTGAATGTGCATCCCTGTGCATCCGCATCAATGTCTATAGACAGCTCACTTTTTTCCCCCACTCAGTCAGATTGTTTCCTTTCAAGTGTTCTGATTTCATCCTGGAGAATAAAATCCTTCATTGGGTTGAGTTCTTCTGTAGATCTTTAGTCCATGTGATCCTATCCATTCTTCTTCTGAAGGCTTTGAAGTGTACCCTCCCTAAATCTCAGAGGCATGTCAGCTTATTCTTGGCTTTCCTTTCCTTTATCACCAGAAGGTGGTCAGTGGAAGGTGGAACTTTATCCCCAAAATTCCCTCATCCCCTCCCTCAAAACCAGTTTCTCCCTGTTAGTGAGACCACCTTCTCCATGTCTTTATAAGGATGACATTTATCACTTAAACATGTCAAGAAATTATGAGGTGCTCTGCTTTTGGCAAAGAGAGAGCTCTAACAGATGTCTGGATAATTGAAGTCTCCCATCTCCATGTTATTATGTTTTCATGCCAGCATGGATTGACATATCATGTTAGGTATTACCTCTTTCAATCCATGTGGTTAACAACATACTCACAAGACAAAGCTCCTTCTTTTCCTCTCTGTTGATCTTCATCCAAATGCTCACCGCTATACTTCCTCTTCTGATTCCTGAATTTCTTCACACAAATAGACCTTCTTAATATATATTAGTACCTCCCCCCACTCACTTCCACCTAGCTTATTTCTTCTGAGTAAGGTATACCCATCCAGAGTCACATTCAAGTTACAGATTTCCTTCATCCCACCAAGTCTCAGTGATACTAATGAGGTCAAATTTGCTTCCATGCATTGGGACCTTGTATTGGGAATCAAGATGGGCTCTTAGCACTTATTCAACCAAGTGCCCTTGAAGAGTTTGGCCTTTGTTTCCTTTATTAAATCAGGAGTCTTTGATGGCCTCCTTGCCTCAAGGGAAAGCTTACTTTACATGGGTTTGAGTGACATGTTTGTGATATCAGAAGCTTTTAGACCACTTGGGTTTAAATCGCATTTTTGTGATGATTTTAGGTCACATGGGTGAGTCACATGTGTGACTCACCTTTGACCCTGAACAAAATATATAAAACAGGGGTTGACTTTCTTTTTTCAGAGCTCTGAGCTGCAGCAGTAGTGACCCGTGACTCTGAATCAGCCGTTGTGGAGCTCCGGGCTGAACTTAGATGTCGGTAACTATAAATTGTATTTGGTCTGTCTGTTAATGTTTGTAATTTGTTTGTATTTGCTCTGAAGTTCAGGGTGCTGGCTTTTTCCCCTGAACAAATTGAATGATATTTGTATATTGGATTAAAGTAAACTTGTCAACCCCTTAACGTTGCTTTCCTTAGTAAAGCAGATCAAAAGAACCTGGGCTTGCAGCATTTTGTGAGCTGGTTGCTGTTCGTTTTACACCCGCACAGCAGCTTTTAGCTGGATTGTTGAAACAGACCTTTTGTTTATTCCCCAAATTTGGAACATTTGTATATAGACATCTGAGGTGATGGATTTTAATACTGGCTCCATCCTTTAATCTTGTCTTCTTTGAAATTATGGGTGTTTCACCTTTCCTACCTCCTTTGCTGAAGATACTCTTTATGGTATCTAGCTTGATGGATATACAGTCATCTTCCTGCATGCTTTTTAGTGTAAACCTCTTTTGATTATATTTGTAAGACACCAGGCAAATATAATTTTACAAGCTTTTAATATGTACTTTCATCCCTTGCCAGTAGACATTGCTTATTTTAAGCCATGGTCCAGAAAAACATATCCCATTCCCAGACATTCTCTTCTTAGCCAGCACTTCACATTCCATTCTCTGAGCTGTTGACCTGCATCATCCAGTTGTAGATGATCACCACTGGGTCTCCCATTCTATGCAGTGTGTTCAAAACAGAAATTACTCTTTTCAGCTGCTTCAAAAAAAACCTGCCTTCCTCTGAACTTCTGTTTTTCTAATGCATGTACCACCATCCTTCTAGTTCCTCATATTCACAGCCTTAAAATTATCCTCAACTCTTCATTCTCCCTCCCTCCTCACAGCCAATCATTTACCAAATCTTATTGATTTTACCCATATGTCTGTTGCCTCTGTCCCCATTTCCTTCTCTCACAGGACAACCACCAGATCAATTACTCATCACCTTTTTGCCTAGACTATCACAATACTGATGGGGCATATGTTACTGATACTGACAGGATATACACTTTGGGAACTCCCTTAAGCTCTCCCTGAATTCTTCCCACTTATTCTGGCTTTTCATGCCCAAATAGCCTAGCCTTCCACTGTCTGATTACCTCCAGATTGTGTATCAAAATATCTATACCCAAGTCTTTTACCCTAGCTCTCCACTGTCTGTTGTCTCCAGGTAGCCTTCAGCTATTTCCCACCCTTATTCCCATTCCTGGAGTCTGACCTCACCCCAGTCCCCCCAGTAGCTCCAGTCCCATCAAGATCATCCCTAAACCCCTCCTCCCATCATCCCAGACTACTTGGACAACCCTAGATCCCTCCCACAACCTTTCTGTATATAAGATCCATCTTGCTTCCATGAAGGTGCTCAGATTTAATCCAGCTCAGTTTAGATTCAATCTGGCCAACTGGTATTAGCATCACAAATGTTCAGGCTCCTTAAGAGTCTACACAATATGGTGAATCTTTAATAAACTTTGTTTTTCTTTGGCTTTAAGAAGGCTTGGGTTGAATTCATTCAGCAGGACCTGGCATGTTGGTATTGTGGGGTCTCAAGCACCCCTAAAAACCTCAACATTTGGTTCCTTGACCCCTAAAGCACAACAATACCTCCTAATTGATTCTCCTGTTTCCAGCCTTTCCCCTCTCAAATCCATCCAGGACATAGCTGCTGATGTGGTATTCCTAAAGTACAGGTCTGATTACATCACTCTTCTGCTCGAGAAATTTCAGTAACTCCACAAAGTCATTCAACTTTGTTTACCCTTTAACCCAGTGATGATACTATTATAATAGGCCTATACCCATAGAGATCAAAAGAAAAGGAAAAGGACCCATATATACAAAGATATTTATAGCAGCTCTTTTATAGTTACAAACAATTGGAAACTGAAAGGATACCCCATAGTTTGGAGAATGTCTAAACAGATTGTGGTATTTCGAAGTAATGGAATAACATTGTGCGGTAAGAAACGATAAAAGGGAGAGACAGATTCAGTGAAATTTGGGAATGCTTACATGATCTGGTCCAGAACAAAGTGAGCAGAACAAGGCAATTTATACAACAGAAACAACATTGTTGCTCTTTTCCTTTTCCGCGGCTGCAGCCATGAGTATGCTCAGGCTTCAGAAGAGGCTTGCCTCTAGTGTCCTTCGATGTGGAAAGAAGAAGGTATGGCTTGACCCCAATGAGACCAATGAAATTGCCAACGCCAATTCCCGTCAGCAGATCCGGAAGCTGATTAAAGATGGTCTGATCATCCGGAAGCCCGTTATTGTGCACTCTCGTGCTAGATGCCGGAAAAATACTCTGGCTCGACGGAAGGGCAGGCACAGGGGTATTGGTAAGAGAAAGGGTACTGCCAATGCTCGTATGCCTGAGAAGGTGACATGGATGAGGCGAATGCGGATTCTGCGCCGTCTGCTCCGAAGATACCGGGAATCCCAAAAAGATTGACCGCCCCATGTACCACAGCCTGTACTTGAAGGTGAAGGGAAATGTGTTTAAGAATAAGCGGATCCTCATGAAGCACATTCATAAACTGAAGGCAGACAAGGCGCGGAAGAAGCTCTTGGCTGACCAGGCTGAAGCTCGCCGGTCCAAGACTAAGGAAGCACGAAAGCTTCGGGAAGAGCGCCTGCAGGCTAAGAAAGAGGAGATCATCAAGACCTTGTCCAAGGAGGAGGAGACTAAGAAATGATCCTCCCTTATCTCCTCTGTACATAGTACCCTTCTATTTGGCTTATACAATAAAACTTGATAGACTGTCAAAAAAAAAAAAAGAAACAACATTGTTAAAAAACAAATTCAATGACCAACTACAATTCCGAGGACTGAGGATAGAGCCTGATACACACCTCCTGACAAGAAGTGATAGACTCAGGGTGCAGAATGAAATGTATATATACATGTATATATATACATACATATATATATATATGTATATATATATAATATATATATATTCTTTGAAGGGGGGAAAGAAATTGGGCCAAGGTCACACAGCTAGTGTGTCAAGTGTCTGAGGCTGCATTTGAACTCAGGTCCTCCTGACTCCAGGGCTGGTGCTCTACTCACTGCACCACCTAGCTGCCCCAATAGATATATGTTTTTGACATGGCCAATGTGGGAATTTAATTTGCCTTGGCAATGCATATTTGTTACAATGTCCCCTCCCCCCCCCCATAGTGTAGGAGGAAGGAGGGAAAATCAATTTTTGTTCATTAAAAGAAATTTTATTGGCTTCCTGTTGCTTCTAGAATCAAATACAAACTTTTCTATCTGGCATTTTTAAAGCCCTTCATGGTCTAGTGGTATAGCTCCACGCTACTTTTCTAGGGTTATTGATCATTCCACTAAATTTACCTACCTGCTCACTGTAATATAACATTCTGTCTCTGGCCCCCTACCCTGTGTCTGAAATGCTCTTCCACTTCCCTAATACCTCTTAAAATTCCTAGTTTCTGAAAAGATTCAGCTCAAGTGCCACTACCTATATGAGGCCTGCCCTATCCACCCCTCCCCCACTTATTAGTTGCTTAGTCCATCTTCAAAATTACAAAGTATGTGTGTGGGTGTATTTGAATTACTTATCTGTGTACATATTGTTTCCCTCTAATAGAAATAAGTTTCCTGAGGTCAGGGACTTTTCATTTATATCTTTGTGTTATTCTTGGGCCTAGCACAATGCCTAGTCTATTGTAGGTGCTTAGTTCTGGCTGAATGAAAAAAAGTGATAAAAACTATCCAATCCCACATAAAGAGTTGAGCCATCTCTTTATCATTCTGTAAGGAAAAAGTTATCCAATGGTAGCACCTCAAATCAGGCAGTGCTTCACATTAGCCATGTGAGGCACCAGATAACAAAAAAGCCACTTAGGACAAGCACCTAGCATAATACCTTGAAAATAATGGGCACTCAATAAATGTTTGAATGAACAGAAGATAAAAGTAGGAAGAGTCGTTTGTATCCTTTACTTCTTTCTCCAAAATGCCTGGGGGCTTGCTTACTTTGTATCTCTTACCTTGTATCCCGATTGCTAAATATCATTTAGTATTAGCATGTTTGATAGTATGATTAGTATGTATATAGATACAGTAGTTCTAGATGTCCATTGGAGCAATTGGAATCATCAGTATTCTTATGCCTGTATCAAAGTTCATTAAAAAAAAAAAATCAAAGACCTACTTTGACTATACTATTGATTTCTGTCTACTTTGAAGATCGTAGATGAATAAGACCAGTGAGAAAAAAATTTTGTAAAGCACCAATCAGTTAAATAACGGAAAAGTTGGATTACCTTCTGTTATTTTGATACAATTTCTTTTGAATTTCCCACACATAGGAATTTTCCAGTTAAATGTATCAATATCAATATAGATGTCTTTTAATTCCCATTGTAAAATCTTCATAGACTACTTCCCATGGCTGAGATGAAAATTGCTGATTTGGAAGATTAAAGTACACTCATAAGAATTTGAAGAGCAAATTTTAAAAGTCTGAGACATTTCTTCGTGTTAAAAGCTGCTGGCTAGGTAATTCTACAGCATTTATCCAGTCAGTTTTAGATTCATATCCTGACTCAGAAGTCTTATAGCACCATCTAGTGATGGCCTTATATCTTTTCCAAATTCTAAGCCCTACGTAAGATCAAAGGCATTTTCCTCTTAAGAATAAATATGCATTTACTATCATTACCTAGAATTCCAATCACACCAAACTTTCAAGTTCAGTTTTCATCAGTACAGATCAGAAGAACATTTGGGATCAAACTCGTCTTTGCTTCAACATGAAAATGGTCTTCCTCATGCTCAGTCTTCTCTCTCACCTACGAATTGGAAAGCGAACATTGCAAAATGTACTACTTTCACATACAAAGGACAATAATATAAAAAAGATTCTTGAGCTAACATTTCATTTTCCCCTTCATCTGAAAATAATTTCTGGTATAATTCTTTTGCAAAATCTGAATTCCCAGAATGCATCTCCATAGATATCTATGTAGCCACACTTTCAAGCAAAAAAAAAAAAATACTGAAGCATCTGGCTGGGGATGATGCCAAAGCCAGTGCCATGTGTTAAAAGGGGGAAAAAATGAGGTGGGGGGAGGGGTCATTCTAATTAAGAGATCTCTAATGCTTTAATCACTTTAGTAGCATTACCATCAAATGCTTGTCAGAATTTGGCTCAGTAGTACTCTCAGATAATAATTCTACCTATCATCTCAGTGAAAAACATCCTCAATCCATTCAGTCTCTTTTCATATCAAGAACAAATCCTGTTTGAAATTAGAATTTGCTGATATTGCCACCTCCTTTCATAGAAAACGTGTCTTCATTGGGTGGAGTGGAATCCATTCACTGGGGCAATAGAATCATCAGTTATTCTTATGCCTGTATCAAACTTCATTAAAAAAAAATCAAAGACTCCTTTTGACCATACTTTGACTATACTATTGATTTCTGTCTACTTTGAGGATCACCAACGACTAAGACCAGGGAAAAAATATTTTTTAAATGTATCAATCAACTTAATAACAGAAAATGTTGGATTACCTTGTATTATTTTGATACATTTTGTTTTGAATTTCCCATACTATTAATTTCACTTATTCTCAGATTCTTTGTTATAAATTGTCTGCCTTTTCTTCAACAGTAGAATCTCGAGGACAAAAAAAAGAAAGCAAGCAAACAAACAAAACAATAACTGAGAATGCACAAGTTACTCCTCCATTTTTTTCCCCTAGCTTTAGCCATCCCTGGGGCAATGTGTTATCAAACTGTTTGAAACCCATAAGATACAAACAGGAATTTTTAACCGGGGGTCTGTGAACTTTAAAAAAAAAACATCTTGAGATCTGTTTCAATATAGTTGGCTTCCTTTAAAATCACATAAATTTTGTTTTATGCATCAAAAAATTTTTTTTAGAACAAGGGTCCATAAACTTTATCAGACTACCAAAGGGTCTGATGAGGTCTAGGGAACCATATGTTTAGGTTAGGGGTGCTCGAGACCCCACAATACCAACATGCCAGGTCCTGCTGAATGAATTTGATTCAAGCCTTCTTTCAGCCAAAGAGAAAAACAAAGTTTATTAAAGATTCACCATACTGGGTACACTCTTAGGGAACCTGAGCATTTCTGTTGCTAATGGATTGAATCTAAACTGAGCTAGATTGAATCTGAGCACCTTCATAGAGGCTGGATTGAATTTAAACTGAGCTAGATCGAATCTGAGCACCTTCATAGAGGCAAGATGGATCTTATATACAGAAAAGCTGTGGGAGGGATCTAGGGGTGGTTCTGAGGTGATGGGAGGAGGGGTTTAGGGAGAGTCTTGAGGAGGAGTCTAAGAAGGATCTTGATGGGACTGGGGTGAAGTCAGAGAATGGCATTAAGGGTGGGAAGTAGTGGAAGGCTGCCTGGAGATAACAGACAATGTAAGACTAGGATAGTTTAAGGGTAACAGATTTGGGCACAGACATTTTGATAGGATCAAGGGTGGGAAAGAGTGTGGTAACCAGACAATGGAAGGCTAGGCTAGCTATTTGGACATGAAAAGTCAGATCAAGTGGGAAGATTCCGGGTGGGATTTAAGGGGGTTCCCACAGTCTAAGCCCCATCAGGGCCATAACACAAAGTGAAGACTTCTTACTATAATGTTAGTATGTGGATGAACATCTCGCTCTGGATAAATCCTTCTTCCTTAATGTGGTATTTGTGGCCTAAAAAATATAGCATCTATTTGAGTGATCACTTGGTAAGTTAGTATGGCACTGGACTTAAGAACTTTATATCTTTGGGCAAATCACTCAACTTTTCTGAACCTCAGTTTCTTAATATGTAAAATGGAGTTGATAGCTTGCAATGCCTACTTCACAGGGTTTCTGTGAGAGCTAAAAGATGGAGACACACACATATATGTGCACATATATATACATATACATTTATACATATGTATGCATGTGTAAGTGCTTGTAAACTAGAACACGTATATCAACATGCCTACCATTTCAAGACATGCCTTACCTCTCCCATAGATTATTATAAGAACCTCCTAACTGATCTTCCTTGAAACTGGTCTCTCAACATTTCTAGTTCATCCTATATAGTGCTAACATATAAACTTTCCTAAATGCGCTCTGATCATTTCATCTTGCTTAAATGGTGACCTTAAATGAAAGAAATAAGATTGGAAAAGAAAGCTGGGGGCAAATTATGGAGAATTTGGGATGCTATCCTAAGACTTTTAGCCTTCTTTAGGAAAGCAAAATTACTAGCCAGGAAAGTTTACAAAGCTCTTTCCTCAGAATAATCTTTCGAGGTAGGTAGAAAGATCATTGTTCCCATTTTGCAGATAAAGAGAAGAGAATTCATTCTCTTTCTCCTTAAATGTATCTTTCCTCTAAATTTTCCTATTTCCTCCTAAGGCACCGCCATTCTTCCCATCTCCTCAGGCTTTCAACCTTTGCACTATTCTCTACTCTTCACTTTCCCACAGCCAACATTTCCCTTCAGCTGCCCAAACTTGGTGTTTCTACATCCACTGCCTTCTTTTAACTGTCACCTTGGTTCAGGTCCTCATCACTTCTTCCTGGATTATTGCAATGGCCTCATAATTGACCTCTCTGCCTCAAATCTCTTACCACTCCAGTCAATCTTCCATAAGTTATTTTTCCAAAGTCATTTTCCAGTGGCTCCCAATTGCCTCTAGGATAAAATACTAGCTTATTGATTTTGCTTTCAAAACCCCTTACAGCCTGTCCTCAGCCTACTGAAAGGTGTTTCTAGCCTCTTTTGTACATTACTCCCCCTCCAGTACTTTATGATCCAACCAAAATGACTTTCTCTGTTTATCACGCACAGCGCTCCACTGTCTCCCTCCCTTGGCACTGGTAATCACTCATTGCTTGGAATGTACTTTCTCTTCACCTTCAACTCAGAGAATACTTCTATTCCTTCAAGGCTTGGCTCCATCACCACCTTTTCTATGAAGACTTTCTTGACTTCGCCTCCCAAATGCTAGTTTATTTTAGCTTTATCCATCACTGTGAATGTGAAAAGACTATGTTAGTATCCCTCCAGAACTACCTTGCATGTAATGACTATGTTTTATATTTATTTTTCCATATTTATCCTGCATACACTTACATGTATGTTTATAGAGACACATATTATATAAATATATTATATATATTATATATATATATACATGCAATATATGCATGCACACTCACTTTTCTCTCTTATTAGAGTGTAAGCTTCAGAGTAAGGATTGCTTCATTCTGTGTACTTGCATAGACCCTAGTCCATAGTAGGCACTTAATAAAAGCTTGTAGATTGATAAATTGATTGATTAATGAGCTTTCCCTTATTCCCTCACCTGATGGAAGGAATTTTTCTTCTTTTGAAATTTCATAGAACTTTGGACATCTCTCATCATATTTTCATATTCTACCTTATAATATGGTTGTTAGTACACTTTATTTGGGAAGTTAGGTAGCACGGTAGATAGAGATTCCAGCCTGGAGTCAGGAAGACCTGAGTTTAAATCCGGCCTAATATGCTTTACTAGCTATGTGACCCTGGGCGAGTCACTTAACCCTGTTTGCCTCAGTTGTAAAATGAACTGGAGAAAGAAATGGAAAAACACTCCAGTATCTTCACCAAGAAAACCCCAAGTGCAGTAACAAAGAGCTGGACATAACTGAACACTATTTATTTCCCATAATAGATAATAAGCTCTGTGAGGGTAAGGGTGATGTATCATTCTATCTCCCATAATATTAAATTTAAACATGGCAATTTGTGCACAGTAGATGCTCAAAAATTTTTTGACTAAATTATATTTGTATGTTTTAACTGGCGTACATGTGTAGGCGTGTATATATGCATATGTGCATCTATATGTAAACATATATATTTGTCAAATAGCAAGCATCTACTATGTGCATAAAACCACCAGATGAGGAAGGGTCCCTGCACTCAAAGAGCTTATAGACTAATAAAGGAAAATGTGGTGCATTGGAAAGAGTGCTGACTCTGGAGTCAGAATATTTGTATTGAATTTTAGTTCTGCTAATTACCACTACTGTGGTCTTGGGCAAATAATTTAACCTCTCCGAGATTGCAGTTTCCTCATTTGTAAATGTAGGAATTGGACTAGATGACCTCTTTTCTCTTGTTCCATTTTTCATTCCATGTTCCTATGACTTATTTAAGCCAAGGTAAAAAAAAAAAGTTAAACAATGTATTTATTGCTTAAAATTTGAAAGCTAATGTTTACTTTCCAGAGTCATTGTGAACAGATTTTGTTTATGAAAATAAGGAATTTGGTGTTAACTATAGCTCAAGGCTCCAGGTCACAATGGTCAGATTACTGGGTAGAATGTTAGGACAGGCTAGTTTGTTCCACTGAGCACCACCAACTTTGGTTCAGCCTTGCTGCTTACCACATTGGACCCAGATGAGACACTGTAATCACTAAGGGATCATTTTATAGCTACAGCTCAAAAGAAGCTAGTGATCTCTCTGTAGCCAGAGGGGAAGTGACTCATGTTTCCATGGAATACAGCAAGTATCTGTCCAAATTACAGAGCGAGGAAGAACCAGTCTTCATTATACTTTTCACGTCACTCTATATGTAAACAGTGAGCTAAGCAGAGAAGATCCAGAGTTGCCAGTCTGAAAAGATAATGGCAATTTGGCCAAGTTAGAATATAGATTTGCAAAAGACCTGTCTAGTAGGGCTTTAACTAAACATGAAACTTACTGTTTAACACAAGGAATTCTCCTTTCCTCCTTAAGCCTCTGATTTTACTCTTAGCATTAGTTCTAGGAAAAACATTAAGCTTAGAATGAATCAATCATTCCACCCACAAGCATTTAGTAAATTAGTACTATGTGCCAGCCATTGTGCTTGTTAAATTCTGAGGATACAGAGAAAGACAAAAGCAGTTCCTGCCCTGAAGGAGCTTACGTTCTAAAGCAGGAGGCAACATGAAAATTAATAGGTACATACAGGAAGTGTATAGAGTAGGTGGAAGATAATCTTGCAGGGCAAGGCGACAGGTGTCGGGGTCCTGCAGAAGGTAGCTTTTGAGTTTTGCAGGAGCCAGGGATTCTAAGAGATAAGGAGAGAACGTTCCTGTGGAAGGAGTAGCAAATAGATCAAGATGCTGGGTCATAGAGGTCATCAAGGGGATTAAAGCATCAGCGGAAAGTGGAAGGGGCCAAGTTTTGAAAAGTTATCTATAATGCCAAAGGTCTTCATATTTGATTCTGGAGGTGACAGAAGCCGCTAGAGCACCACTGAGTAGAAACGTGTTTCAGAAAACATCACTTTGGCAATTATTCAGAGGCCGGATTGGAGTGGGGAGAGACCTGAAGCAGACCAAGCAGTTAGAAGATTCTTATAAAATCCATACAAGACGTAATGAGGATCTATATTAGGGTGGTGGCTTTGTGAATGTAGAGAAGGGGCTATAAAGAAGAGGTGTTGTGCAGGAAGAAGCAACAACCTTTGGCAATTGATTCGATTTGTGGAGTTGCTGATATTGGGAGGTAGAGGATGATATCAAGGTTGCAAATCTGTATTACTCAGGGGGGTGGAGGTACTCTTAAGGGTCATGGGGAAACTTGGAAGAGGAGAGAGTTGAGGGGAAAAGATAATGAGTTCTGTTTTGAGCATGTTGAGTTTGAGATGCCTACAGGACATCTGATTGGAAATGTCCAATAGGCAGGTGGTAATGTGGAACTGGAGCTCAGCAAAGAAACTAGGACAATACAGAGAGAGAGAGAGAGAGAGAGACAGAAAGAGACACAGAGAGAGAGAGAGAGAAAGAGAGAGACACACACAGACACACAGAGACAGAGACAAAGACAGAGATAGAGAGAGACAGAGAGAGACAGAGAGCGAAAGAGACACACACACAGAGATGGATGAATAGATAGGTAGATAGAAAGATAGATAGATAATCTGGGAATTAGCTGCATAGATATTATTATTGAATCCATGGCAGCTGATAAGATCACCAAGTAAAATAATTTGGAATCTAGAGAGAAAAGTGAAAAGGGCCCAGGACAGAGCCAGTTGGTCCAGAAAAAGAGACTGGAAAGGAGCAGTCAGAAAAGCAAGAGGAACTAAAGGAAAATGATCACAGTGGTCAGTCTGAAAAGATAACTCACATTTCAGCTATCTGTGTGTATCTTTAGTGTCAAACTCAAATAGAAATGGGGGCCACTAAACTATGCAACTATGCATGTTGACTTAGAAAATCACATATTAACATTATCTATATTCTATTGTATTTTTATTTGTTTTGTTAAATGTTTCCCATATACATTTTAATCTGCTTCTGGAGTGTTGCAAGCCTATGAGGGCCAGCAATAACACCTTTTGTGTACACTATCAAGTAGGGGCAATAGCCAGAGAAGTATGACAACCTCCAAAGAATACTTAGGACCTGATCCATTGGATCAGGAGAAATCCTTTGATATAAAGGTCCCAATGGTTTATAGTTAAATAGTTAAATAAAAACAAAGTAGTTTGGAGAGAGAAGCGGGGGGAGGGGGGAGAGGGAGAGAGAGAGAGAGAGAGAGAGAGAGAGAGAGAGAGAGAGAGCACGAACTAGCAACTGGGGGAACCAACCATTCAATCAATATGCATTTATTGAACACCTACTTTGTTTCAAGCATTGCTGGGGACTCAGAGATTTAAATAAAATAATCATTGCCCTAGAGTAGTTCACGTTATACGGGATGAAGGAAGGTTTCACAAAGGAAATTACTGACACCTGAGCTGAACCTTGAAGGAAACAGGACTTGGAGAGGTGAGGTTGAGGAGGAATTATATTCCAAATGTTGGGGGATAATTTGTGTGGAAAGGAGTCTTAAAAAATACAAGTTTACAGATGGGAGGGAAACTTCAAAGCCATTTAGTACAATTTCCCCTTTTGACATTTGACTAAATTGAGACCCAGAGACTTAGGAGACTTTCCCAAGGTCATACTATGAGTAAATAGGAAGATCAGAATTCTAACCTAGCTCCTCTGACTCTAAATACAGTACACTTCATTCTGCTATACTAGAGGGTCATCAGTTTATCTTATGGCAGTCCTTTCTTCCATTTCTATTGCCACCACTCCAGATCAGGCACTGGCTACCTCCTATTTGGTCTTTTATGATCGTCTTCTAGTGAGTCCTTCTCTCTTGTCCATCCCCTACCCCTGCCACAGTAATCATCCTACAATAATAATAACAGATGAATATACGTAGCATTCTAAGGTTTGCAAAGCACTTTTACTAACACTATCTCATCTGATCCTCACAACAACCCTGGGAGGTAGATGCCATTAGTACCCTCATCGGATACACGAGGAAACAAAGTTCTATCAGTCTATCAGTCGTTTTTCAGTCCTGTCCAACTCTTCATGACCCCATTTGGGTTTTCTTGGCAGAGATACTGTAGTGGTTTGCCATTTCCTTCTCCAGCTCATTTTACAGATGAGGAAACTGAGGCAAACAGGGTTAAATGACTTGCTCGGGGTCACACAGCTAGTAAGTGACTGAAGCTGGATTTGAACTCAAGTCTTCCTGACCTCAGGCCCACAACTCTATTTGCTGTACCACCCTCCTACTGAGAAACTTCTGATGGCTCCATGTTAGTTCACCAAAAGACCCTTTAGTTCTCTATCCAAGGTACTTTATATTTTGACCCTCCTACCTTTCTGACATTATCTCCCTCTGCTCCCTTGTACTGCAATGAATACACCTACATTTCCCTTTCTGTTTATCATTTCTCATATAATTTCCTCAACCTGGCACACATGCTTTTTTTCCTATGCTCTATCCTTGATACATCTAGTTGTGGGCATTTGTGTCCTAGCTTTATCTCAGCATTTAGCACAGTGCCTGGCACAAAGTAGGTGCTTAATTAATGTTTATTGATTGACTGAGCTCAACTTTGCACCTCCTCCATGAAGTTTTCCTCCTTTTCCAAGCTTGGATAAATGTAATCTTTTTCTTTCTGAACGGTAATAGCATTTGAACCTCCTTTGCCACATTTTCATATTCTGCCTTGGGCTAGAGCTGTTCGTGCACACAATTTGTGTAATGGAGGTGATCTCATTACCCTCATTATCCTGTAAGTTCTGTGAGATCAGAGGTCATGTGGCTTATTTGTATATGAGCATAGTGCCTTGCACGGGACAGTTTCTAAAATATCTGTTGACTAACCATAAAAATGCTTCATGGAGAAATTCACATTTGAATTGAATCTTGGAATATGGGCAAGCGTTGGATAAGGAAGATCACACAAAGAAAGGCATTCGTGCCAGCCGTGGAATTCCTCTGAGCAAAGGCACAGAAATGAGAAAATTTAGGATGTTAACTAGAGTGTGTGGTATACAAGAGCAAGGAAAATCTGGAGCCAAAATGTGAAGGGTCTGGGATGCCAGATGAAGAAACTGGGACCCAGAGAAATTACTTGCAGTAGGCAGGTAATCTTGTATAATCCTTCCTATACCAATAACCAATTCAAAGATGAATTTAAACACACTCTTACTAAATACCTGCATAGCGCTACAGAAGATCAAACACAAACACAAAAATGAAATAGTCCTTGTCTTCAAGGACCTTACATTCTCAGAAGAGGATACAGCCTATAAATAGATAAGTAATTATGATGTGCATATTAAGTAGATTCTGGAAGGAGAAGGCTACTAGGAAACTCAATCGATAGACTGCTGGGCATAGGGTCAGAAACACCTGGGTTCAAATCCAGCCTCTGACATTGTAGTATTAATGAGATCAAAGATCTTCCCCACCCATTCAATAGGCCTCAGATGAGCCTAGGTGGGAAAGTTTCATTATATCTTTATTTGTAAGTAGGCCTAATAAACAGGCCCCCCTGTTTATTAGGTGCTAAGCTGATGGGGGTGTGAAGTCCTCAGGACCCTAAGGGGAGTTGCTAAGACCAGAGCCAATGGTATGTGCTCTGAGTTTTAGTCAATCCTGAACTCAGCCAATCAGAGACCTGAGTTTTAGCCAATCAGGTGCCAACTAGGACTGTATGAAAGGAGAGCGCAGAATTGGAGAGGAACAGAACTGAAAGCAGCAGGACTGAGAGGAAGACATTGAGGCAGCAGACACCAAGAGGGTGATGAAGAACAGACATTGAGAGACCAGTGTCCCAGAGCTGCAGAAGAGAGTGCTGAGCAGAGAGTTAGGATTCCTGAGTGATTGTTTACAGGAAGGCCTTAGCAGGGGGAAGGTTATAGGATGTATTGGTAATCAAGGTGGGACTTTTTTTTTTTTACTGTTTTACAATGCTAAATTAATTAAGTGTCTTTGATTACACCTTACTAGGTGCAAAGCTCCAGGCACACACCCTTTTGCTAATTAGGTGTGAATCCACTGAGCCCTAAACAGTGTATAAAAGCTCAGAGCCTTCTGTCTGGGGCTCTCACTCATGGAGGAGTGTTGATGTGGAGACTCTGGGCAGCCCTTGTTAAGAGCACCCCCCTCCTCACCCCCAACCCCCGCCCCCAGCTTCAAGGAAACCCAGATGTTTCCTTTGGTGGGGTCTCAGTCACTGAAAGAGTGGCATGGGACTCTGGGCAAGCCATAGTAACTGTCACCCTGCCCCCCCCCCCCACTTTGCTAACCCAGACCCATTGGTTCTTTGATAACTATGAATTGTGATTTCGTCTGTTTGTATTGTGTATGTTTGTAATTTGTTTTTCTTTGCTCTGAAGTTCAGGTTGCTGACTTTTCTTTCTGAACTAAGTGATTGATATTTGTATGTTGGATTAAAGTGAGATTGTTAACCCCTTAACGTTACTTTTCTTCATAAAGCAGATCAAAGAACCTGTGTTAGCAGCCTTCTGTGTGCTGGTTGTTGGTGGTTTTACACAGCCACAGTAGCTGCTAGCAGATTGTTGCTATGCAGAACAACTCGGTTCCTTACTATGATACTGTGTTATAATTTCCTTGTTGCTACACTGAGGTGGGATTACTGGTTTTGGAATATAATTGCTACTATATTGAATTGGGGTATTGGTCTTGGGACTGGATTCTAAATAAATGTTGTACTTCCTCTGCCTTCTACCTAGAGAGTTTTTCATACTTTGCGATTCCAAACCATTCAGGCATGTTCATGGTCATCCTTGAGATCATGAATCTTGCCTTACTGGTATAGACATTTACTAGCTGGATGATCCTGGGCAAGTCACTTCATCTTAGTTTGCCCCAGTTTCCCCATCTGTAGTATGAGGATAGCAATAGTACCTACCTCCCATGTTTGTTGCGAGGATAAAATGAGATATTTGTAAAGTTTTTGTAAGCTTTGCAAACCTTAAAGCACTATATAAATGCTAACTATTATTATTATTATTATTGTTAGGGCAGCTAGGTGCCACAGTGGATAGAGTGCTGAGCTTGAAATCAGGAAGACCTGAGTTCAAATCCAACCTCAGACACTTACTTACTTAACTGTGTGACCCAGAACAAGTCATTCACTTCATTTCCTCATTTAAAATGAGCTGGTGAAGGAAATGGCAAACCACTCCAGTATCTTTGCCAAGAAAGCCCCAAATGGGGCCACACAGAGTCAGAAATGACTGGACAGCAACAAATTATTATTATTATTTGTGGATGGAACATGGTGGATCTGCAGAGGCCACAAGCAGGGAGTAGTACTTGAATTGTGCTCTCAAGGAAGTTGGGGGTTTCGGTGTTATAGTTGAGGAAATAACAGTTTGACCTTTCTAATGGTTGCCTGGTAGCCTGTGTTCTGAGAGAAATGATTATTAATAACCAATGATTTGGAGAGATCCAGAGTTCCCCCTTTTTCTGAAGTCCTTATTTCAAAGCTCAGTCTCTGAAGGTTGAACTTTCTCCTCAATCTTGGTCAGACCTCACCCAACCTTACAAGGAATTTAATCTAAGGTGGGGAAGCCCATTGTGCTCTGCACAGGTTTGGGTGGGGATAAATTCTTTGATTAGAAGGCTGGGCAATTTAGAAGTAAATGACATAATCAAAGTTACATTTTCCTGCTCCCCTCATTAGAATAGATCCACTTCTTGTTGTAATATTCATTTTCTCTCATTAATTGTTTACCAGTCAGAGTTGATTGCTACCCTAGGCTGTGAGCCCACCACCATGATTGGTCTTTGGCATTTGAGAGTATCACTGATGCTTTCATTAATAAAATGATAGCATTATTAATAAAATGATTAGTTACCCGGAAATTATGTCCCTCGAACTTTTTAAACATCACAGTTCTATGAGTATTAATCAGTCAACAAGCATTTCTTAAGTACTTACTATGTGCCTGGAACTGTGCTAAAGTCATAGACTCTCAGTTTGAAGGGACCAGGTGGGGTGTATAGCCTAACCCCTGCCTGAACAGAAATTGTCTCGATGTTCTACATTGTGAACACTCAGTCTTTGCTGAAAGACCTTCAGTGACAAGGAACTTATTACCTTATGAAGCAAGCCATTCATTCCCCTTTTGGATAGCTCTCATTGTGGGGAAGTTCTCCCAAAACCAGAGTCAAAATCTGTGTTTTTGCCACACCTACCCACTGAGAGGGGGCCTTTGGAAATGGGAAAAACAAGTCTGGCCCTTCCTTCATGTGACAGTTCCTTGAATATCATAACATTCCCTATACTAAGACCCTTCACAGGTCCTCAAAGGACAGAGTTTTGACTCTGCTTCCCATCCAGGTCACAGTTCTGTGTATGTGCTGCAGCTCATCCGTGTCCCCAAAATGTCGCACTGAACTAAACAGACTAGCTGCACAGAGGTGTGACTTTCAATTGCTATGTGTTAGAAAAAAACAAAACCAAACCAAGATCCAGGTATTACTGGCTTCTGACTAACTGAGCTAGAAGGGCTAAATTGTTCCTGCCTGCAATGAGTACTTTCCAAAAGAAAGAGATAGAATGAGATAGAAAAGAATGAGATAAAAAAGTGTTACTTAAAGCACTCATCCTCAGCCATCTCTCTTTTTCTTCCAGCTGCAAAGCAGCTTGTATATTTTGGATGTATGTACAGGGTAAGTGGAGTCATGTTTAGGTATCAAAGAAAAATTATAGTTTCACAGGCTGATCCCATCCAACAAAAAGATGTTGGAAACCAGTTTCCTAGAGATAGATCCTTATTTATCTTCAAGTAGCTTTTACTCTTTTTTTATTTTTAAAAGGTCTGAGGCAAAGCAGGTGGAAGAGAACAAAACAAATCCCCAATCTGGAAAGTCATTTAAAGAGGAGGGAGGTGTTGCAGCATCTGAAATTCTCTGAGAAAATAAAGATTCCTTCTGAACTATTTCTCTATTTCTCAACCAGACACTTCAAAGGAAGATTTAGCTTTATTTTTAGCGAATTGCTTCTTTCCAGGGAGGGGTTGGGGGGAGGGAGGAGGAGGAGAGGGGTGAAAAAAATCACTTTAACGGCATAATCCATCTGCAAATCTCTTTGCTTTTTTTGAATTTCCTCACAGGGCCATTGTGAAGAGCAAGCAATTAATGATTGTAAATCACCTCCAGAAGCCAAAAGCCCTGAATAAATGTTTCATAATAATTTCCTCCAGAAGTCAGGATAGCTGTACAGCTGGAGGCCTGGAGCTGTGCCTCCTTCTGATCTTATAAGCTATGAGCAGAGGCAAGGTCACTGGAGTTTTCAGAGGGGAAACCCAGGTTCTCTGGAGAGAGGAGGCAGTGTTTTAGATGGTGTCCTTCCCTTCTGAATCACTACTGTATCCAAACTCGTGAGAGCATCTGAGCTTCTGGAACACTCACCAAATGGCCAGTGATTACTTAGAAAACAAAACAAACATACAACAAACAAACAAACAACCCCCCCAGCAACAACAACCTGACGTGTACTGTGAGAAAAATGACTCCGGCACCAGATTCTTTATAAATTCTACTCAGCATGTTCATGCTAAAGTAGAGGGTGCTGAAGGCAGCCTGGAGAGCATGCTGGATTTAGAGTAAGAGGACCTATGTTTGAATATGGGCTTACTAAGTACTTGCTCTCTGTGTGACCTTTCTAGACCTGTATGCCTCATCTGCTAAATGGTAAGGTTTGACTAGAATGGAGCCTAGGGCAGCTAGGTAGTGAAGTAGATAGAGTGCTGGGCCTGGACTCAAGAACACTCGAGCTCAAATCTGGCTTCAGACTGACTGTGTGACCCTGGGCAAGTCACTTAACCCTGTTTGCCTCAGTTTCCTCATCTGGAAAAGGAAATGGCAAACCCCTCCAGTATTTTTGTCAAGAAAACCCCAAATGGGGTCAGAAAGAGTCAGATGTGACTGAAAACAACTGAATAACAAGATGGTTCCTAAGAGGTTTCTTTCAGTTTTAAACTGATGACCCTATGACCCCTTGGACATTGGATGTGGCGTTCTTTACAATTCTTGCTATAGGAACATCCAACATCTGCTTTGAGATTTTTATTTTAAGTAATGTATGTGATGCATTACGTAAAAGACTAGTTACATGTTACTCTGAAGGGAGTGGTAATTCAGGAGTTAGTAGAGAAAGATTCATAATTTACCCACAACACAGCAAGAAAACACATGAAATATGCTTTAATTTTTGTTTTCCCTTCATAAACAGCACAACTAGATAACTATAGGGTTTGATTTTGTTTTCTTTTTGATTCTGAGCCATGAGTACAGTGTAGTAATAGTGTAGAGAAATCTCACTGCAGAGACTTCCCCTGACAATATTGATGAATGGTTGCCCTGATATAGCACCAGAGAGTTGACTGGGTGTTTCAACAATCTGGCTAGCAGCTTCTGTGGGGGTGTAAGATCCACCCACAGCCAGCACCCAGAAAGCTGACAACAGCACAGGTTCTTTTGATCTGCTTAACTAAGGAAAGCAAGGTGAAGGGGTTGACAAGCTTACTTTAATTCAGCATACAAATATCAGTCACTTAGTTCAGGGGAGAAGGCCAGCACGCTGAACTTCAGAGCAACATACAAACAAATTACAAACATCAACAGACAGACCAAATACAGATTCATAGTTACCAACATCTAGGTTCAGCCCGGGAGCTCAGAACAAGGGCTGGCCCAGAGTCATGCGCGCCACCACTGCTGCGGGAAAGAGCTCCAAGGAAGAGGAGGCCAAGCCCTGGTTTTGTATCTTTTTCAGCGTCAGGGATGAGTCACACATGCGACTTACCCACATGACCTAGAATTGTCACAAAGAGGCAACTTAAACCCATGTGGTCTAAAAGCCTCTGCTGTCCCAGACATGTAAACTAGGCCCTCCCTGGAGTTAGCCCCACCTTGGGCCCCACCTTAGTTGCCAATCCACACCCACTAAGGTTTTACACTTAATAGGGGTTTGGGCCTGGGGCTTAGCACCTAGTAAGGCTCAATGAAATACACTGAATTACTCAAAGGGAACAAAAACCAAACTATTCAAGGGCACTTGGTTGAACTAAGTGCTAAGGAGCCCATTTTGCTTACCAACACACTGGGGCACTGAATGATTAAGTGACTTGACCAGGGTCTCCCAGCCAGTATGTGTCAAAGATAGGATTTAAACCTAAGTTATCCTGACTCCAAGTCTCATCCACCATGTATCATACCATACTGTGCCCTGGTTTTCACATTACACAAACATCTTTCAACACAATATGACTTTCCTACCACTCAAGTTTCCAGTTTTAGTGATGGATATGTTATAAAACTGACCCAGGACTACTTTTGATTGTTTTTTAAAAAATTTCTTTTCATATGAGAAATCAGGAAAGAAAGATGGACAAAAGAAAATCCATAAGGTTGAAAATAAGGACTGTCTTATAATTTCTATCACTGTAGCAAATAGTTTTGTTGCTGTCTTAAGAGAACGTTTCTGGTGGTCTATTTCATGTGCCATTTTCAGATTTCCCCTAAAGTGGCCATCAGAATCACTGAAACTACAACTAGGGAGAGACAATCCAATGAGGCAGAATGAGATAGAGGGAACAATGATCGATCACCTGGAAATCGAGGAACTTAATTCTGACTCCAAGAACCACCACTAACTATTTGAGTGACCTTGGGTGAGCCATAGCTTCTTTGACTCTGCTTCTTCATCTGTAAAATGAACAGACTGAACTCTCGTAGAGTGCCAGAATTTAATAGTTCAATCTTCTCAAGTGATCTCAAAGGTCTTTTCCAGTTCAAACATTGTATGATTGATTCAAATACCTCAATGAAATACGAAGATAGGTCTGAGTACACTCGGAAAACTTCAAAATATCATATGACTATGGGGTATTATTTTTCTGGTTATAAGCATTTCAATAGCTTTTTTTTTACACTTACTAATTTATTTATTCAACTAAGTCAACTACAACATAGTTTGTGTTGAGGAACAGATTTTTGACATTTAATTAAAAAGTTTAAAAGTCAGATTTTCTACTTCACCTTTTGGAAATAATTTTTATGTTATTTATATTATTTTCCACTTCCAAAGTAGATCACCGCTATCAATATAATGAGGAATGTGCTCTCATTTCAGGAGAGCTAATTGTTATATTATTTTTGTGAGCATTAATACCTCAAAAGTTGGCAAATACTACAAATTAGATTTGATTTATTATTTAGTTGTTTGTCTAAAACTAAAATAGTAATGGGGAAAATTTTAGTAATGTAGATTAAACTCATGTGTTCTTTTTTTTGGAGAGCTTGTTGTTAAATATTTGCCAGCATGTCTCTGACTATAACCAACTCTTCATTTTAAAAAAATTTAAATTATTCATTTATTTTTGACATCTAATTTAAAAAGTGTTTGAGTTCTGAATTCTCTCTCTCTCCCTCCAATTCTTTTCCCTTCCATTGAGAAGACAAGCAATGTGGTATCAATTGTATATGTGAAATCATGCAAAACATATGTCCAGATTACATTATGTTACAAAAAAAGTGAAAAAAATTAATATAACTATCAGTGGTTCAATTGTTTTCAGTCATGTGTAAATCTTTGTGACTCCATTTGGGGTTTTCTTGGTAAAGATACTGGAGTGGTTTGCCATTTCCTTCCCCAGCTCATTTTACAGATGAGGAAACTGAGGCAAACTGGGTTAAGTGACTTGCCCAGGGTCACACAGCTAGTAAGTGTCTGAGACCAGATTTGAATTCAGGAAGATGAGTCTTCCTGACTCCAGGCCCAGTACTCTATCCACTGTACCACCTAGCTGCTTATAACCATCTAATGTAGCAAAATATATTTAAACAAAACCAACCAACACAGTGTAGGTCTCATTCTGTACCTGCAGTCTACCACTTCCCCACTTAGAGGAGGAAATCAGATTTCATCATCAGACCTCTGGTCAGACTCATTGCATTAATCTGAATTCTGATGTCCTTAAGAATCGTTTTCCTGCTTCACCACCACATGTGGAGAAACTCACAGTACAGACGGCTCTATTTTGTTAGCCACTTCAGATAAATTGAGTACTTATTATATGCTAGGTTTTTAACCTCAGATTTGTCACTAATTTGCTGTGTGACCCAAATTGGGCAAATTGTTTCTATTCTCTGGGCTTTGGATCCTGATCTATAAAAAGAGAATATCAGACAAAATGATTTTTAAGGTCCTTTCTGGCCCTAATATACTATGAACTTACTGTCTATGAACTTTTCTTCTCCTTCATTTTCAGCATAAAGCCTTCTTGATACATGTAATAACATACTTAAGATTGAAAAAAGATCTTGAGAGAATAGAATAATGGGCCAAATTGAATAAGATAGAACTTGATAGGAATAAAATACATTCTACACTTGGGTTCAAATAATCAACTTCACAAGTAATCATTATCATCATCATTATCAGAGCTGACATTTATATAGTACTTGGAGATTTGCAAAGTACTTTACATACATTATCTCATCTGAGTACAGTATGTGGGGATGCTTTCTGGTTTTTCATAATTCCTCAGCAAAAGATCCAGAAGCTTTTGCTGGACCTGAATTAAATTAGGAGTGTGACACACCAGAAGGATATCTAGCAATATGTATGATAGATTGAGGTAATGGTATGGTATGGTATATTGAAGGAACTAAGTATATTTAGCCTAGAGAAAACTAAAAGATGGCTGTCATATAGAAAAAGACTTGTTCTGTCTTTGGAGGCCAAGCAGAAGGAGGATGAATGGGGGAAAATTACAAATGGGCCATTTTCAGGTTTGTTTAAGGAAAAAAGTCTCCTTAGAATAATTAGAGATGTCTACAAGTGAAATGAACTCCCTTAAGAGGTAGTGGGTTCTCCCAGGTTTCTCCCTTACTAGAGATTTTCAACAGGAACCTGGGTGATCTCTTAGCAATGTTTCTAGCCCACTCTTCATTTTCCATTAGCTGCTCTGCTTGGTTTATATTCCCCCAGGATAAACTCATCACCCATCATCTTAGAGATTACTTCAGCTTTGGTACTCAAGGCCTCCTCTATGCCCTTAGTTGCCTCTGCCCCTCTGATTGGAGGTCTGAAGGAGCAAAAAACTCCTCCCAAATCTTCCTTTCATAGAGGGCTCAGAATTTCCAGCCAATCAGATTTCCTGCCAGTTGTTTTGCTTGGGTTCAACTCTCTCTAGTCTCAGAGGACATCCCTTCCCTTTTCAGCTTTCTTTTGTGTATTGCCTTCTTTCATCAGACTGTAAGCTTCTTTTTCTTATTTGTATCCCCAACACTTAGCACTTAGTAAACTCTTAATAAATATGTATTAGATTGCATTGTATTGAAATGTTGGGGTTTTTTTTTGAGGCAGTTGGGATTAAGGGACTTGCCCAGGGTCACACAGCTAGAAGGTATCAGAGGCTGGATTTGAACTCAGGACCTCCAGGGATCTGACTCCAGGGCCCACTGTACCACCTAGCTGCCCCGAAATGTTATTTTTTTAAAAAGAGTTGTTTGGTTAGGTATGATTTATACTAAATGGTTTCTGAGGTCCCTTCCAACTCTGAGGCATCATCCTAGGGAATGAGGGAAAAGAAGATGAATATAACACTGTCCCTGCCTTCAAAGAGCTTAGAATCTTGTTTCAGAGATTATAGATAAAATTATTACTAACAATACAGTCAACATAACACGGAAGTTTTTGTTTGTTTGGCTGTATATTTATTACAACTTTTTTTCCCCAGTTGCAGGGAAGGTAGGAGGGAAAGACAATAAGTGTTTTTTGTTGAAAAAATAAAAATAATAAAGGCAGGGTAAAGTATAGGTGGCAAATAAATGAACAAATATTAGAGGTAAAGGTTATAAAACTTCAGAGGGAGGAGCTGTCACTTTAGGCTTCCACGACAAGAGATATCTTCACAGAGGATATAAGATATGAATAAGTCCTTTAAAAAACAGGGTTTAGCAAAGCAGAGATGATGGTGCAGGGGAGCGATGAAGAGCCCTCTCTACTTAAAGCAAAAGGGAGGACAGTCTGATTGAAGCAAGATGGAATCATGGGACATAAGGCTATAGAATACAGGGTCATCCAAGGATGCTGCTGGTGGAGAGACACCTTCCTCCTGGAACAGAAGTGAACAAGCTCAGCTGATACAATTCAGAGAAACATCCGAGATGAGGCCATTATGATCAATTACTCCTTGAATATGCATGTGCTGACTGTGCCTCAGCAGCCACAAAATAATCACAACTCTAAAACCAACAGTCTGCAAGCAGAGGAGCCAATGAATTGTGCTTCTTTACCTCTTCCAATCCTTGCCTAAACTAACTTAATTTTCTCATGACTGATCAACCATTCTTAATACATAATACATGCTCCGTTGTCCCCCTCTTCACACAAGTAACAGCTGTGTTCTGACTTCATTGAAATCTGAACTTAGCCTGCCATTTAAGGCCCTATGCAGTATGGTGTGAGCACATATTTTTGTCAAAGGTTTAGGACACTTTGTGGCCCGGGGTTAAGCATGTATATGTATATGTGTGCGTATGCATGTATGTATACACACATATTGTAGTTTCTTTTTTATTGATTTATTTTTAATTTTCAATATTTACTTCCATAAGTTTTAAATTTTTTCCCCCTCTCTTCCCCCTCCCTCCCAAAGATGGCATGCAATCTGTTATGGACTCTACATATATATTCCTATTAAACACATTTTCACATTAGTCATGTTGCATAGAAAAATTATAACTAATGGGAGAAAATGAGCAAGAAAAACAAAACAAAAAAGAAAATAGTCTGCTTCACTCTGCATTCTGATTCCATAGTTCTTTCTCTGGATGTGGATGGCATTTTCTGTCATGAGTCCTTTGGAATTGTTTTAGGTCTTTGCATTGCTGAGAAGGGCTAAATTATCAAAATCAGTCATCATGCACTGCAGCTGTTACTGTGTACGATGTTCTGGTTCTGCTCCCTTCACTCAACATCAGTTCATATAAGTCTTTCCAGGTTTCTCTGAAGTCTGCCTGTTCATCATTTCTTATAGCACAATAGTATTCCATTACATTCATATAAGACAGCTTGTTCAGCCATTCCCCAATTGATGGGCCTCCTCTCAATTTCTAGTTCTTGGCCACCACAAAAAGAGCTGCCATAAATATTTTTGTGCATGTGGGTCCCTTTCCTATTTCCATGATCTTCTTGGGATATAGCCCTAGAAGCAATATTGCTGGGTCAAAGGGTATGCACATTTTTAAAAATAATTTGTGCTTATATCCTCTTTTAATTATTATTTATTTATTTAATATTTTTAGTTTTCAGCATTGATTTTCACAAGAGTTTGAATTACAAATTTTCTCCCCATTTGTACCCTCCCCCCACTCCAAGATGGCATATATTCTGATTGCCTCATTCCCCAGTCAGCCCTCCCTTCTGTCACCCCACTCCTTCTCATCACCTTTTCCCTTACTTTCTTGTAGGGCAAGATAGATGTTTATGCCCTGTTGCCTGTATATCTTATTTCCTAGTTGCATGCAAAACCTTTGTTTTTTGAACATCTGTTTTTAAAATTTTGAGTTCTAAATTCTCTCCCCTCTTCCCTCCCCACACTCCCTCCCTAAGAAGGCAAGCAATTCAACATAGGCCACATGTGTATCATCATGCAAAACCCTTCCACAATACTCATGTTGTGAAAGACTAACTATATTTTGCTCCTTCCTATCCTGTCCACCTTTATTCAGTTTTCTCCCTTGACCCTGTCCCTTTTAGAAAGTGTTTGATTTTGATGACTTCCTCCCCCATCTGCCCTCCCTTCTATCACCCCCCATTTTTTATCTCCTTGCTCCTTCTTTCCTATGGGGTAAGATAACCAATTGAGTGTGTATGGTATTCCCTCCTCAGGTCAAATACAATGAGAGCAAGATTCACTCATTCCCCCTCACCTGCCCCCTCTTCCCTTCCTACAGAACTACTTTTTCTTGCCACTTTTATGTGAGATAATTTACCCCATTCTATCTCTTCCTTTCTCCCTCTCTCAACATATTCCTCTCTCATCCCTTAATTTGATTTTTTTAGATATCATCCCTTCATATATATATATATATATATATATATATATATATATATATATATATGCACACATATACATTTATATGTATATTCCCTTCAGCTACCCTAATACTGAGGTTTCGTGAATTATACACATCATCTTTCCATGTAGGAATGTGAACTAAACAGTTCAACTTTAGTAAGTCCCTTATGATTTCTCTTTCTTGTTTACTTTTTCATGCTTCTCTTGATTCTTGTGTTTGACAGTCAAATTTTCTATTCAGCTCTGGTCTTTTCAATGAGAAAGTTTGAAAGGCCTCTCTTTTGTTGAAAATCCGTATTTTGCCTTGGAGCATGATATTCAGTTTTGCTGGGTAGGTGATTCTTGGTTTTAATCCTAGCTCCATTGACCTCCAGAATATTGTATTCCAAACTCTTCAATCCCTTAATGTAGAAGCTGCTAGATCTTGTGTTATCCCGATTGTGTTTCCACAATACTCAAATTGTTTCTTTCTGGCTGCTTGCAGTATTTTCTCCTTGATCTGGGAGCTCTGGAATTTGGCCACAATATTCCTAGGAGCTTTCTTTCTGGGATATTTTTTCAGAAGGTGATCAGTGGATTCTTTCAATTTCTATTTTACCTTCTCGCCCTAGAATATCCAGGCAGTTCTCCTTGATAATTTCTTGAAAGATGATATCTAGGGTCTTGTTTTGATCATGGCTTTCAGGTAGTCCAATAATTTTAAAATTATCTCTCCTAGATCTATTTTCCAGGTCAGTGGTTTTTCCAATGAGATATTTGACATTGTCTTCCATTTTTTCATTCCTTTGGTTCTGTTTTATAATATCTTGATTTCTCATAAAGTTACTGGCTTCTACTTGCTCCAATCTAATTTTGAAGGTAGTATTTTCTTCAGTGGTCTTTTGGACCTCCTTTTCCATTTGGCTAATTCTGCTTTTCAAGGCATTCTTCTCCTCATTGGCTTTTTGGAGCTCTTTTGCCATTTGACTTAGTCTATTTTTTAAGGTGTTATTTTCTTCAGCATTTTTGGGGCCTCCTTTAGCAAGTCATTGACTTGTTTTTTGTAGTTTTCTCGCATCACTCTCATTTCTCTTCCCAATTTTTCCTCTATTCTCTAACTTGCTTTTCCAAATCCTTTTTGAGCTCTTCCAGGGCCTGAGACCAATGTTTTGATGAGGCTTTTGATGTAGGCTCTTTGTGTTTGTTGACTTCTTCTGGCTGTATGTTTTGGTCTTCTTTGTCACCAAAGAAAGATTCCAAAGCCTGAGTCTGAATCTGAGTCCGTTTTCGCTGCCTGGCCATGTTCCCAGTCAACTACTTGACCATTAAGTTTTTCCTCGGGGTATGACTGCTTATAGAGTAGAGAGTACTTTGTTCCAAGCTTGAGGGGATGTGCTGTTGTTTTCAGAGCTATTTCTACACAGCAAGCTCTGCCACACCAGTGCTACTCCTCCCCCAAGAACTGCCAACCAGGACCAGACTCAGATCTAAGCAGGCTCTGCACTCCCGCTCTGATCAGCCACTTAATTCCTCCCACCAGGTGGGCCTGGGGCCAGAAGTAACTGCAGCTGTAGTTCCTCAGAGCTGCACCACTTCCGCTTCCCCCGGGGTGGTGGCCAGACCATAAACTCTTTTCACTCTGTCCCTGTAGTTTTTCCCACTAACCTTCTCTGTTTTCTTTGGTGTTTGTGGGTTGAGAAGTCTGGTAACTGCCACAGCTCACTGATTCAGGGCACTAGGTCTTGTTCTGCCCAGCTCCCAAGCTGGTTGGTCCATGCAGCTCATGCTGGGCTCCGCTCTGCTCCGCTCCCAGTTCTGGGTGATAGACCCTACCCAGAGACCATCCAGACTGTCCTGAGCTGGAGCCCTGCTTCTCTCTGCTTTTTCCATGGGTTCTGCTTTTCTAGAATTTGTTCAGAGCCATTTTTTTATTGGTGTTTGGAGGGTCCTGGGGGAGAGCCCTAGGCAAGTCCCTGCTTTTCAGCCTCCATCTGGCTCCACCCCCCGGGTATGCACATTTTTATAGCCCATTGGGCATTATTCCAAATTGCTCTCCAGAATGGTTGGATCAGCTCACAGCTCCACCAACAATTAATTAGTGTTTCAACTTCCTCACATCTTCTCCAACATCTATCATTTTCCTGTTTTGTCATGTTAGCCAATCTCATAGGTGTGATGTGGTACCTGAGTGTTGTCTTGATTTGCATCTCTCTAATCAATAGTGATTTAGAGCATTTTTTTCATATGACCATAGATAGCTTTAATTTCTTCCTCTGAAAACTGCCTGTTCATATCCTTGGACCATTTATCAATTGGGGAATGACTTGTATTATTGTAAATTTGACTCAGTTCTCTATATATTTTAGAAATGAGGCCTTTATTGGAGACACTAGTTAAAAAATTCTTTCCTAGTTTTCTACTTCCCTCCTAATCTTGGTTGCATTGGCTTTGTTGGTGGGAAAAATCTTCAATTTAATGTAACCAAAATTATCCATTTTGGATTTCATAATATTCTCTATCTCTTGTTTGGTCATAAATTCCTCCATTCTCCATAAATCTGACAGATAAACAATTCCTTGCTCCCCTAATTTGTTTATAGTCTTAGCCTTTATGCCTAAATTGTGTACCTATTTGGACTTTATTTTGGTATATGGTGTCAGATGTTAGTCTATGTCCAGTTTGTGCCATAGTATCTTCTAGTTTTCCCAGCAGTTTTTGTCAAATGAGTTCTTATCCCAGAAGCTGGGGTCTTTGGGTTTATCAAACGATAGATAACTATAATCATTGACTACTGTGTCTTGCGTACCTAAGCTATTGCACTGATCTACTCCTCTATTTCTTAGCCTGTACCACGTAGTTTTGATGATTGCTGCTTTGTAATACAATTTAAGATCAGGTATAGGTAGGCCGCCTTCCCTAGCATTTCTTTTCATTAATTCCTTTCATATTCTGGAACTTTTTTTCTTCCAGATGAATTTTGATATTATTTTTTCTAGCTCTATAAAATAATTTAAGGTAGTTTGATTGGTAGGGCACTAAATAAGTAAATTAATTTAGGTAGAATTGTCATTTTTTATTATATTAGCTAGGCCTAACCACTGATGGCTTTCCAATTATTTAGATCTGACTTTATTTGTATGGGGTTAGGGATATATTTAGAAGCCTCCATTGATAGCATTGAGGCAGAAGGATATAGTGGAAGAAACTCAAGAGGGCAGTAAGAATTAAGCATGCTCAACCTTTACTATCTATTCCCAGTCTTTCCAAACAGTCCTTGGGACTGTACTTTTACCTCCATTCTATTAATGTCAGCATCTAAATAGAACCATACATGGTCTTGATGTGTTTCAGTCCCTTGACAAAAATATGGGCTAGGGGCAACTGTGTAGGACCTTGAATATCAGGCTGAGTCCAGGTTTTGTCCTGTAGGCAATGGGAATCCATTAAAAGCTTGTGAGCAGATGAATGATATGAAGGTTGTGGTGTCTGAAGAAGATTATTCTGGTGACTGGCCAGCACTCAAAGCCTTTCTAGTTTATCATGACCCATCAGGGCTTGCACTCCACTGGCATAGCTAGGAGGAAGCAAGAGTCCCCTGCAGATTAGGATGAGGTATTCACAGAAGTATGACTTCACCTAAAGGGTCTTCTGAGGACCAGACAAATTTAGTTTAAAAAATTCATCACTATAAGTTTGGTTACCAGGTAGCAAATTGTTTTGGCCATGAAGATCATGAAGGTCATTTGTTAAGGCTTGGAGATACCCATTCTGATGAAATTATGGATTTTTTTGTAAAATAAAATAGAAAAATCTAGTGACAACACACAATGTAAATTGTTGTTGTTGAGTAGTTTCAGTTGTGTCTGACAGTTTGTGAACCTTTTGGAGTTTTATTGGCAAAGATCCTGGAGTGGTTTGCCATTTCCTTCTCCAGTTCATTTTATAGATGAGGAAACTAAGGCAAACAGGATTAACTGACTTGCCCAGGGTCACACAGCTAGGAAGTGTCTGAAGCTGGATTTGAACTCAGGAACTTCCTGACTCCAGGCCTAGCACTCTATCCATCGTGCCACCTGGCTGCCCCCTTTGACAGCGTACATACTACTTTTGTATTTTACCAATTGTTGATATAAAGAAAGGATGTGTGCTTTGCTTTCAAAGTAGTATGATGCCAACATTGTCCATGGTGTTTGACTTAACATTTTATTGCCTTTTAATGTTGCCTTTATTCATATTGTGGATATCATTTTTCTAGTTCTGTTTTTTTCACCCTGCTTCATTTCAATCAAATCTTCTAATGTTTCTCTGAATTCTTCATGTCATCACCACTTATAATTTAGTAATCATGGGTTAATCAATGGAAGTAGCCTCAGGGATCATCTAGTCCAACTTCCTCATTTTATATTTGGGGAAACTCATAGCAAAAGAAATTAAGGGAATTGTGCAACCATATAGGTACTAACAAACCAGTTTTTGAACCAAAGTTTTCTGACTGCAAATCCAGTAATCTGTCTAGCACACCCATCTCCATTACATCAATGAACCACAGTTTGTTCAGCCATAACCCTATTGTTGAGCACATATTTTGCTGTTCTTTATCACAAATAATCTTCTGTGGATATTTTTGTACATATTAATTCTTCATTGTCATTAATCACCTTGGAGTATCATCGAAGGAAAAGGGTTGCTGGGAATGAACAATTAGTAGCTTTTGTTGAATAATTCCTATTTTTCAGAACAGTTGGACTAATTCTGAACTCCACAAGCAGTGGATTATCATGTCTATCTTCTCACAGTGCCCATTTAGCAACATTTAATTATCCCATACTTTCTCATCTTTGTAGTTTTATGTCAAGTGTAAAGGAACACCTCAGAATTTTGAATTTGGGTTTCTCTGATGACTGAACAGTTGAACAGTTTTTTCAGGTGATTATTTTTAGATTGAATGCTTTTTTGCAAACCATTTGTTCATATATGTTGACTGCTAATTTATTGGAGAAAGTCTTCTAATCTCAGGGATTTGTGTCAATTCCTTATAATTTTGGACATTACACTTTTATCATATATATTTAATGCTAAGATTTTTGCAAATTCACGTGTTTTTTCATTCTGTCTACATTTCTTTTACTTGTGTAAAAGTTTTAATTTTATACAACCAAGATTGTAGATTTTGTCTTTTATCATACTTCTTATTCTCTATTGGCTTTTAAATTCTTCATCTATTCATTGCTTTGAAAGCTGTGACCTTTCATTCACCTCTTTTTTTTTTTAAAAAAAAAGATGGTTTTTCAATTAAATCATTTGTCTGTTTGGAATTTATTTTAGTACGTACGGAAGAAGCTAGTTTAAAACTATTTTACACCAAATTGCTTTCCAGTTTTTTGAGTCTTGTTGATTCAAGGGTCCTTCTTCCTATGGTTTGTGTTTTGGGGTTTATAAAACACTAGACTATTGTGTAGCTTAGCTTCTATGTCTGCGATCTATTCCATTAATTGCAACAGGCATTTTGAGGGAGGAATTGACACAAATTAATGGCATTGAATATGAGTAAAGGGAAAAAGAATATTCAAAGGTATGATCTTGAATGTTTAAGAGTGTGGTGTTTTCATTAAAGGGAATTATATAATTCAGTAGCAGAAGATATTTGATGGGGTGGAAATTAAATTTTATTTTAGATAAGTTGGATTGTAGCTGACAGTAATACATACAAATGGAAATCAGCTAAAAACACAAGATGAAGCCTGGGAGAGTGGTCATGGCTAGAAACACAGTTTTGGAAGTAATGGACATAAAAGTAATACTTAAAGCCATGGGAATGAATAGCAAAAAAGAGAATTGGACTGAGGACCGTATCTTAATTTAATGTTTATATTTTAGGAGGTTGAATGAATAAGCATAGTCATCAGTGGAATCAGAGAGGTAAGAGGATAACAGGGAAAGTGGAGTCATAGAAAAAAAGCAAAGGAGGGACCAGTGTCAAATACTGCCGAAAAGTAAATGATGAAGAAAATTGAGAAAAAGTTATTGACTATGGCAATGAGGATGTCTACAAAACACTTCATTCTACTCCTGTCAATATTTCCATTAGCCTTATAAAGCATTTTGCTTGCTCCTGGAATGGCAAACACTTCCCAGGTCTTACTATCACTCTGGCAGCTGGCGAGATCATTTCATGTTACCACGTAGAGTAGAAAGAGGCAGGGAACAGTGCTTAATAAGCACTTGCTAATTATAGAGCCAATAAACAAATGTACAGTCTCTTCATCTTCACCTACAGCAAACTTCCAGGCCAATGAAAGATGTAAATGTCTCAAGGTAAAAAAAGTACCCACAAAGAGAAGCAAAGCGAATAACTTTTGTAGACGATACTTTTTATAGACATTACATAGATTTTCAAGACTTGGTTTGCTGAGTCTTCTTTCATATTAAAAGTCAAATGAACATGTTCGTTCTAGCCCAACAAAAGCATGTTATGAACATAACACAAGGAAAGGAGTTGGGGTAGATGAACTGAGCCACAGGAAGTAGAAGCAGTAGAGAGAGTTTTTAGTTTTCACTTTACTCTTAATAGCATTAGTTCCTGCCCTCAATAAACTTCTTAACGTGTCAAGACGCGTATCTCATGAACTCTTACATGCAACGGAATTTCCATAATGCCGAGAATGTCATTCTTGGAATCATAGCATCCTAGAGAATGAAAGGATCTTTGTAGTGAAGCCATCCAACTCCCTGACTAATGGGCTAACACCCTTTCTGGCATCCCTGACAAATACTCATCCAAACTTCAAAGACAGAGAGCTATCAATGTTACAAGGTTTTCCTCAAAAAACCTGTATGTACAAAAATATTTATTGTAGCTCTTTTAATAATAATAATAATCCAAAATTGGAAACTAAAGGGATGTCCTCTTATTAGGGCCTGGCTAAATAAATTATGGTACATAAACATAATGAATATTGTGCCAAAAGAAATGACAAAATGGACAATTTCAGAGGAAAGTGCAAAAGTCTTTGTAAGCTGATGCAGAGTGAGAAGGCAATAATAGGAAAACAACGTATGCAGGGACAATATTACGGAGGAAAACAATTTTTGAAGACCAGGACTCTGATCAATACACTGGGCTGAAGATGAATCACACCACTCACTCCTTTCAGAGAGGTGATAAATGTAACATGCAGAGATATACACTTTTGGGCATGACTAATACAGGAATTTTCTTTGCTATACTTTGTATGTTTATGATAAACGTTTTCTTTTCATTACTATTGTTCAATTGAGGGGATCATAGAAGGGACAAATAATAAATGCATGCAGAATAAGTTTATTTATAAATTTATATATTATAAATGCATACAGAATAAACAAGTTTGTTTATAAAATACAGCCCTTACTTTCAAGTAACTTATAATCTAATCAGATAGTAGATGGAATGCAATAGTTTTATTCTATCTGGAGCCAGAAGAATAACATATTATAAATGCATTATAAATTATATATCCTATATAAATACATTATAATTATACTTTATAAATGCATACAAAATAAATAAGTCTATAAGACATAGTCCCTGCCTTCAAGTAGTTTACCACTTAATCAGATAGTAGATAGAATTAGATAGTTTTACTTTACCTGGGGCCAGAAAAATATCAGAAATTTTTCTTTTCTTTCTTTTATATGGAAGCAATAGCAGATGAACCAAACTGTAGAGACTATGAATAGGGAGGAATGTACTATGAATGGGTACAAGCTGTCAAAGAGAAAAAAAACAGTTTTTCAGGTGGAAAATTAATCAGATAATGGAAAGAGGCCAAGGAATAGAGGAATGGAAAAAGGGAAGAAGAATGAGGGAATGTGTCTCTATCAGAGGCCAGTTGTCTGAGAACCAGTAAGAAGACACTAGGGTAGAACAAATTAGAATAGAAACTGGAAAAACTGAAATTCAGCATGTCAGTTAAAAATGTGGAAATTGTTTATAGAAAAACAAATGCTCTTCCAGAAGGAAAGAGAACTAGATTGAAGAGGAAAAGGCAGTGTGTGTGTGTGTGTGTGTGTGTGTGTGTGTGTGTGTGTACACATACCCATAAACACACATCTGCATTTTTGTTTAAGTTTTTTTTTCATTTTTTTTTTTGCTGCATTTTGAGAAATCAGTCTAGTAAATGTGTTTATTACTTGCTGATAATAACCCAGGGAATAGAATGACTATTAAACTGGGGAAAGTTGCCTCCTGTCAGGCATTTACCTGGTTCAGTAGAATGCAGGAAAGCTCCAGATGGTCCCTCTCATTGAAGCTGAGTGAGCCAGGTCTCTCCAGAAACCCGTCCTCTAACGACTCTAGCTGAACAGCAGGAACCTGAAACAATGCCAGGCATATCACATGGGATGCTTAATGAAGAGATGAAAAGAATTTAAATTCCGCAGCCTACACTGTGGCTCTCTACACCCAGCCTCCACAGCTGGGTTTTGTGAAGAAAGTAATAGAATAGAAGAACAAAGAGTTTTCTTTGCCCTGTTCTCCGCTCACTTTGGCTTGACTTTGCTTTCCCCGATTCCTCTCTAGTCACCTGTTGCTCTCAGCTCGGCCTGAAAACTGGTGGTTATAAAAGATACTAAATGTTGGACTACTACTGCAACTACTTATGTGTCTATTTTGTTTTTTTTCTCTTTTAAAAAAACTTACTCTGCATCTCTGTGCAAATCATTATGAAAATGTCATGTGTACATGTCAAAGAGACAGAAAAATGCTAGCGAGAAATCAGAGAGTATTGAGAATCGGGTGAGATAGTGGCTACCATGATGTAAATCAAAAAAATATTAAAAAAAACTCAAGTTCAAATTAATTGCAAACTCTTTTCAGTGGAAAGATAACAATTTCTTTGGAAATTTCATTATCCTATTTAATTTTGTGGCTTCAAGAAACAAGTCCCAATGTATTGAGCTATGCTTTAAGTTAATGAGTGATGCTGACTTTGTAAACAGACTAAAATAAATTCATAAATAAAAATGCTATATATTTGTGGGGAAGAAAACTTATTCTGAAAGCCCCTAAAGAGAATTTTCATACACATAGAATCCCCAAACAAGATTCTATGTGAAATTGGGAATTACCATTTCACACACCGTGCTTTAAAAAAACAACAACCAAACTTTTAAAAGTACTATATACAGGGTGTCCCAAAAGTCCTTAGTGCAGGATTTAAGCTTTAAAAAACATGAAACACCTTTAGACTTTAAAAGCTTAAACCATGTACTAAGACTTTTGGGACACTTTTAAGTTTTAAAAGCTTAAGACTTTCACTAAGATTTTTGAAACTCCCCATGTAATAAATTCTACATACTACTTTCAAAACTAGCCTGCTGTCATTTAAACTCTCCGTGTCTGTTTCTTCGTCTTATACAAAAGAGATAATAGCAGCACCTATGTCATGCAGTTGCTGTGAGGTTCAAATAAGTTAAAGTATGTTAAGTGCTTTGCCAACCTTAAAATCCTATAAAATGCTTAGGTTGTTGTTTGTATCTTTGAACTTCTCTTCCTGCTTCATCAGAGTTCAAGCTTTGGAAGGCATGACAATGGAGAACAACTTTAGAAGGTTTGCTGTCATTCAGTCCAGTCCAACTCTTTGTGACCCTATTTGGGATTTTCTTGGCAAAGATACCAGAGTGGTTTTCCATTTCCTTCTCCAGCTCACTTTACAAATGAGGAAATCAAGACAAAGAGAGGTAAGTGCCTTGCCCAGGGCCACACAGCTAGTAAGTGTAAGTGTCTGAAGCTGGATTTGAACTTAGAGTGATGAGTCTTTCTGACTCCAGGGCCTGTACTCTATCCACTGTGCCACCTACTTGCTCTTGGCAGGTAGACCTATGTTGTACCTCAGCTGACAATCAGAGCCCCTGGCCTGGGAACTAAATGGTGAAAGAATTCACTTTCAAGTGATTGTGTAGGAGGCTGACTAAATGACCTTGAGATACCATGGTGCAGTGCAGTTAGTATCAGACTCAGATAGAAATGAAAGGCCACTAAACCATACATGTTGACTTAGAAAACCACATATTAACATTATCTATGTTCTACTGCATTTTTATTTATTGTTAACTATTTCCCAATTGCGTTTTAATCTGGATCGAGAGGCACTGAGGTGGCCCACACTGGCAGACACCTTTTGAAACCTTTGGTGCAGTGGAATGAATGCTGGAGGTGGACCTGGGTCCAGAAGACCTGGACTCAACTTCCAGCTTTGATATTTACTAGCAATATAATTTTTAATACACCATTTCATGCTTCTGAGTTTCAGTTTCTTCTTCTGTAAAGTGGGAAGGATAATACATTACAAAGTCGTTATGAGCAAAGTATATTGCACACGTTAACATTTCTATAGAAATGGAATTCTTATCATCACTATAAATAATACAGTCATTATTGAATGGCTGCTACATAGTGGATGGAGAGCCAACCATCAAATCAATAAGACCCGAGTTCAAATCCTCTAACACGCGCTGTTTGTGTGACCATAAATATGTTAATCATTTAACCTCTCAGTGCCCCCTAGATAACTTTCAGTCTACAAGTTACACTTGATTTTCAGATCTGCATTGGTAGAAGGCATTCCTGTAACAGGAGTTCCCCACATAGCTGAAATTACAAGTCTAGAATGACTATTTTAATAATACATCCTCACTAGAAGGGAACTTAGAGGTCATCCACTTCAATGTCCTCGTCTTACAGATGAGGAAAGTGAGCCCCAGAGAGGTCACCTCATACAAAGTAAGTGATGAAGTTGGAATTATAACCCAGGTCCTCTTATGGGAAACCATGTGTTCTTTCTACTACAACTTTCTGTCTTCCTGAGATTCTGTCCAACTCTAAAATCCTGCAACTTTTATGAATTAAAACATTGCAAATATCTAAACAGTGCCATTAACTCATATTTCTCCTCCTGCTCCCCTGCCTCTTCTTCTTTTTCTCTTCTTCCACTTCTTCTTTTTCTTCCTCCTCCTCTTTTTCCTATTTCTCTCCCTCCTCCTCCTCCTGCTCCTTCTCTTCTTCTTCCTCTTCCTCTTCCTCCCCTTCCTCCTCTTTTCCTCTTCTTCCTCCTCCCCCTTATCCTCTTCTTCTCCCCTTCTTCCTTTTCCTCCTCACCTTCTTCCTCTTCTTCCTCCTCCTTTTCCTCTTACTTCTCTCCATCTTCTTTCTCCTCCTTTCTTTCCTCCTTTGCCTCCTCCTCTTCTTTCTCTTCTTTCTCCTCCTCATCCTCTTCCCTTTCTTCTTCTTTCTCCTCCCTTTCTCTTTTTTCTCCTTCTCCTTTTCTTCCTCTTTTTCTTTTTCCTCCTTCTCTTCCCTTCCTTCTCTTCATCTCTTTGTTTATCTTCTTCCTCTTCCCTTTCTTCCTCTTCCTCCTTCTCCCCTTTCTCTTTTTCCTTCTCCTTTTCTTCTTCCTCTTCTTTTCCTCCTCCTCCTTCCTTCCTCCTCTTCCCCTCTTTCCTCCTCTTCTCCCTCTTCTTTTTTCTCCTCTTCCTCCTTTCCTCTTCTTCCTCTCTTTCTTCCTCTTCTTCCTGTTCCCTTTCTTCCTCTTCTTCCTCCTCCCCTTTCTCCTCTTCCTCCTCCTCTTCCTTATGTCTCCCAGACTGAGAACGCAGTAGTCTCTCACTGGTCTGATTCCAGTGTTGATTGGCACAGATGCTTTGACCTGCTCTGCTTCTCACACAGGCCAATTCACCCCTCTATGGGCAGGCTGATGATCCTCCTTTTCCCAGGGATCCCCCATATTAGTGTTAAAGTTAGTGTGGCCAGCCTCTCCAATTAGCTTCTGAGCTCACACAATCCACAGCCCTCTTCCTCCCTAGGAGCAGGAAGATTACAGGCCACTGCTACCCTGTCTGTGTCTGGTGCTCTTCTCATGTCTCTAAGCAGTGACCTCACCCTCACCTCCAGCCAAACAGCAACAAGCCCAAACACTCTCCCTTTCTGATAGACATCTTGTCCCAAGAGGTAAGTTCTTAGGAATGTTGAGGTTAGGTTAATATCCCAAGGCAAGAAGAGGCCTCCCAGTGCCTCTCTGCTGAAGCTGACTTCCCCAATTTCCTTTAATGTTTCAGTATCTTTCAATAGCCCCCTCTCGGGGTATGAGAGGTCAGCTGACCTGTTGCTGTTGAGTTATTTCAGCTGTGTCCAACTCTTGGTGACCCCATTTGGAGTTTTCTTGGTAAAGATACTGGAGTGGTTTACCATTTCCTTCTCTAGTTCATTTTACAGATGAGGAAACTGAGCCAAACAGGGTTCATGACTTGCTCAGGGTCACACAGGGCCTAGACGTAGGAAGACCTGAATTCAAATGTGACCTAACACTTACTAGCTGTGTGACCTTGGCAAGTCACTCCACTCTGCTGGCCTCAATTTCTTCATGTATAAAATGAGCTGGAGAAGGAGATGGCAAACGACTCCAGTATCTTCACCAAGTAAACCCCAGTGGAGTCACGACTGAAATAACTGAAGAACAACAACAAAATGGAGTAGGTGCTTAATCAATGTTTGTTGATTGATTGATTGGCCCCTGATATTTGGAAGGTGGCCCATGTAAGACTGACCTGTTTGAACCTGGGCCACATCCCTTCAAAACTGCAGCAGGGAAGTTCTCAAGGGCAAGGAAGCCTTGTGCCAGAATATCTTGACAGTGGCTAGTGGTTTTCTAATGAACTCAGTAATTACCCGAATGGGAAAGGATACAGTAATTGTCACTTCTGAATTTTAGACAAGGTGTTTATGAGATCTCTTATTTTAAAAGGCCATCCCATAAAGTGACAAGTGGCCGATGAGGGAGCATAAAGGGGAATTGAATGTTCATTGTTATGGTGGGCTCTCCACAGCAGCAGGTGGGGAGTTTCATTTCACTTAATCTCTTCTTCATTAATTGTCCTGGAGAATGCCCTGCATTTGCTGAACTTTTAAATGCCATTAACTGATCAGTGTAGAAAAAGGGGTTGTAAACAGGAGGGAGAGCTGTAAAAGGCTCCTGGAGAAGTCACAGGAAAAAGACGGTTGAGTGTGAGCACTAAGTGTTTCCTCCAAGATCAAATATAAACTCCTGTCTGGCACATAGAGCTCTTCACAGGAAGGTATCAACTCCAAGTGCCAGGGACTGGTTGGCAACTAAGAAAGTAATTTCAGGAGCATGGCAGGAAGAAAAAAGATGCACACTCGGGACTAATATGGAAGACCGGCATGTGGATAATTGGGAGCTGATTGCTTTTATATGGATGCTATAGAATCATAGATTGAAGAATTTAAAGCTGGAAGGAACTTCTGAGATCCTTTGGTTCAAATTCCTTCATTTTACAGATGGGAAAGCTAAGGCCCACAGAGGTAAGTAACTGGCCCAAGATAAGCAGTGGGTGGCACAGTGGATAGAGTGCCAGACCTGGAGTCAAGAAAACTCATCTTTGTGAGTTCAAATCTGGCCTCAGATACTTACTAGATGTATGACCCTGAGCAAGTCACTTAACCCTGTCTGCCTCAGTTTCTCATTTGTAATATGAGGTGGAAAAGGAAATGGCAAATGACTCTAGTATCTTTGCCAAGAAAACCCCAAATAGGGTCACAAAGAGTCAGACATGACTGAAAAAATATTGAACAACAAAACAACCATCCCAAAGTCATATAGTTAGCAAATAGCAGAAAGAGGATTTGAATTTAGCTTCTCTGAATCCAAAGTGAGGGGACTTTCCAATACGCTGCAAGGCCTCCATAATGGCTCTCAATACAGAAAGCATTTTACAAAATTTTTCCTCATGATAGTCCTGGGGAGATGAAGTATGATTTCCATTTCACAGATGAGAAGACTGACAAATTAAATGATTTGCTTAATATCATGCCATTAGTAAAGGCAGATCTGGGACAGAAACCCAGGACTTCTAACTCTGAGCCTGGTATACTTTTCATTCTTTGGTGTGAATTTTGAAGGTAAGTAAGAGGCAGAAACAGAATATTAACCAAGCCCTGTCTATTCCACCTGCAGCCAAGTGGGCAGAGCCTAGAGCCCTTTACTTCCATCTAGGGGTGGGAAATGTATGGACACGCAGAAGCTGAATAGAATTTCTGATTAATAAACTACATAGGAAGCAATGACAGAAACCTCAGTCGCAAATCACCTGGACTACAAATAAATGCTAGTTGTAGTCTCCTTTCAGAAACCACACTGCTCTGAAAGACACTAATGTAGAAGCACCCTGACTTTCTGGCTTACACAATAGACTGGACACTGACCCTACTGGGAAGTTAGCCCTGAGTGGGAAAGCCCCAACCAAAGTGGAAGGAAAACTTGCTACTTTCCTCTGGGTATAGCTGGAGGAAAGGAACTGAGCTCCTCTCTGGTTTTGCTATTGTTTGTTTATCATTCGCTTGTTTTTATGTTTCATGTGCATGCTGAAATAGGGATTTCTGTGTGGTGTGAAGATGGTGGGCTGGGAGTATGCTTACTCTGAGTACTTTAATGTTGCACATTTTGTTCATTCCTAACATTCTGATTAAGTGTCATACAAATATAACTCCAGTATGGGACTGGGGTTACACAAGATGCACATGGTGAGGCAAGGAATAGAACCAGGAAGATGAAAGCTAAGTCAGAAATCTGATTGGATAAATCTACACCAAATCCTTGACCAATGAGACAAGCTCCCAAAAAGGGGCAGAGCTAATAAGAGAGAGGAAGTCAGTTCTCTCAAAGTCAGAGAAAGTCTGGTAGTCATCTTAGATCTCCCCCTGGCACTGTGTTATATAAATAGCATCTGGGGGAGGAAATGAGTATTTGCCAGTAACTAATCTTTACTACTAAATAGGGTCAAGTACGTGGTTGCAAGGTCCCCTAGGTGCAGAATTATAGGTGGTGACGATGATAATGGTGGTGGTGGTGATGGTGATGGTCACTGTGCTAAGCGCCGTACAAATATTATCTCATTTGAATCTGGGAGTTATTTTCCTTGAGGTAGCATTTGAAGTTGTGGAAGTGAATGACATTTCCAAGAGAGAATATAAAGAATGAAGAGGAGAGACAGGATATAGCAAAAAGAAGAAAAAATTCTTGGGAGAACACTCATATCAGTGAGCAGGAAAAATAATGAAGAATAAGTGGAGGAGACAAAGGAGTTAATAAAGAGGTGGGAAGAGAACCAGGACAATATGGTGTCGCGGAAGCCAAGGGAATAAAGAGTATATATAGTGGCAAGGAGGGGACAATAGAGAGATCATGGAGAATGAAGACTTAAACTAACACCTCCATGACTAGAAGGACATTGACGACTTTAGAGAGATTAACTGCTGTAGTGTGTAGAATTCCATTTCAAAGTATTGGAAAGATTGAGGAAGTGGATAAGGGGTATAGGCAAGTATTTGAAGAAGTTTAGCAGTAAAGGGAAACGAGAGGTGGATCAGATAGATGGAGCAAGGGAAGTGTTTCTTAGATCTGGGAGTATCAAAAGCACGTTTATAGACTGGTGGGAGGGTGATGGCAAAGGATACATTGAAGATCAATAGGAAAGAGAGGGTAGGTGCTAGTGTAAGATCTTAAAAGAGAAAAGAGGGACTGAGGAGTAGATGGGAGGTGTGAATGCAAGCAGAGAGATGAGCCTTAGTGAACGATGATAATGGCTCATCTTCTAGGTCAGGGCTGTCCAAAATCTGGCCCACAGGTCGCATGCGGCCAGCAGTGTGATTTTATGTAGCCTGCCTGTGGGTTTTAATTTTTGCGAGTGAAAAAATAAAATAATAATTTGCACAGAATGAGTATTAAATTTTTAAATTCCATCACTAATAAATAATCTTGTTGATGTTAATTTTCTTTGGTGTTTTTAAACAGTATTACGGATGGAACATATCGCACGGAATTTTCAAGAGATGCGTTCCATCTGTACAATGCAGACTAGTCAGTATGCTATGCTTTATACTGTTGTGTTGTCACTTTGTTGTTTTGTGTTTGCTTTCATTCTTTGTGCCTTTGCCTGTCATACTTTCTATTAGGGTAGTGCATTTTTTTATTCTGGGTGCGGCCCCCGAATAATTATTTTATTTTAATGCAGTCCCAAGATAACCTAAGGTTGGACAGCCCTGTTCTAGGTTGTTGTTCACTATGCTTGCTAAGGACCAATGACATCAGCAGGGTGATGTCATGACATGCAAGTGAATTGGATTTAAGTGATGCAGAGCTGTGCAAAGTCGTCAGCCTCACTCTTTCCCCCAGAGTCATTGGAGTCCAGTGCAAGATAGAGATCAGGATGATTGCTGATGGCCCCAGATGCAGTGGGAGACCTTGGGCTTTTTAAGCTAAGGTCTCTCCCAGGTTTCAGTTTGTCTGAAGCAGCGCCTGTGACCAAGGAGGAAGCAGAGGGTGATAATGTTGAGGTTTGAGGAATGGAGGAGGAAGTTGAGGAAATATAATTCAGAAGTCTCAATTTTCTCAGAGAAGAAGGAGGTTAGTGCAATTGTGGTATGCATGAAAGGTGGGACAGGACTGATTGTGGGAAGAGATTAAAAAAAAGCTTTGGAATTTAGTGGGAAATGAAAATATAAGTTAATAAGGGTAGAGTAAAAAGACATGCAATGGTGATGTTTTGTACCATGAGTGGTTCATGATGGTAGAGCAGGAGAATATTGACCCAATGCATGGAATCGAAAACTCTAATGCCTTTCCTACACCACAGATGCCTGAGGTTCAAGTGAGCCTATTAGGGCCTCTGACCACTCTTGAGCAGCAATTCACAAAGACTCCTTCATCCAGTTCACTGTCCCGGAGAGCTCACTCTACTATCAGTAAAAATATTCCTAAGTTCAGAAGCAAAAGCAAGTCTACTACCACCCTGGGACGTCAAGGCAACTTTTTTGCCTCTCTAATGCTCAAGTGAAGTCACTCTAGCTTTGTTTCTTCCCTGGCATTTGCACTCTGCAAGAAAGCCCACAATTGTACTCTCTATTTTGTGACCTCCTGGACTTGCTACTACTTTATCATTCTCTAGGCTTTTTATTAAATTTAATTGTGCATGGAATTTTAATTAAAATGCGTTACATATACATATACACATAGATATCTTCAACTGAAGTAGTAACACCTCATATTGGTAGTTTTTGTTAACTTTTAAGTGAAAGAAGATCTGCGCAGGAGTGGGAGTTGGATGGATTCTTTAGAAAATACTAGATTGTTTTTTTTTTCTATTTTGTTTCCTTTTGGCTTGAAGTGAGTGAAATCAGTGTGATTTTGTGATTCTCTCCATCACTGCCTAGCAGCCTGAGGAGACATACAGAAATCAGATTGGGGAGGATACCAAAGAATGAGGATTCAGCAGAAGGCTGGGGGAGAAAAGGGATTTTAGGGTAGTAGATAGTGCAGTGTTAAAGGAGCAGCTCTAGAGAATGGGGGTCTAGGGATACATAGATCCGAGCAAAGCCAGAGTAGAGACAATGAGCCAAATGAGACATAAGGATGATTCAGAGAACCAAAGGTAAAGAGTGATTTTTAGAGTGTATAAAAGAGTAGAAGGGGGGCAGGGCAGAACCAAGATGGCAGCTGGAAAGCAGGGACTTGCCTAGGGCTTTCCCCCAGGACCCTCCAAACATCGATAAAAAATGGCTCTGAACAAATTCTAGAACTGAGAACCCATGGAATAGCAGAGGGAAGCAGAGCTCCAGGCTAGGACAGCCTGGATGGTTGCTGGGTAAGGTCTATCGCAAGGAGCTGGGAGCAGAGCAGAGCCCAGCATGGGATACACCTGGACCAACTAGACTGGGAGCGGGGCAGAACAGGCCCTAGAGCCCTGAATCAGTGAGTTGTGGCAGTTACCAGACTTCTCAACCCACAGACACCAAAGACAACAGAGAAAGTTAGTGGGAAGAACTGTGGGGACAGAGTGAAGGGACTTCACCGTTCGGCCACCACCCCAGCGGCAGCGGAGGTGGTGCAGCTCTGAGGAACTACAGCTGCAGTTGCTTCTGGCCCTGGGCCCACCTGGTGGGAGGAATTAAGTGGCTGATCAGAACGGGAGTGCAGAGCCTGCTCAGATCTGAGTCGTGGTCCAGGGATAAGAGGGATAAATCCACGCAGGCACTAAAGCTCTCACCCATTACAGCAGGGGTTTTTAACCTTTGTTGTGTCCTGTACCCCTTTGGAAGTCTAGACTTCTTCTCAAAATAATGTTTTTAAATGCATAAAATAAAATACGTAGGATTACAAAGGAAGCCAATACCTTGAGATACCAAGTTCAAAATATTTTTTAAAAAATGAAACTAAGTTCGATCCCAGGTTAAAAACCCTTGCATTATAGTAAGAATATAAATGAATGTTTAGAAAAAGGAAGTAGTATGGACATTCCACCCTTACCAGAGGAAGTCAGAATGAATTACCAGGATTGGAGACCCAAGTACAACAGCCATGTCTCCCTGAAAGGACTCAGTGAATAGAAAATTTGCTGTTAACTGGGTCTTGACTAAGGGAGTAGAGTCTTGGGACTCTGTGCTCTGGGGTTAAGAAGTTGAGAGAATGTGAATTTGATACAACAAGCTTAATTTACTCAAGTGATTGTTGGTGAGTGAATAATTTCAGAGTATCTGGTGTCACTTCTAGCCTAGACCCCATGCCAAATTCCACCCTCATCCTAACCTAGAATTAACCTTAATCCTAATTCCAGAAGTGAGGTCACAGGGAAGTGAGGGAAACAACAGCTGAATTCTTCAAGATAGTTGATGATGGACTGGATGAAGAAAACATATCAGAGATAAAAACTATGTATGAAAAATGGGATACAAATACCTGTGACTCTATCATTCCTTACTGGCATTGCTTTGGGAAAAGGGCCTTTGAAATGGTAGCATTTTATGTCATTGTTTCTACCCTCTGCAGGGCCATAGATTTAAGGATGAAAGGGATGGTTGAAGACCACAAATTCTATCCTCTTTGTTTTACAGATGAGGAAACTGAGGCCAGAGAAGTTAAATTACTTGTCCACTGTCATACAGGTAGCAAATGGAAGAGGAATTGAATCTAGGATCTCTGACTCCAAATTCATTGCTCCTTTAACTGTACCATGTTGCATTTGGGCATGAACACACACACACACACACACACACACACACACACACACACACGAACACACACACATGACACACCACGCACATCCTCTTTTCCATTTCTATGTGGCTTTTTATTGCCAGTGTGGTCCAGGAACCATTATCTCTGGAGCTCCTAACAAATCAACTAAAAATTGGTCTTCTTCCCCTGGCCTCTATTTCTGGGGCTTACACTGAAATAGACTGCTTCTTAAAATTTTATTCTGCTTTCATACCTAGCAATGCTCCATTAATTTCTGAACACTGCTCACTCTTTGGTTTCATGTATTTTGACCTGAAGCTAGAAAGAGCCATCTGGGAAATGCTGTTATTTAAGCAAACATAACTCAGCGAATTGCAACTTAGATGTTTGGATCACACTGAATCTCCAGATTTATTCTAGGAATGCAAAGAAAGAAGAAGAAATGATAATAGCACACAGCACATGTACTTTAAGACCTGGTTTAGTTTCCTGAAAGAAGAAATTGGAGGAGGAAGAAAAGAAAAGCATTTGTCTGGGTACTCGGAGCTTTGGGTTAGTTCACCACAATACTCCATATCTTTGGGGTAATGTTGAGTTTATCTTAGAGCATACAAAACTTAGAGCTTAAGTGTTCAAAGGCAAGATCATTCTCTGTACAAAATACACAAAATTACTAAATATAGACAAGACCTAGTGGGAGTTAGACTTTTCCCCTAATCTTGAGTCCTGGTACATTGTGATATTATTGGAAAATATAGGGCACTAGGTTTTACAGAAGGAAATGGGAAATCTGGATGCAAAATAAGCCAAATAGGAATGCCCTTGGAAAAAATGAAAGACTATAATGAAACAAAAAAGTCACAGCTAATACTAGTAGTGCCTTCAAGGTATAGACATGATGTCCAGTATTGGTAGAGTGGGTTGTTATCCCTCACACAGTGGGATGCAGTGGGGGTGGGTGATGGGAAGAATTATATTAAAACAGATTGGTAGTCTCTCTGTTGAAATCTGTTCCTAATGCCCTACAGCCTTATATTATTTTTCTATTCTGATTTCATTTGGTTGCCTTTCATAGTAATCCTAAGAATTTGGGTAGCATTACTCACAAATCCCTACGGGGTCACATCCATGCCAGAATGTCTATGAAACCTTTCCCCCTTCCCCCCATGGCCCTACCTTTACCCTGTAAAACAAAAACCACATCACTCTATTGTTTTGGGAGCAATCTCCTCAATTAACATGTTTTACCCATAAAATCAAAGGGTCATAAACTTAGAACTGGAAGAGATGTTGGAGATCATTCATATAGAAGACAAATTTCACTTGTCAGTGAACTGTGGGCTGTATTGTCTGTATGGCAGGACTCTGTGGGGGCAGCAGTTATGTAATGATAAGTGTTCAACAACCAGCTCTCCAGGGAGAAAATGTTCACGTGTAACAACAATTTGGCTAGCAGCTGTTGTGGGGGAGAAAGACCAATACAAGCCCAACAACAAGAGCTGCCAGCACAGATTCTTTTGATCTGCTTTACTAAGGAAAGCAACATTAAGGGGTTAACAATCTTACTTTAATTCAACATACAAATATCATTCACTTAGTTCAGGAGGAAAAGCCAGCAACCTGAACTTCAGAGCAAATACAAACACATTACAAACATACACAATATGAACAGACCAGATCACGCTTCATAGTTACCAAGAAACCATCAACATCTGAGTTTACAAGCCAGGAGGCTCTTAGAGTGGCTGCCCAGAGTCTCCACATCAACACTCCTCCAGGAGTGAGAGCCTCAAGCAAACAGCTCTGTTCTCTCTTTTTATACAGTCTTTAGACGTCATCAAACGTCATCTGATCGACCAGAACTTGGGTGTATACCATTGGCTCTGGTCTTAGCAACTCTCCTTAGGGCCCTGGGGGCTTCCTGCCTTTCTCAAACTACTGAACTAGTTTGCTAACCAGCCTGGGGCTTTGTACCTAGTAAGACTCAATCAAAGACACTTAATTAATTTAGCATTCTAAAACAGTAAGAACGTCCCACCTTAATTACCAATACATCATGTCATACTTTTAAGTTCACTCTACATAATTAACATTTCCTCCATCACTTTCTTAAGTTAGAAAATTAATAAAAGAACACATCAAGCCCTAATCTGTAGCATTTGCCAATTCCCCAGGTGTAAATGCTCACACTAAAAATTTAACAATCAGTTCTTGAGCTGGTTTGAACTGGCTCCATGTTGCAACAATTTGGCTAGCAGCTGTGGTGGGGGTGAAAAATCAACACAAGCCCAACAACAAGAATGCTGTAAGCACAGGTTCTTTTGATCTGCTTTACTAAGGAAAGTAGCATTAAGGGGGTTAACAATCTTATTTTAATCAAACATACATATATCATTCACTTAGTTCAGGGGAAAAAGCCAGCACCCTGAACTTCAGAGCAAATACAAACGAATTACAAACATACATTTATAAACAGACCAAATACAATTCATAGTTACCAAGAAACCATCAACATCTGAGTTCAGCCGGGAGGCTCTTAAAGCAGCTGCCCAGAGTCCCGCGCCTCCAGGAGTGAGATCCTCCAGCAAATAACTCTGTTCTCTCTTTTTATACACTATTTAGCCATCATCAAATGTCATCTGAGTGACCAGAACTCAGGCTCCTACTATTGGCTCTGGTTTTAGCAACTACCCTTAGGACTCTGAGGGCTTCACGCTCACATAGGCTTAGCGCCTAGTAGATAAGTGTTTGGGCCTGGGGGTTAGCATCTAGTAAGACTCAATCAAAGACACCCAACTTAATTGGTATTATACTCCACCCCTTTCAGGTTCCATGGCCCAACAAAAATCTAAATTAAATGGCCATGGATCCTGGAACAAATAGAAGGCAGGAAACTAAAACATATCATTCACAACAAAACAAATCATTCAGTATCATTCCCAGATACTTGTTTACAATATAAACATGATCCACCCCTAGGTCCCAGCAAGTTAATCTCTTCAATCAATCATTCCCAAAATACTTGTTTACAATTCAAATGTCCACCCCTAGGTCAAAGTTAATCTCTTTAGTTATTACAGAGGGTCCAAGTAAAGTATTTCTTGAGGTGGGTCCTTCTCCCCACACTGCTGTTGCAGGTTTCCTCTTAGCACTCAAAGTCCCAACTCAAAGAAAAAATCTAAACAAAGTTCTGTTGGGGGTCTGTCCTCTCCATGCTGTTCCAGTCCCCACTTCCAAGTCCTGAGGAGCAGGTGGGGAGAGTGAAGAGTACTGCCATGTGGGAAGGATCAGCCGAGGCATCATGTAGGAGATGACACCTGTGCTGAGCCCTGAAGGAAGCGGGGGATTCCAAGAGGCAGAACTGAAGAGGCTGAGCATTACAGACACCAGGGACTGGCTAAGCAAAGGACCTGAGGCAAAGATGGAATGTCCTGAATGCAGACAGTAAGCAGAACACTTGGCTGTGATGTAGTGTTTGGGTGAAATTATGTTAAATAAGTGTGGAAAAGCAAACAAAGGATTGCAGAAACTCAGCTCAGGAGTTGTTATTTTATCCTAGATACAATAGGGACCCATTGAATCTCCTTTAGCAGGAGAGCTACATGGTTAGATTTGTGCTCAAGAAGATTATTTAACAGCTGTATGTATGTGTGTATATATGTGTGTATACGTATATATGTGTATATACAGAAATATAGATATAGAACAGCTGGAGAAAGAAATGGTGAACCCTCCAGTAGCCTTGCCAAGAAAACCCCAAATGGGATCACTAAGAGTCAGATATGGTTGAAATGACCAAACATTTGTTCATATTATACATACACACACACACACACACACACATATATGTATACACACACACATTTAACATATACGTATTATATACATGTGTGCATATATATGTATATGAATATGCCATAGAGGGTATATATGTGTGTGTTTATACATACACATACACACATATACCCTCTCTGGTGTTTATGTGCATATATATGTATATACATATGATGTGTGTATATACATGTGATGTATATATGTACGTATGTACATATATGAACATGGAGGGTATGTGTATATATGAATATATTTTTATACACACAATGTGCACTTCTCAGGTGTGTTGATAAGCAAAATGGCCTTTGTTTTCTTTGAGTAATTCAGTGAGCCTTACTAGGTGCTAAGCCCCAGGCCCAAACCCCATTAGGTGTTAACGTAATCCATGTAGATGTGAACCTTCCAGGGTCCTAAGGGGAGGGGCCAACTCAAGAACCAATCGCCAGAGCCTGAGCTCTGGTGATTCAGATGATGTTTGATGATGTCTGAAGCCCTATAAGAAGGGAGGACAGAGCCATTTGTGTGGGACTCTGGAGATGGTGTTGTTGAGGAGACTCCGGGCAGCTGTAGCTAAGGAGCCCTTCAGCTTGTAAACCTGGATGCTGAGACTTTGTTGAACTCTGGTAACTATGTGTTGGGATTTGAATCAGACAAAGTCTGTCTGTTGATGTTTGCAATTTGTTTGCATTTTGTTTTGAAGTTCAGGATGCTGGCTTTTTCCCCTGAACTAACTGAATGATATTGGTATGCTGAATTAAAAGTAAGCTTGTCAACCCCTTCACCTTGCTTTCCTTAATTAAGCAGATCAAAAGAACCTGTGCTGTTGGCAGCTTTCTGGGTGCTGGCTGTGGGTGGATCTTATACCCCCACAGAAGCTGCTAGCCAGATTATTAAAACATCAGGTGTGTCTACATGGGTGTATGCACATACACATGTGTATACGTATGTGGTATTGTTTGTGTGTGTATCTCTGGAGTGGGCAGACCTCTTAAAAGGCTGTTGCAGTAGTCCAGCCCAAGTGAGAGTTAGTGAAAGCCAGAACTGAGATTAAAAATATCTTGCCAACTTCTGTCTTAAACTCTTATTATATATCATAAATTAACATACTCTAGAATCATCATTTTATTTTTAGTAAAAAAAAAAAATGAGTGTGAGTCCACAATCAACTCTGGCTTGCTGCTGAAAGTTTACAGAAATAGACTGATGAAGGAAGGAAAGGATGATGTCTGCAAGAATCCACACTGAGAAATAAGGGAATACTGAGGTTAATCTGTAAAGAAGAGACCTAAAAGAAAGCATCAAGGATCAAGAAAAGCAGGAAAAAGACAAAAATCATCTTTAACAGATTGGAAGGGTTAGAACACTGGAATCACTCCCACACTGCAAAAGCCTGGCCAGAAACAAGAAAGGGGAAATGAAAGCCTATCATGTCTAAAAGCTTTAATTAGGTCATTTGAGAGGACGGAACATTAAAACAATTTCTACAATCTAAAGCCCTGAGGGACTTCATCCCCTCGTTCTTGCCATTTGGTCTTTAAATAAATTAAGCCTTTTACTGGTTATGAAAATGGTTTTGAAAAATGATTGATTATTCAAATGAGGAAAAGTGTAGTTGCCTGTAGAGTACATTTTGTCTTTATAATCATTGTCTCTTTATTAGTTTCCTCCCTAATGAGCCTTGTCTTGATTATAGAATTTAGAGGGCAAGATACATGATAGACATATGTCTATTTGAAGGAGGAGGAACAGCAGACAAAGGAAAGGAGAAAAATATTTCCTGACTTCTCTACTGACTTTACCATTTTTAACCCATTCATTGTGAATGTGTCCTCTTTCCTGTTCCTTTAATAGATATTGTTATACTCCTTACATAAAATCAATATACAATGAAGAGGAGACCTCAATTTTTTTTTGTATGTGGTAATTGTTTTTCTCCTTCCCTGAAGCCTTAGAAGTTTGACTCAAACGGAGTGTTGGCTTAAGAAATGTGATTCCTTAAGTAGCACACAAACAAGAAGGTGCTCAAAGACTTCATTTCACTTCAGTTGGACAAATATTTCTTAAGAACCCACTATGTGCAAAATGCTGCATTAGATGATGCAAGCCCTGCCCTCCAAGAGCTTATACTCTATTCAGGGATACAACATTTACACAGATGAGTAAATAAAATGATATACAAAGTAAATACAAAATAAATGGTGGGGAGAATGAAAAGTCTTAACACAGGATCAATCAGCCAAGGGGTCTTGTAGCAGGTGATACCTGAACTGAACCTTAAAGGAAGCTAGGGGTTCTAAGAAGCAGAGATGAAGAGGCATAGCAACATAATAACCATAAGGAACTAACTAAGCAAAGACATGGAGGCAAGAGATGGAATGTCTTTCATGGAGTACAGTAAGTCAGTGAGTGTGGTCCTGGGTGCTAATAAGATCTGCAAAATGCATTGTGTATGTAATTGCTGTAGACCAAGTCCACCCGTAGAAAGTAATTTTCTCTCTTTGCCGCATTCTTCCTACTTGGTGTTATTTTAGCAAATCTTCCAATATCACATGCTCATGTCTAGGGTTCCCCAAATGTGAGTAGCAAGTAAGTACCTATACAAGCACATGTGGTAATAGATAGAAAGCAGCCTTTATTGCAGCTACAGCAAATATATAAGCTGTTAAATATTCACAAGAAGCCATAACCAGTTACAGTAAATACATAAAATACACCCCTAGTTCATTTGCTGCCCTCCAGAAGGATTCTGACCTTGGGATTGCTATTGGGGAAACATAATGACATTCTGGCAAAATTCTTCTTTCTCACAAGGTTATCATACACAGCCCCTTACAGACATATAGTGAAACCCTGTAGTTTAGACTCTTCCCAGAGGGTGAACCTACTTTAATCACTTTTAAGCAAGTTGGTTGCCAAACAAGCAATTCCCTTTCCAATCAGAATTCCAGTGTTCAAGTAACTCATTGACTTTGTTCTCTAAGTAGGATACTTCATGTGAGCTATGTGCATCATCTTCTTCTTTCTCCAAGGATTCTTCTATATCTTCTTTCTCTAAAAAGTCTGGTTCCCCAACTTTTAAACTCGAGAACTCTTGAAACTGAGGTTACTTGCAAGGCAACTTCCAAAGCTGGTACTCTTATTTCAGACCAAATGGGTGTACACACATTCCTGTTTTTGCCATGAATTTCAATCATTAATCGATCAATAAACATTTGTTAAGTACCTAGTATATTTCTGCGTCGCATTTGATGAGAGAGCCAGGCCCAGAATCAGGAAGATTCATCTTTCCGAGTTCAAATCTGGCCTCAAATACTTAGTAGCTATGTGGCCCTGAGTAAGTCACATAACTCTGTTTGCCTCAGTTTCTTCATCTGTAAAATGGGCTGGAGAGAAAATGACAAACCACTCCAGTAACTTTGCCAAGAAAATCCTAAATGGGGTCATGAAGAGTTAGATATGACAGAAGTGACTGAGTATCAACAATGACATATTCTATGTGCTGAGGCTATAAAGTATGAAACGATGGGAGAAATCCAATATGATGGTACAGAGATGGAAGATGGAGTGCTATATATGCATGTACGATAAGAAGGCCATTTTGACTGGACTTCAAGAAATCTCTCAATTCCCTTGTTGCCACTATCTTTTCAACTAAGGATGTCTCCTCTCAGGATGCTGTTCTCAAGCCTTCTACTAGACCTAGAACATGTCTACCTCTGTCTTATACTTCTGCTGCAAATTGCCACCAAATATTGGCAGTTTGGGTGGTGGGGGAGGGGAGAAGGAGGAGGAGCTAAATCCTCTCTGTCCCTTGACTCTTTGATGAACTTTTTTTCTTTTTAAAATTTTTTTTGACTTTTTAATGAATTCCATATTTTATTGTTTAATGTTTTTTAGTTTTCAGTGTAGATTTCCACAAGATTTTGAGTTACAAATTTTCTCCCCATTTCTACCCTCCCCACCACTCCAAGATGGCATATATTCTGATTGCCCTGTTCCCCAGTCAGCCCTCCCTTCAGTCACCTCACTCCCCATCCTCTTCCCCTCTCCCCTTACTTTCTTGTAGGGCAAGATAGATTTCTATACCCCATTGCCTGTATATCTTATTTCCCAGTTGCATGCAAAACCAACTTTTTTTTGTTGTTTTGACCACCTGCTTTTAAAATTTTGATTCCAAATTCTCTCCCCTGTTCCCTTCACACCCACCCTCCCTAAGAAGGCAAGCAATTCAATATAGGCCACACATGTATCATTATGCAAAACACTTCTACAATAATCATGTCATGAAAGACTAGCTATATTTCCCATCCATCCTATCCTGTCCCCCTTTATTCAATTTTCTCCCTTGACCCTGTCCCTTTCTGAAAGTGTTTGCTTTTGATTAACTCCTCTCCCTATCTGCCCTCCCTTCTATCATTCCCCCCTTTTTTATCTCCTTCCCCTTACTTTCTTGTGAAGCAAGATGCCCAATTTAGTGTGTATGTTATTCCCTCCTTATGTCAAATCCAAGGAGAGCAAGATTCATTCATTCCCCCTCACCTGCCCCCTCTTCTCTTCCAACAGAACTGCTTTTTCTTGCCACTTTTGTGTGAGATAATTTACCCCATTCTATCTCTCCCTTTCTTCCTCTCTTGCTCCTTAATTTTGTTTTATTTTTTAGATATCACCTCCCAACTCCTGGTCTGGTTGGTCCTGGCGCAGCCCACACTGGGCTGTGATTTGCTCCCAGCACCGTGTGACAGACCCTTCCCAGTGACCATCCAGGCTGTCCTGGACTGGAGACCTGCTTCCCTCTGCTATTTGTTCAGAGCCACTTTTTACTGGTGTTTGGAGGGACCTGGGGGAGAGCTTAAGTGAGTCTCTGCTTTCCAGCCACCTTCTTGCTCAAAGATCAAACATAGAACAAGGGGAAAAGACAAAATCCTAAAGAGTACAAGAGATACCAATGCTCTAGCTTTTCTAAACCATGGAGAGCAACAGCTAACATTTTTAGAAACTGTAGAGAGGTCAAGGAGGACGAAAACTGAGTAAAGACCATAAGATTTAGAAGTGTGGGTATATTAAGGATTATACCTCTCATTCACAAACCCAGAAGACAAATTAACCAGACGAAAGAGGGGGAAGGGATACTTAGATGGTCTTGAGCCATATCCAATTCTAATTTGCTTAATTCCTCATAGGAAGCATGCAATAAAAATCCAAGTTAATGTGGAACTGAAATAGGAAAATAATTCCATTGGTGAAAGTAGAAAACTTTGCAGTGGTTAAACAAATGTCTGACTTTTCTGAGAAGACCTAGAGGATTGGAAGTTGCTGCTTTTAAAATGCAAGCTGTATTGCAATATTTACATATTTTATGTGGGAAGTGGTAGGTCTTAATTTTAACTGCCTATCACCTCCTCAATTATTCCCTGAATAGAATAGGAACATATTGAAAATTACAAGGAAAAAAATTGATAATAAAAGCTGGAACTGAAATGACTTTAAAGTTCATACAAAGTGCATTCTGTGGTTATCACCCGTTCTACATCCTACAATACATACATATGAAAAGCTTTATGGTCTGGGGCAATGGTTTTAAAGAGTTGGAGTGACTTGAAAGGAGGGATTTCTATTTTAGGAGAAAGAATGGACACAGTCTTCTATCTATAGACTGAGATCACTTTGAGGTTTTAAATCTTCCCCTCTCCCATCCCCCCATTTGATGTGGATCTTTTTTTTTAATTATAAATTTATTTTTTATTTTTAGTTTACAACACTCAGTTCCACAAGTTTTTGACTTCCAAATTTTCTCTTCCTCCCTCTCCTGCCCCCTACCCCCCAAGAAGCCATGTAAACCAATGTAGATTCTACATATACCTTTACATTGAACTTATTTACATAATAGTCCAGTTGTAAAGAAGAATTATAACCAATGGAACGAATCATGAGAAAGAAGAAACGAAACCAAAAAAGAAGGAAAAAAAGAGAGCAAATAGTTTGCCTCACTCTGCATTCCAACTTCGTAATTCTTTCTCTGGATGTGCATAGCTTTTTCCATCACAAGTCTTTTGGAGCTGTCTTTGAACCTTGCATTGATGAGAGGAGTCAAGTCCATCAAACTTAGTCCTTACAGATACCGTGGGTCTGTAATCGTGTATAATGATCTCCGGGTTCTGCTCTCCTCACTCAGCATCAGTTCATATAATCTTTAAACAGAAAAGATTAGTTTTTGTGTTTTAGCCTCTCCCTATGTGAGGTTTAAAAATCACATGGAGAGTACATTCTTTTCCTTATTTGAATGAAAAAGATAAGATATCAAATCTGTAATGAGCTCTTCAAAAGTGGACAGCATGTTTTTAGAACTCCTAGTAAAATCATGAGCCTTGCAGAAAGTCATGGTAAATGAGACAGAGATCTTATTAGTCAGATTACTCTAGTTGTAACTTACAAATAAAGATGCTTCACTAACATAAGGAAGATGCTCCTGGAGAAACCGACAGCTTACTTTGAGGCAGACAACGTGGTGTGTTGGAAAGAGAATTAGATTTGGAAGTCAGAAGGACCTGGGTTTGAATCCCAGCTCTGACCTCCTGGACTCAATATCCTCAACTATAAAGTGAGATGACTTTGAAGACCCCCTCTAGCACTATGTCTGTCCACCTAGAAACCTACTGCAGACTAAGCTGAGAACCCCAATGTCTTGCTCCCTTGTGATCCTTCACTACCTTACTAAAGCAAGGATGAGAATGGGAATTCTGGAAGGTCTGGCTCATGAAATACACATCATCCATGCTTCTATGCTTCAGAAGGTCATTAATCCATCTAGATTGTGAGGGTGCCATTTAGTATGTAAGTCACTTCTTTCTCATGAATAAACACCCTGCTCAACAAAATCCTTTAGGAACAGCAAGTTTGAGCACGGAGGTGTTTGGACTGAGTTCTATTCCAACAACAGTGGTGGCAACTGAGGAAAATGAGGCCATGGCAGTCTCTCAACTATAAGTCTGAGAAAAGAGGATTATTTATGAAGATGCATATTGCCACACACACCTTGGTTTGTTTTTTAAAGTATATAATAAATTCAATATGTTAATTTCTGAGCTGTCCTGCTTGTCTTTCCCTCTGAACCTCCTTTTGTTCTTTCCAATGCATTTTTAAATGCTTCATTGATGCTTCCTTCTTCTTTTTTTTTGGCATTACTATCACTAGCTTCTCTTATTCCCCTCAATCCATCTCCCCTTCCCACCCACAAGAAACTCTCCTTTGTAAAGCAAATTCATATATTGGCCATGTCGGAAAAAAAAAACCATAGTAAAACAGTATGCCTCTTTCTGCCCCTCTGGTCAATCACCTCTGTCAAGAAGTGGGAAGCACACTTCATCATCGTCAGTTTTCTGGAGTCCTGGTCTGTCAATGCATTAATCAGAGTGATAAATCTTATAGAGCAGTTTTTCTTTACAGAGTTATAGTCATTGTATACATCCTCTCTCTTGATTCCATCTGCCTCAATTCGTGCAAATTCTCAGGTTTCTCAGAGTCTAGCTCTTTTGTCATTTCTTACAGTAAAATAATATTCTATCATATTCATATGCCATAGTTTGTTTAGTCATTCCCTAATTCTTATTAGCATCCATTTCTTTTGCTACCACAAAAGTGCTATATTTGTACACATATATACATAAACATACATATTTTACACATATATACATACATTTGTACATATATTTGTACATATGAATCTTTTCCCTCTTTTTTGACCTCTTTAAGGTATATGTATATATGTATACATGTATACATGTATATGTATGTATATATATATATATATATATATATATATATATATATATATATATATATATATATAGTGATAGAATTATAGAATTTCTAGGACACAGTTTAGTGACTGGGTATATTTCCAAATTACTTTCCAGAATCGTTATACTAACCCACAACTTCACCAAAAGTGCATTAAAGTTCCCATCCTCTCATAGCCCTTCCAATAATTATCATTTTCCTTTTCAGACATCTTTGACAATCTGATGACTGTAAAATAGAACATCAGAGTTGTTATGATTTGCACTTCTCTCATTATTTGCAGAATTTTCATCTATAGTTGTTAATAGCTTATTTTTCTTCTTTTGAGAGTTGCCTATTCATATCCCTTAATGATTTATCTACTGGGGAATTGTTTTTATTCTCATGTATTTGAATCAGTTTCCTATATGTTGCAGATATCAGATTTTTATCACAGAAGCTTGCTGCAAAGATTTTAGAAGTACGTATCTATTTCATTTGTTATCAATTTTGTTGGTATGTAATTTGACAAAATAATTTCTAATAATTTTCTCTATTTCCTTTTCAGTTATTGTAAATGCTCTTTTATTCATTTTGGACTTAGTAATTTTATTTTCCTCTCTTTCTCTGTCTAATTAGATTAGCAAAGCCTTTATCTCTTTTAATAGTTTTTTCAACAATATCTAAGTTTCCTTATCAAGTCAATGTTTTTTCTTTCAATTTTGTTGATCTCTTTGACTTTCAGAATTTCTATGCTTGTGTTTAGCTATGTTTTTTTAAAATTTGTTGCTTTTCTAGTTGTTTAGTTGCAAGCTCAGTTTATTGATCTGTTCATCTCTTTTTTATTGATGAAAATGTTTAGCGTTATTAATTTTCCAACAAAGACTGCTTTGACTGCAGCCTCAAAGTTTTAACATGTTATTTTCTACCTGGTAGTCTAGTGGTTAGAATTTAGAACTCTAATTTCCTTTATCTATTCTTTATATGATTCATTCTTTTACCAGAGGTTCTTTAGAATTAAATCATTTAGTACCCATTTAAATTTCATTTCTTTTTTAAAAAAACCTTCTTATTATCATTTTATTGCATTTTGTTAGTAAAGAATGTGTTTAATATTTCTACTTTTCTGCGTTTATGGGGTTTCTATGCTTTAGTTAATACATGGTTAATTTCTTTAAATATGCCATGCAGAGCTAGGAAAATGTATTCTTTCTATCCTCATTTTGTAATCACAAGATATCCCTTATATCTAACCTTTCTAAAGTTCTATGCAGATTCTTAACTTGTTTCTTGCTTGTTTGTTTTTGTTAGACTTGTTTAGGTTTGAAAGGGGTATTTGAGTTCTCAACTACTTGAGTTTTTCTGTCTTTTTTTTTCCTCTCTGTGATTAACTTTTGCTTCACATAAATAGTTGTTATGCCATTCAGTATGTGTGTGTGTGTGTGTGTGTGTGTATTGATATTTCATTAAATATAATGCAATTTCCCAGTTTATCTTTTTTAACACTTTTTTTTTTACTGTTGCCATCTCTGAGATCATCATTACTAACTTTGATTTTTTTTGGTTTCTCTGAAACACAATAAATTCTACTATCATTGGAATATATTCTTTTCATTAGTTAAGGTGTCTCTGTTTTCTGTGTGCCTGTTTATGACTGCTAAATCCCTTTAAGGACCAATAGGTCCTTATGGCCAGCACCTACTGACCTCCCTTTCTCCATTGCTGAACTATGTTACAAGTTACTTGACATCTCACAAAATTCCAGCACTTGAACCTTTGGTGTTTCCAACACTTCCTTTATCTTGGCTATTCCTTTGCCCTCATCCTCTCTTCCAGATGCCCCTTCCATCATTCTTGGCCAGCCTTGGCATTTCTATCAGCTCTATTCTGTCCATACCTCTGTCTTGAAGTTCTCTTCTCTCTGTGAGTTGTTGCTTCAAATTCCATTTTATCTCTACTCCCAGTTGTCACATTCTGCCCCCCCTCCCTCAACTCCAAACAGCTGTCAAGGACCACTGAGCATGGGACCCCACTGTGGTCCTCCTGGGACTGGATACAGCAGCTGGTCATTAACTTCCCACTTCCTAGTGGCAGGACAGAGTGACTGCATTTGAAGGTTTAGCACTGTGGTGTGCTCATTTTTAGCTCTTTTCCTATCACTCTAATTCCCTAATGATACAACACAAAACCATATTCAGATAAAACCCAAAGGGAGCATATGGTTCTCAGCAGTATGTCTTGAACAGCTAAGACTCTGGCATCAAATGAAACATCTGATGAAACCGTTGTGTTCTCTCACACACCATTTCCTCCTCCCCAGACAGCCGATTTCATTAGTGATTGTCCTTTACACTGGAACTCTGTTTGGTACTATTTACTCTGCCCCAGTTATTGTATAGATGTCCACAAATAACACATACTTGGCTAAGTGCAGAGGCCATTCCTAGCCTGGGGTTCTGTCCCTCCCCATTCCATCCTCCCCTAACTTCTTTGGGTAAGAAATAACCCTCTTTCTGCTGTTATCCGTATGGTATGGATAATCCTTTTTGCTGTAGATAGGAACCACCATCTGTGTATATGTTATGTGAATGCATGTGTTTAGAAATGCTAACGTGTCATAGGTTATGGGGGAAAGAACAAAAGAGAGTGACTTAGAGGGGCTGGAACAGTTAAACAAAAGAAGAAATACTAGTTAGACTGTGTGGTGTGTGTGTGTGTGTGTGTTTATGTCATGTTGCCTGGGTATGAAGAACAGAGGCAGGGTGAATGAAGGAAAAGTACAAGTAGAGCCAGGGATGTGTTGGAGCCAGCTTGAATGGGCTCACAGAGCTGATTGTTAAATTACTGGTGTGAGCATTTACATCTTGGAAACTGGGAAATGCTACAAATCTGGGCTTGATTTGTTTTTTTTTTAGCTGATTTTTGACTCTAGATTGAATAAAGTGATGGAAAAAATGTTGATAATGTGGATTAAAGTTAAAAGTGTGTCCTTCTGAGAGTCAGTTATTAAACATTTACTAGCACATTCCTGAGTAAGCACACTTGGGTGATTGTGCCAGGATCTGTGCATGGGGGTTGAATGCTGATGAGGGACCATGTGTCTGAGATATTCCAAGGGGGGAAGCAGGTATTTGTACCAGTTGGTACTAAAATAGACTCATGAATATTTTTTGGCTGTATGTGGGTATGTGCCTGTGTGTAAGAGATATGGGAGACAAAATTGCCTTAGGATGGGGAATGGGGAGAGAAAGGAAACATGTAAAAACTGTGAAGGACAACTATCCAAAGGTTTGTAGTTTGGAAGAGAGATTAAACTTGTTTCACTTGTCCTCTGAGGATAGAGCCAGGACCAGTGGATGGTGTTTTAAGGTATCATAGGTCTAGAACTGGAAGGGACCTCAGAGCTGGCTAGTCCAACCCCCTCATTTTAGACATAAGGAATTGAAGTCCGAGGATGTTAAGTGACTTGGTCTAATGTAGGTGTCAAGAGAGGTAGGATTTGAATATAGCTCCTCTGACTTCAGAGACGGTATTCTTTCCAATCAACCATTATGTGAGATTAATTAAATTGAAAGAGCTATCCTAAAATTGAATGAACTGCCTCACGATGTAAATTCCTTGATAGTATTCAGGTGGATGCTACATACTTCTTGGGGATTTTATATAAGGGATTCCTGCTTCAGGAAGAGGATGGTAAATGATTCCTGAAGTCTTTTCCAACTTTAAGATTCCATTCCATATTTAGAAGGGAGATAGTTCTTAGGTGACTAGTAGCAATACCTCACTCCCCCTAACCCTGCCCATCCCCAACCCAATCAAGATTCAGGTTGCCTCTTTGCGATGGCTCCTTCTCTATTTTTTACCTTTAAGGCTGCCCATGATTTAATTTTTAAACTAGATTTCACCTGTATAAAAGTCTTTTATCATTAAAAATAGGATAGCCCTATAATAGAACTATAGCTGGAAGGGACCTCAAAGATAATCTAGTTCAACTGCTTTGTTTTACAGAAGAGGAAACTGAGGCCCACAGAGGCTAATTGATTTGTTCAAGTTCACACTGTGAACTTGACTTTCCACTTTCCACTTTCATGCAGGAAATTTCTGTGAGTAAAGAACAAGAAAGCTGAAACTGCTGCTGCTGCAGCCTCAGGGCTCTGCCTGGGTTTCAGCTTGACTTTGAATTGAGTGTCAAATATGAAGAACTAAAGAGAAAGAAAGTTGCTTTCTAATTCATTTAATAAAAATAGTTCTTAACTCCTACTATGTGTATAGTGATGTACTCAGAAATGGTTCTATGGACTGAGGAGCTTAGAGAGAAAACTGTAACTGATGGCTATAGAGTCAGAAACGAGGTGGAAATAGGAAGAGATCATGCATATTTGAGGGGAGCTGAGAATGGCTAGATTCCAGCACTGGACAGAGATCAATAAGGAAATTTCTGAGTAAGGTCTTTCCCAAGCTGAACAACATTGGACTCTTTATCTGTTCTATGTACCTATAATTTGCCTACCTGTATGCTCTTTGCACCCTGACAATCTTCCCACTATATAGTAGTTCGTGTAGATTTGGAAGTATTTTAATTTGATTGGAAGTAATTTAATGGTCCAGATGTGGGGGAGGAAGTGAAGGAAGGGGTTGGATTGGATTATATATTATCACATTGAAATATGGTTCCCTTATCCCCTTAAATGAAACATAGTTCTAAAGACATGCAGCAGTACCATGATACCCCACTAATGAACTAAACCCAGCCAGCCAATCTAAGGTGAAAAGCAGTACATTTCCTATTCCTCTCTTAGTCCAGAACTCTGGTCAATGTATAAGCACAAGTCCTTGTTTCTTTGCTTATCTGTGATCTTTCATCCATGGGAAGTAGTGAACAGATGACTTCTGTCCTAGCACTTGGGCAATCACAGAAAGATACATATTCTGTATATGAAGGAAGGTTGTGTAGTAGTGGCTCAATTGGGGGATTCTGACAAATGGAGGACTGTTTTCACCCAGGCTATATTTATTTCCCTTTGGATTTTGTCAATGTCATGCACATAGAGCCTTGGTTGCTCTTCAGTGATGAAGAATAGTTGTGTTTACTTGTCTGTATATGTCTTACAAGATAACTACACAGTCTACTCAACCAGAAAGATTTTCGACATCTTTTCTGCTGATTGGCTCCATGATACCATATCTGCTATTCCAGTGGGACAGTAGGATTAACTGTTTCTCCCATTACCCCACAGAACTGTGGGCTTTCATATGTGCTGAACTTGAAGCCTCTATCTGGTACTAGGAGTTTTACCTGTCTCTTGAAGGTGAGGGAGAAGACTGTCTTTTCTCTTTAAACAGCTGGTCTGAGTGCAAAAAAGCTTGTCATTGTGGAAGGTTTGGAACATAAACAACAAAATTGTGGTCCTGAGGCTTTAGCACAAAAAGTAGCAGGAGAACAAATTTTTCTGTCCTCTTCCTTCTTGAAGCCTTTCTCCAGCCCTGGAATTCACACATTAGGCCTACCCTCTGCCCTTGTGGCTTCCTTCTCTGATTGGATGTTTCCTTCTAGACCAAGGTTTCTTCCTTCTATTTAAGAAAGACACCCAGACAGGCCATATCTCATTCCTCTCCAGGATGCACTTCAGACTTCCTCTACCATGCCCTTGGGCTGGCCCTTTGACCTCCTCCCAGTCCTGCTTTCAGCTTCCTTTTCTGTGTGTCTTCCCCCATTAGAATGTTCGCTTCTTTAAAGGAGGGATTTTTTTCTTTCTACTTGTATTTGTATTCCTAGTGCTTAGCATGTAGATTTAATACAAGTTAGTTGACTGATTGACAAATGACTAGTGGCCAAATCAGGAGCCCTCAGCTGTGGGCTCCCATAATTTTGTCATACTCTGCCATCCATGCAAGATCCCCCTCAACTCCTTGCCCAGATTGGGGGGTATTTAAGCATCCCCATAAGTGGTTACTTGCAACCAGATAGGCCATGATAAAGGTGCTTTCAATTAAGCTGTTATGCCTGACTTCAGAACATACTTTCTGTCAACATGCCCAAAGGTAAGTTGCATGGTCCACGGAAAAAGCATTGCAGTGAAAGTAATGAAATTTGACTTCTCATTCTTTCACTAAAATCAGCTAGTTGTGTGATTTTTGAGCAAGTCTTAACTTCTCTGTGTCCTAGTTTCATTATCTTTAAGATGGGGATAGTGCTATCTGCACTGTCAGCTTCCCAGAGTAACTGTGAACATCAAATGAATAAGTGCTTTTAAAAGGAGAAGAGTTCTAGAGAAATGGGAAGAGCTATTACTGACTATTCTATTGGCTTTGTTGATTTACCCACCATTGTGCTGGGATGACTGGCACATTTTTTTTTAATAAAAAGCTTCACACTAAATCTGAGAAGGCAGTTTCAAATATTGTGAGTTGGGTGGAACCCGATGGAAGACAGAAGCCCTGGCAGGAGGGCATAACTAAATCGAGTTGTTCCTAGATCCTATGTGTGGGTCAATGGTAGTGGTGGGGTGATCTGCTTCAGAGCTCCCCTTAGAAAGCTGAGGCTGATAGAGGTGAAAACACAAGAGGGCAAGAGTTAAGGATAAGTAGAGATCCTTGTCCTTTTACTGCCTGGGGTTTCATCTCTTTGAGGAGTGCAGGGGAGTGCTCTGTCTGCTGTCCTCTGCAGAACAATCCCTAAGGATGTGATAAGACCAATTAACCAGTCTCAAATCAACACTTAAGGAATCCTAAACATTTTGGCAGGGGTGTATGTGTGTGTAAACAACAAATAGACAGGAAGTAAGAGAAACAGGTCTCTTCAACCAAGGATCTTATGCTAAGAAACACTGACCACACTGTGATGTGAAAGCCCCTCTGTTCCTTCAGGTAGGAGAATCTATTTGAACTCCTCTCTGACTCTGGTCTGATACTTGGCTTCTCTTGTCTACACCCTAACCTTGAGACCAAGACCAGTGTGGCCTCAGGAACCACCAAGAAGACTACTTCATGTAGATATTGCACTGCCTTACTTAGATTACATTTTAGCTCATTTCTAGTTGTTAGGAACTAAAATCCTGGCAGTGTGATTCAGTGACATAACTAGGATGGGTTAACCAAAATTTTAGAAGGCATTGACAACACTCAAATTCTTTTAGTAGGTAGGAAAACTGTTAGCATTTAATTGTTAAGAATAATTACAAAAAATAGGAAGCTATTATCTGGCTTGCATTTCTGGCCACTAACTTATCCCAGATGAGTTTTTCCCAGTCCAGACCTACCCCATTCTGTTCCTTTCTCTGGTGGTAGCACTGGAAGTTCCATAATCTCTGACTTCTTCCTCCTAGAGATGTGTCTTTGAATCTCTCCCTGAATCACACCTACTGGGCTTTACAAATTGATTCGAAGACACCCTTCTTTCCACTTTCTTCAGGTGCATCTTGTGGAGCTTGCTGTGGTTAGTTTTCTTGTGATACAAATAATACATGAGAGACAGTGTGATACAGTCGATAGGGTTGGACATGGTATCAGGAAGACCTAAAGTAAAGACCTAGTTTCAAGTCCAGCCTCTGATATTTTTTTTTTAATTTATTTATTTTTAGTTTACAACATTCAGTTCCATAAGTTTTTGAGTTCCAAATTTTCTCCCCCTCTGTCCCCCCCACCTCCCTAAGATGGCATGCAATTTGATATAGGCTCAACATATACATTCACATTAAACATATTTTCAATTAGTCATGTTGCAAAGAAGAATTATAACCAGTGGAATGAACCACAAGAAAGAAGAAACAAACCAAAACAAAAGAGAGAGAGCAAATAGTATACTTTGATTCAGACTTGGTAATTCTCTCTTTGGATGTGGATAGCATTTTCCATCAAGAGCCTTTTAGAGCTGTCTTAGAACCTTGCATTGCTGAGAAAAGCCAAGTCTATCAAAGCTAGTCTGTGTAACCATGAGTAAGTCACCTAACTTCTCTGAGCCTTAGGCCACTAGACTCCAATCTATAGACTATTTGCAAACTGATTTAGGAACAAAATGTTGCATGTCATTTTTTATTTTGGCATTTCTGGTTCTCAGTGTTTTGTACTCAATAGTAGTAGTAAAAGTTTGCTGAAGTAAAAGTAAGGGCATCCTTTCTTATGGAATTCCATCTATTTTTCAAACAGCAGTTTTAGTTGAATAAAAATAATTTCTCTCACAAGCATTTAAAAATGTTTTATTGAAGCTTATTTACATTGCTGTCCTTTTCCAATGACCCACACACCTGATACATAAACAGAAAAGAATCCTTTGTCACAACAAAGAAGTACAAAACAAAACAATACTGAAGAATGGTTTAAAGAACTGGAGGGATATTCATCGCTAATGGATGGACTGTGGCAATACAATAAAAACAACCATATTGCCAAAATTTATTTACACATTTAGTTCTACATCAATCAAACTACAAAAAAGATACTTAGAACTCAATAAAATTATATTAAAATTCATCTGGAATAACAAAATATTTAAAATACTGAAAGAAATTATTTTAAAAGGTAGAAATGAAAGGGGAATAACATTCAGGCCTCAAACTACATTATAAGGCAGTTACTATTTTAAAAATTGCTACTGGTTAAAAAATAAAAAGGTAGATTAATAAGCTGACTTAGACCAGGAAGAATCAGAATTAATTGAACTAAAACACCAAGTGTTTAACAAACCTGAAAATATAAATTATTTAGGAAAGAACTCCTTACTTGACAAGAATCACTGGGAAAACTGGAAGTCAGTCTAGCTGAAATTAATTGTAAACCAACATGTTTACACATATGTCAAAACACAATAAATTCAAAATGGATATTTGATCTAATTGTTAAAGAACATGCCATAAAAAAATTAGAAGAGAAATAGATCATATACTTTTACATGGATATGGCTAGGGGGCAAATTACATAGTAAGGGCTTAACAAATGGTTTCCTTTATCCATCTCAGTCCACATTGGGGGGGGGGTGAGGAGCGCAGTGTCCCCAGATCTCAGAAATACACTTTTTAATATTTATTTTATTTATTTTCAGTTTTCAACATTCATTTCCATAAGTTTTAAATTTCCCCCCCCTCACTCCTCCCTCCCTCCCCAAGATGGCATGTAATCTGATATGTGCTCCACACATACATTCCTATTAAACACATTTTCACATTAGTCATGTTGCATAGAAGAAATATGCTTCCTATTGTCACCATATATGCTGTTTATGATAACCCCTCCCTCTTCTTGAAATTCATTTCTACAAATGCCCGCTTTCTTGTTGAAAGTGAGTGTAGGCCCATGGGATTGGGGGCTCTTGTTTAGGAACTTATCTGTGGGAGATACAGGGCTGATGACTAGCAGCAGAGGTCTCTAGAAGATGGAATCAAGATTTTAGCAGAGATTAGTCTTCTGGTATTTGAGCAAATTCAGAGCTGGGGAAAGGGTCCTGGAAATGAATAGACACAATGAAACAAAAGAGCTGGAAAAAAGTGGATACCAGCACAGGGTGGGTCAAAAAATGATTTGGAGCAAAGCACCCAAATACTAAATGGAACAGGAGATGGAAAGTTAATGGTCAGGAAACAAGATAGCCAGAAATACATAATAGTAATGGTAACCTATATTTTTTATAGCCCTTTAGGGCTTATGAAGTACTTTCATTGCAACACTTCCATGAGGTAAGTAGAACAAATATTATTATGTCCCATTTTAGGGGTTAAATGACTTGCCTAAGGTCACACAGCTAGGAACTTTCCAGAAGATATTTGAACCAAGGTCTCTTCTATCCCCAGGCCCAGCATTCCTTCCACTACAGCATGCCACTATATGGGGAAGCATGTCAGTCACAGTCAAGACAGGTTGCCTCATGACAAGGACCTTTATCTTATGCCTTCTTTTTGATGACAAATTGGGCCATGCCTACCTTTGAATTTAAAAGCAAATATTCTGAGAACTGGGCATCTCTATTTTTTTCAATTTACAAAACAAATGCTGGTATAATAATTCCAATTAAATAAGATTCACCCATAAGTTTTTTCCACTTTTATTACATTTGTTCAATTTCCAATCATTTGTTTTCTCTCTTTTCTACTTATACTCCACTCACGGGGCGGGGGGAAAATATAAAACCCTCATATCATATAAGCACAGTTAAATAAAACATATTGCTATGTTGGCTCCAAAATCACCAAACCGTGCATGCCCTCTGCCTCAGCAATAGCAGTATAAGGCAATGCCCCAAGGAGATCAAAGAAGGAAGAAAAGGACCCATATGTGTAAAAATACTTACAGCAACTCTTCTTGTAGCAACAAAGAACTGGAAACTAAAGAGGCACCCGGAAATTTGTGGAATGACTGGACTATAAATTGCTTTCCAGAATGGAATAATTATTGTTGAATATTATTCCTCTTTCTTCTTCCTACAATAGAATTCCATGTTGCTGTTCTCTCAGTTTGTCATCCTAAATCAATGACAGCAAAAAGGTCTGAAGAGGAGTGGAGATCTTCTAAAAGTCCTACCTGTGATGCTGTGCTTTAAAGGGATCTCTCTAGGTGGAGAAGTCTATCCTGAAGGTGAAAGGTGAGGAGGGGGTTATTAAATGTGGTTGCCTATTCGTTCTTCAGAGGCTTTTCCAAGCTCCAAGGTAGCCCGAAGAAGCTCATAGCTATGCTTCCTGAAATGCATGTGTTTCTTGAAAGATGGAAAAATGGGAAACTCTTCTTTGGTAGGAGGCCATTTTTTTTTTGCCCAAGTTGCCACCATTTGGGAATGAGGCCAAATGAGAAAATAAAATCACATTGTATGAGCGTTTTGCTTGTGTTCTAATCCACTATGATGGAGCAATTAATCAAATTTGTTGCCTGAAATTTTTCCCTGTTTTTGTTACAGTTGTTAATATTATTGACAAATAGAACTTTAAGTGGTTAGTGAACTTCTGTACTATACTATTCATATCATCTGAGGCAAGATGAATTAGATTTTCATTGTGTTTGTACGCAAAGATCAAGTGGACCAGAAAATCCCCACTGGTAAGAAACATATGCTCACTACAGCAATAGAAAAATAAGGCACTATGTGCTCAAAAGCAGAATGGCGACTATCTCCTTTAAGAGTTGTCTTGATAGCAACCAGCAGTTTTTGTCTTCATTCCTCTCTCAGATCCACTGACTCTCGAGACTTCTTTTATCACCATACCCCCACACAAGTATTTTTCCATTACCCCTTTCTGCTTCCTTTCCTATGTTATCTTCCCTTATTAGAATATGAGCTCCTTGAGGGTGGGAGTTGTCTTTCTTTATGCTTTTATTTGTATCCCCAGCTCTTAACACAGTTCCTGACACACAGTAAGCAATAGTAAATGCTTGTTGACTTAACTTGACTATATCTAGAATTGAAAAGAAGCTTAGAAGCCAATCTCTTCGTTTTATAGATGAGAAAATTTGAGATCCAGAGAGGTTAAAAGTCACATAGGTAGTAAGTGGCAGGTCTGGCATTTGAACTTAGGTCCCAGGTACGAGGAAAAGTACCCTGATTCCACAGGCAGAAGATTTGGGTTCAAATCCTACACCTGATGCCTAAGAGCACAGAGACAGCTGAAATTGTTTTATCTCTTGCTCACTTTTTCTGTTTTGGAGAAGTTGTGAGGATCAGAGAAAGCCTCTAGCCCTACATCTTGTTGGTCATGAGACCTGGTCTTCCAGGTTTCTCTTTGAAATCATCTTTTTCCTCACTTCTTACAGCACAATTGTGTTTCATCATATTCAGATATCACAATTTGTTTAAATTACAAGATCTTTCTATAACCATTGTCCTTTAGCCACACATCCTCCATTTTGTATTTGTGCTGTTGATTTTTTAGATTAAAATGTCAATTTTTGCATTTATCCACTTGCCTTCTTGCTCTTACTCACATGAGGGACTCCATCCTTTGGATTCAGATGTTTTCCTTGATTGCCTCCTATGTCTGGAATACTCTCCCTCTTTATTCCTGCCTTCTTGCTTCCTTAGCTTTCTACAAATCCCCAATAAAATCTCACCTTCTACAGTCCCCCTTAATGCTAATGTCTTCCCTCTTTTGATTATCTCCATTTTATCCTGTATGTAATTCATCTGTACGCAACTCATTTGTATATAGTAATTTACATGTTGCCTCCCTCCCCTTCTCCCCGCTCCCACCCCATAGTCTGTGAGCTAACTGAGAACAGGAACTGTTTCTTTTTCAGTGCTTAGCACACTGTCTTAATACATGCTTGGTCTATAAACCCTGTCCATACTGCTCATTTGGAACTTAATTCCTTTGGAGGTTAATTTTGTCGCATCATGAATCTGAAAGTGAATTTCACTGGCAACAATATTCATGATATATAGTTTTATTTCATTTCTCTCTGAAACTTCCTTATATCCCTGAGTTAGTTATCTTTTTATATATACATTCTGTCTCTTGAATTAGATAATAAGCCTCTTGAGGACAGAAATCTTGTATTTAATTTCTTTTCATTTCCCTCGTCGCTTTATATACAACATTCAACTCAAATGTTTGCTGACCAACGATATCTCTTTCACCTGTAATTTATTTCATATTCTTGGGGCTATAATCCTAGTTTAGGCTATGATTCCCTTTCACCTGGAATATTTTAATAGCCTCCTAATTCATTCCCCTCCACCCTTTTTCAATCCTTCCTCTATACTGCTGCCAAATTGATTTTGTTAATGCTCAGGTAGAGAGGCAATTGGGTGTAGTGGATAAAGTTGACTGTTGAGTCTGACTTCCAATACTTAATGGTTATGTGACCTGGAGGAAGTCACAACCATTCAGTGGCCCAGGCAACTCTTTAAGACTAAATTACAGAACAATTGCTGATCTACATTGGTGGAGAGATTTTCCTCATTGGGAGTTCTCAGTCTATATCAATGAAATCACAGGTCTGGACCAAAAATCATAGGTAGGGCTCCTTATAGCCTCCGGGATAAAATACTGAGGCCTCTGTGTGGCATTTAAAACCTTTCACAATCTGGCTCCATCCCACCTATTAACCCTTATTTAACTTGAACATTATCATTCCTCCTCATGCCGCCATGTTCAGCCAAAACGGCCTACTAGCCATTCTCTAAACATGCTTGACATTGCATTCCTATCTCCATGACTTTTCACAGGCTGTCCCTCTTGCTGGGAATGCTCTCTTTATGCACCATCAACTTTTTAATCCCTTTAAGTGTCAGTTCAGAGGCTACTTCCTATATGAGGCTTTTCTTTACTTTCCCCAATTACTTCATATATATGTACATATATGTATATACATATTTCACTTTTAAAAATTGTTTAATTTGTTTAATTTATGAAATAAAACATGCATTTTCATAACAGTAGAATAATAAAAAGATGATTGCACATGAAACTGCAATTCTATTATGTAAACTTGCTATTCCTTTTAAGTATATAATAAACTTATTGTGTAAATTTCTTTTTCTTTCTTTTTTTCTTCTCCATCCACTCCACCCCCTTCCCTAGAGATGGCTACCATTAGACCCAAATTCTTTGCTCTTGACTATCCATGTACATACTATATCCCTATCTGAGATTGTAAGTTTCTTGAAGACAGAGGCTATCTCACGTCTTTGTATCCCTAGCCCATGGTACAATGCTTGGCACATGGAAGGAGGTTAATAAATTCTTATGGAAATACATGAATTGAATTGAATTTTTCTAGGTCAGAGAGTATCAATGATAACATTTGCTTAGAACATTAGTGATAATATTTGCTTAGTTCATAGACCCAGCTCTGCTGGCAATCTTTCTCTTTATTAGAAATTCACCCAAATTCTTCTTTTTTGTACAAGATAATATATTCTGAGGGAAGTAAATCTTCATCTTGCCTGTGGTCCAGGGAGTGTAGATAAATGAGGAAGGGACTAAAAGGTATGTGCTGGGGAGAGGGCGGAGCAATTGCCCTAGGTACAAATCTTAAAGAGATGGAAAGAGCATAGAGGTTATCTATATTCCCTATCATACCTACATTCCCATACCATATACCCTCATTACCCTCAGGTAACTCAGGTGAAGTTTTGTCATTATAGGACCACTCAGTATGTGAGCAGTGTCCACCACTCTCTTTCAATCTGATACTTAGTAGACACAGTCTTAGGTCTGGATCATTCAGAATTTCCTGCCTGATTCCTGGACCAAAGCACAAGAAATATCTAATCCGCTTCCCAGCTTAGAGTGTAGTGATCAGTATAATGCAAATGATGATTGTATCATCTAGAGGATCTGCATTCCAATCCCACCTCTCGTGTTTTACCACCTTGGTGACTCTGGGCAAGTCACTTAATCTCACTCAACATTAGTTTCCACAATTGTAAAATGAAGGGTTGGTTTAGATTGCCTCTGAGGTAAGTGTCTTCTAGCTCTCCATCTCTGATCCTGTGATTTTTATTGTTTAGTTGTTTCAGTCATGTCTGACTCTTTGTGACCTTCATTTGGGGTTTTCTTGGCAAGGGTACTGTCCTGGTTTGTCGTTTCTTTCTCCAGCTCATTTTACAGATGAGAAGATTAAGACAAACAAGGTTAAATGACTTGCCCAGGGTCACACAGCTAATGAGAATCTGAGGCCAGATTGGAACTCAGGAAGATGAATCTTCCTGACTCCAGGCACAGAGCTCTGTCCACTGCACTGCTCAGTTGTCCCATGGTATTATTATATCTTGAATAGTTCTGTGTAGTAGCCTTTCTTCAATATGCTTACATCAAGAGAAAAGTTAGCAGCAGAAACCTGATGACCACATTCTCTGACATCTCTATCTTCTTTCTCTTTACTAGTATCTGTTTAGAAGAGTTCTAATGATTAATGACATGGTCTGGTATCCTAGCTCCTGAAAAGCATATCTATTCTTTTATAAGGCAAATTTTTGTTGCTTTCTGTATTAAAGAGCCTCAGTCTATGAATGAATGAATTCATTTCATCATTGGAAAGGATTTCATTTCAGGGTGCTGCTGCCTATTTTAGTGCAGAGAATGTTTTCCTTCAGTGAGTTTCCCTGCAGAATAACAAGTACAGGCTTCACAAAATGTGTGCTTTGAACTTCTCTTATGTATATACTTTGAATGATTTGTTGCCACTGCTATTTGTGCATGGAACATATCCCCTCCAATAACAGCAATAACCATCCACACTTCTGTTGTTTTCTGATAGTCCTGCAGAATTGTTATTTTAAGCTTATTCCAACTTTACAGATAAGGAAGATGATATAACTTATTCAAGGTCAGATATAGGAAGGAACACAGTCCTCTTCTAACTCAGCATTCTCTCCTTCCCTCTCTCGCTGCCACATTAAATCTACTGGAGAACAACCTCTAGGTTCAGATTCTTATTCAGGACTCTGTGATGGGATGTTGAAGAAGAGACAGCAGGATTAAGGAGGATCAAAAAGGGCTAATGAGCATTGTGAGTAAGAACCTGAAGACAGGTATGCAAGAAAGAAAAGGAGAAGGTAGTTGGCAAGGCCAACTATGTGAGGAAAGGGAAGTAAACAGTTGGTAAATTAAACAAATTAGTAATTTTGTAGTAAAATAGATTAGAAGTTAGTTATAAAAGGCAAAGAAAATAGCATGTGACTCTAATATTGCTATCAGATAGAGGAAAAGAAGTTACTGCATTTTTTAAATTAATATTTTTCCCCAATTACATGTAAAGATAAATTTTAACATTCATTTAAAAAATTTTTTTGAGTTCCAAGTTCTCTCCTTCCCTCCTCCTTTCACCCCTCCCTGAGATAGCAAGCAATTCTATATAGGTTGTACATGTGTGATCACGCAAAACATATTCCCATATTCGTCGTGTTGTAAAAGAAGACACAGACCACAAAAGAAAAAAAAAAGTGAAAAATAGTATGCTTTGATCTGCATTCAGACTCCATCAGTTCTTTCTCAGGATATGAATAACATTTTTCATCAAGAGTCCTTTGGAATTGTCTTAGATCATCGTATTGCTGAGGATAGCTAAGTCATTCACAATTCATCATCATACAATATTGCTGTTATTGTACACAGTGTTCTCCTGGTTCTGCCAACTTCACTTTGCATCAGTTTGTGTAAGTCTTTCCAGGTTTTTCTGAAACCATCCTGTTTGTTATTTCTTATAACACAATAGTATTCCATTACAATCATATGCCACACCTTGTTCGTCTATCACCTCAATTTTCAATCCTTTGCCACCACAAAAAGAGCTGCTATAAATATTTTTGTAAGTATATATATGTATATATAAATATTTTCCTTTTCCTTTTTTAATCTCTTTGAGTTACAGACCTAGATCAAAGGATGTGCACAGTTTTATATCCCTTTGGGCGGAATTCCAAATTTATTGCAAAATTTTCCGTGTTTTCCATACTGATTTAGATTCTTGTTTTTTTTTTTTTTTAACTATCTATGGATAGTCAGTCACATCTTACCTTCTTTGTTCTTGTTGTTCAGTGGTTTTCAGTCATGTCCTACTCTCTGTGACCCCATTTGGGGTTTTCTTGGCAAAGATCCTGGTGTGGTTTGCTATTTCCTTCTCCGGCTTGTTTTATAGATGAGTAAACTCAGGCAAATAGGATTAAGTAACTTGCCCAGAGTCATACACCTAGGGAAGTGTCTGAGGCTGGATTTGAACTCAGGTGTCCCTCACTCCAGGCCTGACACTCTATCCCCTACACCACCCAGCTGCTCATCTCATCTTCTGAGTGCTTCTTTACACCTTCACAGCCCTTGAAAGCCATCATGATGCTTGTTTTCTTCAAACTTTGCCAACCCAAAAACCTCAGAAAAAGAAACGATGCACCAGATATAGAGTAACTAAAGTTAGGTCCATAAGATTAGAAGAAAGGAATATCACAGAGGATAAATTTCCTTACAAAACAGCATTGAAATACTTAAATACTTAGAGTTCCTTCCCACTGTCTCCTCTCTACTGCGCAACCAATGATACACATGAGATATAGTCAGGACAAGCAAGCTTGCACACTTGTTCCTCAGGATCCAGCTGTGGAAGTCTTTACCTGGTCCCCCACATAGCAGTGATAGGATAGAGTGCTGAGTTCAAATCCTGTTTTAGACATTTACTAGCTGTGTGACACTGGCCAAGTAAGTCATTTAACCTCTCTCTGCCTCAGTTTCTAAAATTGTAAAATGGGGATAATCATAACACCCACCTTCCAAGATTATTGTGAGGCTCAAATGAGATAATATTTATAAAGTGATTAATACAGTGTCTGTCACATAGTAGGTGCTTCATTGATGCTTATTCCATTCCATTCTAATGATTTCATCTAAATGAGCAGTATGCTGGTAAATGTTTAGTAACCAGGCTCTCTGGGGGGTGGGGAGGGGAAGCATGAACATCCACTTTTAAATTTAATCTTCATTTTTTACATTTTTTTAAGTCTAGTCAATCAACAGAACAATAAATTATGCCCTGATTTGTAAGGATTTTGATTTCCTAGGCTTAAATGGTGACTTCAAAAATTTAACAATGACTTTCACATTGGAGCTGACTCCAGCATACCTCTGTTCTGAACCCATTACCTCTTACCCACAAAGAAGCAGAAGATAATAATTCTTCCCAGGTCTACAAAAGAACAGGAAATGAATTGTAGCAAATGGGGAGAAAGAGCTGGCCAGTGCAGAGTATAATGTATAAGGCAGGACAGGGCTAGCTAGAGAGGAAGAAGCCTCTATGCTTGAAATAAAGTGAAAGAAAACCTGGGTAGGGCCAGTATTTCCCTCACCCTTCCCAAATTTACTTGAGCAGGAATATCTGCTGAGTCCCTTAATCCTCCAAGTTCAAGAAGGCCAAGGATGCCAGACTTTTGGGGATCCATGCAGCATGGAGTAGTAGCGGAAGGCAGGAAAAGGACCAAAGAGTGAGAATAGAAGTCAGAGGACCAGTAACTGGAAATTTAAGAGAAAAGCTGAAAGAACAAAAGTCCATGTGGAAAGGCAGACAAACCATTAAAACATCTCACAAACACAGGATATAGTAACTCAAAGAAACCACAAATTTTTTTCTTTTATTTCTTTAATATAGTTAGTTTTCAGCATTGATTTTCACAAGAGTTTGAATTACAAATTTTTTCCCCATTTCTACCCTCCCCCCCCACTCCAAGATGGCATATATTCTGGTTGCCCCGTTCCCCAGTCAGCCCTCCCTTCTGTCACCCCACTCCCCTCCCATCCCCCTTTCCCTTCTTCTCTTGTAGGGCAAGATAAATTTCTACGCCCCATTTCCTGTGTATCCTATCTCCTAGTTGCATGCAAAAACTTTTTTTTTTTGTTTTTGAACGTCTCTTTTTAAAACTTTGAGTTCCAAATTCTCTCACCTCTTCCCTCCCCACCCACCCTCCCTAAAAGGCAAGCAATTCAACATAGGCCACATGCATATCATTATGTAAAACCCTTCCACAATACTCATGTTGTGAAAGATTAACTATGTTTTGCTCCTTCCTAACCTATCCCCCTTTATTGAATTTTCTCCCTTGACCTTGTCCCTTTTCGAAAGTGTTTGTTTTTGATTACCTCCTCCCCCTGTCTGCCCTCCCTTCTATTGTCCCCTTTTTTATCTTCTTCCTCCTTCTTTCCTGTGGGGTAAGATACCCAATTGAGCGTGTATGGTATTCCTTCCTCAGGTCAAATCCAAGGAGAGCAAGATTTACTCATTCTTCCTCACCTGCCCCCCCTTCCCTTCCTATGGAACTACTTTTTCTTGCCACTTTTATGCGAGATAATTTACCCTATTCTATCTCTCCCTTTCTCCCTCTCTCAATATATTCCTCTCTTATCCCTTAATTTGATTTTTCTTAGATGTCATCCCTTCATATTCAACTCACCCTGTGCCCTCTGTCTATATATATATATATATATATATATCTATATATATAGATATATAGATATATAGATAGATAGATAGATATAGGTATCTATATATACACACCTACATATATACATACATAGACACACACACACACACACATATACATGCATATTCCTTTCAGCTACTATGATACTGAGGTCTCATGAATCATACACATCATCTTTCCATGTAGGAATGTAAACGAAACAGTTGAACTTTAGTAAGTCCCTTATGATTTCTCTTTCTTGTTTACCTTTTCATGCTTCTCTTGATTCTTGTGTCTGAAAGTCAAATTTTCTATTCAGCTTTGGTCTTTTCATTGAGAAAGCTTGAAAGTCCTCTATTTTGTTGAAAATCCTTATTTTGCCTTGGAGTATGATACTCAGTTTTGCTGGGTAGGTGATTCTTGGTTTTAATCCTAGCTCCATTGACCTCCAGAATATCGTATTCCAAGCCCTTCAGTCCCTTAATGTAGAAGCTGCTAGATCCTGTGTTATCCTGATTGTATTTCCACAATACTAGAATTGTCTCTTTCTGGCTGCTTGCAGTATTTTCTCCTTGACCTGGGAGCTCTGGAATTTGGCAACAAATAGGAGTTTTCTTTTTGGGTCTTTTTGAGGAGGCGATCTGTGGATTCTTTCAATTTCTATTTTGACCTTTGGATCTAGAATATCCAGGCAGTTCTCCTTGATAATTTCTTGAAAGATGTTATCTAGGCTCTTTTTTTGATCATGGCTTTCAGGTAGTCCAATAATTTTAAAATTATCTCTCCTGAATCTATTTTCCAGGTCAGTGGTTTTTCCAATGAGATATTTTACATTGTCTTCTATTTTTTCATTCCTTTGGTTCTGTTTTATAATATCTTGATTTCTCAGAAAGTCACTAGCTTCCACTTGCTCCAATCTCATTTTGAAGGTAGTATTTTCTTCAGTGGTCTTTTGGACCCATTTGGCTAATTCTGTCTTTCAAGGCATTCTTCTCCTCATTGGTATTTTGGAGCTCTTTTGCCATTTGAGTTAGCCTATTTTTTAAGGTGTTGTTTTCTTCAGTGTATTTTTCAGTATTTTTTTGAGTCTCCTTTAGCAAGTCATTGACTTGTTTTTCATGGTGTTCTCACATCATTCTCATTTCTCATCCCAATTTTTCCTCTACTTCTCTAACTTGCTTTTCCAACTCCTTTTTGAGCTCTTCCATGGCCTGAGACCAGTTCATGTTTTTCTTGGAGGCTTTTGATGTAGGCTCTTTGACTTTGTTGACTTCTTCTGGCTGTATGTTTTGGTCTTCTTTGTCACCAAAGAAGGATTCCAAAGTCTGAGTCTCAATCTGTGTCCGTTTTTGCTGCCTGGCCATGTTCCTAGCGAACTTACTTGACCCTTTAGTTTTTCGTCGGGGTATGACTGCTTGTAGAGTAAAGAGTACTTTGTTCCAAGCTTGAGGGGATGCACTGTTGATTTCAGAGCTATTTCTATACAGCCGGCTCTGCCACACCAGCACTCCTCCTTCCCCAGGAACCACCAACCCGGACCTGACACAAATCTTAAGCAGGCTCTGCACTCCTGCTCTGATCTGCCCCTTAATTCCTCCCACCAGGTGGGCTTGGGGCTGGAAGCAACTGCAGCTGTAATTCTGTAGCTGCATCACCCCCGCTTCCTCCATGGCAGTGGCTGAACTGTGAATTTTCACTCTGTCCCCTGCAGCTTTTCCTACTAACCTTCTCTGTTTTCTTTGGTGTTTGTGGGTTGAGAAGGCTGGTAACTGCCACAGCGCACTGATTCGGGGCTCTTGGGCCTGTTCTGCCTGGCTCCTGGTCTGGTTGGTCCTGCTGCCATCCATGCTGGGCTTCGCTCCCCTCTGCTCCATGTACAATAGACCCCATCCAGTGACCATCCAGGCTATCCTGGGCTGGATCCTTGCTTCCCTCTGCTATTTTGTGGGTTCTACAGTTCTAGAATTTGTTCAGAGCTATTTTTTATAGGTTTTTGGAGTGACCTGGTATGTTGGTAAGAAAAATGGCCTTTGTTTTCTTCGAGTAATCCTTACTAGGTGCTAAGCCCCAGGCCCAAACCCCTATTAGGTGTAAAACCTTAGCGGGTGTGGATTGGCAACTAAGGTGGGGCCCAAGGTGGGGCTAACTCCAGGGAGGGCCTAGTTAACATGTCTGGGAGAGCAGAGGCTTTTAGACCATGTGGGTTTAAGTCCGCCTCTTTGTGATGATTTTAGGTCACGTGGGTGAGTCACATGTGTGACTCACCCCTGACGCTGAAAAAGATATAAAAAACCAGGGGTTGGCTGTCTGTTCTTTGGAGCTCTTTGCCTCAGCAGTGGTGGCGTGTGACTCTGGACTAGCCCTTGTTCTGAGCTCCTGGGCTGAACCTAGGTGTTGGTAACTATGAATTGTATTGGGTCTGTCTGTTGATATTTGTAATTTGTTTGTATTTTGTTCTGAAGTTCAGGGTGATGGCTTTTTCCCCTGAACTAAGTGAATGCTGTCTGTATGCTGGATTAAAGTAAGCTTGTCAACCCCTTCTTTCCTTGTTAAGCAGATCAAAAGAACCTGTGCTGTTGGCAGCTTTCCGGGTGCTGGCTGTGGGTGGATCTTACACCCCCACAGAAGCTGCTAGCCGGTTTGTTGAAACACCTGGAGGGGAGCTCATGCAAGTCCCTGCTTTCCAGTCGCCATCTTGGCTCCGCCCCCACCTACAAAGTCATTCTACAATGTTGAGCCCAGATGTAATCCAATCAATTCAAAGTACCCTGTTTATAGCAGCAATTTAAGAAATACTTGATATGTTTAAAAGGACATTGATAAACTGGAGACGATCAAAGGAGGGTAACCAGCATGGTGAATACCTTGATAAGAAGATCAGCTAAATGGACTGGGTATGTGTAAGCTGAAAAAGGAAAGATTTCAGGGTAGAGATAAAGGAGGACATAGTGGCTGTCTTCAAGAATTTTAAGAGTTGGAAAAAGGATTTGGCTTGACTCCAGAGGACAGAATCAGGGGCATGGATAAGTTTGCAAAGAAGTAAATTTAGGTTTGATGACAGGAAAACAAAACAAAACAAAATAAAAACAAAACAAAAAACACAAAAAACAAAACAAATCGAGTTGTCCCAAAGTGGAATGGGCTGTTTGTTAAGAGGAGCTGTGGGCTTCTCTTCACTGAAGGCTCTTAAGTACCAGTTGGATGATGACTTGTCCTCTATGTATAGCAGAGATTTCTTTCAGGTATCAGCTGGACTAGATACCTGCTGAGTTCTCTTCTAACTCTCAAATTCTGTCATCCTGTGGGTAGAAGGCTATGAATTCCATGAAGATAGTGACCATATCTTTTTTCAGTCTTTGCATTTCTTCTAGCTCCTAGCACAGTGTTCTACACATAGTAGTCACTTAGTGAGAGAAACAATTATTCCTCTCTGATATTAATAGGCAATTATTAAAATTGGGGAGATCCAAGGTTTTTTTCCTGTCCTATTTTCTTGTCCAAAGCCCAGTCTCTCAAGGACAGGGCTAAGGGAAGATAGAATTAACTTTCTCCTCAATCCGGTCAGACTTCATCCAACCTTACAAGGAATCTAATCTAAGGTAAATTTCTGTCCTTTGTGTTCCACTCAAGCAAGTTGGGTGGAGGTCAATCCTTTGTCTAGGGCTGGGGGTGGTCTGGGTGTAGAGATAGTCTCTTTATCCAAAGGTGATATTCACTCTTCCAGTCCCTCTTTGGAGTGAGCCTACTTTTCTTTGTAAAGTCCACCTCTCGTTAATTGTTAACCAGTCAGAGTGGATTGCCATCCTCGGGAGCACCACTTTTCCAAGGGTATTTAAATGGTGAGTCCACTGCCATGATGGTCTTTGGTCCAAGAAAGAGATGGCTAAATGACCATTCCTTTTATTAATAAAATGCTAGCCTTATTAATAAAAATTACTAATTGCCCAGAAACTATGTCTCTTGAACTTTTTAAATGTCACATTTGAAAGTAGTTGTTGACGTTAACATTTTATTAGAATAATCTTGAGAAGGAGCAGGTTATAGAAAAAGTGGAGAGACCAGTTAGGAGGATATTGCACTAGTCCAGGTGAGAGATGATAAGGGCCTGAAGTAAGGTGATAGAGATGTGAGTGGAGAGAATGGAGTGGATGTGAGAGATCTTGTGCATTACTACTTGCCTGGGATGCTGCATAGGGGCATCCTGTTTCATAGAGCAGGACTCTATGATGCTATAACTAGGAGTCAGAAGATTTAATTCTAGACCTGTCTGACACTTCCTAGCTGTGAACCTCAGACAAGTCACCTAATCACTCTTTGTAAAAGTAAGATAATGCATAGTTCACACCCTGCCTATCTTTCAGGGTTGTTGTAAAGATCAAGTGAGGTCTTAGAAGCATAGTTTTATTCCCTGGAAACGACCTTAGAGGAAAAAGGAGGGAAGAGAATAAGCATTTATATAATACCAACTATGGCCAGGTACTGTTTATTTCACATATATATATATATATATATATATATATATATATATATATATATATATATATATATATAAAATATGTGGTGCCATAATATATTACATATGCTATTTTATAGTATAATATGTTAATATTATCTTGTTTGAGCCTCACAATAACCCTATGAAATAGGCGGGATTGTTATCCCCATTTTACATTGAGGAAAATGAGGTAGAGGTTAAGTGACTTGCCCAGAGTCACACAGCCATCATGTCTAAGGCTGGATTTGAACTTAGTTCTTCCTGACTCTAGGCCCAGCTTCCTTAGAGGTCATTTAGTGATTTAGTCCAACTCTGCCCCCACCTTTTTTTTTTATAAATGAGGAACAGAAAAATGTTATAGAAGATCAGTGACTTATCCAAGGTCACACAAATTCCTTTGGATGTGGCTATCTAGGTTTTGGTTGTTGCTTAGCTATGGAGTAGTCATGTCAATAAATCCTTTGTTCCTTATACCTGGTTAAACAAATAATCCAAAAATGCCAGGAAGAAGAACAGAGAATAAGGGGGGACAGAGAGGGACAGGGTAGATGTAAAAAAATACAAGAGACAACAGCTCTTTCAAGACCTCAGTGCCTCCCTGGCCCCACAAGGGGCAAAAAGCAGAGCTAGGATTTGAACCCAAGTCATTTGGCTCCAAAACTAGGGCTCTTTTCAGCCTCACCCTGGGACAGATAACCAGATAGAAGATACGAATGTGTTTTAAGCCCCTGTGTGAATATCAACATTTCCCTCTTTAGGGCTGGCCTCAACCAGCCACTCAGCAAGGTGCCATCCCCATGGTGTGACATAAAGAGCACAAGGTCATTAAGACTCTGAAGGCAGCTGTTAAATTGAAAACATCCCATGGGAGGAGAGTGATGCTGAAAACTAGGACAAATGTCGCATTCTTCACAGTTTCACCAGGAGCTCCCAGGGAACTATCTCCTGATTGCATGGGAGTCTGATGTTTGGCATTAGCAATTCCAAAGAAATAGCTTGATCTCCCCTGTGAAAGGCAGAAGAGGGAGGTTCTGGCAGCCTCTCCACTGGGTACTGTCAGGATGCCAGACCTTGCCTCTTTAGTTCAGGGTTGTGATGCACAGAGCCTGGATGGCCAGTAGTAACAATAGACAGAAAGCTGTGGAAAAGCGGCTGCTCTGGGTATTGCTGGAGATCTTGCCAGTCTTAGCCAAGGATTACTCTGAGCTCACAGCCCAGGGCCTTCTCAGTCATCTGACAAAACTCAGAAGACATACACAAATCACTACACACCCGGATTGGGTTCAGAGTGTTGAACTGTATCTGATTTCAAATTGCTTGTAGTAATTTATATCCCAAGATAAACACATTCTTATAAAAATGGAGGAGAAAGAACAAAGAGAGATTTATTGAATGCTTGTATTCAGTGAAAGAAGGGAGCCCCCAAACCCTCACTTGAGAGGTCCTCTGTACAGAAGCAGTATAGGGCAAAAAAGGGGAATGACACAGTTAGAAGATATCTGGGAATAAGTCCAACCTGGGCTCTGGCACAGGGCTGGACAGCAGGCGTGGAGATCATGTCAGAGTCACAGTGTCCTGGTGATGGGTTGGGTCTAGGGCTCAGTGAAGCTTGGCCAGGGAAGGGGAAGCTGGCCAAAATATTCCCTTTGGGGCTTGGGTTATAAACCCAACTCCCTACATGGTGCAATAGGGAAATGTAAACATGTTGTACAGAAGTGGTCCCCTTGGCCAACAAGGGCCTGAATGAACATTAATAGCTGTGGGAGGCTCCCTGGTGGAGGTTTTAGCTTGAGTTTTCTCTTTCGGTTAAAGTTTGGAGTTTCATTTCCGTTTACGGTGGGAAGGGTTTCTTCACTGAGGACAGTATCCTTGTGTTTCGGTCTTCTGTTTTATTTTTACATTTAGGTTTGTTTTTGTGTTTTTCCCAGTTTACAGTTTGTGACTGAATGAGCACAACCTTGGTCGACTAAGCCAGTGTACTGCCCAGAGTAGCTCTTGGGATTGCCCCTGCAAAATCCCCTTTTCCTTTTGCTCATATTCACTGCAGCCATGATTTGGAGTTAGGTTTCTGCTCTGAGCTTTGTACTGAGCTTGCCAAACAAAGCTTGGGTTCTTTTCTAGGTTGGTTTCTCTTTTTTCATTGCTCTCTAGTTTCTGGCAGTGCCTTTGAAAAGCCAGTGACTTGGTCTTAAAAAGCATACCACTAATTGCCCACTTTCTAATTCCGGTTTCTTCCCTCCTCTCCTTTGGTTGTGAAAGGAGCAATTTCAGTGAATAGGCACAGAGGTTTTTTTTTTTATAATAATATCTCTTTAAGTGAATTCTCTATGAATTTTGTGTTTGTGAAAGATGAGCTGCTACCCTGTGGACTTCCCTCGCTTGCTGTGTGATAAACACATTTTCATTCTCTTTCTATTTCCAGTGTGAATGATGTTTTTAAGTGGTTTGTCCTGGAAGAGGTATGATAGACTCTTTTGGAAATTAATTTCTGATATAAATTAAGATCTTTTAAACTTTATAACCTGCACCTTGTAAATGCAATAATCTGTAGCAATTAGATGGCATAGTGGATAGAGTGCTGGACTTTGGTGGGAGTGAATCAGGAAGACCTGAGTTCAAGTACTGCCTCATAACTGTGTGACTTTGGGTAAATCACTTAGACTCAATTTCCTCCTCTGTAAAATGAAGATGATAAAGGTTCCTGCATCCTGACAATCAGATAAAATAACATATTTAAGGTGCTTTGCAAACTTTAAAATGCTATATAAAAACTAGCTATCGTAATTATTGTCATCATCATAATTATAATAACATTAATTATTACCAGAAGTAACTTGCAAATTTTATTGGTTGCTTAGGGAAATTATTTGTACTTAGAGTAAATGGATCTCCATTTTCGCTAGAATATATACTTCATTTCCTGATTCAGAATGCAGCCTTTCCTTGTCTTCCTGCACTTCACCCTTCTTATCTGTGTCTTTCTAGAAATCCTTCATAGAACATCCATATAATGAACTGGAAGGTCTTTCTCTCATTCTTTTTTTGGGGGAGGGGGAAAGGCAGGGCCATTTAGTTTAAGTGACTTGCCCAAGGTCACACAGCTAGTAAGTGTGTCAAGTGCCTGAGGTCATGTTTATTGGGATGAAATGTCAGTTTCTACAAGCCTCAGTTGGGATATGAGAGTTAAGAGAGTATGTGCTGTTCTAGTCTTTTCTAAAATAGAAAACTGAAAGGAAAATTTTGATTAGGAGGTAATACCCATGAAGACTCATACTACTGAGGTAGAGCTATGTGACTATTGAACTGTTTTGTTTACATTCCGACATGGAAAGATGATGTTTGTAATTCATGAGACCTTTCTCAGTTTCAGGGTAGTTGAAAGGAATGTACAAGACAGAGAGCACAGGGTGAGTTGAATATGAAGGGATGATATCTAAAAAATTAAATTAAATTAAAGGGTGAGACAGGAATCTATTGAGAGAGGAAGAAAGGGAGAGACAGAATGGGGTAAATTATTTCACATAAAAGTGGCAAGAAAAAGCAGTTCTGTTGGAAAGTAAGAGGGGGGAATGAGTGAATCTTGCTCTCATCAGATTTGACTTGAGGAGGGAATAACATACACACTCAATTGGGAATCTTACCCCACAGGAAAGTAGGAGGAAGAGGATAAGAAAGGAGGGAAGATAGAAGGGAGGGCAGATGGGGGAGGAGGTAACCAAAAGCAAACACTTTTGAAAAGGGACAGGGTCAAGGGAGAAAATTGAATAAAGGGGGACAGGATAGGATGGAGGGAAGTATAGTTAGTCTTTCACAACATGGCTATTATGGAAGTGTTTTACATAATGATACATGTGTGACCTATGTTGAATTGCTTGCCTTCTTAGGGAGGGTGGGTGGGAAGGGAAGAGGGGAGAGATTTTGGAATTCAAAGTTCTAAAAGCGGATGCTCAAAACAAAAAAAAGAAGTTGTTTTTGCATGCAACTGGGAAATAGGATATATAGGCAATGGGATATAGAAATCTATCTTGCTCTACAAGAAAGTAAGGGGAAAGGGGATGGAGGAGGGGAGTGGGGTGACAGAAGGGAAGGCTAACTGGGGAATTGGGCAATCAGAATATATGCCATCTTGGAGTGGGGGAAGGATAGAAATGGGGAGAAAATTCATTCATAACTCAAAATCTTGTAGAAATCAATGTTGAAAACCAAAAATATCAAATAATAAAGAATTAAAAAAAAGAATTAGAGAGGAAAACACTGGGTGACTGAGGAAAACAAAAACAAAACCAAACAACTCCAAAAGGAGTTTTTGAGGAAATTCCATAGACTCTAAGATTAGGAATAACAATGTGTTAGAAAGACATAGCCTTTTCAAGCTAGGGGAATAAAACCAGGGTTCACTCACTAAGTGATTGGTAACAACTAAAGATCAGTGAATAGAACACCTAATTGTACCTAGATGTTTGCTTTCTTTTAAACCATGTTCCCTACGATTATTTAATTTCCACATTATTGCTGGACTTAGCTGTTTTAATAAAGTATTACAGCATTTTAAAATATTGAATGGAAAAGTATGTTAATCTATCTTTCAGTACATCTGAAGCTTGCCTTTATTGACCACTAACCACATAAATAAGATACCGCCTTTTACCCGGTGTCAGTTTACCCTAATTGCAGAAAAAGTAGCCTGAAGGAAATAAATGTACTTAAGTGCTAAACTTTCAAACTTAAATAGGTAACATGATAACATTTACATCCCACACAGTTAGACTGATGTTTCTTTGTCTTTTCTTGGGAGAATACTATACCTAAAAGACAGAAAGTAGAGAGTGTAGGCCATTTATGAAGAAGGAAAAAAAACATCTTTTCCACAACAGTTAATAAACATTGACCACAGAATCCTCTGAATACCTCTGTGATGTGAGGTAGGAGACAGTATAATTCCACATTACAGTTAACTTCTGCTTTCCTATGATACCTCAGCCTCATGTTTTAATAACACAGTCAGTTCAGCACAGTTTCAAAAGATCCAGGATTATTAAATGGCTGCAGAAAACTTAATAAATTGTTACATAGGTATAACTAATATTTATACAGTCATACTGAGATGTGTCACAAAACCTTTAGAAGAGCATCTAATAGCTATAGCAGACTTAGAATCAAGTACATGGAAAACAAGGTTGAAATGGTTGTAGCTGCCATCCAGTTAAATTTTTTCTTTGAAAAGCTGTGTGGAGTAGGATACCAAAATGAAGAAAACTTAAATATAATAGGATGGGTTTTTCATAATATTTCATAATTTTCATAATAAAAATCACCTAACCAGGTTTATGTGTTGTTATTCCCATATTTCTGTGGCCCTTATATCAGAGACTCCTACCTAACATGAAGGGCTTAAGAACATTGTGAAGGCGGAAGATAAGGGAGAGAGGAGGAGACCCTCTCATAAATTGGACATTTTCCTTCACACAGGGAAACCTGAGAATGTATATAATTCTTCCAAGGGTGGCCATCACTCCCCACTCCCCATCTCCACTGCCTTTACAGGAACTCAGTTTCACAAGGCACCAAATATAGAGGAGGTTTTATCGCTGCCAAAAGAATGTGTCCTGGACCTCACAGACAATCAAGAGAACATATCTACTTTACACTAAGCCCATGTGTCCTTCCAGAAGTCCATATAGTCCTCATTTCTTACAATGTCATCTTAGGCAAGGCCTCCAGAAAGGGCAAAGACAGATCTTTTCCCTTCACTGTGCATCATGCCCCACCCAAAGGTAAAGAACTTGAGATTCACTAGAATGTCAAGACTTCCCACATTCTAGTGAGCCAAGTTTTCTCTAAGGACCCATACTGTTCATGTGATTTGCAGCAATGCTCTGGGTAAGGCCCAAGCAAGGGTCAAGTTCCAGGTTTTCTTATCATTCTCTGGAATGGCTCTGTCTCCCAGTCACTCACTGCTGTGGCTTTATTTTCTTTCAGTTTTTTTTTCTTGCTGTGGAAGGAAGCATTTCTTCCCACAGATATTATCCAGCACTTGCTTTCAGAGTAGATGCCTATAACTCAGAGCCAGAAGGAGCGAACAATTGCTACCTTTGAAATCTAGGAAGATTTGCATTTATTACAAATTTTACACCAACTATTTATTATACTTTGGAAGCATGTGCAGATAAGTGAAATGAAAGGAAAATGTTTCAGAAAAAAATCAAAATATTATGGAAGGAATCCAGAAATTTTATAAATGTTCTTTTTCATTTGAATAGTAATTGCAATCTGAAATGATGTGAAAAGAGTGTGCTGAGGAGGAGCCAATCAAAGTTGTCATTGTCAACCAAGTTCGAAGATGAGGTCTTTGTTCTGATGTTTATGGTGGGTCCTTGATGGCTGTGAACTTTCTTTCCCCTGAGTGCTTATTGGTTCATTGACACCGCCTATTGGGCTATATGCTAGGAGTATGCCTTTAAAAAGAAAAGCTAGAGACAGATATCCAGAGCTGAGAAATGCCAATGTGAGAGGAGGATCACTCATACAAGCTCACTCAAACTTGGTGCTTTGGAGGGGAAGACTGCCCATCTGTGAGGTCCCTCTAAGGAACCATATATCCCCATATTTGGACTAGGCCAAACCAGGCATGGCAAAGGCATGAGCTGGCAGCAGTGGAGCAGCAGAGGTGGAGGCACAGAGGAGTTTCCAGACAAGCTGATGAATTGGAAAACTAGATAATAAGGAGACCTTAGACCAAACTGGAGTTGCAACTGAGAAGCAGGAAAGGGCAGAGCTAAGATGCGCAATAGTAAACCCAGATCTTCTGCACTTGTAACGTGAGTCGTGTGGACTGTGCAGCTCTGGAGGGGTGTAAAGGCAATCAGTGAATGAGATCTTTCCCACCCATTTGAGTGGGCTTCAGGGGCAGGGTTCTCAGGGTCCTGGGGGGAATGGCTAGGACTGGAGCCAATGGTAGGCGCCTGACTTCTGGTCCACTTGATGACATGAAGCCTATGGTGGGAGGAGCTTGCTGAACAGTTGGAGCAGAGCTAAGAGGCAGTTGGTGAGGCAGTTGGTGAGAGCAGTTAAGAGCTGAAGGAGAGAGGAAGCAGTCAGCTAGCTGGAACACAGCTTGGAGATTGCGGTGGAAGCAGCAGAAGCGGCGGCAACGGCAGCAGGCATTACAAAAAAGCAGGACTGACCTTTGTGGAGACAGGAGAGTGCTGAGCAGGGGCTTGAGGCCAGTGGGTGGTCTTCTTGCTGGAGGCCCCTGGCATTGGGTGGGGGGGAAGCACCAGTATGGCTTGGCTTGCTGCCATGATGTTTTTCTGTGGCCTCCTGGTCACTATTGTGAGATGGGCATACTGGTTTTGGAAGGTTCTTGCCAGGATGTCAAACTGGGGACACTGGTCTGTGGGTCTGCTACTTTTGAGTTTCAATAAATGCTTTAACTCCCCTGCCTTCTACTTAGAGAATTCCTTATATCCTGTGATTCTGGACCATTCAGGCATATTCATGGTTATCTTTGAAGTCATGAATTCTGCCTTAATGATATAAGGGGAATGGGATAACTGTGGCTCTCACTTCCACCCCCTAATCAGAGCTCCTCAATTCCAGGGAAATACAAGTCTGGATGTCTATATAAGCCCCTTTTGGGGGGAGGGAGGGAGGTCATCATGGAAATGAATTGCCTATCTACTTGGCAACCCTGGGTGTTTCTTTCTTGGAGAGTGACGAAGAGGGGCCCTCAAACTCAAGGTTTAGGTCTAAATCTATAGTTTTAGAGGATGGCATAAGACCTTGGGGCTAATATAGACTCATTAGGGAAGAAAAGAGAGTATTCTTTACTATTCCTGGGATTTGCTGTGAATCCTTTTGAGTTTTTGCATTTTGTGCCAGGGCAATGGAAGCCTCTCCTTTACTCAATGTTTTATTAGACTGAGTGCTTTCATGGAAGGTAAGGGTTCTTTTATCATTTTAAAAGAGATATTTAGACATAAACTCAATTCTATTATACCTATAAGGGAAATCCTGGAGCCTGAGCCAGGAAGATTTTTGAGAGATAGTTCTAAAATTGGATTAATCCAGTCTTCATAGAGATAGTGCTTTGGTTCTGGGTACCATGCGTGTATTTATACATATATGTGTGTACATGTATACATAAATGTAGAGATAGATATGGAGGATTTTATCTGTGTCCCTCTAAAACAAGGAGGTAGTCCTAGCTCAAGGATGATGCCCCAGGATTATAGCTTCTGGCAATAAGCTGCTACTTCAATCAAGAATCAAACATTTATTATGTGCTTACTATATCTCAGGTTCTGGGGACAAAAAGTCAAAAGGAAAACAGTTTCTGACCTACAGAAGCTTGTGATCTAGCTAGGGGAGATAACATGTATATAGATAGATGTACATAAAATAGATACAAGATGACTTTTTTTGAACATCACTAATGTATTGGGAGACTAGAAAAGGCCTTTTTTCATAAATAGAAGATGGAACTTGAAATGAGCATTGAAAGAAGCTAGAAATTCTAAGAGGCAAATCTAAGGAGGGCACTCTAGTACATTCTAGACCTTGGGACCTGAAAGAGAATACCATATGAGGAAAAGTAAGAAAGTGAATAATTTGGGTCTAGGGGAGTAATATCTCCAAGACTGGAAAGATAGGAAGGGTAAATGCCATATATAAAAGTTTATGTTTAATCCAATATGTAATAGAAAGCCGCTGGAGTTTATTGAGTAAGGGACTGACATAATCAGACATGCATTTTAGGAAAATGACTGGCAGCTGTGAAAAGAGAAAAGGTGGAGAGACCAGTTAGGAGGATATGTCACTAGTCCAGGTGAGAGATGATGAGGGCCTGAAGTAAGGTGATAGAGATGTGAGTGGAGAGAATGGAGTTGATGTGACAGATCTTATGGAGCACGTGATTGATTATGGGAGTTGGGTGAGAGTGATGAGTTGAAGATGACACTGGGGTTGTGAACCTGGGTAACTGGAAGGATGGTGGTACTCTCGATAGAAACAGAGAAGTTTGGAATTGGACAGTTGTTGGGGGTAAATATTATTTTGAACATATTAACTTTGAGGTTTTAATGCAACATCAAATTCAAAATGTTCAATAAGATATCAATGGGAGACCTACTTCAAAACATCCAATAACTTTCAGTAAGAAGTTTGTGATTCACAACTGGTATTCAGGAGAGATATTAGGGCTGTATATATATAGATCCAAGAGTCATCAGCATAATGACCATCATTAAATCTATGTTAGTTTGAGGTGGCTGAGTTATGGTGGCACACTGATGACTTGGCTCAGTGGTTGAGAAAGCAAAGGAATTGGAATACTCCTTACTCCCAACTTCCACTTCCAGTTTCTGCCCCTTCCTCCATTACTCAACCTCTCTTCCTTTGAGGTTCATGCTTTCATATCCACCATCCAATCAAAATCCTGGTAGTTGTGGTCTATAGCCCCCATTCCCCCATCTCCCCCAAGTCATTCCTTTCTTTCCTCAATGAGTTTGATGCCGGACTTACAAGTTTTCTCTCCTCCCCAGCACTTGCCTAAATACTAGAGGACTTCAATATACATATTGAGTCTCCCTCAAATACACTAACCACTCAGTTCCTCAAACTACTCACTTCCCATTAGCTACTCCTCTACCCCCAACTAAGCCACACACAAATATGGTCATAAAGTAGAGGTTTGAAATGAAGGGGATTTAAAATTTTTTATTCATTTATTTTTAGTTTTCAATATTCACTTCTATAAGATTTTGAGTTCCAAATTCTCTCCCCATCTCTTCCCTCCTCCACCCCAAGATGGCATGTAATTTGATATAGGCTCTATGTACGCATTCATCTTGAACCTATTTTCACATTAGTCATGTTGTACAGAAGAATTAGAATCAATGGGAGAAACCATGAGAAAGGAGAAACAAACAAAAAAAAAAGAAAAGATAGAGAGCAAATAATATACTTCAATCTGCATTCAGACTCTGTTGTTCGTTTTCTGGATGTAGACAGCATTTTCAATCATGGGTCCTTTGGAGTTGTCTTAGATCCTTGTATTGCTAAGAAGAAGTAAGTCTATCAAAGTTAGTCATCACACAGTGTGTGGCTGTTACTGCATATAATGTTCTCTTCTGGTTCTGCTAACTTCACTCAGCATCAGGTCATTCAAGTTTTTCCAGGTTTTTTAAAGTCTGCTTGCTCATCATTTCTTATAGCACGATAATATTCCATTACATTCATATACCACAACTTGTTCAGCAATGCCCCAACTGATAGGCATCCCCTAAATTTTAATTTTTTTAATAATAGGACTTCTAGAGAGCATAGTGGATATTGAATAGGGTAGAGTTGAGATGTCTGGAGGTAAGGAAGTGAGCAATAGGGTTTGGGACAGTTTATTCATGGGCCAAGGGGACTTTAGTATCACTGGGATTATGGGAGGAGGGTATAGGATTTTGTTAACCATAGGGGAAGAATCTGGGTAGTGGGATGCAGTTCCACTGATGATGGCAAGTGAGTGCTCTGCCTTGGTAATGCTTCAGGGTCTTGGTGGCTCCACCCAGGGGTCAAGTGAATATACCTCTGCTCACTCAGAGGTCACTTCAGTGTTTTGCTAGGCATTTTCTGCCACATGTGCTGCTTTCTTCTTTGCAGGCTAAATGCTTTCTGTTATTTCTTCACCATTTCCTATTGGTGGCTCAGAAATTAGATGTCTTTTCCTTTTGGGGAGAAATGCTTCTACAAGATTAATTAACTATGCACTATACAGCTAGGGCAAATTGTATTATCATAACTGGCTTCCAAGCAATAAAACTGACTCCCATCTCGTGTTCAGTTCTAAAACCACAGATAAAAAAAGCTTGTGGAACAACTTTAGAACCCCACCTTTCCAAGTGACACAGAGGAGGTTCTAGTATCTTGGACAGACTCCCAAGAGAGTCACAAAACTCACAGAAAAGAGGTAGGAACCCAGAACCCAACTCGATCGTGACTTATGGTAACTCACTAAGCACTATATACTAGGTCTCTATTCACCATGGTTGAACAGCCCCAAAATGATGCCCTCTGGGCTCTATCTTGGAAAAACTCCAGCAGCCTGTTTAAATCATGGGGGCTAGCAGACTCCTGGTGCTTGTGTTTTATATGATGTGTATAATTACCTACCTGGAGGTGTAATTGTTTGCAGGTGGGCCCCAGGTATTTCAAACCCATATGTATGGCTTCCTTATCCCTACAGTCACTCCATTATTCAGGGATGTGGCTACTTCAGCATCCTAGCTGTTCGGTCATTGCTGACACTGGAATCTGATAAAAAGTCAGACTTGAAAGCCAGACTCTAACAGCAAGCAAGGGAAAACAGTCTGAATGAAGGCCCTCATGTCACAAAGTTCAATACCTCCCAGAAGGATTCAGCTGTGCTTGTATCTTATGGATTAACTTACCTATCTTCATTTAAAAAGCTTTAGCTAGACTTATAAAATCTCTAATACTATTGGCCCACTTGAACAGAATGTAGGTTTCTTTGATGAACAAATCTAGAAGGACTGTTCTGTTTTTCCTTTGCCTCCTCATAGAGCCTAACAAGGCTCTCTGCACTAAGTGAAGCAGTGGATAGAGTGCCAGGCCTGGAGGCAGGAAGACCCATCTTCCAGAATTCAAACCTGGGCTTGGACACTTACTAGCTGTGTGACCCTGGACATGCCATTTAACCCCATTTGCCTCAGTTTCTTCAACTGTAAAATGAGCTGGAGAAGGAAATGGCAAACCTCTCCAGTATCTTTGTCAAGAAAACCCCATATGGAGTCATGAAGAGTTGTACCTAAGTAAAAACACAACAACAATAATAAATGATTATTAGATTGAACTGAAAGATTTAAAAAAAATATTTTGTGTAAACAGGTACTAATGGAACCCAAATGGAAATTTGAGATTTCAGATAACTACAGTTTACTTTAAGGAGGGATAGATTGAAACAACCTCTATCTAGTAAGTGGGGGCCAGATATTTTTTTAAAGGGATTCTGAGTTGTCAACTCATAGTAATGAACTAGAGTAATGTGTTGATTTACTAATAAAACTTTATTTTATGATTTTAATCTATTGTGAGTATTTTCTATAAGAGTTTCAGTGTAAGAGCTTATTGATGGGTTGGTAGGGCAAAGGAATTAAAGAAAACAGAAAGTAAAGAATGAAGGAAGCTGTTTCACAGGAGGCACTGGAGTTTTTTGACTCCAGCCTCTAACACCGACTACGCCAATTGTTAGACAGGTAAACACACGGGAGGGCTGCTAGCTAGTGTTACCACTAGCACAGGTTCACCATTGACCCAGGCAGACTGGAAGGAAAGGACGGAGACACAATAAGGGACTGAATAAGCTAGCTTTATTTTATTCCAGTCTATTCTTCTCAAGAGAGAATTTCTGATAATGGGAACACCAACTCCTACAGCATTCCCTAATCACCCTTCTCTCAGGAGCAAAAACCACAACTCCTACAGGTCCCCTAAGCCTCAATGGGAGCTGGTTGAGGCAAACACAGATTCCCCCCACTTGATTTATAGGGCAACAGACAAAGCTGGCATCTTGCCAACATTAAACTCACAGGTTAACTTTAGCAATATCGTCATTAATCATAAGCATAGTAAATATTACTTATGTCATCCCTATATCTCACTGCACAGGCATAGTGGAGATGTTTGCCTCCGTGACCACGGAAACCGTTATCTAGGATCCGGGGAATTGTTATCTAAAAAAGAATAACAAAATCCTCCTTATTTACAGAAACAATGACAAAATATGAATTACAAACAAAACAAGAAAGAGGAAGCAGACAGAGTGAAGGAAAGAAGTCTTCTAGACTCATGGCCTTTTACTCAGATATACAGAGGCGGTTTGCTCCAAGATGGTTTAAGGATATTGGGGGCGGGGTTAGGATCTCTGTCCTCTTGATGGAATTACTGAAATTACCCATCTGTGTTAAAGGAAACATTGCCAAAAAGAGGAAAGCACAAAGAGGTAGTACAGTATAGGATGGTGTAGCAAAAAACAAAACAAAACATAGTATTGGAATCAGAGGATTTGAGTTCAAATTCTAACTTTTATAGTGTTATCTTGGGCCCCAATCATTAATTTCTCTGGGCACATTTTCTTATCTATAGGGTGAAAGAGGGGATCTTGATCATCTCTAATATCTATACCAGATCTATAGTTAAAAAAATGAATACTGTTATCTTGATATCAAAAAGAACAAGCCTCTTTCTAGTACCCAATCACCAAGCTGATAATCTGATATCTCCAATCTTAGCATTGCCACTAACTAGCTATGCAACCTTGGGCAAGTCATTTGGGCCTGGGTTTCCTTGGGGTGTGAGATTACATAGTCACTTAGGCCCCTTCCAACTCTAGCAGTCTATGATTCTTTTTCTGTCTTACAATGTCTCCAGCCTCAAAACTCTGGAGGCTGAGTTCCAAGGCAACAAGTATGGTGAGAGACCACAGCTGGCCTACTGTCATTACGTTTGAGGAAGAGGCCGACCCAACCTTCTTGAGTTCAATTGTGCTTTTGTTGCTTTAAATTATTCTCATGATGGCATGAGATAATTTATGTAAAATGCTTCACAAACATTAAAGCATAACCTAAATAGGAGTTATTATTATTCTTAAGGGCATTCAATGGGTCCCCATGTAAATTGTGGCCGAGTAGAAAATTATGTTACTTTCAACAGATGCTGGTTGGTTTTCTGTGATTTTTTTTTGCAAGTTAACTTGCTGCTAAAGAAATGTCCAGGCTGAAGCAAATATCGAACTGTTATAATAAAATATGTGCATATTTTAGGATGGGAAGGAGATTTCTTTATTTTCTATTTATTCCTTTGTTTGTTTTCATATACATTCCAAACACCAACATAATATACTCAATTGAGTTTGCAAATTCTAAGCAATTTTCATTTGTGTGATCCCAATAAACAAAAGATGCCACTGAGGGAAGCCCTAACTCTCTTTTGGATGAGGAGTATGGATGGCATATGGCATAGAAGAATGAATTTCCTCATACTAAGTAGCAGTAGATTATTAGCAAGAGATGGTACGTGCTCACTAATGGCACTATGGATAATGGAGAGGTGGGGGAGGGGACCTGAGTTCCTGGCGCTTTGAAGTATGCCCTGCTGGCTTGGCAGAGAAAACAGTGTTCCTGAAAAGCCGCTGATCATTGGATAGTGCTTAGAGTGAGTTACCACAGCCCTCAAACATTAGCTTGTCCCATGGAGGTTTAGAAATAGGCTCATATTGAATTGGCTGGGGGACATTCTGGCAATGGTGCTAAAACATCTTGCCAACCTGAGTGGCAACAGAACAGAAGCACTGCTTTAGCTCAACCACCGGATTGTACTGAAGGGAACTCGCAATGCCATTGTTGTTCACTTCAAAGCTTGCATTAGAATCAGATAGTGAGGGCCAGCAGGGATGCTGCGGAAGCTGCTTGTTCAGGCGTTTCGGTCTTGTCCTACTCTTTGTGACCCCTTTTGGGGTTTTCTTGGCAAAGATACTGGAGGGGTTGGCCATTTTCTTCTCCATCTTGTTTTACAGATGAGGAAACTATGAGGCAAACTGAGTTAAGTGACTTGCCCAGGGTCACACAGCTAGCAAGCTCCTGAGGTCACATTTGAATCCAGGTCTTCCTGACTTCAGGCCTGGCACTCCATCCACTCCACTACCTAGCTGCCCATAGTAGGTGCTATATAAGTGCTTATTCCCTTCCCTTCCTGCTAATCTCTGCCAATTCACATTGGCTCTTTGAGGCTCAGTTCCTACATCTATAAAATGGGGCTACTTAAGAATTGTGTTACCTAATTGAGCTTTCATCAAATGATAACATATACATAAAGAGCTTTGTAAACCATCAAGTGCCACCATATCAATGTAGCAGCCCTTAATGACGAGTAGTACAAGGCCAGTGTGGCCTGACTCATAGGTTCATCAATGGATGATTTGCAATGTTAGGCTTCAGGAGCTCCGGGAAGGCTCTGCAAATACCAAAATTATCTCCAGACCTTTTAGATGTTTGAAATTCCATATGACTACTTCATTACACTAAACATAGAGATGATTTGCCTTTGACAGTTCATTCACTTTCTCAACAAAAATTTACCATGTTAATTCTGCTCTGTGCTGATGGAGATTTGTTTTGGTCCAAATTTGTGATTTCATAAAGAACTCCCGTTGTGGAAACTTCTCCCACACTTTCAATTTAACAACTCCCATAACTTAAGCTAGATGGCACAGTAGATAGTGTCAGGCCTGGAGTAAGGAAGATTTCTCTTCCTGAATTCAAATCTGGACTCAGATACTTGCTAGCTCTGTGACCGTGGGCAAGTCACTTAACCCTGTTTGCCTCAGTTTCCTCATCTGTAAAATGAGCTGGAGAAGGAAATGCAAACCACTCCAGAATCTTTGACAAGAAAACCCAAATGGGGTTTCAAAGACTTGAACAGGACTGAACAACAAAATAACTTAAGAGCCTTTAGAGTTGCCTGGGAACATTAAGAGGGTAAATGACTAAGGTCATGTAGACAGTAAATTCTAGATGATAGATTTGAATCCAGGTCTTTCTAACCTTTAAGTGGGCTCTCTAATTATTACATCCTGCTTCCATTTATGGAGATTCAAGGATAAATAAGACATACTGGGGGATTCTAGGATAAATAGCTACTTGAAGTTTGCCTCAAGGAGTTCTGTCAAAATATTAGAGACCTTTCTTATTTTCTCCTGATGTTTTCAGGATACCCAATATTGAATATGAATCCCTTTATTAGGCATTTAAATCTTTTAACACCCTGGCTCCTCCTTTTCTTTCCAACCTTTTATTATACTCCACTCCTCTCTATATATTCTATGATTGAGGAAGGCTGGCCTATCCACTATTTCTGTTCATAGTCCACCTGAGTGGGCTTAATTTGTGATTTCTTTCTGAAGGTGGACAGGAGAGTCATTCTTTTTTTTTTCACATTGCCCCAAATCTAATAGATCTGAGCAGTGTCCTTGTTATTTCTTGAAATTTGGCATCTTGGATTTTTGTTTGGTCATGGTTTTCAGAAACTCCAATGATTCTTCAATTATCTCTCTCTGTCCTATTTTCCAGGGTCATTTGTTTCTTATGGTAGATAACTAATGAGTTCTTCTAATCTTTCAGTCTTTTAACTTCCTTCTAATATTTCTTATTGCCTCATTAAGTCATTGAATTCTATTTGCTTCATTCTATCTTTTTTTTAGTATGTTCATTACTTCCTACCTTCTCTTCTAAATTGTTTATTCTCTTTCCAAGTAATCTAATTTCATTACTTATTTTCTTGTTTCGGCTACTCCTTCATTTCTTCCTTCCACTATTGGAGACATGTTGACATGTTTTAGGAGGGTGGTTCTACTTATTATTGCCAAGTTACTTCCTTTGAATCTTTTCTTCCTTCCTTCCTTCCTTCTTTCTTTTTCTTTCTCTTTCTTTCTTTTTTCCCTCCCTCCCTTCTTTTTTCTTTCTTTTTCTTTCTTCCCCCCTCCTTTCTACCCTCCCTCCCTCTTTCTTTCTTTGTCTCTTTCTTTCTTTCTTTCTTTCTTTCTTTCTTTCTTTCTTTCTTTCTTTCTTTCTTTCTTTCTTCCTTCCTTCCTTCCTTCCTTCTTTCCTTCCTTCCTTTCTTTCTTTCCTTCCCTTATTTCTTTCTTTCTTTCTTTCTTCCTTCCTTCCTTTCTTTCTTTCTTTCTTAGTTCCTTCCTTCCTTCCTTCCCTCCCTCCCTCCTTTCTTTTTCTCTTTCTCTCTTTCTTTCTTTCTTTCTTTCTTTCTTTCTTTCTTTCTTTCTGGCAATCCTTTATCCCATAATAATCTTTTGCACATTAGGAGTTTTGTTGTTGTTGTTGGTTCCTATTTATCCATGTCTTCATCTTCAGTACTTGGACTGGGACTTTATACCAGAGGCAGGATGTGTCCTCACCTGCACTCTTGAATGAGGTTGCTATGTCCTGGTCTTATCTCTGTACCAGAATAGGACAGCTCTGTACTGTGGCTATGTTCTGCCCCACCTAAAGTCTAGATGCTGCATTTCTAGATTGGGGGTCTGGTCCTGGTCCTGTCTCCTGGACTACAATGCCTGATAGAGAATCTGCATGGTGGGGGGGGGGAGGATTGTGGGGGAGGGCTGGCCCCTTTTGCAATCTGTCTTGATCCTGGAAGCTATACCCAGAATTAGGACCAGGCTCTGCCCACTAACAGTCTACAGCTTCCATCTGTCCCTGGGGTCATTCATTTCTTGGTTCATCTCCCCCTTCCAGCTACCTATTTACTTCTGCAAGTTAAAACTTAATCCCTTAGAGTGTTCCCAACTCAAGATCATGATGGTTTCTGGTTCATTTCCTGGTGCTGTCCCTTATGAGTTTGGGGAGAGCTCAGTGGTGCTTCTCTTTAGTTTTGTGGAATCTTTGTTTCATATAGTTTTCTTCTTTGTCATTAGTACTTATTTCTCAGGAGAGTCATACTTGCTTGGAATTTTTTATAGTTATTTATACCAGAAGTCTCTTCTCAAGCATTCTTAATCACCTCCACCTGCAAAACTCACCTAATTATGAATAAATTAATCCAACAAAATAGTGAATAACAAAGCCCTGGAACTTAAGGTAGGAGTAAGGCAGAGGTAGGGGTGTGTGTGTGTGTTTGTGTGTGTGCATGTGCGTGTAAGAGACACAGAGACAAGAAAGAGATAGAGATGGAATAGAAACAGACTCCTTCCCTTACAGGATTGTTTTCACTCACTGATACACTACAAGATATCTGGATCTTGCCTACATTTCAATTCCATTTCTTGCAAAGTCAAAATGTGATTTCTGGCAAGGTGTTCATTTTCACACAATTCTGCTACAATAAAACATAAGAGACTGCTGTGGTCTATTAGAAAAAACACTATATATGGGGAAGTTAGGAAACCAGAATTTGAGTTCCTGCCCTGCCACTAATTGGCTTTATGACCTCCTTCACCTTTCTTAGTTTCCTCATTGATAAAATTAAAGGACAGAGCTAAAGCTTTAAGGTGTCTATCAGCTCTGACGTTCTTAGGAGATTATTTTATTGTGGAGACGTATCTAAAATTATTATGGTAGAATTTTACCATCATGAACTTGTCAACATGGGCTTTTCAATTGATCAGCCGCCACCATCCACATTGGGTCAGTGAATGGCTCTTCTGGGGTGGCCTTCCATCCTTCCTTCCATCCTTCCTGTACTATCTGTTGAGCTGTCTAGCCTTCATATAAAGCTATTTCCTTTCTCTCCCCACCATACAGTATAAAGCATCTGGGAGAATAGTGATAGATGTTGTGTATATAAATGGAATGGCATTTACCAGCAGAGAAGTAGGCAGTGGCCTTAGATTACTAAATCTTCATTACTTTTACGAAATATGCCATGAAGTAAAATAAATAATTCATGTGAAACTGCACTTATCAAAACATGCAAAGTTCATTTTGTGATGCGACCATCATTGATTTTTATCATTGCTAATTCTTAATTATTCATTGAATGTCCATAGACAACACTGTCTGACACTACTGAGAACTAAAGAGGTTTCATTATCTGAAACAGATAGCAGAGTCTCAAATGAAACTATTGTTTGGAAGGAGAAACCAAGGTGAAATTGTTTGTAAGTGACATTTTAGAAACAACTGTTTGAGATCAAAAACCTCATTCTTGTTCAATAGTACACTTTCAGGTTTGGCTTTTCTCGTTTCCCTTGGTAAGGTCAAATTTGGTGGTGGCAAATTGACACAGGACAGGAAGAGTGTTCTTCTGTTATCGCGTTGAGAGCTAACAAGGAGGAATCAGAATTACAGATTTAGAGCAGAAAAGGACCTTATAGGGTAGCTAGGTAGTACAATGGATAGAGCTCTGAGCCTGGATTCAGGAGGCCTCATTTTTCTGAGTTCAAATCTGGCTTTAGACACTTACTAGCTTTGTGACCCTGGACAAGTCACTTATCCCTGTTTGCCTCAGTTCATCTGTTAAAAATCAGCTGGAGAAGCAAATGGCAGACCCCTGCAGTATCTTTGCCAAGAAAACCTCAAATGGGTTCACAAAGAGTTGGACATGATTGAAACAACAACTATTGTATAACTTACCTCACAAAGGAGCTGTAAGGTTCAATTGAGATAACAAAATACCTTGTTATCCATAAAGTACTATATAAGCATCAGGCATTATTAATATTATATAAACTGCAAATTTCAGAGCATGGTGGGCTTTCATCTCATCTAGGTGAATATTGAATCAGTCTCTTTGTGGATCCAGCACTGTTCTCCCATTCTGAGACCCATAAGAATACTGATGAAGAAGGAAGAAAAAGATAATGAATTCTGTTTTCCACAAGTTGTTTTTGCCCAGTTGCGTTTGCTCAGCACTTAGCTAAGTGGGAGAGTTTCACAGGGAAAGGAATAAGATGAAGAAGACTGGCAATGGCTTCTCTCAGAAGGTGGGATTTTAGTTAAAACTTGAAGGAAGCCTGGAAAGCCAGGAGGTGGAGAGAAGGAGTGAGAACATTCCAGGCATGAAGGACAGCCAGGAAAAATGACCAGAGTCAGGAGATGGAAGGTTATGGGCGAGGAACAACAAGGCAGAATAAGTGGGGAAGAGGAAGGTATAGGAAAACTAGAAAAGGTAGGAAAGGGGCCAGGTTGTAAAGGGCTTTCAGAGCCAAAGGATTTGATCCTGGAGGCAATAGGGAGTCCTGGGAGGTGTTTGAATAGGGAGGTGACGTGATCAGACTTGCACTTTAGGAAAGACCTGGATTTAAATCTCAGCTCTATCACTTATGAACTGTGTGACTTTAGACAAGCTACCCTCTTAACCTCAACATTCTTATCTGTAAACAGGGAAAATAATACTTGTTTGCTACCTACTTTATAGAGTTATGGTAGGGAGGGCTTTTTCCTAAACCTAGAGTGCTAATCAGAAGATTCTACATTTAAGGTGGAAGGAGTTTTAGAGATCATCTAATCCAACAACCTCATTTTACATAATTAGTAAATGGAGCTAGGATTTGAACCAGGTATCCTGACTCCAAATACAGTGATATTTTAGGAGTCATTGATTGTTGTTCAGTCATTTCAGTGATGTCCAACTCTTTGTGACCCCATTTGGGGTTTTCTTGGCAAAGATACTGGAGCAGTTTGCCATTTCATTCTTCAGCTCATTTTGCAGCTGAGGAACTGAGTCAACCAGGGTTAAATGACTTGCCCAGGGTCACACAGTTAGTAAGTTTCTAAGGCCAGATTTGAACTCAGGAAGATGAGTCTCTATCCACTTTGTCACCTAGCTGCCCTATTTAGGAGTCATTATCCATCACAGATCTGCCCCCTTGTTGCTTTGGTCATCCTTGTTGCAATGAGCCCACCTTGACTTTTATTCATGGCATGGAATCTTTGTCTACTTTCGACAATACTAATTGGGGCAAGAGAAATACATAATCCAGGAGATCCTAAACTTAAGAGGTGCCCAGGCACTTCCATTATAGTAGTGTGTCTGGCAGAATTAGAAGTAAATCAACATGTAGTTGCAGGTCCCAGAGTCGGTTGGTGAAGGCCAACCACCAACACTATCTCATCAAGCCATGGCCTTGACTGAGAGACATTCTTGGGGGAGGGATGGTGTCCTAGCCCACAGTGATGCTAATATGGCAGAGTGGGCTTATGAGGGGTCATGGTCAGCTATAAAAGAATTCCTTTTTTCTCTCCCAAGGACAATTTTTTCTCTCAAGGTCAATTTATTGCCTGTTTACAACAACATGGAGGGGTTATAATCCTAAAAATGGCAAAAATCTAATCTACTCAAGGGTGAGATTTACCTGTGTTCTTCTGTTCAACTTCTGGCTATGATTAATATATGTGGGCTAAGGGCCACCTTTACCCTCATGGTGGCAGAAAACTGGGCAGAGAGGAAATAGCCTTCAATAACATTGGCCTTTGGTATTTCCTGCTGGTATGGGGGTTATAATGCTAGATCTGGTGTCTGTGGACCTGGATTCAAATTCCAGCCCAGGAGGTGAAGATTAGGAGAGAGAGCATTCCCCACATGGAGGATATCCAGCAAAAATGCTCAGAGTTGGGAGCTGCAGGGCAAGTGGTTTAATTTCTCTGAAGTACTATTTTCTCATTTGCAAAAATAGGAGGTTGGACAAAATGAGGGGAAGGGTATAAATATTTCTATGACATCTACTATGTGCCAGGCACTGTAGGAAGCACTTTGCAAATATTATCTCATTTGACCCTCTCAACAACCTAAGAGTTATGCCCATTTTACATTTGAGGAAACTTTAATAGAGGTTAAATGGATTGCCAAGGTCACATAACTAGTAGATATCTGAGGATAGATTTGAACTTCAGTCTTCCTGACTCTACTCTCTGTCCACTGAGCTACCTAATTGCCTCTATAGTGCAATGGTGCTATCATTGTCCCCATCTCACAGCTGAAGAAACTGAGGCAGACAAAAGTTTGCTAATCATCATAAAGCTAGTGAGTGTCTGAGTCCAGATTTAAACTCAGGTTTTCCGATTCCTGGCGTAGTGCTCTATTCTCTGAACCACATAGCTGCCTCTAACTGCTAACCTCTTGCCTCTCTGGGATTTTTTTTCATGGATAAAAAGAGCCCTAAGGTCCCTTCCAGCTCTAAATCTATCATTCTCCTGTTAGTCTCTAAGACTCAAACTTCCCTCACTCTGAATCTTTTCTACCAGACCAAATCTACAATACCTGATAGACTCCAGATCCCTAGATGAACCTTGGACCTCTGCAGGATTGCCCAGCACCTGTCGACACCTATGTCCCACTCCCAGTAGGAAATGAGTCTTTTATATTTTGTCTGCAGGTCAGGGAAGGAGCTAGGTGGCTCAATGGATAGAGTGCTGGGTCTGCAGTCAGGAAGACCCAAGTTCAAATCTGGTCTTGGACATTTATGATTTTTTTTTTGAGTTTAAATCATTATTTATTTATTTAATATTTTTAGTTTTCAGCATTAATTTTCACAAGAGTTTGAATTACAAATTTTTCCCCATTTCTACCCTCCCCCCCACTCCAAGATGGCATATATTCTGATTGCCCTGTTCCCTAGGCAGCCCTCCCTTTTGTCACCCCACTCCCCACCATCCCCTTTTCCCTTACTTTCTTGTACAGCAAGATAGATATTTATGCCCCATTGCCTGTATAGCTTATTTCCTAGTTGCATGCAAAAGCTTTTTGTTTTGAACATCTTCTTTTAAAACTTTGAGTTCCAAATTCTCTCCCCTTTTCCCTCCCCCCCATCCCTAAGAAGGCAAGCAGTTCAACATAGTTCACATGTGTATCATTACGCAAAACCCTTCCACAATACTCATGTTGTGAAAGACTAACTATATTTTTGCTCCTTTCTATCCTATCCCCCTTGGTCTTGGACACTTATGAGCCGTGTGACCCTGGGTAAGTAATTTAACCTCTGTTTGCTTTAATCCATTGGAGAAGGAAATGGCAAACCACTCCAGTATCTTTGCCAAGAAAACCTCATGCACTGGATTGACATGCTATGGTCCATGGGGTCATGAAGAGTCAAACATGACTGAACACACACTGCAAATCTTTGCAAATCTTTCTGAATTCCTCCCCACAAAACAAACCCTCTTATAGACCCTTCTTCTCACAGCTGCCCCAGAGTATCCATTCACATCCCATTGCCGAGAAGAATATATAGGGAGAAACAGAGAGAGAGAGAGAAAGCAAGGGAAATTATTTTTTAAATAGTCAATTGTGATTCCTTCCCTGTAAGTAAGTCTTAGATAGGAAAGACAGACGTTCCTTTTATTTATTATTGATTTACCTGATTTAAAATAATGATGCCTTATTCAATTTTACTCTAGTATATTAATGCCATTTGAAAAACTTATGGGGGAGGGACAGGTAAAGACCCTTTGAAAATTATGTTAATTTTTTTTTAAATGCAATTTATTTATTTAACATATTTGGTTTTCAGCATTGATTTTCACAACAGTTTGAATTACAAATTTTCTCCCCATTTCTACCCTCCCCCCCACTCCAAGATGGCGTATATTCTGGTTGCCCTGTTCCCCAGTCAACCCTCCCTTCTGTCACCCCACTCCCCTTCCATCCCCTTTTCCCTTCCTTTCTTGTAGGGCAAGATAAATTTCTACGCCCCATTGCCTGTGTATCTTATTTTTTAGTTGCATACAAAAACTTTTTTTGTTTTTGAACATCTGATTTTAAAACTTTGAGTTCCAAATTCCCTTCCCTCTTCCCTTCCCACCCACCCTCCCTAAGAAGTTGAGCAATTCAACCTAGGCCACACATGTATTATTATGTATAACCCTTCCACAATACTCATGTTGTGAAAGGCTAACTACATTTTGCTCCTTCCCAACCCATCCCGCTTTATTGAATTTTCTCCCTTGACCCTGTCCCCTTTCCAAAGTGTTTGTTTTGATTACCTCCACCCTCATCTGCCCTCCCCTCCATCCTCCCCCTGCCTTTTATTTTTTTTTTTATCTTCCTCCCTCTTCTTTCCTGTGGGGTAAGATACCCAACTGAGTATGTATGGTATTCCCCCTCAGGCCAAATCTGATGAGAGCAAGGTTCACTCATTCCCCCCTCACCTGCCCTCTCCCCTCCTCCCATAGAACTGCTTCCTCTTGCCACCTTTATGCGAGATAATCCACCCCATTCTATCTCTCCCTATCCCCCTCTCTCAGTATGTTACTCTCTCATCCCTTAATTTCATTTTATTTCTTTTAGCTATCTTCCCTTCATCCTCAACTCACCCTGTGTCTGCTCTCTCTCTTTTACATATATATATACATATATATAAACACACATATATATATATATACACATACATACATATACACATGGATATATACATACATACACATTCACTTATATATATACATAAACATATACATATATATACATATATACATATATATATATATGCATATTCCCTTCAACTACCCTAATACTGAGGTCTCATGAATCATACTCATCATCTTTCCATGTAGGAATGTAAACAAAACAGTTCAACTTTAGTAAGTCCCTTGCAATTTCCGTTTCTTGATTACCTTTTCATGCTTCTCTTGATTCTTGTGTTTGAAAGTCAAATTTTCTATTCAGTTCTGGTCTTTTCACTGAGAAAGCTTGAAAGTCCTCTATTTTATTGAAACTCCATATTTTGCCTTGGAACATGATACTCAGTTTTGCTGGGTAGGTGATTCTAGGTTTTAATCCTAGCTCCATTGACCTCCGGAATATCGCATTCCAAGCCCTTCGATCTCTTAATGTAGAAGCTGCCAGATCTTGGGTTATTCTGATTGGGTTTCCACAATACTCAAATTGTTTCTTTCTGGCTGCTTGCAGTATTTTCTCCTTGATCTGGGAGCTCTGGAATTTGGCAACAATATTCCTAGGAGATTTCTTTTTGGGATCTATTTGAGGAGGCGATCGATGGATTCTTTCAATTTCTATTTTGCCCTGTGGCTCTAGAATATCAGGGCAGTTCTCCTTGATAATTTCCTGAAAGATGGTATCTAGGCTCTTTTTTTGATCATGGCTTTCAGGTAGTCCAATAATTTTTAAATTATCTCTCCTGGATCTATTTTCCAGGTCAGTGGTTTTTCCAAGGAGATATTTCACATTGTCTTCCATTTTTTCATTCCTCTGGTTCTGTTTTATAATATCCTGATTTCTCATAAAGTCACTAGCTTCCACTTGCTCCAATCTAATTTTTAAAGTAGTATTTTCTTCAGTGGTCATTTGGACCTCCTTTTCCATTTGGCTAATTCTGCCTTTCAAGGCATTCTTCTCCTCATTGGCTTTTTGGAGCTCTTTTGCCATTTGAGTTAGTCTATTTTTTAAGGTGTTGTTTTCTTCAGTGTATTTTTCAGTATTTTTTTGGGTCTCCTTTAGCAAGTCATTGACTTGTTTTTCATGGTTTTCTCGCATCCTTCTCATTTCTCTTCCCAATTTTTCCTCTACTTCTCTAACTTGCTTTTCCAAATCCTTTTTGAGTTCTTTTATGGCCTGGGGCCAGTTCATGTTTTTCTTGGAGGCTTTGGTTGTAGGCTCTATGACTTTGTTGTCTTCTTTAGGCTGTACGTTTTGGTCTTCTTTGTCACCAAAGAAAGAATGCAAAGTCTGAGACTGAATCTGGGCGCGTTTTCGCTGCCTGGCCATATTCCCAACCAACTAACTTGACCTTTGAGTTTTTCAGTGGGGTATGACTGCTTGTAGATTACAGAGTTCTATGTTCTACGTTTGGGGGGGAGGTGCCAGCTCTGTCAGAGCCGCACTCCTCCTTCCCCAAGGACCCCCAACCCGAACTGGGCTCAGATCTTCGGCAGGCTGTGCACCCCTGCTCTGATCCGCCACTTAATTCCTCCCACCAGGTGGGCCTGGAGCCGGAAGCAGCAGCAGCAGCAGTAGCTGCCCCACCTCCGCTGCCCCCGGGGCTGGAAGCCGAACCGCGAACTCCTTCCACTCCCGCAGCTTTTCCCACTAACCTTCTCCGCAGTCTTTGGTGTTTGTGGGTTGAGAAGTCTCGTAACTGCCGCAGCTCACAAATTCAGGGCGCTAGGGCCCCCTCCGCCCGGCTTCTGGTCTGGATCGTCCACGCCGCTCAGGCTGGGCTCTGCTCCACTCCGTTCCCAGCTCCCAGCTCCGTGTGGAATAGACCTCACCCAGAGACCATCCAGGCTGTCCTGGGCTGGAGCCCTGCTTCCCTCTGCTGTTCTGTGGGTTCTGCCATTCTAGAATTGGTTCAGAGCCATTTTTGTAGGTTTTTGGAGGGACTCGGGTACGGAGCTCACTCTAGTCCGTGCTTACCAGCCGCCATCTTGGCTCCGCCCCCCCGAAAATTATGTTAAATTTTAAAAATTTATTTCAAGTGTGTCGAAACAACAAAGCCACTTGGTTTAGTGATTTGAGCAGACTGGTTCAGCTGAAAGAGAAATCTCACCTACTGAACTCATCGATATAAGCCAACACTGAATGTTCTGCTCATGCTCCGCTTGTCATAGCCAGGACCCAAGAGGGAACAGAGAACCTACCAATTCCAATATGGCCTCCTCTCAATTTTTTTTTTAATCACTAAAGCTACCCACACCTGATCTGTTTTTGAGGCTGCAACTAAAATATTCATTCACATTGGCTAAGGAAGGTCAGTGTCTGTTCTTACAGCCCTTAATAGGTGGGGGTGAGGCGTGGAGGGGAAGAGGCGAGGGGACAAACTACAGTCAGCAAAGAATGGGATTACCGAGGCTAGAAGTATTGGAGGGGCAGCCATTGACATGAAGAGGCCATTCTGCCACCCCACATGACCTTGTATTTATTTTGTTTATAATTATATTTATATATAATATATATATATATAATTATAATTATATGTATGTATTTCTATGTATGAGCAGCCTGGATAGAATGTGGGGCCTGAAGTCAGGAAGACTCCTCTTCCTCAGTTCAGATCTGGCCCTCAGACACTTACTAGCTGTGTGACCCTGGGCATGTCTCTTCACTGTGCTTGCCTCAATTTTGTCATCCGTCAAATGAGTTGGGGAAGGAAATAGCAAACCATTCCAGTATCTGTGTCAAGAAAACCCAAATGGGCTCACAAAAAGTTGGACACAACCAAAAAATGAGTGAATAACAATTTTATATGTAAATTATCTATCATCTATCTATCTATCTATCTTCTATATTCTCTTCCTAGAGAATACATAATAATAGTAGCACTTACATATTATTTTAAGGTTTGTAAAGTACAAATATCTCATTTTATCCTCATGACCTTGAAAAGTAGGACCTATTATTATCCCCATTTTACAGACAAGGAAACTGAGATTAAATGATAAAAGGATTGCATAGCTAATAAGTATATATGAGGAAGGATTTGAACTCAGGTCTTCCTGACTCCAGGTACAGAGCCTTATCCACTGTACCACCAGCTGCCTCCTCAAAAGTCAGTTGCTTAAAGGCAGGGATAGTTTTATTTTCATCTTTGTATCTCCAGTACCTAGCACATTGCCTGGTACGTAGTAGATGATATTGGTTGGTTGGTTGACTCTATATTCAATGGCCTAGAATTTCTGTACTTGTTCTTTGAATCTCTGAATCGCCCCCACACCAGGGTCTCTAGGATTTAGGGAAAAGAGGAGTAATTTCTATGGTGATAGTGGAGCTGTCTAGGTCTGGGTTCTCAAACACAGTGTTAGAGTTATAGAACATTGTCATGGAACAGTCATCATATCAGAGCTGCAGCATAGGCTATATTTGAATGGTCACAGACTTGGCTCCAGGAAACTGACAACTCCTCCCTGTCCACACCCGGGAGTGGAGGGAAGTACCAAGCTGACTACAGCCCACAAGGTGATCAAGGAAAGGAAATGCCTCCAACCAGCCACGACACAGGAGCAGACACAGAGTGGTAGATGATATCAGGGGCCCTTTCTCAGAAGGCCAAAGCATTCTTTTTTGCGTGTAGATTCACCCTATCCCAGAACATTTTCCTCGGGTTCAAGCCATGGAGAAACCTCTACTCAAAGCCATAGTTATGGGATACCATAGATAGGTCTACTTTTACTCACCAGTGTCAAATTTGCACAGCCAGCAAAATTCCTGAGCTCCGCTAAACCAAATTAAAATGTAACTGGGAGATGTTTAATAAAAATACAATACAGCATAGATAATGTTAACTTGTGGTTTTCTAAATCAATATGATGTCTACAGGGATCCATTTCCACTGAACAAGATCAATCAATCAGTAAACATTTATTAAGCTACATGTGCCAGGCACTGAGCTGAGTTCTGGAGATACAAAAAGAGGCAAAAAATATAGTCCCTGCCCTCAAGGAGCTCCCATTCTAATGGGGTTCATGATCTAGTCAGACACCTCAGTTCAAAAGGCATTTAGTCAAAAGGTCTAGCTAATAAAGTAACAGGGAAAGATCTCCTGCACTTATGGGTTTACAGCCATGTCCTTTCTGAGCCCTGAAGGCTTACTTAGATCAAACTCCATCTATTGAAAATCTCATCTAACTAAAGGAAACAAGCTTACAGCCACTGTGAAAAAGTTGCAGTATTTCTCTTCTGCTCCTTAAATGCCCCCTTCTTTTTCTGCATATAACATTTCACCTACTGTCCGTCTTTGCAGGAATTCTTTCTTTATAGCACTAGTGAAATTCTATAATAAATGAAGGGCAAAGTCATTGTACAGTAACTGATTTCTGAAGAGGCATAGATATTCTACATTTTATATAATAATGGGACTGGTCCAGGTATCATATGTGATTTCTCTGGGCTAGATTAATGGCCCTTTGCTCATCTCCTAATGAAAATGATAATCATCATCCCTCAAAATTTGTGAATTCAATTTATCACAACTTCTTCTCCATATATAGAGGTACAGTGAAAAGATAGATGGATTTGAAATGAGGGGATCTCAGTTTGAATCCTGCTTCTGTCATTTACTCTTTGTGTAACTTTGGTCAAGTCACTTATCCTCCTGCGATCTCGAGCCCCGTTGAATGAATTCCCACTAACGTCATTTCCAGCTTTAAGCCTGTGTGTCTATTTAAGTCTATCCGATACTCATTTTTTGCTGTTATTCAATTGTTTCAGTCACGTCTAACTCTTTGTGACCCCATTTGGGGTTTTCTTGTCAAAAATACTGGCCATTTCCTTCTCCGTCTCATTTTACAGATGGTAAACTGAGGCAAACAAGGTAAAATGACTTGCCCAGGGTCACACACAGCTACTAAGTGTCTGAGGTTAGATTTGAACTCAGGAAGAGAGGTCTTCTTACCTCTAGACCTGGCCCTCAATCCACTGAGCCACCCAGCTGCCCATTCTTAAGCCTTAGCTATCCTTTCAAAACCTTCCCTTGTCCCTTCTGACCTGCCATACTACCAAACTAGCCTTTCCTTGCCAAACTTATGTAAGAAGTTTACCTTCATTGTCTCTGCTTCATTAGCATTCACTAACTCCTCAAACTAATGCAAATGACTTTTATTTCTTTCACTTTACTGTAACTATTCTGTCAAAAGTTACCAAGGGGCTTCTTTTCACTAAATCTAGTATTCTTTTCTGTCTTTTTCTTATGAACAACTGAAGTAGGTAGTTGACTATTTAAGGCTGAAGTCAGAAGAGAGATTAAGGCTACATACAAAGCCTATATATGTGTGTGTATATATGTGTATGTATGTGTGTGTATGTATACATGTATGTGGACATGCATGCATATATGTATACAAACACAACTAATTATGTCTCAAATATATAATATAAACTATACATACAAATTATATATATTTAGCAGTCATATGCATAGGGATTTATCTTGTTTGTGTATAATTTGCATAATTATACAATACATGTATAATATATACAAACCAGATTTATGTATATTTAGCAGTCATATACATAGATTTATCTTGTAGTCGTTTCTCTGTAGTTGTTTGCATGTTGTTGCTCCCATTAGATTGTGAGCTCCTTGAGGCCAGGAACTGTTTTTGCCCTCCTGTTTCCAGCCCTAGCATTCTGCCTGGAACATAGAAAACACTTAATAAATGCTTGTTTTCTTGCATAGACATGATAGCAGAACCCATGGGAACTGATGAGATCCCTAAGGAAACTGGAGATGGATATGATAGCACAGAAAAGGAATCAGAGACAAAGAAATCAGAGAAGTAGAAAGAAAACCAGAGAGAACAGTGTTATGAAAGCCAAGGAAGGTGAGAGAATCCAGTAAGAGGGGAGTATTTACCCATGCAAAACTATAGGGAGGTCAAGGATACGATAATAACTTAAAGGGAAAGCAGGGTCAAGGAAAAATGTGTTTTGTTTGTTTTGTTTTTTAAGGATAGGGGAGACCTGGTTATGTTTATAGACAGCAGGGAAAGATCCAATAGCCAAGGAGAAAGTGAATATGTATGTCAGTTTTACTTATAGTGGATGTTTAATAAATGTTTGTTGAAATTACTGTTGAAGTCTCTACTTATGAAAGGTATAAAGTTGGTATCTTGTTCAAACACTTGGCCCTAAGGCAAGAGACATCCTGTAAACTACATCCTATCACGCCATTTACCCTGTTCCTTTCAAATGAAGACCTAAGGATTCACACAGTACCTGAAACTCCTTCCCTGTGTGGGTTACTAGCACTTCAGGACCCTGGGGGACTCATTTGTTTAGAAATAGTCCATGTCTATATATACCTTTATCTATATGCTCAGGACCTTATGTCCCATATACATATACATATACACACATATATACATATATATATATATATGTGTGTGTGTGTGTGTGTGTGTGTGTGTGTGTGTATAAATTTATACACAGACATATTTTTTCCAGGTCCCTATGATTGACTAATATGCTATTAGGCTAGACCTCACTTCAATAAGCCCATCGTCACTCAAAGGTTTCAAGTCCATGGAACTGCATCCCCTGATTTTATGAGCAATAAGAAACTAGGGCTTCAGACACAAAATTTCACTATGTATGAAACATTTCCTACGTGAGGGATAACAGGAAGGTAGTGGTCTGTGATGTCCAGGTTACAGGATTGGACCTGGCAAACTTCCCCACTTCCCCCAGCCTAGATCCTGGGTTCTATACTCTACATTTGTTATCCATAAAGAGAACCCCTGTTGATGTCCCTGGGCTCCCCACATGGAACAAAGGAGGAATATGCCATAGAGATCATGGTGAAGATTGGAAAGATGAAGGCTCATAGTTACATACAATTCCAATTAAACTTAGCATGCCTTCAATGGTCTCTACTGCCTCCAGAGTTCCTTTACAATGAGGACCCAAAGCATCTTAGCTTTGGCAAAGGCCTATAGGATTTCATGCTTCCTTTTTTTTTGAACTGAACAAAAAAAATCATTTTGCCTAAAGCCAAAGGAAGGGTTGGCATTTTCACAATAAATATGTTTAGAATTTTCATTTCAGATTCATTGTTATTTGAAATCTTGGTCTTCATGGCTTTTGGTTCTCATGTCGACCTTCAGTAAAAACAACTGGTGGAACAAGGATTAAAGTAAAGAGGCCAGATCAGTTTTCCATTCAGAAGCAGTGGTATGGGTGCTGCCTTTGGAGTCAAAAGATGTAAGTCTGAAAATCAGCTCAGTTCCTTTTCTCCCTGTGTGAGCTTGGACAGGTAACTTTTTTTAGTCTCAGTTTCTTCATCTGTAAAATGGTAGCAATGGGACTAGATGACCTCAGAGATCACTTCTAGTTCTAAATCTAATAAACCTACGAAGCCACATGTTGAAATAGTGAAACGGAGCAATGGATTTAGAGTCAGAGACCTGAATTGGAGATCTCATCTTGCTATTTATCACCTGTGACTCAAGTCACAATTTCCTCATCTACAAATCGAGGGTATCATCATTCCCTTCCCATTACTAAGAGACATAAGTTTTAAAAGCCCTACCTACTGGAGTTCAAGAGCTTTACGGAAAACAATGAACTCCCAAGAACTTGATTGTGGCATGAGTGCCTTACTTTCTCAGTCACTTGGAACAAAGGCAAGTTAAGTACTTCCCTTGTCCCTCCAGAGGAAATTTATGATCTAGTTATGCCAACAATATAATGTCTAAGGCCCCTTCGATATCTTCAGTCATGTTAGGCTTCATTAATAGAATAATAAAGCTTGTCCAAATCTCAGGACCTATTCCTTCGCTGCCCTTCTGCCACACATAAAATGGTCACGTGGCATAAAATGTTCACACCCAGGATCTCACCATAAAAACTCTGATAATCTTCTATCTCACCATAACCTCTCCCTATGACTCATCCCTCCTAAACCTATTCTTTTTGCCCTCCTTGAGTCTTCTAATCCCACTTCCCCTTGGTACTTTCATAGACCATTTACCTTTGTTAACTTCATTTTCCTCCATAACCAATTTCAACTCTACAGTTAAATAAGTCAACTCTGTACTGTCATCAGCTTTCAAATCCCTCATCCTCTCATTTGTTACAACTCATTCCTTGCCAAACCTCAGCCCTGGATTAATTCCGTCATCCTCCTTCCCGACTCTTACATGATGTGCTGCCTCACTGTAGCAAAGCAGTCTTTCTAATCCTCCCTAGTTCATCCTCTGTCTCAATTCCCACAGAAGGCATTTCAAACTGTCTCTTTCCTCATACCTCCCATAGCACCCCTCTCTCTACTCACTTACCAGAAGTCCTCATATCTTAACTGAGAAAAATTAGGCCATTTGCCATAAGTTCCCTCTTTTTTCGCCTTCCCTTTATCTCAAAAGACTTTAATGTCATCTCTCACTCTCCCCCCTCCTCCACCCCGAGTTCCTGATAATAAAGGAGCCTTTCTCCTTGCCAAGACCAACTCTTCTACATGGCCCTTGATCCTATCCCTTCCTATCTTCTCCAGGTGATTGACCCTCTCAGTCATTCTCTTTCTCTCTCTCTCTCTCTCTCTCTTGCTCTCTCCCTGCCCTCCCCCTCTCCTGTCTCTCTCCCCTTCTCTGTCTCTCTCCCCCTCTCTGAATCACTCTCTCTGTCTCTCTCTCTCTCTGTCTCTGTCTCTCTCTCTCTGTCTCTCTGTCTCTCTCTGTCTCTCTGTCTCTGTCTCTCTGTCTCTCTCTCTCTCTGTCTCTCTCTCTCTCTCTCTCTGTCTCTCTCTCTCTCTCTGTCTCTCTCTCTCTCTCTGTCTCTCTCTCTCTCTCTGTCTCTCTCTCTCTCTCTGTATTTCTCTCTCTGTCTTGCTATCATCACCTTTTTATCCTTTTCTTATCTACTGATTCCTTCTCTTCTCCTTCAAACATGTCCAAGGTTCTCCTATCTTTTATTCTCAAGCTATCATGTGATATTTTTTCTCCATTTCTCAGCCAAACTCCTAAAAAATGCTGTCTACACTTATTACTTTACTTCCTCTCCTCATGCATTAGTCAATTCCTTGCAATTTGGCTTATGACCAGTCATTCATCTGAAACTGCTTCCTCCAAAGTCACCAATTATCTTTTTTAAGGGTGGCTCTATTGATATATTTTGTTTTTACATAGCCTAAATTTTCCCTGTATTCTGGAGAGTCATCTATTATATTAAAGACTTTTTTAAAAAAAAAAAAGGAAGAAAAAGAAGGGAAAAAAATTCAGTAAAACTGATCAACATATATAAAAAAAAATCTGATGTTATATGACATGTTCCACACTTGTGAACTGTGGCCTCTACAGAGGAGTAGTAGAAAATGTCTTCCTATTTCTCTTATTTGCGGCCAAACTTATTCTTTATAATTTCACAACACTCCATTTCAATTGTGTTATGGTTATTGTTCCTTCTATTTATGATGCTATCATCATTGAATACATTATTTTCTTGTCTCTGCTTACTTCACTCTGCATCAGTTCATGAAATTCTTTCCATACTTCTCTGTATTCATCATATTTGTTGTTTTGTGCAGCACAATAATATCCTTTTATATTCATGTACTACAATTTGGTTAGGTATTCCCCAATCAATTGGCATTCATTTTGTTTCCAGTTCTTGGCTATGACCAAAAAAAATGCTGCTTTAAATGTTTTGGTATATACAAAACATTTCTTTTAGTCAGTGATCTCCTTGGGGTATGCCTAGTAGAAGAATCTCTGAGTTGAGGAGCATAGTCATTTTAGTCACTTTCTTTGCATAATTGCAAATTGTTTCCGGAATGCTTGTATTAATTCACAGTCATACCAACAATACATTAATGAGCCTCTCTCTCCATAACCCCTTCAATATTTGCTATTTCCATCTTTTGTCACCTTTGCCAATTTTCTGGGTGTGAGGTGAAATATCATATCACATATGTTTTGACTATACATTGTTTTGATTACACATGTTTTGATTTGTAATTCTCTGATTCCTGGTGATTTGGAGCATTATTTCATACGAGTTGTTAACAGTTTGCAATTTTTTTTAGAACTGCTTATTCATATCCTTTGACTGTTTCTCTATTGTAGAATGGCTGTTGGTTTTATGTATTCTAGTTAGTTATCTTTATTTCTTGGATATCAAACCTTTATCAAAGATCTAATGATCTCTTAATTGTCAGATCTGATAACTTTTTCCAAAGGTATTCCAGTAAATGTTTAACAACTGACTCTCTGGAAAAAAAATAATGTACACATAACACATGTTTAAGTTTAATTTACATTATTAACATTTTCTCCATCTTTCTTAAGTCTAGACAGTCAGCAAAACAATAAAGTCATAATTTGTAGTGTTTTCCAATTTCCCAAGTACAAATGTTTATACTGAAAATTTTTTATTTTTATTTATTTAATGAAATATTTCCCAATTATATGCAAGAATCTTTAGCAATCATTTAAAAAAATTCTCTTCCTTCCTCTTGCCCCTTTTAAAAGGCAAGCAATTTGATTTTGATTATACATGTGTTTATAAGGTGATGATATGGATTTATTTTGGGGTTTTTTTGTTAAGATACTAGTTCCTAGGATCATGACTTATAAACAACTCTGCTACACTTGCACATTGTTATATAATGATAAATAATATAAACATTTGACCTTAACTTATAAACAGCTTCACTGCACCTGCTCTATGCTGAGTCACCATGATATAGCCAAAGTTAATGTAAACTTATGAGCCTACTGTTGGCAAGGTGCCTTCTTTGTCTGTTTCTCTATAAATCAAGTGGGCATTGGCTGAGGGGTGCAGATAAATCCTCACTTCGTTCTTGACCAATTGCCCTGGAGAAGAATAAACTGATATGAACCCCCTTTCAATTGCTCCACTGTTGTTCTTTGGTCTAGCTGAATCTAATGTGAATCTGCCAGGAGCTCAGCTCCTTGATTACACTTGGTGTAGTCAAAGGGAGAATTTAGTACAGATTTTAGAATTTAGTGCCAAATCAGGGGGACCTGCCCTCAACCCCTAGTTAATGGCAGAGTTATGCTGACCTACAGCAGGTGCTAAGGGAATTGGGCATGAAGAATGCCATATATAATTTGAACACCCAAGGGCCCGATGAGGAAATTTTTACAACAGGCATGAGGGACCTAGTACCTCAAATGTCCCCTTCCCAACATTTTGGGGCCTTAATAGCTATACTGTCCCCATATTTGGGATAACCCATTAATGTGGTGACCTGCACTGTTGTGGATCTAGGAGAGGCTGAAAACATATACAGCAAAAGGGTGGTCCATACTGTAGTCACCAAGGAGAAAGACGGGAAAGGAGCTCAGAAAGGACTTGTCAAGGTCACCTGCAATCAGATGTGAGTAGATGTGATAGAGGCTGGGGTGGGCAGGAACAAGTTAGATAGGCAGTCAAATAAGGTGTTGTTGGAACTATGGCAAAAGTTGAGACCAGCACAATGATTTAGGCCATTGCTCAAAAGAAGCCCAGAAGGGCCATCCCAAGAGGACTCAGGATCAAGGGTGAGGGCAGTGTCATTACAGGATTTCATGAAAGATTTGACTTGTACCCAAGAAAACACTCAAGAGGAAGATTGGACTCTCCACTTCAAGTGAGGGGAAGGCCAAGGGACCACCTCAGAGGAAGCCTTACATGGAACTTGCAATTTATTGGTCTCCAAAAAATGTACAAAAGTGGTTGGCATTGATGGATACTGGGGCAGAATGTTCTTTGCTGTATGGTAACCTGTGTTGGTAAGCAAAATGGGCTCTTAGCACTTAGTTCAACAAGTGCCCTTGAAAAGTTTGGTTTGTTTCCTTTGAGTAATTCAGTGTATTTCATTGAGCCTTACTAGGTGCTAAGCCCCAGGCCCAAACCCCTATTAGGTGTAAAACCTATGTGGGTGTGGATTGGTAACTAAGGTGGGGCCCAAGGTGGGGCTAACTCCGGGGAGGGCCTAGTTTACAAATGAGTTTGAGTGATAGGTTTGGGACATTAGAGGCTCTTAGACCATGTGGGTTTAAGTTGCCTCTTGTTAGGCACGTGGGTGAGTCACGTGTGTGACTCACCCCTGATGCTGAAAAAGATATAAAACCAGGGATTGGCCTTCTCTTCTTTGGAGCTCTTACCCACAGCAGTTGTGATGCACGTGACTCTGGGCCAACCTTTGTTCTGAGCTCCTGGGCTGAACCTAGATGTTGTTAACTATGAATTGTATTGGATCTGTCTGTTGATGTTTGTAATTTGTTTGTATTTTGTTCTGAAGTTCAGTGTGCTGGCTTTTTCCCCTGAACTAAGTGAATGATATTCGTGTGCTGAATTAAAGTAAGCTTGCCAACCCCTTAACCTTGCTTTCCTTAGTTAAGCAGATCAAAAGAACCTGTGCTTTTGCAGCATGCTGGTAGAGTTTTTGTTGTTGGGCTTTCACCCCCTAGCCGGATTGTTGAAACATAACCCTGAGTAGTTTCCTGGGAAAACAGCTGTATGGGTACGGGGGATGGTCAATTTGAGTTAAGAAGGCAGCCATTTCACTGGGAATAGGGAGGCTGCCCCCTACAGAAAATGAGGTATATATCTCCACAATTCCTGAATACATCCCAGGTCTCAATATACTGCAAAGGTTATGGCTGTGACTTCCTCAGATGAGTTTCACCTGCATGTTCATATGGTGAAGGTAGTCACCAGGGGTTATGTAAAGGCTACGCCTAGCTGCTTCCTGCAGGTTATTAACACAAAGCAGAATCCTTTACAAGGAGGACACAAGGAAATTGGAGAGACTATTTTGGAACTTGAGAGGGTTGGTATAGACAGGCCAACACATAGTCCTTATAATTCCCCAGAGAGGCTAGTGGGAAAGCCCAATGGCTTGTGGTGTATGACTGTAGATTGCAGGGAATTGAATAAGCCATGATGTATCATTATGTTCTGGATTTGGCAAATGCTTTCTTCTCCATTCCTATTGCCCCAGAAAGTCAAGAACAGTTTGCCTTTTCATGGGAAGGGCACCAATGGACATTTCAAGTGTTACCCCAGGGCTATTTGCATAGCTCCACTTTGTGTCATGGTCTTGTGGCAGCTGACTTGGCTGAATGGGCTAAGCCACAACCTGTGAAAATGTATCACTATATTGATGATATCATGTTAATCACTAACTTGCGGTCTATCAAGGTCCAAAGGCCTGGCTTATCTGTCAAATTCTTGGGTGTTGTTTGATAACCTTGGTAAGGTTATGTCTTCTGCAGTTATTGATAAGATACAAGCCTACCTAACAAGTGTCAGTCTGTTTGAAAGTCCATGACCATGTCCACACCTTTGTATCTCCTGGGTTCAGTGTGGTAGGTACTGGCAAAAGGATATTGTTTTAGTGTCCCAACCCCAGTTTCAACAACTCATCTGTAGTCTGTATTTATAGCTGTATTGGAGAGGCAGCATACAGTAAAAGGGTGTCTAGTGGAGCCTTACAACTGTAAATCAATTTCAGGAATTTTTAGGTTTATTTGGATATTGGAGGGTGTTCATTCCTCCCTTAGTTCAGATCCCGAAGCCCCTGCATGTTCTGACATGCAAAGAGAGACAGTGCGACTGGGATGAGGGATGTTTCTGAGCCTTTAGTGCCTCCAAGGTGGCTGTCAGGACTGGGCAGGCTCTAGGTATCTGATCCTTCACGAGCTTGTGAGCTTTATGTCCATATAATCCCAAAGGGATATGGATGGGGACTTTGGCAGAAAAGGGGAGGAGAACCTGACAATCAATCGGGTTCCGGTCACAATTATGGAAGGGAGCAGAGGTACCATGCCCTCCTTGCAATAGAACCTATCATGGAGGGTACACTGGTAACTGTGTGTACCACTTATCCCATAGCTGGATGGGTGCATGATTGGACTCAAAAACTGAGAAGTGGTATGTCACAGACCCCAACCCTGGCTAAGTGGGCTTCCTACTTCCAACAGCAAAGCTCAATGTACACCAGTCCACTGAGCACTGAGTGTCTGATAAGGTATAGGAGGTTATTGATTTGACTTTGTTGGAAAGTCCCTATAAAGGGGGTAAGAGGGCCTATATCCCCCAATTGGGGGCAACCCCCAAGGTGGAGAACCATGGCCTTCCACCCAGAGACTGAAATGATATGGATAGAGGCGAGAAAAGGTCAAAGCAGTCAACGAGATGAGTTAAGAGCCTTATGGCTTGTGGTGACCCATAAGGAAGGCCCTTTAACCAGCACCTTGGTTGGGCTGTATTCCATGGCCTAATGATGTGGTTACCCACCTGGTATTCCTCCCAGTGGTTGGTGAGCCATCCACCATTGCAGGCCATGGGCATGTGGAAGGACTTGTGGTCCATAGGACAGCAGAAGGTGGTAATCATGTATTATGTGACCGGACATGGTCTCCTGGCTTCACCAGGGAATGATGAGGCTGATGCATTAGCACGAGTATGGTGGCTTGAAGATGTCCTGGCCTCAGAAATGGCACAATGGTTGCATTATAGACTGCAACATACTGGGCCCCACACAATGTGGGAGGTTGTTAAGTAATAAGGTGAGCCCCTAACATATAAAGAGGTTGCTGTAGCTAAACATGACTGTGTAGCCTGTTGCAAAAAGGACCCCTGGTGCACACCCCAGGCAGATAGTGCTGTGACATGAGGGATCTGACCCCAGGTGAAATGGCATATTGACTATATTGGGCTGCTTCCACTTTCACAGGGGTGTTGGTATGTTTCAACATGTGTTGACATGGCTACTGGACTGTTAATGGTATTTCCTACCCGGCATGCTGACCAAGCCCATACAAAGAGGGGATCTGAGCAATTGTTGGCTGCATATGGGCACCCTGAAGTGGTGGAAAGTGACCAGGGAGCCTACTTTTCTGGTCATGCTATACAATCCTGGGTGAAAGACCAGGGCATAGACTGGAGCTTCCACACAGCCTACACCCTGCAAGGTGCTGGCACTACAGAATGATACAATGAGCTGCTGAAGTGGGCCTTGAAAGTTGAACAAAGGATTATGAAAGGGTGGGCCACCTGTTTGTGGACTGTTATTTGAGCCCTTAATGAATGGCCTTGGTGAGGACAGGAGGCTCCACTAGATGCCCTTTTACAGTATGCTGCCTCTCCAGTACAGCTATAAATACAGACTATAGATGAGTTGTTGAAACCGGGGTTGGGACACTAAAACAATATCCTTTTGCCAGTACCTACCACACTGAACCCAGGGGATATAAAGGTCTGGGCATGGTCATGGACTTTCAAATAGACTGACACTTGTTGGCCAGCTCTGCTGTTCCCCTGGGGGTCAGGACTACAAGAAGGATTCCTTTGTGTGCCATCTTTGATGGCCATGTGGCCACCAACCATAATAGTGGTGCACCCACAAAAAAGGAGGGAAAAGCTCTTTTATGGGGAATATTTGTATTGACTCGGCGGGTTTTCCACACATCCCCTGTGGCTCTGCATATTGACCCCCGTTGCTCTAGGGGTAAAAGTCTAGTACAGGAAACCAGGCCAGAGTCCTATCCTGACTATGGTGCTATCATAAAACAAATCACTTACATGTATACTTCCTGATGGTCAAGATTTACCTTTATTATTGACTTTATGCCATTTGTCTTATTGTCCTTAAGGTATACAGAACCCAATTTGTTTGTGGACTGGGCCCACGTGCCAGCTGGGGTGGCCAATAAATTGGCTTGTTGGGTCTACAATGAAATTCCAACTAGTATGGTGCTTGGTTTGCCATAGAGAATACATCTACCTGGACTGACCCAGAGGAGTGGAAGGATAAGACATTCCAGTGTTTGAGGCCCACTATCAGGGGCCTCAAATATAACTCAACCCCACTTATATTACTCAGTATGGGAGGTGGTCACTCAGTGGTCACTGCCTCTCTGGTCTCTGCTGAGCACTGTGTGGAACATATTGACAGGCCGGATACTGTAGTAACGGGATGGACACCTACTTCCCTACATCACATTAAAATGGTTGTCAGTACTCAGAATTTAACTAATCCACAAGACCAATGGTACTAAGACCCGAGTATTAAAACCGGTACCCATATGATTCCTTGGGGTTTCCTGTGGGTTTGTGGTCAGTACAGTTGGAGTATTATTAATATATTTTGTTTGATTTGAAGATCTTTCCCACCCATTAATAGGCCCATGTGTCCTGCTTGAGTCACATGGAACCCTAAGTTACATGAAGCCTGTAGTGGGAGGAACTTGCTGAATGAGTTGAACAGGAGGGGGTGGAGCAGAAAGTTAGAGCAGTTAGAGCTGGAAGGTTGTGATGTCCTCTGACCCTGAAGAAGTGTATATATACTCTGAGGTTAGAATTTTGCTTTGGGGCTCACTCATGGGAAGAGTGTTCATGTGATGCAGCCAGATGAGACTCTGGGTAACCATTAAGGAGCCCCCTGGCTTTGAAAAATCCATATGTTGGTGCTTCTTTCTCTGGTGACTATGTGTATTGCTTTTGATCTGACAGTTGGAAGCCCTGTCTTTTGATTTATGTTAATTTCTGCTTGTAATTCCTGCTCGTAATGGTGACTGTGTGTGTGAAGGTCAGGGTGCTGACTCTTTCCCCTGAACTAAGTAAATGATATATGTATTTTTAAAGTGAGATTGTAAACCCCTTCAAATTGCTTTCCTTCAGAAAAACAGATCAAAGAGCCTGTGCTAGCAGCCCTCCTGTGTACTGGTGTTGTTGGTTTTACACCCCCACGGCACCTGCTAGTAACATTGGTGTTACAGTTGGCTATATCTCCCATTTAATTGGACTCATCTCTGTACCTGGGGAAAGCTGTACATACTGGGCTGCATTTTGAAAATATTGCCAAAATCCCCACTAATTGGGACATATACAGGCATCAACACCATGCCACATGTACTGCATGGTTGTACTACCCATTGGCCCTTTTTACCCCGCAAGCAGTGTCTATTGTGACCCAACATGAGCTCACTGCTCTAAAGGTACACAATGCTATGGCACTGAATGCTATCCATTGGGCCCTCTCATTACTTAATAATGAGGCTGGACAGCTATGTACTGTAGTCTTGCAAAATCATATAGCTTTAGACTCCTCACTGTATCCCAGGGAGGAGTGTGTGCTATATTACATACTGAATATTGTGATACCAACACAATGTCTCTGTGGCCCTTCAACAATTGCAACAGAAAGCTTCTCAGATCACTGCCCTTTCTTAGGATCCTATTGCTGAATGTTGGGCCAATACTTCTTGGAAAGCTACTCTTTTGTCTTTTTAGGCCTTGTGGTCACTTTAGTAGTTTGTTGTTATAGTCTATATTGCTGTTGTGGGTTGTGGACACAATGCTCCAGTTTTATAGTTTGAAGGTCCTTAAAGGTGTCACCTATGTAGATTGTAAGGGCCAGGATCCTGGAGGGGTAGAATGTGTATAAAGTAATGATATGGAATTTTTTAAGATACTGGCTCCCAGGATCATGGCTTGTAAACAGCTCCACTATGCTTGTACATCAATATGTAACCATAAATAATATAAATATTTGAGCTTAACTTGTAAACAACCTTACTGCACCTGCTTTATGCTAAGTCACCATGATATAGCCAAAGTTAATGTAAACTTATGAGCCTACTGTTGGCAAGATGCCTTCTTTGCCTGTTTCTCTATAATTCAAGTGGGGGCTGGGGGTTGCGGATGAATCCTCATTCTGTTCTCAACCAGAAGCCCTGGAGGAGAATAAACTGATATGAACCTCCTATCAATTGCTCCAGTGTTGTTCTTTGGTCTAGCTGAATCTAATGTGAATCTGCCAGGAGCTGAGCTCCTTTGTTACAACATGTAAAGTTGTGCAAAACATATTTCCATATTAGCCATGTTGCAAAAGAAAACACAAACAGAATAAAACAATAAAGATAAAGACAAGTTTAGAAAGTATGCTTCAATCTGCATTCAGAGTTCATCAGTTTTCTCTCTGGAGGTAGATAGCTTTTATCATCACAGATCCTCTGGAATTGTCTTAGATCATTATCTTGATCAGAGTAGCTAAGTCTTTCAGAGTTGTTCATTCATACAATATTACTGTTACTATGTACAATGTTCTGGTTCTACTCACTTCACTTTGCATTGGTTTATGTAAGGCTTTCCAGACTTTTCTGAAACCATCCTGCTCACCATTTCTTAAAACACCAAAGGATTCCATCACAACCATATACCATAACTTGTTCAGCCATTCTTTTGATTGATGGGCATCTTCTTGATTTCCGATTCTTTGCCACCACAAAAAGAGCTGCTATAAATATTTTTGTACAAACGTATCCTTCCCCCTTTTCTTTTATCTCTTTGGGATACAGACATAGTAGTGGTTTTCTGGGTCAAAGAGTATGTACATTTTTATAGCCCTTAAGCACAGTTACAAATTTTTCTCCAGAATGGTTGGATTAGTATACAACTCTACCAACAGTGTATTAGTGTCCCAATTTTTCCACATACCCTCCAGCACTTGTCATTTTCCTTTTTTGTCATATTAGCCAATCTGATAGGTATGAAGTGGTATGTCAGAGTTGTTTTAATTTGTATTTCTCTAATCAGTAGTGATTTAGAGCATTTTTTCATGAGACTATTGATAGCTTTGGTTTCATTTTTCAATGGGGGGATGAATGACTATTACTTTTATAAATTTGGCTGAGTTCCCTATATATTTGAGAAATGAAACCTTTATCAGAGAAACTTGCTGTAATCTTTCCCCAGTTTCCTGTTTTCCTTCTAATTTTGACTACAAAAGCTTTTTAATTTCATGTAATCAAAATTATTTATTTTACTTCTTGTAATCCCATCTATCTTTTGCTTAGTCATGAACTCTTGCCTTTTCCATAGATCCGACAAGTGTATTTTCCCATGCTCCCCTAATTTACTTATGATATTACTCTTTACGTCTAAATCATTTATCCATTTTGACCTTATTGTCGTATATGGTGTGAGGTGTTGGTCTATGCTTGGTTTCTGCCAAACTGCTTTCCAGTTTTCCCAGCAATTTTTGTCAAATGTTGAATTCTTACCCCAGAAGCTTGGATCTTTGGGTTTATCAAATACTACATTACCATGGTCATTTACTAGTCTGTACTGTATACCTTATCCTTGATATAACTACCAAAGTGATTTTACTTAAGATTTGACTATGTTACTCCCCAACTCAATTAGGCTCTGGTGGCTCCCTAATGTCTTATATAAAGATTAATATAAAGTGTGTACTCCTCCATTTAGTTTTTAAAGCCCTATGTAGCCTGACCTCATTGTGTCTTTCTAGTCTTATCGTCCCTTTCTTTTGTTTTCACACTCTGTGATTGAGCCAAACTGGCCTTCTCTCTGTTCCCCACACATAGCATGCCATCTCCCTTCTCCATAACTTTGCAGTGGCCACCCCCTCCATGTGTGTCCATGTGTGTCCGTGTGTGTGTGTGTGTGTGTGTGTTTGTCCTCCTATTCCTAGCATTCACTCTTTCCCAACTCATGGGATCCTTATCTTCCTTTTAGACCTACCTTCTGCAAGAAGTCTTTCCTGACCCACTCCAACTGATAGTAGTAGCCCCTTCCTTTCCTAACACTCTTGTATTTATTCTTTTTTATATTTGTTCTCTATGGGTATACATACACCTATCTGTGTGTATGCATGTATATGCACAAATAATATGCATATATATGAATATACACACATAATATATGTATGCACACATATATTATGTGTGTATATATACATACACACACACTTATCTCCCCATTCTGTATATCTCCCATTATATATGTATACACACACACACACACACACACACACACACACTCACACACACACACCTCTCCATTAGGATAAAAGCTCCTTGAGAATAGAGATTGTTTTATTCTTTGTATTTGTATCTTCAGCACCCAGGACAGTGCTTGGCTCAGAGCAGGTGTTCAATGAACTCTTATTGTGATTGATACACTACAAATAGACAAATTGGGTCAGAATTAAACAGGGGGAGGAAAGCAGGCTGGATTGCCTTTAGAGTATTACAAACCTTCTCTAATGACCACCAATTTCTCCCCAATAAAAGGTACACTGTTTTAAAACACCAATATCATTGTTGTTTTGCTTTGAATCGTGGAACACTTCCATTTTCAAAGAATTAAAAATGAATACCTCATAAAGGGCATTGGAGAGGAACATCGTGGTTGTGAACAACCTGTAACCTGTAACCAATGAGAAATTTCAAAGAACCACAATAAATGAAATCATTAGAGAAATGTATGATCAAAAAAAAAAGAGCAATGGACTAATCACTTGGTTAGGACAGCCTGAGAGCTCCACTGGTGTCCTGGTGATAGCAGGAGAAATCAAAGAAAGAAGACCTTGAGTATGTTGGGTGAACCCCATGTGCAAACATATTAGAAGTCATAAAAAGAGTTATACAGGATGACTGGATGTGGATAGATAGCAATTCGTATCGCATCCTATCTTTGCCAACAGATCGCCCCCTCTGCGACAACTATTAATAGTTAGCATGTAGTGCTTTAAGATTTGCAAAACACTTTACAAATATTGTTTCATTCTATTGCCACAACAACCCCAGGAGGTAGGTGCTACTATTGTATCCTACACAGATGAGGAAACCGAGGCCCACAGGTTAAGTGATCTTCTCAGGGTCATTCAGCTAACAAGTGACATGCAAGATTTGAACTCAGGTTTTTCTGACTTCAGATCCAACACGAGATGCACTGTACTGCCTAGATGCCTATTCTTCATGTCTCTCCTGGTTGATTATTACTGAGTTCTTCGCAACACGAAATTCCATTTGTCAATTCTGTGCCTTTTCATTGGCTGACCCCTATGTTTCCAATGTTCACTAGAACTTGCCCTAATGCTCTCCCTTTTCCCTTCCACCTCCTGACTTCCTTCATGATTCAGTTTCAATCCTTCTGGAAGAGGTCTTATGTGGTCCCAGCCCCTCTCTCCACCACCACCCCTTCCACAGCCTCCAGTGCCTTCTCTTTGAGATGATCTCCCATTTACACTGTACATCTTCTATGCACTAGTTGTTTGTATAGTGTTTCCTCCATTAGAATCTGTGTCCCTTCAGGGCAGAGACTTTGTCTTTTGTATTCCTTGAGTTTAGCACAATGTCTGGCACATTATACTAGCACTTAATAAATACTTGTTGATATAATGTTCTACAAACTAACACAGATGAATAAAATAAATACTTCTGGAACCAAATAAAGTATTAGGATGTAAGCTCATCATCTGTAGCCTTGTAAGCATCCTCAAGACAATTCAAGATGGCAAGATGACCTGTACTTCATTTTGTTCCCACAAATTTCTGCTAAATGACTATATTTTTAAATCATCTCATTCCATATAATTTGGAGATTATGAGGATTTGGTATGGTAATATCTATCAGAAATATTTTTAAGTTTTTAAGGATGCATGTTATGTCTGGACACTTGTGGGTAACACTTAGGTTCATGATAATGGTCTAATTCAGTACAACTTATTGACTGAATCTCTAAGATATTTAAAATTACATATTTGTAATACAGGAATTTGTCATAGGTTAATCCATAAAAGATAATGATTGTGTGCTATATAATTCTAGACACCAGGTCATGCTTTCTTGAGTATCTGATAGGCATTAAATTTTTGCAGCCCATAATGATGTATCATACAGCTTCTGCTTTTTTCTTTCATAAGCTGCATTGATCACTGGTCCAAGCTTCCTAAGGATATCCCTTCTATAATTTCTGGTTGTAATGACCTGGTTGTATATTGCCACCATGTAACTGTAATTTTTATCATCATTATAATCATTATCATCATCATCTCTGCTGTCTCAACTTTTTGTATTTTCTGATAAGATTTAGTTAGAAACAGGCTGAGGACAAGCCACCATCTCTCCATTTTTTTTATATTTAATGTCTTGTAGATATCACAAGTGTTTAAAATGACTGGTTCTTGTACCTGGGCAAGCATATTGGAGTGAATTCTTTAGACCCACTGAAAGAAACTTCAAGACCATGCTGGCAGCAGAAATGAAAATAAGGATGATACAGATTTTATCCTGTTCTTTCCTGCATGGTTTTAATCTTTTGGTAGGTCTCTGTATTTTGAAAACTTTTCATTCCATGTATTTCTAGGGTTCTAGTATAGAGTTGGAAACAACCTTAGAAGAGGTCTAATAATAACAGCTACCGTTTCTATAGTGCTTTAAGGTTTACAAAACACTTTACAAGTATTATCTCATTTAATCTTCATGACAATATTGTGAAATTATTGTAAGTGAATTAATTATTATAGGTGAAATTATTATCCCCTTTTTACAGATGAAGAAACTGAAGCAAAGAGAGGTTAAGTGACTTGCCCAGGGTCACACAGATAGTAAATGTTAAGTGCCCGAGGACAGACTTGAGTTCAGGTCCTCCTGACTCCAAGGCCTGTGCTCTATCTACTGTTCCACCTAGCTGCCCCTCCAAATGACATTTTGATATCACTAGAGAAAATTTCCAGGAGATGAAGTATCTGTTTAATGTGCTTTCAGTGGAGGCACATTAGTCTATGTCATTCATGTACATCAAGTGGTTAATAAGATATATTGCTAATGACTATCTCTCTGATTTGAAAGTCATATTCATTTCTATTCAGGAGTGATTATAATGGATTTAAAGCTAGGCAGAACCATAGTGGACATAAACTGTCTTCCTGAGAGATGCAGAATTATATACCAATTGTTTGTGATGTATTAGTGACACGTTTAAAATAAAGAGCAGTTTTTCCATGTAGACATCAAATACTCCAGCATTCTCATTATACTTGGATACATTTTATAAGCTTGTAGTACATGAATAAGCAATGAGTATAAAATTAATTCAAAGGTTTTATGATAGTGATAAGTGGTATAAATATTACAGCATTTGAGGGTGTCTTGTTCAATAATCACCAAATCAAAGTTGCTTACTCTTTACACTCATGAAACTTTTTGGCTCCTCCTTTTAGCTCCTCAGTCAATATGTTACTTTCTTGTAAGCATTTACAGGTTTTTTTGAGTAATAAAAGCTGTGAATGTTTTCCATAAAGTACATAGACCTATATTAGGTACTTGGCCTATAAATGGAGGGATCCCTGGGGTTCTTATCTTTTGGTATGTATATATACATATACATACACGCATACATACATGTACACATATATGATATTATTTGGCATGTTATATATTGGTATTATGTGTGTATGTGTATGCATGTGTGTATCTATAAATATATTTATACATACATGTATATGTGTATATGTATATATGCATATATGTGTGTATATGTGTGTGTGTATATATGTATATATGCCTTCTGTTAAGAAAGATGCTATCAGATTTGTATCAGAGAGAGAGCCAGCAGATGCTTTGCTAATAATTCGTATACCACTGTGAGAGAGTTGAGACAAAAATTATGGATCTTATCCAGAGCTGCCAATTTCCAGTTTTGCAGAAAAGCTAGAGTTTCAGTCACCTCCCTTGACCCATGTTGTGATGTTCGTTCTAGTAACAGTACATAAGCTTTCTGTTTTATGTTTGGTCCAACTTGAACTCTCGTTGGGTAGGACTTCTTTTGATCATCGATGACCAGAAATTTTCCACATCCTCCTACTTCAGGGTTTTTCTCTCTGCTCTAATTTATTTCTTTCTCCAAGCCTCTAAAATACAGTTTGGGATTTAGGTTGAATTTTTTATTTCATTATTATGCTGCTTTGACTTCTTGTACTATCATAACCTTTTCAGTCAGTCAATTCACATTTGTTAAGCACTGATTATGTGCTAACCATGCTGCCAAGTGCTGAAGATACAAAGTAAGACTAAAGATAGTCCCTGATTTCAAGAAGCCCGTAGTCTAATGGGGGAGACGATATATGAACAATTATGTACAAACAAGATATAGTCAGGATAAACTAGAAATAGTCAACAGGCGTAAGATAGGGGTAAGATTCTACTGTCTCTTTTTAATAGTTGATTAAGGGTGTTGAGAATTTCTGAAGTACTTTTTCTGTTTCCCTTCCACATATTTCTTTTTTATTCTCTGTAATATGGGTAATATGGGGTTCAAATTTCCTATTGCATGTATTTGGGTAGTTATTGATGAGATCTTCTAATTTCTTTCTGAAGATCTTCAATAGTTTTCTCAAGTTGCTTCTTCAATAGAGGACTTTGATGTCCACTCATAGAAGCAGTCCTACCTAACACCACTTTTCTTCCTATATTCCTTATTTTGGCAAAAGTTATAATATACAGGGTCATGGACAGGTGCGGAAATATTTTATACTCTGTCAAATGTTATAGAAAGATGCATTCATTCATGATGTGTGTAGCAGATAGCAACCTTAGTTACTCTGTTTTGTTTAATTCTATTGTTAGTTGTATTTATGGTATTTTAAACAAAAGTTGTACAAAGGACATTATATGTCCAAAAGGACATTAACAGATTCATGTATGGTCTAAATTAATAATATTAACAATAGTAATACTATGGGCCAGGCACGAGGCTAAGGACCTCATTTGGTCTTCACAACAACCATGGGAGACAGGTTCTATTGCTAATGACATTTTATAGTTGAGGAAATTTTAACAGAAGTTAAGTGATTTGAACAAGGTCACACAATTAGTAAGTGTGTGGGGCTGGATTTGAACTCAGATCTTCATGGCTCTGGGCCCCCTCTAGCATTCCAGTTAGTTAAGTGAAGAAGGGTAAAAGAAGAATGGGAAAATAATAATCCCAAGGTGCATCCTCTACCTTTAACAAAGGGAAGGTTTAGAGATTTTAGATGAGTTATTTCAACATTTCAAAAGCAGCATAGCAGAGTGCAGTGGTTACCAATGTTCTTTGTTCTTCAAGCTCCTTTCAACAACAAAAACAACAAACATGGGTTGTGAAATCCCTGCGTAATTTAATATTCATAATATTCTTTTATATGTATTCATTAAATGCTAACTGTAACTATAAGGATAGCTTTTGCCCAAAAAAGGTCTAAATCACTACAGAAACAAAACTATGATGCTTCATGCATGTCCATGCTTGTTGTCTCAATGGAAAAATTGATTTGTAATATAATTGAGCAGTTATGTATTGCTTAAGGCACCATTTTTAGTGTGAATGTCCAAAGGGTACATGAAAGACTAAATGGGAACACTGGTATGGCGAAAAAATCAAAATTTAGAAGAGGACCGGGATATAAATCCTGATTCACTAATTACCCATTGTGTGACCTTGGACTAGTCACTTAACTTCTCTGGTCCTCAGTTTCCTTATCTATGAGTTAAAGTTCTGGATTCAATGATCTCTAAAGTCCATTCCCATGGTTCTATGATACATGTTTTCATTACAGTGGCTACTTCCTCCCCCTCTATACCTACTCTACTGCCACCAAGTTCTTTTGCTCTCAGTTGCCACTTCTTCTCCTGGTGACAGGCAAAGAAAAACTCTTCCATTGCTACACTCAGTTCTAGAGGCTCAAAAGAGAGGAAAACAAAGGGTCAAAGGGAGTGGAACCCTTTCATGAAGCACTTTTGGCAGGCTGGTCTTCCTACAAGAATCCCTCCTCCTGGGCCACAATAAACTAATCACTGAGAAGCAGCCCTGATTACTGGGCATCAATTAGAGAAGCTCCCTGTGTTTTCTCTGAGATGGTATGGGATACATGGCCAGGCTTGTCTTTCTCCAAGTAGGAGCCTCCTTCTGACAAAATTCCATACCCTGTAATCTCATCAAGTGGATTGAGGAGATTAATCAGACTGATTAGCATCTCTCTAGGTCATTTCTCCTCTCTGCTCCCCCGCCCCTCCACCACATACACACAGAAGAAAAGCTTGAATAGTGTTTGTAGAAACTGAGCTTAATAACCTATATGTCAATAATTTAACTAAAAAGTAATACATATACATTTTTTGTCATATTCACAAAAATTAAGCATGTTCTTAGTCAGGGAGAAATCCTTTGCAAATTGAGAACGGCAAAAATGTCAAATACCACATTTATGATCCATTAATACAATAAGCTTAGAGATTAGCAGTGTTAGAATGGTGTCAAAAAGTACAGACTAACTATAAAGGAGAACCTATTTTTTTAAAAAAAACTCTTCAGCTGCCAAACACCGAATGCTGTTGACTGTATTTACTATTGCCAAAGAGGTAATGAAGAACCATTTAAAGTTTGAAGCACTGTCATTTAAGATTTATTTTTAAAGCTATAGTGTAAAATGTAAAACTATTCCCTCTGAGCCATAAGTTTTTTTTTAGTGGAACGTACTCTAGCACATTGCAGAATTTTTATAATAAAAGGCAAATGTGGGCATAGTTATAGGCTCAATTCTACAGCCATCAACAAGTATCAAGGATTGTTTCACATTTATTTGCATTCCTCATATTAAATGCTGCTTCCACCTAAAAATGTGATTGATAACGATTAGATTGTGCTCAAGAAAGATTGCTGGCAATGTGCCTGCTGCACAAGTGTAGCCCACATGTTAAGATAATGGTATGCTATTTTTTTAAAAGAAACTCTACGGACGCATTTCTCCCTCAGAAATGTTACATACACTACTCATTTCCCCTGCTCATTCTATTAAAAGCCGGTGCCCTCCGTACCATGGCTCTGGGCCCCCTCCAGCATGCCAGTTAGTTAAGTGAGGAAGGGTAAAAGAAGAATGGGAAAATAATAATCCCAAGGTGCATCCTCTACCTTTAACAAAGGGAAGGTTTAGAGATTTTTAGCTGAGTTATTTCAACATTTCAAAAGCAGCATAGTGGTTCAGTGGTTACCAATGTTCTTCGGTAATAATCAATATAGACTTCTGTAAATAAGCAGACAATTTTTCTTTAGAGAGATAGGATCTGGACCCGTGATTTCTTTAGTGTAGGGAACTCCTAAGTAAAGAAACTCCTTCTGCCGATGGAGAGAGAGAAGAAAAAGTGATAGGAGAAAGAAATGTTGACTATTTGAAAATAAGATGCAAGGTGACAAGGTGAAAAGCAAGATTGCCCACTATCACATTTCAGCATACTTTAAAAAATATGAATTATAACAATATAATATTAGATGATTATATGAATCTATCTTCTCACCATTGTGCATAATCTTTCTGTTGGTGGAGATCTCTATAATTATCAACACATCAGGTTTTCCCTCCTTCCATACATCCTTCATAGAATGTCAAAGAAGCAAAAATAACTGGATTATGATATAACTGGTGAACAGCTGAATACACAATTATGTATTGGTGTCACAGATGCCATAAGCAATGATTATATATAAGCAGCTAGATGATGCAGTGGCCCTGGAGTCAGGAATGCCTGACCTCAAATCTAGCCTGGAGAATTTAGTAGCTGTATAATCCTGGGCAAGTCACTTAATATCACCTTTCCTCATCTGTAAAATGGGAATAAAAAATCGCACCTACTTCTCAGGGTTACTCCGAAGGTAAAGTGAGATAATATTTGTAAAGAGCTATATAAACGTTAGTTAATGTTACTACTGCTATTATTATATGGTAATTCCTAGTCTGTGAATTTTAAAAAAAAAACAGTTCATATCCCTTGTCCACTTAACCTCTTGAGGAATGGTTCTTATATTAGCGATGGCCACATTTTCAATCAGTGGCTTCATGTTTCTTGAGATGTAGTTGACTTTTTTTGGGTTTTTGGGTTTGCCACATTCAGTGTCTTCTGTCTTTTTGAATATATTAGTGGCATACGAGTGTGAGATTTGAGTGTTCCTACAATCCAATCGGGAAGCTAGGTGGCTTAGTGGATGGACTACTGATCTCAGAGTTGGGAAAACCTGAGTTCAAACCTGGTCTCAGACCTTTACTAGCTGTGTGTCCCTCAGCAAGTCATTTGACCTCTGTTTGCCTTAATCGCCCAGAGAAGGAAATGGCAAACCACTCCAGTATCTTTGCCAAGAAAGATCCCTGGACAATATGATCCCATGGGGTCATGAAGAGCTGGACGCTACTGAACAACCACAACAACAATCCAATCCCTGAAAAACCTTTGCAATCATTGTTTTAAAATTCCAAACATACTGTAGTTACAACTTAATTACACCCAGGGAAAGCGCCACAAAATGCACTTCAGACAACAGCAGTGGGGAGGGGGGTAGACCCTGGAACAATATCTCTCTCCTGTGGGAGGAGGAATGGGAGAAGGCAGAGACCCAAGTGGGTAGAAAATCATAGACACAGAGGCTGTTGCTGGAAAAGGTACTCCTGGAGGAGAAAACAAGGCTAGTGTGTCTGAAGAGACACTCCCTCTTCCCCACCCCACCACTCCAGCTTGGTGTAACCCTTAAAAAGAGAGTAAGCAGCATCTGATAATTTTCTGTTTTAACTAATTATCTTGCTAACCAGGTATTAAGCTCAGTGTTTTTTTTTCCTACCTGCTGAAGCATAAGCATTATTAGTTCTCTCTAAATTCCAAAGCCTAGAGCAAAACTCTATTTGCCCCACCCTAGTTAAGAGTCTGACCTCAAAGCATATTTTCCATCATGGTTTTTATTCTCTTGCATGTCTGTTTTCATGTTGAAATCACCAAGTAAAAGGACATAGGTTGACTTAGTTCAAAAGCTTTTGCCAAATCCTTCATAACATTTTCCTTCTTATCGTCCTCAATCGATGTTAGCTACAATGACTTTTCAGAGTGTTTAGGCTTACTGTAAACACAGCAAGGGGAGATGACACAGCTTCCCATGAAATAATATTTTTTTTGCTTCCTTTGGGGACATTGTGAAAGCCAGGGTGGCACCAGAGGCTTGGGCACTAGGTGACTAACTATTTTGAACAAGGTAATCCATGAAACAAACAAAATTACAAAATGGCCCTGAATTCAGTGAAGCCACCTTCTTTACCGATCATAATGCAATAACATGAGAAAGGATAAAGTTACTAAAATCACATCATTCTCAGACAACTTACAAACATTATTCTTACTGATTACGCTCTTGATTTATACTCTGTCCAAAGAGCAATGGACTGACACATTCCTAGAGAAACTGAATAACATCTATATTGATATTTTTTGCTATTAGTGAAATCATAAGCCATATAGAAGCCATTGATAGCTACGATAAAGAGATTCCAATATCTTCATTTTCTGGTGAGTGATCATATAGCTAGAAAATCTGAGACTCATCAAAACATTCATTGAAGTTATAAATTACTTTAGCTAATTCATGGGGATAGAAAAAAATAAAACCACAAAAATCTTCTGCATCTTTATATCTCACTTACAATCTCTCAACCTTAATAGGAAGAGTTCACATTTATACTTGTAATGGGGTCCTGGCACATACATAGACCCTATCATTTTGCTTGACTGATGTGACATCCTCACATGGAAGATGTCGGGGAGCTTGCTTTCTGAAGAACCATGATGATATATAAGGAAAGTGCCTTGTAGAGATTGTGGAGGATTTGTAGACATTCTATAACTGGTTTCTAACCATGTGATTGAGAAGACCCTTTTTGTTTTGTTTTGTTTTGTTTTTTGAGGGAGGAAGACAAGGCAATTGGGGTTAAGTGACTTGCCCAACATCGCACAGCTAGTAAGTGCGCCAATGTCTGAGGCCAGATTTGAACTCAGGTCCTCCTGACTCCAGGGCTGGTGCTCTACTCACTGTGCCACCTAGCAGCCCTGAGAGGACACTTTTTGATTGGTTATGAAACTAAAACTGATGATGTCTTCAACAAAATCTGTCTGCATCAACCAGCTCCTCTCTATGTCATTTTCATTTGGGGGAGCTTGGTGATTTGTCTGTGGTGTCTAGTGAGAGACCATGTGGTAGGGAGAAGGAGCTTAGGGTCTTCTCCCCTCTGAGGTCACATGGCTACTGAGAAATAGGCCTTAAGCTTTTCATTTGTTCTTTTGCATTCTAGTTGAACAAAGTAGGGTCTCTGCCCTTGGTCATGAGAGTGAGACAGAGGTATCAGACTGGGTTTTGCAGCAAACACAGCATGGATGCCCTGTACAAGTACACTTCAGAACTCACCTTCTCAGCCCTAGCCTAGAGGAATAACTCAGCCAGCAGTAAACCTGCATCTGGACGTAAACTTGATGGGACCAGTGCTATGTAGGAACTGAGCTCTAGTTATAAATTATATGTTTGATCTTCCCCAGAGATCAAAGTGATATAGGGGATGTAACGTTCCGTAGGTGACAAGGGAAACGTGGGTGCTTCATTCTTGCTATGTCTTTGAAGTCTATCTCTTTGCTGGTTATTCAGTCATGTCTGACTCTTAGTGATGCCATTTAGGGTTTTCTTGGCAAAGATACTAGATCAGTTTGCCATTTTCTTCTCCTGCTCACTTTACAGATGAGGAAACTGAGGCAAATAGGGTTAAGTGACTTACCCAAGGTCACATAGCTAGTAAATATCTGAGGCCAGATTTGAACTCAGGAAAAATGAGTCTTCCTGCCTCTAAGCCTGGCACTTTATCCAATGTACCATGTAGCTGCCGGATGCTAAATGATGAAATGGAACTGTGATGCTAGTTACAAGGCCCTGACAATAAGGGGTAGAGTGAGGGAGGGGGGATGGTAAATGGAGAGCTTGATCTGATGGTAGTAGAGACACCCATAAACCCCCCAGGATACCCTAGAACCTTGAGAGATGATGTAACCAGCCTGGCTTCGCAAGATAGAGTCAAGTTGTACATTCTGCCTATAGAATTCTACAAGTTACAAAGGGGTATCCCTTCCCCAAATCTTGTGACTTAGGTAGTGAAGGTTTTATTATCCTGAGACAGCTTACAGTGATGTGCCTGGTGTTACACATTTCAAAAAGTGTCATCAGGATTTGAGCTTTGGTAGCTTGTCTGCTACTTGGGCAGCTAGATGGCCCAGTAGATAGAGTGCTGGGCCTCGAGTCAAGAAGACTCATCATTCCTGGAGGAGGAAATTGCAAACCACTCCAGTATCTTTAGCAAGAAAACCTTAATGGGGTCACAAAGAGTCAGACACAACTGAACAATAACATACTGACTACAAGTTCAGAAGACTTTCCCCTGTCTCACAAAAAATACAATTTACAAAGAGAAAAATATAATTTACAATTATGACAAAACATTAAAAATTTGGGTGTTAACATACACAATTCAGACCAAAGTGAAGACAAAAGATGACGTGAACAACTTGAGGGGAATTCTCTGTCCATTGTTAGCTCAGAGCCAATATACCAAAAATGTCAATACTTCTGAAATTTATTTGTAGACTTAATGGAATTACCTAGGAGGCAATGTATTATGGTGTATAGAGAGCCAGCCTCAGAGTTGCGATGATTCACCTCTGATAAATACTGGCTGTGTGACCCTGGGCAAATAAGTAACTTAGCCTCTGAGTGTTCCAGGCCACTGTCTAAGATTTTAAGTTCAATCAGTCAAACTACAGAATAGTTGTTGACCTGTCTTAGTAGAAGGAGTATCCTCACTGAGAACTCATTGTACCAACGAAATCAAGGTCTGAACAACAAGAACAAAAAAAGATTGAAATGTCAAATTATCAATGGATTGCTATATAGAATTAGATACAACAATAATAAAATTTACATGGGAAAGAAATGGGCAAGAATATTGAGAATTATGAACAATATTTGATGATGGGACTTCCCTGCCAAATTTCAAAATATACCATAAAACAATAATCATTTAAACTGTTTTGTATTATCATCTAGTACTCATTGAAAAGCTGACAAATAGATCAGTGTTACTGAATGGGGAATCCAGGAATTGATCCAAGTTATAAACCAGAGAGTAGTGTTGGATAAATTCAAGGATATAAAATATTGGTGAAAGGAATCATTTATTCAATAAAAATTGTTTGGAAAATTGAAAAGCAGTGTAACCCAAAAAATAAATTTAAATCTGTACCTTATACCATTTTAATCACTTTTGATTAGATTAATGATATGAATTTAAGTGAAAAATAAAAGGGGAAGAAATTATAGAGATAAGAAAATAAAAAGAAGAAATTGTTGGAGACAAAAAGTGGATTTGATTATATAAAAATACATTTTTTTGTACAATAACAAGCAATGTGTCCAAAAAGAAAAGACCAGGAGAAAACAGAAAAGAAATAGAATGGGGGTGGGGTGGAGCCCTGTAATAAATATATGTGCTAAAACTATGACATAAAGAATCTATAAAGAATTGATATGAATTTTCAAGGTTAATACCTTTCCCCCCGGCTAAATATTCAAAGGATACAAGCTATGATTTTTAATGAAATAACACAAGTTCCTAATAATTTCAAAATTGTTCGAATTATCTGGAAAAATTTGCTAATGTGACAAGAAAAGGAAAATGATAAATGCTGGAGAGGATGTGGGAAAATTGAAACACTAATCACTGTTAGTGGAGTTGTGAAATGATCCAATCATTCTGGAGAGCAATTTGGAACTATACCCAAAGGGCTATAAAACTGTGCATACACTTAGATCCAGCAATACCACTACTAGGTCTGTATCCCAAAGAGATCATAAAAAAGGGAAAAGGACCCACATGTACAAAAATATTTGTAGCAACTCTTTTTGCAGTGGCAAAGGATTGGAAAATGAGGGGATGCCTATCAACTGGAGAATGGCTGAACAGGTTGTGGTATATGAATGTAAAGGAACAGTATAAGAATTCTATAATTCTATTTCTAATTCTGTAAGAGGTGATGAGCAGGTGGATTTCAGAAAAACCTGGAAAAGCTTAAATGAACTGATGCTGAGTGAAGTGAGCAGAACCAGGAGAACATTGTACACAGTAACAGCAACCTTACGCAAAGATCAACTTTGATAGACTTGGCTATTTTCAGAAATACAATGCTCTAAGACAATCCCAAAAGACTCATGACGGGAAGTGCCATCCACATCCGGAGAAAGCACTATGGAGTTTGAATGCAAATCAAAGCATACTATTTTCTTTTTTTTCTCTTTCTCATGTTTTTTTTTTCCCTTTTGTTCTGGTTCTTCTTTCACAACATGACTAATGTGGAAGCACGTTTAATATGATTGTGCATGTATAGCCTATGGCAGATTGTATGCCATCTTAGGGAAGGGGGAGGGGAGAGAGGGGGAAAATTTTGGAATTCAAAATCTTGTAAAAGTGAATGTTGAAAACTAAAAAGGAAAAAAAGAAAAAAAAAACCAAATTATCTGGAAAGTAGAGAATTGCAAATTAAAATAACTTTGGGAGATTAACTTATGCTCATTAAATATCAAAATTGTTCAAAGTTATAGGATTCAATATTGTGAGACTGAGAAGCAAAAAGTATACTGCAGGAAGCAACCTGGCGATATACAACGAGTTACAAAAATGATCATTCTGTTTGATATAGTGAACCCATGACTAGGACCATATCCTAGTATCTTTGCCAAGAAAATCCCAGATGGGGTCATGAAGAGATGGGTACAATTGAAAACAACTGAACAACAATGAAACGAGTCTAATAACTCTTATTAGAAGCACAATAGCAAAGACTCAAGAGCATAAGCTTGGACCCAGAGAAGTGAAGCGATAGCCATACGTGAGGGACCCGGTCTGTGAACCAAGTTGGGAAAATAATGCACAGGGTGTGACAAAGATACTAGAGTGATTTACTGTTGCATTTTAAAAGGTTCAAGAGGCATAATCTCTGGGTAGTTTAATTATTTTATTAATAATGCTAGCATGTTTATTAATAAAAGGATGGTCATTTGGCCATTTCTTTCTTAGACCAAAGACAATCATGGTGGTAGACTCATGGCTTATATGCCCATTGGAAGAGAGGTATTCCTGAGGGCTGCAATCAACTTTGATTGGTTAACAATTAATAAAAAAAAAGAATATTATAATGAGGGACTGGGCCTGAACTTTGATTATATCATTTACTTCTAAGTTGCCCCCAGCTTTGGACAATCTATTCAAAGAATTTATCCCTACCCAAACCTGAGTAGAGCGCAATGGCTTCCCCACCTGGATAGGGTCTGGATAGGGGAGAAGGTTAGCTCAACCTTCAGAGACTGAGTTCTTAAAATGCGGGTAAGAGAAAAAGGAGGAAACCCAAATCTCCCCAAATTGTTGGTTAATAATCATTTATCTCATTACCATTTCCTTCTATGACTGATTTTACAGATGAGGAAACTGAGGTAAGCAGGGTTAAATGACTTGTACAGGGTCACATGGTTAGGAAATATCTGAGGTTAGATTTGAAGTCAGGAAGAGGAGTCTTCCTGACTTGAGGCCAGCACTCTAACCACTGCACCCCCTAGCTGTCCCTATAGACTCAAGTAGCTCAAAGCAAAGACATTTACTGAGATGTCATAGTAATGACAATGACTACAAAACATTTTTCCCATAGATCTGGGGCACACTCTCCCACTAGTACACATAGCCTGTGAGAAGAAGGGGCACAAACTTGAACAGTGAAGCTCACATGTGGGGAATACATGTGGCCAAGGCTACTGACCTCACCCGGTACTATTAGCCCTCAATGCCCTTCTCTCCTTGTGAAGTCCTTCTATGCTTCACCCCCTTGTACCTTGCACATTGGTAAGCTTGGCTCTCAGAATCTCTTCCTCGCTGCATCTCTGTTCAATTGTCTAGATTAGCTCTTTGTGGAATCCATAGCTCTCTCCATTGTCACCAAAGGTCTTTTTCCTTGAAATTGCTTGAACACTGGATCTTCATCTGTCTGAAGACCCAAAGTAAGTCACTTCATTTTTTGGGCCTCATTTTCCTTATCTGTCAAATAAAAGAGTGGAATTACATGCTCTCTAAGATCTCTTTCCTGTTCTGTCATTATATGTTTATATTTAAGTAGTCACTGAATATCTGTTATGTGCCTACCACTGTTTAAAGCTCTTGTGAGGGACACACAGGAAGACTAATAGATGGTCCTGCCCTCAGGGAGTTACCAATCCAGTTGGTAAGATAAAATTAACATATATAAATAATTTTTTGTTGTTGTTCAGTTGTTTCTGACTCTTCATAACCCCATTTGGCGTTTTCTTGGTAAAGATACTCGAGTGGTCTGCCATTTCCTTCTCTAGCTGTAATAACAATTTGGCTAGTAGCTACTGCGGCTGTGTAAAAGCAACAGCAACCAACATACAGAAGGGCTGCTAATGCAGGTTCTTTCGATCGGCTTTACTAAGAAAAGTAACTTTAAGGGATTAACAATCTCACTTTAATCAAACATACATATATAACTCACTTAGTTCAGGAGGAAAAGCCAGCAATCTGAACTTCAGAGCAAATGCAAAAAGAAATTACAAACATCAACAGATAGACCTTGTCTAATTCAAATCACAATTCATAGTTACCAGGAAAGCATCAATATCTGGGTTTACAAGCCGGGGAGCTCTTAATGGCTGCCCAGAGTCTCTTCAAGTCACATGCCACTCTTCCAGTGACTGAGAGCCCCTAAATCAAACATCTGGGTTTCTTCAAAGCCAGGGGGCTCTTAACAATGGCTGCCAACACTCCTCCAGTGAGTGAGAGCCCCAAGGGAAAACGCCAACCTCTGGGTTTATGTATCTTGTTCAGGGTCAAAGGGCATTACAATGTGTGACTCAAACCCATGTGACCTAAAAGGTCACTCAAACCCATTCAAACCAGACTTTCTCTTGAGGCAAGGAGGTCATCAGAGACTCCTAATTTAATCAAAGAAACAAAGGCTGGACTCATCAAGGGCACTTGATTAAATAAGTGCTCCAAAAGAGAAAACAGTAAAAAGGTCCCACCTTAATATTACACCAGCTCATTCTACAGATGAGGAAGCCGACGTAATCAAATAATCAAAGAATGACTAAGTGCTCACCTCTGCAGTGCTGATGACAATAACTGGGGAAGTTCAGATAAGGAAGAGCAATTAGTGTGGGTTGGAATAGTCAGAGGACATTTCATGGAGGAGGTAGGGTTAAACCTGGTCCCTGAAGGAATTGTGGGGATCACAAGCATTATACAGTTATAATCTCTGTTGATGTAGTTAGTGGAAAATGAGGGAAGGTGATGCTCAGAAATGATCATGCCAGTCTGTAGTCCTACTAAGACCAAAAAAACCTGAAACTCCCTATAAGTTTCACCCACAATTTATGAAATACATTACTGAGAGAATTTTCAAGACAAAAATAATCTCTCTTTTTTAAAGTCCTTACAATTTGAACCATGTAATTCAGTATTTGATCATATACCAACATGTATTATTTTCTAGGTTTTTTTCATACATGTTAATCACATTTCCATATCTAGCCTATAGAGATATCGAACATGTATCTTTTGTATTCAGTACTGTGCCTACCACAATATTGGTCGTATTTGTTGTTGTTCAGTCATTTCAGTCACATCTAATTCTTCCTGACCCCATTTAGGGTTTTCTTGGCAAAGATACTAGAATGGTTTGCCTTTTCCTTCTCCAGCTCATTTTATAGGTGAAGAAATTTAGACAAAAGGGGTTAAGTGACTTGCCCAGGGTCACACAACTAGTAAATGTTTAAGGCTGGATTTTAACTTGTATAGCCAGTCCTTAATATTGTTGACTGGATTTGTCCTTGGAATTTTTTTTTTCATCCCAGTGAGGAAACTTTCTCCGTCAATGAAGATTGCAGCATATTGCCTGAGAGATTTAATATATGTAGGTTTAGGAACTTGCTTAGGATCATGTAGGCAGCTTGTGACAGGGTCTAGGCCCAAACTGATCTCTTTTTGACTCTAAAGCCAGTTGTCTAACCACTGCATGTGCTACCTATTGTCCGTGAAAATAACTCTTAAGTGTCATAAATTAGAACCCAAGAAAGAGCCAGAGTGGAGAAGTTAGTTTCTTATCTTATTGAGGCATGGGATAATCCACATTAGGCCAAATGTCAATCCATTTAACTCTTTCTGTATCTCAAGTCAGCCAGTAGGCGATTACCATAAGGACTATTGATAAAATCAGTTGAAGATATTTTCCATTTAAGTGAAAAGAGAATGCAACTTAGGTTAGAAAATTATTCCTGAACTGTCTCACTGCCTTGAATAGGCAGTTTGGAATCAGTGCATGTGCGTAGTTTCTTGAACATTGAAGTTATGCGTGCTACCTTTCAGAAAAGTGAATATATGACCACAAACAGAAGTTGTATAAGCCCCAAATTACTTTGAAACTATAATTTTCAATACTGCACAAGTACTTTCAAAATGTCACCTGGATTTATCAGCTTATTTCTTTGCTTGGAAGTATGTCAGTGTGAAAGCTTGAACCAGTAAAAAATGAGAATGTCACCCATAAATATTGTTTTGAAAAGAATTGGTAAGCCTTGATATGTACATGAGATGAATGAGAAAAAAATATTTGGAACCTGCAGCTCTGCACTGACATTTGTTGCAAAGGCAAAGAGATCACTTCGGGCACAGTTAGGAAGAAGACAAGACATGTCCAAGGTCCCTAAGGTCACTTGAGACTCCTGATGAAGCACATTGTTTTCTTGGGATCAAGAAAGTGTGGACGTTTCTTCACCCTTCCATTGGACTTCAGACATAGCTAGCCTACACTTTAAAGTGGCTGGTGTTTTCTCTGCCTAACATTTTCACATAGTCTCCACAAGTTCTTCAGAAATAATGATGGCTCCAGGTTTGTCCTGCTGACAAACAACATCCACCTCTAATAAAAAAACTCTTGTTATGTGTTTTAGTAATCTTTAAAGGCAAATTAGATTAGGGGTTCTTAATTTTTCTAGTGTCATGGACCCCTTTTGGTAGTCTAGTAAAGCCTATGGACCCCTTCTCAGAAATAATGCTTTTTAACATGTAAAATAAAATACATAGGATTGTAAAGAAAACCAATTATTTTGAAATCATTACCAAAATGTCACACACACACACACACACACACACACACACACAAACACACACACATTCATGGACCTCAGGTTAAGAACTCAAGTTTTAAGGAAATGTAGAGGTTCTGCCCTCAGAACCAGGAAGACTTTGGTTCAAGTCCCACCTGTGAAACATCCTGCCTGTGTGATCCCGGCAGGTCACTTAATATCTCTGTGCTCCAGGCCAGAGGTGTCCAAAGCTAAGCCTCTTGCATCCAGCCCCACTCTGGAATGTTGCCTGAACTAGATTAAAATGTAATTGTGAAATATGTAACAAAAGAAATAAAAAATACAATAAAACATAGAAAATAGTATATTTTAAAACTGTCTATATACAGCTTTCAGGTATCTGGATTGGTGGCTCCTGTTTCTATTTCAGTTTGACACCACTGTTCTAAGCAGTTCTCTGAGATGATAAATTGCAGCACATATGCCCACCTCTCTCCATTTGAATTATCCATCAAATTAAGTAGATGTAGTAAGGAGGAAACACACACACAGACAGACAGACAGACAGACAGGTAGACACAAAGACAGAGACAGAGAGACAGAGCGAGACAGACATAAAGATACAGAGAGACAGAGAGAATTTCATTTTCATTGTTTGACGAAAAATGCAGCTATGTGACATAATGGATACAATGTAGGGTCTGTAGTCAGGAAGATTCATCTTCCTGAGTTCAAATCTAGCCTCAAATACTTACTAGCTATGTGACCCTGGGTGAATCACTTGACCCTGTTTGCCTCAGTTTCCTCAACTATGCAATGAGCTGGAGAAGGAAATGGCAGACCACTCTAGCATCCTTGCCAAGAAAACTCCAAATGGGAAACAGCTGAAAATGACTGAACAACAACTTGCCAGCCTGTATTGGCAGAAGGCATTTCCACACCCGGGAGTTCTCTAGAACAATGAAATCACTGGTCTTCTCCCTTTCTCTGGTATCATTATCTTAATTGGTCTGGTTAACAACCTTGCAATGGCAGAACCAGCAGTACTTGGATTTATTTTCCTGTTTCTACCACACTTTTAATTTCTTGCTGCTTTGTTACTCTATTTGGAAAAAGTGAATAGTCATTAATGGTTTGTTTTTGTGGTGGTGCTGGTAATGATGGTGGCTGTGGTTTTGTGTGTGTGTGTGTGTGTGTGTGTGTGTCTTTCACACAGGGGATACCTCCACGCCTTTCCTCACATTGCTTCCCCTGCCTATAATTCTTTGGGTCAATCCAAAGCCCAAAGGTTATCTTGAAAACAGACAGTTCAAGCCTCTCCTCCTCCATGAAATTTGTTTCATACCTCACCCAGACCCACAGTGAGCTTTCTCTTGTTTGGATTCCTTTGTAATATACTCTCTGCATTACAGAATCTGTTAGATGCTTAGCACACAAACTCTTCCTTAGATTGAATCTTGCTATTAAGGTGTAAAGTCAAGATAATCAGTGAAAAGAGCATGGGACTTGGCCGAAGATGATGTGGATTCAAAGCCTGCCCCAAACATTTATGTGACCACCTATAAATTACATCACCTCTTGAGCCTTGGTTTCCTCATGGGAATAATGACACCTATCCTACCCACTTCTGAGGGTTGTTTTGTGGATCAGATGAGATACTGCAAGTAATGTGCTTTTTGCAACATTATATAAAGCTATGGAGACCAATTTCATCCACTTTATACTTTGAGCTGTTGTGGATCCTTGGAACAGGTACTCAACTGCAGAATTATTGTTGGGTAAGGGATGGGAAGCTACTGAAATGGATTACCTTTCATGAGACAGGGATTTCTAGGATGTCAGATATTACCTTTGTTTTTAAATCTCTCCCATTTTTCTTTCCTGTTCCCATCTATGTCTTCCTCCCTGTAAGCTCCTTGGAGATAGAAATGGTCTTTCCCCTCTTTTTCTATTCCCAGTGCTTAGCACAGAACAAGCACTCAATAAATGTTTATTGATTGATTGGTTTTATCCTCTTTGGTTAGGAAGTCCCCTTCTCCCTCCTTCTCTTTCTAACCTCTTTGGAGGGGATATTGCCAGGAGATTTGAGAAGAGGAAATACATCTTGAAGTACTTTACTTCTTATGCTAAGTTTGGTTTCCTTGAAATGCTTGATAGGCAGACAGTGTTGGGAAGACAGACAGCTCTCTTTAAGGAGGGGGAAGTAGAATCATGACAAGCCCTGTTCTGAATTATTGTTTCCCTCTGCCCAATTAGACAGGCATAGGTGATCTGGGAAAGTGCTAAAGTCAGTTTAGTTTCATAGGCACTGAGATGGAGATCGATCTCTTATAGCCAGCTGGAAATTGTTGAGAAAGCTAACAAGTTGAAAGTTCGTGCAGCTGGAAAGCTCGTAATATAAATGCCTGGCTTTTTCATTTATGATTTTAGACTGTTTTATGTGTGTCTTGCCTGTTTGGTATTCATTTCTGCAGTAAGCCAGTGGAGATATAAGCTGACTTTTGCAACCTGAGCCAAACTGACAACATGCATTTTTGTCAAATAATGAAAATGAATTCTCTCTCTCTCTCTCTCTCTCTCTCTCTCTCTCTCTCTCTCTCTCCCCCTCCCTCCGTACCTCCTCCCTCCCTCTGTCCTTCATTTGATGAAGAAGGCAAATCAAAAGAAGACTGACCTGTGCTCATCACTCCCCAGAATATAAACTCTCAGTGTGGAACTGAAGAGATAACAGAAGAAGCATGAGATCTAAAGGATCAGGGCGGAAGCCAGACAGCCTTGTGAAATCTCACAGTGTAGAAAACTTGGGGTAAACATGAAGGGTAGCTCTGAGTAATTTTCTGGATAGGTGGAAGTTCCTGGAGCCAAGATAGAAGAAGAAGGGAAGAAAAAGGAAGGAGGAGGGGGCATTTGTCTAGTGAGCTGATCCTTGGGTTGCAGAAGGAACAAGAGCATGGCACAGACCATTAAAAGAAGGCTAGGGAACCAGAGAGAACAATGGTTTAAGAAAAATGTTACTAAATGTTGCATTGAAGCCTTTCATCCCTCCACATCCCTTTTTGTGTACCTATGTGGGCAAAGCCACATAAGCAGAGGCATACATCAACCAAGAGTACTTTTGAATGAAGCTGACTACCTGACAGATTGCAGGCATGATGCCGAAGCCCCCACCCCTAGGGTGTCCAGACCTTATGTAATACTTTTCATTAAATGAAAGGTTCTTGTTCTCCATTTATTCAGACTTTGTGCAAAATCTAATTGATAATGGTTTCCAGTTTGGATTGGTGTAGGATATAAATGTAAAAAGTAAAATGGAAACCCATTCATTCATTTTGTGTCACCCCAGGACCCAGGAGGGAAATATACCAACTTGGCCACTGGGGAAGCAAGTGTATTGAAAAATTCAACATAAGGAGAAATAATGGGTGGTGGTCTGGACCTGTGAAGTTGGGTCCGTTTATCTTTTGATGTAAACTTGTCACACCTGCAGTCCTCTCTTCCTTCCTGACCCAACACCTCAGAGCTGGAGGAATGTCAGAAGACTCACTCAGGAACGTTTTGAAGCCTCACTTACCCCTGAACAGGAATCTCTTCTATAAGATACAAATAAGGCCTGTTTCTGTTTGGCAAAATCATCACATTCTGGGGCCTGATGCATTTTCCAGCTCAAATAACTAGGATGTTTGTTTGTTTTCCTCCCATAGGGACAAAATCCACATACGACTCCCGAGCATAACTACTTTTGACAGCTCATATGACAGCTAACGTTTATATAGCCTCTGTGCCAGGCACCGTGCTAAGTGCTTTACAAATATCTTTTCACTTAATCTTCACAACAACCCTGGGGAAGCAGGTGCTATGATTATCCCCATGTTACAGTGGAGGAAACTGATCCAGACAGAGGTTAAACAACTTGCCGAGTTGTGCAGCTAGGAAGTATCTAAGGCTAGATTTGAACTCAGGCCTTCCTGACTCCAGCCCCAGCGCTCTCACCACTGCCCCAATAATAGCTAATGTTTACATAGCACCTGATATGTGCCAGGCACTATACCAAGCGTTTTGTAAATATTATCTCATTTGATCAACTGACATTTCTGTATCACTTTAAGGCTGACAAAGACACATTATATGTATTATGTCTTCTGATCCTCACAAAAATAGTATGAGGTATCAGAGGATCTCACAGAGCTAGACCTAGAACGGTTCTCAGAGACTCAATCCCCTCATTTAGCCTCGTTTTATAGATGAGAAAAATCAAGTTTCACATTAAGTGATATGCCCAGGATCATAGAGAGAGGAAGCCTCTAAGGCAGGATTTGAACTCTTCTTCCTTCTGATTTTAAATCCAGCGCTCAGTCCACCGTTTCGTGCTGACTTTCTCTGGACTAGTGACCAGCACGCATCAGACTTCTTTTTCAAGGGGACCATGGGTAAAGACAACTCTTTCAGATGTTTTCTACTTATAGTCCTGACATCAGAAATGATTTCATGATATGAAGGTCCTATGTACATTTTATGGGAATTTATTATTCTCTTGGTTCACAATTCCCACTTATGAAGCCAATGAAAACTACTAAGCCCCATGCGCAATCACACAGTTAAAAAAAATCAAAGAGAAAAGTTTTATTGCAAGTTTTAAGAAAGCAGAACAGAAATGAAAACAAGACTCTTCGAAAATAAACAGACACTCCCACTGCGTTAACAGCATCCAAAAGATATATAAAAAGAGTCATTTCTCCCACAGGTGTCTACCAGGCTCCAATCCTCCCAAAATTCCTCAGAGCTCCCAGAAAGTGGCAGTAGGAATTGAATCAGTGTGGCTTCTCCTATAATGCTGTAGGTCTCCCAACAGGGTGGTGCCAGTATCAGGCAAACTTTCTGTGGGGTCGAAGTTTTGGGTGTGGTCTCTGCTACTGCAGAAGGAAACGTAGAATCATATATTTTAGAGCTAAAAGAGACATCAGAGGCCATCTGATTTAACCCCCTAATTTTGCAAATAAAGAAACTAGTTGCAAAAAAGATTAAATAATTTGCCCAATCATGCTAGTAGTAAATAGTATAATAGAAACAGAATTTGAAGTCTAGTGCTTTGACTCAATTCAGCACAAGTACTTGATGCTTTTATATTTTGGTTTGGGTTTTCTTGGAGGCAAGCAGGGCTAAGGGACTTAGCCAGAATCATGCAGCTAGTAAGTGTCTGAAGATGGATTTGAACTCAGGTCCTCCTGACTTCAGGGTCACTGTGCCACCAACCTGTCCCTGACTGATGCTTTTTAAAAAAAATTTTACCAAAATTCTTATTGATCTAATGAAACCACTTATTTAACTACCTCCCTGAAGCTCAACAAGTCTCTAGGTCTGACATAGCTGAGAGGCAGGGGCTGAGTCAATGAATGAAAAGTCATAATCGATAGGTACTCCTAGACAAAAGTGCTCTTTTCTGGATCTAATAGTAAGGGGCAGAGGAGCTGGTGATTGACAGTCCTTTGTCCAAGCCCTTGTGGAGGTGGAGAAACACACTACAGAGAACAGCTCTTACATCACTATTCAAATTCCCAAGTGGGTTTGAATGGGAAAAGATGCCCGGGATAGAAAGCTAGCTCTGTCACCTGAGACTGAATCCAAACTCTCCATGTTTATTCAATCTGTCTCCCCACTATCCACAAAAGGAGCAGAGTCCATTGGTCCCATTGCACCTGAGGCTACTTTCATCTATAACCACAAGCCATCCTTCACTTCTTGGCTTAGTTTCTTGGACCTGGCTTATTTGGCAGTTCCCACTCATAGACTAATGTTCGTGAGACATTAACACCCAGAGCCTGAGAAGCCTCTGTCTGCCTTCTGCCTTTTGAAGAGCATGGTACGTGTAGTCCCTTGCACCTGGGCTCCTCTGAGACCAGTTACCATTACCTGGAGTGGGATAAAAAAGACTTTGTTTCTTGACGGCATTTCTGAATAGAGAGATCATCCAGGGATTCCTGAACCTTGAGTGGATTAGAAATTAATGATGTGTGTCCCAAAGAAAAAGTAAAGACTATGTTTATCCATTTCAGGGAAGGAAATTTAAGAAAAATAAGCTCTTGGCTTTTCAATGGCTTGAGCTGGCTACGTTCTCCATTCCTGTTGAAAAAGACTTTGGAAGTTGATTTGATTTTATATAATCAAATATCAGAAAAATTCATGAAGTGTTCTGCTCAAATTAAAATATTCAGTTTACACACATCCAACACAGGAGAACTTTGGCTGGTGTTTCATTGACGCAAAGAGCGGATAATTATGATTTGAAGCAGATAGAAAGGTCTCGGGGCTCAGGACTCAGGTGCTTATTTACAAGAATTTCTTAGGTAAATTGTTTAGAAATATTAAATTTATTGGCATTTGGATCAATACATACAATTAGGATGCATACTATAGAGTAATACTTTTGATTATTTTGCAATAACCGTATATTTGTCAAGTGGACAGAAATGGCCTCTAATCTGTGGATGGCCTGAGCCGAACAGAGCAGGCTAGAGGCAGGAGAGTCAAAAGTCAAGCAGAAGTTTAATATAAAGCGAGGGAAACAGTTTGTAAGCAGAGACACATGTTCCACAGCCCCACCCCTAGTGGGGGGGGGGACCCGAGGCAGTGTGGCAAGATCTCAATACTTATCCAAGGGCAGGGAACCTGCAACTTCAAGGCCACATATGGCCCTCTAGGTCCTCAAGTGGGGCCCTTTGACTGAATCCAAACTTCACAGAACAAATCCCCTTAATAAAAGGATTTGTTCTGTAAAACTTGGACTCAGTCAAAAGGCTGTACTCAAGGACCTAGAAGGCCACATGTGGCCTTGATGCCGCAGGTTCCCGTTCCCTGAGCCTTATACCAATGGCTATACGGTAAGCTACAGCCCTGACAAGAAGGGGTAACAGCAAAAATGAGACAAGTTTGATTCATAGCAGGGCTTCATGAGACTGGAACATGGGTACTTGTCCAATGCTTGTCTGGTGCTCAGAGAACACCTGGTGCTGGTCAAAGCAATACAATAATTATGTTATTTTGCCAGAAGATGAAATCATCCAGAGGGTGAACATGAAGGATGTGTTCACCAAGCTCAGGGCATAGCTTGCTTGCTGGGCCTTAGCTCTGGAAAACAGAGTGTCTCCTAATGTCTCGATATATTAAAATTGAGAAGGTCCTTTATAGCAATAATAACTCAAATGTATAGAAACACTTACCCTATAACAACCCTGTAAGGTAGGTAAATATTATCAACTCCATTTTCTTCAGATGGGGACACTGCGGTTCAGAGTAGTTGACAGCATCTATGTCTTGAGCCTTGAATGTACTCCCACCTCATTTCCTCCTCTTGGAATACCTACCTCCCTTCAATGCTAAGGTTGAATGAGGTCATCCCTGATTCCAGTGTGGCACTCTGCATCTAACCTCCATGCTTTTTTAGTGTTTTCTCCTTGCCTAAGTTAATTCTTATGTTTTTGTATTTACATAGCTCTGTACATATCATTTCTTTCCAGTATGATGTAAACTCCTCCATGAACATTGGAACAAATTGTTCTCATCTGCCCATTCTTCCAGGGAAAGTCTTCAGATGCTTGGTGTAGACATTCCCTAACTCACTGAAGGGTTTGAGACGTTACCCTCAATCAGGTTTAGCCTGTCTGCCAAGATGAATGTGGCCACTGCACGTGACCAGTTTCAAGTCACAATAGGAATCTGTTTGTGAATTATCTTGTTTCGGACTCTTCTCATTAAATATACCTGAGAAGTGCTAGTTGGAGGCTTTCCCTTGTCCTATAGTATATAAAGTAGCATCAGAGAGGGGAGGCAGTCCTCAACAGAAGTGAGGAATTTGTGCTGAGCCAACCACACTTTCATCCCCTTTTCCCTTAATGGCAAATGCTTATGAAATAAATAGGTGATACCAGAAATACAGCCTGTATACCTAATACAGTTTCTAGAAATTGAACCTGTGACTTTAGCCTCTTGACGACTATGTTCTAATTCTAATGAAGGTAGCTGAAGCAGGCACGGTGGAGATCTTGGACCTTGTTCAGACATCAAAGATACTAAGGTCATCCGCTGCATCTCAGGCCATTGCCAGTCATTTTGACTTTCATCTTGCCACTGGACTTCAGTGACTCTGGAAGAGAGAGTGAGGCTGGTGACTTTGTGCAACTCTATCTCACTTAAATCCAGTTTAAAGTCAAGTCATGGCCCTGGCTTTCAATTTAGTTCATTTCACTTAGATTGGCTACACATTCATTAAGTGCCTCTGCTGTTTAAGGCACTATGCTAGTGATACAGTAAGGCAATAGTAACAACATAGATGATAATTGTCCAAATGTAGTTCTGTATCGCAAAGTATACGAGACTTCCACGTAGAAGGTAGAAGAAGGAAACCAATACACAATATCACAACACGGAGGCTCACCATCCCCAAACCTCTCCATCCTCCCGCTGGGGTCTCCCCCCAAACACAAACTCACAGCACAGCGAAGTCAGCCTGTTCAGTTCTAACAATCACGAGGGTGGCCATTAGCAGCCATAGCATATTTCTCTGTCTCAGCATTTCCTGTGACATAACTTCCTTTTTTCTGTCGGGAAGCTCCTCCCACCACGTAACCTAGGCTTTCTGTGATGCAAGCAGGTCACGTGGTCTATTAGTGGGTGGAAAAGATCTTCAGATCTAATTGCTACCACAGCTAGGTTCTCAGGATACAAAAATGAAAAACAGTTATACTGTCCCTGTCCTTGAGGTGCTTATAGACTAACGGGACTAAGGGGTGGGAAGTAGTGGTATACAGGGAGAAGGAATATGCCATGTATCCAAATAATCATGATGCAAGGTAGAATATGATAGGAGCCAAGGAAAGAGAAAAACAAGTCATCTAAGAAAACTTGAGTAGGAAGAGACCATTTTCAGTGGAGTGGATCAGGGAAGGCTTCATGGAAGAGCTGGCATCTGGGCTGGGTCTTGAAGGATTTCAACAGGCAGAGATGAAGATGAAGGAGTGGATTCTAAGAATGGGGCCTCAGCCTATGTGAGTGTGGAAGAGCATAAAGGACAAGATTAGGGAGAAACTATTTGTTTGGACTGGAAAGAAAGTAGTATGAAACAATAATGAATGATAATAATAGCTAGCATTTACTGTGTGCCAGGCACTGTACTAAGTGCTTTACAAACAGTATCTCGTTAGATCCTTATAACAACCCTGGGATGTAGTAATAATAATGATGATAATGATAATAGTAACTAACATTTGTATAGCTTTTACTATGTGCCAAGCACTTATAAATATTATCCCATTTGATCCTCATAGCAGCCCTGAGAGGTATCCCCATTTTACAAATGAGGAAATGGAGGTAAACAGGTTAAGTGACTTGCCCAGGGTAACACAGCTAGTAAATGTCTGAGGCCAAATTTAAACTCAGACCTTCCTAACTCCATCCCCAGGGTGCCACCTAGCTGCCTCTAGGCAAAATAAATTTGAGTCATATTGTGGAGGCCTGTAAACACAGGTTAGGGACGTTTCATTTTATCCAAATTTTTCTCCCTCCCTCCTTCCACCCCCTTCTGAAAATGGTAGGCAATTTGATATGGAGCATACATGTGCCATCATATAAAATACATTTCCATATTAGTCACAGCTGTGAAAGAAGAAACAGATCTAAAGGAAAAATAAACATGAAAAAGAATAAAGTGAGTGAAAAATATGCTTCTATCTGTATTCAGAGTCCATCAGTTCTTTATCTGGATGTAGATAGCATTTTCCTTTCTGAGTCTGTTGTACTTGTCTTGGATCATTGCGTTGCTGAGAGGAGTTGAGTCATTCACAGTTGGTCATCATACAATGTTGCTGATACTGTGTACAATGTTTTCCTGGTTCTGCTCATTTCACTTTCCATCAGTTTGTACAAGTCTTTCTAGTTTTTTTCTAAAATCAGCCTGTTCATCATTTCAGCACAATAGTATTCCATTATATTCACATACCACAGCTTGTTCAGTCATCCCCCAATTGGTGGGAATCCCTTAATATCCAATATTCTACCACAATGAAAAGGGCTGTTATAAATATTTTTGTACATGTACGTCTTTTCTCCTTTTTTATGATCTCTTTGGGATAGAGACCTAGTAGTAGGTCTGGATCTCAAAGTGTATACACAAAGAGTTGCCCTTTAGGAATAGTTCCAAATTACCCTCCAGAATGATTGGATCTCTTCACAACTCCACCAACAGTGAGTTAGTGTTCCAATTTTCCCACATCCTCTCCAACATTTATCATTTCCTTTTGTGTCATATTAGCCAATCTGATAGGTATGATGTGGTACCTCAGAGTTGTTTTAATTTGCATTTCTCTACTTAAAAGTGATTTAGAGCGCTTCTTCATATGCCTATATATAGCTTTGACTTCTTCATCTAAAACTGCCTGTTCGTATTATTTGACCATTTATCAAGTGGGAAGTTACTTGTATTCTTATAAATTTGACTCAATTCTCTATATATTTGAGAAATGAGGCCTTTATCACAGACACTTGCTAGAAAGATTGTTTCCCAGCTTTCTGTTTTCCTTTTAATTTTGATTGCATTGGCTTTGTTTGTATAAAAGCTTTTTATTTTTATATAATCAAAATTATCTGTTTTACATTTTGTAATGCTCTCTGTTTCTTGTTTGATAGTGAATTCTTCCCCTCCCCATAGATCTCATGCGTAGACTATTTCTTGTTCTTCTAATTTATTTATGGCATCACCCTTTATGTCTAAATCGTGTATCCATTTTGATCATCTTTGTATGAGATTATCTTGGTGTGAGATGTTGGTTTATACCTAATTTGTGTCCTATTGTTTTCCAGTTTTCCTATCAGTTTTTTTAAATAGTGTGTTCATATCCCAAAGGCTTTTGATTTATCAAACACTAAGTTACTATGGTCATTGACTCCTATGTCTTATATACCTAATCTATTCCACTAATCTGCCATTCTATTTCTTAGCCAGTACCATATGATTTTGATGATTGCTGCTTTATACTGTAGTTTAAGATTTGGTGTTGCTAGGTGTTTCAACAATCCTGCTAGCAGCTGCTGTGGGGGTGTAAAACCAACAACAACCAGCTCACAGAATGCTGCAAGCCCAGGTCCTTTTGATCTGCCTTACTAAGGGAAGCAATGTTAAGGGGATAACAATCTCACTTTAATCCAGCATACAAATATCATTCAGTTAGTCCAGGGGAAAAAGCCAGCACCCTGAACTTCAGAGCAAATACAAATACAAAGATACATTAGAAACAGACCAAATCACAATTCATAGTTACCAAAAAGCATCAACATCTGAGTTCACGAGCCGGGAAGCTCGACAACTGCTGGCCCAGAGTCACGTGCCATTCCTCCCGTGGCTCAGAGCTCCGAGAAAGAGAAAGCCAACCAACCCCTGGTTTTATATCTTTTTCCGGGTTAAGGGTGAGTCACATGTGAGACTCACCCAGGTGACCTAAAATCATCGCAAAGAGGCGACTTAAACCCATGTGGTCTAAAAACCTCTGACGTCCCAAACATGCCACTCAAACCCATGTAAACTAGGCTCTCCCCTGAGGCAAGGAGGTCACCAAGGACTCCCAATCTAATCAAGGAAACAAAGGCCAAACTCTTCATGGGCACTTGGTTGAACTGAGTGCTAAGAGCCCATTTTGATTGCCAACACACTAGGTCACCTTCCTTTGTATTTTTTTTTTCATTAATTCCCTGGATATTCTTGACCTTTTCTTCTTCCAGATGAATTTTGTTCTTATTTTTTCTAGCTCTATAAAATAATTTTTGATAGTTTGATTGGTAAGACATTGAATAAGTAAATTACTTTAGGCAGAATTGTTATTTTTATTATATTGGCTCAGCCTACCCATGAGCAATTGATATTTCCCCATTGTTTAGACCTGATTTCATTTGTGTCAAAAGTATTGTGTAATTGTGTTCATATAGTACCTGGGTTTATCTTGGCAAGTAGGCTCCCATATATTTTGTGTTATTTACAGTTATTTTAAATGGAGTTTCTCTATCTCTTGCTGATGGGCTTTGTTGGTCGTATAAAGAAATACTGATGATTTCTGTGGGTTTATCTTATGTCTTGCAACTTTGCTAAAGTTGTTGATTATTCCAAGTGTTTTTTTTAGTTGATTCTCTAGGATTCTCTAAGTATATCATCATATCATCTGCAAAGATACTTTTGTTTCCTCATTGCCTATTCTAATTCCTTCAGTTTCTTTTTCTTCTCTTATTGCTATAGCTAACATTTCTAGTACTATATTGAATAATAGTGGTGATAATGAGCATCCTTGCTTTACCCTGGTCTTATTGGGAAGTCTTGTAGTTTACCCTCATTACAGATAATATATACTGATGGTTTTAGATTGATGTTACTTATCATTTTAAGGAAAACTCCATTTATTCCTAGTGGTTTTTTTTAAATAGGAATGGCTGTTGTATTTTTTCAAAAGCTTTTTTTGTATCCATTGAGATAATCATATGATTTCTGTTGGTTTTGTTATTGACATGGTCAATTATGTTGATAGTTTACCTAATATTGAACCAACCCTGAATTCCTGGCCATAGTATATAATCCTTGTGATATATTGCTGTAATCATCTTGCTAGTATTTTGTTCAAAATTTTTGCATTGATATTCATTAGGGAAATTTGTCTATACTTTTCTTTTTTTGTTTCAGTTCTTCATGGTTTAGGCATCAGGACAATATTTGTGTCATAAAAGGAGTTTGGTAAGACTCCACCTATTTTTCCAAATAGTATATTTAGTATTGGAATCAATCGTTCTTTAGATGTTTGGTAGAAGTCTCTCGTTAACCCATCTGGTACTGGGGATTTTTTCTTAGGGAGTTCACTAATGGCATGTTCAATTTCTTTTTGTAAAGGGGGGTTATTTAGGCATTTTATTTCCTGATCTGTTAATCGGGGTAATTTATATTTTCATAAATAGTCATCAGTTTCTCCGAGATCATCAGATTTATTGGCATATAATTGGGCAAAATATTTCCTAATGATTGCTTTAATTTCTTCTTCATTGATGGTGATTTCACCCTTCTCATTTTTGATACTAGATATTTGGTTTTCTTCTTTCTTCTTTTTAAATCCAATTAACCAATGGCTTATCTATTTTATTGGTTTTTTCATAAAACTAGCTCCTAGAGATTTGAGTTTTTGTTTGTTTTTTTTTTCTTGTTTAGTTTTTTAGGCTTTTTAGTTTCAGTCTTGTTAATCTTATCTTTGATTTTCAGGATTTCCCATTTAGTGCTTTATTGGGGATTTTTAATTTGTCCTTTTTCTAGTTTTTTTAGTTGCATGCCCAATTCATTGATCTCTTCTTTTTCTATTTTGTTGATATAAGAATTTAGAGAAATAAATTTTCCCCTAAGTACCACTTTGGCTGAATCCCATAAATTTTGGTAATGTCTGTTGTTATTCTCTTTAATGAAATTATTGATTTGTTCTTTGACCTACTTATTCTTTAGGATTAGATTATTTAGTTTCAAATTAATTTTTAATCTATCTTTCCACAGCCCTTTGTTAAATGTGATTTTATTGCATTATGATCTGAAAAGAATACACTGGGTATTTCTGCCTTCCTATGTTTGATTTTAAGGATTTTATGCCCACTACATAGTGAATTTTTGTGTAGGTGCCATGTGCTATTGAGAAAAAGATATATTTATTTCTGTTCCCATTCACTTTTCTTCAAGGGTCTGTCATATCTTACCTTTCTATTATTCTATTTACCTCCTCAGTTTCTTTCTTGTTTGTTTTTTGGTTGGATTTATTGAGTTCTGAGAGGGGACAGTTGAGGTCCCCCACTAGTACAGTTTTGCTGTCTATTTCTTCTTATAACTCACTTAACTCCTCCTTTAAGAATTGGGATGCTATATGTTTAGCATTGAAATTGCTTCATTGTCTATGGTGCCTTTTAGTAAGACATAATTTCCTTCCCTATCTATTTTAATTAGATCTATTTTTGCTTTTACTTTGATATCAGGATTGCTACCTGAGCTTTTTTTTTTTTACTTCAGCTTAAACGTAATAGATTCTGCTCCAGAGCCTTACCTTTACTCTGTGTGCGTGTCTCTTCTTCAAGTGTGTTTCTTGTAAACAACATATTGTAGGATTCTTGTTTTTGGTCCATTTTGCTATCTGCTTCCATTTTATAGGCAAGTTCATCCCATTCACATTCACAGTTATGATTACTAACTGTGTATTTCCCTCCATCCTATCTTTCTTTCTGTTCGTCCTCTCTCTCCTTGCACTATTTCCCTCTTCACCAGTATTTTGCTTCTATCTACCACCTCCCCTAGTCTGCCCTCCCTTGTTAGTTGTCCCCTCCCCCACCTTTACTTAATCTTCTCCACTCCTACTTCCCCATTGGATATGAAAGATTCTATATTCAACTGATTGTGTATATTATTCCCTCTTTGAGGCAATATTGATGAGACTAAGGTTTAAGCAATGCCCATCATCCACCCTCCCATCTTTCCCTCTACTCTAATAGGTTTTTTGCATCTCTTCATGTGAAATAATTTAATCCATGCTACCTCTCCTCTCCCTTCCTGCTGTACCCAGTGCACTTTTCTTTCTCATCTCTTAATTATTTTTATGTCATTCTCTCAAATTCACCTTATACTCATACCCTCTGTCTATGTATATTCCTTTTAGCTGTACTACTAGTGGGACAACTTTTAATGATTACAAGTATCATCTTCCCAAGTAGGGATGTAAACAGTTGACTTCTATTGAATCCCTCATATTTTCTTTTCCCTTTTTACCTGTTTATGCTTTTCTTCAGTCTTGATATTGGATATCAAATTTTTGGTTTAATTCCAGTCTTCTCGTTATGAAAGCTTGAATTCCTTCTATTTCATTGAATGACCATTTTTTTCCCATGAAGTATTGCATTTAATTTTGCTGAGTGAGTAAGTGATGCTTGGTTATAATCCTAGCTCCTTTGCCTTCCAGAATATCATGTTCCATGACCTCTGATCCTTTAATGTTGCAGCTGCTAAGTCATGTACAATCCTGATTGTTACTCCTCAATATTTGAATTGTTTCTTTCTGGCCATGTGCAGTATTTTCTCCCTGATCTGACAATTCTGAAATTTGGTTATAATGTTCCTTGGAGTTTTTATTTTGGGATTTCTTTCCTGAGGTGATTGGTAAATTCTTTCAATGCCTATTTTGCCCTCTGGTTCTAGGACATCAAGGCAGTTTTCCTTGATAATTTCTTGAAAGATACTGTCCAAATCCTCCTTTTGATTATGGCTTTCAGGTAGTCCAGTGATTCTGACACTGTCTCTTCTGGATCAATTTTCCATACAGTTGTTTTTCCCATGGAGTATTTTACATTTTCTTCTATTTTTTCATTCTTTTGAATTCATTTGACCGATTCTTGATGTCTCATAGAGTCATTAGTTTTCACTTGCCCAATTCTAACTTTTAAGGAGTTGTTTTCCTCAATTAGCTTTTGTACTCTCTTTTCTATTTGGCCAGTTCTACTTTCTAAGCAGTTGTTTTCTTTTCCCAAGCTGTTGACTCTTTTTTCATAAGTCTCTTGCATCACTGTCATTTCTTTTCCCAATTTTTCTTCTATCTCTCTTATATGATTTTAAAGCTCTTTTTTGAGCTCTTCCATGTGTTCCTTCTGGGATTGAGAGTATTTCCCATTTTCTTTTGGGGTTTTGCCCATAGGGGTTTTGACATTGTTGTCCTCTTCTGAGTTCGTGTCTTGATCTTCCCTGTCACCATAATGACTCTTTATGGTCAGATTTTTTTTGTTGTTGTTTTTTGCTCATCTTTTTTGGCTTTTTTCCTTTCTTTTAAATTTGAGCTCTGCTCCCATGTAGAAGGGCACTGTCTCAGGCTTCTTGTGCTAGGGGCTGTAGGCCCTGGCTATTTACCTGGTGCTGTACTGATGTTGCCTTGAGTTTCATGGGGGACCCTTGTGTCTGGTGCTGCTTTGAGGGCATAGTTTGGGGGGAGTGGCTGGCACTCCTGGAGGCCTTAGGAGTCTGGCATCTTACCTGGTGCCAAGCCAGGGTCCTACTGGTGGTGTCTGGCATGTGCTGAGGCTGGTGGAGTGTTTCTGCATTTCCCCAAGGATGTGTTGATGTGGTTACTAGAGGTTGCTTGTTTGTTCAGGGCTATACTGAAGCATCTGGAGGTCTGGCCACTGAAGGTTGCCTCTTTCCCTGGGGCTATGCTCAAACATATGGTGGTTCTCAGAGTGGGAGTTTTCACATTTCCCTGGCTATGCTGAGGCACATGGGGGGTCCTGGTGTTAGCATTTTCCTGCTCCACCACACTGGCGCTTAGATCTATTGCTGGTTTGCTGGGATGCTTCCTGTCCTGGACTGCATTGCCCTTTTAACTGAGTGAGATGGACCTGTCTTCCAAGTTTCTTGGGCTCCAACATTGTTCCACCCCATCTTTTTGCTGGTTTTGCTCTTCCTGGATTTGTTTTGGGATGCTATTTTTATGGTTGTTTGGAGGTGAATATGGGAGAGTTACAGCAATTTACTGTTTACTCCACCATCTTGGCTCCCAGAAGTCTGTTCTGTTTTCAAGCATTTGTCTTGAAGAGGACTGGAAGAAACTAAACATAGGCCATGGACTGTATAGCTACCACATCTGCAAGCTGCCTCTGTCTACTTCTTTCCCTATACTGTGGCATCATTATAGGAGCATGATGGCACTCAGCTCTTACCAGAAGGCATTTCTCCTATTGTAGATCTGAACACAAGAGTATATTCTCCTGGCCTGCTGTTCCTGCCAGGAGGCATTCCTGAGGTTGTACTTTGTGCAAGATCATGGCTCCCATTGGCAACTGAGTGACCCCAAATTGAGACTCCTGCTATTGCAACATCAAAAGTGGGAATAGATTGTTGAAGGTGCTGTGAATTGACTCAATCAATCTGGAAAAGAGGGAGGGAAATGGAAATAAGCATTTATCGAGGCCTTCTATGTGCTAGGCACTGTGCTAAGTGCTTCTCACTTAGTCTTCACATCAGCCCTGATTGGTAGGTGCTATGATTATCCCCATTTTACAGTTGAGGAAACTGAGGCAGACAGAGGTTAAGTGACTTTCCCAAGGTCACACAGAGTGTATGTATCTAAGCTCAGTTTTAAACACAGGTCTTCCTGACCCCAGGCCCAGAACTCTATACACTGAGCCACTAGCTATCACTAAAAAAATAAAAATTGGAACTCTATTAAAGAAGTCATTAAGCTGCACATAGCCTTTGATCTAGGGATGATACTATTGGGCTTATACATCAAGAAAGTCAAAGACGGAAAAGCTCCATAAATGCAAGAATATTCAGAGCTGGATTTTTTTTTTTGAAAACACTGCAAACCAAGGCTTAATTTATTGCTTTGTTGATTGTCTAGACTCAAGAAAGTGATGAAAAAATGTGAGTAAAACAGATTAAACTTAAAAGTAGTACTTTTTTGAGATAGGGAGCTGGTTGTTAAACATTCACTGACACATGCCTGAGCAAAGCCACAGTTCTTAATGATGAAAAGAGTTTGTTAAACAAATCTTTGAAGAATCTTTACTGTCTTTCATCTCTTTGATAGCCCCCTTCCAGTTTCAACCATAAATGTCCTTCAAGTTGGATCTCATTTTTAATAGTATTTTTCTCGATTACATGTGAAGACAATTTTTAACATTCATTTAGAAAAATTTTTGAGTTCCAAATTTTCTCCCTCATTCCCTCACCTCCCTCCTTCCTAAGACAGTAAGCAATTTGATATGTTATATATGTGTAATCATGTAAAATATTTCCATAGTATTCATGTTGGGAAAGAAGAAATAGACCAAAGGCACACGAACACCCACACACACAAACACACACAGAATGAAAATAGTATGCTTCAATCTACATTCAGACTCCATCAGTTGTTTCTCTGGATGTGGATAGCATTTTTTATTGTGAGTCCTTTGGAAATTATCTTCGATAGTTGTATTGCTGAGAATGGCTAAGTCATTAATAGTTGATCATCGTATAATGTTGCTGTTGCTGTGTACGATGTTCTCTTAGTTCTGCTTTCTTCACTTTGCATCAGTTCATGTAAGTCTTTCTAAGTGTTTCTGAGAGCATCCTGACATCATTTCTTCTAGTTCAATAGTATTCCATTACATTCATATACCATGACTAGCTCGATCATTCCCCAATTGATGGGTATCCCCTCAATTTCCAGTCCTTTGTCACCACAAAAAGAGCTGCTATAAATATTTTTGTACGTGTAGGTCCTTTTCCCTTTTTCGTGATCTCTTTGGGATACAGAACTAGGAGTGGTATTGCTAGATTAAAGGGTATGCAGTTTTATAGCCCTTTGGGAATAGTTTCAAATTGTTCTCCAGAATGGTTGGGCTGATTCACGACTCCAGCAGTGCATTTGTGTGCCAATTTTCCCACATACCCTCCCACATTTATCATTTTCCTTTTCTGTCATATTAGCGAATCTGATAGGTGTGAGGTGGTACCTTAGAGTTATTTTAATTTAGAACATTTTTATATGACTATATGATTTCTTCATCTGAAAACTGCCTGTTCATATCCTTTAACCATTTATCAATGACTTGTATTCTTATAAATTTGACTCAGTTCTCTATATATTTGAGGAATGAGGCCTTTATCAGAGACATTTTATATAAAGATTGTTTCCCAGCTTTCCGCTTTTCTTTTAATCTTGGTTGCATTTGTTTTGTGTGTGCAGACCCTTTTTAATATAAACAAAATTATTCGTTTTATATCTTGTAATGCTTTCTTTCTCTTTTTGGTCATAAAATCTTCCCTTCTCCATAAAATTGACAGGTAAACTAATAGAGCAGTCTTTTTTAATGCCAAAGAACTGGAAGGAAGATAGGTGCCCAACGCCAGAGTAATAATTGTGGCACATGGATGTAATGGAATACTGTTGCACCATAAGAAATACTGAAGATGAAGAATTCAGAGGAACTTAGGAAGACGTATGAATTGACTTAGAAAGACATAAGAAGAATCAGGGAAACAACTTACACAATGAAAATAATAATGGAAAAGAAAACAACATTGAAAGACTTCAGAACACTGACCAAAATAATGACCAATCATGACTTCAAGAGGACTGATGGGGAAAAACGCCTCCCATCTTTTTGGAAAGAGGATGGGGATGGGGTCATTAAGAGCTGATAGTGGAATTTAAAACAAAAAAGGAAGGAAGGAAGAAACAAAGAAACAAACAAAGAAAAGAACGTAATATGGCTCTAAGGGTCATGAAGGGTCCATCTGGTGAGAGCTGGAGAGAAGAGTCTTCTGGCTTCCAGCTTTGAGATAGAAGACTCACAGTTCTGACTTCCCTTCAACCTGAAGAGAGAAAAAGACTCTGGGAAGAAGCTGACATGATCATAGTGCCTGCTTTTCTGTATGTTGTCTTTTCAGATTCTTTCCCTCCTTTTGGTAGGTTGGAGCATCATGTTTTCTCTCTCACAGCTGGAAGCCAGAAAGCCAAATTCTCTATTCTCTACCTCTTACTAACTCCATCCCTCCTGGCACCAGGAGCATTGAATAGTCAATCTCTACCAATGAGGAGAGTGTTGTGTAAATGGAGTAGAAGTAAAAACATTTTTAATGGATTTGAACTGCCCCTGATTCCCTGGCTACTACTTTACTCAAGGCAATTGGCAATGGCTAATGGAAGCATTCTCAATTAACTTCATGTCTGGAACAGCCCAGAGTGTATGGGAGTTTGAGAATTTCAAATCAACAAGTGCTACTAATTTTCCTTCTGAAAAGGTGGAAGGGGTAAGGCTCCAAATAGTTTCTTGGTCAGTAGGGAATAGGTTGAGGGAGAGTGACTAGTTCACTTTAGTGAAATACAGTGACTAGTTCATTTTAGGCCAGAAGCAGGTGAACATAATTCCTCAATGAAGGAGTGAACCACGCAGCAGGCCAGGTATAGTCAAATGCCAGATTGGGATCCAAGCATATGAAGAAGTGATAAAAAGTTTGGTCAATTCATCTAAGTGAGCATGTTGTGCTAATGTTATCCTTCTGGTATACATACTAGACTGAATAATGGGCTTTCACTAGCACAGGCAGTCTATCTTGACCTCAAATGGCACTCAGGTCCAAAGGACTTCATGTTTGGGTCGAATGACATCTCTTTCTCCCTTGCCCCAAACAGCCTCTGACTTTAAAAGCAGGGAAATGCCCTTGATGTGGGAAAGGGCTTTGTTAAATACATAGCCAAATACAAAGCATTCACAGAATCTTGGAATCATCTGTATGAACCAATGCAGAACCAAGAGAACAATATACATGACCATAATGAGGCAGACACCTAAGAAGGTAACAGTGGATAGAGCACTGGACTTGGAGTCAGGAAGACTTGAGTTCAAATCCGGCCTTAGTTACTTGTGTAACCCTGGGCAAGTCACTTAACCTTGGTTTGCCTCAGTTTCCTCATCTCTAAAATGAAGCTAATGATAACACCTACCTCCCAGAGTTGGTGTGAGAATAAGAGAGATAACACTGGTCAAACATTTTGTAAATTTTAAATGATAGTTACCAATAATACAAAAGAAAAAGCATAACAAAGACATCTAAATTCAGATTCATGTAATGACCAAATGTGATTTCAAAGAATTGATGAAAATCTCCTGTTGATGAACTATAGGGATAGAATGCTGAATGCTCTGCCAGACATGGTTAATATGTGATTTTGTTTTGCTTAACTTTTTCTTTATTATCATTGAGAAGGGGATCTTAAATCTCGAGAATGTGAGCAAAATATACCGGGGAAGTTCAGTTATTATTGGGATATTTTTCACACTAACTAATGAATAAGTCCCTCTTGCCTCTATGGATGCAGGATCCAAATGGGTAACTTCAGGGGTCCATAAATGAGTTATTGACCTAACAGTGCTTCAGTCTATCTGCCTCCTATGTGGTAGTGTTATTCAGGACAGAGTGGTTGCAATCAGTCTTTTACAGACGGAAACAGAGAAATTAGGTGACACACTCCCCAGGGACCCACGCTAATTAAATAGCAGATCAAGAGAGAAAGCTAAGGTCTCCTGATCCCTAATCCTGTGCTTTTACCAGCCAGGCTTCCCTTTCTCTTTGAAAACCACATCTTAAATGATGTCCCCTCAGTAGGAGGGACTTTGTTAGAGCCAGTGACTTATCAGGTTTCTCAGCTTAACTCAGAATTTCCTTTCTATTATAGCTTTGATTCAGTCCTTTAGGGCTATTTTAATAGTGTTGTTTGTTATCTAATTATGCCATATCTCTCAGAAACATTCCTAGGATTAAGATTGCTTGAAAGTGTCAAAGTAAAGCTGAGAGCCATTAACACTAGCTGGTCATTAATTTCTCAAGAGATTCTCAGTGCTGAGTTGATTATTACTATTTATAAATCCCTTTAAGGAAATAAAATAAAGAAAAACAACTTTTGCTTCCCTGAAGATAAAAGGATGAGAGATTGTCCATTCGGGGCCAATTTTAGGCAGATATCTGTTGCATAGTAGAAAGAGTACTTGACCTGTAGTCAAGATAACCAAGTTCACAGCTTAACTCAGAAATCGACGGTTCTGTGACTGAGTAAATCAGGCTCCCTCTCTGAACCTCAGGATCCTTTTCTCTAAAATGCACAACTTGCACAATTAACTCATAGGACCTTTGTGAGGCTTAAATATAATATTGCATGCACAATGCTTTGTACAGCACTAAATAAATGTTGGCTCTTTTTTATTATTCTGTCATAGGCTCAGATGATTTTGTTTTTGTCTTTCTGTCCTCAATCCTTTGTGTTCCTTTGTGTGGTAGTGAATTAATAAATGATTGTCAACTAACTGATTTATGGATCACATTCTGTATACCATGGCAGCCGTAGAGTAATTGTTTGGAGGACGTGATCATGGTCAATGCTGAAGAAATACTGGGAAATTCACTTCCATTTTTTTAAAAAAAAATTTTTTTGGAGGGGGGAAGGCAGGGCAATTGGGGTTAAATGACTTGCCCAAGGTCGCACAGGTAGTAAGTGTGTCAAATGTCTAAGGCCAGATTTGAACCCAAGTCCTCTTGACTCCAGAGCCAATGCTCTACTCACTGTGACACCTAGCTGCCCCTGGGAGATTTCAAATGTGATATTTAGTTTTCTGACTAGATGAAGATGGGATAAAACATTTTCTTAATGTAAAGCTAAATTTGTCAATGTTACACAAAAATCTAAGAGAGTTTTCTTTTCTTTTTCTTTTTTTTTTGGAGGCAATTGGGTTAAGTGATCTTCCCAGGGTCACACAACTAGTAAGTGTCTGAGGCCAGACGTAAACTCCCGTCTTCCTGACTCCAGGCATGGTTCTTTATCCACTATGCCACCTAGCTGTCTCTAGAATTTTTTTAACCAATCTCCCATCAAGAGGCAAAAGCTCATAAGCTCCTGATGTCAGTGAAGAATAGTGATCTCCAAGTATTTTTTTCTTGAATACCCCTACCGGTAAAACAATTTTAAGCATGTACCCCAAAATAGGCATATTAAGTTATGAATTATATACCCATAATACCACGCAAACAGTCATATTTTGCTATCAATTGTATGTATTATGTGTGTTACAAAATAAACACAAAAATAGAGATAAAGAAGGATAAGGATGAGACAAAAATGGACTGAACAACATTTAAACGTATTTTTTATTTACTAATGGTACAAAAGCCCTTTTCCCCCTCTTGCTAAAATATTATTAATAGCAATACATTTTAGTGAGAGCAAAGTCATTGAATTTGCTTTATTATTTTCAAATAATGACTATGTATGTCCTGGGGGACAGGGAAGAAGACTTATAAATAATAATTGTTAGTAATTAATTATTCATTTGTTTGATCCATGTGGCTAGCCAAGCAGGCAAATTTCTTTTTTTTATTTAAGATTTTTTAAATTGAAAGATTCACAATAAAACAATAAGATAAAAAGTCATAAAAGTCAGTAGACATAATGGTTTTTCAGTAGGAGTCATATTTTCCCGTGGGTAGATAGTCACCATAAACAACGCAAAAAAGTGGATGGCTTTAAATGCAATTCAACAGAAACCTTTCAATGTGAGTCTATTCCTTTTTCTTTATATGGGGCTCTGCTTAATGGATAGTATCACACTGAATATTTTGTGTGAATATAAGGAACAGCAAGAAGTCCAGTGCCGGGATGATAGGGTACAAGAAGGAGAATACTATATAATAAACATGGAAAATACATTTGGGACCAGGTTATAAAGCGCTTCAAGTGTCAATCAAAAGGGTTTATATTTGATCCCAGAATCTTTAGGGAGCCAGTGGAGATTATTGAGGAGGGAGGTGACATAGACCTCTCAGCTTTAGTAAAATCATTTTGGCAGGTTGGTGGAAGGGGAATTGGAGTGAGGGGAAACTTGAGGCAGAAAGACCAGCTGTAGTAGGAGGCCATCGCAAGTGGAGAGGCAAAGAGGTTTTGAAAATCTGAGCTGCTGTAGAGCTTATGTAAGTGAAGGGAATGGAGATCTGAGAGATGACACGGAGGCAGAGACAGGAAGATCCAGTGATAGATTGGATATGTGGGGTGAGGGGCTGGAGAATGAGGAGCAGAGGATGCGGGTGAAACTGTTAACTTGGATGCCTGGAAAGACTGGAAGAAAAAGGGAAATCCAAAAAAGGGCTGGGTTGGGGAATGGGAGGAAGATGATATGATGAGATTTATGAAGCAGATGACAGCTCATCTATGCTGCTCATCCCATTTGACCCAGCATGTTTCACCACGGCATAGTGGAAAGAGTATTGGGCCTAAAATCAGGAAAACCTGACCCCTGGACAAGGCATTTAACCTCTGTCTTCCTCAGGTTTCTCAACTGTAAAATGTGGCCAGTGATAGCACCTACCTCGAAGGGTTGTCGTGAGGCTCAAAGGAGATAAAATTTGTAAGGTGCTCAGCACGGTGCCTAGAACATAGTAGGCACTTAATAAATTCTTGTTTCCTTCCTTCCCTCCCAAAATAAAAAGAGGAGGATCCATGACTCTTAATAGTTGCACGACTTGACTCAGAGGGCTGTTGTGAGGCTTCAAATACAGTAATGCATGCGCAATGCTTTGTGAAGCACTAAGTAAATGCTAGTTCTTTCTGTTATTCTGTTGAGGGCTCAGACGATTTCATTTTTGTCTTGATTCATCTGTCACTACCACAAAACCCATCCTCTGAGGGACACCTATGTCAGTAGCTACGAGGTGGTCTGGCAACAGAACACAGTTTACTGGGGAGGGGAGAAGGTTTTCCCAGTGGTGCCTGCACAGATGCTGCTGCTGTGGCTGAGGGCACCCAGGTAGAAGTTACATTGGAGCTGCCATGAGGAGTCAACATCTGCAGCAGAAGGAGTAAGGCTGGAGGCCTGAAGGCAGATGCACTGTGGAGAGTGTTAGACCATAAAGGGGGGAGGGGTGGTTGCATTGGAGACAAGTGCCATGACTGGCTATTGCAGGGGAGTCGAATTTGACACCCACCCCTCCTCACCCTCTGATATCATTCCTCTCCCACCTCCATTTCTAACTGTCCTGACTGACACAGGCAAATTTCCAGCTCTCTTTCAAGTATTATCTTCCCTCATTAGAATGTAAGCCCCTTGAGGTCAGAAACTGTCTTTCTTTTTGACTTTAGCACAGTGCCTACCCTGTAGTAAGCACTTAATAAGACTTGTGGACTACTGACCAGCACTTCTTGGAGCAATGCCTTTCCCCACCCCACCATACCCCCATGTCCCCACTTTGGAGATCATGATTCTACAGCATTTGTAAGCACTTAATAAGACTTGTGGACTACTGACCAGCACTCACCATACCCCCATGTCCCCACCTTGGAGATCAGGATTCTACAGCATTTGTATACTAAGATTGTTGTTGTTTTCCTTTGTTTTCTTTGCTTTTTTTGGCAGGGCAATTGGGGTTAAGTGACTTGCCCAAGGTCACACAGCTAGTACATGTGTCAAGTGTCTGAGGCCAGATTTGAACTCAGGTCCTCCTGACTCCAGGGCAGGTGCTCTTCTCACTGTGCCACCTAGCTGCCCTGTTTTCCTTTGTTTTCAAAGAGGGCCAAGGACATCATAAGCTGATGTCTTGACTTGTGCGTGAATCGGATTTACCTGAGGTACAGTTGCATAAAGTCATCAACCTCACTCTCCTCCAGAGTTATCAAAGTCCAGTGGCAAGACAAAAGTCAAGACAATTGGTGAGGGTCCAGGATGCAGTAGTTGATGACCTTGGCATCTTCGACAGCTTTAGTCAAAATAATAGGTCTTAGAAAAGGCAGCAGTCAAGTGTCTCTTGACTGAGGAGGTCTTTTGCCACCAGTGCAGGATGTCCTTGATTTAAACTTGACCTTGTCCGTTAAAAGGGACAATGTCCCACCAGTGACTGTCAAACCAGGACCTGGCATAGAGCTTCAAGCATAGGGGCAGTTGAGGAACAGACAATAGAGACTTCAGTAAGAAGATAATCACACTTAAGATCATAGATTAGAATTGTAAGACACCTCAGAGGCCATCCACTTCAATGCCTTCATTTTACAGATGAGGAAACTAAGACCGAGAGAAGGCAAGTGATGTTTTTGTGCGTGCTTTCATGTTTGTTTTCAGAAAAGTCCTTTAGACAATACTTTATTGACCCTTTCTTTTTTGTTACCATAGTCACTTCCCAATAACTTGTCCTTGCCGTTGAAACATTCTTTAGAGCAAAAAAAAAAGAAAGTCAATATGGCTGTGCCTGATAGTATATGCAAGATTCCATACCTGTAGTCTATTACCTCTACTGAAAGGAGAAAACCAAGACTGGTCATTGCATTTAATCTGATTTCTGATATTGCAAGGTCCTTTTTTGAAAGACCGAAACTGGTCAACTGACTTGGCCATGCATCAAGAAAGCAATAGAAATAGGATTTGGACCCATATCCTCCGAGTCCAAACCGAGATCTTCTTCCACTGTAGCCTTTTCTGACTAAACTAGAAATGGGAAGGTTATGGAGAACATTGTATCTAAGACAAGCTCATTCCTTTTCAGGATTCAACTTCTCCAGAGGCCAGAGACCCAGATATAGCTCTGTCTATTTCTCTCTGGCTTCATGCCCTGTGTCCTGCCTCTCCCTTTTTGGATGTGGTCATTTCAGAAGTACTCTCTTCTGGGAGCTTACTCTCTTTCATCACCTCTTTGCTCATGGTCAGGTCAGAGGTTACACCATCCCTTTTCTCTGCTTCTGTGCCAGAGATTGCTGGTTTCTCTCTCTTTTACTTCTACATAAAATTTTTTCTTCTCTGCTTTGCCTGAAGTTACAAGGCAAATGACCTCACATTAAGTAAGCAGACCCAACAGGACATTAAGAGAAGTAACCCAACTCCATCCTATTTGCAGAGATACTTTGTGTATGGTTGTGTCCTTAGGTTTAATGAAAAGAATTCTATTCACAATGTGAAGATCTATAAAAAATAAATTTACATGTATGTGCATTTTTCTCTTTATTTCAAAATCTTTGTTTAAAAGGTGGCTGGCTGGTGGAGAGAAGTGGGAGAGAGAAATATGTTCAACATTGAAGATGTTGTAAAAACAAAAATTAAAAATAAGATTTCAAAATATTTGTATTGAGTTAGTAATGTTGCCCAAGGTATTCATGTGTACCTGTCTCTGTCTCTGTCTCTGTCTCTCTGTCTCTCTCTCTGTTTCTCTCTCTCTGTCTCTCTCTCACCTTCTCTTCCTCTAAATTACCACTCTCCTTCGAAAGTCATGTCTGTTTTCTGGACTTAGAATCATTTTCTTCACCACGACCATCTCTGCCCCATGATGTCATATCAGTCACTTGCTAAAAGGTCCCTAGAGTTGCTGTTTGAGAAGAGGAGTCAACTGAACACTCAAATCCCTTCCCAGGACACTATTGGTAACATAGGGTCAAAGGATCAAATAGTACTGTTGACGTTGACAGAAATTCCACTTTAAAGGTAATTGGTACACATGCTGGTATGTTCCTCCAGTTTCTTGCAAAATGTTAATGGACCAACTCAGTTAATGTTGCTGTACAAATGCTTCAATGAACCAGATGAAGGTACATAATTATCTTCCTGCACATTACGTGTTTAATTACTACAAGTTTCAACTTGTGCAATTTATCTGAGTCCCTCAGGAAATCCCAGAAAAATTATATTTCATGTTTCAAGGCAAAGAAAGCAAGAAAGTAAAATACCCTTCCAGTGCGATAATGAAATCTATATTGCTTGTAGGAATTGTCTCTAAGAATGGGGAAATGGTAAAAGATGATGGAAAATATCAGAAAAGCTATAACAAGGAAGAGTTTTGAAGTAGAGGGATCATAATTCATTCGATAATTTGATATTCTGATTTTCAGCATAGTTGTTTAAAGTCACTGTTAATGAAGAACATTATAAATCAAATGGACATATTCATATGACTATACCTCATAAACATAGTGTTTTCAATATTTCTTAGACTATCCTATGGAGGATTAAATCATGCAATAGCATATATTGTATTAAATACATTTTGAAAAGCTGTGCAACACAAGCATTCTTTCAGGAGGAATTCAATGTTGTCTGCTCCTCTCTCCCTTTCTCTTCCTCTCTCTTTGTCCCTATTTTCTCTATCTCTATTTTTCCTCTCCTTTCTATCTTTTTTCTCTTCTCTTTCCACCCCCTAGCTTTCCTTTCCATATCTCTTATATCTCTTTTTTCCCCTTGAGTTTTATTTCTATCTCTTCTTTCTCTACTTTTTTCCTTCAACTCTCACTTCCATCTCTTCTTTATTTCCTCTTCCTTTCCTGTTTCTGTCTTCTCTCTTGTTCCTCTTTTCTCTTTCCTCTCTCTTCTCTCTACTCTTCTCTTCTCTCCTCTCTCTCTTCTCCCTACCCGCCTCTCTCTCCTCTCCCTCTCTTCTCACTATCTCCCTTCTAACCCATCCTCCTCCTTTACATCTTTCCTCATTCCTCATATAAAATAGTTACCTGAACCAAGGCATCCCCCTAAATCTGATTGAGATCATTCTAATCTGATTGTTATAAGAGACAAACCAAATCACTAGGAGCAGAGCTTTATTTAGTCGGCTGTGCATGATTTCCTGCTGTTATTTGTACTTACAGTACATAATAAAAGCAGTTGCTAAAACCCCTTAACAGGAAAAACAAAACACAGATGGTGATCTGAATGTAAAGCATCTGGGGCCAGGAGTCAGCTGTGGCCTCAAAAGCTATTTTTCCCCCACCAGATTTTTCTCAGGTTTATTGAGATTAAAAGTAAAGAGAGTTCTATACAATTCCTGAGACATTTAACCCCTGTATTACCAAGAATTGGATCCCATTGAAAATAAATGAACATTCGGGGTCACTCAAGAAAATATTTTAGGATCCAGTATCTTTCACTCATTATATCTCTTAAGCTCTTACAGCTCTCTAGAAAGTTTTTGCAAGCTGAAATCATTGATTCAGAAGCCACATATATATATCAAGAAAAATGGTGATCATCAGAATTAGAAATGGGTAACATAAAGAGTGAGACACTAAGAAGAACTCACATGTGGTGGAAAAATGAAAAGGAATTTTATTAGGCTATTTAAAACATTATATCTTTGAATCCAGAGAACTCAAAGTGTGATATAAATTTAGTCTCTCAGAAATGACCTGATATATCTCAGTATTTTTAGAACCATTTTACTGATGGAGAAACTAAAGTTTGTCATGCCTTAGAGAACTGGTATCCAAAAGTTTTTGATTACTTACCCTATCAGTTAAAAAAAGTTTGAGCATGCACCCCAATATATGTATATTTATTTGTATATCCATGTGGTTATTAGGCAGGTAGGTGATTCAGTGGATGGACCACTGAGCCTGAAGTCAGGAAGACCTGAGTTCAAGTCCAGCCCCAGAAACTTTCTAGCTGTGTGATCCTCAACCAGACACTTAACCTCTGTCTCCCTATTTCCTCCACTACGAAATGGGGCTAATCATAGCACCTACCTCAGGGTTATTGTGAGGATCAAATTAGTTAATATTTGTGAAGTGCTTAGAATAATGCTTGGCACATTGTACATCCTTAATGAATGCTTTCTATCCTCACCACCTTCCTTAGTACTGTTTTGTTGTTGTCTGATTTTTAGTCTGATTCTTCATGACCCCATTGGGGTGTTTCTTGGTAAAGTTACTAGAGTGGTTTGCCATTTCCTTCTCTACCTCACTTTACAGGTGAGGAAACTGAGGCAAACAGGCTTAAATGATTTGCCCAGGGTCACACAGCTAGTAAGCATCTGAGGCTGGATTTGAACTCAGGAAGATGAATCTTCCTGATTCTAAGCCCAGCACTCTATCCATTGTGCCATCTAGTACCCTAGTATCGTACTACTAATTGTCTACATTTTAAAACTTAAAAAAATTGAATTTTTTAAAATGATACAAAGGTGACTTAACTTAGCATCCATAAATAGGTGGCCACTGTACTTTACTGAGCAGGAGAGTTCCGTGGGTAGACACATGCTTTAGGAAAATCACTTTGGAAACTATGGAAGAGGGACTGGAGTGGAAAGAGGCTTGAGGCAGGAAGATCAATTAGGAGACTTATAAATAAAGAGAACGGATATGAGCTATGATGTGGACATAGGAGTAGTAAGATGTGGCAACTGCGTGTGTGTGTGTGTGTGAATGTATGTGTGTGGAGAGAGAGAGAGAGAGAGAGAGAGAGAGAGAGAGAGAGAGAGAGAGGGAGAAAGAGAGAGAGCGAAGGAGGGAAGGAGAAAGGGAGAGAGGGAGGGAGAAGGAAGAGTGAAATCAAAGATAACACCAAAGTATGTGATTGGGAAAGATGTTGATGCCTTCAAAAGAAATAGGAAAGTCTGGAAAAATGGTGGGTTGGTGGGGATGGGGAAGATAATGTAATGAGACCTTAGATCTGCACCATGACCCATCCATTCTTCTTGTTACCAGTGAAAAAAAGAAAAAATGGGTGTCAGAAGGGTCTCACTAAGTTACTATTGCCTTAGAGCATGTGTCACTGAAGAAGACCCATTATAGCCATTAGTTGATGGAGGTGGGGGCGGGGTGGGGAAGGTGAGACAGTGGGACTTGAAGAGGCAACAGAGGAATCAGCTGCTGAGAGTGACAGAACTGAGACAGGTTATAATTACCTTATGGGGACTAAGCCCTGGGTAACCCCAAAAGGCCATAAGGTAGTGGTGAGAGGGGGTAGTGTGGGTGAGTGTTCAAGGGGAGGTGGGATATAGTTGTGTTGGAAACAAGTGCACAATTTGCTATGGGAGGGGGAAAGAGGAAGAACCTTCCAATGGGTTGATCCCATACTCCTTGGTGGTTAAGTTTCGGATGCCTTAAGGTTATTCCAAGGTTCCAACTTCGGAGATCACTGGCTTAGAACACATAGCATATCCAGAAACAGAATTATAGTCACTGGTCACTACTCTGACCCTTGATTGTTTTTTTCAATTGTTTTCTGAGGCTGGGTCTCATTATTTTGCCCAGCTGGAAGTGTAGCAGTCATTCATGGGGCTAATCCCACTGCTGATTTATACTGGAGCTTTGACCTGCTCTATTTCCAAATTGGCTAGGTTTGCCTCTCCTTCTGGTGGCCCCTTGCTCCTGAGGGCTCACCAGATCAGTGCCAGATGTAGTGTGGACCACCCAACCAGCTTTTGTCTTCCTAAATCTCAGAACTCCTGAGCTCAAGCAATCCTCCCCAGTAGCAGAGATTTCAGGCATGCCTCAAAGTTGGCCTCCTAGATCTTGATTCTTCAACTTTTTCATCTTGTTCCTCCTCTGGGTCTCTGACATCCTTTATCTTATATCATGGAACAACTCCCTTATGGGAAAATAACCTACTTGGAGAATCAGGCTCCTGGACTGCTTTGAAAAGGACATGACAGAGAAGAAGGAGGCTTGAAGGACTGATGACTACTTTGATGGGGAAGTGGGAGATGTCATTCAAGAAGGGGAAGAGAAAATGAAGAGGCAGAGATAAGAAGCTGAAAAGGGGGCTGCCTAAATCAATAGCATGTGAGGTTTGGTGTTTTGTAAGGCCCTTTAACTTTGTTACAACTGTCCAGCTTGAGAACCACTTCTTTGTCACTATTTGCTAGTCAGGATGCTACAATCCTTCATTTTATCAGGAAGAGGTCCTTGGAATGTCAGGAGATCCTGTGTTTTCTCACTCTGATGGAGAATAGAGGTAGTCAGTGATCACTATTGACAAAACATGGAAATCCTGAGAGAAAACAAATCTGACATCAGTTATTAATGAAGAAAGTCAAATTCAGCAAGCATTTATTAAGCACCTACTATGTGCGAGGCACTATATTAACCCTGGTGATACAATGACAAAAATGAAACAGTCCTTGCCTTCAAAAAGATTATATTCTAATGAAGAGAAAGACATACAAAGAAATCTACTCCTCTTCCCTCCCAGTACCCTATTCCCTCCCACACCTTACCTCACAAAATGTGGCTATTTTTAATTTTAAAAATAGTTTATTTTTTTTCCAATTACATGTAAAAATTTTAACATTTTTTTTAAATTTGGAGTTCCAGATTCTCTCCTTCCCTCCCTCACACACTCCCCTCACCATTGAAAAGGCAAGTTATTTGATATAGGCTATACACGTGCAGTCATACAAAACATATTTCTATATTAGTTATGTTGTGAAAGAAAACACAGATAAAAAACAAACAAAAAGAAAAATAAAGAAAGGTTTTTTACAGTATTCTTTGATCTGCATTCAGACTGCATCAGTTCTTTTTCTAGAGGTGGATAGTATTTTTCATCATGAGTCCTTTGGAATTGTCTTTGATAAATCCATTGCTAAGAATAGCTGTCATTCATAGTTGATCATCATACAATGTTGCTGTTACTGTGTACAATCTTCTCCTGGTTCTGCTCACTTCACTTTGCATCAGTTCATGTAAGTCCAGGTTTTTCTGAGAGTATCTGGCTCATCAGTTCTTATAGCACAATAGAATTCCATCACAATCATAAACCACAATTTGTTAAGCCATTCCCCAACAATGGGCATCCTCTCAATTTTCAAGTCTTTGCCACCACCAAAAAGAGCTGCTAAAAGTATTTTTGTACAAATAAGTCCTTTTACCTATTTAAAAAAAATCTCTTTGGGATACAAATCTAGTAGTGGTATTTCTGAGTCAAGCAGTATGCACTGTTTTATAGCATTTTGGGCATAGCTCCAAATTACCCTCCAGAATGGGTGGATCAGTTCAGAACTCTATCAAGAGTGCATTAGTGTCCCAATTTTCCCACATCCCCTCCAACATCTGTCATTTGTCTTTTTTGTCATATTAGCCAATCTAATAGTTGTGAGGTGGTACCTCAGAGTTGTTTTTTTGCATTTTTGCAAATTTGCATTTCTCTAGTCAATAGTGATTTAGACCATTTTTTCATATGGCTTAGATTTCTTTATCTGAAAATCACCTCTTTATCAACTAGGGAACAATTTATATTTTTATAAATTTGACTCAATTCTCTATATATTTCAGAAATGAAGCCTTAATCAGAGAAACCTGCTATAAAACTTTTCCCCCGTTTTATACTTTCCTTCTAATCTTGACTGCATTGGTTTTGTTTGTGCAAATCCTTTTAATTTTAATGTAAACAAAATAATAAATTTTACATAATACTTTCTAGCTTTTGTTTGGTCATAAATTCTTCCCTTATCCATAGAGCTAACAGGTAAGCTATTCCATGCTCCCCTAATTATTACCCTTTATGTCTAAATCATGGACCCATTTTGACCTTGTCTTGGTAATTCAGTGTAAGGTATGTGTTTTAAAACCCTATGTTGTATGCTGTGTAAATGGAGGGAGATATGCCTCTTGATTGGCTGAGAATATATTGATGTTACATATATACCACATAAAGAGAAAGTCCTTTCAGGCTTTGTTTTTGTTGTTCAGTTGCTTTCGATCATCTCTGACTCTTCATGATGGTTTTCTTGGCAAAGATATTGTAGTGGTTTGCCATTTTCTTCTCCAGCTCATTTTACAGATGTGGAAACTGAGGCAAAAGGGGCAAGTGACTTGCCCAGAGTCACACACTGTGTAGTAAGTAAGAAGTAGTAAGTATCTGGGGCCAGATTTTACCTCAGGTCTTCCTAATTCCAGGCCCAGCGCTCTATCCACTGTACCACCTAGTTGCCCTTTTCAGGGTTGGAGGAACACTATTAGTTGGAAAGTTCTCTTGTAGGAGGAGGCGCTTAAGCTAAGCCTTGAAGGAAGCTAAGTGTTCTAGGAGCAGAGGTGAAGATGGGGCTTTAGTTTAATGTAACTTCAATGTCAAGTAAAATAAAGGAGATAATGCAAAAAAGAAAGTGTTCAAATATCAGTGGAAATTAAGGAAGAAAATTAGAGCAAAGTCAGGGATTTCTTCCCCCTTTACAAAGAGTAAAATCAATGAATGGAGTACATAATGATGATGGAAGACCACATATGTTGGGTGACATTAAACCAAATATAGGGAAATCTTTTCTCATTTGCCTTGGGGCTTGGTCTTGGATAACATCATTTTGATCTGGAAGAAGGGGAGCAAATAATGTGTTAATTAGATTTTCAGTTGCTACAAAACTGGGAGTTGTTAGCAGAAACAGTGAAACCAAGAAGCGACATCGAGGGACCTGGAGTGGTTAGAAGCAGGCCAGTCAGAGGCCAGATTGAAATTCCCTTTAGAGAAATGATAGTGAGCTGTTACAGCTTTATGAGGGAAAATGATGCAAATCCCAGTCATCCTGTGAGTAGAGTGGGGAATAACAGTAAGGCTATAGGCCTGAAAGAGAACCCAGGCAATTTGGATGTGTGCATGTGGAGGACTAAGACAGTCATAAAAATTAATGTGATTTTTTTCCTAAGGAACTGTACCCAAAGGTATCATCATGTCACAGACCAGGGATGTAACTGTTCTTTTCTATGCAGCACGAGGGAGGAGACCTCAGTGAAGGCCAAATTCTACACTTGGCAGCTACTTGGATAGGTCCCAAAAGGACCCCTGTAGCAGAAGCTGGCCCTTACAACCTCACAATCCAATTCAGGGCTATGTTTCCAGCAGGGGTCAGCAGAATGGAAGAGATTTGGAAGGCTGTTCGAAGTCATTATGCAGAAGCAAGGAGCAAACTTATTGCCTCTCTATACTGGGAAAGCTTGACCAAATGACCAAGTAAGGGACAACAGCTCACCACTTCTGGAAAATGTGTTCATAAGAGGCTCATGGGGAATAATTAGGCAGGATAAGAAGGAATTCAAGTAAGAACAATTCAGATGCTCGGGAAAGATCCTCTCGTGTTGGCCCTTGAAAAACTGGGAAACAATATTCCAAGAAAAAAGACAAAATCTTTTGCCATCAGTAGCATAAAACCAAAATAGAAATAGATCATATATTAGGCTTCAGAGTCTCTAATTCAGTGTAAATAGATAAATTGACAATATTTACCCTTAAATAGGGGGAAAGGGAAGGAAAGGGGAGGGGAGGGGAAGGGAAGAGAAGGGATTTCCACTCTTTGTTCTTAGCCATTTCATAGGCTAAAGGTAAACCACTTGCAACTACATTTAATAAATTCAATGGCATTTCCAGTATTATTGGTTTTTACTACTGTTTTTTTATGAAGTAACAGCTGCTTATTCCAAAAGTATTTACTTAGGTTTTTTACCTGTTTGTTAGGCTCCAAGACTATCAATCCTATTCCTTCTTTTTGCCGTGGAAATGTTCATCTTTCTATAGCTGCCTTAGGATGATGGGTCCTAAGTTTTGTTATTATTTTATGGGGGTTTTTTAGGAAACTTTCCAAATCTGTTACTATCCATTTTACAATTCCAAAAGTATACATTGAGACTGGTATTGCACAGGTGTTAATTGATCTGTGTTCTTTGCATTCAGTTTTGAATTCAGAAAGTCAGTAAGCCTCTCAACATATTCAGATACAGTCTTCTCCCTGATAGCAATATTTTTTACTTGGAGACCAAGATATTTGTAGGCACTACAAATCCATTGGTTCAAAGTGAATTCTAGATTCAATGTTGAAGCCTTCATGCTTTATATTTCCTTGGCATATGTTAATAATTTTACATTTATCAGATGCAAAAGACATTTTAATATCACTGGAGAAAAACACCGTGAGATGAAGGAGCTGATTAATTTGTTTTTGGCAGAACCAGATAGATTGATGCCAATAATTACACCAAGTCATTAAAAAGATGTTTTGGTTCAATTCCTTTAATTTGGGAGCTAAAGTTAGTTCTATTTAGGAGAAAGGGTAATGAATTTAAGGCAAGATGGGACCACAGTTGACTTAAACCATCTCCCTTCAAAATGCCTCACTTCCTAGGAATTTTTCTTAGCATTATTTTGTTGGTGGCCTGTTTTGAATAGAAAAGTCCTTACCATGTGGACATTGAATACTCTTGCATTCTCATTTTGCTTTGGTCTGTTTGATTTATTTCTAGTTTGTAAATAAGCTGTGAGTACAGAACTGAGTCAAAGGCTTTGACAGAATCAACAAAGGCAATGTACCAGTTATGGTGCTAACTTAAAGCAGTTTCTTCTATAATTACCAAATTGACAATGAGTTGCGTTTTATACCCCAGGACATTTTGGTATACTTTTGTTTCTTGGCTAATACATATTATTTCCTTATAATTGTGCAGACACAAACATTACACATATAAAAACAAGTTATGAATATTCTGTTTAAAGTTCATAAGACATAATTGGTCTCTAACTGGAGAGATCACTGCTATTCTTCTATTTCACAAATATGTGAGGTTTTTTTGTTAAGAAAGTTAGTATCAGGCTTACATGCCATGACAAAGTTAGTAAAGTGCCTTGCTAGCAATTGATTCACCACTGTGAAGAATTTGACTCAATAAATACAGATTTTCTCTGATCCTAACACCTTCTATTTCATAGATATACTAAAATTTCAATCACTTCCCTTGATGTATATGTTCTGTCATACACTGTATTAATAATGTTTCTTATTTGATTCCGTTTTAATTTTTGTGGTATTACAGTTTTTGCAACCATATAGGTGACCAGAAAATTTCCATATTCTTTTTTCAAAAGAATTTCCATCTTTCCCCAGTTTCTTTCCTTCTCAAGTCTCTATGATAAAGTTCTTTGATTGGTGTTGAACAGAAGATTAACTTATAGAATAAAGCTTCACCCTCTACAGAGCCTGATTCCAAGGAAGGATTTGTCATCTTGTGGCTCAGCATCTTGGAGCCCCTTCTTCCAGAAAGATCATCCTGGAACACAACCCTGAAACCTTTGCTGTGGGCGACCCTCTCCCTGATGGTAACCACCATCTTGCTGGTGGTGGCAGCTCTCCTTAGAAGGAGCTAGAAGCTTCAAGAGCAGAGTAGAGAATGTGAACAAGGTCAATAAATCAGAATGTTGATGTTTTGCAAAAAAAATGGAATACATGTCCTTCCTTGACTCTAAAATCACCTTAACCTTTTAATTTTCACTTTCAATTACTGATTAAAAGAACAAAGAATTTATGATATGCCTTTGTTTTTGGACCCCTTTCTATTTCTCTCTCTCTCTCTCTCTCTCTCTCTCTCTCTCTCTCTCTCTCCCTCCCCCCCCCTCTCCCTCTCTCCCTCCCTCCCTCTCTCCCTCCCTTTAACTGTGTAATACAGTATTTATGCTTTGTATTCCATGGACCAGTTAGATTTTGATGTAGGCTTCCAATGTCTTTTCACAGGTTTTCAGTAGCTATCCCAAGTCTATTGAGCCATGGTCATGTTTGATTACTGTCTTTAGGGGTATTCCTTGATATTTCCTCCTATGATTCTTACCATCGCAACAGCTTTTACTGGAAGAAAATATTGAACTATATCTATACTTTCTGCCAGATACTGACAGAGAATGAATTTGTTCGTGATGGTTATAGCTTTTAAAAATTACCCCATTTTCCTTGTTGACATATCATTGGTTGAATTCATACAGATATCATGATATAATTGGTCTGCTACTTCAATTTATGCCATGAAATTCAAAAAGAGACTTTCGAGAATTCTAGTCTAAGTACGCTCATCACCTTTTCAATTATTTGAGACTTCAGTGCTTCCACTAGCTCCTGTTTAATTATTAGGCATAGTTTCCATTAAATGAAGATTTGCAATTACCTTGGAGTCTTCACCTTTTCCCTATCCAGATTTTAATAGCTTCTCAATTTCATTTCTTGTTTCATCTAACCTACACTTCGTGGTGAAATTATCTTTTATGATTGCCTGTACTGATCTACAATACATGGCTATCACAACCCATGAAACAAAAATATACAAAGTGGACCTCAGCCCTGTGTAGCACTCCTGCTGTAGTGGCACAGTATAGAATGAAGGACAGAGAGTTCTAAGAATAGCCATTCATAGAATATCTATAAACCTGATGACTGGTATTCTAAATGTTCCTTATCCCATGATCCTAAATGATCCTTATCCCATGATCAACAAGTGAACATGTGTGATTTGGTATAGAAAGTAGCACTGACCAAAATTAAATTCTTGCCTATAGCTAGTGAGTTCTTATTCTATTTTCTTCCAGTAAAAGCTGTTGCCATGGTGAGAATCATGGGAGGAAATATCAAGCAATACCCCCTAAAGACAGTAATCAAACACAACCATGGCTCAATAGACTTGGGATAGCTATTGAAAACCTGTGGAAAGACATTGGAAGATTACATCAAAATCTAACTGGTCCATGCAATACAAATCTAACTTTGTTATGATATAGTATTGGCAAATAGTAGAAGTATTTAAGTCTTAGGTCCATACATCTTTTTGGTCTACTTCTTACGACAATTGAGTAATTTTTATTAAATATCTGTATAAAATAATTATAATTGATATCAATATAATCTGACTCTATGTTACTCATTTTTCATTATTAATTACTTGTTTAAATAGATTATGATTGGGTTGTTTCAATTGCATGTCATATCTCTTACTCATTCAGATCTATGCTCTAACAAATTTGTTGTCTGACTTGTTAGATAGCTGATGTAAGGTTGACTTCCACATCAATAATGCTTTTTCCTAATTTTTAGAATATAATCATTAAGTCAAAAAACTAAACACCTACTATGTGCCAGGCACTGTGCTAAGTGCTAGGGATAAAAATAAAGGTAAAAGACAGTCCCTGCCCTCAATGAGCTCACAATCTAACAGAGGAAGCCACATGCAAATAACTATTACAAACAAGATATATACAGGGTAAGCTGGAGATAATCAATAGAGGGAAGGCATTAGGGTTTGGGGAGATTGGGAAAGGCTTTCTATATAAGTTGGGATTTTAGATGAGACTTGAAGGGGGCCAGGGAAGCTTGAGGCAGGGATGAAGAGGGAGAACATTCCAAGCATGGGAGACAGCCAATGAAGTCATTTTTTTCTGATGTTGCTCAGTGCTTCGCATGTACCTACCGATTATTTTCTCAAAGAAAATATTTGTAATGTGAAAGTATGAGGCTTTGGTACAGCCTGATTTAATCTTTGGTCTTCTTCCTGACTCATGCTCTTCAATACATTTCTCATCATCCTCATATATTTATTCCTTTTCATTGAAGTCACTGAGTATTAGTGTCTATGTTGATTTAATTTCACAAAATCCCATTCTGATGTTTTATCATGGCACTAAGTTGGTGTTGAGTTCTCAAAGGCTATGCCAGAGGAATGAAAGCTCTTGTGAGTTGTACCATATTGGAAAGGTTTCTAGGATAGTCCCAATAACCAATTGACTCTGTTTTCTGAAGAACAGTCTACCTAGTTTTAGAGGAGCTTTTCATCAGGAGGCTGACCACTTCATGATGAATTATTTGGCTATCCTAAATGATGAAATAAAAAGTACAAAATGGTGCTCAAACCTCTGTTGCCTTTTCCACTCCTGCAAAGATGGTGCATTGGCAGAAGAAAGAGCAGAGAATTCTAATAATTCTTAGAGTGTCTGTAAACTATACCTTGATTATTGGTTTTCAAAATGTGTGATCTTTATCCCATGACCAACAAATGCACATGTTGCTAGATGAATTGAATTACATCAGTCTTGAAATTCTATAATAAATGAAAATAGAAGGAAAAAGTCATAGCTAAATGTATTCAAAAGTACTATTTTTATGTAAACTGAAATGAAATACGAAATATTGTTTAAATGAATATTTGGTCATCTTATGTTTCAGTACTCACAATAAGAATTAGCAAGTAGATTGCCATAATAATAATTATAGCCTCTGCACCAATATCAATTGAAGAGGTAGGGAAATGCTATAGTGAACTCAATAAGCCCTCCAAATTAAATCAACATGCATTGATACTTGATACAAATCAAATTATGCTTTTAAAGATACAAGGGAAACTCACAATTTTTTGGAGTGCTTTACTTTTATTATGTCATGGACCCCTTTGTCAGTCTAGGGAAACCTATGGAACTCTTCTCAAAATGATGTTTTTCAATGCATAATTTTTTAATGCATTTATGCCTGTTTAAAAATGTATAGGATTAAAGGGCCATGTAAAGATAGACTAAAATTTAATTGGACACTAGATAATCTAATTCTAAAGAATGAATGTGTCAAACAATAAATCACAGAAACAATCAATAACTTCATCCAAGAGAATGACAATAATGAGACAACATACCAAAACTTGTGGGATGCAGCAAAAGTGGTTTTTAGGGGAAGTTTTGTATCTGTAAATGCTTACATGAATAAAATAGAGAAAGAGAAGATCAATGAATTGGTCATGCAACTAAAAAAGCTAGACAAAAGAACAATTAAAATCCCCAATTAAATGCCAAAGTAGAAATACTGAAAACCAAAGGAGAGATTAATAAAACTGAAATTAAGAAAACTATTAAACTAATAAATAAAACTAAGAGCTGGTTTTTATGAAAAAAAAAACAAAAAAAGATAAGCTTTTAGCTAATTTGATTTTTAAAAAGGAAAGAAGAAAATATTACCAGTATCAAAAATGAAAAGGGTGAATTCACCACAAATGAAGAGGAAAACAAAACATTAATTAGGAGCTATTCATCCCAGCTATATGCCAGTAAATTTTATAATCGCAGTGAAATGGATGAATATTTATAAAAATATAAATTGGCCAGACTAACAGAAGAGAAAATAAAATACTTTAATAACCCCATTTCAGAATAAGAAATTGAATAAACCATCAATGAACTCCCTAGGAAAAATTCTCCAGGGCCAGAAGGATTTACAAGTGAATTCTATCAAACATTTAAAGAACAATTAATTCCAATACTATATTGACTATTTGGGAAAATATGGAAAGAAGGAGTCCTACCAAATTCTTTTTATGATACAAATATAGTACTGATACCTAAACTGGGAGGAGCCAAAACAGAGAAAGAAAATTATAGAGCAATTTCCCCAATGAATATCCATGCAAACATTTTAAATAAAACATTACCAAAAAGATTACAGCAAATTATCACGAAAATAATACAGTATGAACAGGTAAGGTTTATACCAGGAATGCAGGGCTGGTTCAATATTAGGAAAACTATCAGTATGATTGACAACATCAACAACAAAACTAACAGAAACCATATGATAATCTCAATAGATGCAGGAAAAGCTTTTGACAAAATACAGCACCCATTCCTGTTAAAAAAAAACACTAGAGAGCATAGGAATAAATTGAATCTTCCTTAAAATGTTAAGTAGCATCTACCTAAAACCATCAGCAAGCATTATATGTAATGGGAATAAGCTAGAAGGATTTCCAAAAAGATCAGAGGTGAAACAAGGATGTCTACTATCACCACTGTTATTCAATATGGTACTAGAAGCATTAACTTTAGCAATAGCAATAAGAGAAAAAAAAAGAAATTGAAGGAATTAGAATAGGCAAAGAAAAAACAAAGCCATCACTCTTTGCAGATGATTTGATGATATACTTAGAGAATCAAGTGAAAAACTACTTGAAATAATAAACAACTTTAGCAAAGTTGCAGGATATGAAAGAAACCCATGTAAATCATCGACATTGCTCTATATTACTAACAAAGCCCAAGAGCAAGAGATAGAAAGAGAAATTCCATTTAAAATTACTATAGACATTATAAAATATTTGGGAGTCTACCTGCCAAAACAAACCCAGGAACTATATGAACACAATTACAAAACACTTTTCACACAAATAAAGTCATATCTAAATAATTGGAAAAACATCAGTTGCTCATGAGTAGGTCAAGCTAATATAATAAAAATGATAATTCTATCTAAATTAATTTACTTATTCAGAGCCATGCCAATCAAACCACCAAAAATTATTTTATAGAGCTAGAAAAAATAATAACAAAATCCATCTGGAAGAACAAAAGGTTCAGAATATTAAAGGAATTTTTTTAGAGGGGGGAAGGCAGGGCAACTGGGGTTAAGTGACTTGCCCAAGGTCACACAGCTAGTAAGTGTGTCAAGTGCCTGAGGCCGGATTTGAGCTCAGGTCCTCCTGACTCCAGGGCCAGTGCTCTACTCACCATGCTACTTAGCTGCCCCTATCAAAGGAATTAATGAAAAGAAATGCTAAGGAAGGTGGCCTAGCCATACCAGATCTTAAATTCTATTATAAAGCAACAATCATCAAAACTACTTGGTACTGACTAAGACACAGAGTGGGGGATCCATGGAATAGGATAGGTACACAAGACACAATAGTTAATGATTATAGTAATCTACTGTTTGATAAACCCAAAGACTCCAGCTTTTGAGATAAGAACTCACTATCTGACCAAAAACTGCTGGGAAAACTGGAAAACAATATGGCAGAAACTAGACATCAACCAACATCTTACACTGTATACCAAAATAAAGTGAAAATGGGTACATGATTTATATATAAAGATGGATACTGTAAGCAAACTGAGAGAGCAAAGAATAGTTTACCTGTCAGATTTATGGAGAACAGAAGAATTTATGACCAAACAAGATATAGAGAACATTATGAAATGCAAAATGGATAATTTTGATTACATTAAATTGAAAAGCTTTTGCACACATGAAGGCAATGCATCCAAGATTAGCAGGGAAGCAGAAAACTGGGAAGAAAATTTTGCAACCAATGTCTCCAATAAAGGCCTCATTTCTAAAATATATAGAGAACTGAGTCAAATTTATGAGAATACAAGTCATTCCCCAACTGATAAATGGTCAAAGAATATGAATAGGCAGTTTTTCAGATGAAATTAAAGCTATCTATAATCATATGAAAAAATGCTCACTATTGATTAGAGAAATGAAGATTAAAACAACTTGAAGGTACCACATCACACCTATCAGATTGGCTAATATGACAAAACAGGAAAATGATAAATGCTGGAGATGTGGGAAAATTGGAACACTGATGCATTGTTAGTGGAGTTGTAAACTGATCCCACCATTCTGGAGAGCAATTTGGAACTATGCCCAACGGGCTATAAAAATGTGCATATCCTCTGACCCAGCAATACCACCTCTAGGTCTGTATCCCAAAGAGATCATATAAATGAGAAAAAGACCCATATATACAAAAAAAATTTATAGCAGCTCTTTTTGTGGTAGCCAAGAATTGGAAATCAAGGGGATGCCTACCAGTTGGGGAATGGCTGAACAAGTTGTGGTATATGAATGTAATGGAATACTATTGTGCTATAAGAAATGATGAGCAGGCAGACTTCAGAAAAACCTGGAAAGACTTATATGAACTGATGATGAGTGAAATGAGCAGAACCAGGAGAACATTGTACACCGTAACAGCCACATTGTGCTATGACTAACTTTGGTAGGCTTATCTCTTCTTAGCAATGAAAAGATCTAAGACAATTCCAAAAGACTCATCATGGAAAATGTCCACATCCAGAAAAAGAATTGTGGAGTCTGAATGCAGATTGAAGTGTATTATTTGCTCTCTCTCTCTTTTCTTTTTTTTTGTTTGTTTCTTCTTTCTTGTGTTTTCTCCCATTGGTTTTAATTTTTCTTTACAACATGACTAATGTGAAAACAGATTTAATATGAATGTATATGTAGAGCTTATATCAAATTACATACCATCTTGGGGCATGGAAGGAATGAGATAGGGAGAAAATTCAGAACTTAAAATAAGCTAAAAATAAAGAAATTTAATCTTTAAAATGTATAGGATTACAAAGTAAACAAATTATATTGAAATAATTATCAAAATTTAAAGAGTGCACAGAGTCCAGGTTAAGAACTCTGATTTAAATAAATCTTACTTGTTTAATCTTTTTCACACGTGAATCTTTCAAGCCCTAATTTATTTGCTTTGTGTACAAGTCAGAGTATTGCATTAGTTTTCATAGGCACATCCTATATCAGTGCTTGGGTATATAGGTTGAGGGCAGAGAACATTGGGGTTGCTTACAAAAAGGTGGGCACAGGGAAATTTTCTTCTGAAACACCTAAAATACTTTATTTTGGGTATTTATTTCATTAAATTTTACATTTTAAGGAAGGTAGGGACAGGTGAGGCTAAAGAAATAGAAATATAGAATTGTTTGTGGGTTTTTTTCAATATCCCAGAGATAGTCACTGCCATATCAGGATACCACAAAGTTTTTCTGACTGCCCCCTCCCCCCACTACTATGATATCCATTTCTACTGCCAATTTTCACTCCATATGTACCCTAATATTTACACTTGTGATAAATTGGACCAAGAATATGTTGGGTGCCTGATAGAGGACATAAAATAACCCCAAGTCTTGTTTAGTTATCTCTCCTTAACTTCGATATCATTTCAATTGCAGTAAAATTCTACTGAGGATATTAAGTTTTGTAGTATCCGTACAGGTGATACACAATTTACATTCCTCTATAAAGAAAGGCAGTGGTAATCAGAAACAAACAGGATGGTTTCATCAAGAATGGGACATGCCAGACTAACCTGATTTTCTCTTTTTTTTTCTTTTTGGAGTTACTGAACTGTCAAATCAGGTGAGTACTATAGGTATATCTTACCTAGATTTTAGCAAAATATCTGATAAAGCTTCAAACACTATTTTAGTGAAAAATATGAAAAGGTGAGGACTAAGTGAGAGTATAATTGGTGCGTTGATATTTACTGAAGATGTTTTCATGAATGGACACAAAGGGTAGTCAGTGTTAACTTGGTTCAATGTGAACTTGGGTAGAAGTCTTTAGAGGAGTACCTAAAGAATTTGTTTGACTTTGTGCTATTTACCATAAGCTATTTGGATAAAGGCACAGATAACACAGTCATCAAAAGCTAACCCACTGGATGACATACAGAGCCCAGAAAGATCTTGATATAAGAGGAAATGTGATAGGGACAAATGTAAAGTCTTAAAGTTGGGCTCAAAAAAACTAATTTCATGAATCCAAGATGGGTTCAGACATGACTATAAAGCAGTTTATCTGAAAAACACCTTTAGTTTTAGTAGTCTGAAAGCTCAATATGAAACAATAATGTGATAGGGCAACCAAGAAATCTACTGTCATAGCAGGCCATATTGAGAAACTGAACATACAGGAAAAAGAAGGCAAAACTCCTGTTGTATTCTGCCCTGGTCAGTCTAGATCTGGAGTGCCATATTTAATTTACAAAGCAACTTAATAAACTAGAGAGTATTCAAAGGGGGATAGTCATAAAGGCAAAGGCCCCAAGTTCAAGCTACGTGAGGATCAGCTGAAGGAGCTAGGGATGTTTAACCAAGAGAAGAGAAGAAAATGATTGCTGTCTTCCAATATTTAAAATGGAATAGTTACTAGACTTGTTCGATTCAGTCTGGGAGCTCAGAACTAGGAGTAGTAGGTAAAGGCAGTATGATTTAATGAAAAGACTGGTGAATTTGGAGAGAGTGGACTTGGCTTCAAACCTCAGTTCAATACCACTTACCCACTTTGTGATTCTGGGCAAGTCATTGGACTTCTCTGGGATTTAGTTTCCCCATGTGCTCACTGAGAGGGTTGGACCACATGACCTCTAAGTTTCCTTCAAATGCTAAATCCAAGATCACTTAAAGTTTCAAAGAAGCAAATGTAGGCTTGAGTGAAAAAAATCCTTCCTAAGAGTTAGGGTCATTCAAAAGTAAAATGAACTTCCTTAAGGGTTCAAGTAAAAACTCACCTTGTAGAGGGAATTATTTTTCCAGGTTTGGTTTGGACTAGATATCCACTGAAGCCCCTTCCAACTCTGAAATTCCATGATTCTCAGACTCTGTGGTGAATATATATCAATTGAGTCATAGATTCTTGAAGTGTTGAGAAAGAGTAATAGTATTTTCATAGTTGCATGGGACCTTAAACAATCATATAGGTCAACTCCATCAAATTGCAGATAAATAAGATTACAGCTGAGAAGTAAAGTAGATTATCCAATGCTGTTCTTGGGGTCATAGGCTCCCTCCTGACATGAAAGATCCAAGTACATGTTAAAGACTTTTTTCTCCTCTTTCTCATTACCTCCACTCAAGTAAATTGAGACCTTCAGAACTTGACATTCATCCTCTCTAAAGGTTCCCCTTACAAGCACGCTGGCTCACAAGGCTCAAAACAACAAAAAAAATTAACCTGTTAATAGAAAGAGATAGTTCTCACTTTTGAGATCATGTAATGATACCCTCTGTGAGTATCATTATCCACAGATTCACACAATCTCTTTGACTGATAGCACTGCCTGGCACAGAGGTCCAACCGGGATGGTCAGATTCTGCTCCTCCACTGGTGCTTCCCTTCATAATTCTTGTATTTTTGCAGCACTGATCATTCATTCTTTGCAACTCTTAGCAGTTGTCACCTGCTACTACAACATTTTGTTGTTGGTCCCTATTGCTATACTCCATAGCTCAAATTCCTACAATTTCCTTTCTTTCAACTCTCCTTAGTTCTCATCAAATGGTTGTTTAATCACAGGCCCATTTGCTGTCATCTTTAGTTCTGCTATTCTCTTCACCTTCAGCCTCCTGAAGACAAAGTTCATTCCCTTTCCCAGGGGACAAACTCTTTAGCTATTGGCCCACGGGGAGTTGGGAAGGGGGAGAAAAAGGTGCGTTTATAATTAAAAGCCACAGTTCTCTCCCTTATGCCTTCTTTTACACATATGTACTTAAAACCCTGGCTTTCATACATAGATCTCTTAGGGCTATAAAGGAAAGAGAATAGCATTTATTAAGCACCTTCCAAGTGTGCCAGGGAATGTGATAAGCACCTTACAAACATTATGACATCTGAGACATACAAGTCAGGGTGGAAGGTGCTGCTAAGGCAACCAGAGGTTAAGTGACTTGCCCTGGGTCATACAGCTAGTGTCCCAGGCTACATTTGAACTCAGATCTTCCTGATTCCAAACCCAGCTGTCTCTTATAATAAACCTTTTCTCTTATACCTGGCAATCAGGCCTGTTCCCACAACACCATGTAGGCTCATAATGACTCATTATCATTTGCCTCCTTTCCTCTCAGTGCCCGGGTGGTGAATCTCCGGCTCGTGTTAGCAGTACTGCTCCTGCACTCTGGGAAGATGGGCTGATTTATTCCCATTACTTGGGACTGCCTCTGCAAGATAAAATAAAATAAAATAAAATTTAAAGCAAGAGAGAAAGGATCTGGCTTCTCTTGGTGGGAACATCTTGCACTCTTCCTCTTACGCCTCTCCCTCACCCAATAGGAGAGAATTTTAGTCCCTGCTACCCCTGGGTAATATTCCAAGTTTGTGGCCAAGCTGCAACTAGAACTCCAGCTGTTCTGACTCACACCTCTTACCATAGCACCATACTGTTTAGTTTTGTGATCACGAATAACACAGGAAAAGCAGAGAGGAAAAAAGAGAAAAAGCAGAAAAGGGCAACATCCTCCCCAGGTCAGTCATAGTGTTGTAATTTGAGGAGTGGGAAATCCATCCTGGAGACACGGAAATTCTCTGTGGCAAAGAATCCCAGCTCTGCACCCACTCCCCAATTTATGCAGAGAAAAAAATCCAAATGGTCTCTTAAGATTCCTCCTTGAGAACATCATTATTTGTTAAATTAGAAGCACCAGCAACTTCAATTTTACTTTTAACACTCAACTTGGAAAGTAGCAGAACTCACCAAAGAGGAAACAGATGAGGGCATTAGTATTCCTGGTAATATGTTTGATTGTTCACTTACAGGAGATTTAAACTGAACGTAGTTCCAGGCTGATTCCTCCTTTAATACATGGGAATTAAAAAAGAAGGATCCCTCCTTTCAGGCTGTGTGGTATGTGTGTATGCACATTTATTACCCCCAGTGGAATATGGGCTAGTAATGGGTTTTCTCGTGCTGAAGTTAGTATTGATGGATCCAATTTAGATGGGAGTAGTAACACTTTAAAAGCAGAGGAGTGGGAAATCTACAATGGCAGGTTCCTGAGCCTCCCACCCCCAGCTGTTTGCTGTCTGTACTTTCAGGCTCTTGAAAATGCTGGGTTGAGGAGGGAGGGGGAAGGCACAATGGCAAAATCCCAATTTGTAAAGTAAATAAATATCCCCCTTTATTATGTGGCTCAAGATTGTCAAGCTTCAGGGGCTGAAGTGTATTCTGAGAAGCTTTTATTTCCTTCCTGTTCTTTGGAGAGTTATAAGAGAAAAGCGAAGGGAGGGGAGGTGGGAAAAGTCTGAAGGTTTTGAAAGTGAATTATACAAACTTTCAATAAAATGTGTCCCAAGTCTGACAGCAAGAGAACAGATTGAGTTGGTGCTTAAAGAACACAAGGCCAACCAGGAAGTCTGCTCAAAGACTCTTTCATTCAATAATTACATTGTGTGGCAAACAATACGTGCTTTTGCTTGCTCTATTTCATGCTGTCCAGCCCTATGGGGGTATCTGAACTCCCAAAGAAAAATTTGGGCCAAGATGAAACAAATCAATGGGGAAAGAAATCTTCTCTTGGATTGGCCTAGTTGTTGGAGGGACACAAAATTAACTAACATTCTTCCCATAGGATTGCTATCAGGCATGGAATTGCAAAACATAGTAAGATTTTTCTTTTCTGGCTTAACATAGCACAGGAACTCCCCCTTTTCCCATAGAAAGTTGGGTTCTTGATTTCTCCCCAAATTCAGCATTGTACAAGAAATCCCTCAGGAGACCAGAGTTCAAGAACTTCTGCTACTTAGTCCTCTTGGTTTCTCTCTCCCTGAGAGATTATTTCAGTGTTCTGTACATGACTAGATTGAGGAACTCAGGATCCTCAAACTCTTATGGAAATCTTCTCTCAGGAGAACATGTGGTTCTGCAATGTGTTTATTCCTAAGACAGCCATAAACAGCTCCCAAGGTATAGATGCGGGAGAGCTCTCTCTGCACAAGCACAGCCTGTCCTTCCACCCCCAGGCCCATCTCCCAAGGACCATGTTTGCTTTCAAGCCTCTAGATTCTGATCTCTACTCTCAGGATCTTCTGGGGGTAAAAAGCTAAAGGGTTGACTGTAGAGAAGACTCCTTTTCACACACCAGACTTGAAGAGTGGAACTCCAAACCACAAAAGCCCAAATCAATCAATTCCTCTCCAATTCCAGCCTAATTTTCCCTTCTCTCTTTCAACCCCAACTGTCCCTCTGGCTAGATTAAGTCAAATCAAATCAACAAGTATTTATTTGGTGCCTACTATGCGCCTGGCACTGTGCTAAGTGTTGGGGTTACAAAGAAAAGCAAAAGGCAAAAGATAGTTCTTGCTCTCCGCATACAAACAACTGTACAAACAAGATATATACTGGACAAATTGGAAATAATATAAGAATATTAATAATAATTATTAATATTTATAAGAACAGTAATATTAATATCATTATATAATATTAATAATAAGAAGGCACTAAGAAGAAGGGGGACTGAGAAGGGCTTCTGGAAGGAGGTGAAACTTTAGCTGAGACTTGAAGGAGAAGCTAGGAGGCAGCAAGGAGGAGGAAGACAGTTCCATAGTAGGCAGGGGGACAACCAGTGAAAATGCTTGAAGTTAGAAGACGGAGTAATTTGGGTTTGAGAGAGCATCAAGGAAGCCACTGTCACTGTATCATAGAATGAGGGCCAGTGAGGGAGGAGAATAATGTTTAAGATGACTGGAAAGCAGGAAGGGGCCAGGTTATACTGGGCTTTGAAAGCCAAAGAGAAGGCTTTATATTTTATCCTGGAAAAATAAGGGAAGCTCTGGAGTTGATTGAACAGGGGGATGACATTAGTCAGACTTTTGCTTTAGGAAGATCAATTTGACAGCTGAGTGGAGGATCGACTAGAGTGGGGAGAAATCTGAAGCAGGGAGATCAACCAATAGGCCAATACAATAGTTTAGGAGGAAAGTAATGAGGGTTACCAGAAGAAGGGAAGAAGGATGAGACTGGAGGATGGGATGCCAAACACTGTTCACCCAATACCCCACTGGAAAGAAAAATTTCAACTTCAATGAAGTTCTTTTTCCAAAAGACATACTACATTTTAAAATTCAATTTCTATGTTGTCAGTCATGTCCAACTCTTGGTGACTCCATTTGGGGTTTTCTTGGCAAAGATACTGAAGTGGTTTGCCATTTCTCTCTCCAGCTCATTTTACAGATGAGGAAACTGAGGCAAACAAGAGTTGAGTGACTTGCCCAGGGTCACACATTTAGTAAGTGTCTGAGTCAGATTTGAACTCAGGAATATGAATCCTCCTGACTCCAGGTCCAGATCCCTATCTGCCTTTTAATTTCTATAGCTTTTTAAAAAAGCATCACTGGCTTTAAGAGCCATTTCAATTTGCTTTCATTTCTTTCCTTGAATGTCACAGAGCCTAACCTTAGCACCTAAGTCATAAAACTTAAAGCTGGAAGGAGCCTTAGCCCAAACCTTTAATTTTTGCAGGTAAAGAAACTGAGGCCTAGAATTAAAAAAAATTATTAGCAGTAGCCTGAGACATATGTGTTGATTTTCTGCTCTACATATTTTACTTTTCTTAAACCAATTGAAGTTGAATTGAAAACTCTATACCTTTTAAATCAGCCTCTGTTTGGGAATATTAAATATATGCCTCCACTTTTTGGGTCTTGTTTTCCTCTTGGTCATTTGTTCTGTGTTTGTGCTTGATATATATCCCTATGCTCAATGCAATTTGTTAATTGACTATTTTTATTTATTTTTCCTGCCTGATACTCATTAGCACCTACACAGCTGATATGTAAATACCTTCTGGAAAATCTTCCTTGGAGATGAGGAGATTAAGGTAGAATGATGAGTTTCAATTCTAACACTCTGCTAATGCTAATAAGAAAAAAAGGCTTGTGAGATTCTTGCTTCAGCCAACTCATAATAAGGTAAGATTTTAACAATCTGTCCTTTTTGTTCTGCTGGTAGTTTGTTTGGTAGCTGGTTTGTTTGGCTGATAGGCATGGGAGTAGGTGAACTGTATAAAGAAGAAAGACCTTTTATTTCTTTGGAGATTTCACTTGACTAAAAAATTGTTTCTTGCTTATTTTAAAAAATTCAATCATTGCCAAAATTCTTTTTTTAAAATTTATTTAATATATTTAGTTTTCAGCATTGATTTTCACAAAAGTTTGAATTACAAATTTTTCCCCATTTCTACCCTCCCCCCCGCTCCAAGATGGCATATATTCTGGTTGCCGCATTCCCCAGTCAGCCCTCCCATCTGTCATCCCACTCCCCTCCCATCTCCCTTTCCCTTCTTCTCTTGTAGGGCAAGATAAATTTCTATGCCCCATTGCCTGTGTATCTTATTTCCTAGTTGCATGCAAAAACTTTTTTTTGTTGTTGTTGTTTTTGAATGTCTGTTTTTAAAACTTTAAGTTCCAAATTCTCTCCCTTCTTCCCTCCCCACCCACCTTCCCTAAGAAGGAAAGCAATTCAACATAGGCCACATGCATATCATTATGTAAAACCCTTCCACAATACTCATGTTGTGGAAGATTAACTATGTTTTGCTCCTTCCTAACCTATCCCCCTTTATTGAATTTTCTCCCTTGACCTTGTCCCTTTTTGAAAGTGTTTGTTTTTGATTACCTCTTCCCCCCGTCTCCCCTCCGTTCTATCATCCCCCCTTTTTAATCTTCTTCCTCCTTCTTTCCTGTGGGGTAAGATACCCAATTGAGTGTGTATGGTATTCCCTCCTCAGGTCAAATCCGATGAGAGCAAGATTTACTCATTCCCCCTCACCTGCCCCCTCTTCCCTTCCTACAGAACCACTTTTTCTTGCCACTTTTATGCAAGATAATTTACCCCATTCTATCTCTCCCTTTCTCCCTCTCTCAATATATTCCTCTCTTATCCCTTAAATTGATTTTATTTTTTTAGATATCATCCCTTCATATTCAACTCACCCTGTGCCCTTTGTGTGCATATATATATACCTACATATATACATACATGGACACACACATGTGTATTATATATGTATACATACATATATATATATATATTTATATATGCATATTCCTTTTAACTATTATGATATTGAGGTCTCATGAATCATACACATCATCTTTCTATGTAGGAATGTGAACAAAACAGTTCAACTTTAGTAAGTCCCTTATGATTTCTCTTTCTTGTTTACCTTTTCATGCTTCTCTTGATTGTTGTGTTTGAAAGTCAAATTTTCTATTCAGCTCTGGTCTTTTCACTGAGAAAGCTTGAAAGTCCTTTATTTTATTGAAAATCCATATTTTGCCTTGGAGCATGATACTCAGTTTTTCTGGGTAGGTGATTCTTGGTTTTAATCCTAGCTCCATTGACCTCCAGAATATTGTATTCCAAGCCCTTCGGTCCCTTAATGTGGAAGCTGCCAGATCCTGTGTTATCCTGATTATTTTTCCACAATATTCAAATTGTTTCTTTCTGGCTGCTCACAGTATTTTCTCCTTGACCTGGGAGCTCTGGAATTTGGTGACAATGTTCCTAGGAGTTTTCTTTTTTGGATCTATTTGAGGAGGCGATCTGTGAATTCTTTCCATTTCTATTTTACCCTCTGGCTCTAGAATATCAGGGCAATTCCCCTTGATAATTTCTTGAAAGATGATATCTAGGCTCTTATTTTGATCATGGCTTTCAGGTAGTCCAATAATTTTTAATTTATCTCTCCTGGATCTATTTTCTAGGTCAGTGGTTTTTCCAATGAGATATTTGACATTGTCTTCCATTTTTTCATTCCTTTGATTCTGTTTTATAATATCTTGATTTCTCCTAAAGTCACTAGCTTCCACTTGCTCCAATCTCATTTTTAAGGTAGTATTTTCTTCAGGGGTCTTTTGGACCTCCTTTTCCATTTGGCTAATTCTTCCTTTCAAGACATTCTTCCCCTCATTGGCTTTTTGGAGCTCTTTTACCATTTGAGTTAGTCTATTTTTTAAATTGTTGTTTTCTTCAATATTTTTTTCACTATTTTGGTGGGGTTTCCTTTAGCAAGTCATTGACTTGTTTTTCATGGTTTTCTCGCATCCTTCTCATTTCTCATCCCAATTTTTCCTCTACTTCTCTAACTTGCTTTTCCAACTCCTTTTTGAGCTCTTCCATGGCCTGAGACCAGTTCATGTTTTTCTTGGAGGCTTTTATTGTAAGCTTTTGGACTTTGTTGACTTCTTCAGGCTGTATGTTTTGGTCTTCTTTGTCACCAAAGAAAGATTCCAAAATCTGAGACTGAATCTGGGTGCGTTTTCGCTGCCTGGCCATGTTCTCAGCCAACTTACTTGACCCTTGAGTTTTTTGTCGGGGTATGACTGCTTGTAGAGCAAAGAGTACTTTGTTCCAAGCTTGAGGGGATGTGCCATTGATTTCAGAGCTATTTCTATACAGCCAGCTCTGCCACCCCAGCACTCCTCCTTCCTCAAGAACCCCCAACCCGGACCTGATACAAATCTTCAGCGGGCTCTGCACTCCTGCTCTGATCCGCCACTTAATTCCTCCTACCACGTGGGCCTGGGGCCAGAAGTAACTGCAGCTATAGTTCTGTAGCTGCACCTCCCCCGCTGCCCCTGGGGTGGTGGCCAAACCATGAACTCTATCCCCCACAGCTTTTCCCACTAACCTTCTCTGTTGTCTTTGGTGTTTGTGGGTTGAGAAGTCTGGTAACTGCCACAGCTCATTGATTCAGGGTGCTAGGGTCTGTTCTGCCCGGCTCCTGGTCTGGATGATCCTGCTGCCTCCCATGCTAAGCTCCTCTTCCCTCCACTCCGTGGCTGATAGACCTCATCCAGTGACCATCCAGGCTGTCCTGGGCTGGATCCCTGCTTCCCTCTGCTATTTTGTGGGTTCTGCAGTTCTAGAATTTGTTCAGAGCCATTTTTATAGGTTTTTGGAGGGATGTGATGGGGAGTTCACATAAGTCCTTGCTTTCCAGCCGCCATCTCGGCTCCACCCCCAGAAGTCCATTGCCAAAATTCTTAATGTCAGTTAAGATTCTTGTAGTGGTCACCTGCTCTTAATTTCTGTAAATTTTATTGCAGCCACAACATAGACTTTCAGAACTTAAATGTCACCTGTCTAGACCAGGGATTCTTAACCTTTTTTGTGCTTTTGTGCTCTGCATATTTTACTTTTCTTAAACAAATTGAGGTTGAATTGATAACTCTATACCCTTTTAATCTGTCTCTGTTTGGGAATATTAAATACATGCCTCCCCTTTTTGGGTCTGGTCTTCCTCTTGGTCATTTGTTACTTTGCTGGTAGGCATGGAAGAAAGAAAACTATGTAAGGAAGACCTTTATTTCTTTGGATATTTCACTGGTCTAAGAAATTGTTCCTTGCTACAGATCTCTTCTCAGAATAATTTGCCTACATTCATAATTAAAAGAAATACTATATTTCAATTAGAGCTTAGTGAAAATTAAAAGGGCAGTTTGTTTCCTATCCAAGTTCACAGACCCCCTAAAAATCTATCCATACACCCTCCAGGTCCATGGATAGAACCTAGTCTAGTCAAACTCATTTTACAGATGAAGAAAATGAGACTCAGACGCCCAACTAGTTAACGTCAGGGCCCAATTCTCAATCCAGCACTCCATGACCCCACAGTCATGTCCCAGGACTCCACAACCTGCTCATCTCCCTTTCAGTGCTCTTAAGTATAAACATAGACTCGTAGAAGTCTTGGCTCCCCATAAAGTCTCAGATTATGGCCTTTCAGGGTCAGACATGAAACTCACATGTCAGTGTAACACTAGATGAAGTAATACCAGATGGCATGCAGTGATGAGAAAAGACGAGACTTAGGTGTTGGCAAGGAGAATGCCTAGACACAATGCCCGGTTTCCTCCCGTCTAATCTCGTGATTCTACTATGTTAATTACCCTGTCTTGTATTAAAGACTGATACATTGTATTATGTCTAGGACAGAATATTAAATATATAAATCTAATTATGTCAATTAGTAGGGAAATGGGATCACAATGATATATCACGCATATATTGTATATTACTATATAAATGTGTTTATATATGTATATGTATGTATAGAAAAAATTTATATACATATATGTATATTTGTGTGTGCATGTATGTGTGCTGGAGGTAATAGGGAACCACTCAGTTCCTTGATGAACCCATATTCAAAGATTGGTTAGAACTTGTACTCTATTCATAGTAGGGTAAAGTTGAAGGAACTCTGGATTTAGAGTCAGAGGACCTGCATACAAATACCACCTTTTCACTAACTACCTGTGTGTCCTTGGGCAAATGACATACCCTCTCTAAGCCTGTTTTTTCACCTGTACTGTAAGGTGACAGAGTTGGATTAGATGGCCTTTAAGGTTCTTTCTAGCTCTAACTCCTATGAGTCCATGCTATACAGCCCTTGAGAGCTAGAAGTGCCATTTTTCTACTAAAGACTGAAAAGGCTGTGTTTGATGTTTTCCCTCCTTAGTTCTCAAAGAGGACCAATGACATCAGGAAGGTGATGTCTTGACTTGCAAGTGAATTGGATTTAAATGAGGTAGAGCTATGCAAAGTCATCAGCCTCATTCTCTCCTCCAGAGTCATCAGAGTCCAGTGGCAAGATGACTGGTAATGGCCCCAGATGCACTGGAAGACCTTGGGTTTTTAAAGCTAAGGTCTTTCCCAGGGCTCAGTTTGTCTGAGGCAACACCCATTTAATAATTAAAGGTTAGGTAAGAATTGAGGCAAAAAGATGGCCTAGTTTGCCTCCACAAAAGAGTCAGTCTGGGAAGGGGAAATCTACAGAGTTTCTGGCCAGAACAGAAACAGTTGCTATTTACTCCTAGTCCTGAGCTCCTAGCCATCTCTGAGCCATCAAAACAACTGAAAAGGTATGGTATAGAGAAAGTCCTCACATTGACAGAATCATGGATTGTTGAAAGTATCAAGACTATAGCTAGGACCCTGAATAATTGTGCATGCCAACCAGATAATTAAGTGCATGTTGTTGTCATAAGGCCTGCTAAAATGAGTTGCAATTCATATCATAGTGTCTGGTTGATAGCCGCTAATAGCATTTCCTATAAGATACATAAGGATGCATTTGCAATTCAGAATTTTTGTAACTGAAAGTGCTGCCCTTCCTTTGTAAATATAAATAAATTGACATTGCTTGCTAGAAAACATGTTTTCACACATTAGTAATTGACTGCTGGCCCATTTCATAGGTGTAAGACACTCAAATATATGAAGTACTGAACAAATGTCCTTGTGTACATGTTAACCTGTTCGCTACACTGACAACATGCTTTAGAGTTCAGAGCCTGGCTCTGGAGAATTGAGATAAATATGAGATTCAGGTCATGGATAAATTTTGGCACCTTCATTTTTTGTATGAGCTCATTATCACCTGTACTGTGGAAGATTATCTCATAGGCCTTTCAAGGCTAGAGCTAAGGCCCCATTCTCTATGAGAACAGGCCCAAAGTCAACGATGGAGGTGAGTCAGATCTTTTTTATCCTTCATTTTCTTTTTCCCTTGACTCATCAATCAATTCTAATGCTAAAAAATTCTAAAGCCTAGATCTGAGAATGGAAAACAGAATCTGTTTCTCCACATTCACTACAGTACACTTCAGAAAAATCACTTTGGGAGCTGAGTGAAGGATGGATTGGAGTAAGGAAAAAAGAGCCAGGGAGAGCATTTGTCCAAGTGAGAGATAGTGAGGGTCTGAACTAGGGTGGTGGCTGTGGGAGTAGAGAGAAGGGGATGTACATGAGAGATGTGTGGTTGTTGTCCTTCGTTCTCAAGGAGGACCAAAATGACATCATTATGCTAGTCAAGTTTCAGTGTGTCTGACCGTGGCTGATCAGACCAATATGAGCTTGGAATGCTCTATCATAGGTTGGTCACAAATAGTCAGTGTGAACATTTAGGGTTGAATTTTCTCTAAATCCTGCGTTTTCTTTGAGCTGTTTCAATTCTGCTTTGCTCACAGAGCACAGCACCTTCTCTGATGAGGGCACGCCATGCTGGGCAGTCCTGTGCCAGTGTCTCCCATGTCACATAATCAATTCCAAAGTCCGTAAGAGAGACATTGAGAGTATCCATATATAGCTTCTTCCAACCACCATGTACAGGAGGCAAAAATATCAAGGGGACCTTCTGTCTGAGGTCTACCTCATGCCTGTATCATTGCAAAAGTTTGCTGCTATGACAACTTTCCTCTGGTCATTTATTTTGCCCTTAATGATGCCTCTAATTTATCCCCTTGCAACTTCTCTTCATCTTTTCAATACTTGGTTTTGATTTTTTTAATTCCATGAACGCAAGATGTTTGACATTGTTTGTCACTTTTGACCAGACATTTGAGGAGGTAGAGGGCCTTTTGTAGTATGTACTTTTGTACCCTTCTCTTCCACCTGCTTCCCTTCCCTCCACCTGCTTACCTGTTTAGCAAGAATTTACATTTGATACCACAAATGTCTCTGTCTGAAAATTTCAAATTGCATACAGTAAAGGCAGAAAACTCTTGTTTTCATGCTTACTCTAGCATGAAACTAAGCTGCAAACTCAGGTTTATACATATGTTACCTGAAGGTCGTTGTCAGATACTTGAAGAGAAGATGCTATTTTTAAACCCCTGCATTTCATATTAGAAGTAAAGAGAATCAATGGCATGTTGCTACATTCAGAATTTGAACACTCCCCCCCCACTAATCTTTAAATGGATCCCCAAAGTCTTATCTCTGCATTTCTCATTTCCTTGACTGATGCACATTTTGGTAGATTAGTTTGAGCTTCCAGGAGCACCCAGATTTGAGCCTGTACACATCCACTCTCTTTGAGTATCTCCCCTTAGAAAGCACTGTCAGAACTCACCAGACTCAGGTCTGATGGAATCTCTATAATGCCTAACTTACTTTTCAGAAATTGAAGTGTTCAACTAAAAGATGTATAGACACTTGATAGGAGTCTTAATCTTTAGATTTGAGCAGTAAATATATTGATCATTTCTAAAAGCCTTGGTGATGACCTGGATGGCATTGCTCCCAGCTAAGTTTTTATCTTCTTTAATAAATCTAATAGGTCTGACAGCATAGTGTCCTGTAAGGCTTAGACAAATCGCAGGATTTCCTTCCAGAGAAAAAATAATTCTCAGAATGCTAGGGGTTATGGTCTCTTATAAATATGGGAGAGGAGAGAAGGCGAGAGGAGGAGAAGAGGTGGGAGAGGAGAGGAGAGAAGACAAAAGGAAAGAAGGAAAAGGAGAGGAGGAAAAAGAGAGGAGAGGAGGGGAGAGGAGAGGAAATGAGAGAAGAGGAGAGGAAGAAGAGGAAAAGAAAGAGAGATGATTCTGTATGCAGGCCACAACTACTACAATTATATGTCCCTGATTTTCTGTAACAATCACAATTTCAGGGATGGGAGGAAGTGTCTTTTTAACAAAACATTACAAAGGCTTCTTTTTTCCAACTATGGGTCCTGATTTGGGGGGTTGGGAATATATGGTCAGCACAGCCAGAACACGTGCATGCCCATGCACACACATGAGCATATGATTTGGAAGATTAAACCAAAACCATCTGTAGGCTGGGGTAAGAGTCCAAAAGTTTATTCCATTTGTTACCTCCTAGAACACTCTATTTGCATAAGACCTCAACAATCCATTCAAGTAAGCCCAGCTACATGAAGCAACTGATGAGGCTACCACAACCTTCTCCAAGAGTCTCAAGTAGGATTAACATGAGGGAATCAGGGACACAATCACTTCAAGGGATTCTCTTCCAGAATCCTCTCTGTCTTGTCAGACTTCCCCCATGGACTTCAACAGTTCTTTCAGCATCAAATTCAGTCACAATCTCTCCCAGCAGGCCAGCAAATCCTTGCTCATCCTTTAGTATTTTGACAGGCTAGAGCATTTCCCACGTTGGCTGAAAATGCTCTTACCAAGATCACAGTTTAAAGCGGTAATAAACGTCACTGGCAATACAGAGCAATTGGGAGCTTCACTCCTCAAGCCCCACCCCAATCTTATATTTACTGAGCATGCTAATAACCTGTTAAATTATCCACACTTTCCTATTTTGTTTCCCTAGAATATAAAGGTAGGGGAGGTAGGATGGTACACTCATTTCACACTTACCTTTCAACCAAAGCATTGTGATAATCAACTTCCTCCTTCCCCTTTGTAGAGCAAGATAATGTTTGCTGTTCTGTCCTGTCCTGCCCTTGCTGTTCGACCTTCCTTTGGAACAGGCCTCTAGCTGATATTATACTTTCATGTCCTTTAAGCCCTAAGCAATATATTAACCCGTCCACTTTTAAATTTAATTATTTTTCGTTCTACTAAGAGTTCATTTCTAGATGCTTTTTAGTTAGCAAACTTTTGAAAGTAACTTGGTAGCTCACCTCTGACATACCAATTGCTTTGTATTGTGTGTGTGTGTGTGTGTGTGTGTGTGTGTGTGTGTGTGTGTGTGTGTGTTGTATACATAAGAAGCATACTTCAGGAAGAAGATAATGGAAAGTGAAACTGTCAGATATTTAAGATGTTGAGTATATATACATATAAAATACATTTTATATACATATATATAATAAATTTTACAGCAAGCTTTTGAAAGACCAAAAACTCAAGGATTTAATGTCTTGTTAATATAAATAAAACCTATGTAAACTTTTCAATCACTGAGTCTTATAAAAATAAACGTAAATTATTTCCTCATATTATATGCAACTAAATGTTATATAAAATTCAACATAAATATATCAAATAAGGACAAATTCAGGATGTAATATTAAAAAATTTGAATCCAAAGAATGTTGACCAAGGAATTAATGTCAACCTGAATGGAAGTCTCTAATAATTCTATTCTATTTAACTTTTTGTCACCACCCAAGATGAAGCTATATAAGACATGATTATCATATCTTTAGAAGCCATAAATCTAGGAGGGTTAGCTAGAATGATGGATTGTAGAACAAAGTTTTAAAAGATCTCAGGCTGAAATGAAAAATATAACAGGACAGCTAGGTGGCACAATGGGCCTGTAGTCAGGAAGGTTCATTTTCCTGAGTTCAAATCTGGTCTGTGACACTTACTAGCTATGTTACCCTGGGAAAGTCACTTAATTCTGTTTGCCTCAGTTTCCTTGTCTGTAAAATGAGCTGGAGAAGGAATAGCAAAAACCACCAGTATCTTTGCCAAGAAAACCCTAAATGGGATCACAGTCATACATGACTGAAATGATTGAACAAACAGGGATAACTCTCTCTCCTCCCTCCCCATCTCCATCTCCCTCTTCCTCTGCTATTCCCCTCTCCCTCTCCTCCTTCTCTCTCTTTTTCTCTTTCCCTCCCCATTTCTCTCTTCTACTCCTTCTTTCGTCCCCCTCTCTCTCTCCTCACCATTTATGTTTAGAAAGTGAACTATACAAGTACAAAGTGGAGTATACTATAATACACTATAATTAGTATAATATGCTATATATATATTATATATTATATAAATACATAATATAATTAGTATATTATACTCCACTATAATAAAGCTCATATTGGAAAAAATGAGACTTTATTTGACTCTGACAACATGAGTCCACATTGGGCTGAAAAACCTTACGCAAACGTATCTGGTAGTAGGGGAAGCATGGCACCTAAATCAAGAGAGACACTAGTGATACTGTACCCAGCACCAGTTAAAGCAAAGGTTCTTAAATCGGGGTTTGTGATAATAATTCAATAATTGCATTTAAATCTGATTGGTTTCCTTTGTTGTTTAGTCATTTCAGTTGTGTCTGACTCTTTATGGCCTCACTTTGGGTTTTCTTGGCAAAGATACTATAGCGGTTGGCCATTTCCTTCTCCAGCTCATTTTATAGATGAGGAAACTGAAGCAAAAAGAATTAAGTGACTTGCCCAGAATCACGCAGCTGAAGCCAGATTTGAACTCAGGAAGATGAGTCTTCCTGATTCCAAGCCCAGTGCTCTATCCTCTATGCCACGTATATGCCCAGCTCCTTTGTAATACTGTGTATTTTATTCTCTTCACTTAAAAACATGATCTGGAGAAAGGATCCATAAGCTTCCCCAGCCTTGTTCCCCAGGCATACTCCCCAGGAATCCAGGACCCAAATTGGATTAGGAACTCCTGGTCTAGAGTATAGTGTTCAGTGGGATTTCAAGATGGAGATTAACAAGCTGAATAGCTGGCCAGAGCATGTTAGATGTAGAAATCATGTCATATAAGAAATCATTAAAGGAATCTAAGATGCTTTGCCTAAAGAGCCAAAGATATGTCCAAAGCGCTGCCATGTGAAAAAGAGGACAAACATTCTTTGAAGATCCAGAGGGTAAACCAGGACCAATGGGTAGAAGTCACAGGGCTACTGATTTCTGTCTCACGTAAAGAAGAAATCTGTAACAATTAAGACCTGTCCACAAATGGAACAGACTGCCTCAAAAACCAAAGAACTTCATATCTTAGAAGAGTTCTGGCAGAGGCTGGATAACCATCTGCCAGGGATATGGAAGATGGGATTCCTGCTTTTGATACTGGATTTTAACCAGACCTCTCTTAAGGCCCTGTCCAACTTTCTATGCTCAAGATTCTGCAATTCTAATTTTTGTGTCATTCATGTCTTAACTATTGGAGGGGCATAATAAATGTTTATTGATTGAATTAATTTGTATAAGCTCTTGTCCTACTCGTAATTTAGCATTTTTATATGAACACATATTTTTCTTTTTTGTGTGTGAGAAGTGCTTTGAGAACCCCGAAGCATGAATGTAGAAGCAATAATAATAATAATAATGATAGCAAGCATTTATATAGTGTTTTAAGGTTTGTGAAGCACATTATAAATGTTATCTCATCTTATCCTCCCTCCAACAACCCAGGAAAAGGGAAGAAAAAAAGAAGTACCATTATAATTTTATTACATATTTAAAAGGAATAGCAAGTTGTAGATGATAGATTTACTGTTTCATGTACATCATCTTTTTTCTATTCCATTATGTTATGGAAATGATTGTTTTATTTCTTAAATTCAAAATAAATAAAATAAAATCACAATCCCAGGAAGTAGGTGCTATTACTATCCACATTTTACATATGAGGAAACCAAGTCAGACAGAAGTTAAGTGGCTTTCCCAGGGCCACTTAAGACTGTGGCCAGAGACAGGAGTTGAATGCAAGTCTAATCTCTGGCTTTGAGGCTAGATGGCACAGTGGTTAGAGTGCCAAAAGACTCAGCTTCATGAGTTCAACTTCAGCCTTGGGTACTTACTAGTGTGACCCTGGGCAAGTCATTTAGCCCTGTTTGCCTCGCTTTCCTCATCTGGAAAATGAGGTGGAGAAGGAAATGGCACTCCAGTATTTTCGCCAAAAAGAAAATCAGACACAACTGAACGACAACAATTTTGTTCACTATGCTACATTAAAATAGATGCAACAGCAACAAAACAGATACAGCAGCTAACCTATTTGACGATGGCTCCTCTAGTCTGTGTCATAACTGTATGGCTGTAGTAGTAGTCACTGACATTTTATACAGCTTTTTAAAGTACGCAAATATTGCCTTATTCTATCTCATTTGATACTCACAAACAACCCTTTGTGGTTAGTGCTCGTCCCATTTTATTCATGAGGACATCGAGGCTGAGAGACTAAGAGATTTGTTTAGGGTCACATCTCTCATAAATGTCAGAGTCAGGATTTGAATTCAGGTCTTCCTGACTCTGAATTAAACACCTTGTCCACTACACCATGCTGTATCTTACCTTTGAGCAATCAGTGACCACAAGGTATAATAAGGGCTACCAAGACATTAAATGCGATCTCCAACCAACCCCTAGTCAATCATTTTGTGATATAACAACCATTTCCTAAAAGTCACCAACCACAGAAACTGTTGTTCAGTACCATGAGAATTTTTTCAGTCTGATGAGGAGAGGGAGTTCAACTTTCTGTGACAGTGATTGTGCGGAGACAATACCAATTTATTAAAAACATTAATATCTTGGGTTTCGGTAATACCTGTTCCTGGAGAAATCATTCAATTGACCTCCTGGATATTTCTAATCAAGTTTCAGAGTTTTCTTGAGATGTGGGGATTCTTTCTCGAAGGCACACATGGGGACAAATAAGGCGTAAGGAATTTTTGACTTATACAAATATCTTCAAACAGAGAAAGACATGGAGAAATTAGAATTCAGAATTGAAGTGGGACACCTTAGATTGTTCAGAAGACAGGAAAAAATAAGAATTCAAATCAAAACAGGAACACTTTAGACTGTGCTTTGCTATCTTACTGAAATACAAGGTCATGACAATTAAGTCTTGTGCCCAAGACAAATTCAGCCAGAAGTGGATTGTCCTGGGGTGATGGAGAGAAAGTGGGCTTTAGTGACATGACAAAAGTGGCAATTCAGGGTAAGGGAACAAGACTTGATGCTGCCATACAACCATGGGAGGAAGTATACCCCATCAGATGTCAGTGCCTGGAGTTGCCCTCATTTACCTTTCTGCCATTTATAATTCTGCTTAAAAACTTCATAGGCATTTTGCATATGGAACAACCAAGGCAGAGTCACCTGAAATCTGTGAGTAAAAGAGCAGTTGCTATGCATTTGAAGGTACGAATCAACCTGAATTTTTCTCTCCTCTCCTGTTTTAAGTACTGAAGCATTCATTGGATTATGGGTGGCTATCTGATCATGGTACTGCTCCTCTTGTTTTAATTTTGCTGTGCCACCTGAAGCACGAGGAACTCAGTAAAACTACCAAGAAGCGAGGGTGACAAAGGTGAGTGATTTGTGACAGATATCTGCTGCTCATTTGTCAAAGCTCAAACATGTGTGAAGAATGGCTTGTGGTGTTATGAATATAAAGTATGGTATTTTACAAAGTCCCAGAACCCTCTGACAGCCAACTGTTTGAATTATTTCACAAAAGTATGGTATGTCTATCTCATTCTGATGCATTTCTTAAGAAATGATACATAGACAATAAATTCAAGGCTTATAAATTCACTTCCTGTCCAAAAGTCTGTGTCTTCCTATAGTCTGTTGTCATGGAAATGGTTGGGATGTTACAGACATGTGAAGGAGCTTAACTAGATTGAAAATGAGCAAAAGGGTTTTACCAACTCTACCCCAAAGCTTTTTCATAATCCAGTCCCGCAAAATGAAAACAAAACAACAGCAAACCTTAGAATACTTATTGGTATCACATACACCTGCTTTGAGAAAGCCGTGCCTTCCCAGTGTTTAAACAAATAAGATGCAATTAGTTAGATGGAATTTCCCTTTTAGTTTGTCATGCGGGGTGTGAAATGGTCTGATTTTCCTTGTAACATAATGTGTTACTCAATCCAGGATAACTCAGGTTCTGGTTATGTGTGAATATATGATGTCTAAATGGTAGCGGATGGAGCTCTGGCCTAGACTCAGGAAGATTTATCTCTGTGAGTTCAAATCTGTCCTCAGACACTTACTAGCTAGGTGAGCATAGGCAAGTCACTTAACCCTGTTTGCTTCAGTTTCCTCCTCTGTAAAATGAGCTAGGATCTTTGCCAAGAAAACCCCAAATGGGGTCACAAAGAATTGAACAAGACTGAAAAACTCACTCAACAGCAAGAACAAAAATGCCCGAACTGTTAGGTTAATGAAAAATTCAACAAATTTCCAACTCTTTTGAATACCACCTCCCCAAATAATTCACTAGCCAGAATTTTTAACGGAACTAACCATATGAGTTAACATCATGTAGATCCAATCAAAGAAGTATGGGATGTCTGCATTAGAAAGGCTAAGAGGAGTCTACCGTCTTCACTACTTCGAGTTTCCATGATTTAATCAATGTGGCTACTGCCACCACCAGTGCAGATTTCCATTTTTACTTGCTTTAGTAGATGGTCTTTATGATTTGAGTTGGCTAAGAAATTAACCACCTAGTAGCCAAGCCTTTAGGGCAGCTAGGTTGCACAGTGGATAAAGCACCAGGCCTGGAGTCTGGAGGACCTGAGTTCAAAACCAGCCTCAGACATGTAAAAGCAGTGTGACTCTGTTCAAGTCACTTAACCTTGTTTGCCTCAGTCTATAAAATGAGTCGGAGGAAGAAATGGCAAACTACTGTAGCTTCTTTGCCAAGAAAACTCCAAATGGGGCCACAGAGAGTTGGACGTAACTGAAATGGCTCAACAACAAACCAGCCTTTTGGCTATTCCTTTCTTTGTGGTCAGTTTTCAGGAAACAGGCATGCAAGTTAGCCATGAAAAAGCAGTTTACATGGGCTTATGTTTTCAGACAGAAGCTAATCTACATATCCAGTAAAGTCCAGCTAGCTTCTCTGGACAGGCTCCACAGGAGTGCTGCTAATGGTACCCTTCCAGATTTATTTAGCTGATTTAGTCTAAATTTAATTCCACAAAGATTTTGAACGTACCTACTTTGCTAAGTACTACAGTAGATAAAAAGTTTATATGAGATTAAGTCTTTGACCTCATGGAGATTACAGTCTACGTAGGAGATAGGTGTTCTACTCTGAGTTCTCAAACTATCCCTGAAGGTTGGATCAGAGTAGACACCCAGATAGAGGCAATGTTAGATATACTGCCTAGGCTGTCTCAAGAAGGCCTTGTCTTCAACCTGAGGCCCTCACCCAGCCTGAAGGTACCAGGCACATCCGTAGCACATGAGACAGCCCTGGCCACTGTTCCAATCACTAGCATAGTAAAGAGCATCCTCAAGAAGGACCACATTGTGTCTATGATGATGATGCACAATCAGAAAGGGCCTGGCACTGTACCTTGCTAAGGTGCTGATCTACTCACTACCTTCTCTTTTGCCTCCACTCTGGACAAGGAGGCTGATAATATGGCACATGCACAGATAACCATAGAACCAAAGGCCACTTGAATTAGTGCAAGAAAAAGGTAGAAACAAAATTCCATGAGAAGTCCCAGAGAGGACAGACTAAAGCACGTGGAGTGGAGGCTATTGTAAATGGCTGAGGAAGGGCTGGTACCAGTGGTACCAGAGTGGTACCAGTGAGAATAGAGAAGAAATTATTATCATTCAGTTGTTTCAGCAATATCTGACTCTTTGTGGCCTCATTTGGGGTTTGCTTGGCAAAGATACGCAAGTGATTTGCCATTTCCTTCTCTAGCTCATTTTACAAATGAGGAAACTGAGGCAAATGAGGTTAAGTGACTTGTCCAGGGTCACACAGCTTGCGAGTATCTGAGGCTGGATTTGAACTTGGGAAGATGAGTCTTCCTGCCTCTAGACCCAATACTCTATCCACCGCACCACCTAGCCATCCTAGAGTGGAGGAGATGGATGCAAAAATAAGACTTTGTAACAATTGGATATGAAAATAAGGGAGAGGAAAGAGTGAAAGATAACACTAAAGATTCAACCATAGGAGACTGAATAAATAGGCAGCTGGTGGCACAGTGGATGGAATGCTAGAGTTGGAAGTCAAAAAGATCTGAGTTCAAATCTAGCCTCTGTCACTTACTACCTGGGTGACCTTGGGCAAGTTACTTAGCCTCTATTTGCCTCAGTTTCCTCAACTGTAAAATGGGGCTAATGATAGTGCCTATCTCACAGGTTTGTTGTGAGGATCGTGTGATAATATTTGAAAAAAAATACTTAGCACAGTGACTGGAACATAGTAGGTGTTATATCAATGTTTATTCCTTTCCCTTCCTTTCAAATCCTCCTCAGTGAAACTTTATAAGAGCCTTTTGGTTCAGTTTTAACCTTTTTGTGTATGTCATGGACCTCTTTGGCAGGCTCATGAAACCTATGGACTCCCCAGTATAATGTTTTTAAATGCATAAAATAAAATGCACTGGATTACAAAGTTGGAATATAGGTAATTTTTTTAAAAGTCCACAGACTCCGGGTTAAAAACCCCTGCTTTAGTCTATCATCACTGGGACCTCACACTTACTACCTGTGTGAGAATGAGCAACTCATTTAATGTCTGTCTGCCTCAATTTCCTCAACTGCAAAGTGGAGATAATAACACCTACCTTTCGAAGTTGTTGAGGTTTCTGCGACAAAATGAGATAATATTTGTAAAGCACTTTGCAAACCTTAATGTATGATGTAAATGATGGTTACTATTATTATTATTATGAATGGCATTGCCATTGAAAGAAATAGTAATGTCAAGCATAGCAGGTTTCTGGGTAAAGGCAGGAGATCAATTTTATAGGTATTGAGCTTTAGGTGATAGCGGGACCTTCACGTGGTAGTGGGTACAGTCTTGATAAGGCTTGATAAGGATGTAAACAGACAGATGTGTCTAACCGCACCAGATGATCTGAAAAACAGAGTCTGGAGCTCTGGAGAGAGGTGGTAGTTTGAAGGTATAGAAGTAAATGGACTTTCTGAGGGGAAGACTAAAGGAAGAAGAGAAGAACTGAGGAGAGAACCTAGGGGAACATCCATCTGAAGTGATCAGGAAGAAGATGAAAAACTCAAGAAGAAGACAGAGAAGGAGCAAATAGAGAAGAGCGGAAAGGGGATTGGCATCTCTGAAGCCAGTGGATGAGGGAGTCTCCAGGAGGAGAAGATAGTCGAATTCTGTGAGGATGAGGATAGACAAAAAGCCACCAGATTTAGTAAGTTTTTACTTTACTATATGTAATCATCTGGGATAGATGCTTGGGAAAATAAAAAAAATCAATTAAGATATGGCCCAGTCCCTGCCCTCAAGAAGCTTATTATGATCTAGTAGAGATGATCAGACATATGCTTAGATAAATATAATACAGACTAGAAAAAGGTAAGTGCGGTACAATAGACCTTCAAGAAATTTTCATTCGTGAAATGTGTAAGAAGGATACAATGTCCTAGGAGAGTAGAGGAAGAGGGATGAGGAGAGGAGAAGATGAGGAGATTAGGTGAGGAAAAATGAGGAGAGGTCTAGGAGGATCAGGGAAGGAAATCTTTGAGCTGAAGAATGGGCGGAATGTCTACAGATAATAGTGATACCACACAGTAGTATATTAGGGAAGAATTTCTAGCTATACTCAGTTAGATAATAGCCTGGAGTGTCTAATGCTGTCCACGACATTGGTAGACCCAGATTATCTAGGTCTGGTGACTCAGAAAAATGTTTCTATATTCTTAATCTAATTCCATGGTGGTATGGCTAATGATATTTATTGTCAAATATATTGCATTTTTAGTGGAGCATATCACTACCCATATTCCACTGCTCTTTGAGGGGAACTGAAAGACATATTTGGTCAGGTTCACAATATTCATATGCATATTTAAATTCCAATGAATTTTTGGATATGGATTCTTTGACTGGAAAAGAATTAAGCTATTTCAAATTGATTTGTAGCCGATCTGAAAAAGCGTATATCCTTTTGGCAAAGCGATGTCTGGCAGACCTTATTGCCAATCCATTTTCCTTTCCACACTATCTAAAAGAGTCCAGATTTTCTTCAGGTATTGTAAATCTCATTAAGAGGAAAATGGCGCTGCTCTAACATCAGGGATGACATTCAAGTGGGCTTAGATCCAAATTCTGTTGCCTCCTTTGCAAATGGAGATATATCATCCACATTCTTGTGGCATGGGGATATGTTTGGGGTTGACCCAATGTATTGAGTCTGATCTTGGGCAGACCTATGGTTTGTTTTCTGACTTGGACCCCTTAGGAGGGGCAGCCAAATAAAACAGCTTCCAGAAAAGAGAGGGTAAAAAAATCACTCCACAATAGAGCCTGATGTAAAGGAGATATTACAAAGCCTTATTTTTGTAGCTCTGGGGAGGTGAGGGGGAAGGGGTCCAGACCCTTGATTTCAATGTTGTGGAGGATCCCCAGGTTGAAAATTTCCCCTACCATTGTAGGTACACAATTTTCTTATGTTAACTTATGGTTTTAATGAGACAAGGAGAAGTTCTACTTGTCCAATGTCACACAGCCAGTACATAAAAGACTTGAACCCAAATTTTCCTGACTCTAAAGTCAACCCTCTATTAACTACACCATCCTGCCTCTCAAAGCTTTTCTATTCTTATTTTTGTCTTCAATTTAATTTTTTCAGTTAATGAAAGTCTATTTTTCTCCCTCCCATCCCCCTATCAACACCCATTTAACAAAAGAAAAACAAAACCCTTGTAACAAACATGCATAGGCAAGCAAAACAAATTCCTGCATTGATCATATCCAAAAACATATCTAATTCTTCACCCTGAGCCCAACACCTCTCTGTCTGTGGGTAGTATGCCTCACCATGCTATCCACACGTCTGGAATGGAGATGATCATTGCGTGACCAGAATTCTTAAGTCTTTTAATGTTGTTTGCCTTTCCAAATGTTGTTGCTATTCAAAATGTTCTCTTGGTTATTCTCATTATTTTCAAGGCTACAGCAAGCAACTTTTGGGTTTTTTTCTCAGAACAGTAACATTCATGTGGAAAGAAAGTGAAAAAAATTATTTTGGGGGGTCTGTTTCTGTGCAAAGAGTTCTCCCCTGCCTGAATTCTACATTTAAGTTTTGATACCCCCTATAAAGTTGACAAAAGAGGAAGCACTTTTCAAATATCACATAATAGTGCTAGTTAAAGTTCAGTGGCTTGAAACTAATGCCTCCATTAAGTGGAGATTCAGACAAGACTTTTTAAAAGAATGTTGATTGTGTGTGTTCTACAGGTCGATAGGAGCGTGCCTGAATCCTCCACAGAAGACTCAAAGACTTGATTCTCTTATTACTCTGGCCCAGAATCTTTGGCCTAAAGTTGAACTTTTTCATCATGACTCCTCTTTTCCCTTCTGTAGAAAGAAGGACTTGGGGTGCCAGAAGCAACATCCCCTTGAGAATGCCTTCTCTGGAAACAGGAACACCTTGTACCTCTCCAAGGGCACTTCGAGTGGAAAATATTTTCAAGGAGCTATTTGGCTAATGTGGAAGCACTGATTTTTACAATCCTGAATCATGAGTATGAATTCTTCAGTTGACATGTAATTTCATCCGAGGCATTCAATTGTACAGATGACAACTCATCAATGCCTTCTCAGCCCTATGTGACTTTTGTTCGTGTTCTGCCATAAACCCTCCAAAAAATATCTACTCCTTCAGGGACTCTGAAGTCCTGAATCTTTTAAAAATACATTTTAGTGATGTCTTCTGTCTTTATATCATCATTTCTTGGGGGAAAACCCCCCAAACCTCCATCCTCCGCCCTTGATTAAATCTTTTCTTCTAACAAAGAAATATGGTTAAACAAAATCAGCTGCTCCAGTAATTGCATATATACATAGATGTACGTATATAAGCATGCATAAAATGCGCATTACATACATATGTGTATATACATATATGTATATATACATATACATATGTGTGTGTGTATTTGTATGTGCAATCCCAGTTCCAAAGCCCAGTGATATGGAACTTTCTCCTTTTTGGCAGAGATCATTGTCTAAGGAAGGAGTGGGGCAGAGTTGCTGAGACCCGGCAGACTTCATGAGCTTCTAGCATCTAGCTTCAAGAGAAAAGATGAATGATGCCACTTTCGATTCAAGCTGTTGAAGTAAAAGACTGAGAAGAAGGTTAGAGGAGCTAGCAATCTCCATCGCATTCCTCGGTCCCCAGATGGGTCTGGTGTTCCCAGAGAAGGGCCTCTACCACATTGCTATGATTCAAAACTCTCTTACATTGTTGTAGTCCTATTTAATCTTCAGATAGTTTTTTAAAAGTTATTTTATTTACAACTTCATCAGTAATAACCAGCGGTATGCTGGACACAGCTCTATTGGCTCATGAGAGATTGTCAATTTTGAGTGACAGCATTTACTTCAGTGAGATGGTTGTTAAACATTTATCAGGTCATACCCTTAAAACTTTAAAATCAATCACATGAAAATGAGTTAGTGGACCACAATGGCCTGCAACCATCAGTACCCCAGTAATTTCTACCTTTAAACATGTCCTCTCAGTGCATACATCTGAGGGGCAGTTCTCCATCCCGGTGTTTCTTAAAGTCTGTGTCTTTCATCAGTATTTTATTTGGAAAACAATGTTTCTTCACAAATTAATTTCACCCTTTTTCCTACACTAGAGTCTTTTCCTGCTCCTTTCAGCAATGAAATCATTCACATACAAATGGGCAACTCTGAAACAGTTCATACAAACTTTCCAAATACAAATATCTCCCTGAATTCTTCAAACTTTCACCAGATCTTAACATAACATGGATACCAGTCTATCAGTAGAGACGTCCAATTTTTATTCCTTATTCTCATTACATGACAGGATCATTTCCTTTTCTAATCATACATTTTATAGAAGATGCCTTTTCTACCACTTGATCCACATTTCAGCCATACATCTACCCATTGTCCTTTGGATTATCCACTATCTTGATTCTTAAAACATTGTGGTATAACATATAACAATTCAGAGAGAATATAGGTAGTTGAAAGGTGCACTTTTGTTTAGGGAGAATCTTAGCATTCTAAAAAGCATTACCCAATTTCCAAGACAATCCTACCCACTCTCTTTCTCCTATTTAAGTCTGAGTCCAGATGCAATATTCCAATGCACTAATAATTCAATAGAACATCCATTTAACTGTATATCAAAGTCTAGACAATAGGCCTACTTCATCCCCTTGGTTTTTCCTATATAGATTGTTAGACCACTCTCTCTTGAGTTTGTTTGTTTGTTTGTCTTTTAGTTTGTTTGGAAAGCTCTGTAGTATTCTGAGGCTTGATGTGGTTGGCACAATATAATCCACAAACAGGAGCAGCTAGACTACCTCACTGTTGTGCATATTAACTATATGTGATAGTGACAAACACCTTTGGAAAGCTTTTTTATGTTTTGCTGATGTTTACAATTGAATTGAGTCATTTCTATAACTTGACAAAGTTAACAACTTTATCAACATATGCTAACATATTCCTAGAAGTCACAATTTTGAAGCAGGGCTTTTAAGTATTAATCTTACTCTACTGAACTAAATGCTTTTTAAAATCAGAAAACAATAATCAATTATAATCAAGAACCATAAAGGCAAGATAATCTAATTAAAAATTAAAAAACAACAGAGCTAACAAATAAAGCAGAACAATTAATAAAGTTGATAAGCCATTAGCTAGGTTACTTTTTAAGAAGAGAAAGAAAAACCAAATAAAATCAAAAAGGAAAAGAATTTGTAATATACTGAGGAAATAATACAGAAAATTATCAAAATCTATTGCCTGAATGACTTAGCAACAAAATTAAAAACCTAAACAAATTCTACAAATATCTACAAAAATACAAAATTCTCAAATTAATAAAACAGAAAATATGTGACCTAAATAATCTGATTTCATAAAGAGAAGTTGAACAATCATGACTCCCATGGGGAAAAACTGAAAGACTAGACAGATTTTTAAGTGAATGCTATCATGCATTTAAAAATCAAATGATTGCTATCAAACACATTTTCTTTAAAAAAAGAATAGAAAAATAAGGCGTTCTACCAAACCCTTTTCCATGAGATATGCATGGTAGTGATTTTCAAACTGGAGAAGAATAAAGCAGAGAAAGAAGATTCTAGACCAAACTCACAAACATTGATGCCAAAATATTGGAATGACATTATCACAATGTATCACCAAAACTATTCATTACAATCTAGTTAGATTTACCCCAGGAATGCAAGGATAGGTCAACATTAGGAAAACAACATAGAATTATAATAATAGCAAAACCAACAAAAAGCCACATGATTATTAGCTAGATAGAAAAAAATACAGCATTCATTTATATCACAACCACTAAAAAGCATAGGAAAGACAAGATCTTTCTGTAATATGATCAAGAGCATGTTTCACAAACCAAGACCTAGAATTATTTGTCATGGAGATCCTAGGCTACTCCTCTGAAACTTGTTTGAGGGTTGCAGGTTGGGTCTCCAGTGGGGCTGTTATTCTCAGTGTCTAGGAATAACCCTGTGGGTCTGATCTCCTCATGAGCCCCCACCATGCTTCCCACAAACAATCAGCCAGCTCTCGGCAAAGGCATTTAGTAAAATAAGAATAAAAGCAATAGCTATAAAAACAATCTCCCCATCAACCTGGGGTGAATTGTCTCACAAATACACTAGCATCCATTGAGAAGAGTGGAGTCAAACTTAGGGTACAATGGTAGTGAGGTACACAAGTAGGATACAAGTGTGACAAATGCTGAGCCTGGAAGTCTTTTCTCTCTTCATGGAGTGCTCACATAGCTTTTTTCACTTATGATGCCAAGGATTTCTCTCCACAGCTCTATTCACTTCTCTAGGGATCCAATTCTTCAAGATTTCCTCCCTTGAATAAAATGCCTTTCTATATCTGTGTCTCTCTGGAGTGTATCTCTTCTCCCTACTAGATGCAGTATGTCCTACCAGTTGAGTAGCTCCATTTCAAAAGGACATAACTGTTGGGGGAGGTAAGAAAGAAATGCTCTTGTTCCCCTTAAAAAATAATTCACTGTCAGGGACCTGGCTCATCTTTCACATCTGGTTCCTAACTTGGAGCTTCTCCTACTTACAAATTATTGAAGTTCATTGGGGCTTACCTATTTAAAGGCCCCAAGGTTATGGCTAATTTATTTGCTCATACAATTGTGCTGTTCCCATGTTTACTAAGAGAGGTGTTCACTTTTCATAAAGGAAATCATAGAACGTGATACCTTGCTACCACATTAAAACCTCATCATATCTAACTATGATCACCAAGCTGACTGAGCTAAAGTGGGGAAGCAACAAATCACATCACCCCCCTTACAGAGAAAATACTGGAAACTTTCCCCATAAGAATATCAAGGAAGCAAGAATGGCCACTTCCATCATTATTATTTGGCATGGTACTAGAAATGCTCTATGTAGTAATGACTCAAATATTCATTACTCAAATGGATCTGCAAAGTCAGAGTTTTGTGAATATTCCCTTCCCTGATGCAGATTGCTGCCTTTTATGCCTGTTGAGCTATTCCATGTCCTCCTATAATACATTTACTCTAGAAGATGCTCCCTACTTGCTGGGAAACCTTTTCTACTTTTTCTTGACATCATAAGGATGCCAATGGAATTAATGAAGAATTTTACAATTATCTCACTCTTGCCATGTGACCAACTTGTCTTATTTTTTTAATCATTCTTTTTTTTATGACGTTGTCATTCTTAAATTGTTCCAACACTTCATGACCGCATTTGGGTTTTTCTTGGCAGAGATACTGGAATGGTTTGCCATTTCCTTCTCCAGCTCATCTTACAGATGAGGAACGGGGGCAACCAGGGTTAAGTGACTTGCCCAGGGTCAAATGGCTAGTAAGTGTTCCAGGTTGGATTTGAATTTATGAAGATGAGTTTTCATGAATCTAAGTCCAGTGCTCTATCCAATGCACCACCTAGCTGCCCCTTTTTACACTAGTGCCCCATAATTCTTTATTTATAATGTGTTGCAACCTGTTCTTCTCCAATATAGACTTTCACATTACCCTTTAAGAGAATCAACAATCAATGCAAAATTACCTCCATTATCTGAGATGATGGCAAATCTCTACTCATCTGTCTGATAATTTATTTAGAAAACCCTAGAAAAATATGATAGCATGTTCAGTGGAAGGATGGCTGGATCCTGGCTCTGTTATTTATCACTTTTATGACCTTGAATGACCTTTCTGAACCTCGTTTTCCTCATCTATAAAATGAGGGGTCTGGAATAGATGACCTCTAAGGAGCCTTCCAGCTCCTCAACTTCGATTGATTCAGCAAAACAACAAAAGACAAATAATTCCATAAGCTCTTCAGCATATTAGGTACATATATGTGTGTATATATGTATGTGTGTATATCTGCATCTATACATTCACACACATACACATACACACACACACACACACACACACACACACACACACAAGCCAAAACAGGAAGGAATGATAGCAAGAAAAATACAATTTAACATAACAAGAAAATAATTAACCTATGAAGACACAGGACTTATATAAAAGCAACTACAAAATAATTTTGACAAAGTTTTAAAGAAGTGCAAAGATATTTGATGTTTATGACTAAGTCATGTAGTTATAGTTAATACAATAATAGTGCTCAAACTAATCTAGAAATTTAATGTTATACCAGTCAAATGACCAAAGGAACATTTCGTAAAATTCAACAAAATAAAAAGCTCAGATAAAAGGCGGGAAAAGGTTAAAATTGTCTAGGGAAATAATTTTTCAAAGCAGGAATTAGGTAGGCTTTAATATTACTAGGTCTCAAATCATATTTTAAGAAGAAGGGGAATTGAGAAAGGGAACAAACATTTATTAAGTGCCTACTTGCAGTAAGTGCTTTATGTATATTATCATAATAATTAAAACTATCTGGTATTGGATGAAACATACAAAAAATTGATCATAAGACTGTATTAGATAAGAAAGACCTAGAAGGAAATGGATACCATAAGGCAGTTTTCAATAAATACAAGAACACTAAGTGGTCCCTTGAAAAGAACTCTTTATTTAACAAAAACTACTAGGAAAACTGGATAACAGGTTGGCAGAAAATGGGTTTAGATCACCATATGATACCATCATCTTATATGGTCATAGACTCAGAAATTTAGATCTGGAAGAGACCACAGAAATCACCTAGTCCAACCGTCTCATTTTACAGATTTACACAGAGACATCGAGAGTTGAAATGACTTCTCTAAGGTCACATAGGTAAGTAAACTGGGATTTAAACCCTGGCTCTTTGACTCTAAATCCATCACCTTTTTCATTGTTCCATGCTGCTTTATCCACAACAAACAAACAAACAAATAAATAAGTGAGCTGAAGATGAAATATTGCACCATTTAAAAATTATATCTCACAATTATGGATGGAGGAACCAGTCACAATATTGAGACTATTAGAAAATCAATTATTTCAAAAAATTTTTAAAACAAAAACTTTTCTTACACCAATAAAGCTAGTATAAGTAAAAGAAAAGCGTAAGAACTGGGGAAATCTCTTTCTATGAAAAACCTCTAACAAAAGTCCAGCTTATAAAATCTATAGGTAATTAGCACAGATCTATAAAATAGGCAATCCCAAATAGATGAACAATCACAGGAGATGAACAATTTTCAAAAAACAGAAATGCAAACCATTAACATCCATCAAAATCAGGCGTCCATTAACCTTTTTGTGTGCTATGGACCCCTCTGAGAGTCTGGTGAAGACTATGGGCCACTCCTCAGAATTTTTTTAATGTATAAAGTAAATATAACTCCTGATCATTGGTATAGGACTCCCTCCTCAGTGGTGGAGATAGAGGTTTTGCCCTATATGACAGGTGAGGCAGAGTTGGTGAGAGGCAAGAGAGCACCAGCCTTCACCAGTTCCTTTCATGACTCTCCAAACTTCAAGTTTTCTTTGGAACTCTTCAAGCATCAAGTCACTTCCAGTGTTTCTGGTTTCCAGCTTTGAGAGGGAAGCTGGAAGAGGTCAACCCCACTTCAGGTTGTTGAAAGAAAAGATTCTGGGAAGACATGAGAGGAGCTGGCAGCCTCCATCATGCCCCATTCCTAGCTATCTATAGTATTGACTGTGGGGTGTCTTCCTGTTAGATGATGTCTAGGACACTGTCTTAGTTGAGCTGAGTTGCCCTACACCCAATGGGAGAGTCTCTTTACTCTGTAATGTCTAGTATATATTCTCCTACATATATCTTCTTTGATTTCTATTTTGCTATGATATGGATGAATAAGTTTCTTTTCTATTCCCCTATCTGAGTTCTGGTAGGAAAGGGGTAAAGCCTTGGATATAGAGCTTAATGTCCCTCTAGCCCAAAGGCTAGCCCCACTACCAATTGGCCGGGTTGCTTTGCACTATTCTCTTATCAGTGGGGACCAGCTTGTCCTTCCCTAGGCAACTCAGTGACTTTCTTCTTCCAACAGCTTATCATATTATTATGGAACTTAGTGAGAACACTTGATCAGACACTGTCTGAGTGACAGTGTCACTCAGAACTCTCAAGCTCAAAAGATCTGCCAATCTCAGCCTCCCTGTTAGCAGGGATTACAGGTGTGCTTTTAAAGTAGATTTTAATGTAACTTTAACAGATTTCAATGTGCAGAGGGGCTTTCTAATGGACTGCCTGCAGTAAATAGTGAGTTGCCCCATCACTAGAGTTCCTCCTGCCCAAACTAGATGAACTATTATGGAGAGAATTAATGATTTGGACAAAATGACCTCTGCAGTCCCTTCCATTGCTACAATCCTATTGACTACACTCAGGTTTTATACAAGCCATATGTGGGGGGTAGAAGGGTTTTGAAGGGAAGCCTATATTTAGATCAATATAATAATTCATCACTTGAATGGATAGACCTTTTCACTCGAGTGTTTGTTTTCAGTCCCGGCAACAGCAGGAAGAGCTGAAGTCAGAATTCTTCCAGAAAGGCTCCATTGTCAATTGGCTTTCAAGAGGCAATGACTCTTGGTTCCAACACCACACATTTCAGGGACTATGCAGGAGCATTTCGGGTTCCTTCAACATCTAATAAAAATCACAGTTAATAAACAAAAATCAGCACCTGAAGGAAAAGGTGCTTTCTCCAGAGCACACTAGCCAGTACTTCAAAGGCCTAGTAAGACCTCCCCTCCACATTCCTCCGCTTTCCCAGCCATAGGTAAAGACTAAGCATGTACACTCCTGGGACAGTCTGTTCTGAGTTTGCTTCAAGGTGTTTCTTATCTCTATAAATCAGCTATTTGACTTGACATGAGACTAATGCATGCTTTTTTTCAATAAGTAGAGATAGTATTCTGGAGGGAATAGGGTTGGTCTTTGTTTTGACCCTTAAATTACCTTGCTTCCTCTGTGACTGGTCTCACTTCACTTGCTTCTGACTTGTTCTGTCCCAAGGAAAGAAAGATTTGGTCTCTGGGTTGTCTATCAAGGGACCACGACGATTTCAAGTTTTCATTTTAAGTCAAACTACAGCCAAAATTAACGAGGAGTCCTGACTCCGCAGTAAACTTTTGACTAAGGCTCATTATGAGATGTTTGTGATAAAGATTTTTTATCTAATCTCAAAGCTAATGGCATGGTGCTTTGCCCTTGCCTCCACTGCCAAATGAGGCCATTAGGCAGGCAGGATAGAGTGCAGCATTAAAATGAAAATAAGAAGGTTATGGATTTGAATCTTACCTCACACACTTACTCTCTTTGTGACTCTGGACAAGTCAGCCTTGATTTCTTCTTTCAGATTCAATTCCCTCACCCAAATAACAAGAACAAAAATGACTACGGAATTTAACTTGCCGGTTTCTTCAAGGATCAAATGCCATGTGAAACAGGGTTTATAAAATGTTTTCAAACCTTAAAACACCACATGCTTGTCAGTTATTATTTGTGTGTGTATGTGTGTGTATGTGTCTGTGTATTCCAAAACCAGAGCTAAGCTGGGGAGGTGGACAGAGAAAAGAGGCCCACCTGTTTGACTGGTGAGAGAACGGAATGAGAATGCACCAAATCTTGGAAGCAGTCTCTTGCAAGACCATCATGGACTCCATCTTCCTGCCATGGCCCCAAAATCATCATTCTCTGACTGTATATGTATAATCTACATCAAATTGTTTTCCATCTCAAGAAGCAAGGGAAGGAGAGAATTTGGAACTAGAAATTTTTAAAAACAAATGTTAAAAATTGTTTTTATGTGCAATTGGGAAAAATATAGTTTTTAAAAAACCATGATGCTCATAGCTCTCTGGCAACAATCTTTTTTAAATTTTATTTTTAATTTATGGAATAAAACAAGCAATTCCATAATATAGTATGATAAAAAAGATGATTGCACATGAAATTGAAAATCCATTATTTACAACTTGCTATTCCTTTTAAATATATAATAAAGTTATCATGTAAATTTTTCCCTGTTTTGTTCCCTCTTCCCCCCACCTGAGAGATAGCTATCATTAGACACAAATGGGGTGTATATATATATATACATATATATATGTGTGTGTGTGTGTCTGTGCACATATATACACATACATATATATAATATATACATACACACATATACGTACATATATAAATTTATTATACACATACTTCTATTTGTCCATTCCTTCTGTGGATGCAGATAGCATCTTTCTTCATATAGTTAATTTGGGGTATTTATAGTTATAGTTAATAGTTTAGAGTTAATTTCCAATCATCAAAATGACTTATTCACTCAAACTCATTCTTAAAACAATATGGCTGTCACTGTATACAGTGTTCTCTTAGTTCTGCTCATTTTGCTCTTCATTATTTAGTGCAAGTCTATCCATGTTTTTCTAGGATCATCAAGCTCATCATTTCTTACAGCACAGTAGTATTCCCTCACAATCATACACCACAATTTGTTAAACCATCCCTCAACTGATGGGCACCCCTGCCATTTCCAGATCTTGCAGCTGTGCCTTCCTTGACCTTTCTGTCCTGGTTCTAGCAGAGGGAGTTGGGACATTGTCTTAGTTTTAGAAGTATCAGCTCCTACTTTGGTCAAACTGGTCCACTTCTTATTCCCCATTTAGAACAATCTATCTTTACCACTTTCATGCTTTTGCATGGGCTATCCCCTATCCCTTGAATGCCCTCTCTCTTTACTTTTTCTTCTTAGAATTCTTAGTTTCCTTCAAGACCACTGACAAGCCATCCCCTGCACAAGGCATTTCCTGCTCCTCCTACAAGTGTTAGTTCTGTCCTCTGCCCTAGAATTACTTAAATTTACCGTGTGTGTGTGTGGTGTGTGTATGTAGTATTTATTTAAATGTGTACATGTTATTCCCTGCTCCCCCTCTTCAAGTAGAATATAATCTCCCTAAGGAGAGTATAATTTTTTTTTCACTTTGTCTTTATAGCCCCAGTACCAAGTACAGTGGCTGGCAAAGGTCACTTGCAGAATGAATGAATATAGTGTGACCAGAAATGACTTGAGAAAATGCACAATCTTCTAAAATATTAGGTCATTTCAATTAAAATCCCACCATATCTTCCTTAATAAAGTTTCAGAGCTTATAGATGACTTTTCTCCTTTTCATTCAGCAGCTCTCAGAAATTGGAGGGTTTTTTTGGTAAAATGGAAATATAGCATTTAGAAATACAGTTGCATAGGGCTATCAAAAACATAAAGGGCAGTGGTATCATTTCTACTTAGAGAATTAATGGTTTCATTTTCCCAAAGGTACTGCTTTCTCATCCCCTCTAAATGCAAGTACCAAGGAAGGGAGATGGGCGGGGGGAGAAAGAAAGAGAGAGAGAGAGAGAGAGAGAGAGAGAGAGAGAGAGAGAGAGAGAAAGAAAGAGAGAGAAAGGAAGGAAGGAAGGAAGGAAGGAAGGAAGGAAGGAAGGAAGGAAGGAAGGAAAGAAGGAAGGAGGGATTACAAAGGAAAGAAGGAAGGAGAGAACAAAGGAGGGAAGGAAGTGGCAGTAATAAATCATATGTCTCATGAAAGCATATCCAATTGTGCCTAGTTATTGCTTGGGGAAAAGGTGTGGGGTAGAAATGCTGTATCTTTCCTAATGAGGTTTTGGAGCTTATAGCTTCAAGAATCTAAGTATTTCAAAGTTATTGCCTTAAGATCACTGCTCTCTTTTGTTACTCTGTGTAGGCTCTTGATAAAAGGTTTCCAGAATATGAGTGAGTTAAATTGTTAGTTGGCAGGCTGATCTCGTTTAAATGTTAGCATCTCTGTCAGTGTAGGATAGGACACTTGCCAGCACTGGTTTTGTTCTTTTACACAAGGTCACTGAACTAACAGATGTGCAGCATGGAAATGGGCAGTTTAATTGTCACTTCATCGGGGACTCAGTCATTTAATTTCCTAGGTTGGGGTGTTTGAATGTATGTATGTGTATGATTATGTGTGTATTTTAATTTCTCACTTGAAACCCTCTGTCCAGTCTAAAAATCTTCCTTATAAGAAACAATTTTCATTTAAGTCTAGGTCCCCAACTTTACACTTTAAAGTTTACAGAACACTTTCCAAGTTTTAACTCACAATACTTAACAAGGTTAACTCCAAGTGTTCCTCACAACAACCCAAGGTGCTATCATTACCCCAGTTTTACATATATGGCAACAGAGGATGAGAGAGATTAAATGACTTGTCTAGGGTCAAACAGTTTATAAATGTTTGAAACCAGATTTGAACTCAGGTCTTCCTCACACCAAATCCAGCACTCTACTCATTGAACCACAAAGCTAAATTTATCAAGGGTTTAGCCTTCCAAGTACCTCAACCACCTATAACACAGCTATAAAGGGAAAGAGAAGGAATGAGCATTTATTTACATAAAACCTACTGTATGTCAGGCATTGTATCAAGTGTTTTTTACAACAACCTTGTGAGATGGGTGCTGTTAAAATGCCCATTTTATAGTTGAGAAAACTGAGGCAAACAAGATGAAATGATTGTAACAACAATGCTACTGACAGCTGCTGTGGGAGTGTGAGACCAATAACACTAGCACATAGGAAGGCTGCTAGCACAGGTTCTTTGATCTGCTTTTTTAAAAGAAAGCAACTTTAAAGGGGTCAACAATCTTACTTTAGTCAAACATATATACATTATTCACTTAGTTCAGGGAAAAGTCAGAGAAACTTCAGAGAAAATACAAACAGAAATTATAAGCAGAAATTATACAAACAGAGCAAATACAAACAGCAAAGACCAACAGACAGGGCTTCCAACTGTGTGACCAAAAGCTATACATACATAGTTACTAGAGAGAGAAGCACCAACATCTGGGTTTTTCAAAGCCAGTGGGTTCCTTAATGGCTACCCAGGGTCTCATCTGGCTAAATCACAAGAATACTCTTCCCATGAGAGAGCCCCAAAGCAAAATGCTAACCTCAGAGTATATATACCTTTCTTCAGGGCCAGAGGCATCACAACCCTCGTGGCCCAGGCTCATGTGACTCAGGTCCAAAGCAGGTCACATAGGCCTATTAAGGGGTGGGGAAGATCTTCAAATTGTTTTGCTTAGGGTCACACAGCTTGTAACTATCAGAAGTCCGATTTGAACTTAGGTCTATTTTACTCCAGACCCCATGTTCTATCCACTGCTCCACCTCCTTAGGCAAGGTAAGATAGAACCAACTTCAGGCCTTCTTAATTCTCCTTAGAGAGATTTTATATCATTAGAATTGACAGTACTCAGTAACTGATTAGTAGGTCAGGAGTGGGGAAGAATCAAGGATTTTTAATATGAGAGGCCAGATACATGATAATGTCACTGAGAGAAATAACAGAGTCAGAAGGAGCACATTTAAGAAGAAAGAAAAAAGATGACAAGCTCAGTTTGAAACATTCAAGTCTAGTTACGTAGGACACCAGCTACAGAGCCCTCATTAATGACAAACAGCCTGGTAGCTTAAGTCCAAAAAACAGAAGTAACAGTATGATTTCCCACAACAGGCAGCCAGATCTAGGTTGTAGAAAATGTCTACAGCAGAGAGATGATCTGACCCCATGATTTAACTGAAATTACTCTTTTGAAAGTTACCACTTAGGCCACATCCGATGGACTTTTTCTTGTTGTTCATGCTTCTTGACCTATCTTCTAGACTGTTAACTACTCTCTTCTCCTGGATATTCCTCTCTCCCCATTTTCATGGCACTACTCTCCCCTGGTTCTCCTCTTCCCTCTTGTCTGGCCACTCCTCCGTCTACTACGCTGACTCATCATTCATAACCTAGCTACTGTTTGTGTTTCCCAAAATCTGTCAATGGGAGCTCTTCTCTCTCTAGTCTTCCATCTTGGTTGCTTCATCATCTCCCATGAGTTTAAACGTCGTCTCTATGCAGATAACGGCCAGAGCTCTATATCCATCTTAGTCTCTCCAGAGATTCAGAGCTTTAGGCTCACATCCCCAAATGCCTATCAGATATTTCAAAATGGACGTCCCGGAGACATCTTGGACTCATCATCTTCCGCACCCACTCTTCTTGTTGTTCAGTTGCTTTCAGTTGTGTCTGACTCTTTGTGAGCCCATGTGGGGGTTTTCTTTGCAAAGATTCTGAAGCGGTTTGCTGTTACCTCCTCCAGCTCATTTTATAGACGAGGAACTCAGGTAAACAGGGCTAACTGACTTGCCCAGGGTCACACAGCTAGTAAGTGTCTGAGCTGGATTTGAACTCAAGAAGATGAGTCTGACTCCAGGCTCAGCACTCTACCTACTTCACCATCACTCTACTCTACTCCCAAACATTCACCTCTTCCAAATTTCTCTATGTCTACCAAAAGCTGCATTATCCTAGACTCTTCACTCTCCCTCTTCCTCAGGTATCTAACCATTGCCAAATCTTGCCACTTCTACCTCTTTTTTGTCTCTCGCATCTCACTCTTTCTCTATTCACATAGATATTACCTCAGTTCGGGACCTCATCACTGTTTTTGTTGTTTGTTTGTTTGCTTACTTGTTTGTTGCAGCCACACGGCGCAGTGAATAGAGCACTCTGCCTCCAGTCTGGAAAGCGCATCTTCCTAAGTTCAGATCTGGCCTCAGACACTTATTAGCCTTGTGACTCTCAGCAAGTCATTTGATCCTGTTTTCCTCAGTTTCCTCATCTCTAAAATGAGCTGGAGAAGGAAATGGCAAAACCACTCCAGTGTCTTTGCCAAGAAAACCCCAAATGGGGTCATAAAGAGGTGGACCTGACTGGAATGACTGAACAACAACAAAACAACATGAATACTTAGAAAGTAACATTACATACTTGGACCTGAGGTGGCCTGGTTGCCTGAAAAAAATTATTTCATTACTTGATAGCTACAGTTTATATGTATCATTTTATATACATATATATATACATGTGAGTATATAAAAATAATAGGAAAACCCCCAGCAGATTGAGAACACAGGCATATGTATACATATATATATGATATATATGTGTCTGTGTCTGTGTCTATACACATATAGCTATATACACACATATATGTGTGGTATATATATACATATATATATATATGTATTTTCTGGTTCATTTGCTGTATGAATACTCATGTTCATAATAGAGGTCCTATGTCACCCAAAAAAATTAAAATAAATTTGGAATTATGTGAGTTTGGACACTCAACTGTTTGTACCCTTTGACCCAGCAACCCCCTTGCAGGGTATAGTTGCCAAGAAGATCAAAGACAGTAAGAAAGTCTTCCATATATAGCAAAATATTCATAGCAAAAAAAATGGAAACAACATAGGGATGACTGAACAAATTGTAGTATATCAATATAATACAACATTATTGTGCATAAAAAGTAAATATGGGGAGTTCAAAGGAAACCTGGGAAAACCGGTGTGAACTGACACAGAAAAAGGTAAGCACAATTAAAGCAATAAATACAACAACAAATAAAAATGACACAAAAGGCATCTGAACATTTAAATAAATAAATACTACATACACACACCACACACACACGGTAAATTTAAGTAATTCTAGGGCAGAGGACAGAACTAACACTTGTAGGAGGAGCAGGAATTATGACCAAATAATAACCAATCAATCATGGCATGAAATGATGATGAAATGTACTTCCCTTCTCTCAATAGAGAATAAGGGTCTGGAGATATAGAATATTGTATACACTTACAGTATACAATACTTACAGTAGTAAGGCATAGATACAGTGGCATTTATTTTTCGCTTAACTGTCTGTTACAAAGTAGGGTTCAGTTGAGGCAGGGGATACTCTGGGAATTGGCTCATGTAAAAGCAGAAGGTAGCACTAAAACTTCTAAAAGTATATATGTAAAAAGAGAAGAATAAAAGTATAAAAGAATATATACTATATATAAGAATATAAAGTATAGTATATACTTTACATATATAGTAAAGTATATAAGAATAAAAGTATATATACTATATATGTAAAAAGAAAAAAATGTTCAGCATGCAGATTTGGGTTAAAAAACAGGGAATTGAATGATATGCTTTAGAAAGATGTTTGTTATTTTTTTTTGAATGTTGACACTTAAAAGGCAAAGCTTCAATTAGCTGGAAAATCCACTTAAGTAGAATACCACATTTCCCCAGCCAGCAATGCTGAATAAATGGAGTATCAATACTTGTTCAGTCGTTTCAGTCATGTCTGACTCTTCATGACCCCATTTTGGGGTTTTCTTGGCAAAGATACTGGAGTGGTTTGCCATTTCCTTCTCCAATCAATACAGTAGGGCACCAATCACAGGACACCAGAATCAGAATTTTGGAATTGTGCCTAAGGAATGTCATCCATGAGACTCTGGTGAAGGAAAAGCTATCTGGGCCTTGAGAAAACCATTCTTTCCTTTGTCTGATTTCTGTATACATTGAGTAGGATGGAGTGATGCAGTCTGAGACCTCGTGATCTTTAAGTACAAATTCTAACTATCACAAAGAAAGAAAAATACAAGAGTCTTTGTGCATGGGTGTCTTTCCAGAGTCCTACTCTGGCATACTGATTTTCTTATAGCTGCACAGTCTTAGATTGATTAAGCCAAAGGAAATATTGCATCCTGTGTCCTTAAATGCTCTAATGTATATAACAGGAAATGCATAAAGTCATGGAGTTTGGAGCCACAAAGAAGGAGGTTACAAAAGTTCATCTCTTGGTGATGGCCAGTCTTCTATTATTAAATGTCTCTAAACTTAACGATTTATCTCAGCTGGTCCTCAGATAACAAGCATACAGTTTGTCATTGGGTCAGAACTGAAGTCTCACTGGCTGGTTACTGCCAGACAGAGCTTTTGGCATAGTCTTAGAGGGCCCAGGGTCACCTCCATACTGTAATAAAACATTGGAATAGGTCTAGAGAAGAGAATACAAGTATCAGTTAACTATTAATATTCCAACAATGCGGCACTGAATAGTAGAAAGGCCCCTTGGACTGTGTCAGGAGACCTGTTCTCTAGGTCTAACTCTGCCACTAGCTAGCTGTATGCTTCTCACCACCACCACCACCACTACCACCATCACTACCCCACCCAATCCTACCTCCACCCCAGCAAGTCACTTCATCCTTCTGGGCCTCAGTCTGTAAAATTGGGGAGGATAACAGCTCCAAGCACTCATTTCAAAGGGCTTTTGTGATGATCAAGTGAGCTAAGACAAAAATGTCTTGAAAACTATTATGCTTTCCTTTTCTGGGCCTCAGTTTCCGCATATGAAAAAAAGAGTGCCCTGAAATATGCATAAACGTAGGGTATCCCTTTCTTTTTAAGACTCATCCTGACTAAAGGACCAATATAAAAATTACTCAGCTCTGGAGAGATAAGTAAAACAGCTTGCTTAGACAAGGCCTTGAGAGGATACTGGGGAACAGAAGTCAGGCTCTTAAGTGACTGTCCTTTGAATATGTAAATGTGGTAATTATCTCATTATCATTTAGAACTATTTGGCATTAATTCATTTTCAGATTTTAATGAATAGAAAAAAAGCTTTCATTAGTGCAGAAATTCAGGAAAATCTCATCCCCAATTTCACCCCTCCCCCCACTTCCTCCCTGTTCCCACCCTCAATGGGCTAATAGGTAGGAAGATCATAGGATGTCAGGGCTAGAAGAGACCTTAGGGATCATCTAATCCAACCTTATCATTTTACAGAAGTTTGATTGAGTAACTTTCCCTGAAGGCTTCTTAGAGGCAGCTTGCGTAGTTCATTGGCCACTCTCCAATATAGCTGGTTCAAGCCCTGAGATAGTATTTATTGCACCTTTTGAGGGCTGAAGGAGGCAAAAAGGTCGGTGAAAAGTGGTTTCACTTGCCCTCACCTCTTGTCCAAAAAGAACTCCCATTAGAGGGAGGTCCAATAAGATATATAGCCCTAAGTTATACACATGTGCCATATAATACAACCATTGATTCCAAAGAGCCCGCACTGGTTACGGTGGCAGATTTATTGTGTGTGCCACAGGTCAAGGATCATAGGTCATTTTGAAAATATCCTTTTCAGGTGTCTGTGAATTCCTACAAAAACACACACAAAGGTACAAAAGCACTCAGAAGAAAGTTATTTTATTACCTGCCCAACTTAGAGCCAAAATGAAAACAAGATAAATATTGTCTCTTCAGAAATACTAGGTACTCATTCTTCTGGAATCTCTGGCACTTTGTAAGTGCCAGGGGCCATGAGCCAGAACAGATAGGGGTGTAATCTGATTGGATAGGGGCACTTGAAATGCTCTGCCCTGCCTGTTTCAGCTGGAAGACTCCTAGGCTGTCAACTTGGTTCAGTAACTTTTGTTTCTCCTTTCTTTTTTGGGTTGGTTGTGGGTTTTCCAAGAATTTACATTAATTTCTCAACAAGTGATGAGGCAAAGAGAAATCACTTCTGGAAAAGCACCTAGGTATCTAGTCCATGAAATTACTTCAAGAAGGTTCCAATTTAATAAGGGAAGACTATCCACAAAGAGGAGCAGAGAGGTAGAGGCAGGTATTTCCTTAAGAATGTTGAAATCCAGGAAGTTAGAGGCATAGCCAGGAGCAGAATGAAGGTTGGCTGGGTGAATCTCTCCCCAAAATACAGTCATTGGGAGAAGCCCATCAATGGCAGAGGGATGTTCCACCACGATAAGGCAATAGGTGTCGATGGGTATTACCAAAAGAGGAAGCCCAAAGCTCAGAGGGAAGTTGGGGGATCAGACTTAGGTTGTTGAAGCCTGGAAAGTCAGTATGGGGTCAAACAGTTCAACATCAGAAAATGATAGGATTTTATGAGTGTAAGTGAAATCAAAGAAGATAAATAAAGCCTGTTACCCTTAACCCACTTTCTTTTGGAATGAGACATTTCTCTGGACTTGACTTGCAAATATCTGTATGTGGCTCAGAACTGTTTTCAACTAGGAAAGTTTGGGTTTTTAAAAATAATTTTTAGCACACCACCGAATTGTGTTAACCATGGAAATATTTGATATGTCTTGTTCTCACAGAGAAACAGACCCTTGGATGTTTGATGGGGGAGATTTTCAAAACTCCTGCTGATTAAAAACCATTGTTTATTCAAAAATATTAAAACATCTCACTCATGTTTAAAACCAGACTTGCTGGAGGACTTCCTGTGAAGAGGGAGGTTGGTAAACACACAGTATCGTGTTCTGATAGATGCATAGCTGTGGAGTTTAGCATCACTGTCTGGTAGCTGTGGGTTTTGTGCTGCTATTTCCCTGTGGTATTGGATAACTACATGCAGGGTTTAAAATTCTTCTTTCACAAAAGAGAGGAAAAAAGGAAAAGAAATTAAAGACAAAAAAAAATCCATTCCACCCATCTCTTGCATAACCGTTAATAGTATTTGTCCATGTAGTCACTGAAAGTCAGGAAATGTGGAAGTTCTCTCTGTTCCCCTTGAATGTGTTACTATTTATTATATTTTGAGCTGGTTAATGTGGGCCATGAAGGTATATAAATGAGTGTTTCAACAGAAACTGGGTTTTTTAATGCTTCTTGTCTCTTATTTACATCTGTATTCCTTGTATTGCATTTAAAAAAAAACAACACAAATTTACTGAATTTGGTTTTGGAAGGGGAAAAATAGGATGCCTTCTTCTAGTCCCTCAAGCAGCCAAAACATGGTCACTAGGGCTCCAACTTTTACTTTTTTTAAGACTGGGTCTTCTGATCTCACTTAGACTAGAAGCACAATAGCTAATCATGGGCCCAATTCCACTGCTGATGGGCTGGGTGGCTTTGACCTGAGCTGGTTCATCTCTCTTTAGGCAGTGTTGCCTCCACCTCATCCCACTCCCAGGGGTACACTCTAGTGGTGTCAGACAGTACAGACATCAGGTCTGAAAATCTCTCTGTAGCTCAAAATCCCTGAGCTTCTCCAGCAGCAGAGGTAATAGGCATGTGCCCCCATGCCCAGACCATATTTGCTTTTCTGCTGAACCTGAAAAAATGCTCACCTGTAATTTCACTTGTGACCGTCCCTTTCGAATGACCTTTTGAGCAAAAACTGGAAGTTTGGATGGGAATAAATCTTACCAATTCCTAAGCGCTTTGGAGAAATCTCAGAGCTCTGAGGCACTTGTTCCTTCACCCTTGCTCTAGGAGGGATCTTGGGTGGTAAAAAAGACATTTAAAAAAGAAATCTTCAAACCTCATTGATCTTCATCTTTGTCACCATGGCACAATGATCATATGCCAACAGAACATGCGGCTGGTACTGGACAAGTTATAGAACCAGGACATTCTCAAGCCAGGCCATTGGAGGGCATCAAATCTAATCTCCCCATTTTAAAACTAAGTCCCAAAGAAGTTACATGACATGTGCAAGGTGATAGTATTGAGTAGTAAAAGTATGGGACCATCAATCAGAAGACTTGAATTCTAGTCCCAGCTCTGGAGTCAATTCACTGTGCAATCTTGGGCACATTGCTTCCTCTCTGGACCTCTTCTTCCTCACATAAAATGGAAGTGTCAGGGTTGGGTGACATTAGAGTCTATGATTCTCTAAGGTCATCCACCTGGAAGTCTTATGATCTTTCCAGCTTTAAAGTTCTCTCTCTCTCTAGCTCTCTCTCTCTCTCTCTCTCTCTCTCTCTCTCTCTCTCTCTCTCTTTCTCTCTCTGTGTGTGTATTTTGTCATTTGATGCTCATGACCTTTTGAGGTAGAGGCTTTAATTATCCCCATTTTATAGATGAGAAAACTGACCTTTGTCATGGAAGAAGCTGACAGTTTAATGACAGACAAATCAAATGAACACAGATGCAAAACAAATTTGTATATTGGAGAGAATACATGCATAAATCACTTGGAATTCATCAATACTTGATTAATATGTCTCCACTCTCTCCCCTGTCTAATCTATCCTTAACACTGCTACCAAATTAACCTTCCAAATATACAAGTCTTGACAAGGTCACACACACATACATACATTCAAAAATCTTTATTGTCCTCCTATGGACTAAAGGATAAAATAGAAATTCTGCCACTTAAAACTTTTCACAATTCTTCTTCCAACCTTCTTGTCCAACCTCATTTTATTCTTCTCTTCTTGCCATACATATATTTCAGTCAAACTGAATTGTGAACTGTTCTCCAGACTCACCATGCACCAATCTAGAAGGCACCCTCTCTCCATTTCTACCTGGCTTTGCACATGTAGTTGTTGAGTCATTCAGTCTATGTAACTCCATGGCCTTTGCCCATGGGGTTTTCTTGACGAAGATACTGCAGTGGTTCGTCATTTTCTTCTTCAGTGTGTCCCCATTTTACAGATGAGAAACTGAGGCAAATAGGGGTTAAGTGACTTGCCCAAGGTCACATAACTAGTATGTGTCTGATGCTGGATTTGAACTCAGATCTTCCTGATTCTAAGTCAGGTGATCTATCCACAGCACCATTAGGCAGTTTTGCACATGGTAGATACTTAATAAATGTTTGTTAAACTGAACTGAATGAACATATCAGAAAGAAGCATATAATGTGAGTATTGCTAAGTGGTTCTAAAGCAAAGAATATTCAGCTAAATTCGAATGCCTTCCACTCTTCTGCCCACTTATCCAAATCCTATCCCTCCTTTAAGACCTAGCGAGGGTCCTCCTAACTGCTCCAACCTCCCTTTGCTCTGAACTTCTAGAATCATCTGTGCTGAGCATTTCATGAGATTCTTGGACATTTAATTTGTTCAATGCTATTTCTAAGTGTTTTAAGTCTTTTCTTCCCATCTACACTGTAAGCTTCTTGGAGGTGGCAGCCCTATCTCACTTTGTCTTCCATATCCCCTGTAAACTGCTAAAACTACTGAGATCATGATCAAGGCTTCCTGTAGGAGCAAAAAATGGCAAAAACCAGACAAAAAAACAGAGGGACTTTTAGGAAAGAAATTTGGAGGCAAGAGAGAGAAAACCATTTGTAGAGAGATACAAATAAGTTTGCCTAGTTGTAGAGCAGAGGTTGGAAGCAGGATATTACAGGAAACAAATACAGCTAGTAATGTAGAGACGATGTGGAGGAATCCCTTGAAAGCATATTGTAGTGGATATAGCTTTGGATTTTGCGTCAGGAAAACTAGGGTTTGAGACTGGCTCTTGTTGCTTCTTAGCGGAATGACCTTATGCAATTCACCTCTCTTTCAGAGCTTCCGTTTCCTCATCCATAAAAGAGAATTTTTTCACTTGGCATTTCCCATACAGAGGAAATCACAAGTCCTCTCCAAAAAGGGAGATGAATGAATGAAAACATGTTTATCAAGCATTTGCTATGTGCTAAGTACATGGCTAGGTGGTGCAGTGGATCGAGTGCTGGGCCTGGAGTCAGAAAGACTCATCTTCCTGAACTCAAATCTGGCCTCAGACACTTACTAGCTGGGTGACCCAGGGCAGGTCACTTAACTCCAATTGCCAAAGAAGAAGAAGAAGCCCCAGGGTCCTTAGGGTGCAGCAGCCAAGTAGAGGACAATGGTTCTTTTTTGTCATTTCCGCTGAGAAAATCCTATCAGTTTCTGATATTGAACTACTTGACAATGCCAAGGATTTTGGTGACAAGAACTTTCTTTTCTGGGCCTTTAAAAGATATAGCTGTAGCAGCTAGAGGACTAGTTGTCAGGTTGCATCTCCCACAGGGGTTGTTGTCCTGGATTATGACTATGGGCATTGGCCTGGAAGCACTCCTGTTCCCAAGGCACTTGGGTAAAGGTTACTGGGCTTTCTGAAGGTTATACTCACAAAATCCTATCATTTTCTGAGGTTGAAGTATTTGACAGTGCCAAGGAAACTGGTAGCAAGAACTTTCTGCATTTTCAGGAGCTGTGGCGCAGCATCTCTGAACCAAAGGCCAAGATACATCTGGTTTCCTTTCTGGGAAAATGACCATAGGGGCTGGGCTGGAAGAAGGACCAGTGGTCTGGGAGGGTGCTGCCATTCCCAGGGATCTTAGGTTTCTCTGACTGTAGAATGGGTTAGCAGTTGGTGTTACTGGTGGTGAGGGAGACAAGCTCCCTCTTCACAGTGATCACTCCATCACTCCCAGCCATGATGGCTTCAGGGACCAGCTGGAAACAGGTCACTTGATTGAGGGGTAAGGGGGACCACTGCTACTCCCAAGCTTCTTGGGTTCAGAGGCATAGCTCATCTCCATTAACCTCAGATATAGTAATGTGGGCACTACCAACCTCAAGGTTGCTGTGCAAGATCTGAGGTTCTAGAAGGAAGGGTCCAAGGAAAGCTTACTGGAATCTTTTCCTTCCCTGTTTTGAGCAGTAGATGGTGGTAGAGGTAGAGAAAGTGAAAGAAAAAAGCAGACTCAGCTTCTGACATCCCAACTTTTGGGGTTCTCCATGACCCCCCGGGAGCCACCTGCCCACTGTGTCAGGGACCTTGCCAGGATCCAGTCCAGTCCTGGCTAGATAATCTGCTTTTTTCCCCAGGGAATCCTGGTTGGGGCTGAGTCGTGGTCAACTCTAAGAACAGGCCCCAAACCACAATGTCCCAACCTGGCAGAGTCTGTCCTCCTTTTGGTCATTTTTGTTCCTAAAATGCTCCTTTGTTTCTTCTCTTTGTCAAAGTCCCTCTCTCTCTCTCTCCACCCTCCTCTTTTCTTGCCAGTAGCTCTTTGTGGGATCTGTGGGGTTCTCCACAACTACTGCTCCTCCTTGACTCGGATTTGAGAGTTTGTAACTTCCAAAGGGAGATGATAAATGACCAGGAATTGAAAAATGATGGAAACATTAGGGGAATGTTTTCAAACTGCTCAGTTAAACCAAGCCATTGATTTAAATTAAAACCAACTTAAAACAAAACAAAACAACAAAGCTAAAAGCAGTCCCCAGAACGCCAAAAAGCATGTTTCAGATGTCCGTGTCAGTTGTAAGACAGTTGTTTTCCCATGAATACTAGCCATATGGGCAGTATGAGAAGTCTCAAATTAAAATAAATTATTATTCAGAGAGTCTCTCACTTGAGCCAAGATACCAAACTTTACATTTTTTTTTCAGCTTTGCCTCCCGTTAGGAGCACAAGAAAACAAAGGGTCCAGTTACATTGTTTAAAAAGCTTCAGCATTTTTGTTAATGGTTCAAACCCAGCAATCTTTATCTTAACTGCCCTCCTCCCTTCTTCCCCTCTCCACCCACCTTCTCCCGAGGGAAAACAGAAGGGCTCTACCCCACCTTCCCACCTTCTCTGATTCGTCCCCCAATCTCCCCCCATCCCTCATTTCACTTTCATTCACCCTCACCCTCTTGAAGACCAAGTCTCCCCACTTAAGCAGCCTGACTTGCTATGCTGAGGAGAAGTGGGGCCAGGCCAACAGAAAGCTTGAGCTCAAGGGAAAATGCTTTCCTCAGATTGTGAGGTCACTGTGACCTCTGGGAAGATTGCTTCATGGATTGTTGATTTTTGACTAGGCATACAGTCAGATCTTATATGTCTTGGCTTCATTTTGGGTCTCAGAAAGGAGGGCAAGTCAGATCAATTAAGATAATGTACATAATGTGCTTCATACACCTTCAAATGCTGCATGAATGTGAGATATATATGTGCATATATACATAAATATACGTGTGAGTGTATGTGAGTATACATGTAAGATTTTGTATATGTATGTGTTCATGTATGCATATATGTATTTGAACAGAACCTGTACTTTCATTGTTGCAAGGGCTTTTGGTGAGGAAACTTTCTCTGCCAATGAAGATTGGCAACTTCTGCAACTTTAAAGTGCTTGGAGCATTGAGACTCCTTTAGATGGATTGTGATTTCATTGGTATAGGGAAGTCCTCGGTGAGGAAATTCCCTCTACCAATGCAGGTAGGCACCTTGTCTACAACTTTCTAGAGACCTGAAGGGTTAAAGTGACCTGCCCAGGGTCCCACAGCTAATGTGTGCCAGAAGTGGGGTTTGAAGTAAGTGGTCTTCCCTCCCAAACTGCTCCCTCTCCACCATGCCTGGCTGCCTCACATATATACATATAAGGAAGTAAATGAGTGAGCGCGCGCGCGTGTGTGTGTGTGTGTGTGTGTGTGTGTGTGTGTGTAAAAGATGGGATTGGACCATATATCTTTTATTCCATTAGACATCTCCCAGTTAGGAGACTTTCTCTTCCAATCACCTTAACAATAGATGGCATACCCTCTCCAATTTGTCTTAGGTAATTGCGTGAGGGCACTGAGAAGGTCAATGATTTATACAGGGTCATACAGCCAGTTTCTATCAAAGGCTGACTTGAACCCAGCACTTCCAGACTCCCAGGCTGATTCTCTATCCACTACACCAGGATGGATATGTGTATGTCTGCATGTATGCACGTGTGTATACATGTATGTTTCTACGTATGTGTACACACATACAGAATAGAGCCCATCTGCATATTCAGAATATATGTGTGTATATATACATAATCATATATATGAGCCTATATACACATACATACACACATAGTGTCTGTTCTATATGCTAGGTGTGTGTATATATGTCTGTTGTGTGTGTTATATATGTTATGTGTATCTATATATAATACAAAATGAAGCCCATATAAATAGAGAACCACTTGCAAGGAGTTGTGTGTACACACACGTACACACACACACACACACATACACCACGCAAAATGTATACACATACACATGCATATACATACACACATATATACATACACACGTACATACACAGGATGTCCATATAATTATACATGCACATAAAATTTGCATTTATGTGATATATCCACTACACCAAGATGTATATTGTAAATATGTATATGTGTGTGTGTAACATTACGTGTGTAACTTGGTTTAGTGGATATATAGCTCAATATAATAAAAATATGTATATTATATGAATGAAATTGTGTATATACGTATACTTTTATGTACATCTCTATATTCAGGGTGTCCCAAAAGTCTCAGTATAGTTTTAAGTTTAAACTAGAGTCCACTAAATACTAAAATGTAAAGCTTAAACTAAAGCTCTTAAAGCTACAAACTACACTAAGACTTTTGGGACACCCTAGATAGGTTTGCGTATATGTATATGCATATGAATACATACATGCATATATTCGTGTATATTTTACATGTGGAGATACACAACTCCTCCCAGGTGGTTCTCTGCTTCTGTGGGCTCTATTCTTCTTCCTGAGATGAAGGTTGGGGCAGGAGAAGGAGTGAACAGGATGATGTGCCCTACCAGCTTTACTTATCTACGTTTCCATGAGAAGATTTTTCCTTTTCCCTTTGCCCCTTGAACAAACTTTAGAGTAAGAGTAGAGAAGAGATGCGGGTACGGATGTTGGCACTGGAAGGGAAGAAAGTTAGCCCCCCAAAGGGTTAAAGGCACAGATGAGTGTTTCCTTTTTTCAGATGTAGCTGCCCCACCCTTAGCACATGCTGTTTGTCCTCAAGTGTCTGAGCACATATGGTGCTGAGAATCAGGACTTCTCTCAGAGCCCTGGGGATGATGGGCACCATGTCTGCACTGTGAGATTCTGGGGAGCCTGGTGCAGGAGAAACAGCTTGACTGGTATGTGTGTGCCTAGATTTCAGATTGCAAGCTGCACCTCTGTGCAATTCAGGCCCCAGGCTCAACAGCCTGAGTTAAGGACAAGCTGTCATCCCCAGTTTGGGAGCCTTAACTCTGAATTCTCTGGCTCCTGGGGGTTTAAACCAGACCTGTAATGTTATTTTAACTTTGTCACTTGTGATTTAATGGCGTTTATATGTGGCATGAATGTATGACTAGCAGCAGGATTTACTGTGAGGTCAGAGTCTCCCTAGGATCGCAATTTATATCCATCTTCCTTCCCCTTTCCACACCCAGTTTCACCGGCCCAAATGACAGAGGAATCCTAGAAATGTAGCTGACCTTTCTTTACTCAATCAATTTATCCTCTCAGACCTCATCTTTGGTCTCATTACAATGAACCGCACTGCACACATACGCTATATTATTACCCCTGCAGAGCTGTGCTACTAGCTACACCAAATGCACCAAGGAGGCAAGGAGATTAGAGGGTAGGGGATGCACAATGAAAATACCTTTGTGAAGAGCATTTCCTACCAAAGACCCCTTTGACGCAATGCTCTTCTCTTACTCGCTGGAGCAATCCAGGTCTGTGGCCTTTAATCCTAGCCATTTTTTTCATCTCCAGTTCCCTTCAGCTTAACCCAGTCTATTTGTAGATAAACAAAGAGCAAAATGACAGGCTGAGGCAGACTATGTGGACAGTGGATAAAGAGGTGAACTTACCTTCTTTTTTTCAAACACATATGTGCATAAAGAATCCTGGGGAGGGTCATAAATGAAAATTTTAGAAAGTTACCCCTTGGCTCCTTTAAACTACAAAATAATCTCCAATAGACGACGATCATACTGTTTCCTCCTTCCTTCTCCTTCCTTAAAATGTAGGGACTCAGATCTCAAAATAGTGATAGTAGTAGAAGTAAAGGTAGTGGTGGTAGTAGTAGTTTTAGTGGTGGTAGTAGTATTAATGGTAGTAACAATGCCCCCCAAAATAACCTGTGCCCACTACCCCCCTTCAGAATTCCTATCCTTCATCTCACCACAGGCCTGATGGGAATTGGGGCAAGAGGATGGAAAATGGGCTAATGAGCTCTACAGTACCAATCTAGGTCCACTCAGAAAAGGTTTTCTACAATCGTGTCCTTTATCAATGAGCTATATTGAAAGGTGGGGGTGGGGAGTAAAAAGGACATGGAGTTTGAAGGCAGGAGAATCCTGGATTCAAATTCAGCGTCTGAAGCTTGTGAATTAATTGGATGGCAATGGACAAGTTGCTGAAATTGTCTGTGCCTTAATCTCTTCTTCTGCAAAAGAAAAATGATGATAATAACATGATCTTCACAGGTTTATGAAAATCTAAGGAAATGGCATATATAAAGTGTTTTGCAACCTTATAGCAATTTATGAATGTGTGCTTATATTAATCATCTGGAAAATGCATATTTAATACCTGCAGTGCTTGCTTTATAGGAATATTGTGAGGATCAAATGAAATAACCTATTTAAAGCCCTATAGAGGGTGTCCTAAAAGTCTTAGTTCAGTTTTAGGATTTAATAGCTTAAAAGCTTTAATGACTTCAAACTGCACTAAGACTTTTGGGACACTCTATATAAATGACAGCTATTATTATTATTATTATTATTATTATTATTATTATTATTATTATTATTATGTGGGGTTGTACAATCATTTCCTCAAAGTAAGCCAGGCAAATTTTCAGAATTCAAGATTGTAGGGCCAAAGGAAAGGCTTTGGTATTTCCCACTTCACCTACTTTTTTCATATTCCAGTCTTCACACACCATAAACCCCTTCCCCAACATATACTTTTACTCCTACTCAAGTCAACAAATATTTCTTTCTCTTCTTCTTCAGAGGAGCAGACTGGGTGTCTTCACAGGCTCAGAGGCATCACGGATGCTATTCTCAACTTGCAGTGTGGTACAGTGAAGAACGATAATTTCAGTGCCTTCCCTCTGTTCATTATTTCCGATTTATCCTGCATACAGCTTGCTTTGTACGTATTTGTTCACATGTTGTATCCCCCATTACATTATAAAGCTCCTTGAGAGAAGGGACTGTCTTTTGCCCCTTTTTTGTATCCCCAGCGCTTAGCACAGTGCCTAGCACATAGTAGGCACTTAATATGTGTTTATTGAATTGAAATTGAAGATGGAATCGGAGGACTTGGATTCAATTTCTATCTCTGCCACTTCCCATGACTCATGAGGTGGCATAGTGAATGTAATACTGGACTTAGAATCAGAAAGACCTGGGTTCCAATCTTGTTGTAGACAGTGACTGTGTGACCCTGGGCAAGTCACTTAACTTTACTGGGACTCTGTTTCCTCCTCTGAAAAAGGAGAATAATAACAGGCACCGGGCAAACCAAATTCTTGATCAGTTCCGGTATCTCTGGGGAGACAGCCAGAGATTTACTCTTCCATAGAGACACCTCAATGATTTTCCATTCAGCTTTCTGGAAATCTGGCAGGGTTCTGTTCATTTTCTCCCATGGATTTTTCCCCAGTCAGATGCTAACCCTGAAGCAAAGGTCAGTCCAGCATGATCACTCAAGGTCAAGGTCACTTGACCCAAAATATATCAAAGTGAGATATCAGTACTCAGCATATAACAGCCAAAAATATCCCAAAGGAATTTAGATGTCTGTCCTGCATAACCTCACTGTTTGTCATGCTGCCTGTACTACATAGAACTTGTACTACAACTCCGGATTTTATGCAGAATTTGGGCAGAGAAGCCACTCAAACAAAGGAAATGGATGATACTGTGCAGAATAGCCTGGATGTCACAAATACTTTGTAACCTAGGGTCAGAGAAGGTAACTGAGAATTGGAGAAGATACAGACTATTTTTGTGTTGGTGTCTCTATAAGCCCCATACATTTGTACAGGAGAAAATTACCAAGCTGGCTTAAGAGAGAGAGAGAAAGAGAGAGAGAAAGAAGAAACATATATCATATAAACAGAATCTAGGGGGGGAAATCCTCATATTGGCCATGTCTAAAAATGAGTTCTCTATTCTGCAGTAGTCCATCATCACTCATTCATGAGTTAGGTAACATTCTTCTTTATCAATCCTAGGAAAGAAGGAAGGGGTGGAGGGAGGGAAGGAAGAAAGGAAGAAACAAAGAAGAAAACCCTGTATCATACAAGCAGAATCCATAAAACAATATCCTGGCATTGGTCATGTCTAAAAATGCGTTCTTTATTCTGCATTAGTCCATCATCTCTCATTCGTTAGTTGGGTAGCATTCATCTTTATTAGACCTCTGAAATAATGGTTGGTTGTTTAGTTGATAAGAATACTCAAGACTTTTAAAATGGGCTGTTTTTACAATACTGATGTTATATGTCCCTCTGGTTCTGCTCACTTCATTGCATCAATTCATGCAAGTCTTCTCAGGTCTCTCTGAAACCATCTTTCATTTCTCATAACATAATAGCATTCCATTACATTCATTATACCATGATTTATTTAGCTGTTCTCCAATTTTCAAGCACTCTGTTAAAAGCTGTATTTCAATGTATTTAGCCTCCTTTGCAATCTTACGTACTTTCTTTTATTCATTTAAAAACATTCTGAGAAGAGGTCCACAGGATCTACCAAACTGACAAAGGAGTCCATAACACACACAAAATTTAAGAACACCTGCCCTATCTGAACTACATTTATTTTTTTGGATGATGATTTGCACTAAATGAAAATTGATGAGATTTCAAAATCATATGCTTTGAGCATCTAATGAGCAAGCAAATGAATATACATACCTATAACTAACCAAGGTTAAGGATTGATTGATAACCCTTGCCCAAGAATGCAGCTGCATTTCTTGTTAGAGATCCTAGATTTGAATACTGTTTCTGCTGTTTAGTTGTGTGACCTTGGGCAAATCACCTCTGTGGACCTCGTTTCCCTAATTGGTAAAATGAGGCCAGTGGACTAGATCACTCTAAATCTAAGACATTGTAATCCCATGTCGTCAACGTCAGTTAAAGAATGTCAAGTTACCCACCAAAAGGAGAACTTTTAGATATTGAAATATGGAATTAGAGGATAGATAAGGTAGTCTCTAAGGTCCCATGTAGCTCTAAAGTCTATGAAACTATGAACAGAAGAATTGCTACAAGATATTTGGTCTTGGGAAAGGAAGAACAGACTGAAGATAAAAGCTCCCAAATATAGAAAAAGCTTGATTACCTAGTATGGTGAGTAATAGATGATGGGGAAAGGGTGATACTGTGGGGGGGAGGGGGAATTGCAAAAACCCAGCAAATAGAATAAATAATAACTGACAAAGGACATTTCAATCATATAAAACCCCTATGAGGTAGGTACTATATAGATCAATGGGGTCAAACTCAAATAGAAATGGATTGTTAGTGATCCATAAGGATCCCTATGCAGTATATTGATTCAGAAAACCACAAATTATCATCATCTATATTTTATTGCATTTTAATTTATTTTGTTAAATATTTCTCATTTGCATATTTTAATATTTACATTTTCATCTAGTTTTAATGTTTACATTTTCATCTAACTTCAACAGCATTCTGAAGTGTGGCCCTCAGGCTGAATTTTGACATTTCTGCTATAGATATCACCATTTTAAAGACAAAAAAAAATCATAGAGGTTAAATTGTATATATAGCTAGCATTTATGTAGAACATTAAAACTTAAGGGCTTTTTTCGTTTGTTTTTTTGAAGGGGGGAAGGCAGGGCAATTGAGGTTAAGTGACTTGCCCAAGGTCACACAGCTAGTACATGTGTCAAGTGTCTGAAGCCTGACTTGAACTCAAGTCCTCCTGACTGCAGGGCCAGTGCTCTCCTCACTGCTCCACCTAGCTGCCCCAAGGCTTAAGGATTGTCAAGCACTTTTATATATGTTAACTTATTTGATTACCACAACAACTCTATAAGGTAGGTATTATTATCCCCATTTTACATATGAGGAAACTGAGGCACAGAGCAGTTAAGAGACTTGCTCAGGGTCACACAGCTAATAAATGATACAAGATTCGAAATCAAGTCTTCAAGACTCCCAGTTCTGCATGCTATTCACTGTGCCTTCTAGGGGCCACAATGATCACGCAGCTAATAAACATAAGAAGCAGGGTTCTAAACCAGATCTTCCCAACTACAGGTCCCTCAATCTATCCATATTGTCTTGCCTCTCAAATGAATGGCCATTACAACGCTGGTAAGGACTTGCGTTCACTGGTATTGGAAATGCTCCTCTCCAGAGCTTTCCAACTGATGAAATGTTTGAAAATGGGGCTTTGACTTGAATTCATTATATTCTGCTACAGAATGACCCATGGGGTACCTTTAAGTAAATAATATGGTAGGAAGGATGGAATACTGCTGATGTCTAAAAGTTGTCATAAGAGTACTATTCATCACCACTACATAGCATGGTCAAATATGTAAGGAAATGGTCTTTTCGTTACAGTTGGGGTGTTAGTGCTTGGAAAGACATTCCATCTAAGAAGATGACAAAAAGAAAGCCAGCCCAATATTATGTTTTAGCCATAGCCTAGAGCTCTCCAAGTAGTCTAAAAGATGCCTGAGAGAAATCCCCTTTGTTCCAAGACCCATAGTCCTATGGGAACTCACCGAAAAAGCAGCACTGTCATCCTCGGAGATCACGGATGCCCTTGTCATACTAATGCTGTGCGTATTTATTTCCTGGCCTCAGACCTTGTGAACTTGTATTTCCATTCTGTGCCTGTCCACCTGATGCGGCACTAATGGGCTCCAGATGCCTGCTGGGGCATATCAGGGCTGCTGCCAACAGAGACGGAAAAGAAACAGGCTAGGGAACTGGGATTACAAATCGGGAATCTGGAAGCAGACCTTAACAGAGAAAAACGGTCATTTCCAGGAGGCAGCCAATAAATATTAATTGACTTGAATGAGGGGGAACTTTAGGATATTCGTATGGGAACAATATCTAAGGGAGGTAGAAGGATACATTTATGAGCAATGGGGAGTTGATTACCTCAAGTACTTGGCTGTTTTTAAAAGCTGCACATGGAACTCTCTCGCTCCTCATCTCTAACCTCCTCCGGCTTCCCTTGCTTCCTTCAAGTCTCCACCACCTTCTGCAAGAAGTCTTTCCCCACCCTTTTTAATCTTAGTGCCTTCTCTCTGAGGTTATTTCCTATTTATCCTGTCTGTATCTTATTTGTACATAGTTGTTTACATGTTACTTCCTTCATTAGACTATGTTTTCTTTGAGGGGACTGTTTTTTGCCTTTCTTTGTATTCCTAGCACTTAACCCAGTGCTTTGCACATAGTAGCTGTTTGTTTTGGCTTGAGAGAAGAGAAACAGCATCATTTAGTCAAAAAAGGTGTTAGATTTTGTACCAAAGACTGGGTAGAGGAGAGATCAGGATTCCAGCTTTGATTTATGTATTTGACCATTTATGTATTGAAACACACTTAAACTACAAGTCAATTTCACTCGGAATTTCAGTTTTTTCATCTGTAAAATGGAAATGATTATTCTTGTACCACTTATCTCAGGTGGTTGTTGTGAGGTAAGCACTGTGTAAACCCAAGCTGTATAAATATAATCTATGATTGTTAACGTCTTGGAAAGCATAAGCATACAGTAGAGAAAATTAGCAGATAGGAATGAATTGGGAGGTCACTAGGAAAGGTACTTTTGGTGACCTTGAATTCACTCTAGTTAACGCCTCCTTTTGAGGTACAATAAACCATTTTATCTTCTGCCCTCAATCGCACCTTTTCCATAATGTTTTTCCCCCATTTTGGAGAACAGTTCAAAGAAGCCAGCAGGGAGACCACTTTGGGCCCACCTCTTCTAGTGGCCCGCAGAATTAGGTTTGAATGCAGTTGGGCTAGGTTCTGGTGATTTATTAATTTAATTTCACATATTTGGAGATAGGCTTTCTTAATATAGCATATAAATCTGGGTGAATTAATATACACATTTATGTAAGAACCATTAAGAAAATATATCACAAAACTTGCTAGGGGGAGGGAGGGGACCGCAGAGAGTAATGGTTGTCTTAGTTTATCTTCCAGTATTGTCCTTTAGGGAATTTTCAAACTCCATAATTTTTTCCCTGAAAATAATTTGAAAGGAAATTTTTCTTCATCTGGTTCCCTCACTATTGTCTCCTTCTTTCTCCATCCCATTAATCTACCTCCCTGGGGAGCAGAGTAGTTCAAGTCATACATGGAAAAAGAGATGCGGCCTCCTCTGCAAAAGCGGAGGAAGGTAGAGAAGTAGGTCCCCATGCATCCCCAACAGAGGCTAGAAAACAGGGCCCTGTCTAGCAGTCCCAATGGTGACCTGCTTTGTGCTCCTCTGATGGGAAAGTGTTTCTCCGGCTCTGAAGAAAGGTCACACACACTGTACCATGACAGCAGCTACTTTACCCAGCCCTGAAAGCTTTCAGCTGTTGGGCTGCCCATCATTTTCTGTTATGTTCTATGGCTTGTCACAGGCCCAGGATCTGAAAAGGGCAAGAGGGCCCGTGCTTTGCCTGGGGCCAGGTTGGAAGGCTGTGCTCAGTCCTTCCAGTGGCTGGGGAGGGTCTAAGCAGACTACAGCAAATAAGGGAGGCCATGGAAAGCAGTCAGGCCTGTTCGTTTTCATTTGTGATATGATCGGAAGCCACAGTTAATGACATTGGGCACCTCTCTTCCCCCAGTTTGCTGGCAATTTGATTATGCTACTTTTCAGACTAGTGTCAGGGAAATGCATTTTGGGTGAATTACCCTTAATAAGAAATATGAGTGAACTATGAATCTTACATTCCAGACTGCTAACATGGCACCAGCTGCACAAGCTTATCCTCCCTGTCTTCTTTTCTCCTTCTTCCTTCCTGCAGAAACAAAACAGTCCAGATCTGCAGAAGTCACAGGTAGAACATTAATCAAAAGCACAGTGGGAATCTGAAAGTCATTCCTGCTACAGGAAACTCTCAGGGCAGGGTGCTACATTATTCCATTCTGCCCATAAACTTACACAAAAACAAGAATTTCAGGAGGGGAAAAAGACAGACTAGTTTAACTGGAACCTAATACTGGGACCAAAACACTCCATGGGACCACATATTATTAAATTGCACTAAGCTACAATGTGACTGATCTTTGTACCTCCACCCCCAAAGAGCTAACTGGATTTTAAGACTATTTTATGTTGAAGACAGACAGGTAGATAGACCAATAGATGATAGATAGAGAGATAGATAGATAACAGATAAGAGAGAGAACTAGAGGTAGAGGTAGATGAGAAAGATGATGGTGATGATGATAAATGGAGATAAGTGGATAGGTATAAACAGAAATGAAGAGATATAGAGAAATGGAGAGATAAAAAGTGGAGATAGAAAGAGCTAGAGATAAAGAGATGATAGAGAAGATGCTAGATAGACATACATACAGATATACAGAGAAATAAAGAAATAAGAGACAGAGAGATAGAGAAGTAGATAAGAGCTAGAGATAGAATTAGAGATGAATAAAAATAAATAGAAATAAAGAGATAGAAATAGTTAAAACATAGAAATAGAGATAGACATTGATATCTACATACATAAACATTTCTCCATTGTTCCATGTGTTTGTTCTTGCTATTTCTGAGCATTTGCACACACAAATATATACACATATTTTAGATAATCACACCCAGAACTTGGAAAGCCCTGTAGGAGTTCTTACAGCAAGGGGAAAAGACGAAAGAATAATGATAAGTATTTCCACTTGAAGGTGATGACTTGGGCTTACAGTAAAGTCACCTCTTTATTTTTCTGGTTTATCACATGACAGCACTTGATACTGGAGTTTGTTATAATTAAATTGTAGCTTATAGCAGTGAAAGGGACTGTCAGTTTGGGGTTTGTGATTCTTAGGTGCCACCATATTTAAAAGACACAATCTACAGGTATTTATAAAATTGTGAATGAAGCCAAACTGGGAAACTATCAGGCAGGACTTTTGCTGCCTAAACTGGGGTTTTGCCCGGGTGTGCTGGGAAATATTTAACCACTAGCTCTCCAGAAAAAGTCACTTAACCCTGTTTGCCTCAGTCTCATCATCTGTAAAATGGACTGGAGAAGGAAATGGTGAACCACTGTAATATCTTTGCCAATAAAACCCCAAAAGAGTCAGACGTGACTGAACAACAACAAGGTTCTATCTCTAAGAGAAAGAAAAAAAAACATACTTTTAAGTTTAATCTGAATTATTAAGATTTTCTCTATTACTTTCTTAAATCTAATCAATAAAATAATAAATCAAGCCCTGATTTTGCCAGTTTCCAAAGTATAAATGTTCACACTGAAAATTTAATAATTAGGAACCTGTATTAGCTAGTTCCAGCTTGCTGCTGGGAGTGCCTAATGGAAATAGCCCTGAATTGGAAGTCAAGAGCCCAGACCTTCCCCTAACCTAACCTTATGTCCTAGGGCAGGTCATTCAACCCCCCCAAACCACAGTTTTCGCATCTGGAAAATGAGAGTATTGCATGGACTCCAAGATCCCTTCAAGACCTAACATTCTATAATAAGAAGAATTACCTTTATTTTTTTTTGAAAAAAAAAAAAAGACTCATTGCTTTTATGAAAAGATCACTGGACTTAATTTAATTCAACATTTTTTTAGAATTCCTACTATATGTAAGGCACTGAGGATACAAAGACAAGAAGGGAAAAGGCCCTTGACCTTGAGAAGCTTATATACTACTTAAACTCTCACAGACAAGAAAATGCTATCTGGCAAATGGCTCCTCCCAAATCTAGTTTCATCAGATGGTATATCTCTTAATCCTAGGCCTCAGTCTTTATATTTGCAAAATGATATCATTGGACTAGATGAGGTCTCTTCCAGGTCCAGATCTATTATCTATTGATCAGAGTCATCATTGTGAGATGGTGAGATTGGGCTAAAAAGTCTCAAAGATACCTTCTCGCTGTAATAGTCTATGATATTAAGCAGTGCTAATATTCCCTATTGCTCTACCATCCAGAAAAGCCTCAAACTGGGCTGGGACTGGATTGTTCACGTGCTGACCCAAAGTCCCAGAGGCTTCATCAGTGTCAGTGCCCATCGACATCACAAAGCCAGATCCACCCGTTTGCATTTCCCAGCTCTCCAGTTCCTATGAAGGTTCCTGAAGGCATCTTCAGTGCAGAAGGGTGGGCATTTTCCACCCAGTACTTCTCCCTTCCATTGTCTCCTCCTCTTCCTCTCACACCAGTCTTCTTAAGCTATACTTAGAGTGACTTCCCTCTATCCCCCAACCAGTTATGGCCCTGTCAATATTGTAAAATTTCCTTAAGAATATTTTACTCATTTTTTTTTGCCTAGCACTGTGCTTTACACATAATTATTTGTCAAATGAACGCCTGACTGGCCAAAAATTAATCCAAGGGATTTGGATTACTTTAGGTTAAAGAAAGCAAAACAAAAAACCTGTCCTGAATCTCATTCTTAGCCAAGCATGCAATTCCTTTCTCAGGAGAGGGAGAAGGAGCAAAAATGAAGACCCTCTCTCAGGTCAAAGTCCCATTGTTCATTCTTCTGTGCCCACTAGAAAAAAGTAGCTGGTTTAACTTAAGGATCTTCAAAGGACATGTGATAGATAAAGACAATATTTTAAGAACACAGGATCTAAGATTCTGTTTGCTCAAACCTGACCGAAGCTAGATGACTTCATTTGAATATCTGAAAAATAGCTGTGTCATTATCTTTCTTAATGGTACATACAGCTAATCTAGCATGTCCCTCAGACACCAACATAGCCAGATGTCTAGCTATTAGCCAATCTTCCTATAAATCTCTTAGAGCTAAAATCTCCCAACAGAGGTTCTTGGCCTGAACTGAGCAACAGTTAGCCAAATGGGCTTGTCTTCTGGCTCCGAAGGCACATTAATATCTCTGGGATCAATCCTTATATTTTTTTTTTCCTAACTAATGTGATAAAATCTCTTCCAAGGTAAAGATTCATTATGTGGCTTCCTCCAGGGGAACGTGCATACTGTACCATACCATAATACCATTCCATATCATACCATACCACATCCTACCATAATACCAGACCATACCATACCATGCCCTAACATAGGGAAGCTAGGTGGTGCAGTGGATAGAGTGCTATCCCTGGAGTCAGGAGGACCTGAGTTCAAATTTGGTCTCAGACATTACTAGCTGTGTGACCCTGGACAAGTCACTTAACCCTGTTTGCTTCATTTTCCTTATCTGTAAAATGAGCTGGAGAAGGAAATGGCAAACCATTTGCCAAGAAGACCCCAAATGGGGCCATGAAGAGTTGGATATGACTGAAAAAAAAAGCTGAATACATCATACTATACACACATACATAAACACACATAACTTTAAACATATACACACACTCTACACAGAGTCCAGTGTCTAGTCTTTTTTGTCATCAGTTTTTCATAAAAAAAAGAATTTTAGAGCTTGGAAAGAGCTTGGAGATAATCCATTTAAGTCCTCTTAATTTTGCAAAGGAGGAAATTATCAACACAGGTAAAATGACCTGCCCAAAGTGTCAGGGTAGGAACCAGAACCCACTGATTCATTCAACAAGCGTGTATTAAATGCCTACAGTCTACAAAGAACTGTAACAGATGCTGAAGGAGGTATAAAGTTTAGCTATAACTAATAGAGCTCATGGCCTAAAGGAGAAACATACTGGGAGGTTCAAATAAGGTTATACATGTGAAGCATTTTGAACACCTCAAAGTGCTATAAAAATGTTAGCTACAGTTATCATTATTATTATAAATGAGTATAACCCCACCAAATTTTAAGTTCATCAGAGAAATACAAATGAATCCCTCTAAGCTCAGTAAAAGAATGAGTGCTGTACAAGGTTGAAGGAGGGAGGGTGGATACTTAGCAGTTGAATCAGGAAACACTACTGGAAAGAGGGAGCATTTTCAAAGATGGATAGGAATCCAAGACAAATGGCGGAGGGAGAACAATGTAGGAGCAGCAGAAGCACAGCATAGGAGGAGCACAGGGCCACTTTGGTTGAAGCACAAAGTGCATTTGGAGAGGCATGGTATGAGATCAGACTGGAAACTACCTGAAAGTGGGGTCGATTTTTATGCCTTTCTTTGTATCCTCAGTGCTTGGCACAATGCCTGGCACACAGTAGGAGCTAAATAGATTCTTGTTCACTTGACTTGTAGGGTGGCACCAGATTATAGAGGGCCTTGAATGCCAGGGAAAGAAATCTAAACTTTGTTTGGTGGGGGCGTGGCAGAAGACAAGTATGACCAAGTTTATATGTAAGGAAGATTATCCTGGCAATCATATGGTAGATGGAATACACAAAAGAGAGAAAAGCTCTGGGAAAACTTGTTAGGAAATTATTGTGATAGTCCAGATTGCTGGTAATGAGGGTTTGTATTAGGGTGATGGCATTGGGAAAAGATGGGAGAAAGATAGAAGAGAGACTGTGGAGATGGTAATATCAGCACCAGGTCAAATATAACAGAAGGGGGAGTGGGAAGTAAGAGATGACCCCAAGATTTCAGACTAAGAAGACACAGCGGAATGGTGGTGCCACAAACAGTGAAGTTAAAAAGGGAAGAATTTTAGGGAGAAAGATAAAGGGCTAAGTTTAGGAATGAGTTTCAAGAATGAAGTGTGTTGTTCCCCCCACCCCTATCAGATTGTAAGCTCCTTAAGGGCAGAGACTATTTTTATTAATTGAATCCTTAGCACTTGGCACAATACCTGGCACACAGTAGGCATTTAATAAAAGTTTATTGCATTGGACTGGAGAATATCTCTGAAGTTAAGGGAGGAAAAAGAGTAATCACTTTCAAAAGCTGCTGAAAAATCAAAGAGGAAAAGAACTTCAGCCACAGGATTTAGATAGGACAAGTCAACAAAACAGACCAATATACTGGGGGGAAATGGAGATTTATGGACCCACCACCACTCTCTCTACAAAGGTGTGGGAGGAGGGGGCCACGTCATTCTTACCAAGGAATCTAGATGGAAAAGGAGGGAGGGACATTTGTCATTCATCCAGTATGAGCCCACTGTTTTAAATATATAACTATTTTAACTCAAGAGGCTTTGATGGGTGTTCAAAACTGGTTTGGGATTTTCCTGGGCAGTCTGGCGCTGAAACAGGAAGAGTGCAACTTGAATGTGGCAATCCAAGTATCCTTCCCTATAAACCCCAAAGCAAACCCAATTAAATAAGGCTGAGACAATGGCTCTGAGGCAGTTTACAAAAGCAAAGACATTCCACTCTCCAGTTTCTGGTTGGAGGGAATCCACATGTTAAACAATATACTCCACTGTTAAACAAACGTTCCTTTTTATTGATAGTGGGTCAAGCAAAGCCCTACCTGGCTTAGCCATGGAGACAAATAAGAGAATATTAAGGCTTACAGTCCAAGACTGATTACCCAAAATGCATATAGATATGTTGAGAGAACTCCATGGTATTACCAATGCAAGCATCAAGACTGAAATGCAAGGTATTAGAGCCCTAACAAGGGTTGTAGAGAACTAGCAAAATAGAGATTCAGAAACAATCAATAATCAATAAACATTTTTAAATGCCTACTATGTGCCAGGCACTGTACTAAACACTAGGGATGCAAAAGATAGTCCCTGCCCCCAGGGAGCTCCCCCCAAGCACCTAAATAGAGTGTTTTAGTCATAGGAGGGACTTAATAATGTCCAATGAATAAATGAACAAACTGTTAAAAATGCACCAGGAACTTACAGAAGTATTGTAAGATCAGGGATCTGGAAATGATTTCAAAAGCTATCAGGTCCAAGCCCCTTGATTTACAATGAGGAAATTTAGGGAGGTTAAGGGACCTGACCACAGTCATACAGACAGTTGAGTCAAAAGTAGGATTCGAACCCAAATCTTGCCACTGTACCATAGTCATTAGACGGCAAGCACCTCCAAACCAGGGACTGACTGTCTTTTACTTTTTTTGTATTCCCAACACTTAGCACAATGCCTGGCCCAAAAAAGGCATTTAATAAATGTTTGTTGACTGATTACCAAGCTATATGCATGGTACTTCTGATTAAAGAAGGCAGCTAGGGGCTCAGTGGAGGGAGCCCTGGGCCTGGAGTAAGGAAGTCTCATCTTCCTGAGTTAAAATCCGGCCTCAGATACTTACTAGCTGTGTGACCCTGGGCAAGTCACTTAGCCTTGTTTGCCTCAGTTTCCTCATCTGTAAAATGAGCTGGAAAAATTTTGAAGTGGCCAACCACTGCAGTATCTTTAGCAAGAAAACCCCAGACAGGTTCAAAAAGAGTCATACATGACTGAGAAAGACTGAACAACAACATTAAAGGGAACAAAAAACGAAAACCAACAACCAACCCCTCCAAAAAAAAATAATAACCCATACTTACATATGCACAAAACCCTTAGCAAATCTATCAAGGCAGAAGCAAATGAATTAACAACAAAAGATGAGATTGCTCCCATGTTACTTTGTGTGGGAAATCGGGTCAAACAATGGAAGCAAGTCTATAATAAAGAGTCACAGGGCGATTCTTTGCTTAGAAGCATCCGGGAGAGAGAAAAGATCAGATGGTCTCAGCTCCTTAAAACTTTAAACAAGAGGCAGAGACTCATTGCCCGATTTGGGATAGTCCCAAGGAGGAAGGGCCAGTGTAATTCTTTGTTATGTTATTAAACGGGGTCATCTTAAGGTAAGAGTGATAGCAGTCACACCTATTGATTTTGTTGTGCCATTAAAGAGACAACATTTGGACAAAAATATAAGACAGATTTCTTTCTTGGGGTTTACACATTACCCAGAAGCCTCTGGTTTCCTGGAATTCATAATAAAAACTCCAGGAGGGCATGCCCCTAACTGTTAGGAATGATGAATTGTGCACTAAAGTAGGATAGAAATTCTAGGAGAGGGCAATGGTCAGGGCTGTTACTGGGGCATAGTGAACTGAGACAATTGCCACCACTATGGTGTTAGGGGCTGGCTGATAGGGAAGGAAAAGGCTTTTTCATTGGTAATCAAAAAGACCCGAAGTTCATGCACATATGTCTAATAATCCTATTCAAATCCCACCACACCTAACCACCATCACCATCAGTATCATCATCATCATCGTTATACCAAGAAATAGGTGACACAGTGGATAGAGTCCTGGGGCCTGAAGTCAGGAAAATTCATCTTCCTCAGTTCAAATCTGGCCTCACACATTTACTAGCTGTGTGACCCTGGGCAAATCACTTCACCTTGTTCGCTTCACTTTCCAGTGTCTTTGCCAAGAAGACCCCAAATGGGGTTGCAAAGAGTTGGACACAACCGAAAAACAGCTGAACAACAAAAGCATTTCAGTGGAAAGATGATTGAACTTGGAGTCACAGTGCATGGGTTCAAATGCTAACAGTGACTTATAGTTACTTACTACAGTTGTAGTTAGTTACTTATATAACTGTTATCACCTTAGTCAAAGAACTTCTCTGTGCCTCAGTTTCCTGATCTGTAAAATGAGAAAGTTGAACTAGATGATCTCTAAGGTACCTTCCAGGTTGAAATCTATGACCTTTTATGACCAACGTAAAGCTCTCCTGCTTTAACAACTGGTTCCCCAAAAGAGGAAGGAAAAAAAATGCTCAACACACTTTCAGTTTAATCTGTGTTATTAACATTATCCAAGATGTAAATGCTCACTCTGAAAATTTAAGAATCAGCTCTCAACATCCCATATGAGCTGGCTCCAGCACACCCCTGTACATATCCATCAGGATGCCCTAATATCCTCTCTCTCTTCAAAACTATCCCTGATGGAATATGTGCATTTGAATTTATCACTATGATAAAAAATGTTTAGGGAGGGAGGTATATCGTGATTTTCCAGTTCTTAACTATACCATATTTAACCAGTTGCCTTCAAAATAACCAGTCACAAAGCTGAAATCAACTGCTTTGCCCCAGCCTCAAATAGGATGCTTTGACAAAATGTACATCTTCTAATCTGAAAAGGAGTAGGGAGAGGAGAGACATGAGGAAGTAGCCTGAAACACAGAATTTTTGTAAGAAACTATTTTTCTAAAAAACATCATTGTGAAAGTAATAACAACGCCCCCAAAAAACTCACAACCCATATTTAACCATATACAAGCCTCTTGAAAAGTCTAGAAGGGCAGTAGCACACAGATTAGCAAATAACAAAAGACAAACAAAAGGCTTTTGTTCTGGGTCACCTTCCAGTTCTCTTTGGGTTCTGCTAGGTTGTTGTTTGTTCATCTGGCTGTCTTTCTCCTTCCTTTCTTCTTTTCTTTTTTTTTAAAAAAATATAGTTAAGTCAGTGTGTATATAATTGCAAACCTGCTTTTCTTACTTCAAATCACTTCATACAATTCTTTCCATGTTTTTGTATCTTTCATATTCATTTTTATAGCAACAATAGATTCTTTAAATAGAGCATTCATCACCCAGGCACTTAACCTCTGTGCAACTCCAAAGGCTGTGTGTGTGTATATGTGTATTGTATGTGTATATATGTGTACATATATGCATATATACACACAAATATATACATACACACACATATATCAAGCTATCAATAGACTATAATTGGTGTAGGTATTCTCCATGCTGGAAGTTCTACCACATTGCTGAAACCACAGATCCTTCCCTTATCAGGTCAATGACAAATTCATAGGAAATTCACTTAGTGGTATAGTAATAAACGATTTAAGCTGATGCCCACACCAAACATATGTGTCTTTAGCATCCATGAACAATTCCAACTTTGCTCTGTGACTCTGGGCAACTTCTTCTCCATCATTCACTCTGCAGCTTTTGGCAAGCCCTTTGAGAGCCTCTCCCAAAAACAGATAAGGAAGGGTAACATGCTACGAAGGGAAGACAAACCTTTGATTGTCTTAGTGCCAGCGTAACAGAAGCTAGCACAGTCCCCAATGAAGCTATCAAGTACTGATGGTGCTTTTTTTGTTACCTTGATGGATGCCAGCTGAAAAGGGAGAGAGAAGGCCATTGTTGGACACTGAATCAGATAGTCATTAAGTTGGCCATACACCCTGGAGTTTTCTTTGATTTGTCATTATGGAAAGGTAGGAAATTTGGTCAGCATTTTCAATTAGGGCCATAATTTGACAGCTTTCACGATGTGAAAAATGTTCTGGCAATAATATGCATATGAGGATTTGGGAAGATAAATTTTGAACGTGTGAATTTTATGTTCTGATAACTCAGTAGCTATAAAATATGAAAGGAGGAGGAGAAGGAGGAGAAAGAGGAAGAAGAGAAAGAAGAAGAGGAAGAAGAAAAAGAGGAAGAACAAGAGGAAGAACAAGAGGAAGAAGAGGAAGAAGGAGGAGGAGGAGGAAAAGGAGAAGAAGAAACCTTAGCATGTCAAGTAGAAAGAAATCAAAAGCTGACCTAAAGGTTACTCACCTGGAAAAATATACACAATTGCCATGATTTAAGACACTACTCTATGATTTCTGTGGCATGTCAGAAAACTCTGAAGCAATTCACAAAACCTTGCTTCTTTGACTTATGTCCTCTCACTGCAGAAGCCAGAGAAATACAGCAAGGCAACCCGTGAATAATGTCGGACCTGGGGAAAGATTGCACATAATCCCTGGTTCTGGATTGGGGAGAAGGTAGGGAATTCTGTGTCTGCCTCTATTTCTAAATGGATGCAGACTGCTCTAGGGGATCCTACTCAGTCTTCTACTCCTACTCAGAGAAGTAGAAAAGGGAAGGGAAAGGGAAGAAGCCTCAGACCAGGAGTCAGGAGACTCAGATTGTACTCCCAGTTCTACCAGTAGTTTCCTAGTTGACCATGGTCAGTACCACTCCCCGGATTTCACTTCCCTCATCCCTGAAAAGAGGGACATGGACTCTAGGGGTATCAGGGTTCCCCAACCCTTTTCAGTCTCCATTCTCCTTGGCTTTCTATAAATCTTCCCATATCCCCTATTAAGCAAGAAAATATTAATTAAAACATTAAATTAAATATTTAAAATATTAGACAAGAAAAATTCTAGTTTGTTATGCATAAGCACACAAGAAATCAAGTAAAATAGGTTACATTTTCATAAAGAAAATTTTATTTAGTATATAATTTCACTAACTATACTTCGTTTAGAATACTTCAGTGGGATAATATAGTTATTTACCAACTATCCCCATACCCTGTTAACAAGCTTCTCTTTGGGGGAACAAATACTCCTAATTGGAATCCCTTGGACTAAATGATCTCTAAAGTTATCTTTGCCATCTTTTCAGTCCATCCCTTTCTTCTCCTCCCCTGATTTTCTCCTAGTCTTCTACCATAGCTCAGAAAGGAAGAAAAAAAAGTATATTCAGAGTTGGGAACAATATGTTCTTTTTCCTTTTTATTTTTTTGAGTGTGTATGAAAACATTCTGGGCCCACTTTTTTTGCCTAACTCAAGTCCTGCTGGGAAGTATTCCATGTCATTCCTGTTTATTTTCATGGTCATAGAACTGAAGAAGACCTCTGAGGGCAGCTGGTCTAATCTCTGCAATTTACAGATGGGGAAATTAAGGCCCAGGGTTGTTCAGTGACTTGTCCAAGGAAGGAAACAAGCATTTATTATGTGCCTACTGTGTGCCAGATGCTTTGCAAATATTATCTCATTTGATGCTCACAACAATCCTGGGAAGCAGGTACTATTTATTAATCTTCTTTTACAGTTGAGGAAACTGAGGCAGACAGAAGTTAAGCATCTTGCCCAGGGTTACACAGTTAGTAAGTGTCTGAGGCTGGATTTGAACACAGGTCTTCCTGAATCCAGGCCTGGCACTCTACTCACTGTGTCACCAAGGTTGTGAGATGAGATTTGAACCCAGGTCCAATAACACCAGAGTCTTTGTATTTTCCATTATACTAGGTTCCCTCCTCAAATGGAAACCGGTCTCAACCTTTGTGGATTTGGTATCGTTTGGCACTAAGTTTTTGCTGTGCATGATGACTCCGAAGTAACTTAGTGACTTAAAGGCACCTTGTGTCTGTATGCTCCATGATTAAATCAGAGCCTGCCTTTTGATGGGGCCAACTCGACCCTCTCACAACAGCATTCCATATTCCCTTAAAGTGCAATTTCCTGGAGGGTCTACGATGAGGAATTAATTCACAAAATCTTCAAAACCTCACCAGTAATGGAAGAAACCCTGCAGATTAAGCACTTCAAACATATCTGGGTATTTAGGAAAGCCTTAGGATGAAATAAAACTCAGCATCATTATGGGAGGATGGGCCTGGAGCAGGACATTTGACCAGAGCCATTCCTAATCTGCCTCCTGGTTTCAATATGCTTTCTCCTGTCAGAGTCACTTAACATGCTTATCACAGTTTTCGGAGTGCTTCCTTCATCATTTTCGAGACTCTCAAGCAAGCTTCTTTGTCCTTGATTTTCCTCCCTTTCCCAACCTTCTCTTCTCTCCTCCATATCCCATTTCTCCCACTCTGGCATGGACTTAATTCTGAGCCAGAGATCAAAGACACAGTAGCAAAAAGCAAAATACATCTCGGTACTTTATAAAACCTTCTTATTGTCCTCTTGCTGTTAAGGAGATTTTTTTTATTTTTTAAACACCTTTGTACCCTAGGCCTTGAGCTGGATTTTGCAAATTGAGCTCTCTTGAACCTTAAACTGTCTGTTTGAGATAATATAAATAGAGATCTTCGATGCAGCATTAACCCCTGCATTTTGGATTCAGTCAAAGTGTGTGATCATCTGTATCAGTCATCACATTTAATTTACTCTCTCTATATTCCATGGCATTTCCAACTCATCAATAATGCAACACCTATAGTATTTTAAAATAAGCCTGTGTTACTTATACAACATGTTAAACTAGTCATCATTCTATAGGGTTGGATTCATAAGGTTACCCTGCCAGAGGCTGTTTCTTTTTGTACTTGAAAACTGGGTAGCTGCCACCAGACAAATGGAGGGGCCCAATATGACTTTTTGACCTAAATAATTAGGCTTCCCATTGGCACGGGTAAAAATTCATAGCTTTTAGTGCCTGATCTAGTCAAATATTTTTCCCATGAAAAAATATTTCATTATTAAAATAACAGAGCATGAAGATTCAATTGAACAAATTCAACAATTCAATAAACACTGTACACCTATTAGATGCAAGGCACTGTGCTGGACAGCTGGGAATATAAAGATAGATTGGAGACTCAGGCCCTTGTCTCAAGGAGCTTTTAAACTAAGGGAGAAAAGGACAAATGCTGCAAGATGAAATTCAGTCTTTAGTTAACTTTAACAGCAGAGTCTGCTTTATGGAGTCACAAATTGCAAACACACCCTACTATTTCTTAGCAAGTGTATGGAACAAGAGAATATGACTGAGTCAGCATGTATCCATCCTAGTCAGAGTGTCAGAGGTGGAGGGGACCTTGAAGATAATGTAGTACAGCCCAGAGAGAGGAGGCAGAGGATGCCTATTACAAAGGCATGAAAAGAGATGGATGTTGGGTTACAGGAACCCCAAGTAAAAGCCAAAGTAGCTGGATTATAGAGTGTATGGAGGAAAGTAAATTGTAAAAAGACTGGGAAGGTACAAAGAGGTCAGGTTATAATAAGGTTTAAATGCCAAAGGACTTCATATTTGATCCTAGAGAAAATAGGGAGCTACTGGAGATCTTTAAAGATAGGGAAGAGGAAGAAAAAGGAAGGGACGAGGAAGGAGGAGGAATGTGGTCAGCTCCACAATTTAAAAAAACCATCTTAGGAGGTGAGTGAAAGGTGGATAGGAGTGGGTAAAGACTTGAAGCAGGGAAAACAGAAGGCGATTGAAGTATTTATTCCTGGTGAGAGGCCTTGTTGTTCATCCTTCATTTTTGAAGATAACCAGTGACATCATGGGGTGTCTTTTTTTGAGGCCACTTTGGAAGTAATTTGCCCAGGATCACACTGCTAGTAAGTGTCTGGAACCAGATTTGAACTCAGGTCCTCCTGACTTCAGGGCCAGTGGTCTATCCACTGCACCAACTAGCTGCCCTTGGGGCAAGGTCTTGACTCATGTGCGAATTGGATTCAAGTGAGGTGGAGTTGCATGAATCATCAGCCTCACGCTCTCTTCCAGTGACAGGGCCAAAGTCAGGATAGCTCAGATGCAGCGGATGACCTTGATGTCTTCCATGTCTAACCAAGCTCCACGGTGCTTACTTCAACCGCCTTCATGGCCGGAGAGAGAGATGATGAGGGCCTGAAGTAGGACTGTGGTAGTTTTAATGGAGAGGAGACATATATCAGAGATATAGGGAAGGTGAAAATGGCAAGATACAGCAACAGATTGGATAGGTAGGATTGTACACAATGAGCTCTTTTGAACTTAAACTGCTTTTTGTGAAAGAATATAAATAGAGCGAAAGTCAAGAGTAAAATATAACACCAAGATTAAAGACCTGAGTGAGTGGGAAGGTGAAAGTAATGGGAAAGTCCACAAGGGGAGAGGCTTTGGGAGGAAGGATAATGAGCTCTTCTTTGGGCAGGTTGAGTCTGAGATTTCCAAGAGGCAGTTCTATCCAAGATGCCTGACTATAACTCAGGAGGCTGACTAGAGCTGACTATACAGATCTGAATATGATCTCCATAGAGATGATGACTGAAGCCACAGAAGCCGATGAGATCAGCTGAATGATATGAGACAAACCCTGCATATCTGCTTATATACGCTTGTGCATTATACCTGTAACATTTATAAACCTGTATTACATTGTGTGTTACACATAGTTCATTGTTTTGAGTCATTCCAGCGGCATCTGATTCTGTGACCCCATTGGGGTCGTGTCTTCTTGGCAAAGATACTGGAGTGGTTTGCCGTTTCCTTCTCTGGCTCATTTGAGGAAACTGAGGCAAACAGGGTTAAGTGACTTGGCCAGGTCACACGGCTAGTGTGTGTCTATGACCATATTTGAACTCAGGTCCTCCTGACTCCAAGGCCAGCATTCTATTCGCTGCAGCACCTAGCGGCCCCATATGACATGTCTACAATATATACAATATGAACGTGCTATAGATCCAGAGGTGGAAAGAACCTTATACCTCATTTTATAGATGAAGAAATGGAGGTCCAGTGAAGTTAAATAATAATATATAGTGCTTTAAGGTTTGTAAAATATTGTACGGTATTTTAATTTTCGCAACAATTCTGTGAAGAAGATGCTATTTTTACCCTCTTTTTTTAGATAAGAAATGGAATCAAAAAGGGGTAAAGCTACTCGCTCAGGTAAAGCGTCTAAGGCAGAATTTGAATTCGGGGTTCCTGAATCAAAATCTAACGATTAGATTTGGTGTACCCAAATTACTTTCTATTCTTTGTGTTTATACTTGTCCATTTCTATGTGTTCATATGGTCTCCCTTATGGAAAGCAGACTTTTTGAGAGCAGGGACTGTCTCATTCTTTCTTTGTAACCATAACACTTAGCACAGTGCTTGGCCTTTATTTAATGCTTATCTATTAATAATAAATGCTTATCTATTGGTTGATTGATTGAGACTCCTTACCTGGAGCCTCCTCACCCTGGAAATTCCTCCAACATAAGCCTCCCTTCTTCCATGGGTGAGTTCTTCCTCCTACTTCCATTTTGGGAAGGGACCCAAGCTGGCCAACAAAAATTCTTTCCCTCCCTGGCTCTGCTTCTGGTTCTCTGGACTTCAACAGCACCCCTATGTGGCTACCTGCCCATCCACCTTCTCCCCTTCCTTTTTTGTGTTGTCTTCCCCCTTTAGAACAGAAGCCTCCTGAAGGCAGGAACTGTCCTTTTTGCTTGTGTTTGTATCCCCCATGTACAGCACCTGGCACATATGTAGCATTTAATAAATTCTTGTTGTTTGGTATTGCCCAGGTATCTGTTATCTCGTTGTCCTAAAAGTGTCTGTAAAGAGGTCAGTGGGGTGGAGTCACATTTGCATTCAGACATCATATGTTTAAAGTAAATCCATCCAGAGAGTACTGAGATTCATTCCATGGCAGATTGAATTGTAATGAGCTGTTGACTTTCTTTTAGATGAAGTAAATCTTTGTGTCTATTTAGAGTCCTCCTTACAGAGTAGAGGCAGGGGTGTGCTGGAGCCAGCTCAAGACAGAGAGCCTGCCATTGAAATTTTCGGTGTGAGGATTTACACCTAGGAAATTATCAAATGCTATAAAGTAGGGACAGGGCAACTAGGTGGTGCTGTGGATAGAGTGCCAGGCCTGAAGTCAGAAAGACTCATCTTCCTGAATTTAAATCTGACCTCAGACACTTACTGTGTGGCCTTGGGCAAGTCACCTAATCCTGTTTGCCTCATCTGTAAAATAAACTGGAGAAAGAAATGTCAAACCACTCCAAGTATCTTTGCCAAGAAAACCCCAAATGCAGTCAAAAGAGTCAAACATGACTATAAAAATAACTGAATAACAAAGCCTTCAGGATTGTCTTAAATTAAATTTATTTCATCTACCTAGGTACCTAATCTGCCTTTTATTTTTCCTCTAATTCTTTTTTCTTTTACTGTCTTTCTTTCCTTTCTTTTTTCCTTTCTCCTCTTCCTTCTCTCCTTCCCTCTCTCCCTTCCTTCTGCCCTTCCTCCATACTTTTCTCTCTCCCTCCCTCCCTCATGTCTTTCCACCTCATTTCCTCCTTTTTTTCCCTTCTTTTTTTATTTCTTCCCTCCTTCCTTCTATCTCTTCCTTTCTCCCTTCCTCCCTCTCTCCTTTCCTCTCTCCTTTCCTCCCTCCCTCCTTTCCTTCTTTCTTTCCTTCCTCCCCTGTTTCTCTTCCTTCCCTCCCCTCCACATCGCACATAAAGAGTGTATTTTAATCAATACTGATGCCTCTATCTAAGAGACGCAAGAAAGCTATTAAATTCTGCCACATCATCCTTTGTGAATAAGAGGAAGTGGATTCAGCCACAGCCCCATCTTTCTGCCATTATCCAGCATTCAATGTCCTTCAATTAGTATGCGCAGTAAGTTCTCCCTGAGCCCCCCCACTGGTTTATGTCACTGGTGCATTAACCTCATTGGCTCCCAAAGCTTTCCTATTATTAAGCCATTAAAAGCCATGCCTTCTTTCACCTGCCAGCATTTTAGTCTCATTTTCCATCTTCTAGATTATTTGCATATACAGTATTTTTGAAGCGTCATTCCACATAAACTTGCCTTTTTTTCCTACAAATATCCTTGAACACACAGAAATATCTTCCTTCCCTTGTCCCCCTTGCCCCCCTCCACCAAGCATACAAATGTGCACATACGTATTCCCACACAGTGCTAGCCTTTTGTAATTTTCCATAGAAGCTTCTCTCTATGAAATGGTAATTACTTACTTGAGAACATGTTGGTTATAGCTGTGCGATCACAAAGCCCCAGATACGTCATCATTGTCGTTAGAAACCCTGTTTTTTCAGGGATTATTGGCTCGAGCTACATCCCACAGGTGATTGGTTTTCATCAGCCACCTAAGTGCGTCTGCAATGTGACGCAAAGGACAACTCATTGAGATGCTGAGAACAAACAAGCGGAGGTCATAGTTAGAGAAGCTATTTTGGTAAAGGCTCTCCTGTCTTTTTTTCCTTTCCTTAATTGTGCATTAAAAAAAGAAGAAAAAGTATTTTAGGCAAACCTGTATGATGTGATTCAGAAAGAAATGATATGAAAATGCCTAGATTTTGATATCGGTTTGTAGTTTTCTTTGGAATGAAAATTCTACCACAGCCTTTACTTTAGATTGATAGGCAGACAGACAGACAGACAGACACAAAGAGACACAGAGACAGGGAGAGATTGAGAGCCACTACAGTGATTTTCCTAAAGTACTGGTTCAATCATCACACACACACACACACACACACACACACACACACACACACACACCAGCTCCCACTCAGTAAACTCCAGTAACTTTCTATTGCCTCTAGTAGCAAACACAAACTGTTGTTGGACATTCAAAGCCCTTTCTAACCTAGCCCTATCCCACCTTTCCAGTCTTCTACCTTAGTCTTCTATCCTGTGGCACTGGCCTCCTGGCTATTCCACCAAGACACTCCCTCTCTTGGCTTGGCTCTGAACATTCTCTCTGGTTCTCCCCCATAGCTGGAATTCTCTCCCTCCTCCACTCCAATTATTGACCTCCCTGGCTTCCTTTAAGTTCCAACTGAAATCTCAATTTCTCTAGTAACCTTCTCCAACCCCTCTTAATTCTAGTGCCTTCACTCTGTTAATTATTTACACACATACACACACATGTGTGTATGTATATATGTCTGTATTTAACACATTATATGTGCATGTTATATATATCATATGTATATGCATGTATATAGATGTCTTGCATTGTATATATTAATTTGTATGTTGTCTCCCTACTAGACTGTAAGTTCCTTGAGGGCAGGGAATATCTTTTGCCTCTTTTTTTTATTCCTAGCCCTTAGCACAGGTCCTGGCACATAGAAGGTGCTAATAAGTGTTTATTGACTTATTACATAGAGCATTTATTAAGACTTACTTTGTGCCAGGCACTGATCTAATTGCTGAGAATACAAACAAAGCATCTTGGTCCCTGCTGTCAAGGAGCTCACAATCTAATGGGAGGAAATGGAACATAAAAGGGAATTGAAAAGATGGGAGGGGTAGGAAATGGAATCTGGGCTGAACCAGGTTGGGAATGATCTGGTGGGCTTCCTGGAGCTAAGTTAGAATGGATGCTTTCTCAAGTGGAGGTTCAGGCTGAACTCACAGAGGAGGAGATTATAGAGACAGATGTCTCCCTGAAGAAGTGTACGGGGGCAGAGGTCTGGAAAGAGACTAGAGGCATGAACTGAGCCAAGTTTGGAGTGACCATGGCTGGCGTGGGTGCTTCCTCAAATGGAGGCCCAGGAAGAGATCATTAATCAAAGGAGGAAACCGTAAAGGTGAAGGCACTGCCAGCTTAAATAAGGAGGTTTGGAGGTAGGTGCTTTAACCTGCCTGTATCTAGCATTCTATATTAAACACTTTAAATATGTTATGTTATTCAATCCTCATACCAGCACTGTGACATAGATCCTATTATTATCCCCATTTTATACACAAGGAAACTGAGGCAGATAGAAGTTAAACGATTGGTTCAGGGTCCCACAGTTGTTTTATGTCTGGGGCAGGATTTGAATGCAGGACTCTCCGACTCCAAGTTCACCACTCTGTCTGCCACATCAATTAGCCGCTTCTACAAGAAGAGCATTATACAGCCCAACATATGGAAACATAGAAATGGCTCTTCAGCTTTAAGCTTTTTGGGACCCTGGAAGCTACATGGAACCGCAGACATTTTGTCTCTTCTCGGCTTCTTCCTTGATGCTTTTTGAGTTCTGCTTTCTTGTTTATCATTATCATTCCCGTTTATATTTGCGGAAAGCAATGGAGAAATAAATACTGGGTGTAGACTGACTACAACACATAGCCCATGAGGAACCTGAAAGAACAGGAGCAAATGGTGTTGTCAGGGAAATGTAGGATAAGTGGGTTGGTCCTGTGGAGAGGGCAAGGAATGGATGACGGGTAGACAGCCAGAATGCTCCTCTGGTCTCCTTACAGAATTCAGGAGGAAGCGAGGAAGTGGGTGGACTTCTGGGAACTTATGGGAGGAACTGGACAGCATCACTGAAGACGGCCAGGCATGGATGGGTTATGGTCTCCAGAGCTGGAGGAACATTCAGTCAAAGAGATGACAGATTCATTCGGATATTGGGGCTCGCATATATTTTCCCTCCACTCCCACTAACATGTCTACCTCCTCCCAACTTGGAACTGAAATTTTACCCTTAGATTTTCCTTGGGCCCTGACGGGTGAGCTTTCAACTTTTCTTGCCCATATCTAGGCCATTTCACTCCCAGGTCATCTTCAAGGCATGCCTCCCTTTTCTTGTTCTTTATGTGCCATCTTCCCTCAATTAAAACCTAAGCTCCTTGAGGCCAGGGACTATCTAACATGCTCACATTTGCATAACTAAAACTTAAAACAACAAAAAGCAAGGAATACTTGCATCAGTCTTGAGTCCTTTTCAGGAACTAGGCTGGGTCACTCTCCCAAAACCACACTCTACTGACATGTCTGTTCTCCAAAGTTTGGCTACAACATCTCCCCTCAGGGTTCTAGTGATAGCCTTTAGGGGTTGGGGATTGTTTTTCTGATGCTATAGCTTATAGACCCCCATTACTATGTCCTCCCCCTTGATTATTAGAATATCAGTTAGTCAACTCTATTTAATTATCATTCAGAAGGGGATATTTACTACAATGGTAAAATTGGAATAAAACATCCATATATATCCTCAATGTCTGTGACATACTTTCTTACCAGTACATATAGAGTCACACAGTGGATAGAGTGCTGGGCCTGGAGTCAGGAAGACTCATTTTCCTGAGTTCAAATCTGGCCTCAGACTCTTACTAACTGTGTGACCCTAAGCAAGTCACTTAACCCTGTTTGCATCCATTTCCTCACCACTCCATTATCTTTGCCAAGAAAATCCCAATTGAGGTCATGAAGAATCAGACACAACTGAAACAATTGAACAATGACATATAGCATTTAGGTGACTATTTTATACACAGCCCATAGGACATGACAAAGTTTCCTCAGTCAATCTGAACACACTTTCTGTGTTCCTTTCCAGCTCTTCCACTGGTCTTCAAAGACATCTAAATAGATCAAGGACTTCTTCCCCCATGTTCTAAACTCTGTGATTGGTTGATTTATGGAGATGTCCAAGCCATGCTCACACACTTCTGATTGATTGATTCAGTTGAGATGTATTCTCACCTAATAAAGTTATCAGGACTAACTGTGGCAGGGGTGATTGAGTGATTGACTCTACAGACCCTCCCACACCCTTAGACTAGTGTGTAATCCCCACCATATTTCTCCATCCCCCCAAATATACTTGTGGCTATTGGAGAATTGAACTATTTATCCAAGCGCTGCAGGTGCTCCAAGTTGTGAGTTCTACAGTGTTTTTGATTCTAGAAAAATCGATTTGGGACATGAATTGAGATGTAAAAAGTAACAGAGTTATGGGATTGAAACTCAATATTTCTCATAAACTATATATATGTATATTTACATATACCATATGTATGCATATACCTATACATGTGTGTGTATATACACATACATACACACATTTCATATATATGTGTATATATATATATGTATGTATGTATGTATGTATCCAATCAACATGTATTAGGCACTTACTACATGCCAGTGGTGATTTAGGGGAATGTATACCCCAAGCATATGAAGACTTCCCTCAGTGGAATGGGTAAATGAGAACAATTTTTTCCAATGGCCATGAAGGTGGCTGAAGCAGATGCTATGGAGCTCTTAGAGCTTGGTAAGACAGTGAAGATGTCAAAGTCATCCACTGCAGCCTGGGCCATTGCCAATCATCTTGATTTCTGTCATGGTAGTAGACTTTGATGACTGTGGAAGAGAAAAGGAGGCTGTCAACTTTGTGCAACTCTGCCTCACTTAAATCCGATTCACTCAGGAGTCAAGACATCATCCTGTGATATCATTGATCCTCTTCAAAAAAAAAAAGGACGAACAACAACAGAAATTATAAGAATGAGCCACCACAGCAGGTCTCTGTATCTCCTTTTTTAAAAATTACCTCTTTGGATGGTATGACTAAGTCAAGAGCTAATCTAATTGAGGTTAAAATTTTTGAGGTAAAATGAAAATATTTAAAATATTAGAAGCCTATAAAGTATTTAATTCCATACTAAAAAGGATCATTAAAGCATGTACACACTCAAATTAGTATCACATGCTCATGTACCAAGGCAGCATAAAAAAATTCACATTTCCCCTTTTAAATACATTGTGTCCAAGTTTTAAGCCTAGAACTCATTGCCAAAGGCTGGCTGCTCTGCTTCTTGGCAGTCCAGATTGGTTCCAGTTTCTGTTATTTTGACGACTATTGCAGTCTAATTCATAATATTTATTTTTTATATTTTAAATAATGGTAGCTTTCTCTACTTCATTTGTTTTGATAGATTGATGTCACTGATCTCCCTCTTGCACCACTATTGGACTGTGGCAGAAATTTCCTTAGGGAATCTTATCATTTCTCCTGGTTGTAAGTCTATTTTAGTCGAACGAGGTTCACTCTCAGAGGGAAAATATGCTCATTATAGTCAATTTGAATGTTCCTTTCCATCAATTCTTTCCTTTTCTTCCTAGTTCAAGCCTTTGGATCCCTGAAAAAAAATGAGTTGTCATTTCCTGAAGTTAGAACCTTTCATATGTTTCCAAACTTTAATTAAATGCAAATTCAGGTCATGGTGTTTTTTTTATTATTTCTAAATGGCTGACCCATAAAGAAAATCACTTTTTAAGTCTTGTAGCTTCCCCTGCCTTCAAACTAATATTAAAAGATGTAAAATCATTCTACTCTTACTATATAAATTTTAAAGTATCTTTAGATGTTTTTCCCCCCAAAAGGCAGGATGAGGTTTGTTGTATTGATGAACTAGCATTCCTTTGCTTTGAAAATATAACTGTACTTCAATAAGGCTGGATTCAATGATCCACCTTGAGGAGTGACCCAAGCTGGGGTGGGGGCAAGCACTGTGCTAAGCATTGATGGGCTGTTTTAACAACCCAGCCAGCAGCTTCTGTGGGGGTGTAAGATCCTCCCCCACAGCCAGCACTTAGGAGGCTGCTGGCACCCAGGACGCTGCCGGGACCCAGGAGGTTGCTGGGACCCAGGAGGCTGCCAGGACCCAGGAGGCTGCTGGGATGCCGGGAAAGCACAAGTTCTTTTTATCTGCTTAAACAAGGAAAGCACGGTGAAGGGGTTGACCAGCTTACTTTAATCCAGCATTCAGTTAGCATACAGACAACATTCATTTAGTTCAGGGGAAAACACCAGCACTGTTAGCGTTCAGTTAGTTCAGGAGAGCAAAGAGACAAGCATCAAGAGATATACCAAATACAAACTCATTCATGTACTTCAGGGGAAAAAAGCAAGCACCCTGAGTTTCAAAATATTCATTTAGTTCGGGGGAAAACAAACCAGCACCCCGAACCTCAAAACCAAAATACAAACAAGTTACAAATATCAACAGACAGACCCAATACAATTCATAGTTACCAACATCTGGGCTCGGCCCGAGAGCAAGGGCTGGCCCAGAGTCACACTCTTCGTTGCTCCCACACCAACCAGAAAAGGAAAGAGAGCTCTTCAAGCTGTCCTCTCCCCTCTTATAGTTTTTTGACATCATCAAGCGCTGCCTGAATGACCAGAGCCAATTGGTTCCTGAGCTGGCCCCTCCCCCTAGTGTAGACCAGGTTAACACCCAATAGGGCATGGCTCTGGAGCTAACACCTCCCCTCAGCCAGCCCCCTGACCCACCACACAGGAAGCTCTGATTCCTGGCATGGTCGCTGGACTTCGTGCCCCCGAAGAGCAAGCCACAGCGTCCAGAGGTTCAATGAGGTAAGCTGAGTCACTCAAAGAAAACAAAGGTCATTCTGGTTACACTCCACCCCTTGTGCTCTAGGATACATGGGCCTGCCCTATTGTCCAGCAGCACTTAGAATCACCTCATGCATTCATAGATTCGGATCATCAAATCTCATTCCTTCATTTTGCTGTTGTTATTGTCATTCAAGTCTTTCAGTCATGTCCAATTCTTTGTAAACCTCATTTGGGGTTTTCTTGGAAAAGACACTAGAGCATTTTGCCATTTCCTTCTCCAGTTCATTTTACAGATGGGAAACTCAGGCAGACAGGTGTAAGTGACTTGCCCAGGGTCACAGTGTCTGAGGCCAGATTTGAACTAAGAAAAAATGAGTCTTCCTGACTCCAGGCCTGGTGCTGTATCCATCTAGCTGCCCTTCCTTCACTTTACCCTATTCTATAACTCCAGTGGCTCCCTATTTCCTCCAAGATCAAACATAAAATTCTCCCTTTGGAATTCAAAGCCCTTTGTAACCTAGCCCTATCCTACCTTTCCAAATTTCTTAAACCTTATTCCTCACTAGGTATTAGGTGATTCAGTAACACTAGCCTCCAAGGATATTCCTCTCACAAGACACTCATCTCTTGACTGCAGACATTTTTATTGGCTGTCCTTTATATGGTTAGAATGCTTTCCTTTCTCATCTTTGCCTTCTGACTTCCTTCAAGTCCCAACTAAAATCCCACCTTCTACAGAAAGCCTTCCCATGTACTTAATGCTAGTGCTTTCCATCTGTTGATTACATCTAACTTACCCTGTATATTGAGGAAAATTAATATTATGCTGTATTATTTAATAACCAATATTACTCTGTTCATTTCATAGTTTTCTTCAAGAAGTGAAATGCAGGGCACAGCCAAGATGGCAGAGTAAAGGCAGGAACTTGCTTTCTCCCCCAAATCCTTCCAAACACCTGTAAGAAATGACTCTAAGCAAATTCTAGAGCTACAGAACCCACAAAATGACAGAGTGAAACAAATTTCTAGCCCAAGACAGCCTGGAAGGTTGACAGCAAAGGTCTATTGCACTGGGCTGGGAGAGGAACACAGTCCAGCATGGGCCACACTGGTACAGACAAGGCTGGAGCAAGCCTCAGGAGACTAAATCACTGCCAGCTGCAGCAGTTTCCAGATTTCTCAACCCACAAACACCAAAGACAACTTAGCAGGTCAGTGGGAAAGGTCTCTTCATACCTGAGCAAGAGAGGAGTGTGGTCCAGTCCCAGCCTTAGGGTAGCTGAGGTGGTGACACCAACAGCAGCAGCTGCTTCCAGAGTTCTCAGCCTACAGACAGGAGGATCGAGTGGCTGATCAGAGGGGGATTGCAAGGATCTCTCTGTTGGCACTGAGGTAGGATTCCCTTACTTTGCCCTGCTTAGATCTGGGTCACAGTTGTGGGTAGTGGTCCTGGGGTGAGGAGGGGCACCGTTGTGGTGGAGCTCGTGGCAGCGGTGGAGAGGGAATCCTCCTTGCAGTTCCAGGGCAGAAAAGAATGCTTGAGGTCACTCACAGACCAGAGCACAGGCCATGAAAGGAGTAAACACCTCTCCTTTGATCATACTACCTTGGAAGAACTGAAAATTTACAGGCCCCTAGAAGTATCTCTGAAAACAGTTGCACAAAACCCCTGAAATATACTTTCCACCCTGAAAGCAGAGTCTTGTCTTAACAAAGAGTTAAAAAGCCAAATATTTGCCTGGGGAAATGAGCAAACAGTGTAAAAAAAACTCAGAATCTAGAATCTAACTTTGGTGACAAAGAAGATCAAAACATACAACCAGAAGAAGGCAACAAAATCAAAGATCCTTCATCAAAAGCCTCCAAAATAAATATGAATTGGTCAAAATCCAAGGAAGAGCTCAAAAAGGATTTTGAAAAACAAGTAAGAAAAGTAGAGGGAAAATTGGGAAGAGAAATGAGAGTGATACAAGAAAATCATGAAAAAAGACTCAGCAGCTTGCTAAAGGAGACACAAAAGAATACTGAAGAAAATAACATATTAAAACACAGACAAACACAAATGGCAAAAGAGGTGCAAAAAGTCAGTGAGGAGAAGAATGACTTAAAAAGCAGAATTGGACAAATAGAAAAGAAAGTCCTGAAGAAGCTCTCTGAAGAAAATAATTCCTTGAAAATTAGAAAGGAGCAAATGGAAGCTAATCATTCTATGAGAAATAAAGAAGTTACAAAACAGAACCAAAAGAATGAAAAAATAGAAGACAATGTGAAATATCTCTTTGGAAAAACAACTGACCTGGAAAATAGATCCAGGAGAGATAATTTAAAAATTATTGGAGTACCTGAAAACCATGATCAAAAAAAGAGCCTGGACATCATCTTTTAAGAAATTACCAAGGAGAATTGCCCTGATATTCTAGAGCCAGAGGGTAAAATAGAAGTTGAAAGAATCCACTGATCACCTCCTGAAAGAGATCCCAAAAGGAAAACTCCTAAAAATATTGTAGCCAAATACCAGAGTTCCCAGGTCAAGGAGAAAATTGCAAGCAGCCAGAAAGAAACAATTCAAGTATTGTGGAAGCACAATCAGGATAACACAAGATTTAGCAGCTTCTACATTAAGGGACCGGAGGGCTTGGAATATGATATTCTGGAGGTCAAAGGAGCTAGGATTAAAAGCAAGAATAACCTACCCAGCAAAACTGAGTATAATCCTTCAGGGTAAAAAGTGGATGTTCAACAAAATAGTGGACTTTCAAGCATTCTTGATGAAAAGACCATAGCTGAACAGAAAGTTTGACTTTCAAATACAAGACTCAAGAGAGGCATGAAAAGGTAAACAGGAAAGAGAAATCATAAGGGACTTTATTAAAGTTTAACTGTCTATATTCAGACATGGAAACATAATATTTGTAACTCATGAGACCTTTCTCAGTATTAGGGTAGTTGGAGGGAATAAACATATATGTGTGTGTGTATGTATATATGTGTATATGTATATATGTATGTGCATGTATATTATATATGTATATATATATAGACAGAGCACAGGGTGAGTTGAATATGAAGGGATGATAGCAGAAAAATAAAATTAAGGGGTGAGAAAGGAATGTACTAGGAGAAGGAGAAAGAGAGAGGTAGAATGGGGTAAATTATCTCACATAATAGAGGCATTGGAGGGAAAGAGGGGGGAGGTGAGAGTGAATGAGTGAACCTTACTCTCACTGGATTTGGCTTAAGGAAAGAATAACATATATACTCAATTGGGTTTGGAAACCTATCTTACCCTACAGGAAAGTAGGGAGGAAGGGGATAAGAGAGGTTGGGGGATGATAGCAGGGAGGGTGTTGGAGGAGGGGGTAGTCAGAAACAAACACTTTTGAAAAGGAACAGGGTCAAAGGAGAGAATAGAATTAATTGGGGGTGGTATAGAATGGAGGGAAATATAGTTAGTCTTTCACAAGATGACTATTATGGAAATGTTTTGCATGATTATATATGTATAATCGTTATTGAATCACTTGCCTTCTCAAGGGGGGGGGGAAGAAGGAAGAGAATTTGGAACTCAAAGTTTTAAAAATGAATGTTAAAAGTTGTTTTTACACGCAAATGGGAAATAAGATATAAGAAAGTAGGAGGAAGGGAATAAGAGAGAAAGGGTGCATGATAGAAGGGAGGGCAGACTGGGGGAAGTAGTAATCAGAATGCATGCCGTCTTGGGGTGGGGGGAGGGGAGAGATGAAGTGAAAATTTGGAACTCAAAATCTTGTGGAAATGAATGTTGAAAACTAAAAATAAACGAATTTTTTAAAGGAAAGAGGTGAAATGCAAAGCATTTATTGTGAATATAGAAAGCTAGGGGATATTTTTTTTATCCGTAACATAAACAAATGTATTTGGTAGTCTGCAGACTAAAAAAACCCTGACTATTTTGGCTACAAGTTCTTCAGTGGTCCTTTAGTTCAACCTTTACCTGGACAGGAATGCCTTCAACAACACCTGCTTACGTGGCATTTCTCCACCAAGACACAGAACATTTTTTATAGCTCTGGAAGAGAGCAACCAACTATTATTACAACACCCAATATGAATAATTTTTAATGAGCCCTTGAAGACCAAAGACACAAAGTAAAAAATTTATATGTCCCCAAGAGATGAACACGCTATTTCATGCACTTAGGCTAAAAGTGGAGATTTCAAGGCATGAATCGATTTTAACAGTGATTTGAAATATTGCTATACCTAATGCTACTGCTTAAAGAATAGACAGTACCTACATTTATGACCTTTTTAACTACTCCCATTCACTGAAAAAGGAGAAATACATCCCCTCATCCTTTGCTATTTACCTCAACAAATTTTTTTGCAAGGACACGAGGAATTTTACCAAAGTCTCCCAAAGGGACTCCTTGCACCATAAATCTTCAGTTGTGTCTTCTTCACAGGAAGTACACATATAGCAGAGTAAATAAAATTAACATCTTGATTGAACTTGAGTTTTTCCACATAAATAGTGGCTATGAGACAGACCAGTAAAAACTATATGGTACAAAGAGTCATGAGGATGGAAGATGGAACATGTTGCCCACTTCCTGCCAAAGAGGTGATGGACCTAAAATTCAGAATGAGAAATGCATTTTTTTAACATAGCCAATATAAACATTTGTTTTAATGGATTATTTTTGCTTATTGTAAGTGGTTTTTAAAAATTGTTCAGTGTGTACATCCACACTCAATTGGGTACCTTACCCTACAGGAAAGTAGGGGGAAAGGGGATAAGAGAGGGGGGATGATAGAAGGGATGGCAGATCGGGGGAAGAGGTAGTCAAAAGCAAACACTTTTGAAAAGGGACAGGGTTAAGGGAGAAGATTGAATAAAGGGGGACAGGATAGGATGCAAGGAAATGTAGTTAGTCTTTCACAACATGACTATTAGGGAAGTGTTTTGCATAATGATACAAGTGTGGTCTATGTTGAATTGTTTGCCCTCTCAAGGAGGGTGGGTGAGGAGGGAAGAAGGGAGAGAATTTGGAACTCAAAGTTCTAGAAACAAATGCTCAAAAAAAGTTGTTTTTACATGCAACTGGGAAATAAGATATACAGCAGTGGGGTATAGAAATCTATCTTGCCCTACAAGAAAGTAAGGGAGAAGGAGATAAGTGGGGTGACAGAAGGGAAGGCAGATGGGGGAAAAGGGAAATCAGAATGAATATATGTCATCTTGGAGTGGGGAGGAGGGTAGAAATGGGGAGAAAATTTGTAACTCAAAATCTTGTGGAAATCAATGTTGAAAACCAAAAAATATTAAATAAATAATAAAATATTGGAAAAAATTAAAATTGTTCAGTGTGGGGGTAGAGATGGGAGGGAGAGATGTTAAGTGTTAATAAAAATAACTTCATATGTAAATATATGTATATGTAAACATGCTTTATATTTACATGCAATTATAATACCTGCAACACAATTATAATTATGTAACTATGATAAATATTTCTATAACTGGTTATATATAAATATAATTATATTTAGTAATATGATTGATGATTATAGACACACAAAGAGTGAATACATGGTACAACTAGATATGGCACCAAACAGCGTATTCAGAATTTGAGGGCTGGGTTTCTTTTTTTTATCTAGTTCTGGTTTTTTCCACTTATGCCTAAGTATCCAAATGTCCATTAAAAAATTTTTTTTATTTATTTGCAAATGCAGAGATAAATCTCTCCACTTATTGAGAACACTGATAGAGAGACATTCTTTGCTTCTATGTCTCTCTCTAGAACCACTAGAATTCTTAACCTTTTGTGTGTGGCAAGGATCCCTTTATTAAAGTCTATGGACCCCTTATAGAAATAATATTTTTAAATATATAAAATAAAATACACAGTATTACAAAGGAAGCTAATTACATTGAAATCTAGATATCAAAATATCTTTTTAAAACAAGTTCATGGACCAAAGGTTAAGAACTACTATTCTGGAACTTTTGTTCTTCCAAATGAATTTTGTTATTATTTTCTCTAGCTCTAGAAATAGGGGATCTTAATGTATTTTGTGTTATGAACCCCCTTTTCAGTGTGGTAAAACCTATGGATCCTTTCTCAGAATAATGTTTTTGAATGCATGGACTAAAATATGTAGAATTACAAAGTAAACTAATCTTATTTAAATACAGCTCTGGAAACAGTTCATAATATATTTTTGTGTTTTGGATCCCTTTGGCAACGTACCAAAGCCTACCAAGCATTTTTGAATACACAAAATAAAATATGATTATCAAAAAAAAATTTTAAAACAAGTTCACAGATCCCAGGTTAAGAACCCCCGGTAGAAGGAAATATGTCAAAATTTCTTTGATGGGACTGGATAGTATTATGTTTTGCATGAGTGACTGACATGATGTAAGAAGGCCATCTTCTGACTCCTTGAACTTCAGAAGACAAGAAAAGAGGAGAAAAAAAGAAGAAAAGAAAAGAAGAGGGAGAGGAAAGAGGAGCTGTTAATTGGATCAAAAAGTATCTTTTTCCCTCTTTTTTGATGAATTAAACAGTTAGTTTGCACCCTCAAAAAGTTTATGGGAATAAAAAAAAACTTCCCTTATAACAGTATCTGTAGCCAAATCAGAGAATAGTGGTGCATCGCCTACGATTTGGTCCAAGGCCACCGTCGTCAGAGCCCAAACAATGGTGACAGTACCTCAGAGAAACTTGTCTTTTTATTTTTCCTTAGTGACATCTAATGGGAGAGCAGGATGTACAACGGCACACGGATTTGTTCTGAGTCATGGTTTCAAGGGCTTTGAATATTATAATTGTAATTCATGGAAATTCTCTGTGACCAAGCCTGCCTGCGTGGTTCAGTGTAAGGAAGGTATGGTGTGTGTTGGGGGTGGGGAGAGTGAGCGGGAGCTTCAGGCTGTGATTCAAAAACCTGGTGCTTTCGTTTATTTAATCCTCTGTGGAAACCAACTGGTTCTGAGGAAGTTTAAAAAAAGCAACATATTTCTCCCTTGCTAAGCAGCTCTCTTTTAATTTTGTGAAAGTTCTCTTTTTTTCCTCACTAGGGACTTAGGTGTCCTTATTCAGTCTATTATTCTTCCCGCTAATCCCTTGCTTCTCAAAATACATATTTTATTATACAAAAAGATTTTAATAATTTCTTATTACTGCACTTCCTGGAAAGGCTTTGTCGTTTTTGGATTACCATTATGGCCACAGTATGCCAAAATGCCAACCTTCCCTGTGGAGAACTCATGAATAATAATTCCCATTTATATAGCACTTCAGGTCTTTGTAACATACTTTCCTCACAACAGCCTTTTGAGGTCGATAATAAATGTATGCTTAGCCCCATTTTGCAGATGAAGAGATGGAAGCAAATTAGCCAAGGTCAAACAACTCATAATTATCAAAGCCAAGATTTAAACCCAGATCGCACACACGTATATGTACATGTATATGCACGTGCACATACATATGTCTATGTGTGTATGTTTGTGTGCTGTGTGTATGCAATTACAAACATATGTATATGCACACATATAACCTGAGTTAAAATCCATCTTCAGACATTAACTAGCTGTGTAGCCCTGGGCAAGTCTCTTAACTCTGTTTGCCTCTGTTTCCTCATCTGTAAAATGAACTAGAGAAGGAAATAGCAAACCAGTCCAGTATCTTTGCCAAGAAAACCCCAAATGGGGTCACAAAGAGGCAGACACAACTGAACAACAATAACAAACATATATATAGTATATATGTGTGTATGTGTATATATATACACACACACATGCACACACATACATATGTATGTATGTTTATTATATATGTATATGTGTGTATGTATATATATATATATGTGTGTGTGTATATATATATATATATATATATATATATATATATATATATATATATATATATATATATATATATATATATATATGGAAGGGGGAGAGAGACTCATCTTCAGTCCGTTAGATATTAGAGTAATATGAAGAATTCAGAGAATTATGAGAAGAAATGTGGACTGATACAGAGTGAAATAAACGGAAGTAGAAAAATATATATACAGAATAGCTAAAAACAATGTAACTGAGGGAAGAAATGATATCAACCAAAGAAATCGGGCACTCAGTAATTATAATGGTCATTTGTCCTTAAAGAAGAGAGGAGAAAATGAAAAGATGTGGAGGACTATGAGTGTGAAGCATTTCATATACTGGCATACTTGGTTGATCTGTTGGTTAAATTTGCTAAGCTGATTTTGCCCCATTCTTTCTTTTTTATTTTTTGTTGCAAGAAATTATTCTCTGAGGAGGGAAGGAGGAAAGATACACTTTAGAAGTAAAGATGATGTAAAAACTAAAGCTACCAATAATCATTTAAGGATAAAAATCATAACCTTTACTGCATGAAAAATCGTAGCAACTTTTCAGTCACTCGTTCTCATTCCATTTTCCACTTAGATTGTTGTAATTTGTAAGTACTCCATTCTAATGGTCCCGCTTTTTTTCTTTTTCTTTTTTCTTTTGCTTTTCATGATTTCCTAATGGTCTTTGTAGATTTCTTTGTATTCCTTATACTTATCCTAATGGCTTTATAGTATTCAGTGACATTAGTGTACCACAATTTATAATTTTTAACAGTCACATAAAAGGCTGCTAAAAAATATCTTTGAGCAGATAGCTCTTCTGAGTTTTAGATAACACTCTCAGGTTATTATTTCCAGCAGGGGAATTATTGAGTCAGAGTCCAACATTCTTTCCACAACAATACAACACCTCTCAAAACAGAAAGGTCCACATATTACACTCTATGTTACAGGTGGAAATATAGGGCCAAGAAAATTTTATGACTTGTCCAAGGTCACCTACCTGCAAGCCAGGTTCCTGGCGTTATCCTTAATTCAGTCAGCTCCTTTGTCCCTCAGGGTAGGGAAGATGGAGGGAGAGAGAATCTTGCCCTTTCTGAATCATAACACTGTCTGGGCACTGTATATGAAGGTCAGACTTTATCATCCAAAGTTATTGGAAGCCACAGTCACAGAGATTTAGAAAGCAATTGAAAGGAAACTGTAAGAGCAGCTTGTAGCTTAGGGAAAGTCTGGGGAGTAGGGGGAGTAAAACACATAAGAACTTAGTAATGGACAGCTGGTGATACGGTGGATAGCGTGTCAGAAAAGACTCATCTTCCTGAGTTCAAATCTGGCCACAGACACTTATTAGTTGTGTGACCCTGGGCACTTTGCCTCAGTTTCCATAAAATGAGAAGGAGATGGCAAATTACTCCAGTATCTCTGCCAAGAGACCCAAATGGGATTACAAAGAGTCAGACGTGACCCAACAACAACAAATACTCGGTCATTGCAGCTGATACTAATACATGACCTCTATATTTTGCTTTAAGATTTGTGAGCTTTATACATTCATTATCTCACCTTACCCTCACAAAAGTCCTGTGAGGAAGGCCCTACACATGTTCTGTCCCCCATTTTGCAGATGAGGGAACAGAGTCTCAGAGAGGTTAAATGACTTACTCATGATCACAGAGCTGATAAATGTGACAATAGGATTTGGCAGGTCATTTTCCACTACATTACATCAAAGAATCATAGTAGTATATCTCTAGAGCTAGAAAATGACTCAGAGACTACTTAGCCCAACCCCCTTCATTTTACAAATGAGAAGCGCTTAGCCCAGTGCCTGGCACATAGTAGGTACTTAATAAATATTTATTGAATTGAGAAAACTTAACTCCAGGGAATATAAATGAGTTGCTAAAAGGCATACAAGTAATAAGCAACAAAGCAGGATCAGAAACCAGGCTCTCTGAAGCCAGAGCCAGTGCCCTTTCTACTGTACTGTATCACCTCCTTAAACCATCAACAAAAGAGATCTTTGTCATTCTCTCTTAACAATGACTTCTAACAAGTCTTCGTAGATTTTTGCTTTGTATCACAACATGCCACAAGGTGGAATATAATAAGGGCAAAGGAGAAAGATCAACAAAGTTATCTAAGAAAATGTGAAAAGAGAAAGAACATTTTTAGCCCAGGAGATTAACGAAGAATTTAGGAAGGAGGTGATACCTGAACTGAACCTTCAATTTGGATGAGTTTCAACAAGCAGAGATAAGAAGCACATGTATTCCAGGAGGCCTGCATATAAGTGGGAAAGTACTTAACAGATATGGGAATGGCTAGTCGTCTAGTTTGTCTGAAACACAGAGGACATGAAGGGAAATCCAATATTCAAAACACCAAGGATTTGAGAGTTTTGCTTGATATGGGTATCTTTCAGAATTGCCTAAGGCTCAGAGAGATTACTTGTTTTGCTAACGGACATAAAACCAATAAAGGTCAAAGGTACAACATGAACCCCAATCCTCCTGACTCCAAATTCTCTACCCAAAATGCTGTGTTGTTTGTTTCTCTTGGTGGGGAAAAGAGAGGGGATTACGTTTCAACAAAAACATCAAGATTGAGAGCATATGGTAATTATTCCACCACAACCATCACTTTAGTACCTCAAAGATTCATATCTTTGTTGGTATACTTGGTCCTTCCACCAATACAGAACATAGCGCTTCTATCCTGTGGTAGAGAGTATTCAAAAATAGTTGTGACTGAATATGTTGTCACTTTGTGATCAACCAAGTGATGACCCTCTCTAAACTCAGGTAGGCTGGTCCTCAGCAATTGTTCTGTTCTGGCCAGAAACTCTGAGGGTCTTCCCCTCCCAGATTGATTCTTTTATGAAGGCTAACTAAGCCATCTTTTGCCTTAATTGTTACCTAGCCTTTAATTACTGAATGGGCATTGCCTCAGACAGATTGAGACCTGAGGAAAACCTTAGCTTAAAAAAGGCCAAGGTCTTACACTGCATTCAGGGCCATCACCAGTTGTTTTAATCTATATCTTGCCACTGGACTGCAATGACTCTGGAGGAGAGAGTGAAACTGATGACTGCACAGCCTTGCCTCACTTAAATCTTGCAAGGCAAGACATCGCCCTCCTGATGTCATTGGTCGTCTTTGAGAATTAAGGACAAATAACAATAACTTTATATGTGTTTTGTTGTTATTATTCAGTCATTTCAGTCATGTCTGACTCTTTGTGACCCCATTTGGGGTTTTCTTGGCAAAGATACTGGAGTGGTTTGCCATTTCCTTCTCTAGTCTACTTTACAGATGAGGAACTAAGGCAAACCAGCTTAAGTGACTTAGCCAGGGTCACAGAGCTAGGAAGTGTCTGAGGCCAGATTCGAATTCAGAAAGATGGGTCTTACCGACTCCAGGCCCAGCACTCTATCCATTGTGCCACCTCTATACACTTATACAGTAAATATAGAAAGAGTTTTTATGTGTTCATAGTATCATAGTCATTCATTCAACAATCTCTCTTTAACTTTATTTTTTATTGTGAAATCAATGGGCACCAACAAAAGAACATTTCTATATCCAAAGTAGAATAGGATTATTAGCAAAGCCACAAATTTCTATTATATACAGCTTGCTTTTAAAATCGAAATATGTTTTACACAACTTCACATGTATAATGGGCATCATATTGCTTACCTTCTCAGTGGATGGGGAAGGGACCAAGGGGAGGAAAGAATTCGGAACTTAAATTTTTTTAAATGAATGTTAAAATAAATGAAAAATACATAATAAATGCAAATAAAATGTTACTTTTAAAGCTACTCTTTTTTCTGTTTCCTTTGGATTTTCCTTCTGTTATTTTATGGGCACTTAAAAACACTTCAATGACCCTTTTTTTCTTTATTTTCTTCTTTTTTTGGAAACACTATTACTACCTTTTCTCTCAGCTACACTCAACCCCCCAGAAAATTTTAAAAAGAAATAATATAATCCTTGTAACAAAAAAGCATAGACAATCAAAACAAATCCTCACATTTTTTTCATGTCTCAAGAGGTAGGTTTCATTCTATGTAGTCAGACTTCCTGACCCTCTTAAGGAACAATCTACCTGGACTGAGTTTTGCTACTTCGCTGAACTATCACTGCTGCTGGAACCTGGCGAATTTATCCGTTCTCCAATGCTTCTCCCTCTCCTGCCTCATCACTCCTTGGTGAACTTGCTTTACCTGGAGTTTTCTGAAATCTTGAAATCTTGTTTATTTGTTTTCTGTATATTTATATACAGAATTTTGTCTCCAAATAAATATTAGTTGACTTTCACTGAACTCTAAGTAAACATTTGCTATTAAGGAGAGGACCACTCAATGGGAAAAGACAAAAGGGAACCCATCAAGAAATAGCCTTAGATTTAACCACAAATCCATATTTGAAGTGCTCTCTCTCTCTCTCTCTCTCTCTCTCTCTCTCTCTCTCTCTCTCTCTCTCTCTCTCTCTCTCTTTCTCTTTCTCTCTCCCTCTCTTTCTCTCTCTCTCCCCTTTACTTTTATGTAAAGTGTCAAGTGAAATAAATAACAAAACAGAAGTGGGGAGGACAGTTGTCATATCACTTGACCTTCTTTTAGGTGATTGGAGCTGTACAAACATACTCCTCTGTAACATCATCATCTTTCTGGTACTAGAAACCATAGTGGTGATTTGTCCTTAAAAAAAAGTGAATAAGACAATTAGATGAAATCTGAAGGGGACTGAATTCTGATTGGTGTCAAATCACTATGCTTCCTCATGGAGTGCCTGATTCTACTTTGTCTGTTTTAAATTCCATCTTTCTTACCTCTTGTGTGCTTCCGTTTCTTTCTACAAACCTTAGTCTCTAATCATATAGTTTTTTAAAAAGATTTGGAAGAAAAAATCTGACATTTTGTCATTTTTCTACTGGTGTATCATGCTGCCAGAAGCGACATGAACAGCAACTGTTTATTATTATTATTATTATTATTATTATTATCATCATCATCATCATCATCATCATATTATGAAAATGGGTAGAGAGATTTAAGATTTGCAAAGCCCTTTATCTTTGATTACTTTTGAGGTTCACAACAAAACCTTCTCTGCCACTTACATCCTTAGGGAGTTGTCTAGAGAACTAAGAGGTTAAGTAACTCACTCAGGGTCATACAGACAAAAGGTAACACAGGTGAGACTTGAAACCTGGCTCTTTCCTGATTCCAGAATTTATTTATAGGGAATAACTAGACCAGCTCTCTATCCATCACTCTACAGTAAGGGAAAGAGTAAAGGTATTACAGATGAGGAAATTTAAGTTCAGACAGTTTTGCTCATAATCACACAACTAGCAGGTGTCAGAGGAAGAATTCTAACCCAGCTCTGTGCTGCCTCCTGGTCCAACAATCTCTTCAGTACTCTTAGTTTCATCACTTCTCAAAGGGCATCCTAATGTATTTCAACGAGGTTGTTTTGAAGAAATTGTTGAAGCCCCATAAATAGACGTTGTGAATGGGAAAGTCTCAGTAACCTGAGGTCACCTTAGTTGTGTCAGGAAAGCAAATCCAACCCTTCCTGCTCACCCACTGCGGTGTGGTTAATAGACACGGAAAACAGCCCTGAAGGCAGAATAGATCCAACTGTCCAACAAAGGAACAAATACAAGTCAAGGTCAGATTTACTTGGGTGACACTGCAAACACAGAAACCAGGTTGTAATGGGAAGCAGAAAGAAAAGAGTGACAAAAGTCATAGGACTCGGGTTTTTACCAGGTAAAGTCAAGAGGGTTTGGAGAAGCAGTCAGTCTTACAGGTTGGGACAAGGTAGGGCAGAAAGTCAGGCTAATAGCACTAAGGAGAATGCCTGGAGCATTTAAATCCTTGGCTGCGTTTGGTGATGCCTCCTACACCTGGTCCACTGATGATGAGTCTGTGTGTCCAAGCCTCCTCTGTGTTTTTGTATGTACCACAAAACAACAACAGCAAACACTGATATCAAAAGTAGGCTTGGGGATGGCTGCTTTGTTAAGAGTTACCTTCCCAAAAGAATTTTTAAAACAAATAAATAAGTGAATGAATGAATAGAATAATAAAAAAAGAATTGTCTTTCCTCTGAGATTACCTCCCATTTACTTGGTATCTATTTGGAATATACATCATTTTTCACATGTGCCCCACCTTCCATCTCACTGCCATTAGAATATAAACTTCTTAAGGAAAGGGATGACATTTTTGCTTTTCTTTGTATTTCTAGAGCTTAAGAGAGTACCTGGTACATAGTGAGTGCTTGATAAATACTTATGGTTGAATTGTATTTCATATCCCAGGATTTCTGGACAAGTTCTTTCCATAAATGAACAATTATTTTGCTGTTGTTGTTCAGTCGTGTTTTTAGTAGTGTCTGACTCTTTGTGACCCCATTTGGGGTTTTCTTAGCAAAGATACTGAAGTGGTTTGCCATTTCTTTCTCCAGATCATTTTATAGATGAGGAAGTTGGGGCAAGCAGGATTAAGTGACTTGCCCAGGGTCATACACCTAGGAAGTGCCAGAGGCCAGATTTGAACCCAGAAAGATGAATCTTCCTAACTATAGGCCTGGCACTCTATCCTCTGCACCACTGCTATAGCAGCTCTATCAAAAACAAAAACAAACAAAAACCCAAAAATAAAAACCCCTGTGATTTTTAAAAAATCATTAAAAAGAATCTTCTTCCCTCAAGGTTTTGCTTAGATGCTACCTCGTTTGTGAAGTCTCCCCTATTTCTGACCCCCACCCCATTTTTAGTGCTCCCAAACTCTTCTCCAAAAGAAATTTATTTTTGGAAAAAAAGGTGCCAAAAATGGTGTGGTCACCAATTCTATAACAGAAATGTGGAAATGTTGTTAGCAGACAATAAGAATAAAAAATTTTAAAACAGTGTGAAAAGACTTAGTGTTGAAGTAACAGTCATGGGATGTTTTTAACATCCAGTTAGATGCTCTTTTCACAACTCTACACCTTGGGTGTTCATTTAGTAAGAAAAGCACAATCAGAGAGACAGTGTGGTAATGGAAAGAAGGGTAGAATAGAATCAGAAAGACATAGGTCCCCATCCTGCCTTTGATACAGACTGGCTGTGTAACTCTGGGCAAATCACTTAACCTGTCAGTACCCCTCCTCACTGCCTTCCTCCTAATCCCTGCCTCCTTCTGCCTCCTCCTGCCCCCAAAATGGAGCAAGCAGAAAGGATGACAAAGTGGAAATTCGAATGAGGAGGTAAACTTGGAGGTAAAATGAATTTCCCTCAGCAAAGAATGGGAACATTCTTTATGCAAGAAACGTTTCATTTTTAGAAAAAAATCATCACATTATATCTCTGTCATTAATAGAGATTTTTTATTCAGTCATTTCCAATTCTTCATGACCTCGTTTTGGGGTTTTCTTGATAAAGATACTGGAATGTTTTGCCATTTCCTTCTCCAGATCATTTTATCGATGAGGAACTGAGGCAGGGTCACACAGCTACTAAGTGTCTAAGGCCAGTTTTGAACTCAGGAAGATGAGTCTTCCTGACTTTAGGCCTGGTGCTCTATCTACTTCACCACCTAGCTGCCCTACTAGAGATAGAGCATGTATTAATTACTTACTCTCCTCCAGGAATTGTACCAAGTGCTGGAGATATACATTATAAGCAAGCAAGACAGTCCCTGTCCTCAAGGAGTTTGAATTCTAAATGGGGAAGACAAGAACACATAACTAGAATACAAGTTGGGTGGGTGTTTGATGGGGACAATGGCTAGCAAGCAGATGGTATGATGTGGAGCTGGTTCCCAGCAAGATTTTTGGAGGTGGGAGGATCCTAAGGGCAGGTATTACAAAACCGTTATGGTTTTAATTACATTTTTACCTCATTTTGTTGTCAGATACATTTCTAAGAAGTTACAAATAAAACTTTGTATATCAAATCTGATTTTCCCATTTATTTACATCATTATTGCGAAAAGTTATAAAGATTTCTAATCTTTACACTTGGCTAAAACATACAATAAAAATTAAAAGAAGGTTAACAGCCATTTTCAGGAGCATTTTACTTTTGCTAATGCATTTAGTCCGCCATTGTAATTCCTTGGAACTAAAGTTAGCCAAACAAGCAATCACAGGATCATGGGATCATAGGATTTAGAGCTGGAAGGGACCTTAGAGATCATCCAGACCCACCCTCTCATTTTCTGGATGGGAGAAAATCAATATGAAGTGCGAATTTTGCACACTCAGCAGAAGCACCATATGCTGAAATGCATCATACATTCACATTTCCTTAGGATTTCTTTTCCATTCTCTAGGATCCAAATGTTGAAGCAGCCACAGTGGTGAAGCCAATCTCCCCCAGAATTCAGCAAAATCTCTGGCTGGAAGGCCCCATGGAGTTACTTATTCAGACAGAACTCACCAGTTCACAAAGAACACTGTACTTATTTCTTAAATGTTCTTTAAAAAAGAAAAAGAAAAATGTTCAAGGGACTCCTTTTCAATCCTCATTAAGTACAAGCAGCCTTTGAATGACACCACCAAGGGGTGGGTGGGGTCTTTAAAAATCTATTCCATAATCTGGCCTAATGCATGGTATCTTTCCACTTTCTAGAATATGGGCATTACTCAGCCTTGCAAAATATAGTTGCCCTTTAATTGATTAAATGATCAATTAAACTAATACACTGAAAGCAAATTGAATAAAAAAAATTCAGGAAAAGAAACCTGATTTGAAATACATATATACAGTATGTATGTATGTATGTATGTATGTATGTATGTATATATATATACACACACACACACTCACACACATACACACACATATATACACACATTCATACATATATACATATGTACGTATGTATATGTACATATATAACATACATGCATACACACATACACCTTCATTCTTTTGCAGGTGCATCAACTTCTGTTTCTTGAATCCTCATGCTCAGGCTAAGGAAAGGGAGGATTAATGGAGTTTTTTTTTTTTTTAAAAAAAACACTATCTATAGATTTTCATCTTTTTCAATTAGTCATTTTCCAGACAAACCACCAGCTGTGCATGGTTTGCTCTTTTATCAGTTCTTGCTAGGATTTCAAAATTCTAGATCTACAAGTACTAGGAAATGTCCTAACTTGCAGTCTAATTGTGCAAGGGTGTATTTTGGTCTCTGCTGCTGTGTCAGAGCAATGCTGCCGTTGCCATGGAGATAGAGATGTTTGAGTCTGCTTTGTCACCTTTGCCCTGCTATTTAAAAACACACACTCAACTGCAAAGCGCTGGCAGCAGAGCGCTTTCTTTGAGAGGTCACCCCCCTTTTTCTTTTCTCTCTTTTTTTTTAACAGAAACTTGACAGATTAATGCCATTTTCATTTATGACTGGTATAAAACATAATGTAAATATCCTCTAACACAGAGTGAACTGGCAGTTTTGTGTGTCCTTAAATCCCAATAAAAGAGCAGAAACCTTAAAAGTTTCCTGGATCCAGTTCCCCCAATAATTTCTCCTGATCTGTTTCTGCTGTGGATTCTAGAGACTCCTGCAGACACCAGCAGCAGGGATTGATCAGAATAAAACTATAAATAAATGCAAATAAACAAAAACAATTCTTCAAATTGCTATTTTAAAAAGTACAATTTTATATTACTCTATGCCCTCAAAAACTATTAAAGTAAAGAATTCAGAGAAGCATAGGAAGACTTTTATGAATTGATACAGTGAAGTAAGCAGAACCAGAAAAATAATATATAAAAGGACTGTTGCTGTTTAGTCATGTCCAACTCTTTGCGACCCCATTTAGGGTTTTCTTGTCAAAGATACTGAAGTGGTTTGCCATTTTCTTCTCCAACTCATTTTACAAATGAGAAAACTGAAGCAAACATGATTTAGTGACTTGCCCAGGGTCCCATAGCTAGGAAGTGTCTGAGGCCGGATCTGAACTCAGGAAGATGAGTCTCCCTGACTACAGACCTGGCACTCTATCCACTGTGCCACCTGGATGCCCTATAAAGGAACTCCAACTATAGCAATGCAATGCCAAATAAAAACCTGAAGCTGAACACTGTGTATTGATCAAGATTAGTGCTAGACAAGAGATGAAAAAATACACCTTTTTATCTTCTTTATAGGACTGGGGTATTATGGGCAGAACATTGCTGTCCACGGGTTGAATACATTTTCAGATTTAATAGATGGGTTGGTTAATTTTGTTGATCTGCTTTTCCTCCCTCTCTTTTATTGTTTCTTTCAAGGGATGGGTCCCTGAGAAAAGGTTACTGGCTTATAGAGTCATAAGACCTAGGTTCAAATCTCACCTCTAATTCTTACTACATATGTGTCCTTGGTTGAGTCCTTTTAACTCCTTTGGTCCTCAACTTCCTCATTTGCAAAATGAGGGATTAGACCAGATAGCCTCTGAAGTCCCTTCCACTCTAGATTTATGATGCAATGACCCATCTATAGGGGATAGGATAAATATATATTTTGAAATGACCTCAATAAAAATTTCCCCCAAAAAGCATCACCATTATTTTATCAAAAATGAACATTTGTCAATGACATGTTGTTCAATCATTTTTTCAGTCACATCCACCTCTCCGTGACACCATTTGGGGTTTTCTGGACAAAGATATTAAAGTGGTTTGCCATTTCTTTCTCCAGCTCATTTCACAGATGAAGAATTGAGGCAAACAGGGTTAAATGACTTGCCCAGGGTCACACAGATATTAAGTGTCTGAAGCTAGATTTGAACTCAGGCAGCTGAGTCTTCCTGATGCTAGGCCTGCCACCCTCCCCACTACACTGCCTAGTTTCTCCTTTCAATGACACAAAAAGCCCCAAAGGATTGCTTTAGAGGATCACTGATTATCCTTATTCCATGTGCACCCAGTTGGGTCTGCATGAAGACCCTGAATCCACCTTTGTCAGCTTTTTCTATTCTTTCAGTACATTTTAAATGTCCCTTAGGCAAAAAAAAATAGACAAAAAGACAAATAGACAGATAGATGACAGAGATGGACAGAGAGATGTTAAATAGACAGACAGATAGAATTACATATTTACACATATGTGTAGATATATCTTCTGGGAAGCACTGAAATACTATTTGTTCATCTTGGTCAGAATTGATCATAGTCCAGAGTTATGTATCAGCATAGAGAACAAGCACTAAATTGGGGAAGCAGCAGCTGCTATTGAGAATCGAGGCCTGCAGATGAGGATATTGGATATTTAATAGTTTCATCTCATCTTCTCAGAATCCTGGCACTAGAGATGTAGAAAGGGAAAAAAATAAACCCCACACAAACCATAAATAAACTTGCTGCCATGACACAGTTGTAAATCTCCACACATGCAGACACAGATAAATTTATTTTTATCAAATCTCGGCCACAGTAAGCTCACACAAAATGACAGCTCCGTCTCCTTGTGACGGGGGACCAGCCTGCTCAAATCTGCCATATTTCTTTCCTGCCCTGACCAAAAGGTCTTTGTGAGGCCAGTGTGATGGGCTGAGGCACGCTGCGTGAATGATTGGGAAATCTTCTCAGCTCCTCATTACAGGGGTGGAGAGTGTCCCATTAAACCCAGCAGCCCATCCTGAGAAGCCAGATAAACCCTTGGGTTTTGACTAAGCTCAGAATAGCACGAAGTGTATTACCACCATTCAGTTTTACAGTGTGGATTCCAAACTAATGGCAGGAAACTTAAAATTGCCTGGCAAGGGAACCTGGACATTTCTATCACCTTGCTGTGTGCTTACAATCTTCAGGTGGGGCCGAGGCTTCATTATATGACAGGGAAGGGAAGCTGTAGGCCCCATTCCCCCCTGGCTCTCCTCAAAACTTAGTTGTCAGATTTTCATCAACAGTCAGCCCTCCAGGAGTCATAATGTTGTCCTGTAATCTGGCCAGCAAGAAAAAGAAAAGGGAAAAGATTTCCCCAAGTTTCTATTAAATGAGTATTTCTGAAGGCAGCTTGAAATCATGAGAGACTCATCAATTTGGGCTTTGGTTTTCAAAAAGAGATATTTGACAAAAGGCAAAGGAAGGAAAACTTTGGATTATGTTGGTTTAAAAAAGACATAACCATATATATTATTACAAAAATCCCCATGTCATGTTCCTTTTATGTGCATAGTATTTCGTCCTTTATATTCAACAAGCTACAAAATATTACATTATTTCTTTTGCCTCTTATTTGAATAAAGATGAAGTCTGATATTTCTCTTAATCAAGTGTTAGAGATTCCTAAAGGACCTAAAGGCCTCTCTACCCAATCTAATCCAATTCAATAAACATTTAAGTGCCTACTATATGCTAAGCACTGTACTAAATGCTGTGGATACAATTAATAAAAAGAAAGATAGTCCCTGACCACAAGTAGCTTAAAATCTAAAAGGGAAGACAACACAGAAAAAGAGACAGGATAGCTGAGATGGGCAGGAACTGAGGGGTATCTTGTTCCATGGAGTTGAAACCAGTCACAGTAGCATATGCAAAGGGGAGTAAGCTTACAGTCAGGTTTCTGCCCTCTATAAAGAAAGGCATTGGGAGGAGTTTGGCACTCTTCCCTACGGCCCTCCAATCTGAGAAGAGAAGAGACCAAGGGAAACGGTGTCAGTCAAGGCTTGAGTTGGCGACATATTGAGATTGGAAGTGATGAGCTTATCCTGGGAGGAGTATCTTGTTCCAGGGAGTTGAAACCAGACAGAGCAGCACATGCAAAGTGGAGACTTCCCCATGGAATCCTAGGAAAATAAGAGGTTAGCATAGCAACATTTATTTCTGTAACAGCCTAGCACTGTGCCTTATGGTTTGTAAGAACTCAATAAATACTTGTTGAATTAAATGGAATATTGATGGAGTTGAGGAGAGAGGGGTATAAGCTAGCAGAAAGTGGTACTATGAATAGTGGGAGGATCAGACAAAGGGCAAAGCCAACAGTGAGACAGCATCATAGGACTTGTGAAAGATGACTGGTGTCATACCTAATCTCCTCCTTATCCAAAGAGACAGATACTCATGGGAGCCCATACTAAATACCTTCTCTCTGAGTTTTTTTGTGTTACTTTGACATCATTAATGAAACTACATAGTTGTGTTAGATATTGTGTGTGTGTGTGTGTGTGTGTGTGAGGGAGAGAGAGAGAGAGAGATCTCAATTAAAGATTATTCATTTTTCATTCAAAGGATACCTAGTTACTTTGGAATAAATTAAGATTAAATTAGTTCAACCAGAGGTGCACTGAGTTCATTGAAAGCTGATTATTTAATTTTTCATGTATTTACACCTCAGAAATCAGCAAACTTCAAATCAAGGCTTCATTTTTAATTTTGTTAATAATCTATACTGAAGAAAGGATGGAGAAAATGCTAATAATGCAGATCAAAATACCCCTGATTATAACTATTTTTGAAGCATTTCTTAAACCCCATTTGGGGTCTCGAAAAATTTGGCAACAGTAAAAGATTACCGAACATAAAATGATCAAAAATTAATTCAAAATCAAACACATAATGAATCTGAGGTATTTTTGCAGCTCTTGCCCATGTTGCATCTCGCAACTTCACTGCAGCCTTGGTTCTGAACACAAAGTATGTGCACTTTGCACTGTACATGCCCTCAGGCCACAGAACACCAACAAGGGGTCAAGAGTGGAAAAAGTTTAAGAAGCCCTATTCTAGAGAAATCCTTAGTTCATTAGTCAATAGAATGTTTTCAGAGTTACAGACTCCACACTTTCCCCCCTCCCCATATCAGTCAATCAAGAAGGAGTTTGTTCTCTGACTTGAAGAATGGAAAAAGCTTTCATCATAATAGCTGGTGATCATCTAGCATTTTCACGTTTGTGAACTACCATATACCTATTATCTCATCCAACAAGCCAATGACATAGAGGATATTATTATCCCCATTTTACACATGAGGAAAGTGAAACTCAAAGAGTGACTTAGCCAGAGTAAAATAGATTGGACTTCCCCTAGGGAAGGATTGGAAGCCAAGTCGTTTCTAGTCTGAATGCACTACTTTGTCCACTAAGTCAACCTGTCTCTAACAACATCTGTAGAGAGTTAAACATTTTAAAAGTTCTTTCACTTCTGTTATCTCATTTTGTCTTCTCATTTTCTCCAAAAGGAACATTGAGTGGTTTAAGTGACTTAACCAAAATCACAAAGAAACTAGAGTTAGGACTACAATATCAATGAAGAATACATTCTGAAATTAGATTAGAGTTATATTAGATTATGAGTTTCTCATTAGATCGTGAGCTCCATGAAAGCAGGGAATGTCTTTTCTGTTTCTTTCTAACCCCAGCACTTAGCACAGTCCTGGCACATGGTAGGCTCTTCATAAAGTTTTATTGAGCAATTTACCGACTAACTGGAGTTCCAGTCTAAGTACCAAAGGCCTCCTGCATTTACTTTGCTGTGCTATAGATGAAGAAGAAGAAGAAGAAGAAGAAGAAGAAGAAGAAGAAGAAGAAGAAGAAGAAGAAGAAGAAGAAGAAGAAGAAGAAGAAGAAGAAGGAGAAGGAGAAGGAGAAGGAGAAGGAGAAGGAGAAGAAGAAGAAGAAGAAGAAGAAGAAGAAGAAGAAGAAGAAGAAGAAGAAGAAGAAGAAGAAGAAGAAGAAGAAGAAGAAGAAGGAGGAGGAGGAGGAGGAGGAGGAGGAGGAGGAGGAGGAGGAGGAGGAGGAGGAGGAGGAGGAGGAGGAGAGGAGGAGGAGGAGGAGGAGAAGGAGAAGAAGAAGAAAGGGAAAGAGGACCTCTACATGTAAGCTGCTTTAAGATTTGTCTCTTTCCTTGTACAAAGGGAAGAAGGCAACAGAATGAAATAGAGTTTTATACAACACTTAAATATTGTATTTGTCAGATAAATGCATAATAAATTCTGTGTGGGGCTGAATTATAAGTACAACATTGCTTTTAACCCCAATTTAAAGCAATACCATCTGTATTTTAAGAAAGTAGGAATGATGGGTTTTTTCACACCAAATGCTAGAATCATTACATCTTCAAATTGGGTTTGGAATTTAGAGATAAGAACCTAAAAAGCAGTCAATGGAAAGTAACTTTGAACTCTGAAGAGGATGAGTGAAAAAAGCATTTATTAAGTAACTATTATGTGCCAATTCAGGCAGATGGGGGGATGTATGGGTGTTCAAGGACTAGCTCCTCTGGTGTGAGGAATTGCCCAGGCCTTTTCGGGGCTGCTCATCCACCTTTGGTGTCCACCTGGCACTCAACCTGTGGCTCCAAGAAGCTATAGCATGCAAAGAGGACACACACTGGTCAACTATTTCAGCAGATGGGCTCACCCAGGTTGAGGGTAATCAATGGGCCACAAAACTGTCAGTGAGTTAGAGGGATGTATACCCCAAGCAAGCGAAGACTTCTCCCACTGGAATGGGTGGATGAGAACAGTTTGTTGCAAAAACCGTGAAAGCAGCTGAAACAGGCATTGTGGAGTGCTTAGAGCTTGTTCAGATGGACATCAAAGATGGCAAGGTCATTCACTGCATCCTGGGCCATCACTGGTTGCTATGACTTTTTTCCCGTTACTGGACTTCAGTAACCGTAAGAGAGTGAAGCTAACTATTTGTGCAACTCTACTTCACTTAAATCCAATTCACACACAAGTCAAGACATCATTCATTCATGACGTCATTGGTCCTCTTTGGAAATGAAGGAAATACAACAACCATTGTGTGCCAAACATTATGCTAAGTATTGGATTATAAAATCGAGGCAGAGAAAATTCCTACTATCAAAGAGCCTACAGTCCAATAGGGGGAGAAAACACATATACCAAGGTAGTAGCTAGGGAGGAGAACTTTGGTCCCAAATATTATGGGGATGGTGAATGGGGATATAGGGAAGTAGATTGAGACACCCCTTCTAGGAAGGATGGCAGAGTTCATTTAATTATGGTTCCAGAACTAAATGCTGGAGGAAAGGAGGTAGACATACATGCATCAGCAAAGCCATTGGCAGGGATGGCAAATAGGGAGTGAAACAAAGCATGACTAGGGTCTCCCTGAAATAGTGGGTCAAAGGAGTCAGGCAACAATCAAGACAGTGAGGCCCCAGGGCTGAAATTTAAGAGATGAAAGGGTTAAAAATTCTAGAACATGGTTTCTGGTTAGGAGACAAGGCTGCTGATGAGATTGTTGAGGGGTAAAATTCCCTCAAAAATTTTGTTTTCCTTCTTTTGGGTATAAGAGAGTGATAATGCCAGGGGCTTCAGGAGTAGTCTCTCTTACTAAGGGGCCTCTCAGCTTTAGGCTCATGAGCAAAAAGATTCAGTCCTAGGGGAGTCTAGATTGTAGAAAGAAGAGTCCAGTTCTTTCTCTCTCATTGTCTCTGGATTTTTACACTCCCAGCAGAACCAAACCCCTGAAAGAAAACAGATCTGTCTCATGTCTAGTGTCTTCACAGAAGAGAGAAGAAAGGTACTCAATGTACAATGTAGATGAGGTGTAGGAAAGCTATTTATTTCCTTAGCACAAAAAATGCTTAAAAAACAATGACTCATAATCAGTCATTGACAAAAACTTTAAACATTAAATGGTAACTCATGACACCTATTATGCTCTCCTTGGAAATCAAAACATGAAACATTTCACCTTCACTGTGACTCTTCACAATCCCTCAAGATTCATGTCTTATAGAAAACTCCTTCTAATTCTAGTCTGCTCCCACTAAGGTACCAAGAGTTTCCAAGGTCTTGAATCCACACAGCTGCCTCTAAATCTGGAAATGCCCATGTTAAGAATTCTCTTCAGCTACCTGAACAGTTGTGGAAAGAACAGAAGAGACAATCAAAGTTATGAAGCTAGGCAGCACATGTGCCCAATGCCATGTACAAGCAGCTGCCATATTTTGAGGGGTTAGAAGAGTGGGAGATGAAAGGGCCCTCTCTCTCTCTCCAGAGAAGTACAAGGGAGAGCCTCCAAGAAGTCCCCACGTGCACCCCAAATTGGAAAAGAGAAAGCACCGGAGGATGAAGTCACTTCTTTCAAAATCTAATGAGTGGGCTGCTCTTCCTGGCTCAGTGGCCAATTGTCTTTGATATGCTGCCTTCATGGGAATCAAGAGAGTCCTTCAGCTCTAGATATATGTGTCCCTAGAAGTAGCTGGGGGAACTAAGCTCAGGACTATACATGCTCCCTGAGGTGTGCTCCAATTCAACCCCCGCCACACTGGGAAAGCGGGAAAATCTCACTGATGCAGACTAATTAGAGAAAAAGAAAGTAGGTGTTAGAGAAAACTCTGAATTATAAACTATTTTAACATAAATGAAATTTTGCTATCATCAACTGAAGTATTGTAAGGTCCTTAGTTCATCTCTTTAAGATTTCCAATTAACATAACAATTATTTGTAGGCAAGTAGGTGCTTCCAAAGGGCTGGTGGGTGCTGGAAAACAGTGTTTCTTCTTTCAGAAGTCTGTAGGATATCAGGAAGAGCACTGAAGTAGGACTGGAGAAATTTGGGCACCAAGCCTGATTAAACGCACAAATTATTTGACTTCTGTGAGCCTCAGCTGTAAAATGAGGTATTAGGGTTTAGTCCAAATTACCTTTACTCTTCCTTCTTCCCTCATCAAAATTCTACAAAGTGCTTTTAAACATTCCACCCTTGATGTTGTTTACTCTGGCCCTCTCTGTGAACAAAGGATTTCCATGGACAAAGCAGATTTCTGTCCGGCTCCTGTCCAACTTCCTCTAACTTGGAATTAGTAGGATTCATTCATTCAAAGGAGTAATTGATTGTTCACTAAACGGAAAGCTCAGTGTTGCTTGTCTAGCTTGAAGGCAGCACAGGACAGTAGGGGAAACACCAGAATGGGTATTAGGAAGCCGTATTTAAGTCCCAACTAAAATCCCACTTTCTATAAGAAGCCTTCTCCACCCCCTTAATTCCAGTGCCTTGCCTTCATTATTTCCTATTTATCCTGTATATAGCTTACTTTCTATAAATTTGTTACCATGTTGTCTCCTCCATTAAAAGGTAAGCTCCTTGAGGGCAGAGACTGTTTTTTGCTTCTTTTTGTATCTCCAACACTTAGCACAGTGCCTGGCACATAGGAGGTGCTTTTAAAAAAAATGTTTATTGTTTGATTGATAGTTGCAGCTCTGCTACAAGGTTGAACTAGATGAGCTCTAAGATCCTTCCCAGTTCTAATGTTCCATGATTTGTAATCCTTTGTTATTCCTTTCCCAGAGGAAAACATTACTTAACTTTTCTGCTCTGAAAAGTTCTCTGTTCCATATGACTCCTATTCTGCTCTTCTGATTCTCTTGGTTTGGTCTCAACCAGAATGGCTGCATCTTCATGATATCATTCTCTCAGAAGTTGTTTTCAGTTGTTCTGTTCAATCTTTTTTTTAAAAAAAAATCAAATCAGGCAAAAGCTTGACCCTTGATCATTCATTCCCAATACTATCTGACAAGAGCCTCGTGAATAAATGAGTTTCCAGTGTAGGCAGAGATTACTGTTTTGTTAATTTTGAATAGATGGAAATAGACAGCAATCAACAAACCTTTGGCTAAGGGGAAAAATCCCTTTAACTCACATTTTCCTTCAATTACAAGGAGGACAAAGAAGCACATTGCACCATGTGCTTGAATAGATGCTTTATTATTCAAAACAAGCATCAAAGAGCATTATGTCCCCTATAGAAAATATGCAATCAGTGTTTAATTCAATGGTAGGATGCAAATTTAAATTCCCATAAGGGGAAGGCTGTTAATGCCATTTAAATTGGTTGTAAATTACAGATAATACGCTAGAGACCCGAATACAGATTAGTGGAGTATTGCTTTAGGAATCCAGTCCTACTTTGAACTTATTGTGTATTTATCTATGAAAAATAAGACCTTGAAGGCTTGTTTACAGCTACATTTTATTGCCTATCTTCTTCATTTCCACAGCGAATATTTCACTTTTAAATGCCATGAAATGTTTCAGCTAATGTAAGTAAATGGCATTATGTTCAAGACAGATTAGCACTCCTAGCAGAGTAGCATTTCCTCCCCAAAATATATGTGACATACATATATGTGCACAGATAGAAGAAGATGAGGTATAATACATAGAAAATATATGTGTGCATTTTCACATGAATTTAATAAAAATATTCTTCTAGTCAACTTTTCTAGCATTGGATGTAGTTGGCAAATTCTGAGGTTACAAGACAACTGGCATTTTCCGGAACTTGAGACCTGTAATAACTCTTGCTACTTAAGTATGCCAATTACATGAAAATTATCTCCCATTTTCAGACTGACTAATTGTCATTGGTCTGCAGTTTGAATGGTATACTTACAGTTGATGGATTCAGAACAACATGGCCATCACAAATATCTTATGCCAAAATTCATCCCATTTGAAGAAGATTTTGGAGCTCCCAACTGGAGAAGGACATTTTTGCACTTCTTGGAAGTAATAACTGTTTGTTTCTTGCTCTGCGTACATCCCTCAGGTAAAAAATAGGTTTCTGCATGTGATAAATTAAATCAGACTTATCATTCTCAATCTCCCTCTCCTTAGAACATGTGTGACATTATTTATCATGTAGCAAAAATATAAAGTGCAATCTTTGATAAATAATACAGTAAACAAAATGCATGATGTATATTAAATATATGGTACATTCCAGGATTCAAGATGGTTAGGGGATGGAGTATTTTAGTTAACTTAATATTCAAGTTAAATGAAAACTTACTATATAACACACATTACCCATTTTCCAAGAATCTAAATACAACCAGATATCCTTAACTTTAGACCTAGGCTGAACAGATTTTTATCATTTCTTTAATGATTCAAAACATGCTTCAGGTTTTTATAGTAGCTCAGGGCTATTCTGAAGAAGAATTCTCATTGTACCGTCCTGTAGAATGTACATAGAATATATAAGGTACATAAGAACACTGTGGATACCAGATGCATGAGATTAGATGTCCATTAGATGTTCAGGGAGAATGTCTTTTTTTGTAAAATTCTTAGAATTTAACTTTTTAAAGAGCCACATTATACAGGGTGTCCCAAAAGTCTATTAAAGCTTAAAGTTGAACTAAGACTTTTGAGATATTCTGTACATCCTGTTTACATAGAGAGAAGTAGATACCTTTCCTCCTATGTAAACAGAAGACTTATTATATCAAAAAGGGAAAAGGAAGAGGAAGTAGCTGCTGGGCTCAGTTGGGCTCAGATTATTTAGAGCCTCATGGACTCTGGGAATGGTAGTGTTAGCTGGTGCTTCTGCACCAGTGTGTCTGCAAGACCTATAGGGGTGGGATCTGTTTTAAATTATACAAAGACGGACAAGGGGAGAGCAGCTGTGGGGCTCAGCCTGGACCTACTATGGTCCCAGATCATCTGGAGCCTGATAGAGTCTGGAAATGGTTCAGGGGATGCAGTTGTCCTATGATAGGACAAAAATATGAGAGTTCCAGGAACTGAGGTAGGCCACAGCATCGGGAAGGAAGGAAGAATTTAATCTGATGGTCTTTGAGCAAAAGCTAGATGGCCATTTTTCAAGTGTGTTATAGAGCACTGGGGTCAAATTCAAATAGAAATGGGGGCCATGAATCCACATATAAGGATCGCTTTGGGTTGCACATTGACTTAGAAAACTACATATTAACATTTTCTGTGCTCTATTATATTTTTATTTATTTTGTTAAATATTTCCAAATTGCATTTTAATCTGGTTCGGCACATTTGGGAATGTTACTGGTCCTAATAGGGCCAGCCTGCTTGTTTTGGACACCTCTGCTATAGAGTGAATACTTATTAAGGTGGGAGTTGGATAAGATGGATTTTGGGGTCCTATCCAACTCTGCAATTCTGTGATTTATGATTAGGTTCAGACCATATGTTTTTATTTTCAGGACTCCTTTACACTCTTAAAAATTATTCTGCATGATAAAGACAAATTTGTTTACAGGGGTTATATCTATCAATGTTTTCCATATTAGAAATTAAAACATCTTAGTATTATTATGAAAATGGTTCTGACCTTGCAGACTCCCTGAAAGGGTCTCAGGGATTCTGGGGTTCCTGAACCAAACTGCAACCACTGACATGAATCTTATGATATCCATATTAAGTTGCTTTTCTGTGACAAGTCAGTGACATTTAGTGGAAAGATTGCCTCTCTTAGAATCAGGAAAGGCCAGAGATTCTCATCCTCCAAGCCTGTGAGAGTCAGGTGGATCAGGTGGACACCAAAGGTGGAAAGAAGCCCTGAAAAAGACCTCCATTGTCCATCTCTATAAAGGTAAAGGAAATAGATTTTCCTCTGACAATCACAGGCGGGTCTCTTTCTTAGTCATTGCTGACAAGATTCTTCCTGGAGTTCTCCTTAATAGGCCAATCCTTCACCTGGAAGATGGTCATCTTCCTGAGAAGTGGCTTCAGAAAGGGCTGAGGAACAGTCCATATGGTGTTTGCTGCCTGACAACTCCAGGAGAAATGCCAAGAGCACAACAGAGGTCTGTACATAACATCCGTAGATCTGACCTTGGCCTTTGATTATGTCAGTCATGAGGGCTTATGGAAAAGTATGTCAAAATTTGGTTGCCCAGAGAAGTTTACCAGTATCTAAAGTCAATTTGACAACAGCATGCCTGCCTGGGGTTCTGGGTAATGGACAATGCTCTAGGGCTTTCCCAGTCACCAATGGAGTGATGAATCGAGGTCAGCTACCACACTGATGGTAAATTGTTCAAATTGAAAAGGCTACAAGCCAAGACCAAAGTGGAGGGAGTGTTGGTGCATGATTTTCTATTTACAGATTATTATGCACTCAATGCAGCCTCTGAAGCTGTGATGCAACAAAGTATGGATCGATTCTCTGCTGCTTGTGCTAATTTTGGCCTAACAACACCAAGAAAACACAGGTGCTCCATCAGCCACCACCACACCATCCATACATGGAACTATCAGTTACAGCAAATGGAGAAGTTCTGAATGCTGTAGATAAGTTCACTTACCTTGGCAGTGTACTTTCCAGAGATGTACACATTGATAACCAGATTGATGCACGCATTGCCAGAACTAGCTCAGTGTTTGGGAGGCTCCAAAGGAAAGTATGGGAGAGAAAAGGTATTAGACTGACTACCAGACTGAAGGTCTACAGAGCCGTTGTGCTGACCTCATTATTGTATGCCTGTGAAACCCAGATTGTATACCAGTGCTATGCCAGGAAACTGAACTGCCTCTATTTGAATTGTCTTAGGAAGATTCTTCTGATCACCTGGCAGGATAAGGTACCAGACACTGAGGTCCTTACTCGAAATAAACTGCCAAGCTTTCAAACTGTACCTCAGAGAGCACAACTCCTTTGGACTGACCAAGTTGTCTGAATGCAAAACATATGCTTGCCAGAAAACTGTTTTATGGAGAAGCGATACAAGGACACTCTCCACATCTCTCTTAAGAACGTTAGAATTGATTGTATGACATGGGAGACACTGGCACAGAACTGCCCAGAATGCCCTGCCCACATGAAGGTGCTGTGTTCTATGAGCAAAGCAGACTTGAGGCAACTCAACAGAAACAGGATATGTGCAAATTTAGAGAATCCACCCCAAATGGACTATTTGTTCTTGACCTGTGGTAGAACATTATGAGTTTGTATTGGTCTGATCAGCTACAGTTGGACAAACTGTAACTTGACTCTAACATAATGCTGTCATTTTGGTCTTCTTGAAGAGCGAAGGACAACAACTAACCAGCCCAGCCTGTGCCTGCTTGTACCAGTGCTGAGTAACTGTTACAGAACAATCATTCAGATATAACCCAGTGCTTCAGCAAGGTTATATGTGTGCCTTGGATTTTGTTCCTACCCCTTGCTTCCTGCCTACTCTCTGTCCTTAAAGCCCTTCTTGAGAGAAGTCCTGAAAGAAGTGATGAACGGTTCCACATCTCCCTCATCATAAGATGTCCATATCACAATGGGGTATGTGACCAAAGAGAGATCTTATCAACTGTACCCAAAAGAGTTGGACATGGTTAGGAATTAGCATTTGGGTAGTGATGAAACTAAACCAGGACAAGAAATAGCACCTTGGGAGGGCACTGGCTCACTTGCAAGTAAGACATAACCTATGTAATGATCTCAAAACCACAACACAGTATAGGAGGACTACATTGAAGTTGCTCCAATATTTGGTGGGAAATTGGAGTCAATGTGTATGAATGTTGTGTAATATTAACGACCAGCCTGGCTTTGCCAAGATGGAGCTGTTCAAAACAATTAAGACTTGAAATACTATTTTTGAAGTGTGGAAAACATACAAAATGTTTTCTTTTAAAATAGATTGTGGTACAATCTGAATTAAAATTTTCCAAAAGATATTCATCTTGTATTGTATTTGTTTTATCAAGTTCTGGAAGATGTATGTTTGAATGTGTTAGTTGAAGAATTTAACCATTTATTACACCATCAATGCCTTTTCCCCACACTTAGCTTTATATAGGCATTTAGTAATGTGTTTGAAGAATTTTTCTCCTTAAAAATTTTTATAAAATATTCTACCTTCAGCAAATATTTATTTTTCCCTAAAAAATGAAAAGGCTGCATTAAAAACAGAACCTGCTTAGAAAGATTTTTTTGGCGATTAAGAGATTTTATAGATTAAAAGTTGGGCTGAGTATGTACTAAGAAAAATTCTAACTTTCTAGAAAAATTAAATGCTTTAGAATGATCTCAGAACATGTTTCACAAAACTACAGAAAAAAGTTGAGTAGATTTTGCAAGGATAGACATTCCAAATTGATACATCTCAGCAGTATGAATATACTAGATCTCTCCTGCTTTTCTTTATTCCCCTTGTATTGTAATTGGTTTAAAGTATCTCAAACTTGTTTCAACTCTGCCATACATATATGTTAACTAAATTGTAATTATTAAATAGATAATATATTTTAAATGGTCAATAAAGATTATAAAAAAATTTTAAGGAACTGAGAAAATCTAATTCTCTTCTTTATGGATGCGGGGGACTATGGGTGTGAGACATTGCATGTACTGTTAGACTCAGTTCAGTTTTGCTTAACTTTTTCCCACCTTCTCTTTCATTTGTTTTTCTTTGTTACAAAGGAGAGTTTGCTAAGTAGTGGGGAGGGGTCAAAATATATTTGAAAATGAAAATGATTTTAAAACAAAAGATAACAATAAAAATTGTAAATGTTAATATTTTAGGAAATCGGAAATTTAGTCCCAGTTTTTCAGTTAACTACCAAATCACATCATCAGTAAGAGAAATGAATTAGAATATCTCTAAATTCTTTTCTTTTCCTGAAATTACATAATTCCATGCACGATTTTTGATAGACTCTTCCTAGACAATCAACTGAGGGCTAAGGAAAGATCAAAGGACCACTAGGATGTGGGTTCTGTCTCTATTAACTGAGGTATATTAGCCTAATTTGCCTCAAGTCTAAACGGGAAAGAGAGAGTCCATAGAATCTTAGGGTTAGAAGTGACCACAGTGTCCCTCCAATCCAGCAACAATAGCAGCAAAAGCCTAAATAAAAATCCCTTCTACAATATCCCCCAAAAGTGGTCAGTCAGAAGTTTATGGAAGGCTTCTAAACAAAGGCAAACATCTCAAAGTAATACATTCAAAATTTCGGATGGTTTAAATCATTAGGAAGTTTTTCCTTATGTCCCACCTGAAACTTCCTCTGCTTCTTCATAGTTCTGTCCTGTGGGAATAAGACTAGCAAGTCAAATGGCTCTTCCAAATGACAACCTTTTAACTATTTGAAGACAGTTACTGTGCCATTTTCTCTTATTCAGTTTCTTCATTATAGGCATGATCTTCAGGCCTTTTAACCAATCTCGTCACCTTCTTCTGGTTACTTATTATTGATCAACATCTCTCCGAAGACATTTGAAAATGTACCTGGGAGCTCCATCACCTATTGTTTCAACAATCCGGCTAGCAGCTGCTGTGGGGGTGTAAAACCAACAACAACCAGCTCACAGAATGCTGCAAAAGCCCAGGTTCTTTTGATCTGCTTTACTAAGGAAAGCAAGATTAAGGGGTTAACAGGCTTATTTTAATCCAGCATACAAATACCGTTCACTTAGTTCAGGGGAAAAACCAGCGCCCCGAACTTCAGAGCAAATGCAAACGAATTACAAACATTGACAGACAGGTCAAATACAATTCATAGTTACCAACATCTGAGTTCAGCCCGGGAGCTCATAACAAGGGCTGGCCCAGAGTCATGTGCCACCACTGCTGTGGGTCACAGCTCCAAAAAAGAGAAAGCCAACCCCTGGTTTTATATCTTTTTCAGGGTCAAGGTTGAGTCACACATGTGACTCACCCACGTGATCTAAAATCATTACAAAGATGAGACTTAAACCCATGTGCTCTAAAAGTCTCTGATGTCACAAACATGTCACTCAAACCCATGTAAACTAGGCTTTCCCTTGAGGCAAGGAGGTCATCAAGCACTCCTAATTTGATCAAGGAAATAAAGGCCAAACTCTTCAAGGGCACTTGGTTGAACTAAGTGCTAAGAGCCCATTTTGATTGCCAACATACCTATGGACCCTCAGGTCCTAGGCACTTTGTAAGTCAATGTCCTCTTTAAACCACAGCTCGCAAGACCTGTTGATGTGTTTATTTTTATTGTGTCTTGACTTAATTCCAACAAAGTCATTTTAGTAAAAAAGCTTTGCAATAACAGTAACAACAGAATATTTACCCTATAAACCTTCTGCTCATTAAATATACCTCCTTTGTAGGATAAGTGGATCTGTGTAGGAATCTTGTGGAGGGAATCCACACATGGGGAATACATGTGGCCAGTAAAATCAGGTAAAAGGACACATACGTTAGGAACTCATGTCACCTGCACTTGTACATAAACAGGTAACTCCTGTCTCTCACATTGCAAAGCTGCTTTTGTCTTCTATTGTTATCATGATATTTCTGTCTGATCATCTGTTTCCCACCAGGCAATGACTCTACTGTTCCCAGCCAGGAAGTGTACCCCAAATATTCCCTACTGTTCTTGCATCTCAGTTGCTTCCTGCTGGGCACAGTTGCTACTCCAGTTGGTTTTGAATTATCCAGATATCTTCCGGATCCCCTAATATACCGTCAACACCCACTAGGGATGTTGTGGTTAGTAAGCCCTTCCCCTGCAGGGAAATCTACTGTCTAATTAACCAGTTCTTTTAACTACTTCCACCACCCACTGAGGAGTACTGTGAAAGATAAATCACTCTGAACGTTGGGCTCTGTCTCTGGGCAATCTATCTTTTGTCCTCCCACTGTACTCAGCTAGAGCCCTCAGTTGAGGTGCTATCTTCAGAATTACCTGCTACACTGTCCTCTTCTGCTAGATGGAGGACTGCTGAGAGGGACCTAAGCTGCATTCATTCAGACTTTTCAGTCAATGGGTATGAAACTCTTCACAGATCTTCTCAACCCTCCTTCTCATCCAATCAATATAAAGTTACTTTCAGCTCTTTAGTGAGCCCTTTCAGCCACTGGATAGGAAAATACTTCTCACAATCAAACTATACCACAATGTAGTAGAGGCCCAGTTAAGATCAGGCCAGTTCTTGGAACACTTCTTCAAAAACCTTTTTGTGATTTTTTTCTGTTTTCACTCGACCTCTTCTCTACAATCTTCTCTGAGTCTTTCTGGCTCAGGTAAATATCCTAAGGGCTATAATTCCTTAAAGAGAAAAGGAGAACCAAGTGAGGTGACAAGAAAACTTCTAACTTCACCCATCATGCTCCTCTATTTTATGCAAATAGCAATGGGTGCACTGAATAGAGATCTAACTGCACAGGTAACTTTTGCCTCATCTCTACCCCCCCATCCCTACTCCAGGAACACATTACAAGCCTCTTGATGCTACTAAAATGTGGTACCCAGAAATGAACAAGATAATCTAGATGTGATCTTACTGGGGCCAAGTAGAGCGTGGCCACTACCTCCTTCTTTCTGTTCACCATGCTGCTGTTAATGTTGTCTGAGATCATATTAGCTTTTTCAGTTGCCTCATTGCACTCTTGACTCATATTGAGTCACTAAAAGTCCTAGGTTTTTTTTTTCAGAAGGCTATTATCTACCCATCCAATACCACTCTATACATGTGTGGTTGACTTCTTTAAAAATACAAATACAATATTTTACAATACTAAATTTCATCTCATTATATTCAGCCCAATCTTCAAGCTTTGATGTTAATGATGTTTACTTGTTTTCAGTTGTGTCCAACTCTTTGTGACTCCTTTTGGGGCTTTTCTTGGCAAAGATACTGGAGCGGTTTGCCATTTCCTCTTCTAGCTCGTTTTGCAGAGCTAGAGGCAAACAGATTAAGTGACTAAACCTAATAGCCAAAGTCCTTCTGAGTTCATCACAAATCTCATTTTTGTTTTTGTTCAGTCATGTCTGAGTCTTTGCGACCCCATATGGCATTTTCTTGACAAAGATAGTGGAGTGGTTTGCCATTTCCTTCTCTATTGAATTAAGGCAAATGGAAGCTAAGTGATTTGCCCAGGGTCACAAGTGAGTATCTGAGGCCAGACTTGAACTCAGCTCTTCCAGACTCCAGGACCAGCACTATATCCCCTGTGCCACCATATTAGTTATCTCTCCCGGTTTTATGTCATCTCAGAATGTGATAAGCATGCCTCATATGTAATCATTCAAGTCTTTACTTTTTTAAAGTTAAAAAGTATGCACAGGTCCAAGGGTAAGTTCTTGGAATATCCCAGTAAAGACCTACATCTAAAATGATAATGATCTATTAAATGATTACTCTTTGATACTAGGTATTCAGTCAGCTCCCAATCCACCTAACTCAACTATTATTGTACAGCCCACAATTCTCCATGTTATTTCAGGCTCTAAAATTTAGATTAATATCTCTATAATATCCCTCAGATACCAGTCTAAATAACCCTATCTAAAAATGAAATGAGATTAGTTCTTTATTGAACCAATCACACATTCTGTAATCTCCACTCTCTTTTGTAAATTTTTACTAATCATTTCCTTGATAATATGTTCTATACTTTTGTCTGGAATTTGAGTCAAGTTTATTGGTCTATAATTTTATTCCCTTCTCTTATTTGAAAATTGGGGAAATATTTATTTACCTCCTTACAGTCATAATCCTAAAGCTCCCTTTTGTTCTCCTTTTAATAATTAGCAACAATGACTTAACAGTTACATTCTCCAGTCTTTTTAGTACCCTGGGATATAGTTTATCTACACCCAGTAACTTGAACACATCGATGGCAGCAAGGTGATCTCTATTTCTCTACTTACTGTTGATTTCAATTTCATTTTTGTTCAGTCCTTTCCAGTCCAAAGATCATTCTTATTAATAAGAAGAAAACAAAAAAAAACAAGCTTTGGGGCAAAGAGAGGAGGTTATTTTCCCTTTCTTGATTTTAGAACAAAATTTCATTTCAGTGTAAACAAGTAGTGGCATCTAACCCCTGAGTTTTGCCTTCCTTTATCACCAGTCTTAGGCAAGGTAAACAAAAAAGACAAACAGAATCAACACTGTCTTGGACTCCTGATGCCAACAACAGACTAAAAGATTTGGAAGCCTTTGTCCCTTCCTCTGGAACATAACAAACTGCCCTCAAGGCCAGTGGCTGGACGGTTAGAAGGCCAAGATGACTGTTTTCTGCATACTATAAATACCTGTGGGAAATGGCTTATATTCAGAAGCTCTCTTGCAACATAGGGACTTCCTTTTTTCTGTGGAACAATTGATACTTCTCTTTGGCTTAGATAGTACTTTTGAATGAAATAAAGTCTTTTACTGACTTGTACCCTAAATTGTTAACAAGGAGTTTTCTTTCTAGGACAAAACAAAAAAGAAATTATTATCTCTGCCTTCTCTGTCATTCATAATCATTAACCAATCAATGAACCAACTAATAAGTATTTATTAAGTACATACTATATACCAGAAGTCCTATCTACCCTAAGTGTGATATATCCTTTCTTTGATCACTTCTTTTCCCCAATATAGCTAACCATTTTTATAGTCCTTAGCATTCCCTACCAGTGTCAGCTCATTCTGAGCTTGTGTTCATGATCCTGTTTTTATTGGACTACACCACTATTTGTTCCTCTTCATCTTCACTTGTTTTCCCTTACCTTCATCCTCTGTTCAACATTTTGAAACCTTAAATTAGGTGAAGAGCTGTCTGTATGTACACATTGGTCTTTCCCTCCTCCCCCGAAATACTTTACCCTTTTCTTTGTTTCTCTTGGTGTTTTCAGAATTTCATTCTTGAGAATGGATTCCCATACTTCCTGGTGTGATGTGTCCTTTTAGAACTTTATAGCATGACCTAGAGGACTAGAGTGCTAGACTTGGAAGCAGGGGAACCTGGTTTTAAGAGGTGCCACCTCTGACCCATACTAGCTGTGTGACCACGGGCAAGGCACTTAACCATCCCACACCCCATTTTTCTCATCTCTAAAGTGGGTTGATAAAACATATAATACATACCTTGTTACGTTGTTATGAGGTTGAAATGCGACAAGGTAAGTGAAGCAGTATGCAAACTCTAAAGCACTATATAAATATGAATGATAATAACAAGCAAGGAATGCTATTCTTTTCCTGAAACTTTGCAAATTTGTTCTCCCAAAATCTAGGGTGCATTTCAACCTATGCCCAACTTTTCTCTTCTGTAGCAAGAATTCCAAGATGTCATGGACACTTCCCCCTAAGATTCCTATTCAAATCCAAATCAACAATTTCTTTTTGGTGTATGTCAGAACTAGGTCCAGGATAGAGGGAGCCCTTAATGCTTCTTCAACCTTTTAAAGGATGAAATAAAACCAAATTAAAGCAAGCCAAGAATTTATTAGTTGCTCTGCTTATGACAGAAAGAAAATTCCAATAAGATCCCTACCCCCATCACTACTATATCACATTTTTAAGTCAAAGTTATAATGAATTTCCAGAACTCTTCATCCATTTCTTTCTTCTGTCCAGGTAGTCTATAATAAACTCCCAGATAATATTATTTCTCTTTTTGCTTATCTTTACCCAAATGCTCTCCACCATACTTGCCCACTGGAATTATCTCATAATCAATAAATCTTGATATAAAATGTTCTACTCTGACCTTTCATCTCTCCTGTTCCTTTTAAAAAAGATACACCCAATCTAGTCATGGATCCCATCCTCTCAAATCTAAAGAAATTTGACCTTGTAGTCCTCAGACACCTACTAGCTGTATGACCTCAGGCAAGTCACTTAACCCTGTTTGCCTCAGTTTCCTCATCTGTAAAATGAACTGGAGAAGCAAATGGAAAACCAATATCTTTGCCAAGAAAACTCCATATGACATCACAAAGAGTCAAACATGACTGAAAGAACTCAACAACAAATGTGCCAGACACTGTGCTAAGTACTTTACAAATATGATGTCGGGGGACATGGCATGATCATACCTGAGTTTTAAGAATATCAGTTTAGCAACAGTGTGGAGAAAGGATTGAAGAGGGGACAGCCATGGGTAAGAGAGAACAATTAGAAGGCTAATGAAAAAGTCCAGAAGAGAAGCCATGGGGCCTGGCGCAAAGTGTTGGCCACATGAAGAAGACAGATGTGACAGATGTTATGAAAGTAGAAATGACAAGATTAGCTAGGCTCCTCTGTATGGTAGTTAGCTTAGTATGTCAGTGCTCTCCTCCTTTTTCAGTTTAAAGTTCTTTTTATTAAATTCCCAAGACTTCAGGAAATTTTTTTTATATCCTTCATTAGTTATGCTTCATTCTTGGTTAAGTACCACGTCCTTCCTCTATATTAAATTGTGATCCAGAAATTGATGGTAAACTCCAACAGAGAACAATTTGTAGAGAAGGTAAGCTGTCATTTCAATCCTCCACATAACAGCTACCCATAAAGACCTCAGAGATCAAGGGTTTTAAAGCAAGGTCTCAGAATTAAAAATAGTTATCAGATACCTTCATGATAGTTTCAACTACTTCTCCACAGAAATATCCTCCCATTGATGCTTATATGGTGGTGAATCATGGGATCTAACAACCTCCAAAGAATCAAAATTTGGGTGATTCAAAGAGCAACAGGCAGGTGTTAGGGGCTCATAAACAAGCTTCAATACAAAGGTGGGAGAAGCACCCTAGAAGATAATACCCAAGAGATCTATGAAAGGAAAGGGAGATGGGTCAGTCATATAACGAAAATATGGGACAACAGATGGGCAGCCCAAGTAGTACACTGGTACCCCACGTACTGACAAAAGATGTAGCAGAAGGCCTCCTGTATACTCTGTGGATCCCCCGCAGTGGACTTATTGGAGGACACAGACAAAAGTCGCATGAGATGAGAATATATGGATAAATTGCAGTCTGCACCATTGGAGGCAATTCCTGTGCTGATGAGTTCATAGAGTTATTGAAGTAAGAAATTATGAAAAGTAAGCTATATCACGTGGAGAGTCATTAGACACAACAGTTTTCAAATGTTTTAGTCTCAGAACCCCTTTATTCTCTTAAAAATTACTGAGCTCCTCCTCAAAGAGCTTCTATTTACATGAGTTATATTTATTGATACTTTATTAGAAATGAAAACAACTTAGTGTTATAGCAAACCTACTTTTGACTTCATGGATCCTCTTAAAGGGCTTGAGGAATCCCCAGGGGTCCCAGACCACACTCTGAAAAATGAGAGTACAAATCAGAAGAAGCCGTATAGGTACTCAGGAGTCTGAGAAAGTTTCCTACCAGGATCCTTTTTCCAGGTATCAAATTTTGAACTCAGAAGGTTAAAAAGTGTTATCGTCCAGGTAGAACTGTCCTTTGACAATAGACAACTACCTATTTTAGATCCTTTCAGGGAGAGACTCCCCAGTGTGGTACAGCTTGGAAATTCTTCTTTTTGCTTATCTCCAAAGTTTCATCCAATATATTACGCCCATTTTCTCTTGTTCTAACTCAGGGATGATCATAAACAGTTGTCCTCTTTAATAACATAACTTTTCTCTATTCATTACCCAAAGTTACCATTTCTACCTTTTGTAATCTTCAAAGTCCTTTTCTGAAATCCCTCTGTAAGAAATCAATTTTACTTCATTCAATTCAATTTAATTCAACAAACCTTGACTGACATAAGTCTGTTCGAGTCATAGAATTTTTGGTTGAGTTCCAAGGTCTGCCCAAGTATGATTTTTGAGTTTAGTCTAAACACTGACCTTGGGTAAATTTCTTGACCCATCTGAGCTTCATCTTTCACATTTATAAAATGAGAATCCTGGATGGGGTATAAGTTGAAAGGTCTCTCCCAGCTCCTCCATTCTAATTAATGTAATGCTCAAGTAGTGTGAGAAAGGGGCAAATTCACTTTTTTGCATAGTCAAAAAAACTCTATATTTTCTCTCCCTATGATACTTAGGTTGTCTAGGTTGGTTTCCATCAAAAGAGATCTTAAACCTTTCATCCACCACTTGTGTTTAGCAGCACATTCAATCCCTTAGTCATGAAATAGAATTCTAGGTCCTAATTCAAATAGGGCAATACTCCTTACCATGATCCTTCTCCTAACTGCCATATTCAAGACCCTCACTTACCAGAAGAAAGAGATGGGGAGCTATACAAGGGAGGGGATGGAAGCTGAGCGATGAAAAGTAGGAAGAGGAGAATTGAGAAAATAATCCTGAAAAGTTCAAACTGCTGGCTCAGATTTCAGTCAGTGAACCAAGATATTTCCTATGGCACCAGGAATTGTAATATTGGAAACAGAGAGTTTGGACGGCAGAAATGTATGTTGAATTTAGGGAAGAATGAATCTATAAAATGCTTCAAAAAACAAAATCAGGCCATACTATCTTAATACTCTAACTTTCCCTATGTTTTGCTAGGTAGTGTGGTGGAGAGAGTTTTAATTTTGGAGTCATGAAAATCTGTTTTGAAGTCCAGATACTTACTGCCTGTGAGATCCTAAACTTAATCCTAATCCTTAATCTCCATCAGCCTCACTTTCTTTATCTGTGAGATGTAGTTAATAATAATATCTATTTCCCAGGGTAATTGTAAGGATAAAATGAAATATTTGTAAAATGCTTTCCAAACATAAAAGCATTATATAAATGTGGGCTAACATTACTTTTACTTGTATGCTACAAATGGTGCAATTTTTGAAATACAAACACAAATTGAATTAAACCGAAGTAAGAGATAAAAGACTAGATGGGTCAAGCCCTCATTAAAAAAAAACAACCTTTAAAATAAGGTGAATCAAGATCACTGGGAATCAAGAGCAGAGATTATCTTTAAACAAATACCATTAAATATTATTCTGGACTTCAGTTTCCTCAACTCTAAAATGACAAGTTTGGAATAGATGGCCTTTGAAACTCCTTACAGCTATAGCTCAATAAGCCCATGAGCATTATCATGACTACCATTATAATAAGGGCTTTGTATAAAGCAAGTTAAAGGTGGTTTAGAAGTTGTGGTTGATAAGGCTAGCTCTCATGGTACAAAAAGTCAGAGAACCTCTGTCTGAATCCTGAATCTGATGCTTATTACTTGTATGAACTTGGACAAGTCACTTTATTTTTTTTTTATATTTTTAAAATTTGCTAAAATAGAAGTTTATTGCTTTATTATACAGATGAATATTTGCTTTATGCAAATAATAAACATGGTATTCAGTCTAGACCAGGGGTGAGGAACCTGCAGCTCCGAGGCCTCTGAGGTCCTCTAAGTCCTCAAGTGAGGCCCGGGTTAAGGTTAGACCTAGAGGACCACACCTGGCCTCAGTGCTGCAGGTTCCCCACTCCTGGTCCAGATTGATTACAAATTACCACAGTTGGGGGGTAGATTTCCATAATCAGTAGTTCAGAGAGGGCACATTTATGCTTCTGACCCTTTGGCACAAATATGTTTAAATACAATAAATAAAAGTCTTAATATTTGACATTTAAAATAGATCTTATAGTAATGGTATGGGAAAGGTGTGAAGTAATAAATTGCAAAACATTTTGGTAAGGAATGCTTCATGACTGTCCAGTATAGTTTCTGAAGATGGGTTGCAACCTCTTGAAGTAATGTTGGCATTCACCAAGTGATCAGGCCTGGAGCTCTTAAATATTTTTGCATCTCGTAAGACAACTTGGTGGTTCCCTGGGCATAGATGAATCCTTTTCATGCTTCTCTTGATTCTTGTGTTTGAAAGTCAAATTTTCTATTCAGTTCTGGTCTTTTCACTGAGAAAGCTTGAAAGTCCTCCATTTTATTGAAACTCCATATTTTGCCTTGGAACATGATACTCAGTTTTGCTGGGTAGGTGATTCTAGGTTTTAATCCTAGCTCCATTGACCTCCGGAATATCGCATTCCAAGCCCTTCGATCTCTTAATGTAGAAGCTGCCGGATCTTGAGTTATTCTGATTGGGTTTCCACAATACTCAAATTGTTTCTTTCTGGCTGCTTGCAGTATTCTCTCCTTGATCTGGGAGCTCTGGAATTTGGCAACAATATTCCTAGGAGATTTCTTTTTGGGATCTATTTGAGGAGGCGATCGATGGATTCTTTCAATTTCTATTTTGCCCTGTGGCTCTAGAATATCAGGGCAGTTCTCCTTGATAATTTCCTGAAAGATGGTATCTAGGCTCTTTTTTTGATCATGGCTTTCAGGTAGTCCAATAATTTTTAAATTATCTCTCCTGGATCTATTTTCCAGGTCAGTGGTTTTTCCAAGGAGATATTTCACATTGTCTTCCATTTTTTCATTCCTTTGGTTCTGTTTTATAATATCCTGATTTCTCATCAAGTCACTAGCTTCCACTTGCTCCAATCTAATTTTTAAAGTAGTATTTTCTTCAGTGGTCTTTTGGACCTCCTTTTCCATTTGGCTAATTCTGCCTTTCAAGGCATTCTTCTCCTCATTGGCTTTTTGGAGCTCTTTTGCCATTTGAGTTAGTCTGTTTTTTAAGGTGTTGTTTTCTTCAGTGTATTTTTCAGTATTTTTTTGGGTCTCCTTTAGCAAGTCATTGACTTGTTTTTCATGGTTTTCTCGCATCCTTCTTATTTCTCTTCCCAATTTTTCCTCTACTTCTCTAACTTGCTTTTCCAAATCCTTTTTGAGTTCTTCTATGGCCTGGGGCCAGTTCATGTTTTTCTTGGAGGCTTTTGTTGTAGGCTCTATGACTTTGTTGTCTTCTTTAGGCTGTATGTTTTGGTCTTCTTTGTCACCAAAGAAAGAATCCAAAGTCTGAGACTGACTCTGGGCACGTTTTCGCTGCCTGGCCATATTCCCAACCAACTAACTTGACCCTTGAGTTTTTCAGTGGGGTATGACTGCTTGTAGATTACAGAGTTCTATGTTCTACGTTTGGGGGGGAGGTGCCAGCTCTGTCAGACCCGCACTCCTCCTTCCCCAAGAACCCCCAGTCCAGGCTGGGCTTAGATCTTCAGCAGGCTGTTGCACTCCTGCTCTGATCCGCCACTTAATTCCTCCCACCAGGTGGGCCTGGAGCCAGAAGTAACAACAGCTGTAGCTGCCCCACCTCCGCTGCCCCCGGGGCTGGAAGCCGAACCGCGAACTCCTTCCACTCCCGCAGCCTTTCCCACTAACCTTCTCCGCAGTCTTTGGTGTTTGTGGGTCGAGGGGGTCTGGTAACTGCCGCAGCTCACATATTCAGGGCGCTAGGGCCCCCTCCGCCCGGCTTCTGGTCTGGATCGTCCACGCCGCTCAGGCTGGGCTCTGCTCCACTCCGTTCCCAGCTCCCAGCTCCGTGTGGAATAGATCTCACCCAGAGACGATCCAGGCTGTCCTGGGCTGGAGCCCTGCTTCCCTCTGCTGTTCTGTGGGTTCTGCCGTTCTAGAATTGGTTCAGAGCCATTTTTTATAGGTTTTTGGAGGGACTCGGGTACGGAGCTCACTCTAGTCCGTGCTTACCAGCCGCCATCTTCGTCACTTTATTTTTTTAATGATGACAACCAAATGAGCCATTATTCTCCGGAACCAAACAAGTCTTTAGGAATGCTTCAGTGTCCAGTCATGTCTGACCCTTCGTGATGCCATTTGGGGCTTTCTTGGCAAAGATACCGGAGTGGTTTGCAATTTCCTACTCCAGCCCATCTTGCAGATGAAGAAACTGAGGCAAACAGAGTTAAGTGACTTGCCCAGGGTCACATACCCAGTAAGTGTCTGAGCCCGGATTTCAACTCAGGTCTTCCCGACTCAATTTTCTCATGTGTAAAATGAAGGTTTGGAATAAATTGCCTCGGAGGTGGCTCCCAGCTCTAGATTCATGTTATTAGATTGTATATGCCATTAGATTATAAGTCCTTGAAGCCAGGGCCTGTCTTTTGCCTCTTTTTGCATCCCCCAGAGCTTAACACAGTGCCCATCACATAGTAGGCACCTGACAAATGTTTATTGAATTGAATTCTCCCATAAGATTTGTGGAGGCAGCTTGGTGGTTCAGTGGATAGAGTGCTAGGACAGGAGTCAAGAATACTTGGGTTCAAATCCAGTCTCACACACTCACTAGCTGTGTGACCCTGGGCAAGTCACTTCACCTCTGTTTGCCCTACTCTTCTAGAGGAGGAAATGGCAAATGATTTCATTATCTTTGCCAAGAAAACCCAGCATGGGTCACAAAGAGTTGGACACGACTGAACAACTACAAAAAATAAGATTTGCAACGACTATCTGGCTGTTAGGTTTAAAAGATGAGCTTATGCCCTTTATGACAGACAGGATGGCTCAATACAAAGTATAAAAGACTGGATGTTAGGGAGATCTGGGTTCAGGTCCTTGATGTGGTTCTGTTACTGATTCCCCATGTCACCTTAAGCTTCTAACATCTCTGAAACTCAGTTTCCTATCCTTTAAAATAAGGGATTTGAACTAGATGAATCTCTAAGGTCCCTTCCAGTGCCAAAATTAAATCATAAAAGTTCTTAGAGATTGAGTCTAACCATCTCATTTTAGAGGTAAGGAAACTGAGAGACCCCAGAAAAAAAGCTTGCTTTGAAAGGCATGATTAATAAATCTCTAGACAAAATGCAAGATGGGCAGCTAGGTGGCACAGTGAGTAGAGCACCGGCCCTGGAGTCTGGAGGACCTGAGTTCAAATCTGACCTCAGACACTTGACACACTTACTAGCTGTGTGACCTTAGGCAAGTCACTTAACCCTAATTGCCCTGCCTTCCTCCCTCGAAAAATAAAAAAAGTTAAATGCAAGGAATATTCTAACTTACAATTCAAATAAACACAATTAAAATTAAAAGGCACGCCTTACAAGTTTGCTTGTTCTTAATACTTTTCATTTCATTCTACTGCTTTCTGAACTGGTGAAGCAAAAAATTGTGGAGCTGCATTTATTTACCTTATTCCCCCTCTAAGAAGGTGGATGGCCTTGAGCATAGAAGAAATAGGGAAAAGAGGAGGGGAACAAGAGGGAAACTTTTCTTGTTCCTTTTTTTTCTCCTAAAAGATATCAAAAGTATATACAGACAAATAAGTAGCATAAAAGGCAGAGAGATAGTTCTATGATGTGGGAAAAGAATGTGTTTCATTGAGTGAAGGAACAAATTTATGGAAGTTGGATGTTTAGTCTGGGCAGAATTAGAAGGGAATAATGGTAGTTATGATGATGATTATGATGATGACATCAATAATAACTAATATTTGCACAGCCCTTTAGAACTTTCAAAATGCTTTGCATAAATTATCTCATTTCATTCTCACAATACTCCTGTGAGGCAGGTGCTATTATTAACCCCATTTTATGGAGGAGGAAACTGAGGCTCAGAGAGATTAAGTGACTTTCTCATCTTTCTTTTAATTGATCAAGAAAGGTTTCAGGAAGAAGGTGACATTTATTTTTTTTAATTTTTATTTTTAGTTTACAACACTTGGTTCTACATAATTGTGAGTTCCAGATTTTCTTCCCTCCCTTCCCCCCTCCCTCCCCAAGATGGCATGGAATCCGATATATCTTCTACGTATAACTTCTCATTGAACTTATTTACACACTAGTCGAGCTGTGAAGAAGAATTATGACCATCGGAATGAATCATGAGAAAGAAGAAACAGAACCAAAAAACCCCACAAAAACATAAACAAAAGAGAGGAAAAAAGGGGGGGAGGGGGGAAAGACGAGCATGAAGTGTGCCTCAATCTGCATTCAGACTCCATAGTTCTTTCTCTGGATGTAGATAGCATTCTCCATCGTGAGTCCTTTGGAGTTGTCTTTGCACCTTGTGTTGTTGAGAAGAGCAAAGTCTGTCAGGGTTAGTCCTCACAGAATCCATATATCTGAGGTTGTGTATAATGTTCTGGTTCTGCTCCACTCACTCAGCATTATGTCATGTAGCTTTTTCCAGGTTGTTATGAAGTCCGTGTCATCCCCATTTCTTATAGCACAATAGTATTCCATTACCTTCATATACCACAACTTGTTCAGCCATTCCCCAATTGATGGGCATCCCATTCATTTCCAGTTCTTAGCTACTACAAAAAAGAGCTGCTATAAATATTTTTGTACATATGGGTCCTTTTCCCACTTGTGTGATCTCTTTGGGATACAACCCTAGAAGTGGTATTACTGGGTCAAAGGGTATGAACATTTTAATAGCCCTTTGGGCATAGTTCCAATTTGCTCTCCAGAATGGCTGGATCAGTTCACAACTCCACCAGCAATGTAACAATGTTCCAATTTTCCCACATCCTCTCCAGCATTTATCATTTTCCTGTTTTGTCATTTTAGGCAATCTGACAGGAGAGATGTAGTATCTAAGAGTTGTTTTGATTTGCATTTCTCTAATCAGTAGTGATTTTGAGATTTTTTTCATATGCCTATAGATATCTTTAATTTCTTCCTCTGAAAACTGCCTGTTCATATCCTTTGACAATTTCTCAGTGGGGGAATGACTTGTATTCCTATATATTTGGCTCAGTTCCCTGTATATTTTAGAGATGAGGCCTTTATCAGAGACACTGGTTGTAAAGATTTTCTCCCAATTTTCTGCTTTCCTCCTAATCTTTGTTGCACTGGCTTTTTTTATACAAAAACATTTCAATTTAATGTAATCAAAATTATCCATTTTGCATTTTGTAATGGTCTGTATCTCTTGTTGTGTCATGAATTCTTTTCTTTTCCATAAATCCAATAGGTAAACTATTCCTTGCTCTCCCAAATTGCTTATAGTATCAGGCTTTCTTCCTAAATCATGAGTCCATTTTGACTTTATGTTGGTATATGGTGTAAGATATTGTCTATGCTCAGCTTCTGCCCTACCATTTTCCAATTTTCCCAGTAGTTTTTGTGAAATAGTGAATTCTTAGCCCAGAAGCTGGATTCTTTAGGTTTATCAAAGAGTACATTGTTATAGTTGTTGACTTCTCCATCTTGTGTACCTATCCTATTCCGCTGTTCCATGGCTCTGTTTCTTAGCCAGTACCAGGTAGTTTTGATGACTGCTTCTTTATAGTACAGTTTGATATCTGGTATGGCTAGGCCAAAAGATATGAAGAGATAATTTTTTTTGGAGGGGGAAGGCAAGGCAATTGGGGTTAAATGACTTGCCCAAGGTCATACATTTAGTAAGTTTGTCAAGTATCTGAGGCCGGATTTGAACTCAGGTCCTTCTGACTCCAGGGCTGGTGCTCTACTCACTGCACCACCTAACTGCCCCAGAAGGTGACATTTATTTTTAGAATGATTTCAGATGATTAGAATAAGAATGACAGGTTGTTCCCAGAATTAAAAATATCTTCAGACTTCATTGAATTTAACTCCCTACCTAATATTGGAATTCCCCCTAAATTTTATCCCTAAAGTAGTCATTCAACATTTTCTTAAAAATCTCCCCTGATGGGTAACTTGCTGCTTTTTGAGGAAGTTCATTCCATTAGGGGAAAAAAAACTAAAATTGTTACGAAGTTGTTTTTTTTTCTAAGAATATATACTAGACCAAAATCTGTCTCCTTGCAATAATCTTGATATGATGCAACCATAAGTTTAATTATCCAATGCTGACCAGTGCTTGGTATACAATAAGTGCTTAATAAATGTTTTTACATTTATTTTCAAATCCAGTCAAGTCAACAAACTCCTTTTCCATCCCATGTCTAGCCTCTCCTATAGCATCTCAATGACATCCATTGTTGGCATCATTACCAAGAGTGACACTCTCCAGGAGCTCAGTGTGACTTTACATTCCATCTTCGCCACACGGAAGATTCAGGAAAAGTGAATATCCACATACAGTATTAGTCAACTTGGTGAAAAGCATTAGGACCATCAAGACCCCTAAGACTCTAACAGTAAACAAAAAGTTTGTAGGCTACACGAGATTGCCATAGGAGTCCAGGACACACATGAAAAGGTTAAGAACCCCTGAACCAAAAGAACAGAGTGATGTGGAAGAGCCTTGGAATTGAGTGGGGAAGCTTGGCTTGTTATTCTAGGCCAACAGAGATTCAAGTCTTTTGAACTACTTCCAATTCCCTGAGGGAATCAGGGACACTCTTTATAACTGCTGGCCCCACCTATGCCACTTCAGGTTTGATAACTCCTTCTCCTTCCTGATCTGATGCCAAGGAAATTTTTTTATTGGTTTCCCCCTGAGGCTTTTCTGTAGGTGAGAATGATAGATTGGGACCTGGAGCCATGACATGCCATGGCAGATTTCCTTTCTTGGAGATGCATGTATACTTACTACAATTTTTTTTATCTCCATAGAGATAATCAACCCAGATGTGCTCATGACTCCCCAATCACCTCTCCATCTCTGCTCCATCTACCTTCTTCTCACACTGGCAATGCCATCAGCTTTATTGCATCCGTCTCTGGTTGGTGAGTTCCTCTCAGGACATCCATTTAAGGAAGCATGTATGCTTCCTGGGCAGGAGCTCTTCAGTCCTGGACAAGTCAAGGTTTGAAGACTTGCTCATAGTCAAGCAAAGCAAATTCCACAGTTGGGTCCTAGAATTGAAAGATTTCCCCCACCCCCACCAAACTCTGTCCTTCCCATGCTATCTAGCACAGCTCTGATCCAAAACTCTACTTACGTACCCTACCGCCATCTAACACTCCCAAAGATGGCTTGCTCTAAACTCTCCGTTCATGGACAGAGCTGAGCTGACAAAGACATCCTAAGGCCAACAACCAGGAAACTTTGTGACATGAGTGGAGGTAAGCAATACTGTCTGTGTCAAATGAGAGATGATTATTTGTCTTTTATGTTAATAAACAGTTATTGAATTAGGATTAAGTTGTTTTCCTCTTTTTTACTTCCTCATTCAGAAATCAGCCCCTGTAGATTATTCAGGCAGCCTTTGAAGTGAAAAGCTGATAATGAAAGGGAAAACTCAGATGTGTTCAAAGGATAAAGAAATTTTAGTTTAGGTGAAATTATGGATTCTGGCCCATTGTGTTTTACTGAGACAGATCTGGGGAAAAGTAGGTGCTCCTAGGGTGCTCCTTAGATCAAGGGTGAGGAACCTGCAGTCTCCAGGCTACATGTGGCCTTCTAGGTCCTTGGGTGTGGCCTTTTGAATGAGTCCAAGTTTTACAGAATAAATTCTTTTATTAAGGAGGTTTGCTCTGTGAAGCTTGGATTCGGTCAAAGGGTCACACTTGAGGACCTAGAGGGCCACATGTGGCCTTCAGGCCACAGATTCCCCATCCCTGGTCTAGGTGGGGCAAAGTGGGTATGGATAAGTCTCTTTGACCAAGACTGAGTGATCAGTCACGTTGCCCAGATCTTCATTAGAATAAGCCCACCTCTCATTATAAAATTCATTCTCTCTTTACTTGTTAACCAATCAGAGTTGATTGCCACTCTCAGGAAAACCCACTCTTCCAAGGGCATGTAAGCATTGAATGGTTTCCATGAAGGGTCTTTGCCATTCAAGAGTGCCACTGACCCCTTTTATTAATTATTGCTAGCATGATTAATGCAATGATTAATTACCCCGAAACTATATCTCTCGAATTTTTTATATATCACACAAAGAAGGGCGAAAGTCACAAGCAGGACAACGGAAAAGGCGGGGGGAGAAAAACAGGAAGATTAAAAAGAAAAAAAAAGCAACCACTGTCCCTGACTCACCTCTATGTTCTAACCACTTTCCTTTTTCAGGACACTACACAAGGCTCCTGTCAATTTCCTTCCCACTCAATGATAGACTGGATCCAGGTTTACATTTAGATAACATCTCTTTAACAGAACATCCTCCATCTTCCTGCCACTATCCCATGCATAAAGCAGGCCCTGGCACCACCTCACTAGAGTAAAGAATACTTTTAAAGCTCAAAGTATTACAAGAGTTTGCTTCTTTTCCAAAGAAAACATTAAGATGTAAGATTATCAACAGAGTAGAAGAAGGAGTGATTTGGAGAAGGGCAATCCACCCACAATTTTGTACACAATACAATGAAGGGTGAGTTGGCCAGCTGGATAAAGATAAGACAGATTATGTGTACCCGGCAGGGCATCCCACACATTACAACTCAGAGAAAAATTGGCATCCCAGAAAAACCTCAGGAACAGTAAGGCCTGGAGATGCTGTGCTCAATGGAATGCATTTCATGGTGTGTGGAAACATACATCTTGCAAAAACTAAATTTCTTTCATCACATATTCCTTGTTTGGATAGGTGGCCTGGAGATGAGGCCTATACTTAACTACTTAGGATCTTCCACATTCACTCTAGGAATTTCCTTTGGCTGTCTCCCATGCTCTCCCTCCCCATCTCACCTACTGGCCTTCCTATAAGTTCCAGGTAAAATCTCATCTTCTACAGGAAGCCTTTTCCAACCCTCCTTCATTTTAGTGCCTTTGGTCTCTTAATTGTTTGTCTTATATTCTTTACACGGCTTCTTTGATTATTGTTTCTCCATTAGATTTTGAACTCCTTGAGGGGAGGAGCTGTCTTTTGCCTCTTTTTTTATTCCCAGCTCATATATTAATAGTAAATTATTGAATTACATTAAACTGAAGGACATTGTTGATGGGTAAGACTGCTCAAATCCCAGGGTACATGCTTTTTGATGACCCCGCCCAACTAGAGAACCTGATGAAGAATTTAAGCTAAAGTGAGTTCAGCCCATTGTGCTCCACTCAGGCAGGCTAGATTGGCCAAGGCTGGGGGCGGTCTAGCTTGAGATAGTGTCTCTTTGTACATGAGCTACATTCCCCAGCCTCCCATTAGATTAGTTAACCAATCAGAATCAATTGCCACCCTCAGGAACACCCACTCTTCAAAAGCATTGAGTGGGTTCCATGAGGGGTCTTTGGCATTCAAGAGTGCCACTGACCCCTTTTGTTAATTATCTACTAGCATGATTAATGAAATAATTAATTACCCAGAAACTATGCCTGTCGAACTTTTTATATATCACATAGTGCTTAGCACGGTGCCTGGCATACAGTAGGCACCTAGCAAATGTTTATTGACTGACTGACTGACTCCGTTGGCTCTGGAGAAAAATGGCTGTACGGATAGGCATACTGGCTGGATCTGTGCTTTCATTAGTATGAGGATCTGTCCTCATACCTCATGAGGAACGCGTGAGGAAACTCCCTCTACTCATACGCATAAGCAACTTCTCCATAACTTATAATCACAGAAAACTGCCTGAAATATAGACAGGCAACATGTAACTTCTAATTTGCTCAGAGTATCAGAGACAGGACTTGAATCCAGCCTCTTCTGGATTCAATGATAGATCTCTGTCCATTACACTATCTTGTCTCTCTGGTTCTACAGACAAAATAAACATGTGCTTTATGTACCAGAGATTGATAATTTTTTCATAGATTTAGTGCTAGAGGAGAGCTCAGAAGCCATTTGGTCCAGGGCTTCTTAAACCTTTTCCACTTGTGACCCCTTTTCGTCTTTTAGACATTCATTGTTGTGTGGCCTGAGGGCATATGCAGTGCAAAGAACCAAGGCTGAGGTGAAGTTGTGCAATGCGATGTGGGCAGGCACTTCCAGAAATATGCATTTGATTTTTAATTAATTTTTGAGTTTAAAAATCTTTTACTGGTGCCAAATTTTTCACAACCACAGACCTACAGTTTAAGAGGTGCTGAATTGTCTACCCCCTCATTCTGTAGATGAGGGAAATGCAATGTAATCAATTTGCCAAAAGTCACACAGGTAGCAGCAAAGCTAGTAGTTGAAACCAGGGCCTCTGACTCCAAATCCAGAGCTTTTTCCACTGCTGTTCTAGGCAAACATATCATTCCAGAGTTTTAGAGGAAAAAAATGTTTTCGGGGCTCTCTCCAAAAATTGAAGTTTCTAAGGATACATAAGATTTAGATACCCATCTCAAAGTGTGGGCAATTTTGTTCTAAAGCAATGGGTCAAACTCAAATAGAAACTAGGAAACTATACCTAAAGATTCCTACAGTCTGTCTATTGACATGGAAAAAGTAATAACATTATCTATGTTTTATTGTATTTTTATTTATTTTGTTAAATAGTTCCCACTTGCATTTTAATTTGATTCAGGCCACACTCAGAAGTGTTGTGGGCCACATACAAGTGGGGCTACATTTTTGACACTCCAGCACCATGACATCATGCCTCAAATGAATTAGCCTCTCCAAAAGAGGTTGTTGGATTGGACCAGATTAGATTGGAATGTCAGGATCATACCTAAATACCTTTTCATGTGTTGATATTAAGATCCCCACCCATAAACTACCTGGCCTAGGAGCCAGTGGATATTTGGTTTTTGCAAAAAGGAGATGCTACTCAGGGCCCAATTGCCTGTGGGAGTAAATCCTGCACTTAGGAAGAAACAAGGTGTCTCCTTTCCAGCCACTAGAAAATCATTTTTGTCAAGAGAAATGCCAAAAGAGGATTTAAGGCTGAAAAGACCTTAAAGAGTACTTAGTACAGGGGTGGGAAACCTGTGGCCTCAAGGCCACATGTGGCCCTTAGGTCCTCAAGAGCAGCCCATTGACTGAACCCTAACATACAAAGGGCTGCACTCAAGGACCTAGAGGGCCAGATGTGGCCTTGAGGCTGCAGGTTCCCCAGTCCTGAGTCCTAGTCCAATGCTTTTATCTTAGGGATCTGGAAACCAAGCCCAGAAAAATCAAATGACTTCCCAAGGTTATACAAGTAGTATGTGGTGGAATTAGAATTCAAACCTAGTCCTTTGATTCTGACCTATTTCTAATCTTTTTTTATGTTTGTTTTCTAAATTTGAATTTTTAAATGTTACAAACTTAAGCTTCAAAAAATAAACGTATCACAATATGTTAAAAAAAAAACCAAGGAAAAGGCTTGTCTGAACATTTTATTATATTCAGTTTGGGGTTTTTTTGGGGGGAGGCAATTAGGGCTAAGGACTTGGCCAGGGTCACACAGCTAATACGTGTCTGAGGCTATATTCGAATTCAGGTCCTCCTGATGCCAGGGCTGCTACTCTATCCACTGCACCTAGCTGCCCCTCTATTCAGTTGTATTGTTTTCGTTTTTGTTTTTGTTTTTAAGAAATACATATTTAATTTAATAAGGTAGTAATAAAAATGCCTTGCATCTCTTGTATTTAATTTGTTTGTTTTTTTCTGTGCATTTAAAAGAATGTTTTCTTGATATTCTTTGGGAAGGGGGGGCATATATGTCACTATCCACTAATCTCACCTACCCCTTAATTGAGATTTAACAGATATAGCATCTAGGTGGTGCAATGGATAGGGTGTATCTAGACTTTGAGTCAGGAAGACCTGAGTTCAAATTTGACCTCAGACAGGCAAGTCACAACCCCATTTGCCTCAGTTTCCTCATCTGTAAGATGATCTGGAGAAGGAAATGGCAAACCATTCCATACCTTTGCCAAGAAAACTCCAAATGGGGTCATGAAGATCTGGACATGACTGAAACATGACGGAACAAGTAGTGCACAAAGGAGTGAGAAGCTTCACCCTTAAATTTTTGATCCACAGACCAACATGGCCATCATAGAGGCAGGCTTCTGAATTGATATTTGTTGAATATCCTTCCCCTAGTATGGCTAAGTGTACCTCATTCTGTTAACTTTTAGAGGTTCTAAGAAGGTGTCGTTTCATTTTCATCTCAAATTTGAACTACCAGACGCACCTGAGTCTGACCTGGCCTACAATATGTGCTTATTCGTGTACAGGTTTCTTCTACTACAAACCCACCTTTTTTATGCCACTCTCTTGGTGGAAGAGGCTTAGATGCTACAGATTATGGAATGCTATCATCTCAAAAGAACCACAATTTTGAGTGAGCAAGTGGGCAACGTAGAAACCCATAATGAGATTAAGGCTGTGATGACTTGGGTAAAAAAAGTAGTAGTAGGAGGAGTGTCCTGTTAAATATTTAACAATTAACTCTCCAAGGAAAGAAAATTATGCATGACACATTTTTAGATTAATCTACATTATTAACATTTTCTCTATTACTTCCTTAAGTCTAAACAATCAATAAAATAATAAATCAAGCCCTGATTTGTAGTGTTTGCCAATTTTCTAGGTGTAGATGTTCACGGTGAAAATTTAACAATTGGCTCTCCCAAGCCAGTATGAGCTGATTCCAGCACAACCCTGCATGAAAGTTATCATGTGCAATATATGTGTGAGTGGAGAAGGAATACAGCCAGTCATGTAGTGAGAGATAAGAGAGAGGCAAAGTCAGGGTAGTAGGATAGATTGATGACTCACAAGTTTCATTGGTATCCATAAAGCTAGTCTGTTCAGTTGTTTTTCAGTCAGGCACAGCCCTTTGGGGTTTTCTTGACACACATAGAGGAGCAGTTTGCCATTTCCTTCTCCAGCTCATTTTACAGAATGAGGAAACTGAGGCAAACAAGGTGAAGTGAGTTCCCCAGGGTCACACAGCTAGTAAGCTTCTGAGACCAGACTCGAAGTCATGAAGATGAGTCCTCCTGATTCCAGGCCCAGCGCTCTATCCACTGCACCCCCAAGCTACCCAGGAGTGGGCTTCCTTCCAAGATGCCTGCCTGAATTCAAGGCAGACTACTCATCTCCCAATTACCTATTCCAGCAAAATCCTAAAATTTGAACCAGAACAAAATTATGCGTAAGAAATCCTATAATAAAATGCAGTTAGTGACTTCTTCCACCCCAGAACTGCACAAAATCACCCAGAAACCAACAGGCAATAAGAAAGATGGGTCCTCCAGCAAAGTAAAGTGCCAGAACGACCAGCAACAAGACACATATAGCCTGTAAGTCTCTGTGTCAGTACAATCAGAGCCAAGATCTAAACTTTCTAGAGCTAAAGTAAAATACTTCAAGCATCCAGATAGACGCAGTTCGTGGACAACAGTTCTACAGCTGGGATCACATCAGATTTGGTGGCTTTTACTATAAATGAGAAATCTTAGAATACAATATCCTCAAAGACAAAAGAGATAGACTTACGACCAAGAATACCTTACTGAGTAAAAGCCCACAGGGTGAGGAAATGGACCTTTCAAGGAATAGAGGACTTTCAAACATTTCCAACGAAAAGATTAGAGAAGAGTAAGAACTTTGAAAGAAGAACACAAGAGTCCACAGAAACCCAGAAAGATAAAATTTTTCTCTTAATCAGGATACGTAAGATTAAGAGTATACCAACATCGAGAAAGGGGTAGAGGAAATGGGTATCAGGCGATCCTCATTTTTATTCAAAACAGAAAAAAGCAGGGTTGAACACAGTTTGGTGTTGAAATATATCAAACTCAACAGGGGAGCAAGGTGGGGTGGTATTCAGAAGAGTTTAACTTTGGGAAAGGAATGGTCACAAGCAAAATAAACTTCCCAATCTAAGATGAGAAGGGAAGAAGAGAAAAACAGAGAACTAGACTAGAAGGGAGTGCTTTAGTTTGCCTGTCAGATAATTGGGGAATGGCCAAAAAAATTGTGGTATATGGATGTAACGAAATACTATTAGGCTATAAAAATTTGAAAAGAGATGGTTTCAGAGAATCCTGGGTAGTATGAGATGATACAGAATAAAGTGAGTAATTTTCACAAGAACAGCAACATTGTAAAAATCACAACAGAAACTCTGAATGACTTAAGAACTCTGATCAACACAGGGACGAAATACATCTCCAGAAGGATCTGTCATGAAACATTTTACTCACCTTCAAACAGATAGGATGGACACAAGATTCAGAGAAATACATTTTTGAACAAGGCACTATGTAGATTCATTTTGCATGACTTTGTTTATTTGTTCCAAAGTTGTGATGTTTTTTTTCTTTCTTTCTCTTTGACGGTAGGAGTTGAGAAGGTTAGCAATAGTGGTGACTCCCTAGTGCCCCCACCCCCAAAAGAGGCCATTGTAACATTGTTTTAAATACCCTGAAAAAATAGAAGGAATAAAGGAAACCCAGACAAGCAGAGCAATTTTGAAAGTAACATGTAGAATTTCTTATGTACTTTTTTTTAAAGCGCATGACATGAAATGGAGAGATAGTTTCATGTTTTGTTGTATATACAGAAATGTTCCCCTTTTTTGGTGTTTAAGTTCAGATTTTTTAAGAAAGGAAAAAAATGAAGTTCAGGACTCATGGTAATTGCATCATCCTATCATTCCCTAAAGAATAGCTCTGAGGAGCAGAGAAAAGTTGTCAAAAATCAAAAAATTTTGTTATCATAACCTTTTTCTTACTTTTGAAGAAAAAGACATTAAATGATTCACATTGGGCTGTCTTCTTTCCTCCCCACCTAAGTCATTTATTGACTGTACATAGCATCCTTTTGTGTAGAGAATTGTCCAACTGCCCCAATCAGTAACTAAAGCATGGACTTCGTTTCTCTAGCAGTGATGACTACATGCCCATTTGTACCAGGAGTGGCCAGTGTAAAGGGCGCTGGCTATCTATAGCTACCGAAAGGAATAAAACTAAGTAACCCATATGGTGTGTTGGTAACCAAAAATGGGCTCCTTAGCACTTAGTCAACAAGTGCCCTTGACTAGTTTGGCTTTTTCCCTGAACTCACTGAATGCTGTTTGTACGTTGGATTGGAGTAAGCTTGTCGGCCCCTTCACCTTGCTTCCCTTGCTTAAGCAGATTGAAAGAACCTGTGCTTTCCCCGGCGTACCTTACACCCCCCGCAGAAGCTGGATGGTTAAAAACAGCTTCCGTTGGAGCCAGAGGCTGCTACAGCCACAGCTACAGCTACAGCCACAGCCAAAGCTGAAGCAGGAGCTGCCAGTAGCAGAGCTGACCTATGGGAGGAAGCTGAACAAGGACTTGAGGCCAGTGGGTAATCTTTTTACCATAGAGGGGGAAGCATGATTTTGCTTTACACCATCATGCTTCTCTGTAGCCTCCTGGTTACTCTTGTGCGGCGTGCTTATTGGGCCTGGAAGCTTTTGATCAATATATCAAAATGGGAATGCTGGTTCATGGGTTGGTTACTGTGGAGCCTAAATATATGCTTTGATTCTTCTGCCTCCTACTGTGAGAGTTTCTTATATCCAGCGGTTCCGAACCTTTCAGACATATATATGATCCTCTTTGAAATGATAAACTCTGCCCTCCTAATACATATGGGGATCAAAATAACATATCTCACTTAAACTCCTTGAATTCGCAGCTTCACTAGTTTAGTTCACTAAACTCCTTCACTAGGGTGAGGAGCAGTAGAAAGACTAGATTTGGAGTCAGAACACCTTGGTTCAAATCTCTACTGTGATTTGAATCCAAGTAGTAATGCTGTTTACTGTTAAAGTGACCTTAAGGAATGGATCTCGCCTCTCTAGTCCTTCATTTCTTCATCTGAAAAAGAGAGGGATTAGACTAGATGATGTTTTAGGACACTTCCACCCTATGAGCTTATGATCTACGAATAGATTGTACTTTCTGGTCACTTTGGGACCATTTACTATGATACGACTTACTAACTATGAAATTACAATCCATGACCTCTCTTCCATGGAAAAGCTCCATTGTGAGGCAAAGACTTCCCCATCATTCTACATATTGTTTGTTTGTTGTTGTCCATCCTTGGTTCTCGAGGAAGACCAATGACATCAGGAGGGTGATGTCTTGACTTGCAAGTGAGGCAGATCTATGCAAAGTCATCAGCCTCACTCTTTCATCCAGAGCCATCAGAATCCTGACATAGATCAGGAGGACTGGTGATAGCCCCCTCCACATGTACCAGCAGAGCTTAGATGACCACTATCCAGGAATACTAGGTGTGCTGGTAAGCAAAATGGGCTCTTAGCACTTAGTTGGCTTTTGTTTCCTTTGAGTAATTAAGTGTATTTCATTGAGCCTTACTAGGTACTAAGCTCCAGGCCCAAACCCCTATTAGGTGTAAAATCTATGTGGGTATGGATTGGTAACTAAGGTGGCGCCCAAGGTGCTGCTAACCAAGGGGAGGTGCTAACTCCAGAGCCATGCCCATCTTGAGTCTTACTAGGTGCTAAGCCCCAGGCCCAAACCCCTATGAGGTGCTAAGCCTACGTGGGTGTGAAGCAACCTGGGTACCAAGGGGTGGTGCTAACTCAAAAGCCAATCATAGCAGCCTAAGTTCTGGTCATTCAGATGATGTTTGATGATGTCTGAAGTCCTATAAGAAGGGAAGACAGAGCCATTTGTGCAGGGCTCTCACTCGTGGTGGTGCTGAGGCGGAGACTCCGGGCAGCTGAAGCTAGGAGCCCTCTAGCTTGTAACCCAGATGCTAAGACTTTGTTAAACTCTGGTAACTATGTATTGGGATTTGAATCAGACAAGGTCTGTCTGTCGATGTTTGCACTTTGTATTCTGCTCCAAAGTTCAGGGTGCTGGCTTTTTCCCCTGAACTAAGTGAATTATATTTGTATGCTGAATTAAAGTAAGCTTGTCAACCCCTTAACCTTGCTTTCCTTAGTTAAGCAGATCAAAAGAACCTGTGCTTTTGCAGCATGCTGGTAGCATTCTTGTTGTTGGGCTTATGTTGGCCTTTCACCCCCACAACAGCTGCTAGCCGGATTGTTGAAACACTAGGGAAGAGGGTTTTTTGTTTTGTTTTTGACAGAGCAAGAAGTTCGATTAGATGGCCTCTTCCAGCTCTGAAATTCTGTGATACTGGACCCAGGACCCGAGCATCATGAATTTCAACCTACTGCCCCTACCTCTGAGCCCAGACCTGCCTTCTCAACTTCTACTTAATCTTGATGAATAAAGGTGGAAAGTTAATGGATAATAATCTTTTTTTCTGCCTGAGGTAAAGCAGAGGTCTTCTCAATATCTAAGGAAATGCAATCTTCTACTCCAAATAGGCATATCTATTTGGAATAGAAAATATAACTTTTCCTAGATTTTGAGAATAGGCTTCTTAACATAGTAGAAGAAACACTGGACCAAAAATTAAGAGATGAGCTCTAATTCTGGTGATCCCGACTAGCTAAGTAATATGTTGTTATTGCTGTTCAGTCGTGTCTGACTCTTCATGACCCTCTTCGGGGATGTTCTTGGCAAAGATACTGAAGTGGTTTGCCATTTCCTTCTTCAGCTCCCCCTACAGATGAGGAAACTGAGGCAAGCAAGGTTAAGTGACTTGCCCGGGGTCACATGGTTAGTAAGCTGGACTCAGGTCCAGCACTATTCACTAGCTGCCCTTAAGTAACATAAGTTTGGACAAATCATAGATTCATCTGGAAGGGACCTTAGAAGTCATTTAGTTCACCCCTCTCCTTTCACAGATGACAAAAATGAGGTTCAGAGAGGTTAAGTTCACTTGCTCAGGGTCATTCAGAAAACAAGAAACAGAGCCCGTGTTTCTATCACCTCACTCATTTTATCTCTTTGGGCCTCAGTTTCTTTATCTCTAAAATGAAGGATTTGGACCGGATAGCCCCTAAATTCCCTTCCAGCACCCACCTCCATGAAGAGGGTCTGTTGTGAGGAGGGTTGGCTGCTGGAAAGCAGCATTTTAAATGCTTGAATGCTGAGGAATGCAAGAAGGATGGAGAAGTCATTAATTAGGTTATCACCACTTTCTCAAACATCCCAACTAACTTGCTGATTTTAATGCGCATTTATTTGTCCGGTGGGGCTCGCTCCCATTAGACTCCATTAAGTGACTAACGCACAACAACAGATTTTGCCCTGTGGTTTAGCTGCTGGCTGCGGTTGACTGATACCCAAGCTTTTGACTCCCTGCTGCGTATCTAAACTGTACAAGCTGCAGTGAATGCATTTAATCTACATAAAAAGAACACAAACTGCACGTTAGCCTTTTGGAGTCTAGTAATCAGTTTTTCAGTTTACTGTACGTCAGACTGGTCAAGGCAAGTATGGAAGGATGCAGCGAGGGCTACAGGAGCAGTTGTAGAGAGAGACGCAATCAGGGATGCAGGGAAGGATGTTGGGATGGAAGAGGACTTGGTGGACTGGTTTTTTCTGAGTCAGGTGAAAAAGAATTGTTTGCATTTTAATTGCATTTGATCTTCTAGTTTGATGACCCCTGTAATTTATATATTGTTCATATTTAGTGCTTGCTGGGCTCCTGCTGCGCAGCTGATAACGTAATTTACTGCCACCCGGCACCCGAACCCATGGGGGGATGGGGCAAGGGGTTGCGAGGAGGAGAGCTGACGGCTACGAGCTTTTTTTTTCTCCTGCTGCTTATAAAATTCTCTCTCCTCCTTCCCGCTAGAGCTGATGCCAATCACTATCTTCGTGTGCAGGTGGGACTGAAAAGACCAATAAATGAAGCCCAGCTTCCCCTTTTGTTTACATTTAAAGATTGTCATTTGGTTTCCCGCTGCAGATGCTATTAGCAGACGCCTGTGCTGTTTGTGAAGGGGGTGACGGTGGAGGAGGGGTTCAGCGCCATCCCAGGTCTCTTCAGTTAATTGGCTTAGAGCAAATCAGTCATAAGAACATTGCACGTAGGAGTTTCCCCCACCCAGGCCCCCCCCCCCCCCCCCCCCCCCCCCCGCCATCCTCCCATCCTTCGGCCCTTATCCCTTATCCTCCTTCCCTCATAGTGCGTCCACCCCCCACCCCCACCCCCCATCCTCCCATCCTTCGGCTCTTATCCCTTTCCCTCCTTCCCTCATAGTCCACCCCACCCCACCCCCCATCACCACCATCACCTGACTTCGCATGTAAAAAGAAGAGGTAGCAAGTTGATAATAAAGGTGAGAAAAGTGGAATTAGGACCTTTTGTGTGAGTCAGCTTGCCCATTATTTAGGGCAGCAGCCTGGCTCTTTTGGTGATTTTTCAAGCATCCTATGAACTTAAGGCAAATCTTTGAGAGAACAAATTTCTTTCATTGTTATTATTTTCTTTTTCTTCAGGAGTACATTCAACTACCAGGCCCAGTCTGCTCAAATAGGACAGACAATGGTGGTTGAAACTTGCGGAGCGGGGAACTGCCACAGGGCACTGCTTTCTTCCTACTGAAGGTTTTGCTTTAGTGGACAGTCAAAGGAACAGAGTTGGAAGGGAGCTTGGAGGTGAACTGGTCCAAACTTTTAATTTTTCACAAGGACACCCAGAACAATGGAGGGTAAGTTACCAGCCCAAGATCACACAGCGTCACAGGCAGGATTTGAAGTAAGGTTTCCCAGTGTCTGAGCGCGGCTAGGTGGACACAGCACTGGGCTCAGAATAACAAAACATCTTGAGTTCAAAACACTAGCTGTGTGACCCTGGGCAAGTCACTTAACCCTGTTTGCCTCAGTTTCCTCATCTGTAAAATGAGCTGGAGGAGAAAATGGCAAAACTACTCCAGTATCTACGTATCTATGTCAAGAAAACCCCAAATGGGGTCATGAAGAGCTGGATACAACTGAAATGACCAAAAAAAACCTCTTTTCACAGCATCTCACACACACACACACACACACACACACACATACACTTTGGTGGGGAGCAGAGGGGAGCAGACAATCAGAAGCCCTAAAGGACTTTTTGTTTTTTATCACAATCTTCAAGAACCTTTCTAAAACTGAGCCCAGAATCTCACTCATACCCTCCATTCCACTACTTCTTTCCCCCAGCACTGGCGAGTTCCAGCATTCCATCTCTAACCCATGATTATAGGGTACCACTTATATGTGTATCTTTCTAGGCCTGCGTACCCATTGTGCCACCATAGGTCAGAGGTTCTTAACTTTTTTTTGTATATGGAGTGAAAGCCCTTCACAAAATAATATGTTTCACACATAAAATACAACCCATAGGATCATAAAAAATACACTGAAATGCAATTATCAAAATACTTTTTTCTTAAATAAGTTCATGTACCCCAGATTAAGAACCTTTGCTCTAGGAAGTAAAATCAACTTTGAAGATGATGAGCCCAAAACAATTTGAATGAGTACAGATAGCTTTCTCCTTTGGCATGGCACTCTATTTAAATAACATGATGCATCCTCATCGTGTATGTTGGGTGAAGGAGTATGAGACAGCCTTGAATACAGAGTACAGAACCTGAGTTCAGATTTTGCCCACTTATATTACTTTGTTTTTGTTCTTCAATCATTTCAGTCATGCCCAACTCTTTGTGACCCCCTTTGGGGTTTTCTTGACAGAGATACTGGAGTGGTCTGCCATTTCCTTCTCCAGCTCATTTTATAAAATGAGGAAACTGAGACAGAGTTAAGTGACTTGCCAGGAGGTCACATAGCTAGGAAGTGCCTGAGGCCATGTTTGAACTCAGGAACTCCAGGCCTGGTACTCTATCCATTTCAACACCTAGCTACTCCTGTATGATCCTAGGATGAAGTTACTCTGTTGAAATATGCTTTAAAACAAATTCCATTGTGTAGTTGGCTATATTTTGTAATATACATTGAGCCATATAGCTCAATATAGCAGCATGGCGTAATGGATAAAGACCCAGGCTTGGGGTTAGAAAGATGGGCTCAAATTCTCCCTCTGACATATACTAGCAGAATGATCATGAACAAGTCATTTAATCTCTCAGTGGTTCAGGCAACACTCTAAGACTGTGAAATCCACATTACTAAAGGAACTTTCCTTACCAAAGGTTCCCCGACTTAATGGAATGAGAGTTCTGGATGCCCCAAAATTTGATCAATACATTAATAGTTAAGAACCAATTTTTCTTGAATTCTCAATCTTACATGGTTATGTGTATATATATATATATATATATATATATATATATATGTGTGTGTGTGTGTGTGTGTGTGTATATGTAATATGTATGATATATATAATATATAAGATAAAGTTACTATATGACTTGTATATTACTTCATAAAACCTGTCAAGTTGATATTCCTAAAATACAGGTCTGATCATTTCATATCCCTGCTCAAGAAGCTTCAAGAACTCTCTATCACCTCTAACCTAAAATAACTCCACTGTTTGGCATTGAAATCTGGTTCCAGCCTCACTTTCCAGGCTGATTACATGTTACTTCCCCTCACTTCACATGCTAGCACCATAGGTGTACTTATGGTTCTATCTATTACTTCCCTGCCTTGGCACAAGTTGGTTCCCAGGCCTGGAATACTCTCTCAGCTCTCATCTGCCTCTTGGAATGCCTAAGACCTTCAAGACTCAGTCTGTGTCACTTCCTACAACAGACCTTTCTTCATTCCCTAGATGGTTAGTACTGACATCACCAAGCATTTCAAAAACTTTAAAATGCCATGTAAATGGGAGGGCAGAGCCAAGATGGCAACTGGAAAGCAGGGACTTGCCTAGGGCTCTACCCCAGGACCCTCCAAACACCGATAAAAAATGGCTATGAACAAATTCTAGAACTGCAGAACCCACAAAATAGCAGAGGGAAGCAGGGCTCCAGCCCAGGACATCCTGGATGGTTCCTGGGTAAGGTCTATCACACAGGGAGCTGGGAGTGGAGCAAAGCAGAGCCCATTGTGGGCCACACCAGGACCAACCAGACCAAGAGCTGGGTGGAACAGGCCCTAGCACCCTGAATCAGTGAGCTGTGGCAGTTACCAGACTTCTCAACCCACAAACACCAAAGAAAACAGAGAAGGTTAGTGGGAAAAGCTGCGGGGGACAGAATGAAAGGAGTTCGTGGTTTAGCCACCACCCCAGGGGAAGCAGAGGTGGTACAGCTACACAACTACAGTTGCTGTTGCTTCCAGCCTCAGGCCCACCTGGAGGGAGGGATTAAGTGGCAGATTAGAGCGGAAGTGCAGAGCCTGCTTAAGATCTGAGTCCAGTCCGGTTGGCGGTTCTTGGGGGAGGAGGAGCACTGGTGTGGCAGAGCTTGCTGTGTAGAAATAGCTCTGAAAACAACAGCACAGCACTTCAAGCTTGGGACAAAGTACTCTCTAGTCTACAAGCAGTCATAGCCCCAACAAAAAAATTCAAGGGTCAAGTAGTTGGATGGGAACATGGCCAGGCAGTGAAAATGGACTCAAATTCAGACTCAGACTTTGGAATCTTTCTTTGGTAACAAAGAAGACCAAAACATACAGCCAGAAGAAGTCAACAAAGTCAAAGAGACTATATCAAAAGCCTCCAAGAAAAACATGAACTGATCTCAGGCCATGGAAGAGCTAAAAAAGGATTTGGAAAACAAGTTACAGAAGTAGAGGAAAAACTGGGAAGAGAACGAGAGTGATGTGAGAAAACCATGAAAAACAAGTCAATGACTTGCTAAAGGAGACCCAAAAAAATACTGAAGAAAACAACACCTTAAAAAATAGACTAACTCAAATAACAAAAGAGCACCAAAAAGCCAATGAGGAGAAGAATGCCTTGAAAGGCAGAATTAGCCAAATGAAAAAGGAGGTCCAAAAGACCACTGAAGAAAATACTACCTTCAAAATTAGATTGGAGCAAGTGGAAGCCAGTGACTTTAGGAGAAATCAAGATATTATAAAATAGAACCAAAGGAATGAAAAAATGGAAAGCAATGTGAAATACCTCATTGGAAAAACCACTGACCTGGAAAACAGATCCAGGAGTAATAATTTAAAAATTATTGGACTACCTGAAAGCCATGATCAAAAAAAGAACCTAGATATCATCTTTCAAGAAATGATCAAGGAGAACTGCCCTGATATTCTAGAGTCAGAGGGTAAAATAGAAATTGAAAGAATCCACCCACCAATCACCTCCTCAAATAGATCCCAAAAAGAAAACTCCTAGAAATAGTGTCACCAAATTCCAGAGCTCCCAGATCAAGGAGAAAATACTACAAGCAGCCAGAAAGAAACAATTTGAGTATTGTGGAAACACAATCAGCATAATACAAGATCTAGCAGCTTCTACACTAAGGGACCTGGAATATGATATTCTGGAGGTCAATGGAGCTAAGATTAAAACCAAGAATCACCTACCCAACAAAACTATCATCCTCCAAGGCAAAATAGGGATTTTCAATAAAATAGAGGACTTTCAAGCTTTCTCAGTGAAAAGACCAGAGCTGAATAAAAAATTTGACTTTCAAACACAAGAATCAAAAGAAGCATGAAAAGGTAAACAAGAAAGAGAAATCAGAAGGGACTTACTAAAGTTGAACTGTTTTATTTACATTCCCACAAAGAAAGATGATGTGTATACTTCACGAGATCTCAGTATTATGGTAGCTGAAGGGAATATACATACATACATACATACATACATACATACATACATACATATATACATATAGACAGAGGGCACAGGGTGAGTTGAATATGAAGGGATGCTATCTAAAAAATAAAATCAAATTAAGGGATGAGAGAGAAATATATTGAGAGAGGGAGAAAAGAAGAGATAGAATAGGGCAAATTATCTCGCATAAAAGTGGCAAGAAAAAGCAGTTCTGTTTGGAGGGAAGAAGGGGCAGATGAGGGGGAATGAATGAATCTTGCTCTCATTGGATTTGACCTGAGGAGAGAATAACATACACACTCAATTGGGTATCTTACCCCACAGGAAAGAAGGAGGAAGGAGATAAAAAAGGGTGGATGACAGAAGAGAGTGCAGATAGGGGGAGGAGGTAATTAAAAGCAAACACTTTTAAAAAGGGACAGGGTCAAGGAAGAAAATTGGATAAAGGGGGATAGGATAGAAAGGAGCAAAATATAGTTAGTCTTTTACAACATGAGTATTGTGGAAGGGTTTTACATAATGATACGCATGTGATCTATGTCGAATTGCTTGCCTTCTTAGGGAGGGTAGGTGGGGAGGAAAGAGGGGAGAGAATTTGGAACTCAAAGTTTTAAAAGAAGATGTTCAAAAAAAGAGTTTTTGCATGCAACTAGGAAATAAGATATACAGGCAGTGGGGCATAAACATCTATCTTGCCCTGCAAGAAAGTAAGGGAAAAGGGGATGGGGGGGAGTGGAGTGACAGAAGGGTGGGCTGACTGTGGAATGGGGCAATCAGAATATATGCCATCTTGGAGTGGGGGGCAGGGTAGAAATGGGGAGAAAATTTGTAATTCAAACTCTTGTGAAAATTAATGCTGAAAACTAAAAATATTAAATAAATAAATAATGATTTTTCAAAAATGCCATGTAAATGCTAGCTGTTAGTATCATGTGTTTTGAATATGACTTATATTTACTTATCTATGTATCTGTATCACTCCAAGAGAATGTAAGCTTCTTGATGGCAAGAACTATCATTTTTGTATCTTCACTGCCCAGGTCCTAATGCCTTTTTTTTCAGTCTAGCATAAATTGAATTTAAGTGAGACAGAGTTACACAGTCATTGGCCTCATTCTCTTCCAGAGTCATCAAAGTGCAGTGGCAAGACAAAAGTCAAGACAACCGTCAATAGCCCAGCATGCAGCGGATGACCTTGGTGTCTTTGATGTCTAAGCAAGCTCTAAGTGCTACACAGTGCTTGCTTCTGCTGCTTTCATGGCCCATTGGAACAAATTGTTCTCATCCACCCATTCCTCCAGGAGAATTCTTCTGACATTTAGGGTAGACATCCCCCTAATTCACCAACAAATATGAGGCCTGTCTGTTACCCACAACCTGGTTTAGCCTGTCTGCTGAAACAGTTTAGTGGAGTATGGCCACTGTGAACACTACAGCTTCTTGGAGTCCCAGGTGTGAGTTGGGTGAAGGTATTCACCAAAGGTAGATAAGCAGCCTTGTAAAAGTCTCATCAAGCCCTCACACCTGAGGTGCTGGTCTGCCCAGACCACTCATACACACCATGGGGCCATGTCTTTTGACTTGAGCATAAGGTCCTAATGCAGTTCCTAGTACACAGCAGGTACTTAATAGCTGTTTTTTTAATTGAATAGAATTGTTTCCACTACATGATGTAATGGAAAAGACATTGGGGGTGGGAATCATGAACCATGTTCAAGTCTTGTTTCTATCACTTAGCTAGCTGTGTGACCCTGGGCAAGACATCTAACTCCTCCAAACTGCAGTTTCCTCATTGGTAAAATTAAGGAACTGATCCAGATGATCTCAATGTCCTTTTCTAGCTCTGATATTTCTATACTTCTAACAGTAAATCTGAAGACGTAAAATGTATATCAGTGAAGTAGGACAGTGTCTAGATGTTCCAGAGCAGGTCTGTATTTCATAGTTCCTCCTTTTCCTCCTGTCAACCCAACCCACCACTTGTATACCTCCACTTTTTCCCAGTAATACCCCATTACTAAAGGACCTAACCCATAGCCTAATCCATATCAACCACATCTTTGGTGCAGCCCAGAGGAGAATGATAGAATTTTGCTCCAGGATCTCAACAAAATTCTGAGTCTTGCCAAGCAAACGGAATATTCTGGCAGAAGACCAGAGGGCAACAATAGTACTTTTAAAGGCTCTCAGTTCCCTTTATGCTGTGGAGTATTGGCAGTGGAGTTGGTTTCAATTTAAAATTTTCCTTAAAGGAAACTTAGCAAGGGTACACATCCCCCAGTGTGGCTTAAATGAAACACTGACTTATGCTACTCCATGACATGGCCAGCTGACTTCTTCGTGGGGGTAAGTCAAATAAAAGCCATTGCATGTAGAGGAGAGCCTTCAATGGTTTTACTCAGAAATTCCCTTGAACTACCAAAGTAAGATGAGCATGCTTAATTGATCCTTTGGAAGATAGCTGTTCCCTTCCATTCTATCTGACTGCTACCCCCAGTGTCTTTCTAGTACAGTTTCCTACGCATTCCTGAGATGTGCCTTTTCTATTCACTAATGAAGCCATTGTAATATTTTTAGTTGAGATGTGACATAAAACAAAGAGCGGACCTGACTGAGCAGTTTCCATTGCAGTTATTTTAAGTTATTTCAACCTACCGGGGCCAAAAATAACCGAGATCAAGAAAGAGATAAAACTACTGTTTCGATCGTGTGCAGCGGAAACTCCAATGGGTAAAATAACTGGGCAGTAAACTAACACCAAGCCAATTTTTTTCCTCAGAAAAATTCTTGGGAACATCTGGTAGACAGCTATAAACTTTTCTTGTTCTTGTTTGGGTTTTTTCAATGTCCTCTGGGTTCCTACTAGGCTAAGTGTCTTCTGCTTTTTAAAAGACTATACCCTATGCTTAAAACACACCATAAATTAAATGATCTGTTAAGAATTGCAAGCATGTCTTGGTTACTTGTCATTTGTACCTGACTGTACTTTAAATGATGGCAGTGGGAACATCAGAAACATAAGGTCCAGACATTTTCGATGAGTCCAACAACAGACAAGGGAAAAAGTGCTGCCAAATAAATATTCCTTCATGGAGATTAGGATACTAATGCCGATAATATTTCCTGCTTCTGAATAGTGATTACCTATTGAATGGGCTCATTTACTAGCAATTATAAGTAGGTTAAAAATAATGTCTAGAGCTAAATAAGTTAAAAGTTAAATAAGTTAAAAATAATATCTATTTTTGAAGGAAAAAACTCATAGTGTCTTGGGGAATTGTGAGTTCCATATATCTTAATGGCCTTCCCCCTGTATCCAAAACAAAGTGGTGGAGCTAAGGAATCTATGGACCCACCTTACGATTGAGTATTTTCCCCCAAATACTCCAACCTTAAGGACTACTGGATACAAATTTCAGAGATACTGAAATTGTCATTTATTTTCAAGAATCCATGACTAGACTTTAAGCAATGAGAAAAGCTATGAAAGTTTTGTCAATCCCAAGAGTCTAGCAGAATATAGGATGCAGATGGAATTCACAGGATTTGGGTGGGAGTGAGGGTTAAAAGGCACAATGATTTAGCTTCTCATTTGACTCCTGTCCCACCTCCTCTTTCTTACTTATACCTCTAAAGTATTGGGCCAGTTTCAAGAAGAATCACCTGTTTGGTGACTATGTTCACATGTAGTAATAGCTAACATTTAAACAGTACTTTAAGGTTTGCCCATCTCCTTTGCTCTTCACAGTAACCATAAGAATTTACAGGTGCTATTATCCCAGTTTACAGATGAGAGGTTGCTTTACCCAGCAACCCACAGCTAATGTCTGAAGCAGGATTTGATTTCACATCTTCCTGGGTACAAGTGCAGCATTACTTTATCCACTAGAGCACCTACCTCCCTATACTAGATCATGAGGAAAGATATATAAGAAATAAAAGGCTTAGCTCTCATAGTATTTATAGTCTAGTTTAGAAATTTACAGAATCAAGGAAGGGGAAACAGTAAGAAAGAATAGCCACCAATAAGACAAAGGGGACTCTGCACTGCCCTCCCTATCAGCCCGCTGTGCTATTGGATATTATATAATAATAAATAAATTATATAATAAAAAAAAGTTGTATAATAATGAACTAGATTTAGACTTTTGGGTATGTCTATCCTGCTCACCAAACTTAATAGAAAAATGAACATCGTTCATTATTAACAGTCTTGGAACCACCATATGATGAAATTCATAGCACTTAGCACAGTTCTTGGCACACAGTAAGTGCTTTATGAATGTTAGCTGTCATCATTGTTTGTTGTTCCATCATTTCCGTCCCGTTTGACTCTTCATGACCCCATTTGGAGTTTTTTTGGCAAAGATACTGGATAGTTTACCATTTCCTTCTCCACTTTGTCATTGCTGCTGCTGTTGATCTAAATGCCCTCTTTCCCCTTTCACGATACTCAGCTGCACCTCTACTTCATCAAGGCCTTCCTTCACAACAGTCCCACTCTATACAATTCAAGCCTGTTCAGCAAAAATTTATTAAGTTTGTGCCACGTGTGTGGGGCACTCTGCTTGGCAAGACTTCCCTATGCTTTTGGTATTCATTGGTTCACAGCCTTCCCACGGATGCCCAACTGTGATTGTAGTTGAAATTTCTCTCTCAGCCTTCCAGGTCTTTGTTGCCACTTTCAAACAGCTGGAACAGCTTTGCCTAATAATGTTGTACAGTCTTGTTATAGCCCATTTTCCCCAAGGAGCTAAACCAGAGTCTTTGGCACCCAACTCTCAATTTGCTCCCCCACCCCTTTCCCCCAGTGCCATTTGGCAACAGAGAGATCAAAGAAAGTTACCATGGCCAGACTATCCATCCACATTCCTCTGCTTAACTGTCTCTTTCCCTCAGGGTCCTCGGACTATGCCCCAAATAAGTAGAACTCTAGTGCCAAGGAAGAAGAGATAGCAGCAAGTTGGATTTGTTGTTATTGTTTGGTTCTTTCGTCTTGTTTTTCAGTTACTTCATTGATCCAATAAATGCAGAGTATGAGGTGTTGGGAAAAGAGGCTGGGGATTGGAATCATCCCACAGAGATGAATGGTGGGAGATGGAGAACTGAATGTGTAGTTTGTGACCACCTGCTTTTCTCTGAGAAATAACAGACCAAAAAAAATGCTTGTAAAATGCTTGGCAAATATATGGCATGCTATAAATGCTAAATAATGGTTTCCTCCAGTATTCCAGTATTAACACTTTCCATGTGTGACTAAGCCGAGGAGAACAGGGAGAGCTGGCTGGCAGAAATCAAGAGCTTTCTTCCCAGAGCCAATTGTATGTACCCTGCAGAGTGCATATATCTGAGAGCTATATTTCTGAATGCCATAGTAGCATACAGAAGAGAAGCGATTCCAAGCCCAGGGATAATGGATCATTTCTTTTAAGCTTGAAGGTACTTCAGATGCCTTCTAGTCCAATATCCTCATTTTACGGATGAGAACGATTAAATAACTAATCCAAAGTCACACGGGTAGTATAAAGATGGCCCCCACTGACCTGTAAAGGTTATTGTGAGATAGTATTTGTAAAGTGTCTAGCACAATGCTTGGCACATAGTAGGCACTTAATAAATCCTAATTCCCTTCTCTTTCCCTTCCTTGTAAAAGTCTAAGAGAACAAAAGAATATAAATTTATACATAAATATATATTTATATTTTATATATTTATACATAAATAAAAGAGTGGGCTGCTTATTATCTAGAGCAGGGGAAACAAAAAGGAGAAGCTCTTATTGAACCAGCTTATTTCTGGAAAACACTTCCTATGTTTAAAAGGTTAGCAAAGAGGGCTGCAAGTAGTAAAATGCAAGCTACTTGAAGACAGGGACTAGTTTTTTCATTCCATCTTTTTATTTCCAATTTAATCCAGTTTTGCACCATGTTGTTGTTCAATTGTTTCAATTGTGTCCATTTCTTCATGATCCCATTTGGGGATTTCTTGGCAAAGATACTGGAGTGGCTTACCATTTCTTTCTTCAGCTTATTTTACAGATGAGGAAACTGAGGCACACAGGGTGAAGTGACTTGTCCATGGTCACACAGCTAGTAAGTGTCTGAGGCCAGATTTGAATAGAAGAAGATGAGTCTTCCTGACTCCAGGCCTGGCACTCTATCCACTACACCACTAGTAGGCAATTAATAATAATTATTAATAATAATTAATAAATGTTTGCCTAATTGGATTGGAGGAAATCCTACGATCTCGGACAAGTCACTTAACATCTGCAAATTCAACTTCTTCATCTGTAAAATGGGGTCAGATAGCACTTCTCCCCCAGATTCTTGAGACAATGGCTGTAAATTTCTTTGTAACCACAAAATTTATGTTATTATAGTCAAACTAGAAGAAATTCATAGGAATAATTTTGAGAGTTGATTATGATTGAGCCCTAATGTACCTAAATCAATAATTTGTTGTGTAGCACCTTGCAGTCTGAAAAGCACTTCACAGAACATGATTTTCACTAGAACTTCAGAACAATATGAGGTAGACACTGCTGTTACTATTCTATTTTACAGATAAAGTGAGCCACAGAGAGGTAAAGGATTTTGCCCACAGTCACACAGCCAGTCAGTGTCAAAGGTAGGACTTGAACTTGGGTTGTTAGGATTCCAAGTTCTAATATCAATTAAGCTGGGGCTTTCTTACCATTTTAAAATGATTAATTACGTGTCTTTGATTGAGTCTTACTAGGTGCTAAGCCTATGTGGGTGGGAATTGGTACTAAGGTAGGGCTCCAGGTGGGGCCAATGAAGAGAGGCGCTAACTCCAGAGACAACAGTAAGAGCCTAAGTTCTGGTCTCTCAGATGACATTTGAACTGAGACTGTATTAAAAGAGAGAACAGAGTTATTTGCTTAAGGCTCACACTCCTGGAGGCTCGGGACTCTGTGCAGCCACTGAAAGGGCCTTCCAGCTGAACTCAGATGTTGATGGTTCTCTTGGCAACTATGAATTGTATTTGGTCTGTCTGTTGATGTTTGTAATTTGTTTGTATTTGCTCTGAAGTTCAGGGTGCTGGATTTTTCCCCTGAACTAAGTGAATGATATTTGTATGCTGGATTAAAGTAAGATTGTTAACCCCTTAACATTGCTTTCCTTAGTAAAGCAGATCAAAAGAACTTGGGCTTGCAGCATTCTGTGAGGTGGTTGTTGTTGGTTTTACACAGCCACAGTAGCTGCTAGCTGAATTGTTGAAACACAAGCCCAGAATTCTATCCATTATGCCACACTATTATATTTTCTAAATCCTTACAAAAAGAATCATGCCCTGTCCCTTCACCCCGCAAAAAACAGAGCAATGCCATCAACTAACTTTTCCTCAAGAGGAGTTTGTTAAGTAATCATTTAGAAAGATCCCAAAGGGAGAAAGTTGGAGAATTGTAATTTGCATAATCGGTCTGAAGGCTGCCTTTGAATCCCTTATTAGATTCATTGCCTGTGTCTATGCCCTGGAATAAAAGAACCACAAAGAGACCATATGGCTAAAATGAAAAAAAAAATTCCTTTATGAGGTCAAACAAGGTATTTTTATATACAAAGAAAGTCTGTCCTGAATAAAGGAATTTGAGTCTCATGAGTTGGACTGAGGAAAATTTGCAGACTACTTTTTTTTTATTTAGAGGTAATCGTAACTATCAGAATCACTTTCATTAATTCATCCATTAATCGATCAAACAATCAGTTTTTCGTTGCCCAGAGAGTGTTTGGCCTTGAATTGTTTGAGGGATAAGTGCTTTCCTACGAGGCACATATTCAGAAAAGAGACAGTTCTTACCATTAGAAGTCCAGCTTGTCAAGAAACATAAGATACTTTCCCACAATGCCTATAAATTATCTTTAAGAGTTCAAGCCTAAGCAGGAGTGACATTTTGCCACAATTAAAGACTTTGACACAGTAAAAAATTTAAAAAAATCCTTGGTACAGAGTTCTTTTTTAGCATAGGGAATTTAGGAGTGAGGCTGGGATAAGCCTGAAAGGAGAACTCACAGGTATCTTGAGTGGAATTCACTTACACTTGAGCTCCAAACCATCCCAAGCTATAAATCACCCCACCACCATCTCATGAGCCCAACAAGAGCTGGTGAAGTTGTGAGATGCCAAAGGGAAAGACAAATAGGAAGGGTTAATGGCTAGGAATTAGCTGATTCATGCCAGACCTTCTAGAATCACACAGAATATGCCAAATCCCCTCCCCACCAGATATCTGCCCTTTCAGTATTATCTCATTTATCCCATCCTCACTAGGGCATCTAGGTGGCATGATGGAGAGAGCACTGGGCTGGAAGTCAAGAAGACATATATTCAAGGGGACAGAGCCAAGATGGTGGCTGAAAAGCAGGGACTTGCTTAAGCTCTCCCCCAAATCCCTCCAAACACCTGTAAAAAATGACTCTGAACAAATTCTAGAGCTGCAGAACCTATGAAATTGCAGAGGGAAACAGGTCTCCTGCCCAGGAGGGCCTAGATGGTCACCAAGAAGGGTCTATCACATGGTGCTGGGAGCAGAGCACAGCCCAGTGTGGGCCACAGGAGGACAGACCAGACCTGGGAGTCAGCTGGCCAGAACTGGCCTTAAGGCCATGAATCATTGAGTTGTGTCAGTTACCAGACTTCTCAACCCACAAACGCCAAAGAGCAGGTTAGTGGGAAACTTCGGGATCGAGTTCAGAGCTCACTGTTTGTTTCCAACTTTTTACTTATAAAAATAGTGATGGTATGAATATTTTTGTGTGGGTATCTTTTCTTCTTCTTAACAGTTTCTCTAGAGTAGCGAGACAACAGAGTCTAAGGGAATAAACACTTTTGTTACTTTTATTGTATGATTCCATATTGTTTTCCAAAACAGTAAAGCCAACTCCCAGCTCCACTAGCAGTGAATTAATATGCCTGTTTTCTCACAGCCTCACAAACACTGAGGTTTTTCATCTTTTACTATCTTTGTCTAGTTGAATGGAAGTCAGATGGTGTTGATCCAAAATCTCTTGGAATTGTTTTAATTTGCATTTCTCTGCTTATTATCAATCAATAAACATTTAAGTGCCTACTATGTGCCAGGCACTGTGCTAAGTGCTAGGGATACAAAAAGAGGGAAAAAACAGTCCCTGCCTCAAGGAGCTTACAGTTTAATGGGGAGACAACATGCAAACAGATATATACAAAGAAAGTTATTTGCAAGATAAATAGGAAATAAATAAAAGAAGGAAAGCACTGAAATTAAGAAGGGTTAGAGAAAGCTTCCTATAGAAAGTGGGATTTTAGTTGAGACTTAAAGGAAGCCAGAAAGAACAGTAGTCAGAACAGAGGAAAGAAAAATTTCCAGGTATAGAAAACATGCTAGAGAGTATACCCAGAGCTAAAGAGATGGAATATCTTGTTCACAGAACAGTCAGAAGCCCAATGTCACTGGATTGAAGAATATGTGTTGAGGAGAAGGTGTGCAAACACTGGAGAGGTAGGAAGGGACTAGGCTATGAATACTTCTTCAAATTAATTGTTTGTATTTCTACTTTTGAAAATTGCCTGCTCATATCTTATGACAGTTTTTTGATCTCTTAATCTTATCTAGTCTTGCCAATTCCCTATAGATTTGGATATTAGACTTTTGGCATAAATGTTTAACGAAAATTTTTTTCCTCCATCCATAACTGAATCCATTTAGGTTGAAGTTTTTATGGCTGTTGTTTGGCTTTTCTACCAACATATCTTGTTATATTGTTTTATATGTTCAGTTGTTGTTGTGTTTGTCCTTCGTTTTCGAAGAGGACCATGGCATCAGGGAAATGATGACATGACTTGCAGTTGACTTTGATTTGAGTGAGGGAGGGCTGTGCAAGGAAAGCTACTATTAACCTGGAAGCATATTACCTCCAACACTATACAACATTTTTGGAATGGAACGGACAATTTTATTGCCAATCTTCACTTGTTTAAGAACAATATGTATGTTGTTTGAATGTATTGTGACTTGCTTTGCCTAGATATGAGTCCCTGTCATCAGTTAAACATATATTTTATCTATTATCATAATTGGATTGTGAACTCCATTGTTGGGCTAAGAATTCATAAAAATTTATTTTCAAATGCAGTGTTTAATAAAATTGTCCTTTTAATCATACTACAAAGAAATACATTAGTATTTTGGTCTTTAAAATTCTTGCATGTTATTTAAAATGACAGTTCTAAAACTCCCTCCCTTTTGTTGTTCAATTGTGTACACTTCTTCATGACCCTGTGAACCATACAATATATTCAGTAGAATTGCAAAGATAGCAAGGAAAGATAAGAAGGTTTTCTTAAATGAGCTATGCAAAGAGATAGAGGAAAACAAGAGAATGGGAAAGACAAGAGATCTCTTCAAGAAAATTAGAAATATCAGGAGAACATTTCATTCAAAAATGGGTATGAAAAAAGACAAAATGGTAAAGACTTAACAGAGGCAGAAGAGATTAAGAAGAAGTGGCAAGAATACACAAAAGAACTATACAAGAAAGATGTTAACATCAGTGATGACCATGATGGTTTGGCTACTGATCTAGAGTCAGACATCCTAGAGAATGAAGTAAAGTGCACCTTAGGAAGCCTTACTAACAAAAAGGCTATTGGAGATGATGGAGTTCCAACTGAGATGCTTAAAATCCTAAAAGATGATGCTGTTAAAGTACTGCATTCAATATACCAGCAGAATTGGGAAACACAAAAGTGGCCACTGCATTGGAAGACATCTGTTCATGTCCCAATCCTAAAACACAATGCGAAGGAATGTTCAAATTACTGAATAGTTGTGCTCATTTCACACACCAGCAAGGTTATGCTTGAGATTCTGTAAGCTAGGCTTTAGCAATATGTGAACCAAGAGTTACCAGAAGAGCAGGCTGGTTTTCAAGAGGCAGAGGAACCAGAGACCAAATTGCCAATATTCACTGGATTATGGAGAAAGCTAGGGAGTTCCAGAAAAACATCTATTTCTGTTTCATTGACTACACTAAAGCCTTTGACAATATAGATGACAACAAAATGTGGCAATTCCTCAAAGGAACAGGAGTACCAGATCATCTTACTTGTCTCCTGAGGAACCCATATGCAGGCCAAGAAGCAACAGTGAAAACTGATTATGGAATAACTGATTGGTTTATGACTGAACAAGAGATACAACAATGCTGTATGTTGTTATTTCATTTATTTAACTTATATACAGAGCACATCATGTGAAATGTCAGATTAGATGAGTGAAAAGGTCGCAAGGAGAAATATCAACAATCTCAGATATACCACTCTGATGGCAGAAAGTGAAGAGGAATTAAGAAGCCCCTTGATGAGAGTGAAAGAAGATAGTGTAAAAGCTGGCCTGAAAATTAACATAAAGAAACTAAGATCTTAGCAAGTGGTCTCATCACTTCCTGGAAAATACAGGGAGAAGAAATGGAAGCAGTGTCAGATTTTATATTCTTGGATTAAAAGTTCACTGCAAATAGTGAGTACAGCCATGAAATTAAAAGACACTTGCTCCTTGGAAGGAAAGCTATGACAAATCTGGACAGCATATTAAAAATCAGGGATATCACCTTGTCAGCAAAGGTCTGTAAAGTCAAAGCTATGGTTTTTCCAGTAGCAATGTATGGCTGTGAAATTTGCACTATGAGGAAAGCTGAGCACCACAGAATCAACACTTTTGAGTTACAGTGCTAGAGAAAACTTTTCAGAGTCCCTTGGACAGCATGGAAATCAAATCAGTCAATACTTAGAGAAATTAATTCAGGCCATTTACCAGAAGGCTGAAGCTGAAAGCTTAAATACTTGGGTCACAGAATGAAAATATGGGACTCATTAGAAAAGACCCTGATGTTGGGAAAGATTTAAGGCAAAGGGAAAAAGGGATGGCAGAGGATGAGATAGCGTCATGGAAACAGCAAACATGATCTTGGACAGACTTTGAGAGATAGTGGAGGGGCAGCTAGGTGGTGCAGTGAGTAGAGCACCAGCCCTGGAGTCAGAAGGACCTGAGTTGAAATTTGGCCTCAGACACTTGACACACTAGCTGTGTGACCTTGGACAAGTCACTTAACTCTAATTGCCCTGCCTTCCCCCCTCAAAAAAAAAGAAGAAAGATAGTGGAGGATAGCAGGGCTGGGCATTCTAAGGGGTCATGAAGAGTTGAACATGATTGAACAGCGAAGTAGAAATCCAATCTTAAATTCTGCTCACACAGTTAGGTACATACCTCCAGACTCCCTTATCTACACCAACGACCGCTTAATTACTGGATCCAATGTCTTCATTCTTCTTGTTTTCTTTGTAGCTCTTAATATTGGTGACTACCCTTGGTCAGCCACTCATCCCTTCTTACTTGGTCTATTACAACAACCTCTTCATCAGTCTCTCTATCTCTAGTACTTTCACTCACTCCAATCCATCCTCAACAAAGTTGCTAAAGTGATTTTCCTAAAGATCACATTGCTAGACTTACTCATTAAACTCCAGTGGTTCCCTATAACTTCTGGGATCAAATATAAATTCCTATTTGACTCTTAAAGCCTTCACAGACCAGTTCCAACTTTTCCAGTCTTGTTATGTGTTACTCTCCTTTCCAACACTCTACAAACCATGAAGATTAGCCTCCCTGCTCTTCCTCATGCGTGACACTTCATTTCCCATCTTTTTCCATCTTTGCACTGGTTGTCCCCCATGTCTGGAATATACTTTCTCCTCACTTCTGTCTTTTAGAATTCTTGTTTTCACCAAAACTTGGTTCAAGTAATATTTTCTACACAAAAACTTTCTTGATCTCCCTCCCACTAGTTCTGCCCCACCCCACCCCTTTACCTTGTATAGTTTTTCTGTAAACTTAGGTATATATTGTATTCTTCCAGTAACATAATGTAAGCTCCTCGAGGTAAGAGACTTTTTCATTTTTGTCTTTGTACCTCCAGCACCTAGGGCAATTAGTTAGCACAGTGGATAGAGGGTAGGGCCCGGAGTCATGAAGACTCATGTTCCTTAGTTCAAATCTGGCCTCAAACACTTACTAGCTGTATGACCTTGGGCAAGTCACTTAACCCTGTTTGACTCAGTTTTTTCATCTGCACAATGTGCTGGAGAAGGAAATGGAAAACCACCCCAGTATCTTTGCCAGAAATCCCCAAATAGGGTTATGAAGAGTCAGATATGATTGAAATGACTGAACAACAACAATAATCCAGATAAGCTGCCCTTCCCAACTTTTTGTAAAGTACTATTTCAACTTCCTCATGGAGCTCATCAAAGACTAAGTTGTTCCTGTCCAAATGTGGTCATTCAGCCATCTACGATGATGAAAACACATCCTTATAGAAGTGCTGACAAATTAAATCAATCTAATAGCTCTATCCAAAAAGGAAATGAGGTTAATTTGGCGTAAGTTGGTATAATGAACTAAAGCACTTGATATTGCCAACAAAGATTGAGGTAAGTCAGAGGAAATAAATTCAGGGCATTTCCTTTCTCTGCTACACTGAGTCAGAAGTATCAGCAAGATATTTTAGAGCAAGGATGGTTATCAACCAACCAACAGATATTTATTAAAAGTCCTCAAGGGGGTGGAGCCAAGATGCCAGCTGGAAAGCAGGGACTTGCCTAAAACTCTCCCCCAGGACCCTCCAAACACCAATAAAAAATGGTTCTGAACAAATTCTAGAACTGCAGAACCCACAAAATAGCAGAGGGAAGCAGGGCTCCAGCCCAGGAAAGCCTGGATGATCACTGGGTAAGGTCTATCGCATGGAGCTGGGAGCAGAGAGGAGCAGAGCCCAGCATGGGCCATGGCAGGACCGACCAGACAGGGAGGAGGGTGGAACAGGCCCTAGCACCCTGAATCAGTGAGCTGTGGCAGTTACCAGAATTCTCAACCCACAAAGACAACAAAGAAGGTTAGTGGGAAAAAACTGTGGGGACAGAGTGAAAGGAGCTCGTAGTTTAGCCACCACCCCAAGGGAAGCAGATGTGGTGCAGTCACAGAACTACAGCTACAGTTGCTTCTGGCCCCAGGCCCACCTGGTGGGAGGAATTAAGTGGTGAAGTGGTGGATCCAAGTGGGAGTGCAGAGCCTGCTTAGATCTGAGTCGTGGTCCAGGTTGGTGGTTCTTGGGGGAGGAGAAGCACTGGTGTGGCAGAGCTTGCTGGGTAGAAATAGCTCTGAAAACAACAGCGCAGCCCCTCAAGCTTGGGACAAAGTACTCTATACTCTACAAGCAGTCATACCCTGACAAAAAACTCAAGGGTCAAAAAGCTGTCTGGGAACATGGCCAGACAGTGAAAATGGACTTAGATTCAGACTCAGACTTTGGAATTTCTCTTTGGTGACAAAGAAGACCGAAACGTACTGCCAGAAGAAGTCAACAAAGTCAATGAGCCTACATCAAAAGCCTCCAAGAAAAACTTGAACTGGTCTCGGGCCATGGAAGAGCTAAAAAGGATTTGGAAAACAAATTAGAGAAATAGAGGGAAAGTTGGGAAGAGAAATGAGAGTGATGAGAGAAAACCATGAAAAACAAGTCAATAACTTGCTAAAGGAGACCCAAAAAAATACTGAAGAAAACAACACCTTAAAAAACAGACTAACTCAAATGGCAAAAGAGCTCCAAAAAGCTAATGAGGAGAAGAATGCCTTGAAAGGCAGAATTAGCCAAATGGAAAAGGAGGTCCAAAAGACCACTGAAGAAAATACCACCTTCAAAATTAGATTGGAGCAAGTGGAATCTAGTGACTTGAGGAGAAATCAAGATATTATAAAACAGAACCAAAGGAATGAAAAAATGGAAGGCAATGTGAAATATTTCATTGGAAAAACCACTGACCGAGAAAATAGATCCAGGAGAGGTAATTTAAAAATTATTGGACTACCTGAAAGCCATGATCAAAACAAGAGCCTAGATATCATCTTTCAAGAAATGATCAAGGAGAACTGCCCTGATATTCTAGAGCCAGAGGGTAAAATAGAAATTGAAAGAATCCACCAATAGCCTTCTGAAAAAGATCCCAAAAAGAAAACTCCCAGGAATAGTCACCAAATTCCAGAGCTCCCAGATCAAGGAGAAAATACTACAAGCAGCCAGAAAGAAACAATTTGAGTATTGTGGAAACACAATCAGCATAATACAAGATCTAGCAGCTTCTACATTAAGAGGTCGAAGGGCTTGGAATATGATATTCCAGAGGTCAATGGAGCTAGGATTAAAACCAAGAATCACATACCCAGCAAAACTGAGTATCATGCTCCAAGGCAAAATATGGATTTTCAATAAAATAGAGGCTTTCAAGCTTTCTTAATGAACACACCAGAGCTGAATAGAAAATTTGACTTTCAAACACAAGAATCAAGAGAAGCATGAAAAAGTAAACAAGAAAGAGAAATCAAAAGGGACTTACTAAAGTTGAACTGTTTTATTTACATTCCCACAAAGAAAGATGATGTGTATAATTCATGAAACCTCAGTATTAGTGTAGCTGAAGGGAATATACATACATACATACATACATACATACATACATATATAGACATATATACATACATACATATATATATATATATAGACAGAAGGCACAGGGTCAGTTGAATATGAAGGGATGATATCTAAAAAAAGAAAATAAAGTTAAGGGATGAGAGAGGAATATATTGAGAGAGAGAGAAAGGGAGAGATAGAATGGGTTAAATTATCTCACCTAAAAGTGGCAAGAAAAAGCAGTTCTGTAGGAAGGGAAGAGGAGGCAGATGAGGAGGAATGAGTGAATCTTGCTCTCATTGGATTTGACCTGAGGAGGGAATAACATACACACTCAATTGGGTATCTTACCCCACAGGAAAGAAGGAAGAAGGAAATAAAACGGGGGGGGGGGATGATAGAGGGGAGTGCAGATAGGGGGAGGAGGTAATCAAAAGCAAACACTTTTGAAAAGGGACAAGGTCAAGGGAGAAAATTGGATAAAGGGGGATAGGATAGGAAGAAGCAAAATATAGTTAGTCTTTCACAACATGAATATTGTGGAAGGGTTTTACATAATGATATATGTGTGGCTTATGTTGAATTGCTTGCCTTCTTAGGGAGGGTGGGTGGGGAAAGACGATGGGAGAGAATTTGGAACTCAAAGTTTTAAAAGAAGACGTTCAAGAAAAAGTTTTTGCATGCAACTAAGAAATAAGATATACAGGCAATGGGGCATAGAAATCTATCTTGCCCTACAAGAAAGTAAGGGAAAAGGGGATGGGGGGTAGTGGGGTGACAGAAGGGAGGGTTGACTGGGATACAACGCAATCAGAATATATGCCATCTTGGAGTGGGGGAGGGTAGAAATGGGGAGAAAATTTGTAATTCAAACCCTTGTGAAAATCAATGCTGAAAACTAAAAATACTAAGTAAATAAGAATTAAAAAAAAATAAAAGTCCTCTAAACTAGGAGGAAGGAAACAAGCATTTATCAGGCACTTACTATGTGCCAAGCACTGTACTAAGCACTTTATAAATATCATCTCATTCATTCCTCACAACAACCATGGGAGGTAGGTGCTATTATTATTCCATTTTTACAGTAGAGGAAATTGAGAAAGACAGGGTAAGAGACTTATCCAGGGTCACACAGCTAGTACCTGTCTGAGGCCAGATATGAATTCAGGACTTCCTGATTCTGGACTCAACTGGGTCACCTAGCTACTGTATAGTGCTATCATACTAAATGCTGTGGTCAACACAGAGTTTATATGGTCCCTGATATAAATAACTCTATAATCAATAATATGTCAGCTCCATTACCACCATTTGATGCCCCTAAATGCTCTAACATAAGTATTAGTGCGATCTACCTTCACTATATACAACTGGTCCCCTGTGGCTGACATCAAAATGACATGGTTTCTTTCTTTAGACCCAGCCCTTGGTGCTTCCAGGAAGATGGGTTTTACTGATGGGGGCTTCCCCCAAGACAATGGGCTGGTTCTGACTATCAGGGGCTGTTTTGGGAGCAGCTTTCCTTTGTGCTAGCCTCTGAAAGGTGGCCTTCATTAAGAATTCAGTATTTTTTATCTTTCTACCTCTTCACACCTGCCTCTTCCAGTTATATTAGTGATGAGGTTTGTGGAGGGTTTCAGGGACCCCCAAGGACTGAAGTGTAAGAGAAAGTCATCTGGAATGAAATCACAGACTCAAGCATTCTGCAAGTCAAGGTGGCAAAGATTTATTGTTACACCAATATAGTGGGCAGAGGAACTTGCAACTTAACAGGAATGATGCTAAAGCCTATATAGGAAAAGTAGTGGATTATCTGGGAATATGCTAGTTAGGTGATAACTTTCAACCTTGGTCACAGGCATCATTCACTACTGGAAACCAGAGGAAGGGGTTTCTCAGGGGTGTACTTTTAGTCTGTTACATCTGTAGCAAGATAGCTTTGAGAGCTGGCTTATGTAGTTTGACTTCTGGATTGAATATGATAACTTTGGGAATCAATACATGATAATTCTGTGGTTACAAGATAGTCCTGTTTTTATAAGAGAATTTCTTCAGAGATCAGCTTGTTCTCGTGATGGGGAGTTTATTGTACTTATGAGTAATCACAGGGAAAGGTAGTTTGTCTTACTGGGGCCCACTCATGAGTTGTTGCTAGGCATAATGTCCTTGGGCTGGGGAGAAAATTGTCATGGATAGTGTTTTGAAGCTAGGGAGAAATGTGATCTTGGAATTGGGGTCCAAGAACAAGCACCCAAGCACCCCATCATTAGTGTCTCACAATCCCCCATTCTTCTTACTGTAGTGACAGAAAGAATGATGGTACCATTTATGGAAATAAAGAAGTCAAGTATGAAATAATTTACAGGTAGTTGGAAGTCAAGAGATAGTTTCTGGAATCATTGGTATATAAATGATATCTGAAACTATAAAGGTGGGAAGAATCCCTGAGGGAATAATCATAGAAGACAAAAAAGCAATCGGCCTGGAGATTTCTTTGGTGACCATCACCACCCCTTGGAAAAGGGAGACTACACTGAAGGAATAGAAAATGAACAGAAAAGACAAGGACCTTGGAAATCAGGGTTGAAAAGTTTTAGGAAGGTATTTGTCATTTTCTACTCACGTCTGACTCTTTGTGACCTCTTTTGGGGTTTTCTTGGCAAAGATACTGGAGTAGTTTGCGATTTTCTTCTCCATCTCATTTTACAGTGAGGAAACTGAGGCAAACAGGGTTAAGCGACTCACCCAGGGTCACACAATCAACAGCACTGTTGTTGCTTTCCTTCATTCTCAAAAAGGACCATGACGTCAGGGAGGTGATGTCATGATGTGCAAGTGAAATGGATTTAAGTGAGGGAGTGCTGTGCAAAGTCACCAGCCTCACTTTCTCCTCTAGGGCTATCTGGGTCTAGTGGCAATATCTAGATCAGGAGGACTGGAGATGGCCCCGGATGCAGCAGGAGAACTTGGTGTTTTTAGGCTGAGGTCTTTAACAGGTATCAGTTTAACTGAGGCAATGCCCATTTAGAGATTAAGGCTGAGTAAGAAATCAGTGACACTAGTGTCAGGAAGATAAGCACAGTCCCAAATAACTCACATACAAATTTAAGGGTTATACAGTCTACAATATAGGTAGGGACATGCAATTATCTCCATTTTACAAATTGGGAAACTGAGGCATTGAAAGTTTAAGTGACTTTTCTATGTTTGATCAACTGAAAAGTGAGAGCTGGAAATGGACCCTGGCTTTTGATGCCAGGTTCAGTTCTACTACAGCCTTGCTGCCTCCCAATTGGATTATACACAGTCTAGAAGTCCACAAAGACAACAAAGGAGAAATGGCCTAATATTTGGCCTTAAGGAGGTCATTTAAGGTGTTTGCAACATCTGAGACACACAGATAGAAAAGTACTGAGTAGAGGATTAAGTAGCAAAGACTGCACATTCCAAGGGGGCTGAACTTGAAGGTGAAAACATTTTTGTTAACCTTTAACAAAGAAAGCAGTGGGAGAGAAGATAAGTTGTCTGCTCCCTGGGGAGGAAACAGGTACAATCAAAGAGAGATAAAGAGATTACAGAGAAGCTACTGTAAATGATTCCTTTGCCCCTGTCTTCACTAGGGAATTGATGGTTCAACTGTCCCTCCCACTTCTTTTCAGGGCAGTGAAGGTGCAGCTCTAGGACGACTGAGAAAAGGGCAACAGAACAACTTGGGGAATGAAGAAGGCTATAAATCACCCCAAACAGCATGGCATTTGTCCAGAAATTCTAAAGGAACCAGAGAAAAGGAGTAACTAAGCTGCTAATGAAAACACTGTGTCTAATTCATCACTGGGAGCAGGACTTTAGACAGTGCTGTACTCAACATTTTAAATGTGAGGGGAGGAGAAGCTTGCTATTCTGCAGAAACTTATCCATCTGTGGAGGCACATCATGCTCACTGCAGACCCATTGCTTTGAAGGGAAAAGGAGTCATTCAAAACTCAGCATTAATCAAATATCTGATTGAGCTAAGTACTGAAGGGGTTAACTGACAAACCAACAGAGGAGAAGACTTAGCTTGGTGAATGTTATTGGTCTTTTTTCCTTCTTTTAAGAATGAGTGGTGTCTTGACTTACTTATGAATTGGATTTAAGTGAGGCAGAGTTGCACAAAGTTGTCAACCTCACTCTCTTTTCCAGAGTCATCAAAGTCCAGTGGCAACACAAAATCAGGATGACCGGCAATGGCCCCAGATGGTGGTGGATGACCTTGACATCTTTGATGTCTTACACTCTAAGCACTTGACACTGACTGCTTTGGCCACCCTCATAGCTATGGAAACAAATTGTTCTCACTCACCCATTCTGCCAGGTAAAGTCGTCACGTGCTTGGGGTAGACCTCCCCATAGCTCACTGATGGGTTTGAGGCCTGTAGGTTTACCCTTAATCTGGTTTAGCCCTGTCTGCGAAGAAGGTTTTACCAGGGTGTGGCTGCTGGGAGTGCTACAGCTTCTTGGATCTTCAGGTGAGAGTAGGGTGACAGATGGACACCAAAGGTCGATGAGCAGCCCTGAAAAGGGCTCAGCAAGCCCACTCACCAGAGCTGCCAGTCTTCCCTGGGCACCCCATACACTCCAAACAAACTTGGTGAATAAGCAAGTATTAATGGAACATACCAACCAACTGAAGATCTCCTCTGAGGAACTCTTAAGTGCTGACCACCCATTGGTGAACAAAGGGCAGCTGAGAAACATCATGGCAAGATTATAAAACTTTCTAGCACCTAGTAAATCGTACCTGGCACATAGCAGATACTAAATGCTTGTGGTAGAATTGAATGGTTTAACAAGTGTTGACAGATCTTTGGGTGTGATTACAGAGCTAACTATAGGGGAAAATGTCAAATTCACTGCCTTTTAGGCCCAAGCTTCTTTAATCCAGCAGCCAGACTTAGCATCTCAGAACATCTTATTTGACCATAGATTTAGAGCTGGAATAAATCCAAGGCTTTATCTAGTCCAGGGGTGGGAAACCTGCAGTCTTGAGGCCACATGTGGCCTTCTAGGTCCTTGAGTGCAGCCTTCTGACTGAGTCCAAGTTTTACAGAACAAATCCTTTTATTAAGAGGGTATGATCTGTGAAGTTTGGATTCAGTCAAAGGGACACACTTGAGGACCTAGAGGGCCGCATATAGCCTTGAGGCCACAGGTTCCCCACCCCTGGCAGTCCAATCTTCTCACTTTACAGATAAAGAAAATGGGGTCCAAAGAGTCTGACTTGCTCGAGGTCACACAGATTTTAAGTAGCAAACCCAGGCTTTAAAGACAGGACCCATTGACTCCAAATCCAGGCCTCATTGCATGATACCATACCTTCATTCATCACTCAAACACCACTGGAGAAGTAAAAAAAAAAGAAAGAGAGGAACGTCCTTAATTTTCTTTGTATTCCTAATGTTCCCAGCCACAGAGAGATAAGAAAGCAGCAGGGAAAGGAAAATTTTCACAGTTTGTGTTTTAGCATACTCATTCAAATGCAGCCCATTTACTGGCCCTCCTTTAAAAGACCTGAAAGAACAGGAGAAAACTAAAGTGGCAAGGGTAAAGGATGCCAATTTATTGAGTTTAGGTGAAATTAAAACAGAGCATTGCTGTTCTTCGTTCTTAAAGAGGACCAATGACATTATGAGGGTGATGATATCTTGACTTGCATTTATTGGAACTGGGTTTAAGTGAGGCAAGGCTGTGCAAAGTCATCAGCCTCACTCTCTCCTCCAGGGTCATCTGAGTCCAGTGGCAATAACTAAGTCAGGATGACTCTAGATGACTCCAGGACAGAGCATGAGGAATTCTAGAAGAGCTAGGGAAATTTGCAATCATGTTGTCTGGTAGGAGAGAAAAACTTGTGTGCAAGTAGTTGGTTCTTGCCACCCATCCAGGATGAATTATTCATAGCTTATCCATGTGAGAGTTGTTTCTACATAATATACACTCTCCATTTGTATTAGGAAGGCAATAAACACAACATTGATGATAATTGTGAAAATGCCTATGTAGTTCTGTATTGCAAAATATGAGAGACTCTCCATATAAAAGGTAGAAGGAGTAAAACATTTATTCAGACACCAGAGGACCAAATCCCAAAACCAACAAGCCCAATGCATCATAGCAGCAAAGAATTCAATACACAATATCACAGCAGAGAACCACTCCATCCCAAAGCCATCTGCCCCCCGCTGGGGCCTTGCCACCAACAATCACAGTGCAGCTACCACATCTGCTCTCTCCCTCAGCTCTAACCGCTCTCTCAGCATTTGCTATGACACACTTTCCTTTTCCTCTCAGCAAGCTCCTTCTACCACATGTGAGTTAGGCTTCCTGTGACAGAATCAGGTCTCATGGCCTATTAATGGGTGGGAAAGATCTTCAAATTTAAATTGTCATTACACCATCTCTATGAAATAATTTAATTAATAAGTATACACCTTATATCAGTATTTTCTCAGCCAGCTATAGCAGTACGTGCTTTTAATCTCTGCTATCAGGGAGCCTGAGGCTGGCAGATCTCTTGAGATAAGCCAGTCAGAGCTAAGTCAGAATCAATATCTAAGAAGAGATGAACCAGGCTAGGTCAAAAATAGAGAGGGACATGATTTACTGTTGGGATCAGAACACAAGAGGGTCAATGAATAGTCTCTATGCTTCCAGCCCTGGTGAGATTGAGAGGAGGAGAAGGAGGAGGAGGAGGAGGAGGAGGAGAGGATAAAGAAGGAGGAGGAGGAGGAGGAGAAGGAGGAGGAGAAGGAGGAAGAGAAGGAAGAGGAGGAGGAGTTAATGTTTTTCCATTGCAACATGCTTGAAATGGAATTTTCAAACATTTATAAGTTTAAATTAGTCTAATCCTATTGTTTTCCTAACATACCCCCAATTCAAACTATTTCATAGTTAATGAGGTGTTATAGAATAATGGAAAGAATGCTGGACTTGGAGTCCAGAAAGATCTGGGTTTGCATCCTAGCTCTGACACTTCTGAGTAGTAGGACCTTGAGCAAATAAATTTCTTCACCCCTCAGTATCTCAATTCCCTCTCTATGAAATGGGGGTAATAATATCTATGGCACATACCACATAGGGGTGCCATCACAGATGTTATGGTTACATATACATATTTCTCTCATGATAATAAATCAGAAATGGATGATAGGGCTTTTCTGAAATGTGTATATACCAAAGACTTATTATGCTTGAATTCAGACAATATGCAGAAACTTACAACTGGAATTAACACCTTGAAGCATATAGCTTTTTTATTGCTAAAGCACATTTGTATCTATTAACACATTTTATCTTCATTTTTTTTTACTCAAAACACTTCACAAAGGTGTCATGCCAAACCAGTTAGGTAAGACTGAAGATAAAGCTCTGGACTTGGAATCAGGAGGACCTGAGTTTGAATATAGCCTCTAGACACTTACTAGCTGTGTGACCTGGGCAAGCCACTTAAACTCTGTTTGCCTCAGTTTCCCCATCCATAAAATAAGCATAATAATTGATCTTACCTCCCAAGATGTGAGGACAATATAAGATAGTATTTGTAAAACATTTTGAAAATCTTTAAGTGCCATGTAAATGTTGGCTATTATTATTACAAAACATTCCCTATTCCCTATAACAATACACATCTTGCTTTTTAATCCAACATCCATTCCTTCTGAACAATGTACTCTTCTTTGTTCTTTAAAACTCTCCCATTCCCCAAACTACCACATGAACACAAATAAAACTCTACATTAACCCAGAAGAAGGTTTATAAATATTTCTATCTGGTGTATCTCTTTAACACTGAGTACTCCCCCTCTTTTCTCATACTTGCCTTTACTATCTGGCTTGTCCTTTTATTCCATTTATCCCTGTTTCTCCTATCAGAATGGGCAGATGTGAATAATCTGTTCCAATGGCAATGAAGGAGGCTGAAGCAGGCATTGTGGAGTGCTTAGAGCTTGGTCAGATATCAAAGACACCAAGGTCATCTAGTGCATCCCAGGCCATCCCCAATTGTCCCGACTTTTGTCTTACCACTGGACTTCAATGACTCTGAAAGAGAAAGTGAGACTGACGACTTCATGCAACTCTGCCTCACTCAAATCCAACTCATGAGCAAGGTTAGACATCGCTCATCATGATGTCACTGGTCATCTTCGAAAAGGAAGGACCACAACAACAACAACTGATGGAGAAACAAAAGCGTAGGAATGTCAAATGACCCAGTCAGATTCACAAAGTTCATAGGAGCTGAGATCGAGAGTGAAACCAAAGGTTTCTGCCAGTCAGTCTGATGCTCTTGTGGCAAAAATACAAGTACTCTTTATAATTAAAATAAAAATAAAAAGCAGTTCTACTCTGGCAGGTAAAAATGAGAGAGAAATTTCCACATCAGATGTTCCCATCTCACTGCTAGGGGAGAAAGTATAGCAGGAGCATACGTAAATTAATTTCTACCTTGCCTCTGTCTATTAAGACAACTGTTCTCACACTTTTTGTGTCAGGGACCCCTTTGGCAGTTAAATGAAGCCTATGAACCACTTCTCAGAATAATGTGTTTTAATGCATAAAATACACACAATTACAAAGGAAAACATAGTTCTCAAAAAATTAAGATCCCAAATTAAGAACTCTTGTGTTAAGGCAAATATCATATAGTGATTTATGACAGAACGGGGAGGGAAAAGGAGAAGGGAGTGCCTCCAATGACAGCCAACTCAGGTGCCATGTGCACAGAGAGAAACACAGGAAAAGCTTCACGAGACTACAAAGCCAGATGTGGAACTAGAAAGATTTAAAAAAATACTAGTGGAACTAGTCCTCTACTAAAAAATTCCACTATGGTATGAAGGCAACTTTGGGTTATTGAAGTCACTGCCATTGGCAAAAAAAAGTCCTGAATTGGAAGGTTTCTAGTATAGGGCTGAGTGTTAAACTATTAGTCTAGCCTAGGTTTCAACAGTTTTATTCCTGGGATGTCATAAGGTGATTAATTTCTGGGATCTACCAACTTTTAAAAATCATTGAACAAAGGAATTCTTAATCTAAGGTCCTTAGACTGCTAGATGTCCATGAATTTGAATGGGGGAAAAAATTACATTTTGATTTCAACATAAGAGGTTTCCTTTGTAATCCTATGCATTTAAAACATTATTCTGAATATTAATATTATTATGAATTAAAATTATATGACTCAAAAAAGGTTAAGAAGTTCTGAGTTCTGCCCAATCATAGAGGATAGGATATTCAGCAGTGGAAGGAATATTTCTACCAACAAAAGCATGGTTTCTTCAAATATTGAAATACTGATGGAGCTAGTGACTATAGTATTTTAAATGCAGGGGATTAATCAGGGGAATTCTCTAATCAATGTGACGAATTTACAGAGCTAATGACTCTTGTTTAGGACTAAATGATAAGAGATATTCTTTTCTACGGAATGTGTGGTTTTGCCCAAGACAGATGATTAAGTCTCAATGAATCTGGTTGACCCCAGAATGAATTGGTGGGTTTAGAGCCACTCATTGGTGCCTCTCAGAGAATGATTTTCACCGATGGAGGCTTCATCCAAAACAAACTGATTGACTTTGATTCCTAGGAGCATAGACTTGGTTGGGCCAAGACATACCTGGAACTGGCCTATAAGAGGCCAGTTCTTTGTCAAGAACTCAGCACTTTTCACTTAAAAACACCAACAACAAAAAAACAAAACCTTTTCCCATCTAATTTCCTTCCAGAGGAAAGAACACTTTTTAGTGAAGACTTTAGAGAAACACATAGCAGAGGTCAACATACGTTTGCCTAATTGATCCCAAAGAGAAGTAGCTAGACAAGGTAAGTCTTGAACTCCTGTTTCTGAAGAACAGTAGGGTTTTCCTATGCAGCATGATCTTGAAGTCTAGCCCTCTAGCCAGAGAAGTGGGATTTCCAAGCAATGTGCCTCTTTGGGAAAGGAGAGGGGATCATATGTGTTGTTCCAGATGCCAGGCAGAGCAGCAGCAAGGGATTAAAAACCATGTTATGGAGAATCAAGGGACCTGGGCTTGAATTTTGTGATTACAGCAAGTTATTTCAGCTTGGTAAATCCAATGGAAAGAGAGTTGCCCATCTAGCTGTTACAAGTGTGTTTCATTCCCTTCAGGGAAGACTGAGCCCTTACTGGACCTCTTGGGAGCAGAGGGTCTTGTGTGACCCCAGTAGGACAGCTTAGAGACATCTATTTTGTGCCTTCTACTCCTCGGTGGCTGTGAACAAAAATTACATATATGTGTGTTTACACACATATATACACACACATATATGTATACGTACACACACACACACACACACACTCTCATCCTTCATCCTTTCAGGGAAGGCTGAGCCCTTACTGGACCTCTTGGGAGAAAAGGGTCTTGTGTGGCCCCAGTAGGACGGCTTAGAGACACTCCTCAGTGGCACTGACCAAAAATTACAGAGATGTGTGTGTATACCCACACACACACACGCACACACACACACACACACACACACACACACATATATATATATCTATATATATGTATATGTATATACATACATACATACACACACACTCTTCCCTTCAGGGAAGGCTGAGCCCTTAGTGGACCTCTTGGGAGAAGAGAGGCTGTTAAAAAGGGACTCAGAATATTGGATTATTACCTATGCAGCAGCCCCTTGTTCCATTGCCTTCCAAAGGATATTCAAACCATGAGGTGGCAGATCAAGGGTAGCAAGTTGCAGAGCTAGATTCAAAGCCAGTTGCCCTAGCAACTAATGTGTTTGCTACTATCCCCTATGGCTTCTCCTTCATCATGTCTCTGGGTCGCCATAACAAAAGCAGGATTTGAACCCAGAGGACAGGCAAAGAGCTACATGGTATTAATTTTTTAGGGGGCAGGGAGGTGGGGGTTAGAAAACTGAGGAGAATAAGGAAGGAGGGTTGGAGAAGACATAAGGAGAGGAAAAGAAAAAAACACAACAAAAACAGAAACAGTGGGTGTAAGGCAGTCTTTGAACAAGTGAAATAAAATTGTAAGATAAAGTCAATCCTTGTTTTGGTAAGCAGATATTGCTGCCCTCTGAGGGTCTTGTGTGACCCCAGTTGAACAGTTTAGAGACATCATTTTGTGCCTTCTAGTCCTCAGTGGCACTGACCAGAAATTACATATGTGTGTGTATACACATGTACATACATAAATATATGTGTGTATACACATACACACTCTCTGTTAAATGGGCTTTTGAGCCTCATAATAGGCTTGTGAGGCATACTAGAAACTCTTACCATCCCCATTTGGCAGATAGTGAAACTAAGGCTTGGAGAGATTTAATGACTTGCCTAGAATCATACAGCAAGTATCAGAGTTGGAATTTAAACCCAAGTCTTCTTCTCTCTCAACCTAGTAACCTAAGATGACCCATCTCATATGCCCCAGACATTTTATTGGGAATATTTAAAGGATTAATTTTACCTTTAACTGCCTTCCCTGTTGAAAATCAAAAACTTGACAAGCCCTTTCCTTCTGCTTCTCTTCCTTTTTACGTGACACATTTTAATTTCATCCCTACGCTTCTGCAGGGAACATGAGCCAGTGTGGCTGTCATTTGTCACTCTCTTGTTTGTGACAAGGCAGAATCAGCGAAACAATGGTGAGAAACGGCAATTTCACAGTTAACACAGGAATTACTGGGGATTTCATGGTGAGCCTCACAATAACTCCAATCTACTCAATAAGAGAAAATAGTGCTGTGTAAATTAATCTCCTAAGCTCTTAGGTAGAACCTGGGAAATTACCTGGTGGGACCCTAAAGTCCAAGCTATTTCTTCTGCTTCCAGGGCTTTGAGATAAAAAAAAGTAACCGAGGCCCTTCCTAAAATGTTGTGGAAACGGTAGATTTTAAAACTGAAATTGAATAAAGCACCGCTGTTCAGAGCAGGCCACATTTGGAATCTAAACTAGCTGATGCTATCCCTTTATGACATTTTCCCCCCAATATTATAATTGTGCTTAAAATTTTTCATTTCAGCTTTTATTCAATTAGTCTTGGAAAAATGTGGACTCTTAAGGGCCTGAGCCCAACTGACAGCACGTGTTCATATGACACAAATATTCTGTTTCATGTTCATGCCCTGTGCTATGAGTACCATTTGTTTAGGGTTTGGTTTTATTTTAAACATTGCTCTGAGAAAAACCTACACCGCTAAAGTCCATGGGGGTAGTTAATCTGATCTGCTAAAAATGTTGCTTTCAATCTAATCCTCTCCAGGGATTTAATCGGGAAATAAATATCTAACAGATTCTCTCTCCCTCCCTCCCTCCTTCTCCTTCTCTCTCTCTCTCTCTCTCTCTCTCTCTCTCTCTCTCTCTCTCTCTCTCTCTCTCTCTCTCTCTCCTTGCCCCCAACTTCTTGCCTGAATCTCAGCTAAAAATACAGCTCCAGGGATATACAGCTTCCATCCAGCAGGCTGTACAATTTATGAAGCCAGGCCCCCACCTTGGGAAGAGTAAGGAATGGGAATGAGTGAGTGGAGGAGGGCCAGGAGCATACCAATAACATCACTCCAGGAACAAAGACGGTGGGGGGGGGGACAAAGGCTGAGCTGTTCTGTCAAACGACCCCTCACTTCCAAATTCCCACAGGTATGCTGACTACATTTTCCAAACCAAGAAATCATAGAATGAAAAAGATTATCTTTTTTTCTTACTTGTGAATGGGGCAGAAGACTGAAGTTGTTTTAAAAAAAAATCCATGAGGCCCAGAATAAATACTAGAATGTGAGAAACCTGGGAAGACTTGTATGAACTGATGCAGGCAGAAGGGAACAGAATCAGAAAAACAATTTACCAAATAATAATAATAATAATGTAAAGAAAAAACCTTCAAAGGCTTAAGAAATCTGAGCAGCCGCAGTTCCAGAGGACCAATGATGAAACATACCACTACCCTCCTCTTGACAGAGGTGATACAAAATGCAGAATGAGAAATGCATTTTGGAAATGGCCAATATGGTACTTGTCTTTGCTTTATGCATATTTGTTTCAATCGTTCGTTTGGGGTTTTTTTGTTTTATTTTATTTTGTTTCAGTTGGTTAGGTGGCAGGGAGAGAAAAATAAATACTTGTTATTTGAAAAAAAAATTTTTAAACATGTGAATGTTTTCTAAGGCTGTCTGACTTAATAGGTTTCCAGAATCTTCCCTTTGATTCTACTTTAAAGCTATCAGATTCCGTGGAGCAGCACCCAATTTCAGTCTGGGAGCCCTCACAGATGAGGCATCAATAGGCATGTAGCCAATTCCATCCACAAAAACCACCATTCATTGTGTACCAACTATAGGCAAAGCACCATGCTATCTGCTGAGGACACAAAGATGAGAAACAGTAGTTCCTGATAAGGAAGTTACAATATAATAGAGGACAGAAGAAGGTATGATATGAACACAGCTAAGTATAATATAAGTAAAAGTCATAGAGACAAAGGAGAGATCCAGACACCAAGTATTCTGGGCAAAATTGAAGAGAGACAAATGAAGAGGCTTTCTGCTGAGGTGGGGATCATGAAAGGTTTGATATGGGAAGTAGCATCAAGCTGACCTATGAAGGAAGAAGAGGATTTCTGTAGGAGAGCTGAGGAAAAGAGCATGGTCCAAGCAGGAGAGAATTCCTCCATAAACACTCAGGAAAGGGAAAGAACAGGAGGAGATCCAGAAACTACTAGCAGTTTAATTTGGATGAAACACAGAATATGGGAAGGGGAATGACATATACTGCATAAAAGTAATATGGTTAATCCTCTTTACCTAAAGAATCCAGCTTTGAGTTCTCTAACTTAAGAGCAACTTGGAAAAGTTTCTGAGCAAGGTTTCAAAAATTATTAGCATATTAAGAAAATTTTACCTAACCGGGGCTGCAGTCAGGAAGACTTGAGTTCAAATCTGACCCCTGACACTTGTTAGCTGTGTGACCCTGGGCAAGTCACTGAATGCCTATTTGCCTCAGTTCTTCTTCTGTCAAATGGGGATACAATGGAGAAAGAAATGGCAAACCACTCCACTACCTTTGCCAAGAAAGACAAGTTCACGGGGTCATGAAGAGTCAGACACTATTGAACAACTGGACAACAGCAATAGTAACCAGCTATTAAATTTTAAATCGCTAATATAATCATATTTCACATTTATAGAGGGCTTTTAGGTTATTTAATACTTAATAAGAATCATGTTAGATATATATTATTATCCTTATTCTACAGATGAGTAAAGTGAGGCTCAGAAAAATTAAGCGACTTCCCCATGGTCACACAGCAAGTGTCAGAGTTGGTATTCGAGCACAGGTGTCCTGATTACAAGTCCTGTGCCCTTTCCACAGCAGCATGCTATGTTTGATACAGTAGAAATGTGCTTGACTTCTAAAGCTACCTCCACTCCAAGCTCCTTCCCAATTCACCACGCCCTACCTACCAGTAGCCTTCAGTGACAGGTCACCGCAACTACAACTTCTAAGGAAAGCATAGCCCTGCATCACCTTCCTATAAGGAGGAAAAAAATGAAATTCTTGTCTAGAGTCTTTCAGATGTCACAGCTAACCCCTTCCCCAAAATCTTGCTCTCCCCAGACCCTCTTCTATGCTGATCAAAAGTGGAAGCATCTTTATAAGAATACTAGTGAGCAAACCAACTTTTTTCAGAAAGTTATTTCCTGGTGTTACACTGGTCTCTACTAATGTTCTTAAGAACTACAGTCTTTGCACAGAATTGCCTCCCTGCCTGAAATATACTCCTCCCTTACCTCTTCCTAATAAAAGCTCTCCCTTTCTTCAAAGCTAAGCTCAGCCCAAGTGCTGGTTCAATTAAAAGGCATTTATTAAGCTTCTACTATGTGCCAGGCATTGGGATAATAGAATATGTAAAATCTATTATCAAAGTAACTGGTTATTTTAGAAGGCATTTACATTTCTTAAATATAAAAATAATTTCAATGTGAACTATAAATATAGTGTTCTCTGACTGAGATATTTTTCAGTCTAAGAAATAACGAGGGTAAAAAGTCATTTTAAAATATCATTGCACTTTAAAAGAGGCTTGTATATGGATAACTATAAAATAATTGCTATAGACACACCAAGGGAGCATGAAATTGATTTTGGCAGGGCTCTGAAACCCAAGTTTGAAGATTTTGCACAATTTGTCCCTTTCAATTAAATATGAAATATTAATATGGAACAATCATGGTTGGCATTTGGTGTTGGGGTAGGTTATAGAAGATGTTCTGTGTCCTGGGACTACTTCCCATCCCCTCCCTTCTCCTGTGACTTTTCTCTGAGCTTCTCCTCTGAGTTCTGTTAAGAGCTGAGGCCATGGAAAAGATGTAGTGGGTACAGAGAGGAAAGAGATTGGACTGTCCACCTCTGTGGATAGTATACAGAAGCAAGAATAAATGTCCCTGACCTGCTTCCTTATGGTGCCTCACTGCAAAGTCAGATTTAGCTGGCTATCTGATCACCTGCTCCCTTTACTACTTGTGACATTAATTTGAGGGAACATTAATTTTGAATTTCTGAAGAAACCAAAATATCCCCCTATCCTAAAAAAAATCCCTTATTAAGTTGGTGTGGCACCAGAAATTCCCACAATTAAGGATGTTCCATGACTTTAGAGGAATTATCTTTCCATTGACACCCTGCTGAAACATATATAGGGAGTTCTGATACACTGGATAGAAAGCACAAATAGCAATTAAGAGATATGGATCCCAGTCTGCTCTGCTTCTAAATAATCAAGCAACTTTAAAGTAAAAAACTAACCTTTCTGGGCTCTGATTTCTTCACTTATAAAATAAGTGGATTGGACTAGACAATCTTAGTTTGTTACCAGATAGATAGACAGACAGACACAGACAGATAGACACTTAGTATGCGTCCAGTACTTTGCTAAGTACTGGGGATACAAATAGAAGAGAACAAAACAATTCCTACTCTTTGACCACTGTCTCCCTTAATCTACCTTCCCTTTTATCATCTCCCTTTCCTGTATCTTTTTATCTCCTTCCCCTCTTATTTCCCTGTTGGGTAAGATAGATTTCTATGTATCAATGCATGTGTGTATGCACACATACACACGCGCATATATATGTGCGTGTGAAAATATATGCATATATATATATTCTTTGCTTTTTGAACCAATTCTGATGACAGTGAGGTTCAAATATCACCCGCCACCACTACTACCCCATTTCCTCTCCACTATAAGCTCTTCCTTGCAAGCTCCTTTTATGTGAAAAAAATTTTCCCCATTCTACCTCTCCTTTCCCCCTTTTCCCAGTGCATCCCTCTTTCTCACACCTTCAAAATAATTCACTCACGTTTGTGCCCTCTGTCTATGTAGGACTCCTTCTAACTGCCCTAATAATGATAGAGTTCTTCGGAGTTATCCATGTATCATCTTCTCATATAGGAATATAAACAGTTTAACTTTATTGAGGCTCTTATGATTTCTCTTTCATGGTTACTTTTTTATGGTTCTCTTGAGTCTTGTGTTTGAATGTAAAATTTTTTATTCAGCTCTCATCTTTTCATCAGGAATGCTGAAAACCCCATTATTTCATTAAATCTCTATTTTTTTCCCCTGAAGGATTATACTCACTTTCAAAGGGTAGGTGATTCTTGGTTGTAATTGTAGCCCCTTTTCCTTCCAGAGTATCATATTCTAAGCCTTCCACTCCTATTTTTATATGGAAAAATGCCAAATCTTCTGTGATCCTGACAGTGGCTCCCTGATATTTGAATTGTTTCTTTAGGGCTGCTTGCAATATTTTCTCCTTGACCTGGGAGCTCTGTAATGTGGCTATAATAATCCCAGGAGTCTTCATTTTGGGATCTCTTTTAGGAGGTGATCACTGGATTCTTTCAATTTCTATTTTACCCTCTTGATCTAAGATATCAGAGCAGCTTTTTTGATAATTTTTTGAAAGATCATGTCTAGGCTTTTTTTATCATGGCTTTTAGGTAGTCCAACAATTCTTAAATTGCCTTCCTTGATCTATTTTCTATGTCAGCTATTTTTCCTATCATATATTTCACATTTTTTCTATTTTTTTATTCTTTTGACTTTGTTTGATTGTTTCTTGGTGTCTCGTGCAGTCATTAGCTTCCACTTGCCCCATTATAATTTTTAAGGAATTATTTTTTTCTGTGAAATTTTGTTCCTTCTTTTCCATTGAACCTACTCTGCTTTTTAAGGAGTTCTTTTCTTCAGTATTGTTTATGCTTTTTTTAACCAAGCTGTTAATTCTCTCTTCATAATTTTCTTGCATCACTCTCATTTCTTTCCCCAATATTTCCTCTACCACTCTTCTCTTTCTTTAACTCTTCTAGGAATTCTTGTTGGGCTTGGGTCCAATTAGCATTTTTCTTTGAAGCTTTGTATCTGTTTTCACATTGTTGTCTTCTTCTGAGTTTGTCTTGGTCTTCTCTGCCACCATAGTAGCTTTTTATTGTCAACTTCTTTTTTGTTGTTGCTTGCTCATTTTTCTAGTCCATTTCTTGACTTTAACTTTATGTTAAAGTTGGTTTCCGCTCACCTGGGAATAAGAAGGCACTATCCCAAGCTTCGGGCTTTTTCATGCTGCTGTTTTCAGAGACAGTTCTGGAAGCCTGCAAGTTTTCAGGGCATCCGAGGTGTTGTGATCCAGGGAGAGGTGTAACCACTGCTCTCCTGGTCTGCACTTTAGTCTCTATCTGGGAAGGGCCCCTGCTTTCCTGCAGCCACAAGCCCTCCTCTCCATCCTGGAGCTGTGACCCAGAATTGTATGTGGGCAATAGAGTTGCTGGTCAACACCAGTTGTACCCACTATCAGAAATGGGTACCCTGTAATCTCTTTCTGACCAGTGGTCTGACCCCCTTCCCATCTCTGAGTTGAGAGCTCCAGAAGCTGCTGTTGCTGCTACCTACAAACTTCGTCACTTGTGCTCCTCCCATGCTCCCAGCTCCCACCCAATTGTCACAGACCTCTCCTGCCAACCTCCTAAGTTGTCTTAGGCTGGAAAAAATGCCTTACTCTGACCTTTTGTTGGCTCTGATGCTCTAAAATTTGATTAAAGTTGTTGGGAGAATTCACCTGGGTCATTGCCTATACTCTACTGTCTTGGCCCTGTCCCTTGACAATTCCTACACTCAAGGAACTTATATTCTAATAGGAAAAGACAAAACATAAAATAGAGCTAGAAAGAGTCAGAGGACAAAGGAAGAGGAAGAAGACATCAAAGGAGGTCAGATTGATGAGGAGGTAAGGCAATCAAGAGACTTAGTTGAACAGAGAATGAAGCTATCCTGGCTAGGTCTCCTTAAGATAAGATGATCCCAACCAAGGATTCCACCAATCAGGAGAGCAAGCCCAACAAGGCTGATTAAGAGGTGGAACAGACTAGAAAGTGAGTTAAGCTAAGGTTTTAAGATTCTTCCCTGCCGCCTTTTCTCAAAATGCAATCACTACCCTATTTCAGGACCTCATTGCCTTTCTATTGGGCAAGAGCCTGTTCCCTAGACTCCTTCTATTCAGTCTCTCCAGTCTCCAGTCCATCCTCCACATAGCTGCTAAAACAATGTTTCTAAAGTATTAATTGACCAGCTAATTTTTCTGTTCAAGAAGCCCCAGTGGCTGCCTCTTGCCAAACTGTAACTATTTGGCTTTTAATATTTGGCTTTTTAATATTTGGCAAAGAAAGGACCCTGAATTAAGATAATAGATATGTGGGGGGGGGGGAGGGAAGAAAGGGAGATGGAGAAGGCCTGAAGCAAATATTGCAGGATACTGAAGGACAACTTTTCCTACTTTAAAATATTATCTGAGGTCCTCTGTGAAGGAAATTGTCAATCATGAAGCAGTTCAGTGTAGAGGATACGGTTTGAGTCCTGCACCAGATGTTTACTAGCCATGTGTGACATTAGAAAAGTCACTCTCTGTGCTTCCATTTCCTCATCTGTAAAATGGAGAGACTGAAGTAGATGGCCTCAGAACTTGTCCATCTCTAGATCTCTATGATCCTAGAAATAGCACAAGTATTCAAAATAGCATACCATGAAGTGTGGTACTGTGGACAAAATATCATCTCTGAAGTTAGAGGACCTGGGTTCAAATCTAGCCTTTAACACTATCTGTGAAACTTTGAAGAAATCTCTTAGTCAACTTGGGTGTTCAGTTTTGTCTTCACTAAAATGAGAGGTTTAACAACAATGTTGCTAGCAGCTGCTGTAGGGGTGTAAGACCAATAATACCAGCACACAGGAGGGCTGCTAGCACAGGTTCTTTGATCTGCTTTTCTAAAGGAAAGCGACTTAAAAAGGGTCAACAATCTTACTTTAACCAAATATAAATAGATATAGATATAGATATAGATACAGATACAGATACAGATACAGATACAGATACAGATACAGATACAGATACAGATATAGATATAGATATAGATATAGACATAGATATAGATATAGATATATCATTCACTTAGTTCAGGGGGAAAAGTCAGCACCCTGAACTTCAGAGAAAATACAAACAGAAATTACAAGCAGAAATTACATAAACAGAGCAAATACAAACAGCAAAGACCAACAGACAGGACTTCAAACTGTCTGACCAAAAGCAATACATACATAGTCACCAGAGAGAGAAGCACCAACTTCTGGGTTTTTCAAAGCTGGGGAACTCCTTAATGGCTCCCCAGAGTTTCATCTGGCTACATCACATGAACACTCTTCCCATGAGTGAGCCCCAAAGCAAAATGCTAACCTCAGAGTATATATATACTTCTTCAGCATCAGAGGGCTCATGTGGCTCAGATTCATGTGACTTAGGCTTCCATGTGACTTAAGCAGGTCACATGGGCCTATTAATGGATGGAAAGATCTTCCCATTAAGAAAAATACATTAACAATACAAGAGGCTTTGGGCTAGATGTCCTCTGAGGTCTCTTTGAGCTCCAGATACCCATGTACCTTTCTAAATAGAGCTTTAATTCTTATATGTTTTATCCCATGGCAAAGTCACCAGAACTATGTGGGCAAAGCAGCCAGCCCTCTCTGTTCTATTGCATTCCTATAGGCGGTTTACAGCCAAATGCAGAGAATAACTCAACCTGCACTGTAGCTATATACTTAGCAATGCAATGGCCCAAGTATCTGAGTGCTGAAAACCTGTGCTTAGAAATTCTGGGTCTGGGGGCAACTAGGTGGCACAGTGAGTAGAACACCAGTGCTGGAGTCAGGAGGACCTGAGTTCAAATCAGGCCTTAGACACTTGACACATTTACTAGCTGTGTGACCTAACCCCAATTGCCCAGCCTTCCCCCCCTCGGAAAAAAAAAGAAATTCTGAATCTGAAGTAGAAGGTACACATAGTCAGAAATGCTACAAGCATCGTAGAATTACACATTTTAGAGCTGGAAGGAAAATAACTCATCAGCCACCTTGTCACACCTACATCCCCCCAAAGAGTTCACTTTTCTAATCATCATCCTCACTAATGTTTATAAAGTACTTTAAGGTCTGCAAACTGCTTTCCACATATTATCTCACTCAATCCTTACAATCACCACAGGAAGCAAGTTCACTTTTTATTGCCATTTTACCGATGAGAAAACTCAGCCTGAGAAAGGCTAAACTACTTGTCCAGGTATTGTGGATCAGGACACTGATGGACCTGGAGAGGCTTGAGTTAACCTCACCATCCTTCCATAACATAAGCCAGTTTGAATTAAATTTGCTTCCAGGTATATTGAACTATAAACCCACTAGACTGTAAAGTCAGTTTGAAAGACACTGGCAGGACCTTGAAGAATTTCCTTATCTTTTGCTTTTAACCTACTTAACAGCAACTGTCACTATCCTGACAACTGCTATTTAACCATCTGGGGTACTAATTTTACCTAGCAATATTTAAATATATTTTTATTAAAGGGAAGATTTATTTAAGCCCTTGGGCAGCTAGGTGGCTAGAGTGGATAACCCAGGTGGATAGAGGGCCCAGCCTGGAGTCATCAGGACCTGAGTTCAAATCTGCCCTCATATACTTAGTAGCTGTGTGACCCCGGGCAAGTCACTTAACCTTGCTTTCCTCAGTTTCCTCATCTGTAAAGTGAGCTGGAGAAGGAAATAGAAAACCACTCCAGTATCTTTGCCAAGAAAACCCCAAACAGGGTCATGAAGAGTTAGACGCAACTGAAACGACCAAACAACAACAATCAACTTGTGGGTAACCACAAAGTTAGCACACTGCATGATAGAGTCTGAATTTAAAAAGGTATCAATAGGCTAGAATTATGGGTCAACTCAACTAAGAGATCAACGTAAAGTTCTTCACAGGATCCAAAAATCAACTCCACAAATATTAGATAGGGGAAATGGGGTTAGTTAACAGTTCTTGTGAAAAACTCAGTGGCCAATAAGTTCAACATGAGTCAAATAGTGCCCTCCCTCTTACAAGCACCTCGTATCCTTCTTATATATTTTGTACATGTAGCACTGGCTACTCCAGCCTCTACTGCCTGCAGGCCAGCTAGGATACTTTCACCATTTTACCCTTTCTACAGGGTTTCCAGTACCCTTAAGCACATTAAAGGAGATCTGGGCTCTGTGCAAATGGCTCTAACCCCCACTAACAGTTTTCTCCAAGTGGAGAAGAGTCCCCAGTACCCCAGTTCCATTAGCCACTAGCAGTCAGATCCACTTTTACAAGAAAATATTTACTCAAAGATATAATCACAAATATGCTAATTTACTTCCCCAACATGTAGGAAGTATAACCCTCCCCCACTTCAGCCTCTGGGGAGGGGAAGGGGATTATATTCATCAAATTGGTTCCTACAGAGCACATAGTCCCCATTCCAAATCCAAAACTTCCCTCGGACTCAAGTACCAGGCACCCTGGCTTCTCAGGGTTTCCATAACAGGCTGGCTGGCTATAGAATCCTGCCTGTAACCCTAGGTCCAAAGTCACCACGGTTCTAATTCCTGGGCCTCACAGGGATCACTTCTGGCACTTGAAATAGGAGGACAAACACCACAGAATGGAAACAAACACCCTCAGACCCATTTCTTGGAGCCTGGGGCAAAAAAAGAGGGAGTGGGGGGTGGGGAAGGAAAGTCCTTCCCCTCTCACTGGCTCAGTTCTTAGCATCCTAGCTGTGGGTGAACAGGGATCTTCACCCTACAGGTGCAACAGGTGAAAGTGGCGTGAGAGTTCAAAGCAGAAAGAGAATATGGTGGAAAGAGAGAGGAGGTAGCTCAGCTCACCAGTTTTAAAGAGGTGCGCAGGCAACCAAAGGAGGCTGTCTCTACTCATTTGGTAGGGGATGCAGTGGGCTCCATGTTAGGCTATCTAGAAATACTCCAAAGACCCCTCAAAAGTGTCTCCAGCTTACACGTTGCATGCCCAGACCAGCCCAGGTTACATGTGTATATACTTATATATACTCATTGTCTTCCCCACCTTTGTCTTCATATCTCTAATGCTTAGCACAGGGCCTGGTTTTCACTGCTTAAGAAATGCTTGTTGATTGATTGATGTGGCAGCCAAAAAAATATCTAATGCTATCCTAGGCTATATTCAGAGAGCAATTACATTGAGAAACTGCAAGGTAGTAGTTCTACTATGCCTTGGTCCAACCATGTCTGCCATATTGTATTTGGTTCTGGGCTCCACATGTGAGAAAAGACATAGATTAACTCAAAAGTATACAGAAATATTAAATACTCTGTGCTAGGAATTCTGCTAAGCACTGGAGGCAAGCAAAATTAAAGAGAATTTTGGCCCTCAGAGTTATATTCTAATGGAGGAAAGCAATACATAAAAGAAAGCTAAAAAGGGTAGAGGAAAGTAACAGTGGTAGTAGTAGTAGTAGTAAGGATAATAACAATAAACATTTATGTAATACTTTAAGGTTTGCAAAGTGCTTTAGAATATTATCTTATTTTATATGAAAATATGTTTAATGTGAATGTATATGTAGAGCCTCTATCATATTGTATGCTGACTCAGGGAGGTGGGGAGTGGAGAGGAGAAGGAAGGGGAGAAAATTTGGAACTCAAAAGCTTGTGGAACTGAATGTTGTAAACTGAAAATAAATGAATTAAAAATTAAAATAAAAAAGGAAAAAAGGAATATTTTCTTATTTTAATCTCACAACAACCATGAGAGGTAGGTGCTATTATTATCCCCACTTTACAGATGAGGAAACTGAGGTAGGCAAAGGTTAAGTTGTTAAGATTTAGACTTGGTAACAAAGTACATCATAATCACTGGCACTACCCCAAAGTGGAACGTACCACTTCAGTTGATATTGGGCTTCCCACTGAGGGCTTAAAGCAAAGACTGGACAACCACTTGCTAATGATGCTTTAGAAAGGGTTCTTATTTCAGGGCCCTTCCATAGCTAAGATCCTGTCATTCTATTATCTCAGATATAATAAAACAGCCTGTGCAGGCTGTACTTGTGAGGAGCAGAGGGTGAGGAAATGCCACCAAATTCAGCCTTAAGGCTATGCCATCTTGTGAAGCTGGATTTACATAAATAGGGACAGAGGGCTGGTTTACAAAGCTGCAGAGCAGAATTCTGATTGATGCAGAGTCTGTCATGATGGTAGAGTGCCTTTGGAAGGTGATTATAGTCAATTTTTAATCTTTAGATTCTAATCTTTAGAGAACTTAACAGGATAAGGTAGCAGATTTGCAGACAGGAGACATGGGTTCTACTTTGGTTCTAGTATACGTATACATTGCCTATGTGACTTTCGGGAAAATAACTTCTCTCTAGGCCTCAGTTTTGTCAACTGTAAAAATAAGTCAGATAAGATGACCTCTAAGGTCCCTTCTGGCTCAAAATCTATAATCCCATAAGACTCTGTTCCTTTATAAAAATAAAAACTTGAACTACTGCCAGGACCAGCAAGCTCTAACCCATCCTGTCTTGCCACCCTTGCTAAAATCTAGCTGCAGCTCAAAACCAGCCCAATCCTGACTCTGTGATCAATTCTGGTGCCCTTGATGAATGCAGAAATGACTAGTGGCACCCAAAGATGAACTGGCAATCTGCATTTCTGAGACTGTTATATCAATTGGTATAATGAATGCAGGTGCAGTGGAGAATAGCTGATGGTTTGTATTTAATTATGTAGGCAGTGACACAAGGCTTTGAGGATGATAAAGCATCAGTTGGGTGAAGGAGAACTGCCAAGGATCATAGAGCACACAGAATAACTTGGGGATGGATTCATTAGCACATCGATTAACTGAAATTCCAGCCCAGGGATCACTATTCCAGGTCCCTGAACAGTGCCACTTTGTTTGGAAGATATAGCCCAGACTTTACTTGGCAGAACATCATGACAATAGTCAGACATGAGTTCTCCAGAGGAAGGCACCCTGAGATGTATTACTCTATAATTTATTCCCAATATAGACATTTTCTTTTTTTTAAGGATCAGTCAACTTCAATGGAAAGATAGGTCCCACTGGGAAAGGGTCAACAAATTCTCAAAGTTCTCTGCCCTTGGGACGCACGTATGTCTTGTCTTGCTTCCTAAAACGCCAAGAAATCCTATTATTCATTCTTCATCAATTCATTCTGATTTCCTTAATTGTGAGTTTATTTCTGATTAACTACTCACTACTCTCTACCGCTATTCATCCATACATTTATTCATTCAATGAACATCGTTAAGGACCTATTGCATGCAGAGGACTATCTTTGTGCTGGGAAAGAAGAAAAGCCCAGAAGAGAAATAGTCTCTACCCTCATGGAATTTAGTAAAAGTATAGTACACAAACACAGATAGCTATAATATGTATTACAAGTATGCAAATAAGAAAAGAACTTGACACATACCTGTACTATGTAGAGAGAATTTACTAGATGCCTATATGTGTATAAAAATATGAATATTTTCTGGCCAGTCTTTATAAAAACCAAAGGAAAAAAGCAGAATATAGGAAACAAAACTAATTTCTGACATATTGCTCTCACTTTGAACCTTATACATTGCATAGCAGTCTCTCACACAACTGTCCTAAGCCCTGTGTGCTTTACTAGATCTGCAAAGGGGACCAAAGCATCTCTGTTTCCTTCTGTTTTTACACTGCTGGTATTTCCATAGTTACATGGTTGGAACTTGTCTTTAAAATGGCATCCTGACCAAATGAAATTGATTAAAAAGCTTGTGATCTGTTTAGATCTCTTTCTTGCTTCCTCTGGAAGCCAGGTGTTAAGAAAAAAGGCCATGGCAATAAGATACAGTTTCTAGAAAAAAAGATGCAGTTAAAGCTTCTGATAGGAACTTGAATCTAGAAATTCAACTTTATATTACCAAGCTAGCGAGAATTAATTATTAGTTTGGGCTACTTTTTAGAGGCTAGTAGAAAGATAAGGAAAAGGGATTTTATTCAGGGATCTTCAGCAAATTCTTACAAAAGCCTAGTGTCTCTGAATTAAGTAACAAGTCAAAATTCTTTTACCCATCAAAGATGGTCTGGGCTTTACTGACCAAAATGGAATTGTGAGGTGGGAATTCAAAATAAAAAGAATTAGAATAGTGTAGTGGAAAAGGGTGATGGAGAACTGAAAGAACACCAGAGTTCTGCTATTTCTGTAGGGAAATTAATTGCACGACCTCAAACAAATCCTTCTTTTTTATTTTACTTTATTTTTTTAGGAAGCAATTGGGGTTAAGTGACTTGCCCAGGATCCCACAGCTTATAAGTATATGAGACTAGATTTGAACTCAGTGTAATGGTAATGTAAATTTAAAGATCTTCCCATTCATTAATAGGTCCACATGACCAGCTTACATCACAGGAAACCTAAGTCACATGTAGGGAGATGTAGCCAGAATGGACTTTGTTTTCTTTGAATGACTCAGCTCGCCTTGTTGAGCTTCCCTGGATGCTGGGGCTTGCTCTTCCGGGGCAGGACCAGAGCTTCCTGTGTGATGAGTCGTGGCGCTGGCTGAGGGGAGGTGTGTTAATGTGGTCTACGCTGGGGGAGGGGCCAAGTCAAGAACCAATCGGCCCTGGTCGTTCAGGCGGCACTTGATGATGTCAAAAACTCTATAAGAGGGGAGAGGACAGCTTGAAGATCCTCCTTTCCTTTTCCGGTTGGAGCCAGAGACACCTACAGCCGAAGCTGAGCTGCCGGTAGCAGAGCTGACTAGAGGCTAGTGGGTAATCTTCTTACCGTAGAGGGGAAGCATGTATACGATTTTGCCTTATACCATCTCACTTCTCTGTGGCCTTCTGGTTACCCTTATAAGGTGGACTTATCGGGCCTGGAAGCTTTTGATGAAAATATCAAAATGGGGACGCTGGTTTGTGGGCTTGTTATTGTGGAGTGTAAATACATGCTTTAGTTCTCCTGCCTTCTGCCTAGAGAATTCCTTATATCTTGCGGTTCTGGACCTTTTAGGCACATATGAGATTCTCTTTGAAATCATAAATTCTGCCTTCCTAATATATTTGGCGATGAGGATGGGATCGCTAGATATAAGATCTCTGTTCAGAAGCAGAAGAACTTCAGAGGAAGAGATGAATATCCCAGGGTGGGAGGATCCATTTTATTCCTTCTTAGCAAAGGAATTGGCTAAAAAAGCCGGACCCTGTGAAAACTGGGAACCAAGGCTACAGAGAGGAGATCCTAAGGATTTGGAAAGGTGTTTACAAGAGGTTGGGATTCAGTCAGGGGCATCACTATCTAGGCAAAGCTGGATAGTGTTATCAGCCTACCGGCTAGTATATGAAAGATTGAGATTAAGTGAAAGAGATGGGGGCACTCCTACCCCACAGCAAGAAGGGAAATCTCAGATAGCAGGAGAACAAATTGCTGCTCAAGAACCCACTGACTCAGATGAGAACTTTTCTATTAATGTGGCTAGGAGCAACAGGAGGCCAAATAAGCCAAGAGTGCATCCCAACTCAGCCCAGACCAAGCCTGACTGCCTGCTTTGTCCTTGCCATGGTGGCAGGGGAAGCAAGTGGGGGGAAAATGAAACAGTGTTAGGGGCTGAGACAGAAAATGCTACTAGGGTTCAAGACATCCCTCGCACAGAGAATGGGAGATGGTCAAATACTCAGACAAGCGTTCGTCCCGTAGAGAGGAGGAGGAGGACAGAAACCAGAGGTGGCAATTTAGTTACGAGGGAATTTCAGGAAGATTTCTCACCACAAGAGGTCACAGATATTTTGAGTAGATTCAGGCTAAGAGTAGGAGAACCATTAATATCTTGGATGGTAAGGCTCAGTGATCAAGGGGCCGGTGGAATATTAGTAGATAAGAGGGACTGTATGAGATTCATAGGTATCAGCCACGATCCTCTAGTTCAGCAAGCTTTTAGGGAACATCATCAGCGAGGAGATGATGCTAGCAGGACTACCCTGTTGGCATTAGCTGCTGCGGGATGCAATAAGAGATATACTAATGATTCTATGTGGCCCACTGAGCACAGACCCTGGTATTCACTTAAAGATTGTATCATGAGACTAAAGGAGGAGGTAATGAAGACTGCTATTATGACAGGAACTGCAGACAAATATTACAATGATCCCATAGGAATCCCTCATAGGAATTTAATAATTAGGACAGCTCCCCCTGCTTATAAACAACTAATTTTGAATCTGTTACTTGGGGAAGTAGGGACCCATCTTACAGAGGTGATAAATAAGATTTTACAGTTACATGACTTAGGAGACTGGGGAAGGGACAGATCTCCTCGAGAGAGAAGGGTGAACAGCCAGCAAACTTGGCGCCAAAATGGAGTGACAAGAAAAGAAATGTTCACTGCTCTATCGAGAGCAGGGGTAGGTTTTGAAATGATAGACGGCATTCCAACCAATGAATTGTACAGGATGTACCGAGATAAAGGACTCGATAACAGGAGAGATAGGGAAATCAGAACTGCTCCTGCAAATGCTACAGATGTTGAACCTTCATACCCAAGTGAATCACATGCTAGGGAATACTAGGAAACAGGCCAGGCCCCAGCCCAAATTAAGGAAATATGTAAGCTGGATTGCAGACCTCACATTAACTTGACCATATATTGGAAAAATGGGTCAAGTACAGTAACTAGGGCATTAGTAGACACTGGGGCCGAGGCCACCCTTATCTATGGGAATCCAGACAAATTCAGCCATGGAACTCCTATTACCATCACAGGACTAGGAGGGACTGAAATATCAGCCAGACAAGTTAAATTGATGATGAAAATTGGACAGTTGCCCAAGAAAGAATATAGTGTGGTTATTGTGCCTATTCCTGAATACATCATTGGAATAGACATTTTGAAGGGTATGACTTTAAATTTACCTGAAGGGAAATACCAATTTGCTGTGAGGAAAATAGGCATTAACGCGGTCTTAGTGGGGAAAATCAAGATGGATCCAATCACTTTGCCCAAACCTTCTGAAGTAATTACTTTGAGGCAATATCGTGTGCCAGGTGGGCAAGATGAAATTGCCAACTCTATAAGAGAATGTGTTGAGGCAGGAGTGTTAGTCCCTACAACTACTCAATGGAACAATCCTGTCTGGCCAGTCCGAAAGTCAGATGGGACATGGAGGATGACAGTAGATTATAGACAGCTGAACAAAGTGACTCCTCCCTTGTATGCTGCTGTTCCAGACACGGTTACTTCAATAGAGAGAATACAAAAACATGAAGGGACTTGGTATGCAGTTATTGATTTGGCCAATGCCTTCTTTACGATCCCAATAGACCCCAAGCAATGGAACCAGTTTGCTTTTACTTGGCAAGGCCGACAGTATACATTTACACACCTGCTACAAGGATATATTCATAGCCCAACTATTTGCCACAGGATTGTAGCTGAGCATTTGGATGAATTAAAGCTACCTGGTGTACAGCTTACACATTACATAGATGACATCATGATACAGGGAAAGAATATGAAAGAAGTGGAGGAGAGTTTAGCATTATTAACTGACCATATGAAAAGCAAAGGATGGGAAATCAACCCCGCAAAGGTTCAGGGGCCAGCTCAAACTGTAAAATTCTTGGGGATACAGTGGAATAGAGGACTGCGAGAAATTCTCCCACAAGCTCGACAAAAAATTCAGGATTTTCCCACCCCTACTAATAAGAAAGGGGCCCAAAAGTTCATAGGGCTATTTGGTTATTGGAGACACCACATCCCACATTTAGGACAGATTTTAAAACCCTTGTATAAAGTCACCAGAAAGAAATATGAATTTGATTGGGGCCTTGAACAAAGTAGAGCTTTTGAGGAAGCAAAGGCTGCTATACAATTAGCTCTGGACTTATGGCCTATGCAAAATGGGCCAGTGGAGTTACAAGTGACTGTACAAGATGACTATGCAAATTGGAGTCTGTGGCAAAAACAACAGAGCCGAAGTGTACCTTTAGGCTTTTGGTCAAGGAAACCGCCCTCATCTGGAGTGCAGTATACACCTTTTGAGAAGCAGCTGTTAGCTGCATATTGGGCTTCAGTAGAAACTGAGCAACTAACCCTGGGTCATGAAGTGATATTAAGGCCTGGAATTCCAATTATGACTTGGGTAATGAGTACCCCAGCTTCTCACAGAATTGGACATGCACAAGAGGCGAGCATAATCAAATGGAAGTGGTATATTCAGAATAGGTCCAGAGCAGGCAAAAGTGGAGTTTCTGCTTTACATGAATCGGTGGCGAACATTGGCACTGAGACAAATGAAAAACCCATTGAATCTAAGCAACAGATGGTGCCATCCTTAGTGAAATGGAATAATGGGTATGATGGACTAAGTGTAGAACAGAAGAAACACGCTTGGTTTACTGACGGGACAGCAAAATATTTAGAACAGAAGAGACATTGGAAAGTAGTAGCCTATAACCCCTGTACTAGGCGAACTCTGGAAAGTTCTGGGATAGGGGGAAGTAGCCAATATGCTGAACTGATGGCAGTACATCAGGCCATCAGAATGGAGAAGGGAGGACAGTGTCATATATTTACTGATTCATGGGCGGTAGCTAATGGATTAGCTACTTGGATGCCTATATGGAGGAATCAGAATTGGGAGATTCATGGCAAACAAGTTTGGGGTAAAGAGTTATGGGAAAATATATGGGACATGTCTTTGGTTACGGATTTGTCAGTTTTTCATGTTGATGCTCACGCGACCCTGACCACACCAGAGCGTGAGTACAATGCACACGCGGATCGACTAGCAAAGATTGCCACTGAATGTATTGTCCCTACTCCAACTCCAACTGATGACTCAGCCTTAGCAAGATGGGTCCACCAGACTGCCGGCCATTTAGGGGTCCAGGCCACCCGCCGATGGGCACAGGATCGGGGTATCAGTATCTCTTATGCATTGTTAAAACAAATAACAGAGGGGTGTTGTATATGTCAATTAGAAAAAGAACGAACTCTTCCTAGGATAGTAACTGGAGAAATAGCAAGGGGAAAAGTTCCAGCCCAAATTTGGCAGATAGATTATATTGGCCCACTACCCCAGGATAAAGGATGTACATATGTATGTACGTGTGTTGACACCTATTCAGGTGTACTAGTGGCTTGTCCTTATAAGGACGTAACTCAGAAAAACACCTGTAAAACCCTAGATATTGTAAGTTTATACTATGGAACCCCAATGCAGATTCAAAGTGACAATGGGTCACATTTCAAGGGCAAAGAAGTGAAAAGATATTGTGTGTTGAACAATATAGAATGGATATATCATATTCCATATTACCCACAAGCATCTGGGCTGATTGAAAGAATGAATGGATTGTTGAAAGAACAGCTGAGAAAATTAAGCTCTAATAATTCATATCGACATTGGAAGGATAATTTGTCTATTGCCTTACGTAATTTGAATAATAGGCCCTTAGGGGGGAGTACACCTCTAGCCAGAATGATGACCCCAAATTTGCAGATTAGAGAACAGCAAAAGTGTGAGATCCAAAATATTGAATTTTGGACTGTGAGGGAAGATGTCCCCCTACCATGTCCAGGAACACCTGGTTCGGCAGGATATGATTTACATTGTATAGAGAATTTTAGGTTGAATAGGAAAGAGATAAGAAAAACCCCTACTGGAGTATGTATGAGAATCCCCAAGAATCATTTTGGACAGATATTACCTAAACCAGGATTAGCAGCTCAAGGAGTACATGTATTGGCTGGAGTGATAGATTCGAATTATCAAAAAGAAATTGTTGTGACACTCCAGAATTTGGGTGAAAAACCTGTACAATTTGGTAGGAATGATAGGATTGTTCAAGTGATTATTATCCCCTGTGAAAAAATACCCTTTGTGAAAACTGACCCTCCTCCCAAAATAACTACTAGAGGGGCAAAAGGGGCTTGCTCCATTGATAGAATAAAGTTGGGAGCTAAGGTATGGGTAAAATGGAAGCCAGATGTTATTCCAAAGGCTGCAGAAGTCATAGCCCATGGGAAGAACAACACTGTAACAGTTGTCTATTCAGGGGAAGATAATTACCAAATCGTGCCCCTGAACCATATATTTTACCGTGAATAGGGCTATAATATTAGATTCACGGACCCCACAGGTATGGCTGATGCTGGTAATTGACACAAGCCACTCAGAGGGAAGGTGACTTTGTGTGATTAACAGATGAAAGCTTGTACATCTGGGGAAAGTCTGGGAGGACATTCCTAGTCTATCTAGGATGGGATCCTCCTGGTTTCCCTTGTACATCTGGGGAAAGGCTGGGAGGACAATCCTGGTCTCCATCTAGGGTGGGATCTTCTTGGCTTAGTTTCCTCATTGTGTTCCGTCTAAAAAGAAACATTTCCCATCTGAGTTTGGCTCTGATATTGGATCTCTGCATAACTGAAATTTCAACTAAACTGGAGATGATTTTATTTAAAGGATAATAGCCCATACTTGCCTACTCTTTTTGTTCTCTGTTTTAGTTAACCTTGTCGCTAGTTCTGTCTCCTGCAGGTTTAAGCACCCTGCAGTTTCCGGTGACTGCCTAAGCACATAGCATTCTTGGAATTCCTGCCAGCTCGCTAAAGAACTGAACTCTGGAATTGGACTCTTTGGGGCAGGGACACCTCTACATCCAATTTCAGCAAGAAGAAGCTATGGAAAATGAGACCTTCACCCCTTACCCCAAGATTTTGAGCCCCAATTGTTTGAGGGGGGGATGATGATAGTGTTCTGTGTACTTATTTTGTGTTATCCTTGCTATATTGTTTTATTGTTATGATATTATTGATCCTATGTAATGGATACGAAGATCTAGGGGTGGACATTTGAATTATTAATAATTATTTTGGGATGATTGATTGAAGAGATTATCTGGCTGGGATCTAGGGGTGGATCACATTTGAATCGTAAACCAATATTTGGGAATGTCACTGAATGATGTGTTTTGCTTTATTGTGAATGATATGTTTTAGTTTCCTGCATAATTGGATCACAATGTTCTAGGATATATAATTTAATTTGAATTATGATTGGATTGTGCATCCTAGAACATTGTGAGGGGTGGAGTGTAGCCAGAATGGACTTTGTTTTCTTTGAATGACTCAGCTCGCCTCGTTGAGCTTCCCTGGACGCTGGGGCTTGCTCTTCCGGGGCAGGACCAGAGCTTCCTGTGTGATGAGTCGTGGCGCTGGCTGAGGGGAGGTGTGTTAACGTGGTCTACGCTGGGGGAGGGGCCAAGTCAAGAACCAATCGGCCCTGGTCGTTCAGGCGGCGCTTGATGATGTCAAAAACTCTATAAGAGGGGAGAGGACAGCTTGAAGATCCTCCTTTCCTTTTCCGGTTGGAGCCAGAGACACCTACAGCCGAAGCTGAGCTGCCGGTAGCAGAGCTGACTAGAGGCTAGTGGGTAATCTTCTTACCGTAGAGGGGAAGCATGTATACGATTTTGCCTTATACCATCTCACTTCTCTGTGGCCTTCTGGTTACCCTTATAAGGTGGACTTATCGGGCCTGGAAGCTTTTGATGAAAATATCAAAATGGGGACGCTGGTTTGTGGGCTTGTTATTGTGGAGTGTAAATACATGCTTTAGTTCTCCTGCCTTCTGCCTAGAGAATTCCTTATATCTTGCGGTTCCGGACCTTTTAGGCACATACGAGATTCTCTTTGAAATCATAAATTCTGCCTTCCTAATATAGGAGAGGAGTTCATTGAACAAGTGGAACAGGAAAGAGTGGAGCAGGAAGGAAGCAATCAGAGCAGTTAGAACTGAGGGAGAAAGAGGAGGCTGGCAGCTTGCTGTGAGTGTTTGTGGGAAGGCTCCAGCAAGGTCAAGGAAGGCTATGGAATGGAGCTGTTCTCTGTAGTGATAATGTGTTTTAACTTCTTTTTTGCTATGATAGATTTGGTTTACTGGTGTTGGGATTTGGCTTTCTGGTGTCTGAAGAAATGTTTTGCTTTTGTCTTCTATATGGGGAGTCTGTTATATTTTGCAATTCAGAACCATGCCGGCATACTCATAACAATAGCCACTGTTGTGAATATTGCCTTGGCAATTCATTTGGTGTCACAAACAGGATCACAAGATATAAAATCTCCATTTGGAGACAGAAAGACTTTAGAGGAAGAAATGGACATCCCAGGATGGGAGGATTTACCTTATTCCTCCCTAACAAGGGAATGGGCTAAAGGGACTGAACCCTGTGAAAACTGGGAACAGAGGCTACAGAAGCAAGAACCTAGAGATTTGGAAAGATGTTTGCAAGGAATTAAAATTAAACCTGGGAGAGAATTGGCAGGAGTGTCTAGAAGAGGTCAGATTTTACTAACAGGTTACAATATTATATGTAAAAGCAGAGACAAACTATTACAGGAGAAAACTCAGATGGTAAGAAAATTGGTTAGTTTGCAGGAGAATCTTTCTGTGCCACAGCAAGATGAGGATCTCAGGTGGCAGAAGAACAGATTACTGTCTGGGAGTCTGCTGGTTTGAATGAGGATTTTGCTGTTAATTTAGTTAAGAAAAAATGAAGAGCAAAAAAGTTGAAAGTGCAAGCAACCTTAGCACAAGATGAGTCTAGTTGCCCTGGCAACGGCTGCCAAAAGAGTGTATGGATAGAAAATGAAACAATGTTAGACAAATTCCTCAGGCAGATGCAAGCCCAGTACTATGAAAGAAGCAGGAGACCCAGGGAGGCAATACAGTATTTAGAGAGGTACTTGAAGATTTTACACAGGAGGAGGTCACAGATATCTTGAGTCAGTTCACCCAAAGGACGGGAGAATCGTTAGTGTCTTGGATGGTGAGAATCAGTGATGAAGGGGCCAGAGGAGTAGATAGCAGGGTATAGTCATAGGTATTAGTCAGAATCCCTTTGTACAGCAAGTTTTTAGGGATTACCATCTGCAAGGAGGTAACAAGATTAATCAATCTGTTAGCTTTAGCAGTAAAAGGACGCAACAGGGAGTATCCTACTGACTCTATGTGGCCCAGTGCAAATAGACCCTGGTATTCACTTAGTGATTGTATGAGAAAGTTAAAGGAGGAGGTGATGAAGACTGTTTTTATGATAGGAAATACCGCTGTGTACTATGATGCCCCTTTAGAAGTTTCTCATAGAAATATAATAGTGAAGATGGCTCTTCCTGCTTATAAGCACCTAGTTCTGACTCTACTAACTGGGGAGAGAAGGCACCCAGCTAGATAAGATTTGACAGTCATGTACAGAGGGTGACATCCAGCTTAAGCAATCAGGCATCTGCAGGTGGAGGGCACTAAGCCTACAAGAAATAAATCTAGCAAACAGGTTTAATAGACAAAAAGACAAAAAGAAACAAGAAGACAATAACCAGAAGCAGGGCAGATATAGGGTCAGCCGTGCTTCTGGAGTCCATGAACCTACTAGCCTCATTCATGGTAGAATACATGAGTACAATTTGGTAATCATCTTCTCCTGAATAAACAATAGTTACAGTATTATCCTTCCTGTGTGCTATAATTTCCTCAGCCATTGGAACGTTGTCCAGCTTCCATTTTACCTATACTTTAGCTCCCAATTTTATTCTGTCAGTAGAACTAAACCCTTCAGTTCCTCTGATAGTTATTTCAGAAGGAAGGTTAGTCTTTACAAGGGGTATTGTTTCACAAGGAATAATAATCACTTGAACTATTCTATCACTTAAAAAAAAAACCACATGGGCTCTTCACCCAAATTTTGGAATGTCAAAATATTTTCTCCTTGATAATTAGAATGAATCATTCCAGCCAATACATGCATTCTTCAAGCTACTAATCCTGATTTAGGTAATATCTGTCCAAAACGACTCTTAGGGATTCTCATAATATTCCAGTAGAGATTTTTCTTCTTACTTTTCTATCCAACCAAAAGTCCTCTAAACAATGTAAGTCATATCCTGCTGAATCGGGTGTCCCTGGATGTGGTATTGGGACATCTTCCTTCACAGTCCAATACTCAATATTTGGGATCTTATGCGTTTGTTGTTTTCTAATTTGCAGATTTGGGGTTATCATTCTGGCTAGAGATATACTTCCTCCTAATGGTCTATCATTCAAATTATGTAAAGCAGTAAACAAATTATCCTTCCAATGTTGATACATATTATTAGAACTTAACTTCTTTAACTGTTCTTTCAATAATCTATTCATTCTTTCAACTAATCCAGATGTTTGTGGATAATATGGAATATGATGTATCCACTCTATATTGTTTAATACAAAATATCTCTTCATTTCATTACTATTGTGATGTGTCACCCCTGGACACCCCTGGATGGGGTCGACCAAACTCCAGATGCCAGCTAAAGAACTGACCTCTCAAATGGGACCTCTTGGGGCAGGGACAGCTCTATGTCCAATTTCAGCAGGAAGTAGTGTTTGAACAATCTGGCTAGCAGCTTCTGTGGGGGTATAAGATTCACCCACAGCCAGCACCCAGAAAGCTGTCAACAACACAGGTTTTTCTGATCTGCTTAATTAAGGAAAGCAAGGTGAAGGGGTTGACAAGGTTACTTTTAATTCAGCATTCAAATATCATTCAGTTAGTTCAGGGGAAAAAAACAAGCACCCTGAACTTCAAAACAAAATGCAAACAAATTACAAACATCAACAGACTTTGTCTGATTCAAATCCCAACACAGAGTTACCAGAGTTCAACAAAGTTTCAGCATCCGGGTTTACAAACTGGAGGGTTCCTTAGCTATAGCCGCCCGGAGTCTCCTCATCAACACCATCTCCAGAGCCCTGCACAAATGGCTCTGTCCTCCCTTCTTATAGGGCTTCAGACATCATTAAACGTCATCTGAATGACCAGAGCTCAGGCTCTGGTGATTGGTTCTAGAGTTGGCCCCTCCCCTTAGGACCCTGGGAGGTTCACATCCACATAGATTAGGTTAACACCTGATGGGGTTTGAGCCTGGGGCTGAGCACCTAGTAAGGCTCACTGAATTACTCAAAGAAAACAAAGGCCATTTTACTTATCAACACAAGTAGCTACGGAGAATGAGACCTTTGCCCCTTACCCCAAGATTTTGAGCCCTATTTGTTCAAGGTGGGAATGACAATATTGTTTTATGTGCTTATTTTGTGTTATCCCTATTATATGTATAGTTCTGTTGACACCAGTTGCTCCATTAACCTATGTAATGGATAAGAAAGTCTTGGGGCCAAATGAATTGGTAATGTAAATTTGAAGATCTTCCCTTCCGTTGATAGTTCCATGTGATCTGCTTACATCACAGGAAACCTAAGTCACATGTAGGGAGAGGAGTTCATTGAACAAGTGGAACAGGAAAGAGTGGAGCAGGAAGGAAGCAGTCAGAGCAGTTAGAGCTGAGAGAGAGACAGGAGGCAGGCAGCATGCTGTGAGTGTTTGTGGGAAGGCTCCAGCAAAGTCAAGGAAGGCTACGGAATGGAGCTGTTCTCTGTAGTGATAATGTGTTTTAACTTCTTTTTTGCTATGATGGATTTGGTTTACTGGTGTTGGGATTTGGCTTTCTGGTGTCTGAAGAAATGTTTTGCTTTTGTCTTCTCTATGGAGAATCTGTTATATTTTGCAATTCAGAACCATGCTGGCATACTCATAACAATAGCAACTTTGTGCATATCGCCTTGGTGATACACTCAGGTGCTCCTGACTCCAGGCTGAGCCACATAACTGCCCCAAGAACATCTTTCTAAGTCTAAGTTTCTTCATCTGCAAAATGCCTTACTTAGCCCCTGCACTCAAGAAGCTCACAATTCAATAGGGAAAATAGAGACATGTACACAAACAAGTGGCACAAGGTACAATGTGATAAAGAAGAAGGAGAGATCTAATGTGCTCTAAGAAAACTCAAAGAGACAGTGGTCATTCATTCAATCAGTAAATATTTTTTGAGTACCTAAAACATGTGGGTGCTATGAGAAATAAGAAAATTAACTTCTTTTCCCTTCTAGAAGCTTATGGTTTCTGTGCCTCAGTTTCCTCATCTTTAAAATAAGTCCTTGTGCTACTTCTATAATAATAGCAGTTAGCATTTATATAGATTTTTAAGGTTTTAAAAGTGTTTTTACAAATATCATCTCTTTTTATACTCACAAAAACCCTGGGAGGTAGGTGCTATTATTGTCCTTATTTTACATATAAGGAAAGTGAGGCAGGCATGACTGGCTCAGGGTCACACTACTAGTAAGTGTTGGAACCTGGATTTGAACTCAAGGCTTCCAGTTTCCAAGTCCAGCCCTCTACCCACTCTGCCTCTTTCATATGACTGTTCCTCAGAAGGAGCTTTGTAAAGGACTACACAATGGCGAGTTCTTATTATACTAGTCTCACTTAAGGCTTTACAGCGATGCCAATGACTTTACTCTAGGGCATACTCTCCATTTGACTGTACACCCTGTATACAAAACTTATGTCTATGTCATGTGTAATAGGAAAGGAAGAAGGCTGACATTGGGAAGAGGGAAAGGAAAGTTTCTTACTTTGGACCTAGCAAGAATGAAGAAACTCTGAGGAACATAATTTACTATGACGTTAATGAGAACTATTCAGCTGATTTATTTGTTCTTTTCTTCCCCAGGCCCTATATCTAGGGAAAAAGAAGAAACTAGGAATAGAGAAGAAAGGGTTCTCCTTTTCTCTGTGCTCAGGAAATGTACCTTTCCTTTCACAAAAGGGGAAAAAATTCACCATTTTATAAAGGATTTTGAGAATCTACATTGGAACCATGGGTGGAGAGAAGGTCAAATGTGGGAATTGGACATAATTTCATCTTCTCTACCAAAGTAGATTAGAACCTTTTCTGAAACTTATGGTCTTAGACAAGTTGTTTGAGACAATGAGAGGTTAAATGTCTTGCCCAGGTCCACACAGTCAGTATGTGTCAAAAGGTAAGTTTGAACCCAAGTCAGCCCAGTTCTGAGGTTGGCTCTCCATCAGTTTTTTCAGGCACACTGAATGTATAAAATTTATCAGGAGCCCTTTATATAGATCCTAGAGATGGAATTTGGGTCATTAGAAATAAAATAGATGACATTATCTTTGGTACATCAGCAGATGTAAACAATCTGTGTGGCTCTTGTCACCACAGCCCAAGAAAAGCAGAATAACACTGAAGAAAGCCTAGATAGGGACTGTGAAAATGAGCAAGGAATAAGATTCCTGCCATATGAGGATAAATGAAAGTACCAAGACCTCCAATCAGGGAAGAAGACGTTTGAGAAGGTAATATGATGAAAATATATTTATTCATTCAATAAAAATTTATTAGATGTCTACTGTCTACAAAGCACTTTACTAGGTACTAAGGGAGACACAAAGTTTAGATAGAATTGGGTGCCTATCTCCATGAAACTTACCATCTACTAGAGGGCCATGACACATAGCAAGGATAGAGTATAGGTTATTTCATGATAACAGCATTAAAAGAAACTGCTATATGAAGTCCAAAGGGAGAAATCACCACCAAGAATGGAAATCATGGAATGAATATAATTTTAAAGGATGCAACAGATAAAAAGAGAAAGGGAGCTGTAGTCACAGAGAATGGTAGAAGCAAAGACAGAGAAGCAGAAAGCATAGAGAGTTTGGGAGGGGGGAAGCAAAGAGCAGTCCGGTTTGATTTAAGTGGCACCAGATTGTCAGGAATCATGAATGCTACACAAAGGCTTTACTTTATAAGCAAGAGGGAGCCAGTGAAAATTTTTGAGAAGAGAAGCATCATGACCAGATCAGTAGATAAGTAAATGGTGTGAAGGATGGATTAGAAGAGAAAAGATTATAGGCAAAGAGACCTCTTTGGAGGCTGTCACAATAGTCCAAGTCAGGTAGTCATTAAGATCTGTACTAGGCTTGTGGCAATGGGAATCAGGAAGGGAGGACCCATGCAGGAAGGTACTGGAGCCAGCTCCAATAAGCTTGAAAGAAGATGTTGTTAAATTTTCAGTATGAGCATTTACACCTCAGAGATTGGCTAACACTACAAATCAGATTTATTATTTTCTTAACTATCTAGATTTAAGAATGTTATTAATTCAGAATAAGGTTAAAAGAGCATCATGCATACTTTTTTGGAGATCCAGTTGTTAAATATTTACCACACACCACTGGATAGACATGAGTTATTGCAGAATAGTGGAGTAATTGTCATATCAGGGGAATTCTGTAAATCAGTTAATGCAGAGTTTGGCAAAAGGATTTGACAAAATCTCTCGTGCTCTCTTGGTGAACAAGATGGAAAGATGTGGGCTGAATGATGACATGATAAATTAGGTTTTGAACTGACTGGACTATTGGACTCAAAGAATAGGTGCCAGCTAGATGCAGATAGGTAAATAGACAGATGATGGATGGATAGAGAGGTAGATGATGGATAGATAGATAGAGATGGATACATAGAGATAGATAGAGATGGATACATAGAGATAGGTAGATAGATAGATAGATAGAGATGGATAGACAGATAGAGATGGATAGATAGATAGAGATGGATAGACAGATAGAGATGGATAGATAGATAGAGATGGATAGATAGATAGATAGATAGATAGATAGATAGAAGATAGATAAGTAAGTAGAGTGAGTGATTAAGCACTTATGTGCTAAACACTGGAGAGAAAAAATACCAACAAGTAAGACAGTCTCTCCCCTCAAGAACTTTACATTCTAGCAAGGGGAAAAATACATAAAGGGGAACTGAAAAGAGTAGGAATGGTATGTAGTAGTGTGGGAAGTGTTGTGGAGGCCTGGACCCTAGCAAAATAATTCATAAGCTGACATATAAGACCTAAAGGTAGAGTCTAAGTTACCAAGTTACCTCTACCAGTGTGGAGAAGGTGGATGTGATGGTCTGAATAGAGGTAGCATAGTGAAGTGACTTATAATTAATGGCTCAAAGCTAATCACTAATATCTCATAATTAGTGGCTTGATTGCAATAGAGAAGAAGATTTACAGTCAATCACTTTAGGAGTTATTCCTTTGCTCTGTTCTGCTCAACATTTTTATCAATTACTTGAATTAAGGTATAGATGGCATGGTTATGAAATTTGCAGGTGGTACATTTTAGATGGTAGAGTCAAGAGCCAAAAAGTTCTCAAAAGAGTAGAAAGAGATACTGGATCTAGCATGAAATCAATCAATCCATCAACCAATCAACAAACACATTTATTAAGTGCTTATTATGTGTACTATGCTCTGCACTGGGAATACAAAGAAAGGCAAAAACATGGACCCAGCTTCCAAGAAATTTACATTCTAATCGGCAAGACAAAATAAACACATGCAGGTAAGGACAAAATACTTACAAGGTAACCTTAGAGAGGAAGACACTTGCAGCTGAGGGGACAAGGAAAGGTTTCCTGCAGGAGGTGACATCCTCAGAATCTTAGAAAAAGGAACCCAGGCATTCTGAGAAGTGGAGGTGATGAGGGGAGAGCATTGAAAGCAGGGGGAAGTGGGAAGGCAAGAAAGGAGGTGGAGTGCCATCTGTGCCAGGGTGACTAGACCCTAGAGCATGTGGAGGGAAGTCAAGTGTAAGAAGACCAAAAATATAGAAGAGGCTAGGCTGAGAAGAGTTTTAAATGCCAAAAAGAAAAGTTTTATTTGACCTTAGATGTATTAGGAAAGCACTGGTGTTCACGGATTGGAGGTAGGAAACTGTATATGTAACATGGTTCTTGTTGTTCAGTTATTTCAGTCATGTCTACCTCTTTGTGAGGAGTTTTCTTGGCAGAGATACTGGAGTAGTTTGCCATTTCCTTCTCTAGCTCATTTTACAGATGAGGAAACTGAGGCAAACAGGGTTAAGGGACTTGCCTTGGGTCACAGAGCTAGTGAGTGTCTGAGGCTGGATTTGAACTCAAATCTTCCTGACTGCTCTGTTCACCACACCACATAGCCGCCCCCAAGTTATCTGAAGAGGTCAGGCCAACACTTTTGGAAAATCACTTAGAAACTGTGTGGAGGATCAATTGGAGTGAGGAGAGAATTGAAGCAGGGAGACTAATGAAAGATAAATATGAGATCTTACATTGGAGTTCAAATAAACCAGCCTCACAAGTAAGATGGAAGATGAATGAGTAGGTGATAGTAGCCTGTAAGTTTACAATTTGATATCACGGTCAAATCAGCTAGCATTATTCAGTCCTCGAAGCATGGTGTCAACAACGCAGGAGGTGATAACCTCACTGTCCTCAGTTTTGTTCAGACCACATCTAAAGTATTCTGTTCTGTTCTGGGCACCACATTGTAGGAAGGAAATTGACACATTGGATGGCGCACACAGCAATGAGGGTCTTGAAGACCTTGCCGGTTCAAGAACAATGAAAGGAAACGGAGATGTTCAGCCTAGAGCACATGATAGCCATAGTCAATTATTTGAAGGACTGTCACATGAAAGAAGGGTTAGATTGCTTCTGTTTGGCCACAGAGGGCAAATTAGGGACAGTGAATGGAACCTGTAAAGAAATAAATTTAGATTTGGCTTAAGGGAAAAAATTCTTAACAATTAACTCCAACCACATAACTAACAAATATGGAACCACCCAGTGAGGGCCACTCCTCCTTCCATCATTACCTGAATAATTCATACTGACATATTTGAAAGAGCCATACATATTTATCCTCTTCATCTTTACCTCTTAGCTTCCCTGTCTCCCTTCAAGTCTCAACTAAAACCCTGTCTTCTATAGGAAACCTTTCCCATTCCCTTAATTCTAGTGACTTCCCTCTTCATAATTTCCTATTTATCTTGCATATAGCTTGTTTGTATATATTTGCTTGTTGTCCCTCCCATTAGCTTGTGAGCTCTTTGAGGGCCTCCTTTTGTATCCCTATAAGTGCTCACCGATTGTCCGGTTGATCAGATATAAAGACCATCTTGCAAATAATTTTGTGCAGTTATAACTAGAGAAGAGTGTCTGGGCATTTGCCTCAAAGTATTAAAATTTAGGGGCAGATAGGTGGCAAGGTGGATAGAGCATCTGGCCTGGAGTCAGGAAGACTTATCTTCTTGAGTTCAAATTCCAGCCTCAGACACTTCCTAGCTATGTGACCTTGGGAAGGTCTCTTAACGCTGTTTGCCTTAGTTTCCTCATCTGTAAAATAAGCTGGAGAAGGAAATGGCAAATCACTCCAGTATCTTTGCCAAGGAAACCACAAATGGAGTCACAAAGAGTCAGACATGACTGAAAATGACTGAACAGCTGAAATTTAGAGGGCAACAAAATTTAACATCGGTACTCCTTCAGCAATTTAAAAAAAGAAAAGAAAATCATAGTAATTAATTTCCCCTCATGATCAACTAAATTTGCCTTAATTACCCCTTGTATTATTTTTACATCACAAATTACAAAGGAGATTTGAAGACACTTTTTGTGTTTCCTGTCCCAGGTACCTTCTATGCTGCTTGTCCCAAGACACAAAATTGCTAACCATTATCCTGATTTTTTTCTCCTCATGTCCAGGGCATGGAGTTCTAGAATGGAGGTGTCAAATATGTGGTCCACTGCTTCTCCCAAACCAAATTAAAATATAGTTGGGAAATATTTAACAAAATAAATGTAGAATAAAACATAGATAATATTTTATTTTAACACTAACGTAGTACATAGCCCACAGGGATCTGTATGTACACATACTCTGTTTCTATTTCAGTTTGACACCATGGTTCTAGACCGCCTTGGAAGCATAGCTGGCACAGCCTTTGAAAGTTGAAAAAAACTGACGTGCTGAAAAATAGTCTCTGAGAATGTTATAATCAAGAAGTGTTGCTGACGGAGCATTTATTCTCTCTCCTACCTTCATTCCAAATTAGTTGCAAAGGGCCAGGCTCTCAATTTCCCATGACATTAATGGAAGCTTAACAGGTCCATGGTAGACAATATGTGGCTTAGAATGAGCACTGGTCTAAATCTCTCTGCTCCAACACATCGCCTCTCCACATTCTCTGACTTGTGTTTAAATGAGGGGTGATGCATCTATATCCCAAGAGTGATGGCCTAGAGATCCTGAAAGAAAATGATGGTCTTATATTGATCTGTTCAGTTTAAAATTGAGGGGATAGAGGTGGGAAAGCAATATGGTTTGTATTAGAAATTAGGAAGTGGAATGGTTTGCCCCTGGTACAGATATATCCAAATTACCTGGAAGGAGATGTGCCATTGTAAAAATGTGTTAAGGTCTGCAGTCAGAAGACCTGGGTAAGTTCTGATTCCAGTTCTGATAATAAAAATGTTCACCTCTCTGAGCCTGTAAAATGAGGAGTTTGGGAAAGATCTTTAAATTCTCTTCCAGCTCTGGGATTCTATTTTTTTAAAAGCAGTGGGATATTTTTAGAGACTCCTTTTAAAAAAAGAGTTCTACCCTTTTTAAGCTATGACCCTGAAGATAGTTTTCAAAAAATCAGGTCCAGAGAAATTTTTTTTAGGCCACAAACTTTGCATGGGCCCCAAACACATTTACCAGCCCCCACCCCTTCCTCTGTTGTCCAGCATTGCCTCCCTCTCTTGACCCCTCCCTGGTTCTGCTTCTGACTTTCCACTTTACCACTATGCCTCAGCTGCCCTCTGTCATAATGGCCTGTTTTTGTCATTGGTGAGTTCCTTCTGAGATCTCCATTTTGGTGAGGGCCCTAGGCTTGCCAATCTTCATTCCCCTCCTGGCTCTGTTTCAGAATTTCCAGACTTTGACACTATGCCACCTCTTATGCACCTTGCCCCTTCTTTCATTCCTCAATTGGAAAGTAAGCTCCTTGACGGGAGGGATAGTCTTTCTTTTTGCTTGTATTTGCACAGCTAGCACTTAGTACAATGCCTGGTAAATGCTTGCTGCCTATTGCCTTCCTCCCCTGGCACTTTGTGGAGAGGGCATGGGGATGGGCATGGCCATTTACCTGCTTCAGAGATATTCGATTTCCTATCAACATGAATTTCCATGGCAAATGAGACCAAAAGAAAAAAGAAATGGGAGGCAGAATGGAATCAGTTTCTCCGTAGTCCCTGAGTTGATTTTTTTAATAGATCCCTGCTAAAATTTAATGGGGGTGGGGGGAGAAGGAGGATGGTAATTTTTCAATTTTTCCTTTCTCAAGGCATGGGTGGTTTCACTTCTAACACAGAGTTCTCTCTTTTACCCTCTTCCCCTATTTTGACTACGACTGGGTGGGCTTATTAATAGGACAGAAGTGAATCTTATAACAAGTCAGAGGTTCTTAAAATCTTTCTATAAGGCAGAAAAAAATAAAGACAAACTCAGGAGAGAGATATAAATAGGTATCCATCAAAAAAAAAAAACTAATGACCTTAAATGCTGCAAACCTTTACCGAAACCCATTCAGAAGAAAAAGCTTATACTCAGTCCACAGGATACTCTGTTCTCTGGTCTCCCTTTCTCTATGCCTTGATCTCCTTGAAAGTTATCCTCCAACCAGGCTTGGAAAAATTGCTTCAGCTGCTCAGAGTAGTCCAGCTCTATTGATAGCCTTGACTTATCTCCACCACACAGCAGAACACGAGGGAATCGGATGTGACCTTAAAAACCATGAAGACCAGTATGATGGAGGACTAGACATTTTTCTCTGATCCTCATTGCAAGTGATTCAATTTTTTTGTGGGACTACATTATAAAACAGGAAGGTGCATGGAAGTGGAGAGGGGAAGAGAAGGTTAGAGGGGAGAGTGTGATGTGTTCAGGTCAAATTGAGGGCTAGCCATGAGGCAAAGATGATCCTGTGATCCCTCAGGAAAAGAAAAACCTGCAGAGCAGTGTGTGAAGAGTGTGGGAGAAGGATTTTAAAAGGGGGGAGGCCTTGTTTTAGTGGTGGGAGAGTGGTCCACTGATGAATGCCCCTATGGGTAAAAAGACTTGAAGAGAGTTCTGTGAAGGGGGATGGGGACCACGTGCTGTGTGTTGTTTACAGGGATTTAGTGCTTGAAAGGATGTCCTGCTTTGGGACTGGGAGGAATTGGAATTCCTAGGGGCAGCTGACACTTGGGGGAGTAGGAAAGCATGGACTCAGGGAGTAGATTTTGAGGCAAATCAGGAAAGAAAGTTGCCGAGCAAAAACTAAAGCTAAAAAGAGAAAACTAAAAAACAAGGGTCTGGATAATCAGGAATTTGGAGACAGAGGGATCCTGCCATGGGGTGGTATCCTTTCTGGAAGAACTGGCATTTTTCTGAAAGTGGTACACAAGAGAAAAAAGGAATCTGTGGCCCAAGCTATGTAAGGCAGTGGTAAAAGTTTTAACCCTATAAGGAATGCAGAGAATGGAGAGGGACTAAATAAATAGAGGGGTTATAAACCAAAGAATAAGGACCTAGGGTCGACAGGAGAGGAAGAATAATGAAGAGAGTAAGTAAGGGCACAAAAAAATGAAATTTAAAAAACTAATTAATATGGCTTGTTCAAGGAGAGGAGAGCAAGAGAATCTACTTAACTGAGAGGAAGGGGGTTGTGAGAATTAAACCAGATAAAAAGAAATAATAAGAAAAACTCCAAAGGGAAAGGGGTAACAAAATGGAATGAGGGATGGGGAAGACAGCCACCTTTTAAAGTATTAACCTAAAGTAACTGAAGAGACAAAGTACTGTGTTTGCAGTAGAAGAGGAGAAAAAAAATCATAACTTGGAAAAACACAGTATTAGAGACAAATAAAGGAAACTATAAACCCATTGTAACTGTTAAGTGTGAATGGATTACATAACCTAATAAAAATTTTTAAAGTGACAAATTGGATTTAAAAAACCTACAATCTGTTCCATACAAGAAACACATTAAAAAACAAAGACATGGAACATAAAACTAAGGGATGGGAAAAAATTTCACACCAAATCAAATGAATCCAAACAAGGAGGTAATCATGATATCTGATAAAGCAAAAACAAACATCTAAGAAGTAAAAAGGGATAAACAAGGAAACAATATCGTGCCAAAAGGAAACATGGGCAACAAACCAATATCAATAATAAACTTATATGCTTCAAATGCTTTATCATCCAATTCCATAAATGAAATATTAAGTGAGCTTTGAGAAGACATAGACTAATACAATACTGACAGAAAACTTCAATTTTCCACTCTCAGCTTTGGATAAATCTTACAGAAAGATAAATAAAAGGGATAATACAGAACTGATCAAATTGCTGGTGAAACTAGAGCTGAAAAACTTATGGCATTTCCTAAATGAGAGTGCAGGAGAATATGCATATTTCTTAACAACATATGGAACGTTCAAAAAACTTGAACACGTATTAAAGCACAAAGATATTACAAACCAATGTGAAAAAGCAGAAATGGTAAATACATCCTTTATAAGCCATAACATACTAAAAATAGTCATTGTTTCAGGGACCACAAAAAATAGGCAAAGATCCAAATGGAGAATTAACATTAAATCATAAATAATGCATGATCAAAGAATAAATCATAGAAACAATTAATAATTATGTAAAAGAAAATGATAGATGATGATAGAACATACCCAGCTTTCTGGAATGCAACTAAAGCAGTCATCAGGGGAAAAATCTTATTCCTAACAAACATACATGAACAGAAAAAAATTTTTAAAAGAGGACTGGTAAGTTGAATATGCATTTTTAAAATTAGAAAGAAAATAAATAAACATAAAATAAGCACAAGAAAGGAGATATTGAAAATTAGAGGCAAAATAGATCAATTAGAAACCAAAAAACACCTGTAGAAATAATCACTAAAATTAAAATTCGTGTTTTTAAAAAGACTAATAAAATTGATAATCTGATTTAAAAGAGGACAGAAAAGTCAAATCAACAAAATAGCAAATGAGAAAGATGAAATCACAATAAAACCAGAATAAACAAAAAGAATAAGGAAAACATTGTACACAGTTTATATGATAACAAAACTGAGACTACAAAAGAAACAAAGGAAAACATTCAAAAATGTAAAATATCCAAATTATGAGAAGACTAGATAGAAATTTTAAATAATCTCAGAGAAGGAAATTTAAGCGATTGTAAAGGAGCTACTGAAGAAAACACTCCTGGTCCTGATGTATTTCACTAGATAATTTTATCAAACTTTTGAAGAACAATTAGTACCCATACTTCACAAATTATTCTCAAAAAATAGAGACAGAAAGCACCCTATCAAAATCCTTTTCTGAAACAAACATAGTCCTAATGCCTAAACCATGGAATGCTAAAACATAGAAGGAAAATTATAGGCCAATATCATTAATGAATAGTAACTCAAAAATTTTAAACAAAATTCTTCCTATAGAAACAAACTGCAGCAATTTATCTAAGAAACTATTCATTATGACCAAATCAGATTTATTCCAGAGTTGTAAAGATGGTTCAACATTAGGAAAACAATCTAGTTAATCATGTTAAAGACCAAATCATCCCAAACCATCTGAATATCTCAACAGATGGAGAAAAAGCCTTTGACAAAGAACAAAACTCATTTATAATAAAAACCCCACAAAATATAGGCATAGAGGGACTTTTTAATGTCATAAAAAGAATTTATCTAAAACCAAAAGTATCATATACAACGGGGATATACTAGAACTATTTTTAATAAATATGAGAATAAAGCAAGGATGCCCAATAAAGCAAGGATCTTCCTTACCATTATTTGATAAAGTTCTTGAGATGCTAGCAACTGTGAGACAGGAGAAAGAAATTAAAGTCATAAAGATAAATAAAGAAGAGATAAAACTATCCCTGTTTTGCTAATGATACAAAAAATTCTAGGGAATTGGCAAAGATTATCATTGAGATAATTAATAGTTTCAATAAAGTTGCAGGCTACAAAATAAACCTTTACAAATCTATAGCATTTCTACATAATACTAAACAAAATCCAAGAAGCAAAAAAAAGAAAGAGAAATTCAATTCCAAATAAGTATAAAATGCATGAAATACCAGGGAATTGATCTACTAGAACATTTTTTAAACTGTCTAGATTCAATTATGACATATTCTTTAAAGGAATAAAGGACAATTTAAAAAGCTGGAGGAATACAGTAGCCATAGCTAGACCATGCTTATATCATAAAAATGAAAATAGTTCCGAAATTAATTTACACTTTCAATGTTTTACCAATCAAATTAAAAAAGAGATATTTTATAGAACTTAATAAAATAATAACAAAATTCGTTTGAAAAAAATGAAAGATCTAGAATCTCAAAGGAAATTGTTTTTAAAAGATAGGGATGAAAGGGGAAAGCATTCCCAGACCTCGAAAAACATTATAAAGAAGCAGTCATTAGAACCATCTGGCATTGGTTAAAAAAAATATATAGATAGATCAATGAAATTGACTAGACAAAGGAAAATACAATGGAATGCAATAACCTGGCATTTGATAAAGTGGAAAACATAAATTACCTAGGGAAAAAATTCTTTATTTGATTTTTTAAAAAACTGCTAGGAGATTGGAAAATGGTCTGGCAGAAATTAGTCTTAGACCAACACCTTATACCATATTCCTCAATATATTCTAAATGAATGCTTAACTTTAGTTTTAAAGATCATACTATTAAAAAAAGAGCTAGAAGAGAAATAGATCATGTACTGCCCACAGCTATGGGTAAGAAATTCATTCTTAACCAAACAAGAGATAGAGGAAATTCCAAAAGATAAAATAGTTAACCTAATAATAAAATAGTTTCTATACAAGTAAAATTAATGCACCTCGAATAAGAAAGTAAGAAGTTGAATGTGGAAAAAAGCTCTGTATTACCTTTATCTGATAAGGGTTTGGTGTCCAAGACAAATATATTTTATATGTGTGTGTGTACATATATATGTATATATTAATACATATATGTATTATATATATATGTATATATATATATCCAAAAACATTCTGTAATAGATAAATGGCCAAAGGATATGAGCAGAAATAAATAGAAAAGAAATGCAAATCAAAACAACCATGAAATTTCATTTCACACTCTGAAATTGGCAAAAGTGACAAAAATGGAAACAGGAATTTTTTTTGGCAGGGGAAGGCTATGAAATGATAGGCATACTAATCCACTCTTGGTGGAACTGTGAACTAGTACAACCATTTTGGAAAGCAGTTTGAAGTATGCAAATAAAGTGACTAAAATGCCCATGCCCTTTGAACCAGATATTCCATTAATGGGCTTATACTCCAATGAAGCTATTAAAAAGAAGAAAAACTCCATATGCTCCAAAATATTTGGAGCAGCATTTTTGTGATAGCAAAGAATTGGAAACAAAGTGAATGTCCATCAATTAGGGAATGGCTAAACAAATTGTAGTATATTAATGTCATGAAATATTACTGTGACATAATAAATGATGTATGTGATAAATACAGAAAAGCATGGACAGATCTATATAAACTCATGCAGAGTGAAGTTAGGAGAGGTAAGAATTGACTATAAAACGTAAATGGAAAGAAGAGCCCCCACACACAGACACACACAAAATAAAAGTAACCAAATTATAAAAATTAGGCTTGAGAGGTCACCCCCAACCCACCCTTTCATGAAAGTGGGAGGTCAACGGGTGTTACACATTGTGCATATTTTTGAACTTTTTGAATGCAGTGATCAGTTGTGCTAATTTTTTTTCTCATCTTTTTTTTCTTTTGTTTTTGTCTTGAAAAAACATTGGGTTTTTTTATATGTAAAGGATCTCTGGAAGAGGAAAGGGAGGGAAACTAAAGGTAACTGTGATGATGTAAAAAATAGTAGAGGTCAATAAAAACTTATTTAAAAAAACATGCTGATGAGATGGCTTCATTCGTTTCATAAGTTCTTTTGTGTCCTGGAAGATATAATTCTTCTCCTAAGATGGCGATTGTTTTTTTCCTGGAAATCAAACAGGTTTGTTTACATGTCACTTACGTGTTGGAGCACAAAGCACATGCCGATCTTGAACATTTTGTGAAAGCAGACCGGGAACACAGCACCCGTCTGCTTTGCAGGCCTGCCTTTACAGAGACCAAATGGTACATTTCCATCTCCTGCTCTAAACGGCATGTCACCAACAAAGAAACCCCCTACACTTGCAAAGTCAAGCTTTGTACAGAGCTCACAGCAGGCTTCAGACTCGAGATTTATGCCATCCAGGGCCTGGCATCCCTTTTTGCAGCATGTCAGGGCCACTGATGGATGTACAGTATGGAGAAGGCTGCTATTTTAATTTACACATTATTGTTTTCCCTTTCTGTTGGCTTGGTCAGAATGCCTGGGGTACCCATATGAGTGGGCTGCATTCCATATTTGTAAAACAGGCCATCTTGCTGCAAACTGCTGTTTTGTCACTCCACTGAACAGTAAGAACTTGGGGAAATAGATCGTATGCCTTATTTTTGTTTAAATACTTAAGCTTCGCCCCCGCCTCCCCAGCCTTTTTTTTCCCTTATCAGCATTTTCCTCAAGGCAATGGAAGATAGCCAAACTGATCATTTTTACCGCTTTTCCAGAAATGTCCTACATGAAAATGATGCCTCTTACACCTTAATTGTTTGCAGAAGCTACAAGCAGTTTCATTCCATGATTTTGGGAACTTGCTATATAAAAACACTTCAATACATCAAAATGCTTTTTTTGTCTTAGTGAATTTCCTCTTTTCCTGGAATGTTGTGTTATATCTGGTAGAAATGTGTCTTTGTTTCAGGAATGATATGGGAGCCTGATATGCTTTAAATACCATTCCTTTAAAATCCATAGATCTTCTTTTATATCACAGCTCTCATTTGGTGAGGTATTTCTATGCGTTATTGAATTAGCTCATATTTCAGTTTAATTTCATACAATATATTTTGTTTACATAGCATCGTACCAGGCTTGAATTGCACGCAATATACAATATACATATACATGTTTAAAATTATAAAGGGTGAGCATTCAAAACCCCAGCAAAAATTCTCATATTATTAGAGTGATGTAATATAATGTAATGCAATAAAAATGCAATTTGTCCCCAGGACAAATTGGACACAATGCAAAGGTCACTATTTTCAGACCCTAATTTCTGAGGCACAGCCCGACATTTACATTGTATATCATTAAGGTCACAGCACATTTATATCACATGTGAGTTGGACTGATTTTACATAAATTGCATGGTTCCTATATTATGACTTACTTGGATCCCAGTATATTTACATTATAATGTGAATGTGAAATCACATGGATTTCCCCATCACCATGACATTGGAGGTTCAGCAGACAGAAGAGGGGCTTGGAGGCTATTCGAGGGTATTGTCACTAAACAATCAGCCAGGTTCCACCCCATTTAAAGACCAGCTTTGGAGATGTTGCCATTAGACCTAGATGAATACCCTAATTTGGGAAAATGTTCTCAAGAGTTATATGTTGGGAAGGATTATGCCAACAACAATAAATTCCTCCTTCAAAGCCTCTCCTATAATTTTCTAGCCTAAGATATTGAAAATTATTTTCTCCTTAGGTTTCTTTGTCAAGAGCTGTATCTTTCCCAAGAAGTTTCTCCCAGAAAGCTCTTCAGTCTCAGATCTATTTTCCAGGTCACTGGTTTTTCCAATGAGATATTTCGCATTGTCTTCCATTTTTTCATTCCTTTGGTTCTGTTTTATACTATCTTGATTTCTCATCAAGTCACTAGCTTCCACTTGCTCCAATCTAATTTTTAAGGTAATATTTTCTTCAGTGGTCTTTTGGACCTCCTTTTCCATTTGGCTAATTCTGCCTTTCAAGGCATTCTTCTCCTCATTGGCTTTTTGGAGCTCTTTTGCCATTTGAGTTAGTCTATCTTTAAGGTGTTGTTTTCTTCAGTGTATTTTTCAGTATTTCTTTGGGTCTCCTTTAGCAAGTCATTGACTTGTTTTTCATAGTTTTCTCGCATCCTTCTCATTTCTCTTCCCAATTTTTCCTCTACTTCTCTAACTTGCTTTTCCAAATCCTTTTTGAGCTCTTCCATGGTCTGGGACCAGTTCATGTGTTTCTTGGAGGCTTTTGTTGTAGGATCTTTGACTTTGTTAACTTCTTCTGTCTGTATGTTTTGGTCTTCTTTGTCACCAAAGAAAGAATCCAAAGTCTGAGACTGAATCTGGGTGTGCTTTCGCTGCCTGGCCATATTCCCAGCCACCTAACTTGACCCTTGAGTTTTTCAGTGGGGTATGACTGTTTGTAGAGTTTAGAGAACTATGTTCCAAGCTTGGGGGGATGTGCCAGCTCTGCCACATCAGCACTCCTCCTTCCCCAAGAACCCCCAACCCGGACCTGACGCAAATCTTCAGTAGGCTCCGCACTCCTGCTCTGATCTGCCACTTAATTCCTCCCACCAGGTGGGCCTGGGGCTGGAAGCAACTGCAGCTGTAGTGCTGTAGCTGCCCCACCTCTGCTGCCCCTGGGGTGGTAGCCGAACCACGAACTCCTTCCACTCGCTCAGCTTTTCCCACTAACCTTCTCTGTTGTCTTTGGTGTTTGTGGGTTGAGAAGTCTGGTAACTGCTGCAGCTCACTGATTCAGGGTGCTAGGGCACACTTCGCCTGGCTTCTGGTCTCAGCTCTTCAGTCTCAGGCTTTTTTTATTGTTGCCTCCCAATTCTGCTAATGGTTTTCCCATTGCTTTACCTTCCACGTGTATAGACCTGCCCTTATTTCATAGATCTTGCCACTAGAGAATCAATCACTGCTTCTTCTGTGATATGTCATACAACCTCAAATGCCTTCAGTAGAATCAGGACTTTAAAGATGATCTAGTCCAATCCATCCATTTTGCACATGAGGAAACCAAGGCCCAGAAAGAATTCACATAGGAGACGAGTAGCAAAACCAGAATTTGAACCAAGGTCCTTTGAATTAAAATCCATAATACTTTCTACCATACTAAGCTACCACCCTGGATCTTATCTGTTTAAATAGAGATAGTCTTGGGCCCTTCGACTGAAGTTTTTGGTCACCTCAACCTCTTCAAGCTCCATTTTCCTTTTAGTGGTACTTTGTTCCACTTCCTTCTTCCATCCTCCAGTATTCATTCACTCATCACATATATAGTCACATCAAATATTCTTGATATCATTTTTTATTTGAATTTATTTTATTTTTAATTTGTGCAATAAAAAAGCATTTTAATAATACAATATAATAAAAAGATTGCATATGAAACTGCAAATAAACATTTATACATCTCCAAATAGATATATAACAAAAGGCCACATTATAAGCAAATTAAAGGACAAAGGAAGAAATTACCTTTTGATTCTATTGATAGAGGAAGAGTTCATAACCAAACAAATGATAATAAGAATCATACAAGTTAAAATTGTCAATTTTGATTATGTAAAATTTAAAGTCTTTGCACAAACAAAATAGATGCAGTTAAAATTAGAAGGGAAAGAGATGGGAGGACTGTGTAACTAGTTTCTCTGATAAGACACTCATATCCAAGATGTAAACGAATTGATTCAAAGCTATAAGACAAAGATCTCTTCCCCAATAAATAAATGATCGAAGGATATGCTGTTGACAAAGAAAGAAATTACAAGCTATGAACAAATACTTCAAATTATTAACAATAAGATAAATGAAAATGTTAGAAAATGTAAGGTTTCCTCTCATGCCCATAATACTGGAAAAGAGACTAAAGAAGAATATGACAATTGTTGAAGGAGCTATGGTAAAATATTAGTCCACTGTTGGTTGAGCTGCTAACTGGTCTAGCCATTCTGGAAAGCAATTTGGACGTATGTCCATTAAGTACCAAATTGTTCATACCCATTGGTCCTATATCTCCCAAAGAAATGAAAGAAAGAGGGAAAGGATATATATATACATAAATATTTATATCAGCTCTTTTCATAGTAACCAACATTTGGAAACTAATACCCTTTTAGGGTATCCTCCATTTGGGGAATAGTTAAACAAATTGTGATATACGACTATAATGGAATATTATTGTACCATAATAAATTATTGAATGGACAATTTAAGAGGAAACTGAGAAGACTTTTATGAACTGATGCAGAGCAAAGTGAATAGAACTAGAAGAACAATTTGCCCAGTGATAAAAATACAGAGAAAAGCAACTTTAAAAGACTTTAGAACTCTGATCAATAAAATGGTAAGCCGTGAGTCCAAAAGAATCAAGGTAAAACATGCTGCTCATCTCCTGACAGAGAAACAATTAACTTAAAATGAAGAAAAAAAACACACATTTTAAGATGTGGTCATTACAGGAATTTGTTTTGCCAGACTTACAGTTTTGTATTGAGAGTATTATTTTTTTTTAAATTTTGTCATTTCAGGGCAAGGAGTGAGGGAGACAAATTGTTTTTTTTAAAGAAAACAAAAACCCATAGGCTACTTATGCCACGATACGCTCCGTTTATTTCAATATAATTTATTGCTGTGCAGTGACATTGCTCTGAATTAAAACTCAGGCACTGAACCACATTACCAAAGAGGAATGAAAAAAAATACACGAAATCATCTTGCTTTTGTATTTTTAAACAACTGCATTGGTACGACACATATGTTGTATAATAACATTTTTTTAAGTAGAGTTGCCTGAGACACTGAGCAGTTATATAATTTGCAATTATGTGTCATATTATGTTCTATTATATGTCACAGGCAGGACTTGAAGCCAGGACCTCCTGACTGTAATTCTGAGGCTATCTACTGCATCATATTGTTTCTAATACATATATTTAATGCCAGAAAATTGTTTTCATAAGATGTCGAGTGCATATGTGTGTTCTAATGAAAGCTCAAAGCTTTCAGTGAGGTTTTGAAACACACACAGTAGGCCCAATTTTCAAACCTTACCTAAGGTACACAAATACTTTGCCCTATCTCTGTGGACACTTACTCATACTTTCCAGCCAACATCCTTGGATCTGGAACCTTCTGTGACTGAGCATATATCAACATATAGGCCCTATATTAACATATAGTAAATTGAAATTATGTATAGACATCATTTCAAAAGTTTGTTTCCATTAATGTCTGGTCCCAGATTACCATATTCTGAAGAACACTCAGGAAGCAATTTAATGAAGAGTCCCTTTCTCCCATTCATACATACTTAAGTCTAAGTCATGGAACCCTCTCCTATAAGTTCTCTGGACCAGTAAGACAATGGAAAAACCACTGTGAGAATGTTGAAAACGACTTGATGACACAAACCAGTGGAAATGAGTGCCTTGGCCTAGCCATCTCGGCCTGTATTCACATTTCCAAACCCTGGCACAGTTCTGAGGGAAGGTTAGGAGGGTCACCATAAGGAGAGAAGGCCATTTTGATACAGTATGTCGGAATACTCATGGGAGTCATTGTACCTACACCACAGTGGTTGCCTGACATGCACCTAAATGGATTAAAAGGAGCTACTCAATTTTTGTCCCTGCAGGGTGATTGAATATGGCACAATATTTAATAGCAGCCACAGCCAGCCAAGACTTTGGAGCCAGTTTCAAGCCCACACCTCTGTAGCCATCCAGAACAACTTTTCTTTTTGTCCCCAGTGACACTAATCCTACTTTTTATATCAAGTTTAGATGGTTTTCCCCTCCAGCACTCACTCTAATTTATGGAGCATATAAAACCCTCACAAAGAGGGTGAGTTTCAGGAAATAACTTTTCCACATGAAGCTATAATACACATCTTTGAAAAGAAAAAAGCAGCTACCCTATGTCAAGGACCCAGAGTCTGCTATTCCATATACCTATTACAAGAATAAGATGTGACACCCACCGTACATGCTACTTAAGCTCCCAAAAATTGCCATGTAGGATAATCATTGTGACTTTCCCCTCTGTGTACAGAGTTCTCCAAGTAGCTAGATGCAGGGTAAGAAGGAATAATCTGTGTCTCCTTGGACTTCCTCTCTCTAGGACTCAGGATCTTCGTATGACAACAAAGATCTCTGTGGTCCCTTCTATGCTTAACATAACATTATATGATTCAATGAGTTCATAGGCCCAGAAATCCTGTGTCTTCCAACTTCTGTGTCTGACACAATCATTGTGACTTTGGGAAAACCCTTGTTATCTCAATTTTCCCCATGCTTACCTCAATATATCAAAGACCTGAGGTTCAATGTGGGAACACCCTCCTTTGACAAACCAGCAACCTATTTATAACTTCTAGAGTTGCTTAAGGCTCAGAGAAATTGAGTGATTTGCCTATGGCCACAGAGGTGTCGGAGGTAGTATTTAAATGGCCCCCCTTTTTCCTATCCATGGAGTGGGAATAGCAGTTCAAGTGCCTAGGGAAACCATTGCAGGCTTGGAGGGTGCTCCCAGAGAGAGAGATCTCCTTTGTCCAGTGGAGTATAGATCTTGGGAAACAGAGAAAAGAAGTGATAGGTATGAGTGCTATACCAATTATGAATAATGGAAGTGCTGCCTCTTGGATGAGACACAATCACTTAATGAACCAATCAATCAGCAAGCATTTATGAAAGGCACTTTGCTAGGCACTGGGCATACAAATACAAAAATTAAACCGTCCTTGATATCAATGAATTTAAATTCTACTGGGGAAGAATACATATGCATTTATAATTGTAATACAGATTTGTTGGCCTGTGAGGCTGGGGCTCCCTCTCCAACTAAAGGGCCATGATTCTGACCTCCTGTGGAATAGGTTTGTGGCTGGGGAAGTCTAGCCTCAAAGAAGGGCTCTTCTCATATTCTCTGGCTCTCATTCAACCTTACAACCCTAGGGAAGATCACTTAAAGCTTAGGTTTGGCTCAATTCTAGGGACTCCTCAAAAGAGATTAACAGTCACTTCTAGAAGCTGTACAAGGTGGATCAGCTATAGGATAGCTATTTCTATTTCCTCCACAAATAAATTCTTGAAACACAAAAGACTCATAAATGTACATTGATGAAGACTTTAAAATGCAATAACTAGTAATGCTTATTATACTCTTCCAGAAGGTAGACACTTAAATATTAAAACAAGAAATATCCTATGGGACCATTTCAGCTATTTCATTTTCACCTTGGTTCTGCACTGTCTCGCATGACTCATTTAGGATCTACATCTTTTGTCAAGCCAAAGCATGGCTTGGATTTACGCCCTTGTCAGTGGTTGGAATCATCATATTAAGAAACACCTTCGGGGGCAGCTAGGTGGCACAGTGAATAGAGCACATACCCTGGAGTCAGGAGGACCTGAGTTCAAATCCAGCCTCAGACATTTGACACTAGCTGTATGATTTTGGGCAAGTCACTTAACCCCAATTGCCTTGCCTTCCCCCCTTCAAAACAAAAGAAACACCTTCAATTGCCGGTCCCCTGAACTTCTCAATGACTACAATCCTCTTAAGTCCACAAGATAGTGACCAAGTCTAGAAACATCAATCTCAGAATTGCTGTTAAAGAATCATCTGTGCTCAAGGAAAGAAACACAAAGCAGAAGAGGTAGCTAAGGTTTTGATAGCCAGCATCAGACTTACCTAACTTAGGGTAGAACCCATGTTTGCTGTCATGTACAGGTAGTCACCACTACTGCAAGGGATGGGGAGGGGAAAACAAATCCCCTCCCCACCCAACCATGGGCAGTCCAAGTCCCAAGCCACTCATTCAGAAGTGAGGAAGAGATGAGCAAGAGTCAAGTTGTGTCTCTTTAACATCTATTGAGTGGGCAACTCTTGTACCTCAGTGGTCAATTCTTTTTGGCAGAGCTCAAATCCTTACCCCTACCACTATCATAGAGACTGTAATACCAATAAAGAGATTACTTCAGCATCCCAAAATATGAGTCCTTCAGTACTAAGCCAAATGTGCCACCTGAAGTGGTCAGGCGAGCTCAGTTCACCTCCATGCATGCTCCATGAGATGGCCCATCATGATATCTCTCCAACTTCATGAGAAGGGAAATGAAGCTTCATGAGGGAGGGAGGAAGAGGGAATGATCTAAAAAGAGCAGACCAGACTGAAGGCATTTGACCTGATGATTTCCAATATTCCCCACCCCCACCCTCCAGCCTATGGTTCCCTGAGTTCCAAAACCTTAGACAAGACACATAATCTCTCTGAGTCTCAGCTTCACCATCCATAAAGTGGAGCTGATGAATATATATGAGTATAGACTCATACTATATACCTCCTAGGTATATATACCATATATATATACCACTATATACCATTTTGAGAATCAAACAACAGCATGGAAGAGAACTACTTTGGAACTACCTGAAGTACTGTAAAAATGCCATCCCTTGTAACCTGTCCAATCTGTCTCACCAGAAACAAAAGGAGCATTTGAGGACTGAATCACATCAGAAGTACTTAAACACATACAAATAATCGATTGGGGTTTTTTTTCACTCTGGTCCATTTGGAAAAATAGTCCAGCTAGCTGAAATGATATGCCATTTGCACACAATCATGGTCTGTAAGCATTTTCTTCATACATTGAAATATGTCTCTGCTCTCAGGATTTAGAATGGGAAGACCCTTTAGAGTTGGTCTAGTTCAACCCCTTAGTTTTACAGATAACAAAGTTTTACAGATTTTACAGATTTACAGATAACAAAGCCAAACTTTCTAAACAGAGAAGATGAGTGATTTGCCTAACATTACAAAGCTTATCAGTGGCAAAGCTGGAATTTCTACCCAGGTCTTAGTGTTTCAAATTCGGTACTCTTGGTGAAATGCAATAAGCCTGGGTTCTATAACACAGAAAAGTGAATTCATCGTGTAAAAGCTACTGTAGATTTGGCTGGAAGAAGCAAGGCGAGGGTGGGGCACGGAAAGACAGTGGATTTGGGACCCTTGACATCTTGGTTCAAGTGCCAGATTTAACTGTTAGGAAGTTTTTCCCTAAATTGACGTGGATCTGCCTTTTTACTCTTAGTTCTGTTACCCAGAAATCAGATCCTTCTTCATATGATCGTCCTTCAAATGCTTCATGCAATTATCATATTCTCCTAAATCTCTTCTCCATAATAAATATTCCTAGTTCCTTTAAATAATTTTTTTAAAATGTTTATTCATATCTTTTGTTCTTCTATCACCTACATTTTTCCAATGTATCTCTTCCATCTGCCCCTCCTAGAATCATCTCTTTTAACAAAGAATTTAAAAGGAGAGAAAAAACCAGTTCAACAAAACTAAACCAAAAATTTTGTCATTGTGTGCAGTGTTCCATATTCATCATCTTCCACCTCGACAAAGAAGGGGCAGGGAAATGCTTTCTTACATCTATTCTTTTCATGCTTTAACTTCTCAATTAAAATTTTGCACCATGCCATTTTGTGTTGCTATTCCATTTATATTACATATGTAGTCAGTTTGCATATTGTTTTCCTGGTTATGTTTATTTCATTTTGCTTTGGTTCATGTAACTCTTCCTATGTTTCCCTATAGTTAATATGGTCCTAATTTCTAACAACACAACATTCCATTACATTCATGTACTGTAATTTGTTTACCTAGTCCCTAATGAATGGGCATCTACTTTGTTACTACAAAAAAGTGGCTATAAATATTTTAGAATATGGAGTTTTCATTTTTGTCACTGACCTCCTTGGGATAGCTTAACACTTAGTACATATTAGGCACTTAATAAATGCATATCAATTGAATGATATAAACCCAGAAAATAATTCTCTAGGTCAAAGGTTATAGATATTTTATTCATTTTGTTCATATAATTACCAATTATTTTCCAGAATGGTGGGACCAACCTGCTGTTCCACCAACATCATTGTGGCTATCATTCCACAACCTCTCCAACATTGGCATCTTTTAACATCTTTGACAGTTTTCTAGGTATGAGATCACCCCTCAACTCTCTCTCTCTCTCTTTCTCTCTCTCTGTCTTCCTGACTGTGTGTCTCTGTCTGTCTCTCTTTCTGTCTCTCTCTCCCTTCCTCCTCCCTTCTTTCCTTTTCTCAACATTGAGACATTTACTCTCCTTCCTATAAACTACAGTGTGGCTAAACTGGCCTTCTTGCTGTTACTCAGACATGATAGTCTATTTCTTGTCTTCACACCTTTATGTTGGTCATTCCCTGTGCCTATAACGTGCCCACTACACACCTCTACCTTATAAAATCCCTTACTTCCTTCAATAATTCAAGTACTACCTTCTACAGGAAGCCTTTCTTGATTCCCTCCTACTGCATGTCTCCCCTTGTCTAAGCTACATTTTCTTTATTTTTATATTCATTCTGCATATACTTATGTAAAGATCCACTGGCAGGGACAGCTAGGTGGCCCAGTGCATAGAGCACCAGCCCTGGAGTCAGGAGGACCTGAGTTCAAATTCGGCCTCAGACACTTGACACTTACTAGGTGTGTGACCTTGGAAAAGTCACTTAACCCCAATTGCCTTGCCTCCCCCTCCCAAAAAAAAAGATCCACTAACCCAGGAGGTTCCAATAAGGGGTCCAAGCTCTGGGATCATGCAATCAGATAGAATCCCCAGGTCCCAAAGAGAGAACTCAGAATCTTCTCACACTCTCTGGTTCTGTATACTCTCACCCTGGTGCCCCAGGAGAAATCATTTAAAGCTTAGGATTGGCTCAAGTCTGAGGTCCCACCAAAATGGACCATCAGGTTCTCTTCTAGAGAGGTAGAGTAGATAGATGTAGAAATTACTCAAGGTAAGAAATTACTCAAGGTAAGACAACTATTTATTTCCTCCAAACAAAATAAATGCTTAAAACCCAAAAGACTCATGTTGCTCATTGACAAAGACTTAGAATACTATACAATAACCCTTAACCCTTGCCATCCTACACTAGGAGGCTGATGCTGAAAACATGAAAGACTTTGTAGGACTGCTTCACAGTTATTTCACCTTTCCCTGAGCTTCTTGTTGCTCACTCCCTCAACGTCTCTATTTTCTGGCAGCCAGCACATGGCTTGGGCTCAGCCTTCTGCTGATGGTCATCTTCCCTGAGAAGGCTGCAGTTAAACTGCTGGCAGTCATCATTAACTGGAACTTGAGCTCCTGAAGTAGGCACCACTGGCCTTATCTCCTAACTAATATTTGGTCACCTGTGCTCAGGAAAAGAGGCAAGGTAGAAGAGGCAGCCAGAGGCTTGCGGTCCAGCCTCAGGCCATCTAGTCCAGCACACTGTGCTCATTGGCATGTATGAGTTGTTGCTATTGCAATTGTTATTGGGGGAGGGGAGGAAAGAAAAGAGAACTTCTTCACCCGATGGCAAGTTGGAAACAGAGTTGTCAGAGTCCCAAGCCACATGTTCAAAAGAGAGAAAGAAGAGAGTGAGAGCAAAAGTCCCTTCCTTTCAATTCTACCAAGTGGGTAGCACTGGCTGATCAACGGCCGATACTCTATGTAACAGGATCCACCACCACCACCAGCAGCAGCAGCACTGTCACAGTGAGCAAGAAAAAAGATAAGGATATTGCTCAATCCTCTCAAAGTCTAAGTCCCTCAGGGATGAACCACACACGTCACCAGATGTGGTCAAGAAGCCCAGCTCAGCTCCACATGCTCCATGGAGTGAGTGTGCTCTAACCAGAGAAAATCAGCTGGGCTCTTCTCATTACCACCATTACAATAAGATAAAGGAAATTGTGCTCATAAAGGTAAAGTGATTGGTCCAAGGATAATGATGATGATGATGACAATAACCAGCATTTCTATAGCATCTTAAGGTTCGCAAAGTGCTTTATATTATCTTATTAGATACAGCAACCCTGGGAGGTAAGTGTTGTCATTAGGGCCATTTTACAGAGAAGGAAACAGAGGAAGGCAAGTTAAGTGATTTTTCCAATGTCAAACATAATCAAAATAGCTAGCATTCATATAGCACTTTAAAGTTTGCAAATATATAAATATATTTTATGTGTAAAATATGATATAGGAATATAAAAATATAGCTACATTATTAATATATTAGATTATATTATTGGTTTATTTTTATATTTATAGCTATTAAATTAAAATGTATTGTTTCCATAGTAGATAAATATATTAATAAATAAAATATAATGATTCTGTGTTATCTTATTTGATCCTCACAATAACACTGGAAGGTAGTTGTTATTAACCCCACATGAGGAAACCAGAGGCAGGCAGATTAAGTGACTTACCTAGGGTCACACAGCTAGTTAGTGTCTGAGAAAGCATTTGAACTCAAGTTCTCCCGACGGCAAGTCCAACATTCTATCCACTGCACTATGTAACTGCCCAGAGATATCGAAGGTCTATTAGCAGAGAGAAATGAGCAGGGATATCAAAAGCTGAGCTGGAAAGAATCCATAGAGCAGTGGCAGTCAGCAAAAAGAAAAAGAAAAAGGAGGGCTGAGCTGTGGGAGAGAAGAAAGACAGAACCAGCCCTACAGGTACCTTAGAGCAGAAGACCTGGGCTGACCCCACCAGTTGTACCCACCTCCACAAGGACTGAAAGAAGCTCCAAGAAAAGATCTATTCCTCTCCCCCCAGCTTTTCCTCCCAGTCCCTTTCTATTAAAAGACACTGTGATATACTCCGCTATTTCTTTACCCAATTTTTCCAGTAACCTGAATTAAATCTCAACCACAAAGAGATCAGGGGTTAGATAGAGATAAATGCAAATGTAAATTAAGGCAGAGAGCCAAACCTCTGCTTAAATGTTAGGAACTTTTCTAACTAAGCATTCACAGTGTTTGTGGTTTCGTTTCTGAACTTTTTGTTTAATATAAACTCCTTAAAGCAGCAGAGGAAAGAATCATATGGAACTAAGGCGCCATTATATTGCCCCTTCTTAAAAAAATATCCACTAATTATTCTAATTTAGTGTTACAAGTGTCATAGGACCATGTAACTACTATTACAAATATGGCATTGAGTAGCAAATTGTCAAAATAGCCAAGACAAACTCAGATCTTCTCTGCCCATGTCCAGTAAACCTTACTTGTGAAAAGCATTGTTCTAGGTTCTCAAGGGGATGAAAAGTTTAATCAAAGGTAATTCTGTTTCTGTAAGAGGTTAGAGAAGTCAGCAGTTTCTATTCAATGGGCTGTTTGCCAATGCTATGTGTCTAGGGATTCTAGAACCAGTTTCCCTAACCTTCATCTCTGTATATGGGAATCCCAGGCCTTGAAAGGCACCACCACCTCACAGCACCCCTCTTCAATTCTTCCTTCTCACCCTAGAACAGACTGTCTCCTGAGTTTCTGACCTATAAAGAATTTATAAGTGCTTCCATCACCATAAATCTGTTGACTGTAGGTCTCCAAGGGTCTAGGAGAAAGGTTCATCCTTGCCTCCTGGTTCCCCGGATTTAAAAGATCCTTTCTTCTTTTCGAGTCCCCCAAACTTTTCCCTCTGGCCTTCAAGAAGCAAGAAACTTACTGCTTCCTCCTTTGCCCTAAAGATTCTAAAGATTTTTTTTGTGTGTGTCACGGACCCCTTTACCTGTCTGGTAAACTTCAGGATACTGGTGAAGCCTATGGACTATCCCTGAATAATGTTTAAATGCATAAAATAAAATGCAGATATCAAATTCTTTGTAAAAGTTCAGGAAAAATGCCCTAAATCATAATTGAGTAGAGAAATGCAAATTAAAACAACTCTGAGGCACCATCTCACACCTATCAGATTGGCTAATGTGACAGAAAAGGAAAACGATAAGTGTTGGGGAAGATATGGGGAAATTGGAACACTAGTGCATTATTAGTGGAGTTGTGAACTGATTCAACCATTCTGGAGAGCAATTTCAAACTATGCCCAAAGGGCTATAAAACTGTGCATATCCTTTGATCTAACAATACTACTACTAGGTCTATATCCCCAAGAGATCATTAAAAAGGGAAAAGGACCCACATGTACAAAAATATTTATAGCACCTCTTTTATGGTGGCAAAGAATTGACAATTGAGGGGATACTCATCAACTGGGGAATTACTAGGGAATTTAGTTGTAATATATGAATGTAATGGAATACTATTGTGCTATAAGAGATGCTTTCAGCAGAACCTGGGAAGACTTACATGAACTGATGCTGAGTGAAGTGAGAAGAACCAAGAGAACATTGTACACAGTAACAGCAGCATTGTGTGATGATCAGCTATGATAGACTTAGCTCTTCTCAGCAATACAATGCCCCAAGACAATTCCAAAAGATTCATGAAGGAAAATGCTATCCACATACAGAGAAAAACCATGGAGTCTGAATGCATACTAATTTGACTTTTTTGTTTTTTCTTTCTCATGGTTTTTCTCTTTTCTTTTGATTCTTCTTTCACAACATGACTAATGTTAAACTATGATTATATATGTATAACCTATATCAGATTGCTTGCTGTCTTGGGGAAGAGAGAGGGAGAAAAATTTGGAACTCAAAATCACATAAAAGTTAATGTTGAAAACTAAAAAATAAAAATAATTTTAAAAAAGGGGAGGGACTTCAGAAACTCCAAGTTAATAACCTCTGTGTCTAGGAGATCTCTAGTCTCTAACCTTAGAAAATGTCTTCCATCTTTGACTTGACTGTCTTATACTGTTTTTGTTTTTGTTTGTGTTGTTAATGAAGCAAATTCACCAACTATTTGTAATGGTCAGGTGTCTTCTCTACCCTATTACCCTAAACTACCATCTGGAGCCCCTTCTCCTTGGAAGTTAGGTGGGCCCAGACCCAGAAAATATAGGTTACCAGCATCCCCTACTTTGAGTGTAGCCTTTCCCTACTGCCCAGAGTGTGGAGTCCCCTCCCAAACTTCTATTCTCTTTCTAACTCATACCCTCTGATAGTCAGTCCTTCCACCACATTACTTTTCTCAAGTCTTTCTTAACTCCCAACTTATTGGTTGAATGGCAATAACAGACACACCCTGGAGCTAGTCAAGCCTGCCCACCTTTTCTTGACCCTTCCATTTGTTCTGCTGCCTTCTTCTCATTGCAAGCTAATGGCTCATGTCCCTCCCCTGGGGCAGTTGCTGTCTGGACTCCAGGTTTCAATTACAACAACAACAATAACAACCAAAAAAATTTTTTTCTTTAAAAAAGGAAAGGAAAGCAACTTCAGGATACTCAATTAGACATAGAAATAGGGGATAGGAGCTAGGGAGGCCACACAAGGTCTGGATTCAAACAGAGGAGAGCAGAAGTACACTGCTTTCTTAGAAGTGGTACCAGCTACTGCCTAGCTTGCAGTTTTCTTGAAATAAGGTTCCTGTGTTCTGTAAACGTGTCAATCTTGTGCTTTTGAATTGCTTTATTTTCTGTGTTCCTCTACTATCTGGCACAGTCTTAAAGACACACACACACACACACACACACACACACACACAGCTTTGTGTCTGGTGAACTAAGATCGGTACACACCTAGTCTAAGAACTAGAGCCTCAGAGTAGAAGTCAGATGTGGTGGTAGCTGCTGCAAAGATGGCCAATGGAAGAATGAGGTAAGCTGAAAACAGAGACATCTGAGATCTGACTCTAAGTCCTATTCCCCTTGTTCCTATCTGAGGTACTATCTTATACCACCACAAGGCAATGTTTAAATGGAAAAATGACTTTAAAATTCTGGAACAGGAGGCCAAGAGCACATTTCCCACTTGTGCGATTAAGGACCTGCCCTCCCATCATCATGCCCGTCCTGTACCACTGGGAACAGGGGGTCTTCTGGCTCTAAGTCATTGGTGGTGGCACCACGGATGAGGAGCTTTAAGGAGGGAAGGACTTAAGGTGCTAGGGAAAGGTGGAGACAGCAACCCCAGGACACCACAAAGAGTGAAGTTCTAGAGGAAAAAGTATCTTCCAAATGGTATAAAAACACTCACATTGTCTAGGAATAAACAGTACTCCTTGGGAAGCCGGGAACATTTTAATTATATTTTACATTTATTCGGTCTGAATAAATGGGTACATCCCCTGAACAGAGTACAGGAGAGTATGAGAACTCAGATGGACGCCGGTCCTTTTATTGACTCCCACTTCAAATCTCCCACCAGGATCTTCATGGGCCAAATGCAACCCCCAACTACCTACATCATGCCCTCCTCAAATGGTTTATTTAAGCAAGCATGCAAGCCGCTAACCTTTCACCTGACCAGAGGCCTGGTCTCTGCTAGATCACCGCTCTGATTAGAACTAGTTATAATCAGTCATCTGACTTACATTCTGCTAAGACTGGGAGGAACTGGGGGAAAGAGGGGTACTTTCAACTCTGTGGAAACAAAACTGCTCCCACCATTTCTTATACAAACAACTCTCCAGTTACTGCCTTCTCTCCCGTCCAAAAGCACCTGCTTAAATCCCCACTGCTGCCTTTCAAAAGTTTCACTTATTTCTTAGTTCACTGCAGAAACAGTCTCACAACTTTTCCAACTTTCTATCTCCCTTACAATGTCACTCCATTCACGGAACCACACGACCCCAAAAGAGAAGAAAAGCATGTGGCCCCAGAGATGCCAGCAGGGAGAGGTAGTAGTGGAGAGGTAAGAAATTCCTATAGTATAGAAAGTCTGAGACAAGACCTTCAGTAGAGTAGAAAAGGAGGTCTGGAACAAGGTCAAGTATTAGGACCAAGTAATTATCATCATCATCATCATCATCATCATCATGGTTGTTATAATATTAATATTTAAATAATTATTTATAATTATGTTTACGATTATATTTAATAATTATTATATTAATAATAATAAAATTAGCATGTATATGTATGTGTAGTTATATACATATACATATCTATATAGATGTAGATGTACACACCCTGGGGCACTTAGGTGACACAGTAGATAGAGTGCCAGCCCTGGAGTCAGGAGGATCTGAGTTCAAATCTAACTTCAGACACTTACTAGCTAGGCAAGTCACTTAACCCTGTTTGCCTCAGTTTCCTCATCACTAAAATAAGCTGGAGAAGGAAATGGCAAACCACTCGAATATCTTTGCCAAGAAAGCCCCAAGTAGAGTTACAAAGAGTAGGATAAGACTAATTGACAATATACAATTGTGTTGGGGATCCTTGAAGAGTTTGGCCTTTGTTTCCTTTGATTAAGTCAGTGTCTTCGATTGAGTCTTACTAGGTGCTAAGCCTATGTGTGTGTGAATTGGTAACTAAGGTGGGGCTCCAGGTGGGGCCAATAAAGGGAGGTGCTAACTCCAGAGCCAATAGTGAGAGCCTAAGTTCTGGTCTCTCAGATGACCTTTGATGATGTCTGAAACTGTATAAAAAGAGAGAACAGAGTTATTTGCTTAAGGCTCTCACTCCTGGAGGCGCGGGACTCTGGGCAGCTGCTGTAAGGGCCTTCTGGCTGAACTCAGATGTTGATGGTTCTCTTGGTAACTATGAATTGTATTGAGTCTGTTAGTTATTTGATTGTATTTGCTCTGAAGTTCAGGGTGCTGGATTTTTTCCCCTGAACTAAGTGAATGATATTTGTATGCTGGATTAAAGTAAGATTGTTAACCCCTTAACGTTGCTTTCCTTAGTAAAGCAGATCAAAAGAACCTGGGCATTCTGTGAGCTGGTCGTTGTTCGTTTTTCACCCCCACAGCAGTTGCTAACCAGATAGTTGAAACAATAATATACAACAAATATTATTTTATCCTCACAACAGCCCTGGGAAGTAGGTGCCTTTAATATTCCCATTTTATAGATAATGAAACAGAAACAAAGAGAAGATAATGATTCGCCCAGGGTCACATGGCTAGTAAGTGTCTAAGGCTGCATTTGAACACAGACTTCCTGACTCCAGGCCCAGTCCTCTGCTTCATCACCTAGCTCCAGGATGAGAAGGAGCTATATCCAAAGAGCTGCCAAGGACAGAGACACAATGTGGAGGAGCAAAATCAGACCTAAAACTCCTTTAGTACGTACGGCAAGTTTTTCAGGTTAAACACATCTACCTAGAATCAGGAGGTAAGAAATACACTTCATCATCAGACTTTTAGAGTTTTGACTGGTAATTACATTGATCAGAACTCTTAAGTCTTTCAAATTTTTCACAATATTGTAGTCATTGTGTAAATTATTCTCCTGGTTCTGCTCACTTCAATCCACATCAGTTCTTAGAAGTTTTCCCATGTTTCTCAAAAAAATCCATTTTGTCATTTCTTACAGCACAATAACATTCTTATCATATTCATATATCAGATTTGTTCAGTCACTCTCCAATTGATGGATACCCCCTTTTTTCTCATTTTTTTTGCTAAGAAACAAAATGCTGCTATAAATATTTGTGTACAAATGGCGCCTTTCTCTTCAGCTTTACTCTATTTAGGGTATACAATGTGGTATTATTAGGTCAAAAGACATGCACAATTTAGTCACTTTTGAAGCATAATTATACATTGCTTTCCAGATTTCCAATTTACTTCACCAAAAGTGGAATAGTGGACTTGTTCTCTTTCAGCTCCTCCAATAATTGTAATATTCCTTTTTTTGTCCTCTTTGCTAATTTGATGAGTGTGAATGGAACTTTAGGTTTTTTTAATTTATATTTCTCTTATTAATAGTGATTAAGAATATTTTTTCACGTGATCAGTGATTGCATACATTTCTTCTTTTGAGAACTATTTGTTCATATCCTTTAACTATTAGTCTCTTGTGGGAATGGCTCTTATTTTTATATATTTGCATATCTTAGATGGCAGACCTTTATCAGAGAAATTCCCTTCAAATATTTTCCCCAGTTAAACATGAACCATATGTTATGATGTTTTCACAGGGAAAATCCTGGATGGAGGCATGAGCCAAAGTAAGTAATTTGTGATATCCCCCCAAAATTGAGCCCACTTCACATAAATCCAAAGCTGTGACTCTAGACTATGTGTGCTCATGATAGTGGATCTTTGAGTAATTGAAGGACTGAAGATTCATTTGTATTTTGGAAGAAAATGAAACTTGCCTAACTCTAGACATTTTGACACAGATCAAGTTTGAGTGAGTAGAGATTCTCATAATTTGGTGGTCCAGGAAGAAACCCCAAATATCAGGTTGAGGAAGAAGGAAAAAGAATTAGGGCAATCTTAAGCAACGGAAGTAAAGAAGAAAAGATGATTCCTGTGGATTCTGAACCATAACCTGGAACAACATATTTCATATGTAAAAGATATACATAAATTAGACACATATAATTCAAGTACCATGTATACTCCAACAAAATCCTTTACGTAGACATGTATTAAGCACATTGACATGGAGAGCTGGACTTAGAGTCAGGAGGACCTAGGTTCAAGTCCCACCCCTTGAAACACACTATTAGATGTGGCCAGGCAAGATACAGTTTTTCAGTTGGGGAATGGTGTATACTGTTATAAATTTGACTCAGTTCTCAATAAATTTTAGAAATTAGAGACACTGATTGTAAAAATTCTTTCCAAATTTTCTGCTTCCTTCCTAATCTTGGTTGCATTGGCTTTGTCTGTACAAAAACTTTTCAATTTAACATAATCAAAATTATCCATTTTGCATTTCATTATGCTATCTCTTATTTGGTCATAAATTCTTCCCTTCTCCATAAACCTGACAGGGAAACTACTCCTTGCTCTCCCAGATTTTGACTTTATTTTGATGTATGTTGTGAGATATTGGTCTATGCCCAGTTTTTGCCATACAATTTTCCAATTTTCCCAGCAGTTTTTGTCAAATAGTGAGTTTTTATTCCAGAAGCTGGAGTCTTTCGGTTTATCAAACAGTAGATTACTATAATCATTGACTATTATGTCTTGTGTACCTAACTTATTTCATGATTCACCACTCTCTTTCTTAGCCAGTACCAAGTAGTTTTAATGGTCAAAGGATATGAATAGGCAGTTTTCAGAGGAAGAAATGAAAGCTATCTATAGTCATATGAAAAATGCTCTAAATCATTATTGCTTAGAGAAATGCAAATCAAAACAACTCTCCTATCAGATTGGTTAACATGACAAAACAAGAAAATCATAAATGCTGGAGAGGATTGGGAAAATTGGAACACTAATGTATTGTTGGTGGAATTGTAAACTGATCCAACTTTTCTGGAGAGCAATTTGGAACCTTGCCCAAAGGGCTATAAAAATGTGCATACCCTTTGACCCAGCAATACCACTTCTAGGGCTGTATCCCAAAGAAATCATACAAGTGGGAAAAGGACCCATATGTTCAAAAATACTTATAGCAGCTCTTTTTTGTGGTGGCAAAGAATTGGAAATCAAGGAGATGCCCATCAGTTGGAGAACAGCTAAACAAGTTGTGGTATATGAATGTAATGGAATACTATTGTGCTATCAGAAATGAGGAGCAGACAGACTTCTAATAAACTGGAAAGACATAGAATCTGATGCTGAGTGAGGTGAGCAGAACCAGGAGAATATTATACACAATTACAGACACACGGTATCTCTGATGACCAACTTTGATAGACTTAGTTCTTCTCAGCAATGAAAGGTTCTAAGACAATTCCAAAAGACTTATGACAGAAAAAGGGATTCACATCCAGAGAATCATGGAGTCTGAGTGCAGATTGAAGCAAACTATTTGCTCTTTTCTCTTTGTTTTTGTTCGTTTCTGTTTTGTTTCTTCTTTCCTATGGTTCGTTCCATTGGTTATAGTTCTTCTTCACAACTTGACTATTGTGAAAATATGTTTAGTGTGAAGGTATATGTAGAACCTATATCAGATTTCATGCCATCTTGGGTAGGGAAGGGGGAGGAGAAGGAGGGGGAGAAAATTTGAAACTCAAAAACTTGAGGAACTGAATGTTGCAAACTGAAACTAAAAATTAATTAATTAATTGATTTTTTAAAAAGATACAGTTTTTCAAAGCCCCAGACATAACTCTCTACAACTTTCATATAAGCTGCCTATCTGTACTGGTAGAGGAAGTTTCTCCCTGGAAGCTCCATATGCCAATAAAATCACAATTTTAAAAAATACCATATACGTACAAGAAACTATAGTAGGCACTAAGGATACAAAGGTAAAATAAGCTCCAAATATCCCCTGCCTTCAAGGAGCTTACCTTCCATTTCTATGTAGTGTAGTGTAGTGGAGATGGATTCAATCATTTTCATGGGACTGAACATGTACTTTGGCCTTTTTTGGTGGCTGGCCCCTTACTGAAAGATAGATGCTTATTTTTTGGTCTTTGCACCATCTTGTTGACTTCCATTCCTCTATAAGAACCAAAGAGAGAAAGAGGTAAATGCATAGGCTGAAACACAAGAAAAGAAAGGCGAATTAGAAGTCCATGTAATTTGGCTATGCTAACCATAGAAATTACAGAAGTAGAGATGGAAGGCTAGACTTCTTGCTATACCTAGCAGAAATCTTGGAAAGCCATCTCTCTCTGGAGAACTATACCAGCTTTCCCATCTGATCCAAAACTCTTAGCTCCACCATCTGATAAAGGACTTTTATCATCATTCAACTCTTACCTGATAAAAAAACTTTGCATCTTTTAATGCAAGGCCTACCTACCTGAAACCAATCTATTTGATTACATACCATGGACCTTCTTATCATGCAAAATAATTGTTTTCATTGTGGCTAAATATGTGGCTCTTGTATAATAAATAATCTCTTCTTTTTGGGAGGGAAAAAAATACAAGTCTTAACCTTAGGGTGGGATGATATGGCAACTCTTTATTGGTCTCCATTATTTGGGATTGTGTCCAAGAATCTTGTTTACTGAGTGTCATGTGGAATGCACTCTTGTCAAAGAACCTCCCCCCTCAATAGAAGAATTGTAGACAGGGTGCAAATCTTCTTTTGAAAATGTCATTTTGGAACTGAGACAAATCTCCCTTGCATTGCCAGCAAAGTAGAGAGAATATTTTTCTCCATTCCACTGTCCATGAAAAAGGGGGCTATAAGGTCACGGCAGCAAGACATGTCCTTGACTAAGTGAACCTGTAAATGAATCTCATGTCTTTACTGCCTTTCCTGTTTTACGGTTCTTTCCTGGATCCAGGTCACTAAATATAAATACTAAAAATAATGGGTGTCACCAGGCTTGTCAGCAACTGTATGAATTTTAGAGTTCCTAAGACAATACTAGCCACCCAACAAGAGATACTTCCTTGTAGCTACATCACTTTACAGAAAAGATGACCATGGAAAAGACCATCCTGAAGGTGAAGGATCAAAAGAGCTGTCCAAGAGATGCTAATAGGTCTAAACCTTGTGAGTCACTTAGACAATGCAGGTCTGAGAATAAAGTCAAATGCATGTTCAGTAGTCCCACAAAGTTATCTTTACCATCACTCCCAGGAGAATAAAATGCAGCTGGGTGGCACAGTGGATAGAGCACTGGGACTTGGAATCAGGAAGATTCATCTTCCTGAGTTCAAATCTGACCTCAGACACTTACTAGCTGTGTGACTCTGCAAGTCACTTAACCCTGTTTGGCTCTGTTTCCTCATCTGTCAAATCAGCTGGAGAAGGAAATGGCAAACCACAACAGTATCTCTGTCAAAAAAAACCCAGAAGGGGTCATGAAGAGTCAGACACAACTAAACAATAACAACCAGGTGAATATAATGGGTAGGATGGTTTGTTTCGATTTTTAAGTATTTGTTCATTCAAATGTATAAGTCTTTTTTAAGAATTTCTTTTTCAAGGTGGCTGCTGGAAAGCAGAGAAATCAAGATATTATAAAACAGAACCAAAGGAATGAAAAAATGGAAGGCAATGTGAACTCTCTCACTGAAAAAACCACTGACCTGGAAAACAGATCCAGGAGAGATAATTTAAAAATTATTGGACTACGTGAAAGCCATGATCAAAAAAAAAGCCTAGATATCATCTTTCAAGAAGCTATCAAGGAGAACTGCCCTGATATTCTAGAGCCAGAGGGTAAAATAGAAATTGAAAGAATCCACAGATTGCCTCTTCAAATAGATCCCAAAAAGAAAACTCCTAGGAATATTGTTGCCAAATTGCAGAGCTCCCAGATCAAGGACAAAATACTGCAAGCAGTCAGAAAGAAACCATTTGAGAATTGTGGAAACACAATCAGAATAACACAAGACCTAGCAGCTTCTACATTAAGAGGTCGAAGGGCTTGGAATATGATATTCCAGAGGTCAATGGAGCTAGGATTAAAACCTAGAATCACCTACCCAGCAAAACCGAGTATCATGCTCCAAGGCAAAATATGGATTTTCAATAAAATAGAGGACTTTCAAGCTTTCTCAGTGAAAAGCCCAGAGCTGAATAGAAAATTTGACTTTCAAACACAAGAATCAAGAAATCATAAGGGACTTACTAAATCTGAACTGTTTTGTTTACATTCATACATGGAAAGATGATATGTATGATTCATGAGACTTCAGTATTAGGGTAGCTGAAGGGAATATGTATATATGTATATATATATGCATATATTATATATATATATATATATACTTGTGTGTGTGTGTGTGCGTGTGTGTATGCATGTATGTACGTGTATATAGAGAGAGACAGAGGGCACAGGGTGAGTTGAATATGAAGGGATGATATCTAAAAAAAATCAAATTAAGGGATTAGAGAGGAATATATTGAGAGAGGGAGAAAGGGAGAGATAGAATGGGGTAAATTATCTAGCATAAAAGTGGCATGAAAAAGCAGTTCTGTAGGAAGGGAAGAGGAGGCAGGTGAGGGGGAATGAGTGAATCTTGCTCTCATCAGATTTGACCTGATGAGGGAATAACATACACACTCAATTGGGTATCTTACCCCACAGGAAAGAAGGAGGAAGAAGATAAAAAGGGGGGACAACAGAAGGGAGGGCAGATGGGGGAGGAGGTAATCAAAAACAAACACTTTTGAAAAGGGATAGGGTCAAGGGAGAAAATTGGATAAAGGGGGGTAGGTTAGGAAGGAGCAAAATATAGTTAGTCTTTCACAACATGAGTATTGTGGAAGGGTTTTACATAATGATATGCATGTGGCCTATGTTGAATTGCTTGTCTTCTTAGGGAGGGTGGGTGGGAAGGGAAGAGGGGAGAGAATTTGGAACTCAAAGTTTTCAAAGCAGATGTTCAAAAACAAAAAAAAAAAAGTTTTTGCATGCAACTAGGAAATAAGATACACAGGCAATGGGACGTAGAAATTTATCTTACCCTACAAGAAAGGAAGGGAAAAGGGGATGGGAGGGGAGTGGGGTGACAGAAGGGAAGGCTGACTGGCAAACGGGGCAACCAGAATATATGCCATCTTGGAGTGGGGGGGGGGGGTAGAAATGGGGAGAAAATTTGAAATTCAAACTCTTGTGAAAACCAATGCTGAAAACTAAATATATTAAATAAATTAAATAAATAAATTTAATAAAAAAGAAAAAAAATTTCTTTTGTGGTGGAGAAAATAAATAGCTGCCCTATACCCAATATCTACTTTGTATATTGAATATTTTTCCTATATGCAGCTTTCTAATCCCTTTTAGGAAGACTATAAGTATGAGCCATTCCTAAGCCTTGTTTTATAAATGTTCTCTGGAATTCTACCACAGGATGGCGGCATAATGAGCCAGAGAATCAAAAAAAAATTCCTGGTCCTTTCTTCAGGATCAAGATGCTCTCAGGATAAAACCTGGCTCTATACGAGTCCAGAGTCAGAGACCTTTGGAGGCAAAGTTTCCCTGGGTCACAGATATGGGTTCAAATCTCAACTCTGATAACTTCCTAGCTGTGTGATTATGCACATCATTTAAATTCTCTGAACCTCAATTTCCTTACATGTAAAATTGGATGGAAATAATTATGCAGACTAAGTTCACATTAACTTTTTTTTAAGCAGTCACACTGTTGGCCCATATTAAACCAATACTGAGTCAACTAGAACCACTAAGTTTTTCTGTCTGAATTGCTGTTAATACAAGTCTTCTCTACCCTGGATTTATGCAGTTAAGTTTTTAAACCCAAATACAAGAATTTACATTATGCTCACTAAATTTCACCTTTAAGCTCATCATTCTGACTTGTTGAGATCCTTGTGAACCCTGATTCTGTCATCCAATGTATTATCGTTGTGTTATCTACAAATTTCATAAGCATGTTTTCTCTTTTGTTGTTGTTGAGTCATTTCAGTTGTGTCTGACTCTTTGTGATTTCATTTGAGGTTTTCTTGGCAAATATACTGGAGTAGTTTGCCATTTTACATAGAAAACTGAGGCAAACAGGGTTAAGTGACTTGTCCAGGATCACACAGCTAGTGAGCATCTAAAGTCACATTTGAATCCAGGTCTTTCTGATTCCATGCCTGGCACTCTAACCACTGCACCACCACCTAGTTACCCTTTATGTCTTCTCTATCCAACTTGTTTATAAAAATGTTGAACTAAAAGGCCAGAGACATAGCACTAAAACACACCAATAGAGACTTTTCTCCAAACTGACTTCTATCCTTTAATCAACATTCTTTAGATAAAGTAACTAATCAGCCTTCAGTCCACCTCACAGCCCACATATCTCCATATTGTCCATGAGGATGTCCACAAAAAGCCTTATTGAAATCAGGGTACGCTATACCTGTCACTCCCCTGACCTACCACACAAGAGCGGCTTTCCTCTCTAACAACCCTGTCTAAATGTGAACTAACATATGAAGTCAGCCCATGATGACATTCATAGCACTACCATTTGCTAGCAATAAGGGAGACTCCTAAGTGTGCAGCCTTATGCTGGAAGTTACATACAAAGTAAATGCAGAGGGCCTCATTGTTTTTCACTGGAGTTTTTACTCTAGAGCATAAGCTCTTAACTTTCTTTGTCATGGATCCTTTGACAGTCAGGTAAAGCCTATGATCCCTTCTCAGTATGATGTTTTTGGGGTTTTTTTCTTAATTCATAATTGAAGGAAATGTTAAATTTCATTTAGAAGTTAGTGAAAATAAGGGTGTGATTTTCCCCCATCCAAGCTCACAGATGCACTGAAATCGATCCAAGGACTCCCATGGTGGACTCCAAGCTAGGAATTTATTATCTAGAATTTATAAGGTGCCTCTTATTGGCACTTAGAGTAAGCAGCTCTAGAAAAGTGTCCTATGCTAGAATTAAGAGCTTATTCTGGATTCATAACACAGTTGTGTTTAATGTTATAGACAAGATGTGTCCAGAAAAGTTGCTACTGACCCTCTATCATGGGCATACTTAGAAGGATGCGTTGGATGGCTTATTTTCCCTTGCTATTATCACTGGTAGCATTAACTCCCCATTACCAATGGTAATATGTGGTGCAGAGTCTGCTGATCTACCCAGAACAACCTCGTAGGCATGCCTATGCCCACTATTAATGGGAAATCTTGGAATTTTAGAATTGGAAAGGGCTTTAGAGATCATCTAAATCACATCAACTCAATTCAACTGTGCCAGAAGCTATGGTAGGCCCTGGCAAGGACAAAAATGCAAAGTCCCTGCCCTCAGTGAGGAACTTACATTCTACTAAGGGCAGAATACAGATAAGTAAATTTGAGGAAGGGGAGGACATTAAAAAATTAGGGTTATCAGAAAAGGCTTCAGTTGTATGTAAAGCACACATTTACAAACCGAATCCCATTTTAATTGTGCTAGGGGATCTTGAGACTGAGCCCTGTGTTAGATACAGGGGGTGTACTGATAAATGTTTAACAACCAGCTTTCCACAGGGATAAAATATGTTCACATGACACACTTTTCAGCATAATCTTCATTATTAACAATTTCCACATCACTTTCTTAAGTCTAGACAATCAGCAAAAGAATAAATCAAACCCTGGTTTGTAGGGTTTGCCAGTTTCTGAAATGAGTTTATGATCTATGATCCTATGACCCCAGAAGCCCCCATCATCTTTCATGGGGACTGTTGCAAGAGTTCCTAATTGGTCTCCCTACCTCAACTTCTCTCCCCTGCCCTGAATACTCCCCACACAGCTTCCGAAGTGATTTTCTTAAAAGACAAGTCTAAGTATGTCACTCCCTAATGCAACAAAATCAGGTGGCTCCCTATGATCAATAGGCTCAAATGTAAACTTCTCTATCATTAAAAGTGCCTCATAATCTGACCCCAATACACCTCTCTAGCTTTATTACATGTTAGTCCCCTTCATGTCAGTCCTCTTGAGTTCAGCCAAACTGGCCCTGTCTCTGTCCCTCGCCCATGCCATTCTGTCTCTTGTCTCTGTGTCTTGGCACAGGCCATCCCCCATGCCTGGCATGTAATTTCTCCTCACCTCCAACTCTTAAAACCCCTGCTTCCTTCTAGACTGAGGTTAGTTGTCACCTTCTCCACAAAACCTTTCCTGATGCTCCAAGATGCTAGTGTCCCCCGTTAGCACCATAATCCTATACAGATTTCCTCAAGGGTAGGCACCCAGTACAATGCTTAAATGTTTGTTTTGTGACCTTGGGTAAGTGACTTAACCTCCAAAGGAGTTAGTTTCCTTATCTGTAAAAATGAGGGTATTGGACTAGATGCAAAGGTGTGTTGGAACCATGCCAGGCTGGGAGAGCTGATTATTAAATTTTCAGTGAGAGTATTTACACCTCTGAAATCAGCAAACACCACAAACTGGGGTTTTATTTATTGGTGTATTCATTGTCTAGACTTAAAGTGATGGGAAAAAGGGGGAAAGGACCTATTTGTACAAAAATATTTCTAGCAGCAATTTTTGCGGTTGCTAAGAGTTAGAAAACTAAGAGATGCCCATCAGTTGGGGAATGGCTAAACGAGCTGTGGTATACGATTGGAATGGAATATTTTTGTGCTATAAGAAATGACAAGCTGTATGATTTCAGAAAAACCTGGAAAGACTTACATGAACTGATGCAGAGTGACGTGAATAGAGTCAGGAGAAGGTTGTACACAATAGCAGCAATATTGTTCGATGAAGAACTGGGATTGACTTAGCTATTCTCAGCAATACAATGATCTAAGACAATCCTAAAAGACTGATGATGCATATTATTTGCCTCCAGAGAAAAAAACTGACATTGTTTGAATACAGACTAAAGCATGCTATTTTTCACTTTCTTTTTTTCATTTTTTTCTTTTGAGCCTTCTTGTGCGAAATTACTAATGTGGAAATATTTTACATAATTACACATGTATAACCTATATCTCATTGCTTGCCATCTTAGGTGAGAGGGAGGGGAAGGAGGAAGGGAGGGATAGAATTTGGAACTCAAAAGTTTAAATAAAAATATTATCTAAAAAAGTAATGTACTAGCAAAAAGAATAGATAAAAATATGTTTTAAATTTTAAAAAAATAAAGTGATGGAGAAAATGTTATAATGCTAATGCAGATTAAATTTTAAGAAGTGTTGTGTACATGTTTTTCTGGAGTAGATGGCCATTGAGTTCCCACCACCACCACTACCCCCCACCCACCCCCCCACCCTGTATCAGGAGTGCCGAGTTTATAATCTCAAAGAGGATCATAAACATGTCTGAAAGGTTCGGAATCGCCGGATATAAGAAACTCTCAAAGTAGAAGGCAGAAGAATCAAAACATTTATTTAGGCTCAACAGTAACCAACCCATGAACCAGCAACCCCATTTTGATATGTTGATCATAATCTTCCAGGCCCAATAAGTACGCCTTGAAAGAGTAACCAGGAGGCTACAGAGAAACATGATTGCGTAAAGCAAAATCATGTTTCCCCCTCGATGGTAATAAGATTACCCACTGGACTGAAGTCTTTGTTCAGCTTCCTCCCGTAGATCAGCTCTGCTACTGGCAGCTCCTGCCTCAGCTGTGTCTGTGTCTGTAACTGAAGCTGCAACTGTAACTGACGATGTAACGGTCGCTGTAACTGACGATGTAACTGTCGCTGGCTCCAACCGGAAAAGGAAAGAAGAATCTTCAAGCTGTCCTCTCCCCTCTTATAGGGTTTTTGACATCATCAAGCTCCGCCTGAATGACCAGGGCTGATTGGTTCTTGAGTTGGCCCCTCCCCCTAGGGTAGAGGTTAACACCTCCCCTCAGCCAGCCCCATGACTCATCACACAGGAAGTTGTCTGCTTCCCGGCATGCTCCCCGGGCCTCCTGCCCCGGAAGAGCAAGCCACAGTGTCCAGAGGCTCAATGAGGTAAGCTGAGTCATTCAAAGAAAACAAAGGCCATTCTGGTTACACTCCACCCCTTGTTATAGGATACATAATCTAATCAGCCATGTATCCTAGAACATACATTGTGATTCAATTACAAAGGAAACTAAAACATATCATTCATTATAAAGCAAAACATATCATTCAGTAACATTCCCAAACATTGGTTAACGATTCAAATGCGATCCACCCCTAGATCCCAGCAAAATAATCTCTTCAATCAATAATATCATAACAATAAAACAACACAGCAAGGATAACACAAAATAAGTAAACAGAACACTATCATCATTTCCACCCCCCTTGAACGATTGGGGCTCAAAATCTTGGGGTGAGGGGTGAAGGTCTCATTTTCCATAGCTTCTTCATGCTGAAATTGGATGTAGAGATGGCCCTGCCCCCAAAAAGTCCCATTCCAGAGGTCATTTCTTTAACGAGCTGGCAGGAATTCCAAGAATGCTACATGCTTAGGCAGTCACCGGAAAGTGCAGGGTGCTTAAGCCTGAAGGAAACAAAACTAGCAACAAGGTTAGCCAAAACAAAGGACAAAAAGAATAGTCTGTGAATCTATTATTATAACCTATTCACGGTAAAATATATGGTTCAGGGGTACGATTTGGTAATTATTTTCCCCTGAATAGACAACTGTTACAGTGTTGTCCTTCCCATGGGCTATAACTTCTGCAGCCTTTGGAATATCATCTGGCTTCCGTTTTACCCATACCTTAGCTCCTGTTATCAAGGCCTTTATCTCTGTACATTCTATATAATTCATTGGTTGGAATTCCATCTATCATTTCAAAACCTACTCCTGCTCTCAATAAAGCAGTAAACATTTCTTTCCTTGTTACTCTCCTTTGGCGCCAAGTTTGCTGGTTATTCACCCTTCTCTCTCGAGGAGATCTATCCCTTCCCCAGTCACCTAAGTCATATAACTGTAAAATCTTATTTATCACTGTTGTAAGACGGCTCCCTACTTCTCCAAGTAATAAATTCAAAATTAGTTGTTTATAAGCAGGGGGAGCTGTCCTAATTATTAAATTCCTATGAGGCAGTTCCATTGAATCATTGTAATATTTGTCTGCAGTTCCTACCATAATGGCAGTCTTCATTACCTCCTCCTTTAGTCTCATGATACAATCTCTAAGTGAATACCAGGGTCTGTGCTCAGTGGGCCACATAGAATCAGTAGCATATCTCTTATTGCATCCCACAGCGGCTAATGCCAACAGAGTAGTCCTGCTATCACCATCTCCTTGCTGATGATGTTCCCTAAAAGCTTGTTGAACTAGAGGATCATGGCTGATACCTATGAATCTCATGCAGTCTGTCCCATCTACTGATATTCCACCGGCCCCTTGATCACTGAGTCTTACCATCCAAGATATCAATGGTTCTCCTATTCTTTGGCTGAATCTACTCAAAATATCTGTGACCTCTTGCGGTGAGAAATCTTCCTGAATTTCCCTTGTAACTGAATCTTCACCTCGGGTTTCTGTCTTCCTCCTTTGTATGGGTCGAGCCCTTGTCTGATCATTTAACCATCTCCTATTCTCTGTGTGAGGCACATCCTGAACCCCAGTAGTGTTTTGTGCCTCAGCCCCTAACATTGTCTCATTCTCTCCCCACTCACTTCCTCTGCCACCATGGCTAGGACGAAGCAGGCAGTCAGGCTCTTTCTGGGCTGGGTTGAAATGCACTCTGGGCTTTTTTGGTCTCCTGTTGCTCTTAGCCACATTAATAGAAAAGTTCTCATTTGAGTCAGTTTGGTCTCCTGCTATCTGAGATTCCTCTTCTTCCTGTGGGGTAGGAGTGCCCCCATGTCTTTCACTTAATCTCAATCTTTCGTATACTAGCCGGTAGGCTGATAACACTATCCAGCTTTGCCTAGATAGTGATGCCCCTGACTGAATCCCAACTTCTCGTAAACACTTTTCCAAATCCCTAGAATCTCCTCTCCGTAGCCTTGGTTCCCAGTTTTCACAGGGTCCAGCTTTTTTAGCCAATTCTTTTGCTAGGGAGGAATAAAATGGATCCTCCCATCCTGGGATATTCATCTCTTCCTCTGAAATTGTTCTGCTTCTAAATAGAGATCTTATACCTAGCGATCCTGTTCGTGACGCCAAATGTATCAGGAGTGCCGAGTTTATAATCTCAAAGAGGATCATAAACATGTCTGAAAGGTTCGGAATCGCCGGATATAAGAAACTCTCAAAGTAGAAGGCAGAAGAATCAAAACATTTATTTAGGCTCAACAGTAACCAACCCATGAACCAGCAACCCCATTTTGATATGTTGATCATAATCTTCCAGGCCCAATAAGTACGCCTTGAAAGAGTAACCAGGAGGCTACAGAGAAACATGATTGCGTAAAGCAAAATCATGTTTCCCCCTCGATGGTAATAAGATTACCCACTGGACTGAAGTCTTTGTTCAGCTTCCTCCCGTAGATCAGCTCTGCTACTGGCAGCTCCTGCCTCAGCTGTGCCTGTGTCTGTAACTGAAGCTGCAACTGTAACTGACGATGTAACGGTCGCTGTAACTGACGATGTAACTGTCGCTGGCTCCAACCGGAAAAGGAAAGAAGAATCTTCAAGCTGTCCTCTCCCCTCTTATAGGGTTTTTGACATCATCAAGCTCCGCCTGAATGACCAGGGCTGATTGGTTCTTGAGTTGGCCCCTCCCCCTAGGGTAGAGGTTAACACCTCCCCTCAGCCAGCCCCATGACTCATCACACAGGAAGTTGTCTGCTTCCCGGCATGCTCCCCGGGCCTCCTGCCCCGGAAGAGCAAGCCACAGTGTCCAGAGGCTCAATGAGGTAAGCTGAGTCATTCAAAGAAAACAAAGGCCATTCTGGTTACACACCCCTGCCAAAATCTACTGAGTTGTTCACAGCTAGAAGAGATTTTAAGTAGAGGGAGTTTTAAATTGACCATCTGAAGTCCCATGCTTTCTCTTTTGGTTTTGGTTTTGGTTTTGTTTCTCCTTTCTCATGATTCATTCCATTGGTCATAATTCTTCTTTACAATTTGGCTATTGTGTTCAATTAAGTTCAATGTGAAGTTATATGTAGAAGATATATCAGATTCCATGCCATCTTGGGGAGGGAGGGGGGTGGTGTGGGTGGGGAAGAAAATCTGGAACTCAAAATCATGGGGAAGTGAGTGTTGTCAACTAAAAATAAAAAATCTTAATTAAAAAAAAGAAAAAAAAAAGAAGTGGGAACAAATGTTCAATGGACTTTGTGAAGCCCTCATTCAGCAGAAAGTGTGACACAATGGATAGAATTCTCATCTTCGAGATCTGGAATATCTGAGTTCAAAACCCTGTCCAGACACTTACTGACTATGTGACCCTAGGCAAGTAATTTGATTTCCCTGGCTCTCAAATTCCTCTTTTGTTAAATTGAGAGAACTGGATTTAGTAATCTCTGAAGTCTCTCTAGTTCTAAATCCATGATCCTAGAGCCCCTACCAATGCGCTCAGAGGACAATCAAACATTTCTACCACCAAGAGAAAAAAAGGTATCCCTCCCCAAAAGACCAAATAGTTTGACAGTGACAGGGGCAAGATTTATTTCCAAGAGACAGTGAAATAAGAAGGAGGAAATAGAGAGAACAATGGTGGGCTGAAACTAATTTCCAGGATGAAGATGTCCTAAAAAGGAAATCTTATTTGCAACTGATTGCTCCACCAAGGGCTGAAGAATTCACCCATAAAGCTACTCAAAGGCAGCAAGCTTGAAATCACAGCATGTTCCTGGTGAAGCCAGATGTCCTACAGCAAAAGTCAATTTCTATTTCTATAGCATTCATGGTGGGGAAGGGGAGGAAGAGAGAAATGATACATGCTAAGAGGTCTTTTAAAAGGCAGCATTTGGGGGACTGTCCCTTTAAAGAATTCTTAGTTCAGTTTGGATTAGCTTTCATTATCTATTATATTCAAAGAAGATTATAATCAGCCACTCAGCTGGTGGCTCATCTTTGGCAAGCTGTAGCTCAGCATACAAGTGTGGGCACCCATTCCAGGGGGCTGCCTAGCCTAGCTCATAGTCGGTTGCTGGGGCCCGTTGGCTCAGCCTCTAGGTTGGATCCACTCCCATTGGCTGGCAGGCTACTATATGGGATAGGCGCCAATCACATCTTGTTCTCCTTGGACACTTGTCTTACTCAGGCACCATGGCAAACAGCTTCACAGCTGCAGGACTGTAGGCCTTCCATAGATAAATGGGCAACATGTTAGACTGACCCCAGTGGTTTCTGGTCAAAGAAATCCAGTTTCCTAGAATTTCAAGCTAGAAAGGAATGTTAAGGATCGTTAAGTCCAACTCTCTCATTTTGCCCTCCAAAGAGCGTAAAAGATCATACCCAAGATCACACAAATAGGGAATAGGAGAATTAGGATTTGAAATTAAGACTTTTGATGCCAAATTCATTGCTCTTTTCACTTTACCACTGGTCTTAAGAGTTGCTGTATCTCAACGAATAGTGCATCAGCTGAACCACTTTTGGTTAGTTACTGGGCTGCTTATTGGGCCTTTCTAGGTCATGTGTGCCAAGGGCAACCTCGTCTTTCTCACCTTCTTGGACTCTGCTCTAGTACATGACTGATGGCACGCGCATGACTTGTAAGGCTAACTCTAGGCAATATCACAAAGGAAAGGGCAGTGTTGGTGTCCTTGTCCCTCATATTTTGCCCTTCTCCCTGGTGTCCATGTTCTGTGACTGTCCAAATTCTCCCTCCAGCCCCTACTAAAGTGAGGAACTCCATGCAGGTTTTCTCTCCTTCAAAAATTTCCCTTTCTCTAAAATCCTATCCCCCTCCCCAAAAAAACTCCCATTCCTTCTCCCCACCCTCCCCCCCCCCACTGTTAAACTCAGCTAGTGTTAAGGTTAAAATTCATCTGATTGAACCAATTCATACTAATGTATAAATGGTTTACCCCTTAGAGAGTTGGGATTTAGTCAATGTGTCCCACTGGAATGAAAATTTCAGACAATTGGAAAGGTTCTTGGGTGGCAAAAGGAACCTTCCCCAATCTCCTAAGAAACCAAAGGGATTCTGCCTCTAGGCAAAGCTAGTCCTGATAACAATGCCTTCTCTCTAACAATTTATATATATAGTCTGAATGCCCTGATTTCCAGGCAGACCTTTATGACATCCTTTGCATTTATGTACTATCTACTATGCCAGAAATGGGAGTTTGTATCTTAAAATGAGATTTCTATTTTTAATTGATAGATACTTCTGGGAATAAATTCTAAGGAAATAGGGAGGTGGGCATCATGGGATGCTAACAGGTCTCCACTAAGGCTGGAACTACTATAATATAAACTTCTCCCTTTTCATTTGTTGCATCCAGTATATGAAAATTAAAAATAAAATTATTTTCCAATCTCATTTTTAAAACCCTGCCATTCACCTTTAGGTCTTATTTCAGCCACTAGTTGACAATAAGAAGAACTGATGTCACTTTCATCGTAACTCTGGCAAGTTATTAACAATTTGCCACCTCTCTTTTCCTCATCATTAAAGTGGGGTCAGTAATAATACAGTGTCTTTCAGGACTATAAGGAAGAATAACAGAAATTATTCCAAAGCACTTTGTAGACATTATTATTTTTATAACTGTTTTCCTCAGCAGATAGGTGGTAGACAAAAAGGGGAATAAAGGAAGACACAAAGCTACAAAAAGCAAAAGATAGCCATAGAGAAAAGGAAAAAGGAAGAAAGAGAAGGGTCAACATGGCAGACTGGAACAAAGAAGGAACAAAAACCCAGTGAAATAAATGTTCCTGGCCTCTAGCTCTTCTCCAAATGAAATTCTTGAGGGCACTCAGTGGTCTGTCTCCTATTTCCCCCCCCTTCCCTACACACACACTGCAGTCTCTTGCCAACAATACTCCCCAGCCTGTCTCCATGCTGTGCAAATTGCTATATCAATGCTGAATAATAACAGTTCTGAGTTGGTTAAAAAGCCTCCTTGGAATGAATGTCTCCCAACCCTTCAGCCTTGTCCTCCACCTCCCTGTCTGTCCTCCCCACCCTTGTTCCAAAATTTTCCAACACATGTCTTCTTCAGGGTCAACCATATTGATTTGGCTTTACACACAAAGCTGCCTGAATCTCCTCGCTTGGAGCAGCCAGACCCTCAGTGAGGCTGGATGGTACGTGCAGAATCACGGCACACTGTGGCTGCCTGATACAGAATCAATGTTGTCAAGCAGATTGCATTTGTCTTCACAAATTGAAGTGGGGGGGGAGGAAGGGGGAGGAAAGGGAGAGGGGAAAATAGAAATGGTTTCCTTACTGGAAAGCGCTTTTAAACAATGAAATTCTCCCTTGGTGATGCACTTCCAGGGTGGGGCAGTTTGGATCTTTTTAGTCAAAAAGCATAAACAGAAAATTTCTCACTCTGAGGTTCAAGACAGTCATGGATCAGCTTACCGCTCACAAATCTGCAGATTCTCCCAATGAATTGGAGCAGACACTGAGCAGGCTTGAACTTTCCCCCTGTTCCTCTGAGGATTTCCATTACATCACTTTTTAGGAAAACTTTAATAATGGCAGACAGTTCAAACTTCTCAGCTCAGTCTTCTTCCCTATGTGGATTCTTGGTTTATTCAGTGTGCCAAGGTTCAGGAACTTCCCACCAAAACTTCATCCTCCCAATAAAGTCTCTTCTCAATTCTTATTAATGAAGAATGGAATAGAAATAGATTATAAAATGGTTTAGAAAAATGAGAGGCTGCTAAGTAATAATGGCTTAACCCTGATCTCTCTCTCTCTCTCTCTCTCTCTCTCTCTCTCTCTCTCTCTCTCTCTCTCTCATAAACACACACACACACACACACACACACACACACACACACACACACACACCCTTTCTTTTTCCTCCCTCTTTTATTCCTCCAGGCCAATACCTCCAACTGCCCTCTGGATATTTCCCCACAGATGGCCTTCAATCACCCCAAACTCTTGCGAATGTCTAAAACCATCACCTTGAACTCACTAAAAAGACCTCCTGTCCTGCATTCTCACTTTGTCAGTCTGATGAAGTCTATAATCCCCTTCAAAAAAGTGTTTCTAAATGCAGAAAATATATAAGGGATTAACCAATTATATTGAAATACAGTTATTCAAATATTTTTAAAAGTTCTTAGACTGCAGACTAAGAATTCCTGCTTTAAAGGATACCATTATTTTCCCAGTTGTCCAGGCTAAAAATTTAATTTCATTGATTCCTCCTCCTTTCTCCTTCATGTCCATATCCAATCTGTCACCATGTTGACTTTCTTTATAAAATTTGTCAAATCCATTCTCCCCTGTCCATTCCTGCCCTAATGCCCTAGTGTATGGCCAGATGAATACAATGGTCTCAGTTCTGGTATTCCTACTCCCAAACTCTCCCCTTCCAAACCAGCCTGCATACTACTTCCAGATTAATCTTTAAAACAATGAGAGACCTTGAGTGACTCTCCTTGAAAGGACAAAGCAAAGTCAGCACCCCTTGGTCTGACGTTCAAGACTCTTCAAAATATGACCTCACACAACCATTCCAATCTTTTCATTACTGCCCCCCAGACAAACTCTCCATTCCATACAATCTGATTCACTCACTGCCCCATGGGACAGTAGAAGACACCCTCCTTTGCTTATATTATTCTTCTTCCTTGGGATGCTCTTCCTTTTCTCTCTACCTACGCAAATTCTATGCTTCCTTTAAGGCACAATTCACTTTTCCACTTCTTGAGTATCCCAGTCAGAAGTAATCTCTTTTGTTTTATTGATTTTCTTTTCATAACTTTCTTTCTCTAATTCTATCCTTGTTTCTGACTTTTTCTGCCTTTGGCTCTGTCTCTTTATTTGAAAGACAGCATGGCATAGTGAATAGAGAAATAGCCACTGACTCATATTAATTGTGTGACCCTGTCCAAGTCATTTAACTTCTTGGTGTCCCAGGCGATTCTCTGAGACAATAAGTTACAAATGTGACATTTAAAAGGTTCAAAAGAAGATGGCAGAGAAAAGGCAAAAATTTCCTGAGTTCTCCCCAGTTTCTCTCAGAAACAACATTAAATCAAGCTTCTAAATGGATTCTGAAGTAGCAGAACCCACAAAAATACCAAGTGAAATAACTTGGGACAACTAGGTGGCACAGTGAGTAGAGCACCAGCCCTAGAATCAGGAGGACCTCAGTTCAAATTCAGCCTCAGACACTTGACACTTACTAGCTGTGTAACCTTGCCTTGCCTTCCCCCCTCCAAAAAAAGAAAAAAGGAAGGAGCCACATGTACAAAAACATTTATAGCACCTCTTTTTGTGGTGGCAAAAAAATTGAAAAATGAGGAAATGCCCACAAACTGGGGAATGGCTGAACAAGTTGTGGTATTTAAATGTAATGGAATACTACTGTGCTATAAGAAACAATGAGCAGGATGCTTTCAGAAGAACCTGGAAAGGCATATATAAACTGATGCTGAGTGAAGTGAGCAGAACCAGGAGAACATTGTACACAGTTAACAGCAACATTGTTCAATGATCAATTTTGGTAGACTTAGCTCTTCTCAGCAATACAATGCTCCAAGACAATTCCAAAATACTCGTAATGGAAAATGCTAACCACATCCAGAGAAAGAACTATGGAGTCTGAATGCAGATTGAATCATACTGTGTTCACTTTGTTTTTTTGTTTTTTGTTTTTTGTTTTCTTGTGGTTTTTCCCTTTTGTTTTGACTCTCCTTTCACAAGATGACTAATGTAGCAATATATTTAACATGATTGTACATGTATAACCTAAATCAGATTGCTTGCTGTCTTGGGGTGGGGGCAAGGGAAGAGAGGGAGGGAGAAAAATTAGGAACTCAAAATTTTACAAAAATGGATGTTGAAAAATATCTTTACATGTAATTGAGGGAAAAATAAAATACTAATACTTGAAAAAACAAAACCTTCAAAAATGAATCAGTTCAATAAAATCAAAAGAATGCAAAAACAGAAGAAAATGTAAAATACTTCATTGGAAAAACCTAGAAAACATATCTAGGAGAGATCACTTAAGAATTATTGGACAACCTGAAAGTCACCATCAAAAAAAGATCCTGAACAGCATCTTTCAAGAAATTATCAAGGAAAACTGCCCTGATATCCTAGAACCAGAGGGTAAAATCCATTGGAAAAATCCACTAATCACCTTCTGAAAGAGTTGCCAAAATAAAAACTCCAAGGAAAATTGTAAGCAAATTCCAAAATTGCCAGGTCAAGGAGAAAATGTTGCAAGCAGCTAGAAAGAAATAATTCAAATATCAAGGAGCCACAGTCATAATTACACAGGACTTAGCAGCTTCTACATTAAAGGATTGGAGGGCTTGGAATATGATATTACAGAAAGCAAAGGAGCAGCAAAACTGAGCATAATCTTTCAGGGGAAAGATGGATATTCAGTGAAATAGGGGACTTTCAAACTTTCCTGATGAAAAGACCAGAGCTGAACAGAAAATTCAGTATTCAGTTACAAGATTCAAGAGAAGCATACAAAGGTAAATAGGAAAGAAATAAAAACAAAACATGTTATTCAATAAGATTAAACTGTTTATATCCCGTAGTAGCAATTTAGATTTGAAGATCTTTCCCATCCATTAATAGGCCATGTGACCTGCTTGGAGGAGCTTCCTGACAGGAAAAGGAAGTTATGTCACAGGAAATGGAGAGAGAGAGAGAGAGAGCAATTATGACTGCTAATGGCTACTAATGGCCCCCCCTGTGATTATTAGAACTGAACAGTCTGGCTTACCTGTACTGCGAGTTTGTCTTGGGGAAGACCCCAGCAGAAGCTTGGAGAGGTTTTGGGATAGTGAGGTTACAGGCTGTGATATGGTGCTTTAAGTTCCTTGCCGTTATGATAAAGTGAGCTGACTGGCTGTGGTAGATGAACCTTTGACTATGGGATATGGCTTTCTGGTGTCTGAATAAATGTTATACTTCTTTTACTTTCTTTATGGAGAGTCTCTCACACTTTGCGATACAGAACTACATAGGCATATTCACAGTTATCTTTGATATTGTGTTTATTGCCTTGCTGATATGTTATGTGGCGTTATGAACAGAATTGCAAGGTATGAGATCTCTATTTAGAGGTAGAAGGGCTTCAGAAGAATAAATGGTTGTCCCAGGATGGGAGGATGTAACTTATTGCTCCCTAGCAAGGGAATGGTCTAAAACTCACTGGTCACTGTGAGGCCTGGAGGCAGAGGCTACAGGGTGGAGGACCTAGAGATTTGGAGCCATGTCTCAGAGAAGTCACTGTTGAGTCAGGAATGGGAATCCCAAGAGCTATCTCTAGATGAGGCTGGATTTTACTCACAGCCTATCATATTGTATTTGAAAGCAGAGACAGACTATTATGAGAGAGGAATCAGACAGTTGCTGAAAGGTCTGATAATTCAAGTCAAAGTGCCTCTCCTATACCACAGCAAGATGGAGAAACTCAGGTGGTAGACACAGCAGGAAGCTAACAGCCTTGCTGTAAATTCATCTAGAAGGCAGAGGGAGCCAAGGAGGTCAAGAGTACACCTCAGTTCAGCCAGGGTTGAGCCTAGCTCTGTCTGGCTACCATGGTAACAGGAGCAGAGAATATAGACAGGAGGATACAATGTCAGAACCTCAGGCACAAGGTGATACTTTGTGGCATACTACTACTTCTGAGCCACAGAGTGTTACAGTATCATACTAGACTTCTCAAAGAGAAATGCGCCCCATACAGTGGAGGAGACAGGAAACGCAAGATCACACTACTCAGTTTAGGGAGATTTTGGAAGATTTTACGCAGCGGGAAATCATGGATATCTTGAGTAGATTCACCCAGAGAATGGGAGAATAGTTAGTATCTTGGATGGTGAGAATCAGTAATAATCAGACATATATATGATCCTCTTTGAAATTATAAACTCTGCCCTCCTAATACAAGTACAGCTCCGTTTATTGATCTGAGGGAAAGGGTTGATATATTCTCCAAGCTAGCAAGCAGAACAACTTCTAATAAGAACATTTTGCAATTGTTAACTGCATTATGCGATTTCCGTGTACTTTGTTCCCTTGTGTCATATCAGCACTGAGTCAATAGCCCTCCTAGGAGCAGAATAGATGCACACATAGGCGGGTAGGACAGCCCACATCCTGAGTTTATCAGCCTGAGGACAAGAACTGGTTTCAGTGAAAACCTGGCCTTGACTTGTCCTGTTGGGGACTTTCTCAGAGCTGGCACTCTACATTTCCCCCTTTCTTAAGATGGAGCTTGAGCTCGTGTAGGTCTGTACGTACAGCAATGAGGAGACGAGTAAAGACTCGGATCATGTAGGGCCCTAGGATACACAACAGTGTCAAGAAGGTGAACGAGGGAAGAAAGTGAAACAGAAGGGCAGGAATATTATTCAAAGGGTTTGTCTGTTTCAACGGGTGCATCAAATCATTAGTAACGCCATTAGGATCAATTCCGGAGGCTTAAAGAAATAGTTTCTCATCTAGTGTTTTGTTAGACAAAATACTATGTTTAAGATATATGTTAGAAAGGTTAGTAAATAGTAAATATGGTTATGACTCAGTGTACAGTCAGTTATCAGCATCCAGAAATCAATCTATAGTTGTGCGTAGCTGCTTACGAAGGAAGAAGCAAAGATAACTTAGTTGGGGCACACTGCCCTTTAGCTAGAGAGACAGAGCCTGGGAGAGAATATGTTTTGAGAACTAGATGCATTTTGGAATTGGAGTTCTGGCACAGGCACCCAAGCAGAGGCTGTTAGAATTAGGGTCCGAGCACAAGCACTCCATCATTCCCTCCTTAAACAGATGGGACTCAAAATCATTTGGGGTAAAGGGCAAAGGTCTCGTTTCTGGAACTGCTTCATGCTGAGCGTGGATGTAGAGCTGTTCCAGCCTCACAGGGTCCCTCATTCAAGGTGTTGGGCCTGTAGCCAGTGTCTAGAACTTGGTCGACGCCAGGTCCAGGGGGTGATGGGTTGTGGTCTTGGACAGAGGTTATTATCCAGCTTGAGCTGTCATCTGCAGGTGCAGTGCACTGAGCTTAGAAGAGACAAATCTGGCAAGAAGAGTCAACAAACAAGGACCAAAAAGAAATAAAAGAATTACAATCAGGACGTGGACAAGAAAAGGAGTTAACAAAAGCTTCATAGCCAGAGAAGGCTGTGGCCTTTTGTATTGACTGAGAAGTGAAAGCTAGCTAAGGAGAACCTACTAGGAGGGTAGCAGGAGGAAAACAATCATAGGTGCAAGTAGGGAATGTTTCCTCTCCAACAACTTTCCAAAAGTTTCCAAACCTTTTTACTTTCAAAACCTCTATGCACATTGTTTGTGCAAAATAGATTATGCCTTCCTTAAACTTTCTACACATCTTCCTCTTTCCTACATGCTTACACCTTCTTGCCTTGCCTTTCTGGTGGACTTTGATTAAAGCCCCTTTAAAACTGCACATAACTTATTTCTTTCTAGTTCTGACCTGACACTTCCCTTATCCTCTTCAACTTGCTTTTTCCATCACATAACTTAAACAACAAAACATATTTCTCTCTCTTTCTCTCTCTCCTGCCCCCCCCCATTCCTCTGAAGAGACTGGAGTCAGGGAGGGAGAGAAAGGTAGAGATAGTGGACATTACAGAGTGTCAGATTACACACTCATGCAGAAACAGAAACACAGATACAGAACACACACAGAAAATGACAGAGAACGCAGAGAGGATTATTAGAAATCATTTATAAAAATTAGACTCTTGCTTGGCCTTCTGATGTAATGGAGGCCAGGTGCCATGCTTTATTGGGGTCTTGGAGGCCCTGCTTTTAAGATCACCTGGGGTAGATCCCCAGCTGTAGTAAAAATGTGCCCGTCTCTGCTATCTCTAAAAATTCTTGTAATTGGGTAGTTGTTATTAAGAGACCTCTTTCCCTTACTGGCTTCTTCAGAACTTTCATACAGTATTCTAGGTCTCTTTCCCCTGACTGTACTTGTCCCATCTGTTTAATCCCCGTATAAGTCTGGTGATACTTAGAAAAGAAAATTGAAAGGGAAAAGATTATCGCCTTTATCTTAGTCTACTGTGTTCACCGACCAGAGCTCTGTTTTTGTCAGGGCCTTTCCATGGGATACTCACTCTTTCAGAGCCTCTGCCCTCCAAATCCATCTGCTTCAGGTTCCCTGTTCAGACTCCACCTGCCAGCAGCGGCTGTGGCACGGAATGGCTGGAGATAGCCGAATGCCATGGAGAGTGAAAAGAAGACACGGGCCAGGCGGGAGACTGTAGTACAGCTCCATTTATTGATCTGAGGGAAAGGGTTGATATATTCTCCAAGCTAGCAAGCAGAACAACTTCTCATGAGAACTTTTTGCAATTGTTAACCACATTACATGATTTCCTTGTACTTTGTTCCCTTGCATCATATCAGCAGTGTGTCAACAGCCCTCCTAGGAACAGAACATTCTGCATGTACACATAGGTGGGTAGAAGAGCCCACATCCTGAGTTTATCAGCCCATGGACAAGAACTGGCTACAGCAAAAACCTGACCTGGACTCGTCCTGTTGGGGAACTTTCTCAGAGCTGGCCCTCTATAGGGGTAGATTTTTAAAAAATAGATGGTATTCCAACTAATGAGCTATACAAAATGTACCGAGATAAGGGGCTTAATAGTAAATGGAATAGAGAAGTAAGAACTGCCCCACAAATCCTACAAATCTTGAACCCTTGTATCCAAGTGAGTCACACCTTCAAGAAGACTAGGGAATAGGCCAAGCCCCAGCTCAGATCAAAGAAAATACACAGTCAGGATTACAGACCCCATATTAATCTGACTATATATTGGAAGAATGGATCAAATGGGGCAGAAGCCAGCTTGATTTATGGAAACCCTGACAAATTTAAACATGGAACTCCTATTACCATCACAGGACTAGGAGGGCCTGAAATATCAGCCAAACAAGTGAAATTGATGATGAAAATTGGACAATTGCCTAAGAAAGAATATACCGTGGTCATTGTACCCCTTCCTGAATACATCATTGGAATAGATATATTGAAAGGAATGACTCTGAATTTGCCTGAGGGGAGATATCAATTTGCAGTAAAGAAGATGGGAATTAATACAGTTTTGGTGGGAAAAGTAAAGATGGACCCAATCACTTTACCTGAACCTTCTAAAGTAATTACTTTGGAGCAGTATCATGTGCCAGGTGGGCAAGATGAAATTGCCAATACTATAAAGGAGTATGTTGAAGCAGGAGTGTTAGTCCCTACAACCATTCGTTTGAATAATCCTGTATGGCCAGTATGAAAGTCAGATGGAACATGGAGAATGACAGTGGATTATAGACAATTGAATGAATTGACTCCTCCCTTGTATGCTGCTGTTCCAGATACTGTTACCTTAATATAAAGGATGATGGGACTTGGTACACAGTAATTGATTTGTCCAATGCTTTCTTTACAATCCCAATAGACTCCAAGCAATGGGACCAGTTTGTTTTCACATGGCAGGGCCAACAATATACTTTTACCCGGTTGCCACAAGAATATCTGCATACCCCAACTATTTGTCATAGGAATGTGGCTGAACATTTAGATGAATTGAAGTTACCTGGTGTACAGCTCACCCACTACATAGATAATATTTTGATACAGGGAGAAAATGTAAAAGAAGTAGAGAAAAGTTTGATACTTCTAATTGAGCATACGAAAAGCAAAGGATGGGAAATTAACCCTGCAAAGATTCAAGGACCAGCTCAAACTGTAAAGTTTTGGGGTATACAGTGGAATAAGGAATGGCAAGAAATTCTCCCACAAACTTGACAAAAGATTCAAGATTTTCCTATCCCCACTAATAAGATAGAGGCACAAAAGTTCTTAGGACTGTTTGGATATTGGAGGCATCACATTCCTCATCTTGGACAGATTTTGAAACCCTTATATAAAGTTACCAGGAAAAAATATGAATTTGATTGGGGACCTGAACAGAGTAAACCTTTTGAAGAAGCTAAAGCTGCTATACAATTGGCTCTGGATTTATGGCCTATGTAAAGTGGACCAGTGGAATTACAAGTGACTGTACAGGATGACAATGTGAATTGGAGTTTATGGCAGAAAAAAACAAAGACAAAATGTACCCTTAGGATTTTGGTCAAGGAAACTACCTCCATCTGGATTACAATTACAACTGCTTTTGAAAAGCAGTTGTTAGCTGTGTATTGGACTTTGGTAGAGACTGAACAGCTGACTCTGGGCCATGAAGTGATATTGAGGCCTAGAATCACAATTATGACTTGGGTAAGGAGTACCCCAGCATCTCGCAGAATTGGACATGCACAAGAGGCTACCAAAATTAAATGGAAATGGTATATTCAGAATAGATCAAAAACAAACAAAGGTGGAGTTTCTGCTCTGCATGAATCTATCATAAGCATTGACATTGATGGGAATAAGAAACCCTCTGAACCAAAGCAATAGTTGGTACAGTCTTTGGTAAAATGGAATGATGGATATGATGGACTGACTGAAGAACAGAAGAAACATGCATAGTTTACTGATGGGACAGCAAAATATTTGGGCCATAAAAGACATTGGAAAGCAGTAACCTATAACTCATGTACTAAGAGAACTTTGAAAAGTACTGGAATAGGTGGAAGTAGCTGATATGCTGAACTTACGGCAGTGCATCAAGCTATTGAAACGAAGAAAGGAGGACAGTGTCATATATTCACTGACTCATGGGTAGTAGCTAATGGGTTAGCTATGTGGATGCCAATGTGGAAAAACCAAAATTGGGAAATTCATGGTAAACAAGTTTGGGGCAAAGAACTATGGGAAGATATATGGGACATGTCTTTGGTTACTAATTTGACAGTTTTTCATGTAGAAACTCATGTGGCCCTCACTTCGACAGAATGTGAGTATGGTGTACATGCTGATCAACTAGCAAATATTGCTACTGAACATACTGTCCCTACTCTGACACCAACTGATGATCTGGTACTAGCAAAATGGGTCCACCAAACAGCCGGCCATTTAGGGGTCCAAGCCATACACCAGTCGGCACAAGATCGAGGTATTAATATCTCTTATTCGTTGTTAAAGCATGTAACAGAGGAATTTCATATATGTCAATTGAGAAAGGAACAAACTGTTCTTTGGGTAGTAACTAGAGAAATAGCAAGCGGAAAAGTTCTAGGCCAGATATGGCAGATAGATTATATTGGACCACTACTCCAAGATAAAGGATACAAATTTATATATTCTTGTGTTGACACCTATTCAGCTATATTAGTGGCTTGTCCTTAAAAGAATGCAACCCAGAAAAACACTTGTAAAACTCTAGATATTATAAGTCTATATTATGGAGCTCCAATGCAGATTCAGCGATAATGGGTCACATTTCAAAGGTAGTGAGATGAAGAGATATTGTGTCTTAAACAATATAGAGTGGATATATCATATTCCATATTGACCACAAGCATCAGGATTGATAGAAAGAATGAATGTATTGTTGAACAAACAGTTAAGAAAGTTAAGTTCTAATAATCTGTGTCAACATTGGAAGGATAACTTGTTCACTGCTTTATTTAATTTGAATAATAGACCATTAGGAGGAAGTATACCTCTAGCCAGAATGATGACCCCAAATATGCAAATTAGAAAACAGCAAACACATAATTTCCAAAATTTTGAGTATTGGACTGTGAGGGAAGATGTCCCACCACCATATCCAAGAATACTTGGTTTGGCAGGGTATGATTTACATTGTTTAGAGAACTTTTTGGTTGGATAGAAAAGAGATAAGAAAAACCTCTACTGGGATATGTATGAGAAGCCCTAAGAATCATTTTAGATGGATATTACCTAAACCAGGATTAGCCGCTCAAGGAATACATGTATTGGTTGGAGTGATAGATTCTAATTATCAAGGAGAAATTATTGTGACACTCCAGAACCTATTCAGTTGTATAAAAATGATAGAATGGTTCAATTGATTATTATTCCTTGTGAAACAATACCTCTTGTGAAAACTGACCCTCCTTCCAAAATAACTGTTAGAGGAAAGGAAGGATTTGGTTCTACTGATAGAATAAAATTGGGAGCTAAAGTATGGGAAAGCAGAAGCCTGATGATGTTCCGAAGGCTGCAGAAACTATAGCACTGGGTAAAGACAATACTGCAACAATAGTTTACCCAGGAAAGATAATTATGAAATTGTACCCTTGACTCATGTATTCTATCATGAATGAGGCTATTATATTTGTTTCTTTTTGGATTTTTCTCTATTAAATTTGTTTGTGAGGTTTGTTTCCTGCAGGCTTAGTACCATCCATCTGCAGATGCCTGATCACTTAATCCAGATGTCACTCTCTGATGTGTTCGGACGTCACCTCTGGACCTGTCCACAACTGTGATGTGTCATCTCTGGACGTGCCCACAATTGTGATGTGTCATCCCTGGATGTGGTGTCAATCAAGTTCCAGATGCAAGCTTGCTAAAGAACTGACCTCTCAAATAGGACTCTTAGTCTCTTGGGGCACGGACAGCTCCACATCCAATTTCAGGAGGAAGAAGCTTTGGAGGACGAGACCTTTGCCCCTTACCCCAAGATTTTGAGCCCCATTCATTCGAGGGGGGAATGATGACATTGTTTTATATATTATCTTATGTTATCCCTGTTATATTGCTGTGTAAAGTTCTGTTGACATCAGTTATTCCAAAATTCCCATTGCCCTATGTAATGGATAAGAAAGATCTTGGGGCATGTAGTAGCAATTTAGATTTGAAGATCTTTCTCACCTGTTAATAGGCCATGTGACCTGCTTACATCACAGGAAGCCTGAGTCACAGGTGGTGGGAGGAGCTTCCTGACAGGAAAAGGAAGTTATGTCACAGGAAATGGAGAGAGAGAGACACAGAGAGAGAGAGAGAGAGAGAGAGAGAGACAGAGAGAGAGAGACAGAGAGAGAGAGACAGAGAGAGCAGTTATGGCTGCTAATGGCCACACTTGTGATTGTTAGAACTGAATAGGTTGACCTAGCTGTACTGTGAGTTTGTTTTGAGTAAGACCCCAGCAGGGGGTCGGAGAGGTTTTGGGATGGAGAAGCTCCAGGTTGTAATGTTGTGTGTGGAATGTTTTATTGCTGTGATAAGCTGGATAAATGGCTTGTGGGATATGGTTCTCTGGTGTCTGAATAAATGGTTTACTTTTTCTACCTTCTATGTGGAGAGTCTCATATACTTTGCAATACAGAACTACATAGGCATTTTGACAATTATCATCTACATTATTATTATTGCCTTACTGTTACACATCCCTACATGGGAATATGACTCTTGTAACTCTTGAGAACTATATCTCTATTAGGGCAGTTACAAGGGGTATGTGTAGATAGAGGGAATGGGTATAAATTGACTTTGATGTGATGATATTAAAAAACTTAAGCAGTAAAAAAAGGATTGTACTGAGAGAAAAAGAAAGGAAGAAGCAGAATAGGGTTGTTGTTGTGTTTGTTTGTCCTTCATTTTCAAACAGGACCATGGCATCAAGGAAATGATGACATCACTTGCAGTTGACTTTGATTTGAGTGAGGGAGGGCTGTGCAGGGCCACCTGCCTCACTTTTTCCTCCAGAGCCATCTGGATCCAGTGACTAGATATCCATCAAGATGACTGGAGATGACCCAGGATGCAATGGGAGACCCTGGCCCTTTTAGGCTAAGGTCTTTTCATGCACATGTGAAGAGGCACAAACGACCAGTAGAGGGAAAGAAGAAGTAGAGAGAAAGAAGGGAGGGGATGAGCATTGTTTGAACTGTACTCTCAACAAATTTGGCTCAAAGAAAGAGTAACAAACACAGTTGGGTATAGAAATTTATCTTACCCATAGGGAAGTAGGAGGGGGAAAGGGAGAGAAAAGGGAGGGATGCTGATAGAAGGGAGGCCAGACTGAAAGAGGCAGTGGTCAGAAGCAAAACACCGGTGAGGAGGGAAAGGGTGAAAGGAGAGAGAAAAGTATAAATAGGAAAGAAAATAAGATGGAGGGAAATACGCAGTAATCATAACTGTGAATGTGAATGGGATGAACTCTCCCATCAAACTGAAGTGGATAGCAGAGTCTATGGAAAAACATAATTCTACAACATGTTGTTTACAAGAAACACATTTGAAGCAGAGATGAACATACAGAGTAAAGGTAAAAGGCTGGAGTAGAATATTTTATGCTTCCGATGAAGTAAATAAAACAAAAACAAGCAGGGTTAACAATTCTGATCTCACACAAACACCTTGCTAAAAGGTACAACAGACAATGAAGTAATATCAATACTAAGCATATATGCACCACGTGGTAAAACATCCAAATTCTCAGAGGAGAAGGTAAGTGAGTTACAGGAAGAAATAGACAGTAAAACTATACTAGTGGGGGACCTCAACCTTCCCCTCTCAGAACTAGATAAATCTAACCACAAAATAAGTGAAAAAGAAGTTAAGGAGGTAAATAGAATTTTAGAAAAGTTAGATATGATAGACCTCTGGAGAAAATTGAATGAGGATGGAAAGGAAGATAACCTTTTCTCAGTAGTACATGACACCTACACAAAAACTAGCCATGCATAAAAACCTTACAATCCAATGCAGAAAGGCGGAAATATTAAATGCATCCTTTTCAGATCACGATGCAATAAAAATTATGTGTAATAAAGGACCATGGAAATTAATTGGGAACTAAATAATTTAATTCTAAAGAATGAGTGGATCAAACAACAAATCACAGAGACAATCAAAAATTTCATCAAAGAGAATGACAATAATGAGACAACATACTAAAATTTATGGGATGCAGCCAAAGCAGTACTTAGGGGAAATTTTGTATCTCTAAGTTCTTACATGAATAAAACAGAGAAAGAGGAGATCAATGATTTGGGCATGCAACTATAGAAGCTAGCAAAAAGAACAAATTTAAAATCCCCAATTAAATACCAAAATAGAAATTCTGAAAATCAAAAGATTAATAAAATTGAAAGTAAGAAAACTATTGAACTAATAAAGAAAACTAAGGTGGTTTTATGAAAAAAACACAGTAAAATGGATAAATTTTTGGTTAATTGGATTTAGAAAAAGAAAGAAGGAAACCAAATTACCAGTATCAAAAATTAAAAGAATGTGTTCTCCACCAATGAAGAGGAAATTAAAGTAATAATTAGGAGCCATTTTGCCCAATAGTGTGTCAATAAATCTGAGTAAATGAATGAATATTTACAAAATATATACAAAAATATAAATTACCCAGATTAAAATGAGAGGAAATAAAATACTTAAATAACTCTATTTTAGAAAAAGAAATTGAAGAAGCCATCAATGAACTCTCTAAGTAAAAATCTTCAAAATCAGATGGATTTACAAGTGAATTCTACCAAACATTTAAAGAACAATTAATTCCAATGCTATATAAACTATTTGGAAAGATAGGTGAAGAAGGAGTCCTACCAAATTCTTTTTATGACACAAATAGAGTGCTGATACCTAAACCAGGAAGAGCCAACACAGAGAAAGACCAATTTCCCTAATGAATATTAACACAAAAATTTTAAATAAAATATTAATAAAGAGATTATAGCAGTTTATCATGAGGATAATATACTATGACTATATGGGATTTATACCAGGAATGCAGGGTTGGTTGAATATTAGGAAAATTATCAACATAATAGACCATATCAATAACAAAACTAACCAAAATCATATTTTCTCAACAGATACAGAAAAAGGTTTGACAAAATACAGTACCCATTCCTATTTTAAAAAAAAAAAACTAGAGAGCATAGGAATAAATGCAATTTTACTTAAAATGATAAGCAATATCTCTCTAATGCTATCAACAAGCATTATATTTAATGGGGATAATCTAGAAGCTTTCCCAGTAAGATCAGGGGTGAAACAAGGATGCCCATTATCACCACTATTATTTAATACTGTACTAGAAGTGTTAGCCTCAGCAATAAGAGAAGAAAAAGAAATTAAAGGAATTAGAATAGGTAAGGAGGGACAAAATTATCACTCCTTGCAGATGATATGATGGTATACTTAGACAGTCCTAGAGAATCAACTGAAAAACTACTTGAAATAATTAACAACTTTAGCAATGTTTCAGGATATAAAATAAACTCATATAAATCATCAGCATTTCTATATATTACCAACAAATCCTTGTAGCGAGAGATAGAAAGAGAAAATCCATTTAAAATAATTGTAGACAATATAAACTATTTGGGAGTCTACCTGCCAAGACAAACCCAGGAACTACATGAACACAATTATAAAACACTTTTCACACAAATAAAGGCAGATCGAAACAACTGGGAAAATATCAACTGCTCATGGGTAGGTCAAGCTAATATAATAAAAATGACAATTCTATGTAAATTAATTTATTTATTTAGTCACATACCAATCAAACTACCAAAAAATTATTTTATAGAACTAGAAAAAATAATAATGAAATTCATCTGGAAGAAAAAAGGGTCAAGAATATCAAGAGAAATTAATGGAAAAAAATGCAAAGGAAGGTGGCCTAGCCATACCAGATCTAGAACTGTATTATAAAGGGGCAATCATCAAAACTATTTGGTACTGGCTAAGAAATAGAGTGGTGGATCGATGATAGGTTATGATCACAAGACACAGTAATAAATCACTATAGCAATCCATTTGATAAACTCAAAAACTCCAGCTGCTGGCACATGAAGTCACTATTTGACAACCTCTGCTGGGAAAACTGGAAAAGAGTATGGCAGAAACTAGGCATGGATCACCATCTCACATTGTATACCAAGATAAAGTCAAAATGGGTACTTGATTTAGACGTAAAGGGTGATACCATAAGCAAATTAGGAGAGCAAGGAATGCTTTACCTGTCGAATCTATGGAGAAGAGAAGAATTTATTACCAAACAAGAGGTAGAGAACATTGTGAAATGCAAAATGGATAATTTTGATTACGTTAAATTAAAAAGTTTTGAACAAACAAAGCCAATGTAACCAAGATTAGAAGAAAAGCAGAAAGTTGGGAAATAATTTTTACAGCCAATGTTTCTGATAAAGACCTCATTTCTAAAATATATAGAGAACTGAGTCAAATTTGTAAGAATTCAAATCATTCCCCAATTGATCAAAGAATATGAAGAAAAATTTTAAAGTTATCTATAGTTATATGGAAAAAATAATCTAAATCACTATTGATTAGAGAAATACAAATTGAAACAACTCTGAGGGACAACACCACACCTATAAGATCAGCTAATATGACAGAAAAGGAAAATGATAAATGTTGGAGAAGATGTGGGAAAATTGGAACACTAACGCATTATTGGTGGAGTTATGAAATGATCCAACCATTCTGGAGAACAATTTGGAACTATGCCCAGAGGGAGATAAAACTGTGCATACCCTTTGATCCAACAATATCACTATTAGGTCTGTATCCCAAAGACATCATTAAAAAGGGAAAAGGACTCATATGTACAAAAATAATTAGAGTAGCTTTTTTGTAGTGGCAAAAAATCGAAAATTGAGGGGATGCCATCAATTGGGGAATGGCTAAACAAGTTGTGGTATATAAATGTAATAGAATATCATTGTGCTATAAGAAATGATGAGCAGGTGGATTTCAGAAAAACCTGGAAAGACTTACAGGAATGGACACTGAGTAAAATGAGCAAAGCCAGGAGAACATTGAACAGAGAAACAGCAACATTGTGCAATGATCAACTGTGACAGACTTAGCTCTTCTCAGCAATACAACAATCCAAGACAATTCCTAAAGAAGACTCATGATAGAAAATGCTAACCATATCCAGAGAAAAAGCTATGGAGTCTGAATGCAGATTGCATCATACTATTTTCACTTCTTTTTTTTCTTTCTCGTGGTTTTTCCCTTTTGTTCTGATTTTTCTTTCATAACATGGGTAATGTTTAAATATGTTTAACATGATTTCTTGCTGTTTTGGGGGGGAGAGGGAATGAGGAAGGGAAAAAATTTGGAAATCAAAATCTAATAAAAGTGAATGTTGAAAATTATCTTAATTGGAAAAAATAAGATAAAATACTATTAAGTGGGAAATTTTTTTTAAAAATCCACTGAACTGATGAAAAATAAAATAAAAATATTGCCTGTTCAATATGTAAACAGTTTGGTTGCCAAAGGGTGGAAACTTATGAGGATAAAAAAAGGTTCAAGAGATAACTTCTGGATAATTAATCATTTTATTAATGATGCTAGCCTTTTAATAAAAGAGATCAGTAGTACTCTCACATGCCAAAGACCCTTATGGCAGCAGGCTTACCGCTTGTATGCCCTTGGAATAGTGGTTGTTCCACAGGATGGCAATCAACTCTGATTGGTTAACAAGTAATGAGAGAAATTGAATATTACAAAGAGGGGTAGACCCATTCTAATGAACTTTGATTATGTCATTTACTTCTAAATTGCACAGCCTTGGGGAATCTAATCTAAGAATTTATCCCCACCCAAACCTGTGTAGAGCACAAGGACTGCCCTACCTTAGATTAAATTCTTTATAAGGTTGGGTGGAGTTATCCACATTTGAGGATAAAGTTAATTCAACTTTCAGAGACTGAGTTTTGCCATGGGAACTTTAGAAAAACTAGAGAACTCTGGATCTCCCCGAATCATTGGTTAATAATAATCATTTCTCTCACAGAGCAGGTATGGTTCTACATTGACAGAGGAAATTCCTCATCATTGAAGAAATCTCTAATCAAGAATACATTTATAATATATCTTCCTCTCCTGCTCCTCCTAATACTCTGACAGAAACTGTATCTTATACTGCTTTGTATTCTGTTCAGACTACTTCTTAGGTATGTTGTTCAGTTATAGGTACCATTTTATAGGGAGGCTATTTGTAAGATGAAAACCATCCAGAAGAGAAGGAGAAGGAGGGTGGTGAGGATATTTGAAACCACGTCATTTGAGAACCAGTTGAAGGACTTGGTGATATTTAGCCTGGAAAAGACATAGAGGGGACAGCATAGCTGTCTCCCAATATTGAAATAGTTGTAATAGTAAGATTGGAATTATTCTGCTTGGCCCTAAAAGAGCAGAGCTCTGATCAAAGCAGAGAAGTTATGGGGGTGTGGATTTCCAATTCAATATAAGTGAGAGGAAAACTTCCCAACAACTAGAACCATCCAAAATTGAACTGGGCTGCTTTCTCACATAGTGAGTTCCCCATCATTACAGATTTTCAAACAGAAGCTGCAAAACCATTCATTGGAGATTTTGTGAATGGGATTTATGACTTGGGTAGGGTTTGAACTAAATGACCCATGAGATGGAGATCCCTTGCATCATGGTCTATGATGCTATGGCAGAGATTTTTAACCTTTATTCTGTCATGAAACTTTTGGGCAGTCTGGGGAAGTCTACTGACCCCTTTCAAAGATAAAATAAAATATATATAAAATAAAACATGTAGAATTGCAAAAGAAACCAATTATATTGAAATAAACGCGTGGTTTGGTTTTTTTCTCCCCAATCCAGTTCACAGATTTCCTAAACTCTATCTAGAGATCCTTCCATGTTTTGGTGTTCAGTCATTTCAATCATGTCCAACTATTCATGCATTTTCCTGGTAAAGATAGTAGAGTGTTTTGTCATTTCCTTCTGCAGCTCATTTTACAGATGAAGAAACTGAGACAAACAAGGTTAAGTGACTAACCCAGGATCATACAGCCAGTAAGTGTCTCAGGCCATATTTGAACTCAGAAAGATGAGTCTTGGGGTAGCTAGGTGGTGCAGTGAGTAGAACACCAGCCCTGGAGTCAGGAGGACCTGAGTTCAAATGCAGCATCAGAGGCTTGACACACTTTACTAGCTGTGTGACCTTGGGCAAGTCACTTAACCCCAATTGCCCTGCCTTCCCCCCTTTTCCAAAAAAAAAAAAAGAAAAAGAATAAAAAAAAAAAAGAAAGATGAGTTTTCCTAACTCCGGGCCTGGCATTCTATCCGCTATACCACCTAGCTGTCCTTCCCAGGTACATATTCTAACATAAAAGAAATGGCAGTGATCATGGATGAGTATGTAGATAGATTCATAATGACCACCTACACAGTGTCAGTATTGACTTAATTACTTACCGTCGGATATTATAGACTATTCTGTAGCTTTTATATCTTTTCAAGGGTCTCCCTGAGCCCACAGGCTCAGTGGAAGTGGAAGTGGAAGATTACTGCCAAAAGATTATAATTTGGGTGGTGAATTATCAGAATAGTTGTCCCAATTTTCTATTAAGAATTGCAGCACTGGCCGTAACTATAACAAGTAAAATAACTATGGTATCATCTCTATACCAACAGACCTCACTGGGTCAGGGGAGGGTGCCCAGCAATATCGGCTGAGAGTGCATCTCCAGAGTACAGACTAAAGAAGTAGGTTTGGAATGGTTGGATTTTCCCAAGGAGCTATGCAAAGTTAGGCCTGACTCCTGTTCTGCACAACTGTCAAGTTATTGATGCTGGTACCTTGCCCTACAAGCGAAGTGAACCAATCATTCTTCTTGGTGAATCATCTCTGCATCACATGAATGATATTTTGTGGACATGAACCTAGATTCTTTCATGATGAGTAATAATTTATAGAAACTTACTAATTCTCACACCAGTCATTTATAAACCTGATATTCTTTCCAAAATCTTTGACATCTCACCTTCTCTCACAGTTGTGATTTAATAGCTGGACTCTGAGGTGAAGGCTTACATTATTAAAGCATCATAACTTCTTCACACATTTTTAAGACAGGAAGCAATGCTTCTACTTGTAGGTTGGGCACTTGGATGTACTCCATTAATTCTTTCAGTATGTTGGGGCTTCTTATAGGGTTTAGAGTGTAAGTGACATTGGAGATCATCTAATTGTAACCTCTCATTTTACAGTCTAGGAAAACCAGGCCCTGAAAAAGCAAAATAGCTTTCCTAAGGTCACACAGATGGTAAGAAGCATAGGTAGGACTCAAACACAGGGCCTTACACTTCAAGGTTCTTTCCACTATACCATCTTTCCTTTACCCTGTTCAGTTATTTTTCAGTCACGTCTGACTCTTCCTGACCCCATTAGGGGTTTTCTTGGCAGAGATACTGGAGTGATTTGCCATTTCCTTCTCCAGCTTATTTTATAGATAAGGAACTGAGGCAAACAGGGTTAAGTGACTTGCCCAGGTTCATACAGCTTGTAAGCCTCTGAGGCCAGATTTGAACTCTGGAAGATGAGTCTTCCTGACTCTATGCCCCAGACCTCTACCTTTACCTGAGCCTATGGCAAACAGCTGTCTTCTCAAGGAGCCCATGGATGCTCTGTGTTTGCACTCAGTCCCATTCCACCTTCCTCCAGCAGATGGTCTTTGAAATAACCCTCTCTCTGCTCTAACCTTCTATCTCTTCCTGTCCATTGGATTTTTGCTACTGTCTATAAACATGCCCCATACCAAAAAACAAACAAAAACTCTCACTTGACTCTACTTTCCCTTCAGACTCTCGCTTTATGCCTCCCCTCCCTGTCTCAGACAAACCCAGAAGATGCTGGTTATACTTGTTGCCTCCATCTCCTGCCTCTCACTCTTTTCTCAGTCCCTTTCAATCTGCTTTAGATGTCCTGATTCATGTGATACTACTCTCCCCAAAGTGATCAAGGTTCTCTTAATTGTCAGATGTGATCAAAGCCTTTTCTCAATCATCTCTGTTGTGTTCAAGGACATGTTGAGGCTGGGGACAGAGAAGCAGGAGCAAGAAGAGGAACACTTGTGTGTGTGTGTGTGTGTGTGTGTGTGTGTGTGTGTGTGATTCCTTGGATTTATTCCTACCTATCCGACCATTTCTTCTCAGTCTCCTTTACTGGATTATCAGGCATGTCCCACACCATAACTGTAACTCTGTCCTGATCACTTCCTTGGGTTCAATTATTTTCTTCATGTGAACAACTCTCAGATCTATATATCCAACTCTTAGATGAGCTCTAGAATGATGTCAACAACTGTCTGTGAGATCATAGGCATCTTAAACTCAACATGCCTAAAATGAATTCACCGTCCTCTCCCAAACCACCCACAGTAACCCCCCAAAAATATCACACCCATCTTTTCATTATTTGAAATGATAAAGCATTCTTCCAGTTATCCGGGTTCCCAACATCTAAGTTGTTCTTAGTTCCTCATTCCCTTTCATTCCCCACCTAATCTAGTCTACCAACACAGAATCTTATAGCCTCCCCTCTTATGGATACCATGCTAGCTTAGGTCCTCACAACCTCTCACCCAGATGATTGCAATGGGCTCCTAACTGCGCTTTAGCCAAATTGACCTATTGACCAAAAACACCCATCTCCTGCGCTGTACAATCTGTTTCCCCGTGACAATACTATGTTCCCTTCTCATCTCTTCATTTAGAGCCCCTAGATCCCTTCAAAGCTCAGCTCAAGAACCAAATCCAACATGAAGCTCTCCCTGATCCCTCCCAATGGACCCGTGCTGTTCCACCTGGCAATTACAGACAGTTCTTGCTTGAAGTAAGCGGATCGTTCAATTATGCAGACCTCCACATGAAACAATTTTGCCCCAGGACTTGAAGAAGGGAGGAAGGGAGGGAGGGAGAAAGAGAAGCAGGAAGGAAGCTTCTTGGGCCGGTGGATGAATGGGGTTACTACACAGTTCAAAGACATGTTGAGGCTGGGGACAGAGAAGCAGGAGCAAGAAAAGGAACACTTGTGCTGGGTCCAGCCATATTGGGAGTTTGTCCAGAACTAAGAGGAAGAAAACAGTGAGGGGAGGGAGGAGCCAGATATGTGAGGGCCCTGACACACAGTGGGTGTGTAGGCAAAAATCTCCCTTGGCACTGGAGGTCTCAAGCAAAGCCCCCTTCCCATGGCAGCCATCATGGTCTGTGCATCTGTTCTTCTGCTTTCACTTGGAAGGTTTCTTTTTTTTAGGTTTTTTTTTGGACAGGTGGGGGGAGTGAGAATCCAGGGAGTACCAAGTTGAGGGACAGAAGTGGAGTGAGAGAACACAGTACTGTACAGTAACCTTAACATAGGTGAGGTTTGTTTTTTTTTTACAAGGATATCTTTCAGAATTCTTTAAATGAAGTCAAATTTGCCTAATACAAGAACTGTCTGTACCTTGAATTTGCTTTGTATTTATTTCAGATTTACATATTTGTATACATGTTGTTTTCCCCCAGTAGACTAAGAGGTTTCTTGGGGGCTTAGAATGATTCATTTTGTCTTTGTGCTTCTAGTACATATATTTATGTACTGGCAATTATATAATGTCTAGAATAATAAATGTTGGTTGATTGATTGCCAGAGCAATGTTTTTCTAAATGGTGCCCTAGTGTTCCCAAAGTACCTTAACTCCTAGAAAATAGTTTAGCCAGAGATATTACCATCCTAATAGGCTCCAAATTTGTCTCTCTATTTCCAGTCTCTTTCCTCTGTAATTCATCCTTATATTCCTAAAATCAAGATCTGCCCATTTCCTTCCTATTCAAAAATCCTATATGGATCCCTATTGCCTCAAGGGTAGGACAGGATATTTAAATCTCTCCACAATGTGACTCCCTCTCCTACAGGAAATATTCCCTCTCTCTTTTGAAATTGTTTTGTATAATTGTGTATGTAAGAATAACTAACATTTACATAATGTTTATTATGTCCCAGGCACTGGTAAGTGCTTTGCAATTATTATCTCACTTGATCTTCACAGTGAGTTAAGATGTTATTGTTATTCCCTTTATATAGATAAAGAAACTGAGGCAGAGGTTAAGTGACTTGCCCAGGCCACATAGCTAGTGTCTGAGGCTGGATTTGAATGCAAGTCCTTCTGACTTCAGGCCCCAGCACTCTGTCCACTGTGCCCCATAGCTGCTGTGTGAAAGGTGGTGTTCATCCTTCATTTTCAGAGGATCAATGGTAAAATAGTGGATAATGATGGGTAGTGTCTTTATTTGAGAGTGAATTAGATTTAAGTGAGGCAGAGTTGATCAAAGTCATTAGCCTCACTCTCTTCCAGAGTCATTGAAGTCCAGTGGCAAGACAAATGGTCCAGGCAATGGTCCAGCAGATGACCTTGGTGTCCTTGATGTCTAAACAAGCTCTAAGTGTTCCACTACTCCTGCTTCAGCCCCCTTCAAGGCTGTTGGAACTAACTGTTCTCATCTGCCCATTCTTCAGAGGGAAGTGCTCACATGTTTGGGGTAGACATCTCCCTAACTCACCAGTGGGTTTGAGGCCCATTGATTACTCTGGTTTAGCCCAGCACTTGGCTGCTGCGCATGCTACAACTTCTTAGAGTCACAGGTGAGAGTTGGGTGAAGGTGGAAACCAAAGGTGAACGAGCATCCCTGAAAAGGGCTTTGCAAGTCCTCACATCCGAGGTGCTACTCCTTCCCTGAACACCCCATATACCCATAAAAAAAACCAACATAGTGGCTTCCCCCTATGTGAAAGATAGTAGAGCTCTAATGAATAGAAAGTCAACCTAGGAGTCAGGAAGACCTGCGTTCAAGTTCAACTCGCTGTGTGATCCCTGGATGTGTCACAATCTCTCTGCTCCAGGTAATTCTCTAAACCAATAATTTGTAGAACCTTCCTTACTACATCAGTGAAATCACAGATACCTCTTCCCTCTTCAAAAAAAAAGGACCAAACTTTTATTTTCTCATCTGCGTATCCTCCAACCATAATATAGATTCCTCAGCAATAAAGACTACTTCCCATCTGTGTATATCCAGCATCTAGGACAGTATCTTACACATAGTAGGTACCTAATAAAGGTTTGTTAAATTGAATTGAGAGTATATAATGAATATAGAAAATAACTTCTAAAATGTATTTATCAAGATACATAGACATTTCATATTGAACGATAAAACAGTCTGGATTTTGTTCTACATACCTTGGACCAGTCATTTGACTTCAATAACCTTTAGTTTCCTCATCTATAAAATGAGAGGGTTGGACAAAATGATTTCTAAAGTCTTTGCAGCAAGTTCCTCTGATAAATGTCTCAAACCTAAGATAAATAAGGAATTGACTCAAATTTGTAAGAATAAGAGCTAGTCATCACTGGTCAAAGAACATGAACAGGCAGTTTTTGAAGGAAGATATACAAGGTATCAGGTGCTGTTTTTATTCCGTAGTTTAGTTGTGTCCAACTCTTTGTGACCCCCATGGACCATAGCATGACAATACTGTCCATGGGGTTTTCTTGCAAAGATATTGGAGTGGCTTTCCATTTTCTTCTCCAATGGATTAAGGCAAACAGAGGTTAAGTGACTCGTCCAGGGTCACACAGTTAATTCACATCTAAGGCCAGATTTGAGTCTTCCTAACTCCAAGCCCAGCACTCTATCCACTGAGCCACCTACATGCCTCAAATTATCAATAGCCATGTTAAAAAACAAACAAAAACTTCCAAATGCTAATAATTAGAAAAAATGCAAATTAAAGCAGTTCATAGCACCTATCTCCCAGGGCTGTTGTGAGGATTTAATGAGCTAATATGTGTAATGTGCTTGGTATAGCATCTGGCACATAGCAGGCAATATATAAATGCTTATTCTCATCTCCTCCCCCTCATAGGTTCCACTTCATGCCCATCAGACTAGAAAAGATGACAAAAGAGGAAAATAACAAATGTTGTAAGGATTGTGGGCAAACAGGTACATTAATGCACTGTTGGTGGAACTGTAAATTGGTCCAGCCATTCTGGAAAGCAGTTTGGAACTATACCCAGAAGTCATTAAATGGAGCATACTCTTTGACTCAATACTAGGAATAAAATCCAAGGAGATAAAAGAAACAGGAGAAGAACCCATATATGTAGAAATATCAAGAGCCACTCTTTTTGCAGTGGCAAAGAACTGTAAACTAAAGGACTATCCATCAAATGGGGCCTGGCTGAACAATGTATAATGGAATATGATGATGAAGTTTCAGAGAAACTTGGGAAGACATATGTGAACTGATGAAGAGTGAAGTAAGCAGAACTGGAAGAACAAAATTGATACAATAACAACAATGTGAAGACAAACACCTTCGAAAGACATAAAGAACTCTGATCAATGCAATGACTAACCACAATTCCAGAGGACAAACAAGGAAGTATGTTACCTACTTCCAGACAGAGACGGAATGGATTCAAGATACTGAAGGAGAAACATTTTTGGACATGGCCAGTGCAGGAATTTGCTTTGCTTATTTGCACATATTTGTAACAAAGATTTTCTTTTTCTTTGTTTTAAAAGAGAGAGATAAGAAAAAGCGAAAATAAATTTTGCCTAATTGAAAAGGCCAAATAAAATGAAAATTATATAAAAATATATAACAAAAATTATCTCTAATGCCCTTTTTAGATCTAACGCATGATAATCACCTTATATGAGGCCACTGGTTTGGTTATTTTTTGTGAGGTTTTTTCTAGAGGTTTGTTTTAAGAAATGCAAATCAAAACAACTCTTAGATACCACATCTGTTCTGTCAGATTGGCTAAAATGACAAAACAGGAAAATGATAAATGCTGGAGAGGATGTGGGAAAATTGGAACACTGTTACATTGCTGGTAGAGCTGTGAACTGATCCAGCCATTCTGGAGAGCAATTTGGAACTGTATCCAAAGGGCTATAAAAACGTTCATACCCTTTGACCCAGCAGTACCACTTCTAGGGTTGTATCCCAAAGTGATCACACAAGTGGGAAAAGGACCCATACATACACAAATATTTATAGCGGCTCTTTTTGTAGTAGCAAAGAATTGGAAATCAAGGGGATGCCCATCAATTGGGGAATGGCTGAACAAGTTGTGGTATGTGAAGGCAATGGAATACTACTGTGCTATAAGAAATGGGGATGATATGGACTTCATAATAATCTGGAAAAACCTACACAAAATAATGCTGAGCAAGGGGAGCAGAACCAGGGGAACATTATACACAACCACAGATATATGGATTCTGTGATGACTAACCCTGATAGACTTCGCTCTTCTCAGCAATACAAGATGCAAAGACAACTCCAAAGGACTCATGATGGAGAGGGCTATCTACATCCAGAGAAAGAACTATGGAGTCTGAATGCAGATGGAAGCACACTTTATGCTTGCCTTTTTTTCCTTTCTTTTTCTCTTTTGTTTTTGTCTTTTTTTTTGGTTTTGTTTCCTCTTCCTCATGATTCATTCCATTTCCATTGGTCATAATTCTTCTTTACAACTTGACTATTGTGTAAACAAGTTCCATGTGAAGTTGTATGTAGAAGATATATCGGATTCCATGCCATCTTGGGAAGGGGGGATGGGGGGAGGAAAATCTGGAATTCATAGTTATGTGGAATTGAGCGTTGTAGACTAAAAATTAAAAAATCTTAATTATTAAAAAGAGTAGTCTCTCATAAGAAGAGTTTCCATTTAAATAAAAAGAAAATTTAGCCCATAACCCACATCATCTGCATTTTCTGAAAGTGTCTACCCATCAGGAAGCCAGATTGGGGAAATACTGTGGTATACTAATTATAGAAATTAAACTTAAACATGTTTTGTGATTTACAAAGCACTTTACATCCTCTCTCCACAATTTACTAGCCATGTTAAGCTGAACTTACCCTTTCTAAGACTTGGGTTCCTTGTCTGTAAGATGAAAAGCATATGAAGAAGCATCACAGGGATAGTGGACAGAAGGCTGGTCTTAGAATCAAGAACATCTGGGTTCCAGTCATCCTGACTCTGACATATATTAACTGAATGACCATAGGTAAGTCACTTAACTTTTCATTGCCCCAGGTAAGTCTCTAAGATTTTAAGTGATGGAAAGGCCATATCTTCAAATGTGGAGGAAGATTGCACACAAGGAATTCCCCATATCAAACTGAAGGTCTGGAACCAAAAGAAATTAGGATAAAAAATACTTGCATTTCCTGTGTCACAGGGTTGTTGTCAAGAAAGCAATGGACACCTTAAAAGACTAAATGAATGTGACTTTTAATAAAAGGATTAACAGCTTTTGGTCTTATTACTAAATCTATCCCTTTCTTCTCTCTCTAGAGAAACTTCCCTCGTAACAAAGGACAAAAATGAGAGAGAAAAAAAGCAGTTCAACAAAGTTAATAAACATATCATGTCTGACATTATTTGCAGTGTTCTACACCCATAGTACCCCACCTTTGCAAGGAAAAGAGCTTCTCATCTATTCTTCAGGGCCAAGTTTGTTCATTTCAATTACACATTCAATTACATGTTTATCATTCTTTCCGTTTACATTGTGGCTGTAATTATATATACAGGATGTCCCAAAAGTCTTAATGCAGTTTTAAGCTTAAAACTTATTAAAGCTTAAAAGTACACTAAGATTTTTGAGGCACCCTGTATGTGTGTGTGTGTGTGTGTGTATATATATATATGTATATTACATATATCATAGAGTATATGTCTATAGATATATCGCCCCCCCCATTATGTTGGCTTTGCATCAGTCCATGTAAGTTTTTCCCATGCTTATCTGTAATCTTCATATTCATCATTATTTATAGAACAACAATCTTCCCTTAGTTGTGCACCATGATTTGTTTAGCCATTTTCCAATCAATGAGCATCTCCTTTGTTTCCAGAAGAATGTGACTTATTATAATAGATAATGGAAAGTGACTTGTTATTGTAGGTAATAGAAATATTGTCATCCCTGGTTTTACAGAGAGGCAAAATGAATGGGGGTTGGGAGGGCAACTCAGAGTCCTGATGATGGTGGATCAAAATCCACCTCAGAACACATATGGATAGTGATGCTGGGTAAGTGAGTTAATAATTTCTCTGTAACCCAGGCAATTTTCTAGGATTTCAAATTGAGACACGGTTGTAGAACTGAATTTCCTCAAAGTGACAAAAAAATTTTAATTACAAATGAGGAAATTGGGGTTCAAAAGACATTAAATAACATGTCTGGGATCACTTAACTAATATTAGTAGCAGTCTTCCTGAAGTCAGGAAGACTTATCTACAAGAGTTCAAATCTGGCCTCAGACACTCAGACAAGTCATTTAAACCTGTTTGCCTCAGTATCCCCAGCTGTACATGAGCTAGAGAAGAAAATGGCAAGCCACTCTAGTATGGGGAAGCTAAGTGGCACAATGGATAGAGTGCCGGACCTAGAGTCAGGAAGATTCATCTTCCTGAGTTCAAATCTAGCCTCAGACACTTACTAGCTATGTTACCCTGAGCAAGTCACTTAACCCTGTTTGCCTCAGTTCCCTCATCTGTAAAATGAGCTGGAGAATAAAGTGGCAAACCACTCTGGTATCTTTGCCAAGAAAACCTCAAATGGGGTCAAGAAAAGTCAGACACAACTCAACAACAACAAACTCCTTGATTCTTTTATAGGGGAAACACCCTTACAGAAAGAAAGAAAGAAAGAAAGAAAGAAAGAAAGAAAGAAAGAAAGAAAGAAAGAAGGAAAGAAAGAGAAAGAAAGAAAGAAAGAAAGGAAGGAAGGAAGGAAGGAAGGAAGGAAGGAAGGAAGGAAGGAAGGGTGATGTTAAGCAGGGTGGAACTTTTTTACTGTTTTCTCTTTTGGAATGCTAAGGCAATCAAGCGCCTTTAATGAGTCTTGCCTTTGTTTGAATGGGGCAGGTAAAGTGGGACCTTTTGTTGTCTTGGAGTGCTTCTCAGCACTGAGGCACTGCTGCTCAGACACTGAGGTGTCTTTGTTTGAATCAAAAGTCATTGATTGGAAACAATATATGTTTGTTTTGGTGCTAGTGATTAAAGATCTTTCCCACACCTTTTTGCTAAGTAGATGCTGAGCCCTCAGGGTATATGAGTCCTAAGGCTGGTGTTTTGCTTTTGCAGGTACACTCATTGGAAGAGTGTTGGTGATTTGGCCATCTGAGACTCTGGGTAGCTGTAGGAGCCCCCTGGCTTTGAAAACCCAGATGTTGGTGCCTCTCTCTCTGGTAACAATGTATGCTAGGTCAGACAGCTAGAGGCCTGTCTGTTGATTTCTGTGTGTTATTTGCTCTGTTTATATAATTTCTTCTTGTAATTTCTGTTTGTGCTTTCCCTGAAGTTCATGGTGCTGATGTTTTCCCCCAAACTAAGTGAATAATATATGTATATTTAATTAAAGTGAGATTGTTAACCCCTTAAAATTGTTTCCTTAGAAAAGCAGATCAAAAAAACCTGTGCTAACAGCCCTCCTGTGTGCTCTTGTTGTTGGTCATTCACCTCCACAGCAGCTACTAGCAACATTGTTGTTACAGAAAAAAGGGAGGAAGAGAGGTAAGGAGAGAGAGAGAGAGAGAGAGAGAGAGAGAGAGAGAGAGAGAGAGGAAAGGAGGAAGGTAGAAGAAGGAAAGAAGGAAGGAAGGAAGGAAGGGACAGATAAAAAAAGAACAGAGCCAGAATTCAGTTCTAGCTCTCCAGATATTCAATCCAGGCCTCTCGTCTACTAAACCCACAAGTATCAATGGTATAAAGAAGAGGCTCAGGAAAAACCTGAATATGTAGAAATGGATAACCAAGCAAATATTATCAACCAATAGTAAATCTTCATATAATGTCTTATGCATGCCATTGGCTACAATACTTTAACCCACGTGGAAGTGACTATGGATAAATGAAACTTGGAAAATAGTGATATTTTAGAATATAAACAGGATAAAATCTGAAATTTATTCTACTGGGGAAAACAAAAGGTAGGTCTTCAAAACAATATTAGAATTCATTCCCAGCCAGCCCTCCCTTCATTCGGTAATTATTGGCCAGTAATTTATATTTATCTAGAGAAACAGCATGGTTCAGTGTTGGAAACTGCATTGGAGACAAAAGTCCTTGGCTCAAATTCTATATCAAATACTCATCAGTTAGCCTTACAGAGCTTCAGTTTCCTCATCTCTAAAAGGGAACACTAAAATTTGCGCTAATCATCTCACAAGGTAGATATAAGAAAAATTCTTTGTAAACCTCGAAGTACTGTATGGATTGTGATTTATTAAGCACCCCTCCTATGTAGTAAGCACCAATGGAAGAGAATCAGAGATAAATATCATTTATTAACAGTAATAATATTGTAGTAATAGCAACAATAACTGACCTTTACATAATGCATGGAATATAATCTTGAAAGTAAGGGTTGATTCATTATTTATATTTATGTATATATTTTTATTCACAACAAGTAGTAGCCACTGAATAAAGATATTCATTGATTATATAATGATTTGCAAAGCACTTTACATAATGTCATATTTGAGCTTCAAAACGGCCCTAAGAGGTACGCTTTGCAGACATTATCTGCAGACATTGCAGATAAAGAAACTGAGGCTCAGAAAGGTTAAGAGACAGGTGATGGAGGTTAGGTGGTGCAGTGTGCAGTAGAAAGAGTGACAGACCTAGAGTAAGCAAGGCCTGAGTTCAGCTATGGCCTCAAACACTTACTAGCTGTGTGACCTTTGGCAAGTCACTTACCTTCTATCTACTTCAATTTCCTTATCTGAAAAACAGAAATGATAATAATAATAGCACTTACCTCCTAGATTTGTAGTGAGCATAAAATGAGAAAACATCTCTAAAGTGTTTTGCAAAGCTTAAAAGTCATACAACTTTCAAGCCTAGAAAATGAGGTTTGAATGTAGGCCTATCAGACTCCAAGTCCAGCACTCTATTCACTATGTTATACCACCTATGTATGTAATAGAAAAAGAACGCATTATTTGTTCATTTGTAGAAATGTCTACAAAACACTCAGACTTGGAATTCATGAGCTCTACATCCTAATCTCTGCCCTGCTATGAAGTCCCTGTGCAAGATTTGGGGAACCACAGTTCTGATCGACCCCCTGGATTTTTCCTCTACAAAGTATGAACAATTATAATCACCTACCTGGCAAGTATGTATAATGAAATTAGGTAACGTCTATAAAGTGCCTTAGAGGGCAGTACTTTGTCATCATTGTCTACCTGATTAATCTTCAAATAATTGCAGTTAGGGGCATTTTGTAGATTTCTTTTTCCATCCTTTATCAGATCTGCTTCTGCCAGCCCTGGGAACAGAACAAGAACAAAGCAAACACACCTGAAAGCCTTCCCATTTTCTTTCTTACAATCGGAGAATTTTAGAGCTGTCAGGGACTTTAGAGATTATCCTGTCCAATCCTTTTGGGTTTAGTTTTTTTTTCTTTGATACCTTATTCACACTGAGTCAGATTTCATCCACAATGGCAACAGTAGGCAGATGAGGTTGCATTTTGAATTTGTATGTTCCCTCTCTGTCATTCAGCCCACCCCATCACCTGCAACGACAGAATTCTTCCATCTCAGTGCCCTAAACTAACACCATCACCACCTACTTCAACTGATTCCCACCAGCTCCTCTCCATCATACTTATTTTCTGTTCCTCTTTCCTTCCTCTGCTTCATATCAATGGCCACAGCAGCCTGCAAAACTAGTTTCTTAATAGCAGTGTGAACGCATTATTAACAAACCTTAGGCTTCCAGGAGCATGGGAGGTGGAGGCTGAAGCAGGGGGTGGAAACACTGTGGATACTGTTTGCTGGCCAGTTAGTTCTGTTCTCCTCAGTTCTCTGTTCCTGCCCTTGTAACATTGTCTCACCTAAACGTGTTTTCATGGAAGCTTTCATTGACAGAGGATGGGCACTTGTCATAAATGCTTTTTGGATCTGGGACCAGGGGTGTACTGGTAAATGTTTAACAACTTTAGGAGTGGGATAGGATATTCAAGACACTTTTGGCTTTGATTTGCATTATTAACACTTTCTTAAGTCTAGAAAATCAACGAAACAATAAATCAAGCCGTGATTATTTGCCAGTTGCTGAGGTGTAAATGCTCACACTGAAAATTGAACCATCTGTTCTTGGGAAAAGGTTCTAGCTGGCTCCAACACACAACTGGATGGAACTCTGATGTTTGCAGCACAATGTAGCTTTTAAAAGACCTGGGTTCAAGCTGCGCTGCTTACTACCTGTATGATGTTAGATGTCGTTTAACTTTGCTCAGTTGATTTGGAGAGAATATATGTGCTATCTACCTCACAATGTCATGAGAATCAAATAAGATTATTTAATTAAACTCAAAAAAAATTAAGTTCCTACTATGTGCACATCCCTGTGCCAGTTCTGAGGGCACAAAGCAGAAAAATGATGCAGTCCTTAACCTCAAGGAGCTTATAGACTACTGAGACATGCCGTGTTCACACAATTAAGCATCATGCAAAGTAAAATATGATAGTGGAAAAAGGGAGATCCAACCTAAGTGCTCTAGGGAAAACTGGGGAGGGAGAGATCACTTTCAGTGGCTGAGATCAGGGAAGGAATCATTGAGGATGTGGCACCTGAGCTGAGCCTTGAAAGAAGAGAAGGATTTTACTAGCCAGCAAACAGGAGGAAGTGCATTCCAGGTGAATGCACAAAGGCAGAAGACGACAGGATGAGATCCAGGAACAGCTGTTTTGTGCACTGGGACTGGAACATAGAGTGCTGAAAGGGCCCGATTTGAAATAAGGCTGGAAAGGTAGGTGGGAGTCAGACTGTGTGTGGATGACCTTAAATGCCAAGCTAACGGGCTTGTTTTTTATCCAGTGGGAAATGGAGAGTCATCAAGGTTTATGAAAGGGAATATGTGCTTTTTATTTGTAAAGTCCTATATAAATCTTGACTCTCAATTTTTCTTGTTGTTTGTTGGTAGTTATCTATGTCAATGTATTTCTGTGGAGGACAAAAGATCTAAGAACATGAGAATTGTAATCAAATGATTAGACAAACTTAATAAACCACCTGTCCCATGTTCTGTCTCTGAAAGTGGCATCAAAGAACATCAGTCACCTTCTATAGCCCTTTGTAGAAGTTTTGTCAGCATCAAAAGCTTAAGGACGTACCCTTCCCACAAAAAAATATTGCTATCTATTTTTAATGACCCATGAACTTGTGTAAGTATAACTATTCAACTAAATACTTTTCGCTACCAGCTGTTGTGACCACAGCAAGCCTTTTAACCTCACATAACCTCCGTCTGTTCATCTGTAACAGTAGGCAATAGTATTTTCACTATTACATAATGTGGTTGGGGGGAAAAAGTACTCTGCATATCTTAAAGCACTTTATAAATGTGAATTGTTGTTGCTATTAGTTAAACTTTGCAAGGTTCTTTAGCACCTAGGAGACCACACTAACCACTATCACTACTACCACTACCACAACAACCACGCCAGCAGAATGTAATTGACCTGAGAGCAGGGAATAATACCTCACACATAAGTAGATGATTAATAAATGCTTGCTGAATTTGAATTAAATTGAACTTAAATATTTGGCAAGCATTCTTGGAATAAGTAAAGTATCTCATAAAGAAAGTATTTTTAATTAAATCATTTGGATGATAGATTTAGAGCTAAAAAGGATTTCAGGGATCCACTATTCCTACTGTTCATTTTACAGATGAGTCAATCAGTCAATAAGTACTTATTAAGCTCCTTCTATGTGACAGGCATTGTCCTAAGCAACAGGGGTACAAAAAAAAGCAAAAAGATAGTCCCTACTCTCAAGGAACTCAGTTTAATGGGAAATTGAGGCACAAAGAGGTTGTGATCTGGCCAAGATCACACAGATATTAAGGGGCAGAGAGACAGGATTTTAGATCCTTGAATTCCAAATGCAGGCCTCTTTCCACTGACTCTGCCTATGACACATTTATGTAAGAACATATTTCCTTCTAAAGATGCTATTGATCAGTGGATGTAGAAGCAGAATTAAAACCTTCACTGTACATTGAAACACGGATTTCCTATTGACTTGTTATTTCATAATTATTTTTTTCCTTTCTGACCTGATATAAATTGTATACTACTAAAATTTTACCTTTTTCCTCCTTCCAGAAAAGAAAATTAAGTTCCTCCTCCCCCCCAAAAAATGCCACATTGGGCTAGAAGGACAAACCAGTTAGAAATAGATCCTTTTAAAGTGGAAATTTGCATTCCCACGCTAATTTTAGCTGGACCTATCTCCAACCTATTTCCCGGGATAAGGACAAGCACCATCTGTGGCAACACCAAATTCTGTATCAGAATATTATGATTGCCACTTTCAATGTTGGAATTTGCATGGGATCAAAATTTATGAAGGGACAATAGAATTCAGGCCGCTCTCTGCCTTTAAGAATGTCTGATTTGTTGGATCTTATTCTCTAAAAAGTATTTCTATCATTTGGGTTTTAAAAAAAAACAGGCAAAATTGTTACAGATTTTAATGTAATTTGGATGCATCCTATGCTTTCCTAGCACTATTTTCTGTGTTTGAGGCTTTTTTGGGGGGGAGGGGGTCTGTAAAACTGCGATTATTGGGTCTATCTAAGAAATGGTTTTCATATTCTAAGATCTTATTTTTAGAGAGGGAATCCTACTTTTGGGCGATGAGAGATCTTTTTTTAAACCTCAAACCACATTTGAAATTTCTCTTTGTGTCTATCTCTCCTTCAGGTTCCTGCAGCTTTCCTTCCATCCCTCTCTTCCCTTCCTCTCTTTATCCTGTCCTTTCCTTTCTTCTCGGACATCATTGCCTTTTTCTCTCATCCTGACTGTAGTTGTCATCATTCTCATGTCTGGATTTGATTCCCAGTCTTCTTTTTCCCTCACCCTTCCGTCCCCCAAACCCACAGCTTCCTTTCGCTGCTTTTTCATGTCTTCAAGTTCTCTCAAGGCTAGACCCAAGGCGGCTCCCTCATGGGCTCTCCTTGCTCCCCACCCTTTGGCCACCTCCTCCTCCTCCTTTCACTCTCCAGCTTGGCCCACAGAGGAGGCGAGGACACCTGTCCCAGCTTCTTCTACTCCTTTCCCCCTTTTCCCCTTTCCCCTTTCCTATCCTCCTCCCTTTTCCTCCTCCTCCTCCTCTCAGTCCTCCTACACCTCCCCCAAGCCCTCCCCTTCCCCGCCTCCTCCCTCCCACTTGGCTCCAGCCGGGGAGAGAGAGAGAGCCAGAGAGCTGGGAAGATAGACACATACACACAGACACACTCACGCACACATACACACACACGCACACGCACACTCAGACTCCCGGCGGTGGCGACAGCGGCTGCGACTCCTACAGCTGTGCACCCCCCGCCAGGCGGGCGGCGGCCCCGGCGGCGGCCCCGCGGAGACTGAAGGGCAGGCAGACTAGGAGCCTGAGCCAGGAGGCAAGAAGGAGCAGGGAGAGCTCCAGCCCCAGCCCGGGCCCCGGGCCCCCGGAGGAGGCAGCAGCCGCGGGGTGGGGGCCGCGCTCCGCTGGGAGCTCCAAGGTTGGAAGGGGGTGCTGGTGTGGGGGCAGGGTGGGGGGCAGCCACTGTCCCCTGATCCCTCCACTGGCGGCGGCGTCAGCAGCAGCAGCAGCAGCAGAGGCAGCAGAGGCAGGCGCCACCAGCGAGGTGACACTGCGGTCCATGGAAGGAGCTCCCCTGCGAGCTCCCAGCGGCTGCAGCGGCGGCGACAGCGGCGGCGGCAGCATCTCTGCAGGTCCGGAAGCAGCATCGCGAGGTAAAAGTCCGAGCAGCGATTAGAGCTACAGGGAGAGCAGGGATGGAGGAAGAGGGAAAGGCAGCGCTTGGAGGCACCGAGCTATGCGGAGAACCACATACATACACATACACCCACACAATTACCCACTCTCCCTCCCCCCCACCCCCCCTCCCCGAACACAACATACACCAGAACGCGGATGCGTTGTGTCACACCTACGGTAGCAGTAGCAATATCCAAGTGGTGGTGTGGTGGAAGGCAGGTAGGGGGTCCAAGTCCAGGAAGAAATCACAGTGGTGGTGGGCTGGGGTGGGGACAGGGGGCGGGGGCGGGGGACAGGGAGAGGTTATGCTGGGTCGTGGTAGTTGTTTTTTGTTATTTGGGGGTAGGAGATGGGGGACAAGGAAAGAAAGGAGGAAGAGGAAGAGTTGGGAGGGAGAGAAGATGGTTAACAGGATACCAATACCGAAAGCAACGGGTCGAGGGGGGCCGTGAAATCAAAGGAGTTGGGGTTTGGAGGAGCATACGTGAAGAGGCAGACTGATCATAGTAAGAGGTTCAGGTTAGGCTGTTTACGGGGCAGGTTTGGGGTACACTGGTGCCTGGAGGCGTTGATGGTGCTATTGAGAAAGAAAAAGCAGCGGTGATTTAGGGGAGGAAATGTAGGGTGGGGAGTGGGTTGTCCTGTCATTTCTTAGAAGGTAGCATTAAAAGACCGACTGCCAGAATAGGGTGGGTACTTCGAAGGTTGTCTCTACTGACAGGTCGGCCCCTCCAAAGGAGTGCGATGCTTGGTAGAGACTTAGGAATAGCCAACGTTCTGTTGGAACAGAAGGGCGGCTTTGTAGGGGGCTGCAGGGTGGGGCGGGGCGGGGCAGGGGTAGGAAAGTGATTTTGTGTGTGCGTGTGTAGTCATTTTGGACAGACACTGAGCTAGAGGATTGGAGCCGGAGGCGGCTGGTAGGGCAGATGCAGCAGCGTTGGGAGTGACTCCTTAGTAATAAAATTGCGTTTGGGAAAAGAGATTGTGGAGCTGCAGTTTTTTTTTTTCCTAGCCGGAAGAAAATGATGCCTTCCAGGCTCCTTCAAAAAAAAAGGATTCTATTGACGTATATCATGCCGCACTGGAAAGCTGGGTTGAAACTTGGATTCTGCCAAATCCCTCTTTGTGACTTTTTGCTAGCACATAGAATCGCATCCCGAGACATAGGCCAAATCGCGCGATCCGTGCTTATCATTTCCCTACCTTATCCCCAAATACAAACGTGATCTCTCGCCCAGACATCAAATGCCTAGAGCTGAGACATACAGATTCTTGGGGTAACAGGGTTTCCCAGTTTGGGCTGTCTGCCATGTTCAGGGCTCAACAGCTTTACCGTTCCTTGAATTTGGATGCATTTCAGTTCTGCCTTTGGTATGCCTTTTCCAGCCGAAGGAGTTAATTTCGTTTGTGTAGAGGATTGTTTGTGGGGAAGGAGAGAGAAGGTCGTTTTGGGGTGTGTGTGTGTGTGTGTGTGTGTGTGTGTGTGTGTGTGTGTGTGTGTGTGCGTGTGTGCGTGTGTGTGTGCGTGTTTTTCTTTTAAACCATGACTATTGTTCCACCGGTGCCGAAAGGGGTTTGCATGGTTAGTGAAATGAAATCCCATCACAGTTGCTGTTTAGGGTTAGAAATGTTGCCAAACAGCTGCTGCTTTGTGTTTCAATTGTGGCCGTCCGTGGAGCAGATTTTGGAGGCAGAGAGAGAGAGAGAGAGAGAGAGAGAGAGAGAGAGAGAGAGAAGGTGTGTGGTGGAAAAGATTGTCACCCTGTACATGGCACACATTTGGTCTCCCTCTGCAGCCTGCCAAACTTTTATGAATATTCCTTTTGTAGGAATGAAAAGCTTAATTGATTCAGTACACTTTCCAAGTGAGCAAGCATCTTTGCATTAACAATGGCTTAAGAACTTCAATCAAAAAGGGGGGGAGGAGTAAAAATGAACACCATGGTTAATCATTATTAATTTTTATTAATCACTATCAGCCCCTACTATATTTAGCTGTTTCTTCCTAAGTCAGATAGAAGAAATGCATACAGAACCAAGCTGGATTTGCAGCAAAACCTAGGAATTTGTTGGCTCCATGGAAAAGATTTCTGGGAATGGAAATTCTCACCTCTCTTCTTTGTAATGGACCCAATGATTGCTTGCTCTGAACTAGGCAATCATGGCTCATGGGCTGCTGCGTCAGTGCTCAGCATCCTGAGCTCACATTATCCGGCATTTTAAAGTATGTGTAAATATTTTGCTGAAGATAAGCTACATCAACAAAAAGATACCGGGTAGAGACTGAGTGTGCAGTGATGGTAAATAGATATGACCAAGCAAAGTTTTGATAACTACTTATTCTCATGACCCCTTCTATTTCATTTTTCTTTGTTTTTGTTGGTTTAACATTATCTCATATCCTCTGGTATTATCCCTTTATTTAGCTGATTCTTGAAAGCTTATCTTTGGAGCACAATGAAAAAATAGCCAGCAGGAAGAAAATCATTCTTAGCTTTTTCTATCACATATACTTCCCTTACATTTGAAGAGCAATTTAAGTTCCCTCATATTCAATATCTCCTATGATCTCTGTAACAATTCTAGGTAGGGCAGGTTATTATCTCTCTTTTACAGACAACAAAAAACTGAAGCTCTCAATGTTATAAGGACTTGTCCAAGGTCTCACAGCTAGTTGGTTATAACCAAGTCTTCTCACTCCTGGTTCTTTGCTCCTTCCACAACAGCACACTTCTTCTTCAGTTAAGTGACTTTGATAAGTTTAAAAATTGAGTAATAAATGTATCTTTGTTACATCAGATGAGAGCCATCTTTAATAGCTTGTGTAATAAGGAGAAGGAAGGAATAAGAGACAGAAAAACAGAAAGAAAGGGAGAGTGAGAGAGGGGGAGAGAGGGAGGGAGAGAGAAAGAGAGAGAATAATTTACCAGAGCCCCTCTATATTTGCATATAATGAAAATACTTTTTATCTTGTCTCTTTCTTTAATGTTTTCTTTTCAAGTGTGAATGTATGGAATTCTGCCTCTATAGGGAACTGGTGATGTTCCAGATATCACAGGATAAGGCATATTAAGTGCCAGGTTCCATACCCTACTGTCCCTTCCCTCTATAGCCTGGGAATATGCTTTAGAGCAGGTTGGCAGTTGTTTGGTTGCTTTGCAGTATAGGCAGATGTCCACTAGGGGCTTCATTGAAACAGTTAAGTCCCGTCTTGCATGTGACCAAAGGCAGACTGGCAGCAATTAAACTGACTCAAGGTGCCATTTTGCGCCCAACCATGGCACCCTTTTTATGCAAAGAAGCCACAGATTTCCAACAGTTCTGTCAGGCTGGAAAGCCCAGTACCAGGAACAAAGAAGAAGATAATTTTCTAGGGCATGCTATTTGCCAATAAGAGAATGAGAGATTGGAAAAAACAGTTTGTGTTTATACCCACATGTATGTTCTGAAAACAATCACGTTGGTCATTTGCCAATGGCAGAAAAAGTTGCATGACCTTACATGACAAAGGGGAGGACAGAGTAATATCAAATGGGATAATGATCATAAACTGCTTTGTAAATCATAAGCTGCTATGTATGGATGAGCTATCATTATTTTTGGTAGTATAATATCAGGCAATATCAGGAGATCTGTCATTAAAATGCCTTGAAGTTCAGGGTAGGAGACTTGGTATAGTGGAAAATGGGCTGAATTCGAAGTCAGACATATAAACCCCTACTCTGTCTCTTACTATCAGTATGACCTTGAGCAAATGTATTGTCTCTGGGCTTTGGTTTCTTCATTTATAAATGAGAGAGTTGAATTAGTTGATCAGTGAGGTCCCTTTTAGCTCTAAATTTATTGAGTCTTTGTGATTAGACCCCAGATCAATATGGTCCTCAAAAGAGGAATGTCATATCTGCTTTACACTGTAGTTAAAAATAAAACCTCCATCTCTATAGCTATTAAGTGACTAGATCACTGAAGTAGGAAATAGTGAGGGTCTTTTACCTTTAAGATAGGGATTTAAAAAGTGGGGCCAAGTGAGAGCAATAGGGAATTCAGATACTGTCTCAATGACCAGAATAGAAAAACAGTCCCACCGCACTCCCCTGGTAGGAGATTTATCAGGAAAGACATATTTCCCTGAAAGGGAAGATGCCTTAAGTAGGCTTTTGCTTTCCAGCTCCTCCCACATCTGCAGGATCTGGCCAAATATGTAGATTTTAATATGGTAGATAACTTTCCAATAGCCTGTCCAAATCCCAGTCTTTGCTGGAAATAGTTTAAAGAGGTGACATTCCCCCTCTATTTCCTCAAGCTCCCACTTTTTTCCCAATGAGGGCATAGTTTCTGGTCCCTCAGCAAAAGGAGGTGCTTGATGTAAAATAAAATTTCATTTGGCTGATCTGAGATACTTTTCCCTCATGGAAAGCTTAAGAATATATGTTTCATTCAATTCTTCTTATGTTGAATAAAATCCAAATATGTTAGTTGGAATATTGGTATGTCAGATGGTTGTAAATTACTTTCATAGGACCTTTAAGCTAGAAAGTATCTTAGAAATTATCTAGATCACTGTTTCCCAAATTGTATTTCCTGGGTCTCTGGTGTTCTGCACAGCGTTAATGGAATTTCCATGAGAAAATGTCTGTGTTCATACTATTCCTCCCTCAAGAAAAAAATTAAACATGAAATTACTTATTTATCAAAAGTGTTTATTGTGACATCAGTTTTATTGGGCTTAATTCCCTCCCTTTTGTTCCAGAACATCCTTGATTCCTACCCCCTTTTTTGAGCCAGCTAATTACAGGATCTGTCAATATGTTTTAAGCCAAAAAAATGTTCTGTGATCATATTGGTCTGGAAAATGTTGATCCTTCTTCTTTATAAATGTTTAATCCCTCTTCTTTACAAATAAGGTCACTGAGGCATGGAGAACTGAGATAATCTACTTAAAGCCACACAGCTAGTAAGCAGCAGAGCCAGGTCTTGAGCTTCCAGTGTGATATGCTGGTACTCAGAACTCTGTTTTCTGAAGGGCAAGATCTTTAGCAAATGAAGCCCGGCAACTACCTCTCCCAATATTTGGTTGTCCACATTGCAGGTTGAAAGATAGAAGTTACTGGAATCCCAAATATATATCAATGCCCTACGGGTCCTTAAATGATGTCATTGTATTTATATCTGAGAACTCTTGGGGCCCTGGGTCCTCAAAAAGAATCAAGGAAATCTGGACAACAAAATGGAAGCTGAGAGAGACTAGCTGAGAAATCATGCTAACAAGATGACAGGAGAAATTAAGGATAGGGGAGAAAGGCTTAATCATGCTGTCCTCATGAAGAAAAGTTAGTGCTAGGCTAGGTTCAGGATTAAGATGACTTTTGGTTGAGGATTGGATTGACAAACACCTCTGATGATGACCACCTGTATGACCTTGGGAAAGTCACTTAACCTCTCTAGACAGCATCTGTACATTGAGCAGATTGGACTAGATCACCTGTGGTATCCCTTCCGGCTCTTTCTCTGTAATCCTATGATTTCTACCTAGATGTCCTGCTAGTACTTCAAACCCAACATATCAAAAACCGAACTCGTCTTCTGCCCCAAATTTGCCCCTTCACTTCTTCCTTTTCATTGATTTCTTTCCATCCTCCCAGTCATCCAAATGCTTTGGTGCTCTGCTTTTTTCGGACTCAATTCTCTACATCCAAATTGTTTGCAAAGTACTGTTTCTCTCACATCTGTTTCTTTTTCCCTTTTCCATTGCTACCATCCTAGTTCAAACCCAACCCTCATCACCTCTCTGCTGGATTATTTTAATAGCCTCCTAACTGGCTCTCCTGCCTTGAGTCTATCCCCTTCTCCAGTCTATCCTCTTACGCTGCTAATTCAATAATATTCCTATAACCCTGTTTTGTAAATCTCTACTCAAGCTTTTCAGTGACTCTTCATTAGCTACCAAATAAAATGGAAACTCCTCAACCTGGAATTTTAGGGTCTCCACATTGGCTTCAATCTACCACTCAAAACCTTCTCACACTATTTCCTGTTATATACACCAAGCCCAACTGAATTAACAACTAATTACCCCTTATTCTTGCCCTACCTCTTCTGTCTCAGACCCAATACTGAGAATGAATTTCTTACTTTCCCATCTGCATCTTTGAAAATCCCAACCTTCCATCATTTCTGTTAAGTTTTCCCATATCTTCTCCTTTCCCACCCCTACCCCAGTGAAAGTGATATCTCCCCACCTGGAGCTTGCCCTTATCACATGCTGCCTTATGTCCCAGTTACACGTATATGTGTGTGGTGGTTCAGGCCTTTCAGTTCTTCCCTCTCTTCAGGACCCCATTTGGGGTCTTCTTGGCAAGGATACTGGAAGTAGTTTTTCATTTCCTTCTCCATCCCATTTTATAAATGAGGAACTGAGGCAGACAGGGTCAAGTGACTTGCCCAGGGACACACAGCTAGGAAATGTCTGAGGCCAAATTTGAACTCAGAAAGATAAGTCTTCCTGCCTCCAGACCCAACACCATCCACTGGGCCACCTAGCTGCCTCTGTGTGTGTATGCACACACATGTATATGCTTATATGTAAATAGATTTGTATACATGTGTGTAGATATATGTATGTGTATATCTATATTATGTAAACATGTGCAGATATGCATATATCTATATCTAGTCTATCCCTCTAGAGTGTAAGCTCCTTGAGAATAGGATCTGTGTATCATTTCATCTTTGTATGCCCAGTGGCTAGCACAGTGCCTCATATATGATAGGTGCTTTAAAATTTTCTGTGGATTCATTTTTAATGTAATCAAGACTTGATTGTAAGTTCCTTTACTAGATTATAAAATGGGTATCAGGGGAGGTGAAGCCATACATTATTAATCTTTTCATTTATCCTAGTGACTTTACAAGGCATCCTGTACAATAGATACCTAATAAATGTTTGTTGAGTGAATGAATAGCTCAAGATCCCTTATTATGTGATTTGAAATTGCTGATTTAACTCAACTGTAATACTCCTGTATCACACACTCTAGGCACCCTAAGCAGGATGATAATAACAGCTAGTAAAGAAATTAAATTGGCAGCAGCAATAGTATTTCTGAGCTTCATAGATGATCCTTCTTCTTATCAATAGTCCAGGAACACAAACGTGGTTTCAGGCAGGCACACACACACATCCATATACCTAATTTAATAATGTTTCCTGTATCTGGTTCACTAAATTAGATTGCAAATCTATAATTGTCATTGAAGTAACTTGGATGAATTTGGTGATCATCTGTCACAGACTATTGTCTGAACAGCCAGGACGGTGGCAGACCAGGATCCTAACTCTATCTACCATCTTAGAAACAGTTCTCCCAATACAGAAACAATTACAGCCACTCAAAACCCCCATGTCTCTGTTGCTTCGCAATATTCTGTGATGCAGGGGATCTTTTGGGGAGCCCACTAATTTCATTTTTACAGCTAAAAAATCAACAAGCCTTTATTAAATACCTATAATATGCAAAGCACTCAGCTAGGTTCTGGGAGAACAAGGATAAAAAACAGTCTCTGCCTTCAAGTAGCTTACAGTCTACTGAGGGTATGTAACATGTACATAAATAAGTAAATACATAGTGTATACAAAGTTATTTCAAGAGGAACAGAACTCTAACAACTGAAGGATCACACACACACACACACACACACACACACAATTTAGTGATAAGACCAGGGCTTTGAGATATCCCAATTCATGATTCAGTAAGTGAATTGCGGACAGTACAAAACTCAGACCATCACATTCTCTCCCTTTTTAGCATTGGTATGACTGGTGGACTGTTTCCACTAACCATAGTAGCCTAATGCCTGTTGATTGTTGGCAAGTAGAGTGGGGAGAAGTGGGGTGACCTGATTAGAATATATCTACTCCTTCCAATTCTGTGGGAGAAACACTACTTCAAAAATATGATGCAATGCAGAGAAGGGGGTTTTCAAGTGGTCACAGGAAAGGAGGAATTTCATAGACCATGTGAAATATTCAAACGCTATTTTGAAAGTCTTCATTCTGCAAGTCTCTATGTTTAGGGGATGGCTGAAAAAACTCTGAAGAGATTTCTCCTAAGGTCCAATTCTGATCGTACCACTGCATTCTCAAAAACCTTTAGTGACTTTCTGATCTCTAGGATAAAATGCAAACTCCTCAGCTTACCATTTCATCTCTCCTCATTGTGGCTCCAATCTACCTTTCCAAACCTATTTCCTACTACTCTCCTTCATGCATTCTATATACCAGTCAAATTTGGACTATTAACTGTTTCCCCAGAGCAACATTCAATTTCCTGCCTCCAAGTATATATACAAATAGTCCTCCTTGCCCAAAATGAATTTCTTCTTCATCTCAGCTTCAGAATTCTTATCTTCCTTCAAGACTCAATTCAAGCTCCATTCGATTCTCCGTTCATAAGGCTACCACCATAGGCTAGGTCCTAATCAGCTTTCCCCAGAACCAAGGCAGTAACTTCCCAATTAGGCTCCCTGTTTCCAGTGTCTCCCCTCTCTAATCTTCCCCCTACACATCAAATGCCGAAATAGTCTTCCAAAGACGTGTGTGACCATATTACTCAAAAATCTTCAGTAGTTCAATAATCTTAGGAGGCAACATGGTCCACTAGAAAAGGCCCTACCTTCAGATCTGGGTTCAAATCCCAATCTTGCCATCTACTTACCATCTTTATAATGTTGGAAAAGTCCCTTTGCCTCAGTTTCCTCATCTATAAAATGGACCCGATGACATCTAAAGCTCCTAATTTTGTCATCTTGTGATCTATGATCCTTACTGGCTCTAAGATAAAATATATATTCCATCAGTCTAACACTCTCATTCTCAATTATTTAATATTATTCCTTTTGATTCTTTAAAAAAAAAACTCATCTATTAGCTTGTCCTACAACTCAATATTCCCTTGCAAAGCTACCTCCCATAATCAGAATATACTCCTTCTTTGCCTCCTGCCTCTTAGACTCTCCAGCTTCCTTTGACGTTTATTTCAGGTGTCACCTATTATGAAAGCTTTTCCTAATTCCATCCTCCTCCCCACTCCTACTTGTTAGTGCTTCTTCTTCAAAATGTCTTGCATTTATTTATCTGTGTCCATATTGCATTTCTTCCTTCGAATGTAAGCTCATTGAAGGCAGAGACTACAGTTTTCCCTTCCACATTGCAACTTTCCCCATCATGGTTTCAATATATGGCATAAAAAATTGAAAGGGAATATTTGGGGAGTTTTTTAGAAGCCACAGACAACACATAAAGGCCAGCAGACAACACAGAAAATGTTTAGACCAGAAATGCATGAAATATGTGTATAGTAATGTATATCATCATATTTTATATTTTAATACCAATTATTATTCAGACTTCTTCTCTGGTATGAAGGGAGGGCTAAAAACCTTTACACAGGTTTTCCAGATTGCAGGGTACCACACCCCTAACCCCAGCAATGTGAAAGGGATAACTGTATTTGTTTTTTATATGTGGTTTCCCAGGGCTTTACATACTGTAGGTATTTAATAAATGCTTATTGAATTTAATTCAGTTGCATTTTTCATTTCTGCATGATTTATCAGGAAAGTTATGGTTTCCCAAACCTCTAGTCAGCTTCTGGTCACTTCATAACTTATAATGACTCATAATTTAAGTCTGGAAGGGACTTTGATATTTAAAGATGGAAAGAGCCTTAGAATTCATCTAGCATAGCCTCCTCATCTTATGAGTGAAGACCTTGTAGCTCAGAGATGAAGGCCACACAGGTAGCAAGCGGCAGAATTTGAACCCAAAACCTCTGGCTCTAAATCCAGGGCTGTTTCTACTGTACTTAATAAACAGTGGGCCAAAGCAAGGCTGATCCACAGCAAATCGTGAAATAGTCAGCCTTGCCTCTGTTAGGAACCCCTTCTTCCCATAAAGCCGATAAAGTGCTCTCATGCCCCGCCCCCCCCCCACATCAAAACCCTGCTTGTATTCACTTTCTTAAACATTAAAATACTTGCTGCTGTTTGCTGCTGTTTGTCCTTTGTTCTTGAAATGACATCAAGAAGGTTATACCATGACATGCAAGTGAAATGGATTTAAATGAGCGAGGGTGTCACCAGACACACTTTCTCCTCTGGAGCCATCTGGTCCAGTCGCCAGATATGAATCAGGACAACTGATTGTTGTCAGTTGTCAACTGGATGCCCAGGATGCAGTGGGGGACCTTGGCCTTTTCAAAAGCTAAGGTTTTTCTTTAACAGGTCTCAGTTTGACTGAGGCCCATTAAAATATCAATGACTAATAAAACCTTAAAGTGTGTTACCCTTCCCAGGAGGAGGGAATAAGCTTTTATATAGTACCTACTATGTACCAGGTACTGTGCTAAGCACATTAGAAATATTTTCTCATCCCTAGGGATCTTTGCATTTTGATAGTAATCAAAGTCTTAAATTAAGAGAGAAAGTTCTATGGACAGAACTTCAGGCATCTACCAGTAAGATGAGGAAGGAAAACATACGTGTTTAGTTGATGGGGGTGGGGAGGAAGTAGATATAAAGGTCCAACCTGGAGAAAAGAAAACATTTAAAAAAAAAAACACTAACGGCTCTTTTCTGTCCACTTTGGCCTTAAAATCCCTTGTAAATAATTGACACTTATACAGTGCTTTACATACAGTATCTCATTTGAGCCTCACAATAGTATTACATCTTAGAGACAGTGAGTGACTTGCCCAAGGTCACATAACTGATCTATGTTAAAGGCAGAATAGGAATTTGGGTGTCTCCTTACCCTAAGTTCACCCTTAATTCCCACACTCTACTGCTTACATGAAGGGAGGACTCTGAAACTTACGTCCTATATATGATTTCTGGATCATCCATGGCTTTCCTTTTTCTGAATTATCCCCATCCTCCAATATTACATACAATGGAGACTTGGCAAAAGGCAAACTTAGAATTTGGGGGTCAGTCCCATGAGAGACTTTTCCACTTTGTCGTTTTATACTTAGTATAAGTTGAAAACTCCTGGGGCCTTTACTCAGCATAGGGCCCCCTTATAGGAATAGATGGAATAATGAAATTGGGATCAAAGATGATGATTGATAAGACCGGGTGAGTCCTAGGGCTCACAGATCACATAGGGAGCTTCCCCCAAAACAGGAACTTTGGCTGACCTCACCCAGGCTTGTTGGAAGGAGGTCATTTTCTTTCCCATGGCAAAGGCAGATTGTTTACAGGAGCACACGAAGAATGTTGCATTCCAGGGGAAAAATAATTAATTAACAGCCAGAGCTCTGAAAAGCCTCTCCAGCTGCACTCCCTCAACTGTTCAGTTTCAGCATCGGAATCAACCCTGGGTGGCAGGAAGAGCTCTTTTATTTTTGGTGGTGGTAGTGATGGTGGTGGCAGTGGTGGTGGTGGTGGTGGTGATTTGAGTAAGGAGGGGGTTTCTTCCACACCCCCCCCCTCGGCCCCTAGCCTTTGCGTGTCTAACTACTTTCCTTCGAAATTCAGAGAAAACAAATGGCGTTCTCGAAAGGCCCTTGACAGTTTTGTAGCATAACCATCAGGCACTGCCTTTCAGAATCCTTTGTATTTTCAAGAGCCAAGTTGTAAGACGATGGCGCACCCTGGGCGTTCATCGGCTGCCAACCTTGCATTCCTCTGGCACATCTCGGCACAGAGAACACTGACGATTCATCCTGGTACAACATTCTAGAGCTGAAGGGAGGGCTTTTAGGAAATCGCACTGCGTCTATCCCTAAGAAGCTCTGAAAACAGTTTATTGAAGGAGAAAACAAAACAAGAACAACAGAAACCTCCAGCCCAATCCAACGCCTAGACTTAGTACTCCGAATTCTTTTTGCCCGCTATTAAATGAAACAGGGCAGCCAAAGTATGCGAGCCATTGTCTCGGCATCAAGGACATTTGAAAAGTTAGAAAGGCAGAACAAAAAGAATGGGGTTCATGTATTGCAGCCCAAAGATGGATTGGTTTGAGGGCACTCAGAGAACCTTCCGGCACCCAGCAAGGCCTCCTTGTTTTGGAGGGTCCCTTTAAAATAATATTCTTTGAATGCTGGGAGATGAGTGCCCAGCTAGACAGAGTGGGTAGAGATGACATTTCCCAGGGCCAGTGTTTTTCTGTAATTGCAGGCTAAGCAGAATAGAGCAGTGTATTGATCTTGGTCTCATATGGAATTGACTATATAGAAAGATTTTATTTTCCCATATATTAATTTCTATCCCATGAACCATGTAAGGGGAAACTTTATTTTTTCTAATTAATCCTTCCTTGTCCCCAGTGATACTTCCTCAGAGCACTGATTACCCAGTGAGAACCCATTTCACCTCAGTAGAAAGGATATAATTATTATTTATTAGTTTCTCATTATTAGACCAACCATTGATTTCAAAGGAAATAGGGTCTTCACATAGTAAGTGCCATTAATGATCACATTCAGGAAGGTCAAATATTTGGACTTTATTCAGAGCAATATTTGGTATCTGATTTGTGATTTTATAAATTGAATTTCAATATATATTTATCTGGTTAATATACCCTTGTATACAGTTTTTAGTATGCTTATTAGGGTTATAAAACTTTAGAATTAGAAGAGTCCTTAGAAATCCTCTAGTCCAAACCTCTCATTTTACAGGGATTGGAAACTGAGACCCAGACTGGTTAAATATTTTTCCCACTTAGTAACTGGACAATGTAGCGAGGCATTCTGAGTCCAAGTTCAGTATTTATTCCATCATATACCCACATGTATTTATGCACTTAATTTGTACCTACCAATATTACAGTTTTGGCAGACATGTCTAGAAGATTGTATTATCTGGGTGGTTATTGGGTTTTATGTTTGTTAGAGCAGATAATTGCATAAATAATTGGTCATTTCTAGGAACAGCCTTTTAGCTTAAGTTTCCTCAGTTTTGTCATATAGAAGAGACTTTTCCTTTCTCAATTCTTTTTCATATGCTCTTGATTCAAATCCTTACACCCAAATCATCTGATATTCTTCTGTTTCCCCTATACCACACACTATAATTTCTAATATAATGTTCTCTAAGCTTGAGCCTTTTAATTTGGCTCTTTAGTGTACTTGGGAGAGACCTGATCAGAAGACAGAAATAGCCTTGCTTCAGATTTTAGCATCTCTTTTACCCTCCACTAACTTCTAAATTTTACAGTCCTGTTGAGAGTATGAATCCATGCTGGGAAGACAGATATATTTTACAAAATTACTAGAAATGGAAACTTTTTTTTCTAAGTAGAGTTTTCTTTTTTAAAATTTGTTTCTGGTCAGTAATCTTTAGGTCATAATTTTCTGGGATATTCAGCGTCATAGAGATTCTCAGATCTGCCAACTGGGACCTGATAATTCTTTGATTAAAAAATGTTAACAGGAAAATGCAATTAGTATACACTGATAGTTATCTATAAATTAAACTTTGTTTCTTACACAAAACTCCAAGGCTCTTTTTTTTCTAAGTCTTCTAAGGCTAACAAAGAAAGGCTGATTAAGATGGGAAAATACCATCCATGTCAATATGGCCCAAGCAGCCAAGTCCCTTAATTTCAGGGGGCAGACAGCTTGAGGCCTGGGGGGTGGTCTCTTGGAGATGTCTGTTTATTTTTCAGATAAGCCGAGGAAAGGAGATCCTTTCTGAAACTGTCATTTAAAAGTCTAGGATTTAAATTTTTTTAAAAACCATATTTATATCTTTTTTGTTTTTGTTTACACAACCTTTATGTCAGGATATATGCCAAGGGTATGGTCATAATTATTTAACAACCAACTCTCTGAAAATGTACCCATGACAAACTTTTAACTTTTAAGTTTAACTTGCATTATTAACATTTTCTCCATCATTTTCTTCAGTCTGGACAATCAACAAAACAAAAAAAAAACCAACCCTGGATTTGTAGTGTTTGTCCCTTTCCAAGATGTAAGTGCTCACTGAAAATTTAACAATCAGAATTGGTCAGAGCTGGTTTCAGCACACCACCAATATCCTTCTCCACCACCTCCTTATTCCCATCGGTGATCCAAGTTTTACTGAAAAGATTTAAGAAGACAGACAGAAAAAAGCTCAGCAAAACCAATATATCCACCATGACAGAAAGCAAATGCAATATTTCACACCCATAGTCCCCCACCTCTGTAAAGAGGAAAATGCATTCTTCCCTTAGTTCTCCTTGGTGGTCAAGCTTGGTCATCATAATTGTATAGAATTAAGTTTCAGATTTCTGCCAAGAATTTTCCCTAGAATTGAGACTTAAAAGTGGTACTTCTCCAGGCTTAGCTTGTGTGAAAGGAAACTATGATAGGGGAATTGCATACACACACACACACACACACACACACACACACACACACACCCAATTAATGCCTGTTATCTGAGTGTCAGAAGAAGCAGTTTTAGTCTCCAGCGTCTCAGGTCAAAAAGGAGGTTTAGAATTCTGTATTAAAGGAAAAAGTACTTGCAGTATATTTAGTCCAGGAAGATAAATAATTGATTAAAAACATATGACATTTGGTAATTCTTAGGGTTCAATTGCTAGCAGATCTCAAGACAGGGCGCATGTGATGGATGCGACCCTGCTAAAGGAAACAGGACCATAAATCTGGGGCCTAAAGACCAGTTCCATGGGATAGAGCATTGCCGCTGCTGCTCGCGCATCTAGACGCCCGAGGAATGGTGTGTTGTTAGTCAAAATAATGGCAGTGAGAATGACTGTGAAAAACATTTAGGTCCTCGTCATAAAAATGCAAACAGTCTTCCTGCAATAGGAATAAACTAAATAAGCTCTATTGCAGCTGTATCAAGTAGAAACAGATTTGAATTTGGACCTTTTTTTAATTTTTTTTTTTCGAGATGCTTATTTATAGCAAGTTGGACAAAGTCTGCCACTATCTTTCACAGTTCTGGAAGAGTGTTTCCCAGATGGTGCTTACTATGGGTGCCGTTATTAAGCTTGGCTGAACCTGTCCTGACTTTGAACAGTTCATGGTGACTGGAGATAATCCTGGATTTATTTCTGCAGATTAAAATGGCCATTGATTGGTTAACAATTGGTGGATGGGAACAGTGTTAGCCCACATGATGAATTTTGTGTTTTATTTTATGAATTATTATACACAATGGGGGTGAGCGAAAAAAAATTCAAAATGGAGGCATAGATTGATTTTAAACATTTTCCTCTGAGCATTTAAATTTTAACATGAAAAACTGAATAAAACAAACAAAAAAATTTTTAATTTTGATAGAAATTTAATAAAATTTTAAAAGAGTCCCCCTCTGCTAAAATTCTGAAATGATTCTATATTAAAAAAAAACATGTACAGGAACATTTCAAATTGACTACAGGAACAGATTTCTTCAAAATATACTCACTTTTCAGATGATAAAATCTTTAAATGTTAAAATATTCAGGTCTGAAAGTTTGCTTAAGGATCTTTTATATTTCATCATTTGCATTTTAAGAAGGTTCCTACATAGCTACGATTAGTAATGCCAGTAAGACAATGCTTATCCTTATTATTCATACCCAGACCAGAAACCTTAAGTCTTATTTACACGATTATGATATGTTTGATTCACTCAAGCAAACATGTACCGAGTGCCTCTGTGTAGACCACTCTGCTTAGGGGCTGAGGGCAATGGAAAGTTTTGATAAGATGCATTCTCTGCCCTTGAAACTTGCAGGCCAGTAGGAGGACAAGGCACATACACAGATAACTATAATACATGATAAGTGCATTAAAGTGGTAAAAAAAAAATGTGTGGTGAGAGATGGGGGAGGAGGAAATTGTTACCCACAGAAGGTCAGGAAAAGCGGGATACATGGAATAGCATGTGACTTGGGTTTTAAAGCTAGTTTAGTAATTCAGCAGGGGAAAGGGGGAAGGGACAACATTCCAGGCATGGCATGATAAAAGGCATAGAGGCCAAAAAAATATGTAGTATGTTCAGTCAGTGCCTCAATTTCCTTACCACCTATTCTCTCAACGACACCTATAATCTTGCTTCTCTCCCCACTACTTTATTAAAGTTATTTTCTCTGAGGTCACTGGTGAGTGGCCTCTTAATCACCAAATTCAAGAACAGTCCAATGTGTCTAAACTCAAGCATAAAGTATAGAGGAGTATAGTGTGAGATGAGGATAGAAAACTACTAATGTTAATGATAATAACAATAAGAAGAGCTCATATTTATATAGCACTGCAAGGTTTGCAAAGCATTTTATATATATATAGATAGATAGATATAGATATATATCTACATATAGATATATATATACATACGTAGTTTTAAGCTTTGACTGCATTAAGAAGACTTTGGGGATACACCTTGTCTCATTTGAAAAATAGAATGGTATCAGATGGTGAAAGACCATGAATAAAATAATAAAGTTTGAACTTTGTTCAGTAGGCACTAGGCCAGAGGAGCTATTGAAGCCTTGTGAGCAGAGGAGTGTTCGAACAGGATCTATGCTTCAAGAAATTAGCCTGGCAGGCTCTTGGATTTAGAATTTAAAAAGATGTTGGAGATCCGGACTAGCTCCCTCCATATACAAAGAAGGAAACTGGGTCCCAGGAAAATTGGCTATGGCCACATCTCTCTATATCTCTATCTCTAGTTGTAACTATGTAATGATATTATTTTGTATACTAAAGCTATATGATAATAAAAAAAAGAAATTAGCTTGGCAATGGTATAGATAATGCATAGGAGGTGAGAAGATCTGTAAGACCATTGCAATAATTCAGGCAGGTGGTGATGAGGACCTCTTCTAAGTTCCTAGTAGTGAAAGGGGCAGATGCAAGAGAGTGCACTGGTGGCCTTGAGAGGACTTGACAACTAGGTGAAGAAGAAATAAAAGATCACACCAAGGATTTGAACATGAGAGATGAAGTGAATGATGACAGAAATAGTAATATTGGAAGAAGGAATAGATTTAGGGAAAAAGTTAAACTTCAGGGGATTTGGGGGTGGGGAGTAAATGCATTTATTAAGTGCCTGCTATGTGCCAGGCACTGTGCTAAGCATTTTTTAGTGCTGATTCTCACAACATCCCTGAGAAGTAGGTGTTATTATTATCCTCATTTCACACTTGAGGAAACTGAGGCAAACAGAGGTTAAGTGACTTGCCCAGGGTCACACAGCTAATAAGTGAATTGACCAAGGCAAATTGTGTTGGCAAACAAAATGGGCTCTTAGCACTCAGTTCAACCAAGTGCCCTTGAAGAGTTTGGCCTTTGTTTCCTTGATTAGATTGGGAGTCCTTGGTGACCTCCTTGCCTCAGGGGAAGGCCTAGTTTACAAGGGTTTGAGTAACATGTTTGGGACATCGGAGGCTTTTAGACCACATGGGTTTAAGTCGCCTCTTTGTGATGATTTCAGGTCACGTGGGTGAGCTCACCCTTGACCCTGAAAAAGATGTAAAACCAGGGCTTGGCTTCCACTTTTTCGGAGCTCTGACTCACAAGCAGTGGTGGTGAGCGTGCCTCTGGGCCAGACCTTGTTATGAGCTCCCGGGCTGAACTTAGACATTGGTAACTATGAATTGTATTTGGTCTGTCTGTCAATGTTTGTAATTTGTTTGTATTTGCTCCGAAGTTCAGAGTGCTGACTTTTTCCCCTGAACTAAGTGAGTGGTATTTGTATGCTGAATTAAAGTAAACTTGTTAACCCCTTAACGTTGTTTTCCTTAATAAAGCAGATCAAAACGATCTGGGCTTTGGCAGCATTCTTGTTGTTGGGCTTGTGTTGGTCTTTCACCCCCACAATAGCTGCTAGCTGGATTGTTGAAACACGAATTCATTAGCATAAATAGAAGACAACTCAAAGGGTATATGCCCCAATGGTTAGTGAGTCAGCAGGTCTCTGTCTGTCTCTGTCTCTCTTTCCCCCCAGTACCCTCATGTAAAAGCTTTTTTTAATATATAAGTGAAATTGCTTATTCATTTCTGTTTGTTTCTATCCCTTGCTCAGTTAAGAATTCTCTCCCTAAAATGTAACTTTTTCCATTCTCTCCTAAGTTTTTTTATGATGTTACCTTTCATATTTAGGCTTTACGTCCATTTGGAGCTTGTTGTGGTATATGGTTTAAGTTACTGGTCTAAAGCTAATTTCTGCCAGACTGCATGAAGGCAACTTATTAATATACTAAATAAACTAAGAAAAATTTCAGCTGATAGTCAAATTATATTTCATATTTATGAGATATTTGATGATGAAACAGGCTTCTTAAATTATATGTAAAAATTTTATCACCTATTTTATGAGGAAAAAATGGCAAAAACAAACAAATAGACAGAGAAGCCAGAGCCAAAATAGTCCATAGGGATCACACAATCAGACACTGGCAAGATTAGACAGCCTGATGGTGTTTTTTCAACACTGTTAGAATCATGTGAAAATGACAAGAGACTGTCTCTTATTGTTCTACATAGCTGCTCTGTGCTGTTTTGTTCTGGAGTGTGTGAGTGTGTGTGTGTGTGTGTGTGTGTGTGTGTGTGTGTGTGTGTGTGTGTAGAGGGATCATGTGGGCATAGGAAGTTGTAAAATCCCTTGGGAGATTTTCTGGTGAAAAACAATTCAAGATCTGCCAGGGTAATATAATGATCCTTCCCTGGGGTGATAACATTAGAATAGAGGTTAAAGAAAAAGAGAAAAAAACCCACATATTCAAAAGCAATGAGACTTACTGGACCTTGGGCCTAAAGATCTCCAACCTTCCTTTGAGTCTCTTAAATTCAAATTCTGTATGAGAAATACACTTATGCCAAGTGGCCACCTTAGATGATACCAGAGAATGGGATGGTCATTCTGCTTTCCTGAGGGTATGACCGGTTGCATAAATACTAGTTGGAAATCGGGATGTAGTGACCCGTGTATGCTGTGAGGAAAAACCATAAACCAAGAGAAAAAGTTCATTCCATGATTTAACTACATATGTATATGTATATGTATACGTATGTGTATATATATATATATATGTATATGTGTCCTGATTCCCTGGTCCCATCCATCACATTAAAAAAAATCCTCACAGAGAATAGAATATGGTAAATCTTTGTCTCAGTGTTCTTGAACTTAGGTTTAAAGAAAGGCATTAATTTTTTTAAGTGATATAATTCAGTGTTAAGCTGTTGCCTCCTGCTATTCAGCCAGTCAGTCAACAATATTTACCCAGCCCAGCTAAAGAGAGTTCAATTCACTAAAGTGAAATTGTGATATGCTCCGACTCATTTCCACACTCCTTATCCCTGGAGACATCCCTGTCCCAATCAGAACGCTTATTCAAGCAGCAATTTATATCTGGTCACTCCCTTGGCAGTTGTTTCTTAATGCGTTAATTGTAATTATCGGGTCCTTGGAGAGAAGATGTAGAGTTAGGTTGTTTGAAGGAAAAGGCAATATTCCCAGCCACTGGTCAGACACGCACGATGATTTATGAAAGCTTGGATGGAAACAACCTTTCCCCTCCTGCATCTAGTATAGCCAATAAAATGAAAAACGAGCAAGAAATACAACTGGGAAGGAAACGTCAAATTAGCAAAGAAATGTATAAGGTAGCTATGGTTTGTTTCTTTTTATTCAGTGCATCCCAAGGACATCTTGGTATCTTTCTCTTTGGGGCAGGGAGAAGGATAGAGGTGAAAGGGTGGATGATGGGAAGAAAGAACAGGGAAAATTGGAATTTGATATTGGCTACCTTAGCTCAATGAACAATATTGAACATCTTTTGTCTGTTACTTGAAAAGTGACTTCAGTGTCATAGACCAACACCTAAAATGGAAGTCAGGAAGCATGATTTCTAGCCCTGGTTATGACGGTAACCAATTGCATGACCTTGAATAAGTTTAGGAATAAGAGGTCTGGAGCTGAAAGGGATCTCAGAGGTCCCCGAATCCAAATACACTGTTTTACAGAAGAGGAAGCTGAGGGCCAGATACACCAAGTGCCTTACCAAACATCATAAAATGTAAGGGATTTGAACTCAGGACCTCTGACTCCCAACCTAGAGCTCCTTCTACAGTACCACCTGGGTTCATCTCTCTGAGTCTCAGTTTCTTCATTTGCGAAAATAAGACTAGACAATCTTTAAAGTTCTTGCTCTGGCCACAGCTGCTTGGCTCACAAGATAGCATGCCAGCTCTGGAGTCAGAAGGGCCTGAGTTCAAATCTGGCCTCAGATACTTACTAGCTGTGTGACCCTGGGCAAGTCACTTAACCCTGATTGCCTCCAAAAAATAAAGTTATGTCGCTGACATTGCATAACAGTGTAGTGAGTCAGAGAAAAGGATACATTTAGGATTAGACATTGAGCTATTTTAAGAGCATTTGCAGAATAAGGGATAGAAGACTATGAAACAAACTGCACCTGGCTACTATTCGAAAATCAGGGGGATTGGACTTACATGCATGAGAGTAATAGGCTTATTCTCTAAGAATTAGAAGCTGATCCTAGTCTAAAATCATGATGTTTGTGGTGTTTATCTAACAACTCATTTATACTTAGCCCTAATACTGCAGTACATTGAGGACTCTAGTTTCTAACTTTGAATAGACCGAATATAAGAACAGGCTGTGATTTTATCAGTGTGAAAATCCCTTTCCCCAATATACAAATCCTGGATGGTTGCCTGAGGCAGGGACACACCAGTAAAATGGAATCACACAGCTAGTAAGGATCAGAGCTAGACTTCAACCTAGGTCTAACTCCAGCTACAGCCTTTGAGCCTCTATAACTCTGAGAATATCTTCTTTGAAAAAATAATTTTAAAAACAGTCTGGAAATCATCACACTATATTCATATGCAAATCCATATTCTTTTCCTAACACTTGAGTTTCATTGGAGCAATAAGGGCCTGGAGGTTTTCCAGTGTAACTTTGGTACCTAGCAAGTTCTTGAACAGGACCATGTTCAATACAATTAATTTTGATGATGACAAGGCCCCAACCCTCTCTGGCCAATGTTTCTGTCACGATATTTTATTGGTCCTTAGGTGTGGAATACAAGTCATATGCCACATCTCCATGGCAAAGCAAAGACCTATGTAAAACAATCTTATTCTACCTCATTTTGAAGGGATCCCTTCCCATATTATCATCTGGATTATTTTCTGAAATATTGCTGTTACCACCTCCTTCCATCCTCACCCCCTCATATATTCTGGAGGTAAAATCTCAGACTCTTCTAGGTTACCATATAACATCTAACAGACTGTGAGATTTCACCTCACACCCAGCACATTGGTAAAGATGATGAAAGATGAAAACAGTTAGTGTTGGTGGGTTTATGGAAAGACAGAAGCATATATTGTTGGTAGACCTGTGAACTCTTCAAATCATTCTGAAAAGGATTATGGAATTATGCAAAAGGGTGTATAAAATGTCCATGCAATTTGACCCACGGATCCCACCGCTAGGCATCCACCAAGACAGTCAGTGACAAAGAGAAAGACATCAAAATATTCATAGTAGCGCTTGTTATGGTACCCAAGAACCAGAAATGAAACAAAATAGATGTCCATTGATTGGAGAATGTCTAAATTAATTTGGTGCATGGATACAATGCAATATTATTGTGGTATAAGAAATAACGAATAGATGAATACAGAGAAGAGTGGGAAGATGTATGTGGGCTGATATCAAATGAAGTTAAGCGGAATAGGGAAAATAATATACATAATCACTACTGCAATATAGATGGAAAGACAACAACAAAACAATCTAAACTAAGTTTTTGTTATTGTGATTGCTATGGTTGACTTGCGTCCAATTCTTCACGGCCCCATTTGGAGTTTTCTTGGCACAGATACCACAGTGGTTTGCCATTTCCTTCTCCAGCTCATTTTACAGATGAGGAAGCTGACTTGCTAGTAAGTGGCTGAGGCTGATTTTGAACTCAGGTCTGTCTGACTCCAGGCCCAGTGCTTAGCTACCTAGCTAAGTACTACAAAATTAAAATGCTATGCTCCTAAAGAAGAGATATGAGAAAATACTTCCCCCAGCTTCTTTACAGAGGTACGGGACCATGGGTGGAGAAGCCTACATATAAAGTCAAATTTTTTGATTTGTTGATTTGTTTTGCTGACTTATTTTCCCTCATTTTTTCCCCTTTATTATAATGGAGAATCTCTGGAAAGGGATTAAGGAATGGATATAGTAAGAAATGTAGGTGATATAAGAACAAAAGATAGCAATAAAATTTTATTTTTTAAAAAAATTACTACAACTATAGAAAGTTTGAGCCAAAGGACTATAATCTAACCAGTCCATTTTATTTTTAAAATAAGTTTTATTGATGCCTTTTTGTATTTTCATCACAATCCTTTCCCTATCTTCCTAGTCACACCTCCAAACTGAACCTTCTCTGCCAAAAACAAGCGAAAAACCCCAGATCTGCCAACATATACAGTATTCTGTCCCACATATACAGAAGTCTATCCAGAGAGATCTTCCACCTCCCTACCATGAGGTAGCAGGTATATGTTATCATGTTATGTGGGACCTTCATTGGTTTTTCAATTACTCATACTTTGACTTCTTTGTTCTGTATATTCTTCTGGTTCTGCTTATTTTCCCCTATGTCACTTCATACAGATCTTCCCACATTTCTCCTTGTTTCTCTCTCATATTTATTATTTCTCACTGCATACTAATATACCATTACATTCATATGCCATAGTTTTTTTTTAAGCGATTCACTAATTTATGAGCACACATCTTGTTTCCAGTTCTTTACTGCCACAAAGAATACCTCCATAGATATTTGAATATATTGGACCTTTCCTTCTGCCTTTGACTCCCTTGGGGGTATGTGCTCAGTAATATAAGCCACCTGCTTTACAGGTGAGGTAACTGAGGCCCAGAGAGGAAAAGTAACTCAACCACAGTCCCATAACAAGTTATTGACAGAAACTAGTTCTCCTGACTTCCATTCTGTCATCAGCAACATTATGGTCTCTATCATCACCATCACTTTCATCCTTTTCACCATTACAATTATATTTGCAATCCACTTTATCATCACCATCAAATTCTCCATTATCACCACCACCATCACCATCATCATCAAAAAGCATTTATGAAGCACCTAATTGCATATAGCCAAGCTCTAGATTTTGTAAGAAGAAAACTACCCTGCCACTAAGAAAGAGGACCTCAATGTAGATGCTGATAGATATTCTTATCATGAAGAAAAAGAAAAACATTCAAACTAGACTAATGGACAATGACATTTTAATATCATATTCTGGCCTAAGGGCAGTTATCATCAAAATCCACTGAACAAACCTGGTTGAGCAACTCCATTGATGTATAGTGTGCTAATGAAACATGGCATCTAGCTTAACCCAGTGGCTAGTGACTAGACACAGTTCAGCCGGTATACTGGAATACCACAATTGATGTCTGACACTGTGGACCATCATTTGGTGTACAACTGAGAAAGCACCAGCATTTGGTAATACAACTGGAAAGTCCACAAATCATATAAATGTTCAGGGAAGGAAAATGAGACTGAAGTTTCTGGCTAATTGACTCTATTTAAGCTGTTGTCATCATGGCTACCCTCTGGCCTAAAGTTTCATCTATAACAAAGCAATCAGCCAACTAGCAAACATTTACTAAGTGACTCTGGTGTGCCAAGTATTGGTTAAGTTCTGGAGACAGATAAAAAAATTAATAAAAATGTAGAAACCCTTATTACTATACTCTTGTCCATTTGAATCCCGTAAGTATTTATTAACTGTCTACTCAATAAACCTACTATGCTGGTGATTGGAGATACAAAGGCAAAATGAAAAGTCTACCTTCAAGGATTTTATATTCTAATGGGGAGCTATATCATGCAAACAGATAAATCTGTATGTGACAGTTTGAGAAGGGAGGTGGCACATGACCTGAGCATTGAAGGAAGCAAAGAATTCTAAGGTCAAAGTCAAGAGGGAGTGCATATTAGGCATGAGGCACAGCCTGGGCAAAGACATGGAGGTAAAATGCTATATTAGCAAGGCAATAATCACAATATAGATGATAATTGTCAATATGCCTATGTAGTTCTGTATCGTAAAATCTAAGAGACTCTCCATATTGAAGGTAGAAGTAAACCATTTATTCAGACACCAGAGAAGTAGATCCCCAAACCAATAAGCCCAATCCATCATAGCGGCAAAGAAATTAATACACATTATTACAGCAGAGAATGATTCCATTCCATAATCTCCTTGCCCCCTTCTGGGGTCTTAGCACCGACAAACACACTCACAGCACAGCTAGGACACATCTGCTCTCTCCCCCAGCTCTAACCGCTCTAAGAATTTCCTACTCCATCCTTCCAATTCCTCTCATTCATCAAGCTCTTCCTACCACATGTGACTTGGGCTTCCTGTGACATAAGCAGGTCACATGGGCCTATTAATGGGTGGGAAAGATCTTCAAATTTAAATTACCATTACAAATGCTAAGTAAAGTCTGTACTCAGGTATGTTGTCTTTGATTCAAACCTAGCATTGTTCCAAGGAGAAAGGGGGAAAAAACATACTATTCCAGCAGGCTATTAAATGGTCATCAAAAGCTATTTTGTAGACTGGGCATTTTTGCCCCCTGCTCTCCACATCCAATTCCATGTTGCCAAATTGGAAGAGCTCCCAAGGACTGCTGGCTGCCTTGGCCTACCCTCAGAGATGTACTGGACTTGACTCTGTCTAGGTTGTTTGAAAATATATTTGGCTGTTGTCCCTGTTGTTTAACAGACCAACGGCAAGGTGGATGCTTTGGTTGGCTTGATGGAAGCAGAAGAAACTCAAGCTGGCCAAAAGTTACTGTCATAGACACTGTTTGTTGTTCATCCATTTTCAAAGAGGACCAATGACATCCCAGGGTGATGTCTTGACTTGCACGTGGATTAGATTTAAGTGAGGCAGAATTGCACAAAGTCATCAGTCTCATGCTCTCCTCTAGAGTCAGCTGTGAAAGCAAAGGACTGAGTCAAAAAAACTGGATTCAAATTCAAGTTGTGGCACTTACTTGTTGCATGACCTTAAACAACTGGCATCTTCAATTTTTCAGTTCTCTTTCTCCTCCTATAAAGTGAGGGGGATAGACCAGATGACTTCTAAGGTTCCTTGCAACCCAAATGTGCAATTACTGTATAACAGGGGTTTAAAATTTGGGGCCCACTGGCTACCTGCAGCCCCTCAAACTCCTACAGCCTAACCAGATGAAAATGTGATTTGGAAATGTTTGGCAAAATAAATAAAAATACAGTAAGACATAGATAATGTTAATTTGTGGTTTTTAAAGTCAAAGCATCTCTATTTGAATTTGACACCACTGCTCTAGAATATAGACGCCCCCTCAAAACAGAGAAGAAGGGAATAAGCATTTGTGTTTTACCTACCATGTACTAGGCACTATGCTTAATGTTTTGTTTGGGGGTTTTTTGGTTGTTTTTTTTCTAACAAATATCGTTTCATTTGATCCCCATAATAACCCTACAAGGTAAGCTCTATTATTGTCCCCATTTTACAGCTGAAGGAATTGAAAAAAGCAAAGGTTAAATAACTTGCCAAAGCCACACAGGTGGATGGAGCAGTAGATAAAGTGTCAGGCCTGAAGTCAGGAAGATGCTTCCTAAGGTCAAATCTGAGTTACTAACTACATAATCCTGGGTAAGTCAATTAACCCTGTTTGCCTCAGTTTCCTCATCTGAAAAATAAGCCAGAGAAGAAAATGGAAAATCACTCTAGGATCTTTGCCAACAAAACCTCAAATAGGGTCATGAAGAGTTGGATGTGACTGAAACAACTGAACAACAACCAGGGTCACATAGCTAATAAGTATCGGAGTCTATAGATTTGAACTCAGGTCTTCCTGACTCCAAGACCCAGTACTGTATCCATTACACCACCAAACTGCCTCTGAAACTAGAGGTTATAACCTTTATCTTTCAGTGCTTCTGAACATTGGTGACCAAAGAATATAGTGAAACATTCCAGAACAACTTCTAGAGTTAAGAACTAAGTTATTGCTTTTAATAGTAGCCAAACAACTCCATATGACTTTAGATCCAAAGACTCTAAAGCTAGAAAGGAGTATAGACAGAATATAATATAACCTCCTCACTTCTTTTCAACTGGATAGCGTTATATAATCTATTTATAATCACTAAAATAGAAATATTCCAAGGGACTGTCCAAATATACTAGACTTTTATCATACCAAACATAACTTAAAATAATCTAGGGTTTAGAAATCTTTTTTTTTCCTATACAGGAATTTTTTTTTTTTTAATTTAAGATCAACCCATATTTTGTCAGGATGTCTTAGTAGAAAAGGGCAGCTAGGTGGCGCAGTGGGTAGAATGCTGGGCCTGGAGTCAGGAAGATTCATCTTCCTGTGTGCCACTGGACAAATCATTTAACCCTGTTTGCCTCAGTTTCCTCATCTGAAAAATGATCTGGAGAAGGAAATGGCAAAACCACTCCAGTATCTTGACCAAGAAAACCCAAAATGAACCCAAAATGGGGTCACGAAGAGTTGGATATGACGGAAAAATCCAATGAACAACAACCTCGTAGAAAGAGCTCTGAATCTGGAAATGAATCTTACTGCAGCTATTTAGTACCAATATGTGGGCAAGTTACTTAACCTTTCAAAGCCTTAATTTCCTCATCTGTAAAATAAGGAGGCTGGAAAAGCTGGTCTCTAAGCTCTCTTCCCGATTTAAAGAAAAAAGCTCTCCATAATCATGTTTCAATATGTATCAACAAGACCTAGCTAATCTTTTTTGTTGTTTAAAGTACAACAAACTACAGAATAATTTCAACAAAGACTCAATCGAATTATAATTTATAAAATGACAGCAGTCTATTCTTCATAACTGTTTTGAAACTCAATTTCAGTTTTTAAAAATTTCCTTTTTTCTCCTGTTTCTCTTGCAGAACAATAACTAAATCGACAACATGACATAAAGCTCAGGGCAGAACAACTCTTAAAAGAGAAGTTTAATAAAACATATTTTTCTTGTTAGGGCCTGGCGATATCTTTAAGATTAAAAATAAACAGCAAACTCATGTTTTTAAAAGTTATGTTTAAAAAAACTACCCAGGGAAATTGAATAACACCATCCACATATCAAAGAACAAAAGTAGCATGGGAATAAAAACACCCAGATTCCAGTCTTGTGGTGGCCTCCAAACCTCTTATTGCATGTGTAAAGATGGGCAGCCTAGAAATAGCTCAGGAAAAGAGAAGAGGAAAAGTTGGGGAGGGGAAATAGCCTACAACACTTTGGAACAAAGGACTAAGAAACAGTGTGGAGTCCTGCTGACATTCTGCAAACCAGGAGGCCTATGACTGTCATGAAAGATATGGTAGAGCCCAAAACGAGTCTTTGACCATCAGGACACTGCTCCCTAGGCCTCTGCTTCCCAGGATGTTCCCAGAAGTGAAAATAAGGCTGGCTGTTTATACTGTCCCTGCTTCCTCTTCTCCCCAGGAATGGCTAATTTAGCTCCAGGAAGATTGTTTGGTTGCCTCAGGATTGGGGGAGATTTCATATGAAAAATGAGAGGCAGCATGCTTTGGCAGATGGAGAGCTGGCCTTAGAGCCAGCCATACCTTCTGTATGACATTAAAAGATATGTTTTGTCTTTTTCTGATAATTTTTTTTAATCTGATATCTCAAACACTCAAACCACAAAATATGGTTAACCCCTGAAGTTGCTGACCTGGGTAGAGATAGTTTCTTCAACAATTAACTAGTCCGCATCCCATTAAGTCATCACTCACTATTTTTTTCTTTCTCAAGTCTTATGCCAGTGCTTCCTGATAGTATAGAGCTGACCCAAGGTCCTTCAAAGCAATGGCAATGGAGCATTGTCTTGGGCCAATGGAAGGACTTCAAGTATGGATTTGGGGATAGACTGTATATTAGTCAACAGATATTTATGAAGGTATGCATAAGGGAGTTGTGCTTGAAAGTCCAGGACCCAATCAAAGAAAAAGCACCAGACAAGAAAGAGTTAACCTAATTTTTAGAGATGCAGCCCTAGAGGGACCACTGTTCCTTATAAAAAGATCTCCTGGTGCCATCTTTTAGACTAAAGATATTCTCAGCCTTTTTTGTGTTGTGGACATCTTTGGCAATCTGGTGAAGTATGAAGCTCTTTTCAGAATATTGTTTTTAAATATATAATATTAAAAAGGAAACTATTTATGTTGAAAAAAGTTTTTAAAATATGTTTTTAAAAAAAGCAAGTTTGTAGATCTCAGAACGCTTTTTTGGAATCATGGGTCCCTATTCTACAGTCAGGTCCTAGATTTTCAAGAACACTGACCCTTTACCCTATGTCTATCACTCAAGGACCAGCAGAGCTATGTTTAGAAATGCTCATCACTAGAAGGGGATGCTGCTTGTATTGATAGAGGGAGCACCTACTGTAAAGAAATGGCAGGTCCTAAGAACATACACTTTAGAGTCAGAAGGGGACCTTGGGAGTGGTCTAGTCCACTTACCTCACTTTATACCTGAAGAACCAGGCTCAGCAAGGTGAAGGGGCTTACCTAAAAGTCTCACAGGGTAGAAGTGTTGAGCCAGGAGTTGACTTGAGTTTTATTGACTCCAGATCCAGTCTTCTGTCCCTCTATATCATACCACCTCCTTGAAGTACAAAAAGGATTATAAGATCCTGGATTTAGAGCTGGAAGGAATGTGAGAAGTCATCTAATTTATTACAATAAGGAAACGGAGGCTCAATGGGGTAAAGGAACTTTCCTAAAGTCACATACGTAGTAAATAAGTGGCAATGGTAGGATTCAAAGCCATGTGCTCTAACTCCCAATCACTACCCTTACCCCTGCACAATGCCTCCTGTTTGCTAATAGATGGTTTCTTATACTCTGGGTATCTTACAGCAAAAAAAAAAAAAAAAAAAAAAAAAATTCCTTCTTAAAGCACTGGTAGGATATGGTTTATGGCTTAGTCTTTACTTAATTATCTATTTGACTTAGAAAAACCAAAAATAAAACTAGATAAAGACACATTCCCGCCCCCCCCAAAAAAACCCTATTTTAAAAATATCTCATGGTATTTTTTTCTGATTATAGATATTGAAAATATGCTCCTTTCGTTCTGTTGGCAGGGAGAGAATGGGAGGAAATAGTGTGCTTTTGATTTTTTTTCTTTCTTTGTTTCTGCTTTGAGACCCTGCAGCAGCCACTGCTGACCGGAAGAAGGAGCCCATGCCTATTTCCTTTCAGGCACATGGCTTGAAAGCAGGTCTGTTGTCAAGCATTTGGCTGCCCTAGCACCCAGAGTCGATAAAGTGCTGAGGGCATCACCTCTATCAAAGGCAGGGACAGAACTGACCTTTAAGGTCTCTGCTGACTCAAACAGAGAAACAGAGCTGGAAACATTATGGAATGAGACAGGGACAATGCAACTGCTCTGAGCCCGTTGATGCTTCTGGTAAGCCAGAGCCAAGCAGATTCATTAAAACATCACATCGAATGGGGACATTTTTTCCTGGACTTCCCACAGTGTGCCCCTGCCAGGCTGTGATTGATATGGCTCCCTAATAGTTTGCATTGGCTTTTTAGCTGTTTCTCCCTACCATCCACACCCGCCTTTTTCTTTTTCTGCATTGAGGGCACAGCTAACTATGGAACACATATTGTAACACATTTGGAATGGTATGAGAAATGAGCTCATTCTGTGCCTCTGTCCGTGGAGCGCTGACTGATTGAATACTCTCCAGGCTGTCGGAACTATGAAACTGAAATTCCCTAATCCTCCCTTGCCCAGAGCTGCTCTCTGGGAAAGAAATAACTTCTAATAAGAAATGTGTTGCTAGAATCGAAGATAAGATTTCACAGCTAGTACTTTCGTTAATGAACAAAATGGAATACACAAGACTGTGAGGATGGAACTTATAGGAAACTTGTTTTCTCAATCTTAGGTCCAAAAGCCGTGTTCTTGGGTCCAGGCGATTAATAAAAATATTTATATTTTAGCTATGCATAATGCATTTTTGTTTCTATTGAAATGAACTATTTGTATACACAGATGTTTCCTGTGGACTTTCTATCATTGCTGTTACTTTTTCTAAAATAACATTTCCAACTGAAAACAAAATCTCATGCTATCAACTTAAGCCCTTCACAAAATCTATTTGTCTGAATGAGCATGTATTTATTCCTAGGGTGGTTTTATTTGGTCTGGTTTGCTTTTTTTATTTTTAAAGAGTGTGAGGACATTTTAAAAAAACCCAGACTATCTATTCTGTCAGAAATAAGTAGATCCAAGATAGAGAAATTATTACAATGTTTTGCCTTGGCACCTAGTGCATTTTGGGACCCCATTCACCTCGTTGCTCTCATGGCATAAGCTCACTGTGTTCATGTTCACAGGAGTCACTATTAATGATGCACATACCTGGTGGTGCTCTCATGCTGCCTTTCCAAACATCCCAAAGCATCGTTCTGATAGAGGAGGCAGTTCAGCCCTTTAGCTCCAGCCTCACTGGAGTATTCTCCAGTTCAGCTTCTGTGACCCTTCTCTTAGCACTCGGAAAGAAATTAAAAATATAAACCATAGGAGAGTATACTGAAGGAAGGAAATGTGGTTTTACACATCAGCAATATTTTTTATGATGATCCTGCCTTAATTGAAAAATGGCATAAAGCCCTTATGAAAAATTAAGCTTTGGGAATTGGTACCTAATATCTCAGTGATGAATGCATATTTTTTATCCACTGGCGGTTACTGTCAGGGAATTTTAAAATAATAGGGCAGTATGTCGAAATAAGAAATCATTTTGTATCATTTGAAGGGGCATGGCACCATCCTGTCTGGCTGACACTACTCTAAGAGCCTCAATGCCAAGGGCTGAGCAAACTGGATCCTTTTTAATGGAATTTATGTCCAAACCGGCAAATGAGTTTTGATGCTGCCTGTGGTTACCAAGAACACTGAACGTACTCAGAGTTCTAACACTCTTGGGAGAAACTGCACTCGGGAGGAATGAAGCACCTGGTTTCTTTGGACATGAATGAAACTGTGTGACTGGCAATGGTGAAAGTCCTGCTGCACACATCGAATGGCCCTTTCTCACCATTAGCTGTGAGACTCCAGGAAATGGCTAGTAATGCATGGTAGGAAATCGGCCCCCTTCAACCAATATTTATCATTTTTGTTGTTGTTTTTCAGTTCTTTCAATTGTGTCTGCCTCTTCATGACCCCATTTGGAGTTTTCTTTGGCAAGTATACTGGAGTGGTTTGCCATTCCTTCTCCAGCTCATTTTACAGACAGGGAAACTGAGGCAACCAGTATTAAGCACCCTGCCCAGGGTCACGTGGCTAGTAGGTGTCTGAGGCTGGATTTGAGCCCAGGTCTTCCTGACTCCAGGGCCAGTGCTCTATTCACTGTGCCACCTAGCTGCCTATATCTATCATGCAACATGTTATAACTGAAGCTACCCTTGCCAACACTCTGAGCAATATGTCAGGCTTAGGGTTACCACCTTGGTGCTACAAGCTCTCTGTGTAACCTCTGACAAGCCACTTAACCTCTCGAGATCTTGGTTTCTTCATCTGTAGAAAGAGGGGATTGTCTTAGACAACCTGTAAGACCCCTTCAGCCTCTAGAAAGTGGTACCTGGCATACAGAACAAGAGGGAGAATCAATTAATTAATAAGCATTTATTAAACTTCTGCTGTGGGTCACACAATGTGCTTATTGTTAGGAATATAAAATAAAAATGGGATAATCTCTGTCCTCTACAGGCTTACACTATTTGGGGGAAAACAGCATATTCACATATAAGTATAACATGGATGTAGCACCAACTCCCAACTCTTCCCTTTCTCTGGTTTGGAGCTGGCTCTCTAATACCACCCACATCCATGCTGACAGGTCAAGGGTTCCCAGATTAGTGGTTGCTCATTTTCAGAGTCCTAAAGGTAACCATGGTATGGAGAAATGCTACATCTACTACTCACAACTGATATAGCTCCTGAGCCCAACCGGTGTGCTTCCCATTTAAACAAATCACTTAAGATAACACTATTAACTCCTGATCATAAAGCATTTTACTAAACAAGAAGGCCAAAGTAAAAATAATTATAACAGCCCACCCATAAACTCTTCTACCAATGTGTACAGTGTCCATGTGAGAAAGTGGCCACAAAGTTACAGAAAACCTAACAGAGTGACTCAGAAATAGGAAAGACCACATGCCCAGGGTAACTTATATACTAGATTATAGGTGTTAATGGCCTTAGGGAACAGTCTGTGCCATACATCACCTGTTGGATGAGATCTTGGCCCTTCTGAGCTTCTCCACTTTCCCACAGGTCAGAGCCATCTCTCTGTAGGTAGCTACTCTCAGGCCTCTGAAGCAGTGTTAAGTTCTTTTGGTGAAAGCAGAGACCCTAAGCTTAGGGGTCTTCAGAAATATTCAGGTCTGTTCCCTTGTCTGGGCTCTAATAGCCTTCTCAGCAGAAAAGTTTCCCTGATTCTGAAATACATATTCATTTAACTTTGAAAGAATTTCTCCTTCTCGAGCCATACATAGCAGTAAAGAGCAAAGCAGCAAATCTCTGAGGTATTTCTACCTTGCAATCTAGTAAGAAGCTGTAACATATATGGCCATCTAGCCTTTCTCTTCCCAGCCAGATCTTCAGCAGAGAATCTTCTTTCCTCTGATCAGCTTCAAATAGCAAAGCTCTTTGGAAATCCGATCAGATCAATTCCGAGAAGCAGCTGCAAATCCTGCCTTCCTCTGTCCAACTTTTCTCAATTGGGTTCAACCCAAAATAGCTGCTCTCCTTCTCTTCCTTCTTTCCTCTATTTCAAATTACTACTCCACTTTTACTCCTTTTTCATTTTGTTTTGTCCCACCTGTGCATGGTTCTTGTGTCGCTCCTTTAGTTTTAGGCTCCTGCATCCAAAGTAGGGAGTACTGAAGTTAAGTGTCTCACTTCTACCTTATGGTGGAAAGCCAAAATTCAAATTGTCATAAATACCACAGATAAGCAATATACAATTGGTTCATAATTATGAAAAAATTGTTAGTTATCTACATTTCCCAACCTATTATCTAAGACTAAGTCCACAAAACCATCATATATAAATGAACTGCTGGGAAACAAGACACTGGAGAGAGTCATGACCAAGGAGAGCAGACTTCCACACTTAAGGATGGAAGGTACTTTAGCCATATTTTCCCTTAGTAAGTCCTTTTTTCTCTGAAAAGCTGCTTTCTCTCAAGTTCTCACAGTGCTTTCCCGTAAGAGTATCTTTTCTTTCAGGGCCTCTCAGAACTGTCTATATGCTTCTCCTAAGTACTTTTTCTGAAATGCTGCTTATTCTTATACATATCCTTTTTTTGCCTCTTTCAAAAAATAAAAATGTCCACATCAGAAAGGGAAAGTACCTCGTGTAAGTATATACAGTGTGTGTGTGTGTGTGTGTGTGTGTGTGTGTGTATATATATATATATATATACACACATAGACACACATATATACATATATTTCTGTGTGTGTATATATATATATTTAGCACTGAACCACCAAGGCACGGCTGAATATATATTCAGCCGTGCCTTGGTGATTCACACAGAGTGCTATACTGTGTACCAAAGGCAGCTAGGTGGCACAGTGGATAAAACACTGAGTGTAGGTAAAGTCAAGAAAACCTGAGTTCAAATTTGGCCTTAGACACTTAGTAGCTCGGTGACCCCAGGCAAGTCATTTAATCAGTGTCTACCTCAGTTTTTTCAACTGTAAAACGGGGATAATAATAGCACCTACCTCAAGGATTGTTGTCAGGATCAAAAGAGATAATATTTGTGAAGTGTTTAGTACCGTGCAGGCACATAATAGGTGGTTAATAAATGCTTACTTTCTTCCTTCCTATGCAAATAAGCAGAACTGTTACTTACTCTTACTTGCTTCTACCCTTCCATGTGGAAGTATACTCTCCTTGAGCATGATTCTCTCCAGCCACACAGTGGCTCTTTCTGTCTGGGAGGGATTTTCTTCTCAAACTTAGCCCAGAAAAAAAAAGGTTGAAAATGTTGAAAGCTCCATCTCATATACCAGTTCAGCTAGTCACAACAGTCTCCAGCCACTGCTGCCTCATTCAGTCATTGCCTAGAGGTATCTGGGTACAATTTATCTCTCTGAGCTGGGAAGTTGTAAAAATGAATCAATAATTCTCCTTTTTTCAGCCCAGAGACCCCAGCCAGAGAACAACTCTGGCAAAAAATATACTAGGGTTGTAAATTTATCTCCATGTCCTCTCCCATTTTCTCTTGTGGCCTTTCCATTCTGCATTTGAGTACAGACAGAGATGGATTAGTAATGAAATGGTTAGCCATGTTTACCATAATAACTGGCTTAAAGGCAAAGTAAACAATAGGGCAAGGCAGATTTTAAGAAACATAAGTTTGGAGAAAGAGGTATGGGGGCAGGGGTGAGAGACAGAGACAGACAGACAGACAGACAGACAGAAAAACCTGAGAAATCACTGCCTTGGGTCATCAGTATGGGAGTGTTGTCCTTCCCAACATTCTTCATGTATGATCCTCACACACAGGCCTGGTGCTGGAGTCCCGAGTAGAGACCTCAGAGCTGGTGGGTGCTACATTCCACACCATTTTTCTCCCAGTCCATGTGGCTTCACTGATCTTCACGCGTGCTTCTCAGGTCTCCTTCAGCGCTGATGTATTACCCTCTCTGTATGGGTTCATTTTCCCCTAATTCCTTAGGATAAGAGAGGCCTGTTTATAAGTCAAAGACCAATTGTCAGTCACAGGTCAAGGTGACATCTTGGGAGATCTAGGAAGGAAAACATTGGTGCGATTTCTGCCCAAACTAGCAGGCATCCAGTTTCAGTGCCTTGATCTTCTCAGAACACCAAGATGGTGTACAAATTAAATACAAGGTAATTTCTGTGGGGGAGGTTGGAATGGTGGGGTCTGACAACAACTATGATAGGTCCATTAATAGCTAGAGGGGCCAGGAAGAACCTCATGTAGGAAGCAGCGCTTGAACTGAGCTTTGAAGGAAGCTAGGAACTCTACGAGGTGGAGGTGAGGAGGGGATGCATTCCTGGTATGAGGGATATCCTGTGCAAATGCCTAGAAATCAGAGAAAGAATGCTCTGCGGGGAGGAACAATCAGAAGGCCTGTTTAATTGAACTGCAAAATGAAAGAAGGGGGGATTTTAATAAGGACAATTCCAGGTCCTTTCTATTCTCCACACCTTAACTGGCTACCTTGTCATGCCCAGCTCTGCCTTCTTGGGACAGAACTATAAGTTTAAAATAGAGACAGACATAGATCTCGAAGCTCCACAAAAGTGACAGCTGGCAAGTTACAGCAGGAGGCCAAGCAGCTAGGTGGCACAGGAGACAGCCAGTCTCGGAATTAGGAAGAGCCAGGTTCAAACCCAGTCTCAGACACCTACTGGTTCTGTGACCCTGGGCAAGCCACTTCGTTTCTGTGAGGATCAAATAAGTTAATAATGGCGAAGCATTTAGCTCTGTGCCTGGCACATAGTAGGCACTTAATAAATGCTCATTCCTTCCTGTCAAGTCTCTCTTACTTCCTCTTAAGGCAGACAGCCTGGAAAAAATTTCAGGAATACAACAAGCTGCTACCTTCTAGCAGAGAAGCCTGGATTTCTCAACTGTCTGTATAAACACCAGAGAGTTGACAAATCTAAGCCTGTTCACTCCTAGCAAAGGAAGTGAAATGAACAAAAGGGCAAGGAGAACATCCACCATAATTAACTACTACATGAGTACAGAGAGAGCAAAATTAGACATCTTGCTCAAAAGATATAGAAGATGCAACCTCTATTATTAAGGAGCTTACATTATAGTTAGGAACACACACACCAGCTGAAAAAATATGTTTATTTAGAAATAAAGCAACGAATTAATATAAACTGAGTACAGACATCCTATAGAGGAGGAACAAACTATTAGATTAGGTTGGTCAAGAAAGACCAAGCAAAGAAGCAGTCCTGTGCCACCTTCTAGGGGAATTCTTTTTCTTTCTTTTTTTCTTTTTTGCAAGGCAGTTGTGGTTAAGCGACTTGCCCCGGGTCACACAGCTAATAAATATCAAGTGTCTAAGACCAGATTTGCACTCAGGTCCTCCTCCCTCTAGAGCCAGTGCTCTATCCACTGAGCCATATAACTGCCCCTAGAGGAATTCTTTAATAGTTAGCACTCCCTCCCTTCTCCACAAAGAATTATGTAGATAGATAGAGTGTCAGTCTTGGAGTCAGGAAAACCTGAGTTCAAATCCAGTCTCAGACACTTACTAGCTATGCAACCCTGGGTAAGTCATTTAATCCTGTTTGCATCAATTTCCTTGTCTGTAAAATGAGCTACAAAAGAAAATGATAAAACCACTCCAGTACGTTTGCCAAGAAAACCCTAAATGAGGTCACAAAGAATTGGATATGACTGAACAACAGCTCCTTCCTCTCTCCCCAAGTAATTGTGCATATTTACCTATCTGTTTACATTCTATACACCCAGTAGAATGAAAACTCCTAGTATATGGAGACTGTTACTTGTTTTGTTTCTTTGTCCCTGGAACCTAGAAAAATGCTTTGCCCATTTCATTTTAGAGAGGAGAGAGGTGATTCAATCATGTGATTTCATCTGGTATTGAGCTTCTGGTATTGAAACCCCTACAAACAATGCAGGTCACCAAATTACCCATAATTTATAGTACACCTTTTAATATTATCAATATCTTTGGTTTTTATGCTGCCATTATTCTTGAATATATCCCTTCCTCTCATCTACCCAGGACACTATCCCTTGTAGCAAAGAATATAAAAAAAGAAGAAGAAACCATCAGGTCAGCAAAACTATGCAATATATCAGCTGAGTCCGACAATGCCCTCCCAGCCTTAGCCCCCCATCTCTGCAAAGAAGGAAGAGAGGTACATTTTTTTTCCTCATCTCGTCTCCAAGGTCATTATATCACAAAGTATTCAGTTTCATTTCTTTGTAACTTGTAGTTTTAGAAAAAGTTACCTAACTCTTGGGGCAAGAAGTGAAGTGATTTCCCCCAGCATCACTCAGCTGTTGTGTGTCTTCCTGAATACAAGGCTGGATATGTCTCATCTAGGTCATGCAGCCCCATACATATAATTAGAGATCTAGAGCTGGAAAGGACCTCAGAGGCCATGGAGTCCAACATCTTCCTTTTATAGTTTAAGAAACTGAGGCCTAGGTTGATCAATTGATTTGTCTAAGGCCACACAGTTAGACTTCAGTGTCAGAGGATACTTTATTGTCGCTGTTCAGTTGTTCACAGTAGTGTCCAACTCTTTGTGACTGCATATGGGGTTTTCTTGGCCAAAATACTGCAGTGGTTTGCCATTTCCTTCTCCAACTCATTTTACCAATCACAATGATATCTACCTCCTGACAGAGAAGTTATGAACCTGTATGGACAGATTAATTTGTCTCAATCTGCATCCATGGTCTGGGTCCATAACTTCTCTGTCAGGAGGTAGATGGCATGTTTCATTCTCAGGCCTCTGGAATTGTGATGAGTCATTGTGTTGATCAGAGTTCTTAAGTGTTTCAAAGTTGTTTGTCATTACAATATTGCTATTATTATGTAAATTGTTCGTCTGGTTCTGCTTACTTCCCCTTTCATCAAACTCATGCACATCTTCCCATGTTTCTCTGAAACCATATTTGGGCAGCATTGCATAGGGGAATTCATGTAATAGGAAGTCAAATGGGTCATTGGTTGAGAACCTTGAAAGCTAAGCTGAGTGTCAGAACTATAGGCAATGATGAGTCACTACAGAACTCAATAGAACATTAAAATCAAGTATTTTTCACCTTTTTGGTGCCATGGATTCCTTTGGCAGTCAGTCTGTGGAAGCCTGTGACCCCTTTCTCAGAATAATATTTTTAAATGCATAAAATAAAATACATAGGATTACAAAGGAAACCAATTATATTCAATTTTAAAAAAAACATGTTTATGGACCCCCTGAAATCTATCTACAGACCCTGGCTTAGGAATCTTTATTTTAAATTTGTAGAATTTCCATTTATGTAATTTCTCAGATGTGTAGTTCTATAAAATCATAGGATCTGAGTCTGTTTATTTATTAAGAGCTGTAGGAAATCTTAGAGGCAGCTAAGTGAATAGATCATTGGACCTGGAATCACAAAGACATGAGTTCAAATCCTCTATCAGACACTTACTAGTTATGTGACCCTGGACAAGTCTTTTACCTCACTGTGCTTCAGTTTCTTCACCTATAAAATGGGGAGAATAATGGCATATATTTCTTAGGATTATTTTGAGTATAAAATGAGATAATATATTTGCAAAGTGTTTTGCAAACCTTTAAATGCCACATAAACTTTTATTATTATTTAATAATACACTATTTTTTTAAATTTACTTATTTTTAGTTTTCAACATTCACTTCCACAAGATTTTGAGTTCCACATTTTCTCCCCATCTCTCCCCTCCCCCCACCCCAAGATGGCATGCATTCTGATTACCCCTTCCCCCAGTCTGTCCTCTCTTCTATCACCCCCCCTTATCCCCTTCCTCCTTACTTTCTTGTAGGGCAAGATAGATTTCTATGCCCCATTGCCTGTATATCTTATTTCCCAGTTGCATGTAAAAACAATTATTAACATTTGTTTTTAAAACATTGAGTTCCAGATTCTCTCCCTTCTTCCCTCCCCACCCACCCTCATTGAGAAGGCAAGAAATTCAATATAGGTTATACATGTGTTGTTATGCAAAACACTTCCATAATAGTCATATTGTGAAAGACTAACTATATTTTCCTCTATTCTATCCCGCCCCCTACTTATTTTCTCTCTCCTTTGACCCTGTCCCTTTTCAAAAGTGTTTGCTTCTGACTACCACCTCCCCCAATCTGCCCTCCCTTCTATCATCCTTCCCTCTTATCCCGTTCCCCTCTGCTTTCCTGTAGAGTAAGATACCCAATTGAGTGTATATGTTATTCCCTCTTTAAGCCAAATGCGGTGAGAGTAAAATACTATTATTATTCAAAAAATACTTTAAATGCTATTATTATTTAATCCTAACACCCATTTAACAGATGAGGAAGTTGAGGTCCAGAGAGTTGGACTCACTTGCCCAAAATCACAAAGCTAGTTATTGGCAGAGCTGATATTAGAATCCAAATCTCTGAGGCCTCATTCAATGTTCTTTCTACTACCTAGCCCACGTCCCTCTGCCCCTGTAACTTCTAGATTTCCAGCCTTTCTCACAAGCACCTGCTGCAATCTACTGGTATGTTTAAAAAACACAAGAACAAATACAAGACTTGTCTTTTTACCATTATATACTCTTTCCCTTCTCCTATTGAAAAGACCATCTTGGTAAAATGCTAACTTGAAAAAAATAAACATTTAGAACTGCAGCGTAAAATATGGTAGCTCAAAATGCTCTATACAGGTTACTGACAAAAATTGGGAGAGAGAAATGGGTTTTTTTAATTCTGGCCAATGTGAAAAAAATTGTGTGCTTTAGTTCCGATTATTAAGATGCTAGAGATTTTAAAACAATAGCAACAACCAATCTGAGTTTCTTAAGGAAGTTAATGATTTAGATTTCAGGCTGCATCTTTTAGTTTGATTTTTTAAAATTACTGATGAGGTAAGCACCTTTGTGTAATAATAGCTAGTGTTACACATATTCTAGATATAGATCTATAGATACATATATTTGCTTAGTTGTCTTCCAGTTGTGTCAGACTCTTTGTGACCCCTTTTTGGAGTTTTCTTGGCAAAGATACCAGAATGGTTTGCCATTTCCTCCTCCAGCTTACTTTACACATAAGGAAGAAATAGAGGCAAACAGGGTTAAGTGACTTACCCAGTGTCACACACCTAGTAAGTGTCTGAGGCCAGATTTGAACTCAGGTCTTCCTGCCTATAGGCCCTATGCTTTATCCACTAATCCACTTAGTTGTCTATGTGTGTGTATGTGTGTGTGTGTAAACATATGCATATATATATATATACACACATATATATGTATGTATGTGTATGTATATATGTATATATACACATATATAATATATCCACATATATAACATAAAATCTTATTTATATACTATTTAGTACTTCAAGGTTTGCAAAGTACTTTACAAACATGGTCTCATTTGACCTTTACAACATCCCTATAAGGTAGGCACTATTCTTATCACCATCTTACAGATGAGAATACTGAGACTGAGAGAGGATGAGTGACTTGCTCTAGGCTACACAACCAATAAGAATCTGAGGTCATAGCTGACTTCCTGACTTTTGTTCCAGGGCTCTGTCCATGGTGACACCCAATTGTATTCATGGCCTGACTTGATAGTGATATTAAAAAACAAGTATAGCCCAAGTGTTGGTTGGGGAACAATGCAAATAAAGCAGAGAGGCCATATTAGGTTTTCTCTTGGGGTTGTTTGAAAGGACTCAAATCAGGGCAAATGCTAAACCCTGCTGAAACACCCAAAGAAGTATTTTTGTTTTGCTTTTCTTTGGGTAGGCTTTTGGCCATCAGCCAAAGGTAGCACACCATCAGTGAAAATCCCTGCACCTGTGAGAGCTCTTTCTCAGCGATGTATTCCTGTCATCCCATTTCCTTGCTCCTCAGAAATAGAAAAGGCTGGAGATGTACTTTTTCTCCCCGGTGCCTGTTTCCATGGAGCAGCAGTCTAGAAGGACAACAAAATATACAAGCCAATGCACAAACCAACCCACTTGTACTTGAAAAGTCAAAGGGTGATGGAAGAAAATTAGTTCTAGAAGAATGAGGTTGGTATTATGAATAATAATAGACTCACATTGTGATTGCTTCTATTCCATATCTTATAACTCCATAGGAGATAATAATGGTAAAGAAAGAAGGGGCAATTATGAACATGGTCATGGAGGTTGTGATTTGCTGAGGGAGGTAATGTGGTCCAATGGAAACAGTCAAGGATTTGGAATCAGAAGACGTGGGTTCAAATCCCCACGAATTTTCTGGGCAGCCTTAAGCAAATTATTTAAGCTCTATAGGTCTCAATTTCTATGTCTGTTAAATAAGGGGTTTGATCTCGACAACCTTTAAGGATACTTCCAGCTCTAACAATCTATGAATAAAGAGAAAGCAGAGACCTGTCCAACGCCTATACAATCCACCTCTTCTAGAAACTCAGCTGGCTTTGCTACACAGCCACCTGCTGTGTAGAAAATGAGAACAGTGTTTTCAGAGATTAGGGCCCCAAAGGAAATTGTTTGCAACATACAAAAGTGAGGAGCAGAACTTACATAAAGAAAATAGGACATTTCCAGGAGGGGTGGTGGAGAGAAGGAGGGAGGAGAGGAGAGAAGACATCTTGTCAAAAGGCATTCATAGGAGAATATACTAAAAGATGCCGGGCACCCAGTTCAAAAACAGGTGGAGAAAAATGTTTCTTGACAATTTTTAAGGGGAGGAAAAGGACGCAGTCTGATGTCTTTGTTTATTTGCACAGCTGTTTGCTTTCTGAGATGTCACCATCAAAAGGGATTTTAGCATCAGTGGTGATGCTGCTAATGATGATGACAATGACGACGATGATGATGATGATGATTATGATGATGATGAGCAATGGAAGAAGCAAATGATTACCCATATTACCCCTGGAGCTCATTGCTGGCACTTAAATTATAGGAAAAGACTTGCCCTCTCCCCATTCCCCAGTGGGTAGGCTAGATCTCCTGGGCCCACTTTTGTTGCTTCTAAAGTGTTCTTTTACACTGCTTTATAACAGCCTCTGCCCTTCCCATGGATTTTTAGACTGCTTCTCACTTCTTTTTCCTCCTGCAGAAACACTAGCCCTCACTCCTTCCAAAGCCGGCTGGCATTTCTCCCAGTACGGGCCAATGAGGACAGTCTGTTGTGAGGTGCGGTGTTTCCTCTCTCTTAGGTCAAAGCATTAAACTCCCAGGGTGGATTCTAATTTTTGCTGAGTAGTGTTTTACATGCAATAAAGGACCTGGGATAGGGACAAGAGTCATGGGCTTCTTAACCTGGGGTTCACTGACATCCAAAGATTGTGTAGATAGACTTCAGGGGATCTGAGCACTTGTCAATATAATTAGTTTCCTTTGTTGTTCTGTCTTTTTTATCTTGTGTATTTTTAAAAAATATTCTGAGAAAAAGTCACAGGGAGAAAAAGGAGTATGGACCACAAATAAGGTTTTAAAAAAAATTTATCTAGAAGGGACCTTTAAGGCCATCTAGTCCAATCCCTCTCTCCCCCATGTTACAGATGGGGTAAACAGAATTTTAGAATCAGAGGCCATCTATTCCAACTGAAATCTGAAAAAGAATCCCCAGCAGAACACACCTGACAAGTGACAGTAAGTGGTTGTCGCTCAAGCCTCCACCTTGGATCCTCTTACCTCATCTACACTCTTTTTCTGAATGATATCATTGACTTTCATGGGTTTAGTTGTCATCTCGATGCAGATGACATACACATGCTGTTTTTTCCTTTCTTCTATATAATATAGATTCCTTCTGTATAATATCTATATTTATATCTCTATATATCTCTAATGTAATTATGTTATTCACATTATAATTATATATTGCATATATAGTTATAATATATTAATAATACATCTATCTAAATGATCTCTATATCTATATATCTCTCATAGACACACACACACACACACACACACACACACACACACACACACACACATTCATCCTTTCCCTAAATTCATTCTCTTCTGAACTTCCCTATTTTTGCCAAGGAAGGTTGAAAAAAGAAGTTGTTTTTCTTTTCTAATCAAAGCAGAGCTTCAGAAGAAGAAAAGAAAAATCAAATTAAATAGTGTATCTCCTGTATCTCACTTGAAAGTTTTAATGAATGGGTCATATACATGAGAGCAGCAGACTTACTAGAAGGCCTGTGATCTGTAATGTATTATTAATTATTTTCGCACTGACTTTGTATTTTGCATTACTTCCTGTATGGAAATTGGGCTTTTAGGTCAGTTAGAAAATCTCTTTCTCCTCTTATTTTTCCTCCCCCTCCTCTCAGTGGAATGAGCTGGAAACATTCAGGCAGATTCCAAGGATGCCTTACTTATTCAAAGAGGGAGTCATGTGTGCCCTGGAAGAATCTGGCTAATTTCATGGCCGCACTGTCTGCAGGATACACCCCCAGATGCCATACAGGGATCAGTTAAAGACACTGGAGATGTGTGGCCTAGAGAAGAAAAAGCTTATGGAGAGATGTGATAACTGTATTCAAGCATTTGAAGGGATTATTAGAATCACAGAATTCATAGAATCTAAAAAGTTGGGAAGGGCTTCAGGGACCACCAATATATGAGTAGGAACACTGCTAGAACTCTCAAAAATAAATCAACTAGCTTCCACTTGAGACTTTTAGTGATGTGAAAACAATGGTTTCCTGATGCAACTCACACTACCTTTAGACACTTCTAATTCTTAGGAAATTTTCCCTTCCATCTGACCTAAATCTGCTCCTCTGCAGTATCTGTCCACTGTACCCAATTTGGTTCTCAAAGACCAAGCAGAACAAATATATGAGCTAAACTGTTATGTAGCATAGTGATTAGCATACAGGGCCTGGAGTTAGGAAGCCCTGAGCTCAAATCCAGACTCGAACAATTACTTGGTCTGTGACCCTGAGTAAGTCACTCTTTTTTTATCCTCTATTTACCTCAATTTCCTGATCTATAAAATGGAGATAATAATAGGGCATACTTCCCAGAGTTGTGAGGATCAAATGAGATAATATTTGTAAAGTACTTAGCACAGTGTCTGGCACTTCGTGGGTACTTAATAAATGTTTATTTCCTTCTTTCCTAAATAGCAAGGGACAGTGAAGGGGATTGAGATAGGAAGAGTCCTTCATAGAGAACAGCATGAGGTCACTCAGAGACTGAAAAGCTTAGGGCACTGGGAACAGTTCAGTTTGGCTAGAGTAGACATCCTAATATGAGGGAAGGATGGGAAGGTAGGATGGTACCAGCTTGTGAATCTAAGGTATTTTCACTTTAAAGGTTAGGCAATAGGGACCCATTGAGAGGTCTTAAGCAGAGAAAGGCCATGGTCAGGTCTAAACCTAAGGGAAATTAGTCTGCATGAATTAAGTTAATCTCAGGTCTTGAGATCCTCCAAGAGGGAGTGGTAAAGGTAGGAAGACATGTTAACTCTAGTTAATTCTGCTTAGCTCCAGAGGGCAGAGTTAAGAACAGTGAGGAAATGAGCCATATTCAGCTGATCTAAATGGGAAATGCCCTAATAATTACAGCTGTCCAAAATTAGAATGGGGTACCTGCCTTGGAAGGTCCTGTGCTGCCTGTTATTAGAAATCTTTGAGCAGAGGCTGGATAACCACATTTCCTATACACTGTAGGAAGGATTCTTGCTCAGATTAAAGTTGGTCTGCTTAGCTTCTGAAGTCTTTAACAGCTAGGGAATTCTGTGATCCTCTGACATCTGTTCTTGCTGGAGATGGTGTAGTAGCAATTTAGATTTGAAGATCTTTCCCACCCATTAATAGACCATGTGACCTTCTTATGTTAAGAGAGCCATTATGGCTGTTAATGGCTGTAGTGATAGAGCTGAGGTAAAGACAGCAGACCTGCAATAGCTGTACTGTGAGTTTTGTGGGAAGACCCCAGTAGGGGTTCAGAGAGGTTTTGGGATGGCAAGGCTCCATGTTGTGATATTGTGTTTTAAGTTCCTTGCTGTTATGATAAAGTGGGCTTACTGGTGGTGGGAGCAGATTGCCTGGTTATGGGATCTGGTTATCTGGTGTCTGAATAAATGTTTTACTTCTTCTACCTTCTATATGGAGAGCCTTTCATACTTTGTGATACAGAGCTACATAGGCATATTCACAATTATCATTTATGTTGTGTTTTGCCTTGATGTTACAGATGGGTACTAAGTAGTATTGCATTGACCTGGAGCTTGCTGCTCCCCCCACCCCGAGGGCTAGAGCCAAGACCTTATTGGACCAATCCCCTAAGTTTCAGCACCTAAGGAGGCTGCCAATGGAGAGCCTTACCCAAGTTCCTTCCCTACCCTCACAAACAGGACCTCCCCTCGTCACGAATATATGTGACACTCTCCCCATCTAGGTCTCCTGGGGGGAGTTGTACCCCTAAGCACCCCAGGGCAGCCAGAGAAGCAGGAAGCCATGCCAGGGCAGATGCCTCCAAGGATGGCCATCTATCTACTCAAGAGAAGCTAGGCCCTCAAAAGTTGGAAGACACCTTTTGTGATGCTGTAATCATAGCAATACCATATATTATTTAGCACTCCATACTTTTAAAAGGAGAGGGAAGAAAGAAAACAAGCATTTACTGCTATATGCCAGACGCTATGCTAAATGCTTTACAAATATCCTCTAATTAGATCTTCACCACAACCCTGGGATGTAGATGCTATTATTACTATCTCCATTTTACAGTTGAGGAAACTGAAGTAGACAGAGGGATTAAGAGACTTGCCTAGGGTTCACACAGCTAGTAAGTGTCTGAGGCTGGATTTGAACTGAGATCTTCTTGACTACAGGTCCAAAGTTCTATCTATACTGCCTCTAGGACCTCATTGCAGCTATGTGAATTTCTTGTCCCCAATTGGTTTAGCTGTCACTATGATGAAAGAAAGAGAGAGAGAGAGAGAGAGAGAGAGAGAGAGAGAGAGAGAGAGAGAGAGAGAAGGAAGGAAGGAAGGAAGGAAGGAAGGAAGGAAGGAAGGAAGGAAGGGGAAAAGGAAGGAAGGAAGGAAGAAGAAAGGAAGAGAAAAATATGGTTGGGTCACCTAAGTAATCCCATGAGCTTCCATCTTGAAAACCACAATTATTTCACCAAATTTCTCCCCAACTCCACTTGAGTATTTACTATTCTCGTGGTCTTGAGAAAATCACTTCCACTTGCTGGGCCTTGGTTTCTTCATCTGTAAAACGAGGGTCTTGAAAACTAGGTAATCCCTAAGAATCCTTCCAGATCAAAATCTAAAGATCCTGTGACCACAGGGAAATTTGGCCAGGTCCTCTTTTCCTATCATCCCTCAGTGTCAGTGCCAGTGACATCGAATCATTTCAGTGAAAAATAAATCATTTAAGCCACTATAAGGGATTTGTTGTTGTTGTTGTTGTTTTAAAGGAATTGTATAGCAAATCTTTTGTGAAGGAAAATTCCATCAAGCAGATAATCCCTCCTACTCTGTCTTTTTTCACACAGGAATTTGCAGTAAGCATAGTGTACCTTTACTGAGAAAATGAAAGATGCCTTGACTTGACCAGAGGATATCATTCAACTGTAACCAAGAAAAAAGAATACTTTTTCCTATTAGCCAAGAAAAAAAACAAGAATACTTGTTTTGATGGTTGTTGTTGGGATTTGGGTGGGGATAGTGGTAGCAGTTAAAGAATCCCATTTTGTCCTTGGCACCTCACTGCACAGGCAGATTTGTAAGTGTGCAAACTGTGAAATGACATCCCATTAACCTTTCTGGATTTGCTGTTTGCCTGGACCGATCTGGGACAACATACCACGCACATCTTCTAATCGTTTTGCTGTTTCACTGATTGCGGAAACTGTCTAGTAAAAAGTAGGTCAGAGAGGTTCATGACTTCACTTTGCCATTAATAGATGTCTGAATGGCACAGTTGGTGCCTCTGAATGTGACATTTATACAGAAGAACAAAGGGGATTACCCACTAATGATCTGAAGCAAGAGTTCTTAGTTTCTCCAACATACTGTTGGGAAGATTTTGCCAAACAAAGACTCTGGCAAATGCAAAGTACTGAAAATGTGTATTTAAAAGCAAACAAAAGCCGGATGTCCTCACTTTTAGTCTGGCACTTGTCTCTCTTGTCCTTTCTCCTGAGGTGGTTGTTCACCACTTTGCTTTCTCTTTCATACAAAAGGAAAAATAACTCACCCTTTCTCTCCCATCTGGAACAGCCTCACAGCCCTGTTGCATCCCAACTCCTAGTCATCCCCTCATATAGCTGCCTTAGAAATAGCTCATTTCTCCCTTCTTGTCTCTACCTCCCCCTTCTCCTGCCCACTCTTCTTAGTGTTGGCTTCTGTAGTCAAATTATTTACAGTAACTCTGGAGAGCGTTTTAGGATGCCTCTTACTTAGTAGGCTCTGTGGAAAGTAAAACTGTGTCACATTATAACGAAGTAAATGCAGTCTAATTCAACAGACATTTATCAGGAGTTTATTGGGTATGAGGCACTGTTCTAACTTCTGGAGGAGATGCAAAGGTGAAGAAAATAGGGTCCTTCCCCCAAAGATCTCAGTGCCTAAGGAAAAGAAAAAAATAAAGTACTAAGACTGGAAGAGTTGGATAACTTCAGGCTGAAGGTTTCTGGGAGAAGATTGGGACTAGCTGGACCTTGAAGGCTGGGTGAGATTTTAAAAGCCAGAGATGAGGCTTTCTTTGAGTGGCGTAGAGGACTTTCTAAGCAGATCCATAACTAGGTTGGGATGGCTGAAGCTTTGTTTCAGGTCACTGAAATTCAGAGTGTACAAGCGACACTTGTATTACTTCGGCAATATAAAAGAAACAATTGAATTTAGCACATGGCATTTAGAAAGAATAATCAGTTCCATTATAATTTAGTTTTAGGACCTGGGAGAGATTTCATAGATCAACTCTGATTTTTACTAAACCAGGACCTGTTAAGGTTTAAGTGACTTGCCCAAAGTCAGACAACTAGTAACTGTAGCAACTTGAGGAGGGTCCCACCCTGCCCTATTCTTCCCGTCTCCCTCATTGTGGTGACCTCCCTACCAGTAACTCATGGTTTTCTGGGATTCTCCCTCCACCATCAACTGAAAGTCCATAAAAGTTGACTTGAGGGTAGATTTTGTGAAGCTTGTCCTGGCCAAATTGTTGGTTACAGTTCTGATTCTAAGTACAAGAAAAGACTTGCCATTACCATAAGAAAGAAGAAAGAAAATACAGTTGTCCAAAAAGGTCTAGATATTGTAGCATTCAGTAAAAGAATTTCATGCTCTCTCATTAGGTGATACTATCAAAACAGCATCCATCTACAATAATTTTCTTAAAACCACAAAAAAACCTTCCTTTTTTCTCATTCCTCCCAACAAAAAGCAAAGCCTCAACCTACCATGGGATGTTCTATTTATTTTCATTCTTAATTTGAAAATAGCTTCATCAAATTCCTTTGAAGTTCTGCACAAGCCCAAAGCTTCCTCACCACTGGCTCCACAACTGCTTAGAGGAGGAGAAAGGATAAATCATCCTAAAATCATGCCATAAAAGTTCTCTAAAATAACAGCCAGGTAATAAATTAACATACACATGACCTTTGAAATGATCATTACCAGGAAACAGAATTCAGCAAACATCTGGGCTGCTCCCTGTCATTGACTGATTTGATGCAAGACGCAGCCACTAGAAAGACATTTTGAAATGAGTCTTAAATTCAGAAAGCTGTCTTTTTTTTATTATTTTTAAATCAACGCCTTTGTTTGACAAAGCCTAATTTCACTAGAATTGACAGGGCTGCATTTCACATGAGTCCATTTAACAAATGAGATTGAACAAACGTCTCCTGCAATCTCATCTAATTCAATTTGACAGCCAAACCAGGTAGGTATAATAATGGTTTATACATTACAAAGAGCTACCCTCCTCTGGAGAAGGTACAAATGCTTTCCATGTGCAGCATGGCAGGGCTCATGGCTCAGGATGGGCACCAGGGGTGCACAGCTTCCTTTTCCTATGACTTTAATCCAGTGTCTCCAAATGTACCCCGGACATATGGAGCCGTGAGAATCGCCATAGAAAAACATAGACATGAGCACACCCATTTCACTGTGAATAGTGACATAATAAACAAATCACCTCAGAAGCTGAGGCAATATACCCCAAACCCAGGGCATTTTACACCAATGGTTTTTAGCATAACTGGCATCACTAGAGTATATTCCCGTCACATGGATTACTCCAGTGTTCTCACACCACCTTTAATGAATAATAGAACTTGACTGCTATCTCTTTGCTTGTCCTCCTTTAACTGGATGTTAATCAAGCATTTGTTAAGTACCTGTTATGGCCAGGTACTGTGCTAAGTGGGCAGCTAAGTGACACAGTGCATAGAGTGCCAGGCCCAGAGTCAGGAAGACTCCTGAGTTTGAATCCAGCCTCAGACTCTTCCTAGCTGTGTGACCTTAAAAAAGTCACTTAACCCTGTTTGTCTCAGTTTCCTAATCTGTAAAATGAGCTAGGAAGGAAATAGCAAACCATTCTAGTGTCTTTGCCAAAAAAAAAAAAAAACTCAGATGGGGTCATGAAGAAAGCAGGTAGGTGTAATAATGGGCTCATGGGCTCAGGATGGGCCATCCTGACTGATAAACAGCTGAACAGCAACAGCTGTGCTAAGTGCTATGGATGCAGAGATAAAAATGAAACTATCCCTGCCCACGTGAAAAACTCAAGTCTTTCTGACTCCAGGCCCAGCACATTACAATACAATTTAGTGGCCTTATTGGGCTGTATGACTGCCAAGGTCCCATTGATTGCTACATCTACAATCCTCTTCCATCTCGAAATCTATCATCTTTTATACCTGTGAATCACAGTTAAACAAGTTAGGAAATGATTCTTAATAACTGAGAGAAACTGAAGGGGATCTTTTCATTTGAAACCTGTCCTGTTTCTGTACAATGACACCAATAACAAACTTAAAAGTATTGAATAAATACCTGTTATACACTATGCAAGGCACTAGGAAAACAAAGAGGAAAAGAAAACAAGAAAAAAAAGAAATTGTCTATGGGGTATGTTGGTAAACATTTAACAACTGGCTGGGGTGGGGGGAATTTTGCCTACCACACACTTTTAAATTTAATTTGCATTATTAACATTTTCTCCATCACTTTCTTAAGTCTAGACAATCAACAAAACAGTAAATCAAACCCTGATTTGTAGCTTCTGCTGTTTTCTGAGATGTGACTACTCACACTGAAAATTTAACAATGGGCTCTGCCCTCAAGGACCTTCTGTACTTCATCTGGAGCTGCAGCCAATTTTCATTTACCCAGACTGGTTAGGGGATACGCTGTTCCAGCCTGACAGAAAATTACCCTGCACATAAATTAACCATTTTCAGAGAAATGCAATGGAATATGCTTTCATTTCTCTTTTATGATCTAAAAGTCACATGTAGATTTTAAAATACCTCAGAGTCATCATTATGAAAATCACTTTTCACTCAGCACTGTGAAAGAAATTCTGGTAGCTGCAGCTTTCTGGTTATTTGGGCTGTGGATAAATAGCCTACTCAAAAGATATTGAGATATATAATTTATATACAATATAGAAATATATTGATATGTATAATTATACATACATACATATGTATATGTATGTGTGTATATTTATTTATTTCTCCCTAAAATAAACCCAGTACGTCACAAATTATCTGTCTAGCATTTAACTTGCTGGTCAGATCTCTCTGGTAATTGGAAACTGAGTACATCAATAATCCTGACCCCTCTATAACCAACCGGATCCTGGAATTCCCCTAACACCTGTCTTTAGCACCAGGCAAAACCAAGAATTTCTCATCTGCCCTGCTGTACCACACAGTCCCTCCTCCCCCCACCCCGCCCCGCCCAAGTCCTTTGCACCACTTATTCAATTACTGTTAATCAAATGAACATTGAGGTACCTTATGTCAAGGCCAGGACAATCAGTTTCCCCATGGCTCTCCTCAGAATCCCTTTGACTCCATGATTGTGTGACCTTCCTAAGCCAGAGTTCTCTTTCCTGGCCACCATTTGTAATTCCCTCATAACTATCCACATCAGTCCCATCCCTCTCCCACTCTACCCTATCCTTCCATGGCATATTTTGGATCCCCAGTTGTATTGTTAACAAACTGCTCTTCAGAAAACTATGCCCCCACTCCAGAAATTACTTTCCTTATGAATTATAATTGGCCTTCTGTTTACATGTTGCTTCCCTTAATATAAGTTCCTAAAGAGCAAGGACTGTTTGTTTTTGTCTTTGTATCTCCAAGACTGAGCGCAGTGCCTAGCATATAGTAGGCACTTAATAAATGCTTTTTAAATTGAATTATCTCCCCAAAATGAAGGAGTATTCAATTAGTTGAAGGCATATAGGCAGCAAAACTAGATAATTAAGATACTCTCCCCCCTCCCCAATTCAATTTGAGGCCTATATTATGTGATTTGGCCATCTTCATTACTCAAATTAACCAGAAAATTGTCAGCTCTGCCCTTTACATGATGTCACATAGGTAACCTCATAAGAGAATTGATTTAAAGCAATGGTGTCAAATTCAAATAGAAACAGAGCCATAAATGGTATGGAAAGATCCCAGCAGACATATTTGCTTAGTTTTAAAATATAATATTATCTGTGTTTAATATGTTTTTGTTTTATTAAATATTTTCCAATTACATTTTAATCTGGCTACAATTGGGAATGTTGTGGGGCCACACGCTGCCAGCAGACTTTATGTTTGACACCTCTGATTCAGAACTGGACAGGACCTATAGGAATCCAAACCCTTTCACTTTACAGATAAAGAAACTGGAACCAAAAAAGACTTAACCAGGTAGTACAGGTAGGATTTGAACCCACGTCCTCTGAATCCAAATTCCCTGCTTTTTTTCATAGCATGATGTACCTCCTTGAACCTCAGTTGAAATTTCCCCATCCTCTCCCCAAATCGTAGAAAGCCAGATTTGGAGACACATGAAGTATCTCTAGACATTACAAGCAGCAGCTACGTAGTACAGTGGCACAGGCCTGGAGTCAAGAAGACTCATCTACGTGAGTTCAAATATGGCCTCAGATACTTTCCAGCTGTGTGACCCTGGGCAAGTCACTTAACCCTGTTTGCCTCATTTGTAAAAGGAGCTGGAGAAGGAAATGGCAAACCAATCCATTATCTTGACCAAGAAAGCCCGCCCCCCAAAATGGGGTCGTGAAGAGTCATTCATTACTGAAATGACTCAACAACAGCAACAAAATGTGACCTTGGACAAGGTACTTGTGGGCCTTGACTTGCAAAGCTGCCAAATGAAGGGACTGGACAATATGATCTCTAAGATCGCTTCCAGATTCAAATCCTATGACCTTCCAGGGATTTGGAAATAGAATTACTTTGGCTCACTAGTCCTTTCAAATATAAAGCAGTATTATAGTAGATGGTCTGCCTATCTTCCCACTATTCTTCTTTTTTATTGTCTTTTATTAAGTCATTTGTGAAGTCATTAAGTCATTTATTAAGTCTGACTATATTCTAGGCACTGTGCTGAATGCTGGAAATTTGCCAAAAAAAATTAAAAAGGCAAAATACTGTCCTTGTCCACTAAGAGGTCATGTTGTCATGGGAGAGACAAGTTCCTATCTAATAATAAACCTTGCGGATCCTCTAGAAATCCTAAATGGCGAGCAGACCAACTTCATTGGATTGTAGAATTCTTGGTTTTAAACTGTCTGCTGTTGAGGCTCCCCTGCTGAAGACGCTTTTCTAAGCAGCAGGGCTCGGAGCCTGGAAGACCTAGATTCAAGTCCTCCATCACATACTATTAGCTCTCTGACCCTGGGAAAGTCATTTAATATCTCCTTTCCTCAATTTCCTCGATTGTAAAATGGGGATAATATCCCCTGCCTTGCAGGGCTACTGTGAGAATGACATGCAAAGTACTTTTCAAACCTCAAAAGTAAAATAGAAATCTCTTTTCTCTCAGCCGGGACGGCGGCAGCATGGGTAAGTGCCGTGGTCTTCCTACTGCTCGAAAACTCCGAAGCCACAGGAGAGACCAAAAGTGGCATGACAAGCAATACAAGAAAGCTCATTTGGTCACTGCCTTGAAGGCCAACCCGTTTGGAGGAGCATCTCATGCCAAAGGGATTGTCTTGGAAAAAGTTGGTGTGGAAGCCAAACAGCCCAACTCTGCCATCAGGAAGTGTGTGAGAGTCCAGCTGATTAAGAATGGCAAAAAAATCACTGCCTTTGTTCCCAATGATGGCTGCTTGAACTTTATTGAGGAAAATGATGAAGTTTTGGTTGCTGGATTTGGTCGAAAAGGTCATGCTGTTGGTGATATTCCTGGAGTCCGATTCAAGGTTGTGAAAGTTGCAAATGTTTCTCTTCTGGCCTTGTACAAAGGCAAGAAGGAAAGACCAAGATCATAAAAATTGTATGATGTCTTTGTCATAGTAAAAAAGTTTTCGTGTAAAAAAAAAAAAAAGTAAAATAGAAATGCTAGCTACTGCTATTGTGACTGCTTTCTAAAGGATTCGATTAAATGATGCAGTAGAATTCAGTTCACTTCAGCAAACATGAGGACATAAAAGGCACTGCAATGCATGTTGGGAATATTGTTGTTCATCCTTCATTTTGAAGAGGACCTACGACTTCATGAGGTGATGCCTTGACTTGCCCGTGAATTGGATTTAAGCGAGGCAGAGCTGAACAAAGTCAGCCTCACTCTCATTGAAGTCCACTAGCAAGACAAAAGTTAGTAGGACGGTCGATGGCCTGGGATGCAGCGGATGACCTTGGTGTCTTTGATGTCTGACCGGGTTCTAAGCACTCCAGAGCACCTCCTTCAGCCTTCGTGACCATTGGAATAAAATGTTTCCATCCACCACCGGGGGAAGTCTTCACATGACTAGGGCAGACATCTCTTTTATTCACCGACAGTCTGAGGCTGGTCAGTTACCCTCTACCTGAGTTAGCCCATCTGCCAAGACAGTTCTACCAGGGTGTGGCCGCTGCACATGCTCCTGCTTCTTGGAGCCACACATGAGAGTAGGGTAAAAGGTGGAAACCAAAAGTGAATGAGTAGCCCTGCAAAGGGATGTCGGGGATACAAAAATGAAAAATGAAATGGTACTATCCTCCAGAAGCTTACAGTCTAATAAGGAGGAAGGTATGCACACAAGCCATTTTAATACAAGTTAGAATGTGATATTTGTTTTCTTACCCCATTGCAATACAGGCCAGACCATCAGAAGAGGGAGGATTGTAAGATGCCTAGGGGCAAATAATATCTAAAGTATTTGGATATACTTGACTTTTATAAAGAGAGTCATAGAATTAAGATGTTAATGCCAGAAATTCAGCATGCTGGGTAACAACAGAACAGAATATGCTTCTAAATGATTAAAACTAATTCCTTGCCTTAGGGTCCCAGTTCATCATTGTGGTAGAGGTTTTATAAATGTATTTTTTACTTAGAAATAAATGGCAGCTGTCACAAAATCAAAGAAAGCTATTTTGAAGCAGGCCCAGTAATGTATATTAGGTACAAAAAGGCCGCTGAATATTGTGCCTTCTCCCCAGGCATGTTGACCTTCAGGCAGGACTCACAGAGGCAGGGAAAGAAGATTCAGTTGAGTAGAAGGTATCTTCCCCCTTCCCCAACCTCCTAATACAGTACATGCACCTACGCTGTCTTTGCTGTTAAGCACACTGAAGGAGGCTCCTCTGGGTTTTAGTAAATACAGATGATGGGGGAAAGAGATTCCAAAACCTTGGAGCAGATATGAGATGGAAAGACCCAATACTAACCCCAGAAGAATGAGGGCTGAGGAAGGCACTGTGGTATAAAGAAAAAAGTCAGTTCCAAAGTAAGTTATTTGGAATTTCAGGGCCTCTTGTTTCCAATATAAATAAAAATAAATGTCTTTTTGTTCAATATAATAGACAATGTGTTTGCAAAATAAGTTACTGCTGCCCATATTCATAGGATCACAGCTTTAGGCCTGAAAGGACCTTTAAGGCCATCTAGTCCAATCCCCTCATTTTCCATGAAAGCTGATCTTTCACAGACCTAATCAGAGAAAGGGGACCAGAGAATATGGTGTTAAACTAATTAAAATATTGCAACAAGTGATCTTTTTATTAGGTAGGGTTCAGTCTCATGAGTAAATCTGAATAGAAGCCACTGGCAGATGAAAAAGAATGATAAACCAGCCCTCCAGATGACCTTTAAGAGGTGGGTTAGTGAGGCTAGAAGGGCATTTCCTCAAGGAACCCAGCTGCTGACAAGAAACATGGACCTGGAGAATAGGAAGCCTTGTGAAGCTGGGAGAGCAGAAGCTCATTCGTGAGCAAACTGAGGACAAGAAGTGAAGTAGCTTGCCCAAGACTACAAGTGGCAGGTGGAAAAATGCATTTTTTTCCAGACTCATGCTTTCCTTTCCCATCTAGGATTTATTTTGCCAGTCAATTAATGTGCTTTTCAGACTCTATTTGACAAGAAAGATTAATTTCAGCTTTGCCTCAGGGCCTTCAGGACACCTATCTAGGTCTCAGTCTTCCCATCTTTAAAAGAGAAGGTTGGACTAAATAATGTCTAAGGCCCCTTTCACAGATTCCACAGTCAGTTCAATCCTAGTAACGTTTTTTCAGCAAGCAGTTCCTCTGATCCTGTGCCTGTAGACAAAGTAGAAATAGAAGAACTTTCTGCCACAAATTTTAAGTTGTTTCTTTCCTATTTAGAAACATCCTTGATGAATGCGTTGGGTTGTATTTTTATTACCCCATCTAGATGACCATTAAAGCAAAGGGACTCCCAAGCCAACTCATTTGTTTTTACTTCTGGAGGAAGCAACCCAATACACCTCCCTGTCATTGATGCTGATTGATAAAGCTCATTATCTTCATGTCCCTGGATAGGGCATAAGTCTCTCTCATTTACCTGGTGACATTTCAAAGCGATGATCACTCTTCTTGGATAGTCCCCAGATTTGACTTTGTAAAGAACTGATAAATGGCAGCTAGGTGGTGCAGTGAGTAGAGCACCAGCCCTGGAATCAGGAGGAACTGAGTTCAAATCTGGCCTCAGACACTTCACACTTACTAGTTGTGTGACCTTGGGCAAGTCACTTGATCCCAATTGCCCTGCCTTCCCCCTTTGCCCCCCACCCTCCGCTGCCAAAAAAAAAAAAAAAAGAACTGAGAGCAAATAATAGTTTATGGGAGAATGTCTATCTTGGGTTCTTTCTCCCTCACTTGGGTAGCAACTACTTTTGTGTCCCACTCAGCAGTGCATAGCCTGATTTATGGTTTCTATCTTCTGGTTTATTTCTCTTATTATTCTGTATTGTTTAAATGTTTTCATTTGCTTGTGGCCATCTTTAATAATTTCATTTTTTGAAATTCCAGTTAAAAATAAATCAAGATCAACCCTTTGGTATAGGGATGAAAGGGAAATTTAAATATGTCAACAATTTTTTTTTGCCAATTTCAGTAACTAAAATGTTTTTTCTTCTTTGTTTATTTATATCATATTATTAACAGAAATAATGGAATTGGAGAATTCCTCCTACCATGTCACTGATGGTCACAAAGCCCTTGCCTGGATTTTTTTTAAATAGAAATGATCAATTCTCATTAAATCATCTGGGATGTATTTGTAATGTAGAACACTTTCTAATTTAATTTTAACCAGAATCAGAAGTTACTTTCAACTTTTAAAGTATTATTTAAAGCTTAGGTTTTTATATAGTAAACCCTCTTCAAAGCTGAGAGAGTCAGACAAGCATGGTGGGTGGAGAGCCGGCCTTGGAATCAATAAGATCTGGATCCGAACCCTGCCTCCAATACATACTGATTATGTTACTCTAGGCATGTCGCTTAACCGTTCTGTGACTCAGGTAATTCATTAAGATTATTAGTAACAATAAAATCTTAACATATATCTACATCTATTTTTGTTGTTGTTCAGTTATTCAGTCATGTCCAACTCTTTGTGACCCCATAACCATAGCATGCCAGGCTATTCTGTCTCCTGCCATCTCTCAAAGTCTGTCCAAGCTCATGTTTGTTGTTTCCATGACACTCCCTATCCATCTTACCCTCTACCATCTTCTTCTCCTTTTGCCTTCAGTCTTTCCCAACATCAGTGTCTTTTTCAGTGAGTCCCATCTTTTCATTATGTAGCCAAGGTATTCAAACTTCAGATTCAGTATTTAACCTTCCAGTGAATTAATTTCTTTAAATATTGGCTGATTTGATTTCCTTGCTGTCCAAGGGACTCTCAAAAATCTATTACCACAATTCAAAAGTGTCAGTTCTGCAGCACTCACCTTTCCTTATAGTCCAACTCTCACAGCCATACATTACTACTGGAAAAACCATAGCTTTGACTTTACAGAACTTTGTCAGCAAGGTGGTGTCTCTGCTTTTTAGTACACTGTTCAGATTTGCCAAAGAGTTCCTTCTGAGGAGAAAGCATCTTTTAATTTCATGGCTGCAGTGGCTGTCTGCGGTAACTGTTGACTACTGCTTCCATTTCTTCTTCCTCTGTTTGCCAGAAAGTAATGGGACCCGTTGCCAAGATCTTAGTTTTTTTTGATGGTGAGCTTCAGGACATCTTTTACACTCTCCTCTTTCACCCTCATCAAGAACCTTCTTGATTCTTCTTCACTTTCTGCCATCAAAGTGATATCATACACATATCTGAGATTGATGATACTTCTCTTGGCCACCTTAATTCCAGCTTTTGATTCATCCAACCTGGCATTTCACATGATGTATTTTGCATTTAAGTTAAATAAACAAGTTAACAATATATAGCCTTGTCGTACTCTTTTTCCAGTCCTTAAATCAATCACTTGTTCCATGATCAGTTCTCACTGTTGCTTCTTGGCCTGCATATGGGTTCCTCAGGAGACAAATGAGATGATCTGGTACTCCCATCTCCTTGAGGAATTGTTTATTTTGTTGTGATACACACAATCAAAGGCTTTAGTGTAGTCAATGAAGCAGAAGTGATCTTTTTCTGGTACTCCCATGCTTTCTCCATAATCCAGTGAATGTTGGCAATTTAACCTCTAGTTCCTCCGCCTCTCTGAAAACCAGCCTGCTCTTCTGTTAATTCTTAGTTCACATATATAGCTGAAGCCTAGCTTGCAGAATTGCTCTAATCATTTTAGGACTATCCATGGGGTTTTCTTGACAAAGATGCTGGAGTGGTTTGCCATATCCTTCTTCAGTGGGTCACCTTTTGTCAGAACGCTCCACTCTGACCTGTCTGCTTTGGGTAACCCCGCATGGCATAGCCTAATTTCATTGAGCTATGCAAGCCCCACCACCACAAAAAGGCAGTGATTCAGGGCAGGTATCTATGTCTGTATTTATAATGCTTATTAGGTGCCAGACACTATACTGAGCATTTTACAATTATCTCATTTTATTCTCACAACAGCCCTGGGAGGTAGGTGCTTTTATTATGCCCATTTTGCAGATGGGGAAACTGAGGAAAACAGAGGTTAAGTGACTTGCCAGGATCACACAGCTATTAAGTGTCTGAAACCAAATTTGAACTCTGATCTTCCTGACTCCAGGCCCAGAGCTAAATCTATCTACTGTACCTACCACCTAGCTGCCCCACTGCATAAAATGTAGAGCAGGTTCCTACCTGAATGAGCAGAGGGAGTTTCCTCACTTCTATTTCCATTAGTTCCCCAGACTAATGAAATCACAAATCAGAACAAATATATGTGTGTATATATGTATATATTATACATATGTGTGTACGTATATTTGTATATGTACATATATATGTACATATACACGTAGTATATATAATATGTATATATGTACATATACACATAGTATATATAATATGTATATATATACATTTTAATGGGTTGAGGTGATATCTTTTTCTTTTCCAAAAATCTTCACCATCAAAGGTAATCTGGTTGCTGTGCACCATACATTTTTATATATGTTCACTTATTATTAAAACCAGAGGTCTTGGCTATCCCAGCCACATAAATTCTAAAACAACTTTCAATTTATATTCACAGGGGTAAAAATAATAAACAGAGCATTACAGCAGTCACCTTTAATAATGGGAATTCAGCAATGAAATTTAGACTTTAAAAAGGGGGGATTTTTACAAGTATGGATTCAGAGCTCTTCAGTAAGCTTATTTAATTGATTGTAATGAGGCTGAACATCTTGTAGGAAAAACAAATCTTGAAAGTGAGGATTGAGTATTAAATGGAAAAGTAAAGGCATGTAGGTACTAAATGTAGGGACGGAAAGGATTTTTTCTTGGACAGATTCTAATACCACGAGTGATTTTGTTGGCCCTCTGTGAATTTTTCCTGACTATTTCCTAGAATCAGAGGGAGTAGGACAGATCATCTAGCCCAGTGGCGTCAAACCATACATAAGGATCTCTGCAGGCCACATATTGACTTAGTTTTAAAATGTAATGTTATCTGTGTTTTACCATATTTTCATTTATTTTGTTAAACATTTCCCAAGTACATTTTAATCTGGTTTGGGCCTCACTCGGGAGTGTTGTGGTCTTGCCAGTGGGCAGCATGTTTGACACTTCTGATCTAGCCCATTCCTCTCTCTAGAGGCCAGTGTTTCCCAACTGTTAATCCTCAGCAGATTTTTACCAGTCTGAAGTTTTTACTACCTATAATTTTTTTTTTAATGTAGCCCTTGACAATTTCCTGAAGTTCTGGGTTCACGCAGGCTTCTTGAATCCTGACATAGAGATATATTTGCTAGCCAATCAGTGGGATTTCAGCTATGGAATCAAACTTAGATTTAAATTCTTGCTCTATCTCTTATTCCCCATGTAACTTTGGTTGAGCAAGTTACTTAACCTCTATAGGCCTCAGTTTCCTAATCTATAAAATGAATGGTTTAAATGCCATCTGAATTCCCTTCCCTTCCATTTCTCTAATGATCCTCTGTTCCCCACCCCATGCTCCATTGTTATTCTATCCAATCGTTTTCCCACCATTCCCTTAGCTTGTGGCCTAACATTTAAACCATTTGGCAGCCCTTCTCTAGGGAAGCTGTGCTGCTGAGCTATGGTAATCCTCAACACTAAAGGTGCACCTGTTAGAAACTAATGCAAGCTATGTCCCAAAGATGTCCAAAAAAAGGGAAAAGGACTATTTGTGCAAAAAAATATTTATAGCAACTCTTTTTGTGGTAGCTAAGAATTAGAAATCAGAGGGAATAAATTGGGAAATGGCTAAACAAGTTGTGGTATACGATTGTAATGGAATATTATTGTGCTACAAGAAATGATGAGGGTGATTTCAGAAAAACCTGGAAAAACTTAGATGAACTGATGCATAGTGAAATGAACAGAACCAAGAAAACGTTGTATATAGTAACAGCAATATTGTTCAATGAAGAATTCTGAATGACGTGGCTATTCTTAGCAATACAATGATCCAAGACAATCCTAAAGGACTAAAGATGAGGCATACTATCCACCTCCAGAGAAAGAACTGATATTGTTTGAATACAGAGTGAGTCATGGTATTTTCGCTTTCATTTTTTTCTTCTATTCAAGTCTTCTTATACAAAATGACTAATATGGAAATGTTTTACATAATTGCACATGTATAACCTATATCTTATTGCTTACCATCTTAGGTAAGGAGGAAGGGCAGGAGGGAAGGAGGGATAGAATTTGGAATTTAAAACTTTAAATAAAAATGTTCAAAGGTTTTTTATTTTTAAAATTTAATTAAAAAAAGAATGCTAAAAATAAATAAGTATGTAGATAGATTTTCCTGTAGGATTATTCTCAGTTCCAAAGGGTAAATTATTCCTGGGTGTAAGGCTATGTTTTTTGCCTTTTGGAATATTGTGTACCAAGATCCCCTTTCATTTATTGTTGAAGGTGCTAGGTCTTGTGTGGTCCTAACCATGGTTCCTTGGTACTTGAACCCTTTCTTTCTGACTATTTGTAATATTTTCTTTGACCTGGAAGCTCTTGGTTTTGGTACTTTTGCTTTGGAGAGGTTTTCAGGAGGTGGTTGATGGATCATTTCTGTTTCCACGTTGTCCTCTAGTTCTAATACATTTGGGCAGTCTTCGTTGATGATTCATTGAAACATAGTTTCTAGATTTTCTTATCAAATTTTTCAGGGAGTCTAATTATTCTTGAATTATTTCTCCTTGACTTGTTTTTCGCAGATACTTATTTTTTTCTTCTATTTTTTTTCAGTCTTTCTTGTTTCAAGGAGTCATTTATTTCTGTTTGGTCTGTTCTAATTTTCATGGAGTCTATTATTTGGGTGATTTACTATTTGCTGTTTTAAGTTCATTATTCTCCTTCCAATTCTTTCCTCCAGAGCTTTTATTTCTTTTTTTTTTAATTTCTTGCCATTTCTTCAAAGTAGTCATGAAGTCCTCATGGAAAAATCCATTTTTGTTTGTTTGTTTTGTTTTGTTTTTACTTTGAGGCTCTGCTTTCAGTTGTTGAGGAGTTTCTTCTTCTAGAGTGACTTTTTTTGTATCACTGTATCTATAATAATTGTTTATAGCAATTAGTGTTTTCTTCTATTTAATCATCTCTCTCTCCAGTTTTAGTTCCTGAATTAGGACTTTGCTCCAGGGCTAGGATCTGCCTGCCCTCTGTCATATTTTTGTTAGAGAAGATTTGCCCTGTTTGTTCTCAAACTGGATTGCTTGTGTTCTTGTGTTAATCTCAACCTCCCAGCATATGTTTATTCAAAGGGTGCTGGTAAGTTTTAGGTCCCCCTGGCTCTTAGAGGTTCAGAGACTGTATCTTCAAGGTCCTCAACGATTTTTGTGCCTGGGCTGTCCTAGTCTGAGTGCTGCCACACTGGGATTAGTCACTCCTGAGGTTTTGCTTTTCAGGTCTGTGCTATGGGTTTCTGACCACCTCAGGGCTTTCTTCTAGGAGCCCTGTGCTCTTACTGCCCCTGCATACAGACCCTTAAAGGCCATAAGTATTTTTCAGTGCTAGAAAGCGTTCATCTTGTTTGCCTGCGCTCATGCTGACTCTTCTGGAAGTCCTCTTTTCCTTTTGCCCGTGAGCCGCTGGCTGTCTTTTGTGTAACTCTAGGGTGGTCAAAGTCACTCGTTATAGTTTCTCATTGAGTTTCTTGACCATTATTTGTTCTAGTGCTATTTTTAGGTCTTCATGGTGAAGGTACCATGGGAGCCAGGCTGCCTGCCTCCATTCAGAGAGCCATTTCCACCCACAATTCTCTACCATCATTCAGGACTAGTCTTTTCAGTCTATTTTAGTATGGCAAAGCTGCTGGTGTTTGTGAAATATTAAAAGAATCAGAAGGCAGCCTTTAGCGTAGTGTCAAAATCCAAAGCTAGAAGAAACCTCAAAGGCCATCTATCCAATCCCCTCATTTTGTAGGGAGGAAATTTAGGCCCACAGATGTTAAGTAACTTGTCCACTGTCATATAAGTAGCAACAGCAAACCAGACTACTTCATTAGACACCAAAACCTGTTCTTTAGTCATCTCAAGTACTATTTGCCATTAAACCATGTCTGCCTGCACGGAGGCAAGTCAAAGGCACAAATGGGAAATCTTAAAAAAAAAGATAGATAGAAAAATGAAAGAAAAGATATATCCAAGAGAATTATAACCTGTATACATAAAATTCCTCTGCAGCCATTCACTTGCACCAACAAGGGCAGCTAGTTTTAAGGCAAAATTATTGCTATTATTCCCCTTCGCGCACCTAACCCTCCATTCAAACTGTGCTGTTCTTCTTTTCCCCTGAACACACCCTACAGTTTAAGTTTATAACTTTGTTCATACTATTCTCTATGCCCAGAAGTTCCCCTTACCCTCTTTAGCTTCTGAAATTCTTCCTATTCATTCTTTTTTTCTTTAACAACCTTTTCCCAAGACCTCTTCTATTGCTTTGGTCTATAACTTCCTAGTGTACCTTATAGGTCTATGTATTAGAGATAGATGCGTTTCTGCATTATCCTTTACAAAATGGTGAACCCCATGGTAGCAAGGATCATGCATCTAGCACAGAAATACAGCAGGCCTTCAGTAAATGTTTGCTGAATGGAGTAGAATGGAATCTCTTCCATTTCACTTCTCTGGGACCTTTCCCCATCCTTCCCACATACACACAGACACATCCGGAAGCACAACTACAACCATATCCAAACCCAAACTGATATTCACAGATCTATTGCTTGGGGGAGCTGGCTCTTATCAGAGTGATCTGATAAACTTATTTATCCAATGTAGTAGTACCCAATCCTCAGAGACCACTGCTTGATTCAAAGGAGATGGGTTGCTAATGGTGGAATCACTGAAGATAATGTTTGTAGGAAGGGTAGGCTATTCTCACATTCCCTTTAATCATGCCATATGGGCCACTGCCTAAATACTTTATACACAAAACTACCCATGAGCACCTGAGCCGCAGGTTACTAGGTTATATCACAATGCACATGCACGTGTGCACATGTGCACACGCACACACACACACACTCACTCACTCCCTCCCTGAAGCTAGATCTAGGTCATATTATAACATTTCTTAAAAGAAACTTTATGTGACTGGGTATATTTGACATAATTTCCAATCAGGTGACTCTCTCCCTCAACCTTTCAAAAACAAACAATAAAGGAAAATGACTACCTAAATTATGGTAAAATGCACAAGTGCCATGATTTTGTGTTCTAGAATTGCTGCTCCTGGGCTGGCCAGCCAAAGAACCCATTTGATATGGTAGAAAGAAAATTCTAGGGCCATTTTTGTAACAATGATGCAAATTGCACAGGATAGAAAGAGTAATTAAAAGCAAGAACTTTCCTCTCAGGAAGAACTGAAGCATGTTCTTTGTGTGAACAAATTCAAGACTGGGAGTTTAAATTTGAGCCAGTGGATATTCTAATCAGAGCTGAGTGAAACCGATGGGCGTGGTAAGGCTAGGTTAGGTCTCCTGCAGGCCTTGCTAATTAGTCCTACTTCAATGTATTCTCTTCTTTACCTCTTCGGCATCATTGTACTTGGCTCGCACTATACATATATACATCCATCCATATATATAGTGCACTATACGTATGCACTATATATAGTTGTAAGTTGCATTATAAATGTTCTCTAGTAGTAATGACAAACTTAAATAGGAAGGAGCCACTGAGCTGCTTATCAGGATCCCTGCGGACCCATAGTACTCAGTAGTCTATTTGGCACCTTTGTTCTTTGGTCTATTGAATATCCCACCCTTATGATATCCAACTAGAAAAGTATAGATTGAATGCCAAATTACTGGCCTCTGAGGTCCTATCCAGTTCTAAATCTATGGCCCTATGAGCTTTTGCTCATGCTCATAATGAAGGAGTTAGATCAGATAACCCTTGAGATCTCTCAACAGTTGTAAATCTTATGATTGTATTATGGTAAAGTGGTGAGTTCTCTGTCATTGGAAGTATTCAAGAAGGCTCTGGATAAGTACTTGTTGGGGATATAGTTGGGACTTGTGTTTTGTCTGTGCTCAGACTAAATAACCTCTTAGCACCAGATTCACAGGTTAAGACTCTCAAACAATAAGTGAATAAATCCTTTCTAACAGTATAAAATTGAAACCTGCTGAATCCTTGAGAAGAGAAAGCAAGTTTTCTATTTTTTACCTTTCCCTCTCTTCTCTCTAATCTCCCATCAGTCATTTTTGCCCATGACTTCTGAAAGAAATAACATAAATCTCCAAGTTTATCGGACCCAATAAGGTCATCTTGTCCAACCTCTACCTGAATCCTGCCCACAACATCCTGGACAAGTGGTCACAGAGCTTCCAATTAAAACCCTCTGGTTAGAGGAAACTCAGCCCCAAGGGACCTCATTTCATTTTTGGATGGTTCTAACAGTTGGAAGGAAATTTTTCCTTATGGTCAGCCAAGCTCTGTCTCCCTGTAACTTCTCCCTGTCAATTCCAGTTTTATCCTCTGGGGTTGAGCAAAATAAGTCTAATACCTATACCACATTGGACGACCCTCCAAATATTTGAAGAAAGCCATTTGCCTCGCTTCCGGCTAGATTGCCTTAATTCCTTCCACCTCTCCTCATAGTTTAGAATCCCCTCACTATTCAAGAATCTTAGAATCACAAACCTTTGGAGCTAGAGGTATAAGGGGTTGGTGGGGAGAAGGGCCTTAGGGCCTTAGAGGTCATCTGGTCTGGCCATTTTTATGCTTAAAAAAAATTGAACCAAGAGAGATGAAGTGACTCGTCCAAAATTACACAATTAGAACTAGTTCTTCTAACTCCAAGTCCATATCATAAGATAATAAGTTAATAGCTTGTCATTGTCATTATTATTATTAGAACTCCTCCCTCATTTTACATAATATAACTGGATGTCAACATGGCAATTTGACCAAGGCAAGGGTTCCTTCTAACACTTGGGCTCTTATCTTTCAGTGTTTTAGTCCAATTTGCAGGCTTCTTAAGAACAAGCGAGAATTTTGCTCTTTCTCTCTTCTAATGCCTAGCATAAGATCCAGCACATAGCAAATGCTGAATGAATGTTTGTTGAAGGAATGTACAATGAATGAGGTTTTGCTGGTGCCAGATTGCTGATTCTTTGCTTCCCTGTGGAGTGCCAGGGATAAGTTTCTTCCTCACGCTCCCATACCTCCCCACAGGGTAGGGCTGCCACAAGAGACTGGGTATTCCTCAGGGATTAGGTCGGCCTCATGTAGAGTGGTAGTGTCACTAGCTTTCTCTTCCATCTGGCAGTACACACCACCAAGTGTTCCCAACAAGTCAATGACAAGCTGGGAACAAAGTCTTTTAGTAGATATGCATGCAGTTTAGAAGCAAGACCTGATCCTGTTGATAAATCTGTTTGAGGTAGAAAGCTGGAACGGTTCACTTCCCTTGGGAAAGAGGGCCATGTCCAACACAGGAACTTGGCTTTAAGTAGTCGAGATGCTTCTTCTTGTATCATTTCTGGTCATTGTGTCTCTTGGTCTTCCTCTCTGTAGTCAGTCAACAGCATCTGCTGCTCCTGTTCATTGTGTCTTCTGGTCTTCCTCTCTGTAGTCAGTCAGCAGCATCTGCTGCTCCTGTGTTGTCTTGGAGACTAGAAGGTGAGCCAGTGGAAATAAGTTCAAGCCATATGGCATAAGGACTAGGGTGTAGTAGCTCTGGACTTTGCCATGGACTAGTATCCTTCAGGGATCAGTAGCCACATGATGTTGGGAGAGGCAAGAACTAGTGTTCTAGCTGCCTCCCTTTAGGAGAAATGGCACTGAAGTGACCATACCTTTCTACCCAGAGATATCCCTGCAGGGCATGTATTCCAAAAAGGTCAAAAACAGAAAGAAAGACTGTATATAACAAAATTTTCATTGTGAAACTTTTTTATTAAACTTTTTTCAATTAACAAACATTTATTTTGTGCCTTTTGTGGTAGCAAAAAGTATTAGAAACAAAATGGGTGTCCATCAGTTGGAAAATGGCTACACAATGATTGATCCATGAATTGTTAAACCAAAGAACTTGTCTTCAGAGAAACTTGGAAAGACACGTAAACTAATGCTAAGTGAAGTAAAGAGACCAGGAAAGGTACACAAACACACACATATGTATGTATCCATATATGTATATGTATGTATAAATATACATATATGTACACACATACATGTACATACACATATACATATAATTGACTATTGTGTAATTATAATGACCAATCTTGGGCCAAGAGAAAAATCAAGAAAATGCATCACCCTCCATTCATTGGAGAGGTATAGGGGAATGACAGAGATGAAATGTTGCATATGCTGTTAAGTGTAGTCAGAGTAAATTTTGCCAGAATGTTTTAAGTTTGTTATTTTTGTTTTTGTCATTTTTACAAGAAGAGACTGGCTGAACAGGGGAAGAAATGATTATGTGGAAATTACTATGATGTAAAAACAAAAGGGAAAAAACAGGGCACCTGGGAGGTGCAGTAGATAAGAGTATTGGGCCTAGAGTCAGGAAGACTCATCTTCCTGAATTCAGATCTGGCCTCAGATACTTACTAGCTGTGAGACCCTGGGCAAGTCACTTAACCTTGTTTGCCTCAGTTTCCTCATCTTTAAAATGAGCCGGTGAGGGAAATGGCAAACTACTCCAGTATCTTTTGCCAAGGAAAACCCCAAATGGGATAATGAAGAGTCAGACATGACTGAACAACAACGAAAGGCATCCATAAAACTATAGTAAAGAGAGAAAAAACAATGGGGAAAGGAGCAAATCTAGTTCTGGAATAATTAGACATCCAGGCAGCCAAAACTCAAGTGGATCAAAGTGTTGATCTGACAACAAACTCTGAGTTCCTTACCTGCTGACATAGGAGCTCAGACTCTTCCTATTTTAAAGGGTTCTGCCTCTGTCTGGTTCTGCCCTCAAGGTAATTAATCTGCCTTGCTCTACTTCCATTCCCAACATAAGATAGAAATCCTGCCTGCCGCTTAGGAGAGTTTGAATCTGCCAGACCTTCACAGCCTCACGAGCAGGAGTGGGGCAGAATATTGAGCAGTTCTGTTTCTATGTGGAGAATGCCTCAACAAATCTCTGACAAGAGCAAGCATCTTTACTAGACATGATTTCCATGAGGGTGTGAAGTAGGTGAAGTTAGTTCCTTGGTCCTTTTTTTGGTGTCCCTTTAATCAACAAGGTCTCTGGTATGCTCAGGGTATCTGTGCCAGCTCTCCACTTAATCCACCCTTCTGTATTCCAAAATTCTCTCTTACTTCTCCAAAGTCCTATTCCTTCAGTGCCCTGATCTCACTTACGTGGTGCTAAGGACTAAGAAGATTGTTGTTTTTGTTACCCTTCTCGAGGGTATTTGAATTTTAAAAGAGGATGCCCGTTGAAGCAATAATTTAACTACAAAAATAGTAGCAATAATTTAACTATAAAAAGTTATTCCAGTTGTGGAATTTCAGATAGCAAGAGAGGTAACTTTGGTTTCCCTCCCACCCATCCAGCAGATATGCCTTCCTAGCATCCCTCAAATTACATCATATTTACGACATACTCCATTTCTGTGCCATGGGCAGTTCTCGGCATAGCTATCAAAAGTACCAAGCACTTCCCTATGCTGCCTCTCAAGGTGGATCCATTGTGGGGCGGGGTGGGAAGAGGAGTGTTGAGATGTTCTGAGTCTGTCTATGGGTTATACTAGCTCCATCAATGTACTTAATTGAGAATCTAAATTTCCAATTTCTTCCCAGAAGACAGTTGGAGTCCATTTCTACTCTCCTCAGACCAGGATCTTCCTGGTCTTCCTTCTACAATCCCATTGCCTCTGCCCCATCAGGAACCAGAGAGAAATGGCCAAATTCCAGCAAATTAGTGGATACTTTTGCTCAACCTAATGGTTTCTTTACATAACTAATGACAATTTTGCTAAGTCAATCAACTCCCAGGGCTCATCTACTCCCTTTACACCACTTCAGTCCTCCTCCTAAATCTCATCCCTATTGCTCTGGGCAGCAACCAAGCTGTCTTGGTCCAATGTCATTACATTATGACCAACCTAAGTAACTGTTTGAGCAAGCAATTAATCAGAGGCTGTTAGCATATCAAATTATATTTAATAATATTTTTATTATTTTCAATTGCATGTAAAAACTGTTTTAACAATTTTTTTAATTTGAGTCCCAAATTCTCTCCCTCCCTCCCTTCCCCCCTTCCTGAGACAGTATACAGTTTGACATAGGTTATACAAGCATATTAAATTATGCTTGCCTTTTAGACATCTAAAACTAAATATCCTATAGACATCTGAAACTCATCATCATCCCCCCAAACGCTCCCCTCTTCCACCTCTATTACTGTTGAGGGCACCCCCATTCTCCAAGTCACCCAAGCTCACAGCCCAGGTGTGGTGCCATCCTCTCTCAACCCAGACCCCACATACAAGCTAAGTCCTGTTGTTTCTAACTTCATAACATCTCTCCTATTCAACCCTTCTCTTCTCTAACATGGCAGCCACCCTGGTGCAGACCCTCATCACCTCATTCCTGGATTATTGCAATAGCCTAATGAGGATCTATCTGCCTCAACTTTCTCCAAACTTGTTTCCATTCCCTTTTTTTTTGGTGGGGGGGAAAGCAGGGCAGTTGGGGTTAAGTGACTTGCCCAAGATCACACAGCTAGTAAGTGTGTCAAGGATCTGAGGCCAGATTTGAACTCAGGTCCTCCTGACTCCAGGGCCGGTGCCCTACTCACTGACTCTTGTCCATTCTCCAGTCAGTTGTCAAAGTGATCTTCCTAAAACACAGGTCTGACCATATCACAAACACACCCCATTCAATAACCTCTAGTGTGTTCCTTATCACTTACAAGATCAAATACTAAATCCTGCTTAGCATTCAAAGCCTTTCATAACCTGAACCCCTCCTACCTTTTCAATCTTACTCTTTACTCCCCTCACATTCTTTTTGATCCAGTGACATTGGCTTCCATACATTGCCCACATATCACAATACCACTTCCAAGAGTTTCTACTGGATGTCCTCCGTTTCTAGGGTGGTCTCCCTCCTCATCTCCGCCTCCTGACTGTCCTGACTTCCTTCAAAGCTCCGCTAAAGGCTCACCTATTGCAAGAACATTTTCCCAATCTTTCTTTATCTTACTGCCTTCCCTCTGAGATTCCCCCACCAATTTATCCAGTGTTCATCTTGTTTGTAACTGTCTGCATGTTTTCTCCCCCATTCAATTGTGAGCTCCTCAGAGGCTGGAACTAGTTTTTTGCCTTTCTTTGCACACCCAGCACTTAGCAGAGTGCCTGGCATATGCTTAATAAATTCTAGCTGATTTGCTGATTGAGTCTTTTGTTCTCAAAGCTAATTGCTGAGGTTCTTGACACTCTTTCGATGACCCAGATGTATTTTAATGTAGTAATGAAAGGCAGTGAAATTCAGTGATGAGGTTACTACTTTTCAAATTGGAAGATGCAGGTTTGGCTCTTAGTTCTGCTATTTACTTATGATGTGAATCTAGAAGGAGTATAATGGAAAACATAGTAGATTGGGAGTCAGGCAAATCCACACTCTACTTAGTACCTGTTTGACTACAGACCAGTCACTTAATTCTCTCTTTGCCAAGAAAACCCCAAATGGGGTCACTGAGAGTCGGACATGACTGAAACTACTGGACCACAACAGTAACAACAAAGTGGAATGAAACAAGCATTAATTCAGCGCTACGAGCAATGTACTATGTTAAGCACCCCGCAAATGTTAGTTCACTTGATCCTCGCAACAACCTTGGGTCCTATTATTGGGTACTGGGTACTATTATCAGCCCCCATTTTACAGTTGAGAAAACTGAGGCAGATAGAGGTTAAGTGACTTGCTTGGGGTCCCATAGCTAATAAGGGTCAGAAGGTAGTTTTTATTTTTTTTTGGAGGGGGGAGGGCAGGGCAATTGGGGTTAAGTGACTTGCCCAAGGTCACACTGCTAGTAAGTGTGTCAAGTGTCTGAGGCTAGATTTGAACTCAGGTCCCCTAACTCTAGGGCCGGTGCTCTACTCGCTGCACCACCTAGCTGCCCCAGAGGGTAGATTTTAAATGGGGGATTGGACCAGATGTTCTCCAAGGTTCCCTACAGCTCTAAATCCTGTGACCCTTATGTCTTTAGGCCTCAATTCCCTCATCCGGAAAATGGAGATAATGATATTTGTATCACCTCCTTCACAAGGTTTGTTATGAGAAAAGTGCTATGTAAAGTGTTATACAACCACGATCTGAGGGCCGGTGTTCCTCTCAGAGAGTGTGATGAGGAAAGAGCCTGTAAGAACAATGCTATTTGCCCCTGCTGTGGCTGTGTAAGGCCAACAACACCAGCACACAGGAGGGCTGCTAGCGCAGGTTCTTTGATTTGCTTTTCTAAGGAAAGCAACTTTAAGGAGTTTAAAATCTCACTTTAATCAAACATAAATATATCATTCGCTTAGTTCAGGGGGGAAAAGTCACCACCCTGAACTTCAGAGCAAATACAAACAGAAATTACAAGCAGAAATCATATAAACAGAGCAAATAACACAAATCAGCAGACAGGCTTCTAGCTGTCTGTCCAAGACATTACATACATGGTTACCAGAGACAGAAGCACCAACATCTGGGTTTTCAAAGCAGGGTGGGGGGGTGCTCCTTAATGGCTACTCAGAGTCTCCACACCAACACTCTTCCAATGAGTGTGCCCCCAAACAAAATGCTACCCTCAGAGTGTATATACACTTCTTCAGAATCAGAGAGCTTCACACCTCTTGTGACCTAATTAGCAAAAGGACGTGGGCCTTCCTACAAACAAAGGCAAAGCTCAGTCAAAGGCCCTTGATTGCCCTACTGCTGAGAAGCACTCCAAAAGAAAAAATAGTAAAAAGTCCCACTTTGCTTGCCCTTACAGATCCTCCGACTTAGAGTCAGGCAAGAATTTGGTTCAAATCCAGCCTCCAAAACTATGTAAACTTGGACAGGTCTCCTCTTTTATCTTATCAACAAAATGGCGATATTATCTTACCCGTAGGACTGACCTCACAGGATGTTTATGAAAATCCAATGAGATATATCTACTGTGCTTTGTGAACATATTAATTTCCATATAAGTGCCCCTTATTATTACCAGCAGCCTACAGACAAGTAAAGAAAGTGATGGGTTGGAGAAGCATCAGCCCAGGCACTAAATTGAAGATCAGTCAAGGATATTAGCAGACTGATAGGCATAGAATTGGGCAGGTAGGTGATGCAGTGGATAGAGTACTGGGCCTAGAGTCAGGAAGACTCATCTTCCTGAGTTCAGATCCAGCCTCAGACACTTACTAACTGTGTGACCCTGGGCAAGTCACTTAGCCCTGTTTGACTCAGTTTCCTCATCTGTAAAATGAACTGGAAAAGGAAATGGCAAACCACTCCTATCTTTAGTCATGAAGAGTCAGACACAATTGAAAAACACCAAACAACAAAGGCATATAATAAGAATATTTATGAAGAGCTGGAAGGGGCCTTTGAAAATATCTCTTTCAGGGCAGCTAGGTGGTGTAGTGAGCAGAGCACCGGCCCTGGAGTTAGGAGGACCTGAGTTCAAATCCAGCCTCAGACACTTGACACATGTACTAGCTGGAGTTCAAATCCAGCCTCAGACACTTGACACATGTACTAGCTGTGTGACCTTGGGCAAGTCACTTAACCCCAATTGCCCTGCCAAAAACAAAAAACAAAACAAAAAAAAAAAGAAAATATCTCCTTCAATTCCCTTCCCTTTTTATTTATAGATGAAAAAAACTGAGACCTAGAGAGATTAAGGGACTTGCCCAATGTCGCCTAGATAATAAATGGCCAAGTCAGGATTTGAACCCAGGACTTCCATGTCCAGTATTCTTTCCACTGCACCGTACCTTTTCTCATATTGTTACTGTGTGCCCACATTTGGATATGTAAACACCTCATGACTGCTAGAGGAAGTCCACCCATAACTGTTCAGTAAATAAAATCCAGAATCTTCATTGGGATCAAGCCAAATACAGTACGGCCTTCATTCTTTCTCCCCACCCCGCCTCCCAGATTTACCAGACTGATTTTGTATTGTTTATATTATATTAGCTCTGACAAGATGCCTGATGTAAGATAAATACAGTGAATTAGTGAGAACTTCAAAAGGCATGCTTAGCTCTAGGCCCCTTCCTAATGGGGCTGCTTTCTGTAGTCTGCTCGCCTGCAGGCCAGAGGGCTCTTTGAACAAAACAGAATGCCAGAAAGAAGATGCACTGCCTAAAACCTGAATCTTCCCAAGGCTAGGCTTTCTGTATTTCCTGCATACTTCTCAGGTTGGGGGTTTATTTTTTTTAGCCTGATGAACTGAAGGGGTGTTTATTTTGATTTGTCTCTGAGTTGGAACAGGAGATCACCAAAAAGAAACCCCTGCCGTGATTCAGCACAGGACTGGATCAGATTCCGGATGATGTAAATAATATTCAAAGAACATTCCTTGGGGTCACAGTTAGAATTTGGCAAATGGAAGCATTTGCCCATCCTGACCATCCCTTGTCATTCTGCTTTTTTGGAAGCTGATGAGCTCTAACTTAGCTGTACCACTGTCTGTTTCTCCTGCAAGATGCAGATGATAATACAGTATCCCCTTCAGAACAGTTCAATCAACTTTACTTAAATGATGACTGTATTTCAAGGCATTGGTCTATGGAGGCCTTGGGAATACAGATGAAAAATTACACAGCTCCTATCCTTAAGAAGCTTAGGACCTAGTAGGCAGGATATGATGTGTACCAAAAATAATTATGATACAAAGGATATATGATAAGGGCAAAGAAGAAATCCAGATGAGGTACTCTAGGAAAATTTGGGGAAAGATCACTTTTAGTTCAACAGGTAAGAGGGTGAACAAAGAAGCCTTCATGGAGGAGATTGTATCTGTTGGGGGAAAAAAAACAACCCAACAACAAACAATGCTCTGTAAATGTTCTGCTCATCATGGCCTGTGTCAGAGGCTAGGTACTCTGTTGCAGGTACTATCTTTGGGGTAGAAGAATGCCTTAGATGTTTTAGAAAATAGCTGAGCTGGAGGCACTTTGTTTAAGCACTAGCATCTTTCTTAAAATTCATACTACCTGGGAAATCATACTAGCAGAGGGGAGACCTTCTGTCTGTTCCCACAGCCTAGGAGGAAGGGAAGGGAGGAAGAAAGGAAGGAAAGGCAGAAGAGAGGAAGAGGAAGGAAGGAAAAGGAATGGAGGAGAAGAGGGACAGAGGAGAAGGAAGGAAGGAAAAGAGGGCGAGAGAAAGGAGGGAGGGAGGAAGGAGGGAAGGAGGAAGGAAGGAAGGATTTATTAAGTACCTACTTAATAGCCAGGCACCATGCCAAGTATCTTACGAATATTATCCCATCTGATCCTCACAACAACCCTGGGAGGGAAGTGGCATTGTTATTCCATTTTATAGATAAGGAAACTGAGGCAGGTAAAGGTTAAGTGACTTTCCCGGAGACATATAACTAATAAGTGTTTGAGGCAAGATTTGAAATCAGGTCTTCCTGAATCAAGGTCTAGCACTCTATCCACTACACAAGTGGTGTCAAACTCAAATAGAAAGGTTGGCGGGGGCAGGGGACACTAAGGATTCCTGCAGGCATATATTGACTTAGAAAACCACATATTAACATTATCAGTGTTCTATTGTGTTTTTATTTTATTAGAAATTTCCCAATTATACTTTAATCTGTTAGGGATTTACTGGGGGTCATGGGAGCCATGGTAAGGCCCCATATTTGACACTTCTGCATTATACTACCTAGCCAACAAGTGGCACTCCTGGAGACCACTCTTCCAAGAGCACACAAGCATGAGCCCTCCTGCCTCTCCATACCTCAGCATCTGATGGACCTCCCTAGTCACTCTCCCCTTTCATGATGAAACAACTGAGGATGGATTACTTTGTGATCTGACACATTTGTATACAGCCAACAGTGTTGCTAACAAGGTTTGTGCAGCCTTAGTCATAGTCAGAAAGGTGACTGACTGCCTCTGTGGTGTGATTTCAGTACCCCCAAAATTATATTACTAACATATGTTGGTGCTGGAAATTTTGTTTAGTATTTATTCTTTTGATTAAGGACAAGCAGGGAATAACGCATTTTATGAGGAGGACACAGATGCCAAATCTCCTTGTTCCCAGTCCCTGAGATGACTCTATAAACATCTGGGAGATATCACCACCACCACCACCACCACCCCTTTATGAAATGATACTCGCACGAGGCACGATGCTTTGAGAGGCATCGTGATACAATAGAAAGAGTTGGACTTGGACTCAGAGGACTCAGATTCAGATTCTGACTCTGCTCCTCATTGGCTACATGACCTTGGGAAAGTAGCTTAACCTCTCTGGTCCTCAATTGCTCATCTGTTAAGTGAGTTTGGATAACATGGATTTGTAACATGCTGAGGAAGCGCTGTTGTGTGACTTCCTCCAGAAGTAGGTAGGTGGTGCAATGGTTAGAGCTCTGGGCCTGGCATCAGGAAGACTGGAATTCACATCTACCCTCACACCTGTACTAGCTATGAGAACCTGAGCAGGTCAATTTTCTCAACCATAAAATGGAGGTAAGAATAGCCCCTAGAACCCAATATAATGGGACCCAAGGTTGTTGTGAGGATCGAGTGAGGTAATATTTGTAGGGTGCTTAATTAATGCTTTTCTCATTCTCTTTTGTCGTTATCATTGTCATCAATCATGTCCGACTCTCCATGGCCCCATTTGGGGTTTTCTTGGTAGAGATCCTGCAGTGGTTTGCCATTTCCTTAGTTTGCCATTTCCTTCTCCAGCTTATTTTACAAATGAGGAAATTGAGGCAAACAGGGTTAAGCGACTTGACCAGAGTCACACAGGTAGATTTGAACTCAGAAAGATGAGTCTTTCTCACTCCAGGGCCAATGCTCTATGCACTGTGGCGCCACCTAGCTGCCCTTTTCCATTCCCCCTTATCCTCTCTAATTCTGTACATCAGCTTATGCGCAGTAGAAGTGGATATTGTGTGCATTCTAGGACTGACGCTGGCAAACGATGAACAATGTTAGGAGAAGGGTGCAAAGTATTCAAGGGCAAAGGACAGTGTTGAGTCGAAATGGAGACCTGTAGAGTGAACACTGGGAGGAGAGAAAAGTGAAATCGGAGGGGAGGACAGGCTGAGAAAGTACTGAGGGATAGAGGGCTTGTGGATCTTCACAAGAGCAAAGAATAGGTTTGGGAATGGTGAGGCATCGGTAAAGATGGAATGATCAAAGGGGAGAATATTGTGATCAGCAAAGAGAATGTCCCAGTTTCTAATTAAGGAAGTGGAATGCTTGTGCATGATGGCAAGATCCCCAGATGTGCCTGGGATGGAACAGAATAGCTCATGGGATTTCAGTAAGCTGAAGAATTACTAGGGTAGAGAGTTTTAGGGAATATCTAATCTACATAGATATTAAAGACTCCTGTTTTAAGGGACGAAGTTGGGGAGGAGAGGAAGATAGGGAGCCAAGTGCTGAACTCCTTGACAAAGGAGAGAGAAGGATCTGTAGGCTCAGTATAGGACAACTACCATAATTTGGAAAACACAAAGGTACTTGGAAGAGGATAGTAGCAACGGGCTTGTGGTCACAATGAGCCCAATTAGTCAGCAGCTCCTGCCTGAACCAGCAACCCTTAAGTAGGTCAAATGGAAGCTCACCATTATTAATCTGATCCACCCCTTATTTGCCATTCAGAAACACAGTATTGATTATAGAGGACTCTTCCACAGAAACCCTCCTAGGACCAAGTGACTCAAGAGCATGCGGGTCTGGAGTGTTGGAAGACTGGGTCACCATTAATTTGCTGAACCAATGTTGCCCCAATGGCATTTACCCAACTCAAGTTTTAGTCCCGGGGACAATGTCTTATCTTGGTTTTTTCCCAGATGATAAATTTCTTGGGTGAAGACTCTGCTCTGTGTCTCCTTGGGAGATGGGGGTGGGGGGAGGGGAATGATTCAATGGAGTAATCTGGAGAGCTGAATTGATCTATTTTGGAAGGAAGAGGTAGTCACCGTGGATAAGAATGCCCACAAAGGTATCCACTTATTATGCACTATTAATGCCAGACCTGGAATCAAGAAGACTCATCTTCCTAAGTTCAAGTCTGGCCCCAGGCACTTACTAGCTGGGCAAGACACTTAAACCTGTTTGCCTCAGTTTCTTCATCTGTAAAAATGAGCTGGAGAAAGAAATGTCAAACCACTCCAGTATCTTTGCCAAGAAAATCCTGGAAGGGGTCACAAAGAGTAGGACGTGACAACTGAATAACAAGTATAGTATCTTAGAAAGAGGAAAATATACTCACAGTTTAAAACTTTATCAGTTGTTTGGACTATGGTTTATCAGATTCTTTTGGAATGAGAAGTATTTTTAAGGGTACTTGCCAATGGCAAGAAAAGAGGAAAGTTCATCATTAAAAGGGGAATGAGCCCAGAAAAGAAAGGTTAGGTGTGCTGTCTCATCCATTTTATTTCACAGTTTCACCTAGCAACCAAACATTGTTTATTTTAAAGCATGATACAGGCAATCTCCAAATTATGAGCACATGACATGAGCTTCTCTTATAAAAGAGAAATTTTGTCCCCCACCAACCTTAAGAGTGTCCTTACTAAGTCCAGCACCAAGATGTGGAGCCTTAGGGTTAGGAAGTGGTATACTTCCTAACCGCCTAAGGAGGGACAGATTGGTCCACATCAGAAACAGAGCAGGTCAAAGCTCCCATGCTGATCAGTAGTGGGAAGGGAAGGTGAAGGGAAGGGGAGGGGAGGGGAGAGGAGGGAGGGGAGGGGAGAGGAGGGGAAGGCAAAGCAACAGAAGGCAATATTTAAAAGTTTTCTTCACAATCTCCACAAAGCTCTATCTACTTCTTCATCCTTTGTTAATTAAACCTGCTTTTCCTCAACTACCAGCATTCAAGGTAAATGTTGACAGAAAGCTTTTTATTTAATTTTGTTATGATACCATTTTGTTTTGCTAGATAACTATTTTCTACTTTTTTCCCTTGCATTTATGATGCAAAATGCAAAGAACAAATGTGGAGTTGAAATGGCTGGCTCTCAGATTGAGATTGGGAATGGAGGAAAGTGAAGTCAGAGGAAAATAATGGTCTGAGAAAGCACCAAATGGGGGAGATATTATGGGCCTCATGAGAATGTAGAATAGGTTCAGGGAAAAGGTGGCATAAGAAGAGATGGAGAGGAGGTTGTGGTCACATAGGGGATGATTATTTCTGTTGAATTTCTGCTGCCTTATGGGTTAAATAGGTTTTTGTGGTCTGGCCTGGGAACCGAACCACCATTTGTAACACCGTTTCTATGGGGAAAAGCATTATGCTTTCCAAACAACAGACTTACAAATGAAATTTTGGAACATAACTATTCATAAGTCGGGGACTGCCTGTACAAACAAATGCAGACTCATAAATAAGTGTTTATTGGCATTACCTACAGCCAAAATGTTTAAAACCTTTGTTTCTGTGTTGTGTTCTCATGTTTTTGCCAAATTAATCTAGGGTTTGTTTTTGTTGCTGCTGAATAAAATTTACCTTAATTGTAACTTTCCCAGAAATGATCTTTTAACCATATTCAGAAGTTCTTGGCCATTCATGATTTAAGAGTAAAGAGAACTGGGAATCAGGAAGCCTGGGTTCTTGTCTTTAGCTCTGCTACTAACTCCCTGAGTTAGTCATTTCCCTTTCTGTGTGCCTCAGTTTCCCTGGGTATAAAATGGAGCCGGTGAACTATATATTCCCTAAGGTCCCTTTTAGCTTTTTTATAATTCTTTGATGCTTGCCTAAAGCACCACAGTGTAGTAGAAAGAGTTCTGGACCTCTTCAGTCCCTTCCAGCTTAAAGGCCACACCATAGACACACAGAAGACATCTCCCACTGCATCATGGGCTATCTCCGATCCTGATCTATATCTTGTCACCGGACCCAGATGACTCTGGAGGAGAAAATGAGGCTGTTGACTTTGCAGTCTTTCCTCTCTTAAATTCAATTCACTTGCAAATCATGATATCACCCTCCTGATGTCACTCCGTCCTCTTCAAGAAGGAAGGACAAACAACAAGATGATAATAAAGCCCTGCTTTATCACTTTGTCTTTGTATCTTCAAAGACAAGAGCATAGGGCTTTCTGTCCCCATGGGGAACCACTATCGTACCCCATGTAAAGATGGAATTAATATTCCCATTAGTGACCCTAGTGGTATTCACATGTTCCAGGGGAAAGAGAAACTCATAATTCCAATCTTGGAAGGGTAGAAATCCAAACCCCCTTCCAGTTAATCCTCAGAGTGTCTTTTTTGCAATGCTTTGGTCTCTGGATAGCATCTTTGTAATGATTTGGGATCATAAACAGTTCCCTCCTCAAGAATGGAAATTGAACCTTTGCCTCTGAATTTAATTAGAGATATTTTCTCTTCCAAATGCTGTTTTTTTGCCTCTTTGTACCAGACTCTGGGTGTTTCTTTGCTGCTAGGACAAACTCAAAGGGCTATAGTTTCATTTTGGGGTTTGGGGGTTTTTTGTTTTACAGTTTTTTGTTGCTGTTTTTTCAACATTATAGACTCTGACAGCAGCCCTGATGCCTTAAATGGGCACAGCCCTTAACAAAAATGACACTCCCCGAATGGGTACCTGCCTACAAGCTTTGAAAGGGATCCTGTTTATCTGGGCAGAAGGTCTCTGGGACCTCAGTGGGAGATAGTCCTTTGGAATCTCCACTGACTTGTACTAGAACTAAATGTATATTTTCTATTTGTAGCAGCTGGTCCTCATAATTCTCTCTTGTGATGCTAAATTATGACCCTGAGGCTTTCATGCAGATTGGCCAAGAGGTGGTGAGAGCTTCTTTTCCTCATTCAATTTCTGAGGTTATAGTCCCAGGATAATGAGTCTCCATAATGCCACTGAACAAGGTCAGCTTCCTAAGTAGGAGATGTGTGTGGTGTAGTCTGTCCAGCGGGGGGAGGGGGGATGAGAGGGAAAGGACACCCTTGTTTCTGAGCCTCTTCCTCTGAGTAGGAACTGATTTTTTTTCACTTGTTTGCTATCCTGGAAGTTACAGCATTAGTATCAATTGACCAACAATCAATGGATTTATTAAGCACTGACTGTGTGACAGAGTAAGTGTCTCTGTCTCTCTGTCTTTCTTGCTTTGCACTGCATCCAGAAATATAGCATTTTCGAATGTCTTTATTTTCTCCATCCCTTGGAGGCCATGCCTAGGTTGTTGTTTCCTGAGGTTTGAGTCTTTTATATTTAGATAACTCAATTTAACAATTATTGAGTATCTTCTGTGTGCAAGGAATTGAACTTAGAGAAATAGGAATGCTAAGAAGAAGGATATAAGAACATTAAAGAGGCAGGATGACACAGTTCCTGGTAGTTAGGAAGAGCTGGATTCAAATGTTGCCACTAATATATAAAATATATAAGTATATATTTTATATAAATATATAAAGCACTAGGATCATGAGTAGGTCACTTAACCCCTCAGTGCAACTAAGATTAGAAGTTAAAAACAGATTGTAAATCTATATCATTAGAGGGATCTTTTATGTCAGAAGTGCTCTATGTTGAATGAAATCAAAGGACTAGGCCAAAAAATAAAGACATGACCCTTGTCCTCAAGGACATTATTATCTAGCAGAAGAGATAAAACATACATAGAGAGAGCTATAACACAAGGTAGGACGTGAATGGGGTCCAAAATGTTAAGGAAGTTTCAGAGGAAGGACAGGTTAGGGATGGGAGGGTTGGAGAGGAGAGGGAAAGAGTGCAAAGCTTTCCAGGAGAACACATTTGAACTCTAACTTGAAGGATTAGAAGGAATTGTGTAGACAGAGGCAGGAACCTGGAGATGAGAAGGGAATCCCAGGCAGAAGGAACAATATGAAAAGACACATAGAGTTGAGAAACACTGCAATATTGCTTTTCTAATGTTGGTTCCTGGTGACCTAGGCCCTACTCTTGGACATTTCCTGCTCTCTTGGAGCATTCTCCTGAATGCCACTACCTCTGCTTCCAACTTCCAGGATGGAAACTGTCTGATGCAAGATTCTCCTTTGAGTTTCAATTTTGTCCATTATCTGAAAATAAGCCATTGTTATATCTGTAAAACAAGTAATTTGGGGGTCATTTCGAGATAGATTGAGGTGCTGCTTGCCGGACCGTATCCTACCCAGCCTTAAGTTGTCGACACTTGAGAGTGCAAGAATTCTGTGAGGAGGGGAGAGCGAAAGAAATCAATGTTCTTTTAGAGGTAGTAAATGCTCCTTAACTGGCATGAAGGTATCTTGTAATATTTAGGGATGTATTGATAGTTTAGAACTGGGGTCCTTAACATGGGGTCCCTGATCTTGTTTTTTATATTTTAATAACTATCAATCGGATTGGCTTCTTTTATAGTCCTATGTATTTTATTTTAAGCCTTTATGGACATTATTCTGCAGATTGAAGCGTACTATTTTTTCACTATTTATTTTTTCATGGTTTTTTTTCCTTTTGGTCCGTGTCTTCTTTCACAACATGACTGATATGGAAACATATTTTGCATGATTGCACATTTATAATCTATATCAAACTGCTTAGCATCTCTGGGAGAGGGTAAGTGAGGGAGGGAGAAAAATTGGAACTCAAAAATTTTTTAAATGAATGTTAAAAATTATAATTGGGGGTAAATGATTTTTTTTAAAAAGGGCGTTATTCAGAGAAAGAGTTCATAGGCTTCATCAGACTGCCAGAGCGGTCCAAGACATGAAAAAGAGTTAAGAAGCCCTGATTTAAAACATCAGGTCTGAAATGCCACCCTGTGATCACCTGCAAGTAAACACATCCAATCTGGTAGATGTTATTCACTAGCTTTTATTTCAGATTTTTATTGGTGTGAAACACTGTGGTCAGAATGGTTCAGAAGGCTAATAGGCATTTGCCCAGGGGAGCCTTGTGTAAACAGACGCAGACATTATAATCTTAAACATATAAGTGCTCTTACTGCAACATGGGAGACATTTGCTATATATTTTCTAGGGTGCTGTTTTCTCATGTAGCTTATACATCCAAAGGATGACCAATTAATGCTGTCCACTGAATGAATGAATGAATGGATGGATGGAAGGATGGATGGATGAATGGACTGTCTTTTAGAAGACAAAATAGATTTGTTCTGATTTACCCCAGAAGGCAGAACTAGGAATAATTGGTGAAAGTTGAAAGGAAACAATTTTAGTCTTGACTAAGGACAAACTTCCTAACAATTAGAACAATCTGAAGTGGAATGGTTCACCTCAGGAAGTAGTGGACTTCCTGGAAGTAGTGGACACTGGAGCTCTGCAAGCAAAATTTAGACAATTTACCTGTTGTATATGATGTAGGACAGCTAGGTGGTGCAGTGGATACAGGATCAGGCTTGCAGTCAGGAAGACATGATCATCTCCATGAGATCAAATCTGGCTTCACTTACTAGCTGTATGAGCCTGGGCATGTGACTTAACCCTGTTTGCCTCAGTTTCCTCATCTGTAAAATGAGCTGGAGAAGGAAATGGCAAACCACTCCAGTATCCTTGCCAATAAAACTCCCAATGAGGTCATGAAGAGTCAGATACTACTAAACAACAACAAAATATAATATAGGTGGGCACAAGCAGGCATGTGTGAGCTATTCAGATATTGGTCATAGCGTCATCCTATTGAGTTGGAAGGGATAGCAATCGAACCCCTTCTTTTTCGAAATGAGAAGACCAAGGCTCAGAGAGACAGAGCGGCATGCCCAGAGTCACAGAGGTAATGAACATAGGGTAGAGAATGCAAAACCAGTTCCATCGTGCTTTGTGCCATTCTAAGAATTAGAAGAATGGAGGCAGCTAGGTGTCGCAGTGGATGGAGCCATGACCCTGGAGTCAGGAGGACCTGAGTTCAAATGTGACCTCAGACTAGCTGTGTGACCCTGGGCAAATCATTTAACCCCAAATGCCTTTAAAAAAAAAAAGGAAAAGAAAGGAAAGGAAAGGAGAGGAGAGGAGAGGGAAGGGAAGTGAAGAGGAGGGGTAGGGAGGGGAGGAGAGGGGAGGGGAGGGAAGGGGAGGGATGGGGAGGAAAAGGGAAGGAGGAAAGAACTGTTTGTAGTTCTCTGATCTCTTCTCTCCTCCCCTTTCCTTTCCAGTGGAGGGTGTCTCCAATGAGATAGGTGTACTCTTTAAAAATGACCCTCTGGGCTTATTCCAAAGCCCGGCCAAGTTGGAGACTATTGCCAAGAGAACTTTCCTTCAAGCAGACAGTTCCAGAATGGTGACTTTGATTATGATCACGGCAAGCCTTGGCCTTGACCTTGAGCATGGAGAAGAGTCATGAGGGAGTCAGGAGAGCTGGTGTCTATGCCCAGTTCAGCCACCAGCTTGCTGACTTTGGCACTTTGTCAACAGGAAACTCCCACTCCACAAGGATCCAAACAACCAGAAGACGGTTCTAGCCAACACTGGGTCTGAATCCAAGCCCTGTAACCTACTACCTATGTGACTTGGGGCTAATGACTTAACTTGGCCTTCCTTTCCTCATCTGTAAAATGAGGAAAGACCTTAAGGGTCCTCCCTGCTTTAAATCTATATGCTGTAATTGGGGTACTAAGGAGAAGCCCCAAAAGTGCTGGGGTAGAAAGCTGTAATGTTAATTTTTTTTAGTGTTGGTCCTTGGTGATCTCTGCCCTGTTCCTGTTTTTTTTTCCTCTTTGTACATTCTGTACTTTACTTTCATAAGAAGAAAACAGATGAAAAGTGAACAAGTTAATGTCATGGATTTCTTCCAAAATAATAAAATAAAATAATTCCAGGGTCTGTCAAGAGTCAAATATAGACTCAGTCCCACCTTTCACACTATCATCTTTTCTGGACCAGAGGTTGGCAAATTATGGCCTGGCCCACTGCCTTGTTTATGTACTGGAAGCAAACTAAGAAATGGTTTTTGTATTTTTAAATCCAGTTTTATTGTATTTGAAAATGTAAAAATAATTCTTAGCTTATAGCTATACAAAAACAGGCAGATTTGGCCCCCAGGCTATAGTTTGCCCACCCCTGTTCTAGAATATCTTACAATGATATTCAACATTCATAGTGATAGTTCTGAGACATTACAAGATCCCAAATTGCCTTCTGAATCAGCAGAGAAATATGTGAATTTGGGGCAGCTAGGTGATGAAATGGACAGAGCACTGGGCTTGGAATCAGGAAGACTCATCTTCATAAATTCAAATCTGGCCTCAAATACTTACTAGCTGTGTGACCCTGGGCAAGCACTTAACCCTGTTTGCCTCAGTTTCCTCATCTGTAAAATGCCTCAGTTTCCTCATCTGTAAAATGAGCTGGAGAAGGAAATGACAAATGACTCCACTATCTTTGCCAAGAAGACCCCAAATGGGGTCACAAAAAGTAGGACATGACTGAACAACAGCATTGCTGATTTTAGTGTATTCTGATATTTGAAATCTTGGTTATGTGTATTGGCAAGTGCGCAACTTTTACTAGCCATCATCTGTGTGAAAAGTACTATACAGCAGAGGTATCAAACTGAACCAGATTAAAACATAATTGAGAAATATTTAACAAAATAAATAAAAATACAATGCAACATAGATAATGTTAATTTGTGGGTTTCTAAGTCAATATGTGGTCTTCCATTTCTATTTTAGTTTGACACCATTGCTATGCAGAACTAGGTCAGCATTGGAGTTCAGGAAAAAATAAGACTCTGAAAAATATATGTTCAGATTGTTTCCTATGTTCCACTAATTGGCTCTGTATGTCTACAATTATACTGTAGAGTCTGCCTCTGTTTACATAGTCCTTGAGGTCTTAATCTTCTGGCACATTTCTACTACAGTATTGCATAGGCAATAAAAATAGTATATAAAAGTCGATGGATCCAATCAAATATAGTTCCAATTCAATCAACCAGGGACAGGGAAGAACCCCTTGGAAAATTAATTCATTTCTCTGGACCTCAGTTTCCATATCTGTAAAATGATAAGGGGGAGACAGAGTAGCTTAGTGGAAACATTCACTGGCCCTGGAGTCAGAGGGCCTACTTTCAAATCCCACCTTTGATACTTAATTATCTGTATTACTTTAAGCAAATCACTCAGTCTCCTGTGAAATGTGGGGGTCGTACTTGACGGCCTCTCAAGTCCCTTGGAACTCTCAATCTGTGATCCCAGATGAGGGAACAGCTCAAAGATGTCTTTTATCTTGAACATTCCATAATGCTATCATATCACCAGGAGGCATCTATCCTAATGACTGAGTATTATGATGGACTTGGATAAATGGAAAAGCCTTTTCAAGGGCTTACTATGTGCCATGCACTGTGCTAAGGGTTAGGAATACAGATAGAAAAGTGAGACACCCCCTTCTCTCAGAGCTCACATTCTAATAGGGGAGAAAACACATATAAGGTGAGTTCAGCCTTAGGGCAGATGGTAAAACCTGTGGTCTCAAGGCACAGCTGCAGGGCAGATGGCATTTTCTTTAGGGACATTTCCACGGATAAATTCATATCCACTTCTGACATGGAATCCTTTGACAATGCCAAGGATTCTGGTGGCAAGAATATCTGGGGTTTTGTGTTTTCTTCTTCCCCTGGGCTTTTTATAGGGGCTGGATGATGGTTGTGGGGCTGGTGGAAAGCAGTGGCCAGTGGCCAAGGGTAGGAGTGGGTGAGGGGGCAGGATGCTGCTGTTCTGTGCTCCTTGAGCACAAGGTGCTGAACTACCTCTGTCAAACTGTGAGGGAGTGTGGTCATCTGTGCTACTTAATTGGGGCATCTAGGTAGCACAGTGGACAGAACACTGGACTTAAGAGTCAGGAAGACCTGAGTTCAAATCTGGCATCTAGCTAAGAATAGCTAAGACCCTGAGCAAATCACTTAAACTCTATTTGCCTCAGTTTCCTCATCTGTAATATATGAATAATAACTTCCAGGGTTATTGTGAGGATCAAAGGAGATAATATTTGTAAAGTACTTTGAAAATTTTAAAGGTCTGTGTAAGTGCCAGCTTGGCACCGGTCACATTCTGTCTTCCCGTAGGGCACGTTGCGGCTTCAGCTAGGTAACAAGGTAACAGCTAGTCAGCAGCTGGTATTGTCTTATCAATAAGGAAATTGAGGCTTAAACAAGTTAAGTGACTTTCCTACCATCATATAACTAGTTAGTGGCAGAATTAGGACTAGAATTCAGGTTTCCTGATTGATCTTCGTCACTGAAATGAATTAAGACCTGATTCAAGAATCTTCATAGAGTCAACCCATGGAGTTAGGATTGAAAGAGATCAGCTCCTAAGAGGCAGCTAGGTGGCACAGTGAGTAGAGCCACCAGCCCTGAAGTCAGGAGGACCTGAGCTCAAATTCGACCTCAGACACTTGACACACATACTAGCGGTGTGACCTTGGGCAAGTCACTTAATCACAATTGCCCTGCTCCCCCCCTGCAAAAAAGAAGAGAGAGAGAGAGAGAGAGAGAGAGAGAGAGAGAGAGAGAGAATCTGCTCCTTCCCTCTGATTTGACAGGACCACTTCTGCTCAGGCTTTAGCTGGTATAGTTGGCTCTTTTTGCTCGCTTATAACAGTCTCACACATATTCTCTCATTAGGCAGTCACAGGACTTATATTTCAAAATTTGTGACCATTCTACCTATTTACAAATCAACAGTGCTTTCTGCAGTAGCCCATGTAATTTCTAAATATATTGCCTGTCAATTTCTTATAAACTTAATGTCCTAACATTGTATTGCTTTCCCTCACCTATTTCACCCTCTTCTTCATTGTATCTTACAACCTTTTGGCTGATTCTCCATTTTTATACATTTGTATACATTGCCACTATCCCAAACAGTCTTTATCCCTGAGGGCATAATTCTTTGTTCTTCCTCCTTCCCCTTGCCTTTTAACAAGATCCTATAAACTTTATTTGTAATCATAGCTCCTTTTTCATTCCCCCCACCCCCATAATCTTGGCATATTGACTATAAAAGCTGTTTTCTTAGGTGCTCTAAGAGACTAGATGCTGTCTGGCATCATTTCTTCCTCACGCTCAGCTGAATACTATCTTTCCTGCCCCTAAAAATCTTGCAACAGTTTTGCTTAAAAACACACACACACACACACACACACACACACACACACACACACGCTGCACAAGCTATAACTACCCCATTCTGCATATTATCAATCCTTTTTTGTTTCCCCAATCAATCAAGCCCCTATGGCACCTACTATGTGCCAAGTACTGTGCTAAGCACAGTGGGATACTAAGACAAATTCTCAGCTTTACTCAAGGGGTTAATATTCTAGCGGGAAAGACAAAATGAATAGACATAATATATGTGAGAGAAGTGATTATTAAATAACCAAATATTGTTGAGATCCAGGATTTTTTCCCTTCCTCATGTGGACATTAGGTCAAAGCTTAGTTCTCTGAAGGGCAGGGCAGATGATGAGATAAAATCTTGGAGTTATTGCCAAGCCCAACTTTTGTATCACCAATCGTCCCTACCTTTCCTAGGGTATGCTTTCTCTCCCCCTCCTAAAGAGCAAACTCTTATAACAAAGAATTATAAAGAGAAGGGGGAGGGTCAGGGAAGAATTTAGCCAAACCAACAGATCAAATAAGTCTGACGTTATATGAAGTACTCCACATCCTTCGTTCCACATGGGGACTCTGTTTCGTCCAGAAGCCTGTTAAACATCTTTTTAATGTCTAAATCCTCCTATCCATCAATTTCTAATTTATAAATAGAGGCTTCCTTTGAAATTTCTCTGAATAACATTTTCTTCTTTTTCCTTTTGGGATCCTCAATATTTATTCTCCACTCCATCATATTCTTTTGGTAGGAAACTGTCAAAAAAAAAAAACCTGTCCTTTTCAGTTTTGGAAAGTCTTTTCATTCAATTCAAAAGAACATTTTGTTAAGAGCCTACTACATGACTTTTAACTCATGACAGCAATATGTTTAGGGTTTTTGTTTTGTATAGAGGGGAGCAAGGTAAGGAGGAGTGTTGGCATGCATATATACGTGTGTGTATATGTATCACACAGCTAGTAAGTGTCTGAGGCTGGTTTCGAACTCAGGTCTTCCTGACTCCACTACACCATCTAGCTGTGCCTCACCCTTTCTTTGTTTTTTGTTTTTAAAGCCTACTATATGCAAGATACAGTGCTAGGTGCTTTCTCCCATCCATCTTTCAACATAGCAAGGGATAATTTGAATTTCTCCCATTCCCTTCCCCAGTTGCTATCTTCTGTCTCCTTAAATTGGACACATAAAATCTCATTCTTCTAGTGACTTATTGGGTAGATTGATTTCCCAATCTCTCAACCTATGTAGATAGCTCAGTGGGTACAGTACAGGGCATGGAGTCAGGAAGATCTTTTTCAAACGGAGCCTCAGATACTTACTAGCTGTATGACTAAATTGCCTGTGTGGCCTCAGTTTCCTTATCTGTAAAACAAGAAAAATAATTCACAGGGTTGTTGTGAGAATTAAATAAGCACATCGCACAGTGCCTGGTGTGGAGGAAGCACTATTTCCTAGATTTCCTGATTTCTTTTTGTATCTTCTGCTCCTCTAAAGCGTTCGCAAGGTATCCACACCGATCCCATCTTCCCTGACACTGTCAAAAGCATCCATTTTCTCTGTCTGCTTTTTTTTTCCTGCCTCTGCCTGAGTCTTATTGACTCTTCCTCCAGCTTCTCTGGCAACATTTCTGTACATGTTCAATATGTTCTGATCAGTTGCTGATCTGCATTGTACAGGGCATTTGCTCCTGGGGAATTTTCTGCATACATGACATCACCTATCTGGACTTCTCCCCCAAAATATTCTTACCAGAGTACTATTGTCTACACACACTGTAACTACCCATTCTGCTTATTATCGGTCCTTTTTTCTTTTCCCCAATCAATCAACCAGCTGTGTGAAGGATGGATTGGAGTGGGGAGAGCTGTGAGACAGGGAGGCCACAGTGTCTGCAGTAATCCAAGTAACGAGGGACTGCAGTAGGCAATACAAGAGAAGGGGGAGTATGACAAAAGATATTGTGGAAATAGAAACAACATGAAGTGGCATCAGGTTGGATTGTTGGGTGAGGGAAAGAAAAGAGTCGAGGATGACATCCACTTCATAAACCTGAGGGAACAAAAGGCTGGGGAAGCCCCTGATGGTCGTAGGGAATCTCAGAAAAGAGGTGGGTTTGGGGGCAGGGGTGAAGATGATGAGATCTTCAGGTTGAGATGCCTATGGAACATCCAGTTAGAAATATCCAGTGGGCAGGTGATGATGCAGGACCAGAGGTGAGGAGAGAGACTAGGGTCAGGTGTCCAGTAATTATACTGTAATGATAATAATAGCAGCTAACATTATATAATGCTTATTAAGTGTCAGGCACTGTGCTAAATACTTTACAATTGTTATCTCATTTGATACTCACAACTCTGGGATGCAGGAGCTATTATTATCCCCATTTTACAGATGGGGAAAATGAGGCATAAAGAGACTAAATGACTTGCCCAGGGTTCCACAGCTAGTCAGTGCCTGAGGCCGCATTTGAACTCAGATCTTCCTGACTCCAGACCTAGTGTGCTGTCCACGGCACCACCTGTCAATTTCTGCCCCTTTCTGGCACATTGCTATACCATGAAGGTTGAGTCCTCTGCCATCTTGGTTGGCTTTTTCAGCAAGATTCCCACAAATATCTGGTAAGCAATTTAATTTTTAAATTTATTTATTTAACATATTTAATTTTCAGCATTGATTTTCACAAGAGTTTGAATTACAAATTTTCTCCCCATTTCTACCCTCCCCCCCCACTCCAAGATGATGTATATTCTGGTTGCCCTATTTGTGACATCAGTAGTCTTCAGTTTCTAACATCTACCTTCCCTCTTTTAAAAACAGGATCATTGATTTAGAGCCAGAAGGGACTTGAGAGTTCAGCTAGTCCAACTTCCTCCTTTAACAGATAATGGAACTAGCGGAAGTTACATGGGACTTGCCTATGTCAAACTTGTAGTAAGTAGCAGAGGAAAGATTTGAACTCAGGTGCCCTGACTCTGGATTAAGTGTCTTATCACTTCAGCATGCCAGCCATGGAGCAAATCAGATAAGAAAGAATAGGATCATAGAGCTTAAGATCACAGATGAAAACCTGAAAGGGATCTCAGAGATCATAGACCAACTCCTTCATTTTAGAGAAGAGGATGCTAAAATTCACTGAGGTTAAGTGACTTGCCCAAGGTCACACAGGTAATAAGTAGGAGAGCCAGGATCTGAACCCAGGTACTCTGAGGCAACTAGGTGGCCCAGTGGATGAACTGTGGAGACCAGACGACTTAAGTTCAAATCTGGGCATGTCACTTCATCTCTATCTGGCTCAGTTTCCTTGTCTGTAAAGTAATAATAGCACCTACCTCCCAGACTTGTGAAAGGGTGATACAAGATAATATTTAATATGTCTTGCAAACTTTAAAATGTTACATAAAAGCTACCTAGTGTTACTCAATCCAGTACGCTACCCACTGTGTCACACTGCCCACAATAATAGCATGTCTACAGGGCTTTGAAGTTTGCTAAGTGCCTTATATACATTCTCTTACTTGAGCCTCACAACAATCCTGGGAGGTGAGTTTGACAGGTATTATCATCCCCATGTTATAGATGAGAAAACTGAGGCTCATTGAGATAATCTTCTGCCTGTGGTCACATAGTTCCAGCTAATATGTGTCAGAGACAGGATTTGAACCCAAGACTTCCTAACTCTAAGAACAGCACTCCTTCCACTCTCCATTTGCTGTGTGACTACTCAATAATTCAAGAAACTGTATTAGGTGCAGAAGAAGATACAAAATGGATCAAGCTAGCTCTCTGTCCTCAAAAGGTCCACAACACAACTTATGGGGTTAAGTGACATTTTTTAATAGTTTTTTTTCTAATTACATGTAAAAACAATTTTTAACATTTGTTTTTTAAGTTGAGTTCCAAATTCTCTCACTCCCTCCATCCTCTTCCCCTCATTGAGAAGGCAAGCAATTTTTTTAAGTTTCATATTTATTATTTAATATTTTAGTGTTCAACATTGATTGCCACAAGATTTTGAGTTACAAATTTTCTCCCCATTTCTACCCTCCCCCCACTTCAAGATGGCATATATTCTGATTGCCCTGTTCCACAGTCAGCCCTCCTTTCTGTCACCCAACTTCCCCAACCCCCATCCCTTTTCCCCTTACTTTCTTGTAGGGTAGGATAGATTCCTATGCCCCATTCCCTATGTATCTTATTTCCTAGTTGCTTGCAAAAACAACTTTTTTTTGAGCATCTGCTTTTAAAACTTTGAGTTCCAAATTCTCTCCCTTCTTCCCTTCCCAACCACCTTCCCTAAGAAGGCAAGCAATTCAACATAGGCCACACATGTATCATTATGCAAAACACTTCCACAATACCCATGTTGTGAAAGACTAACTATTTTTCCCTCCAGCCTATCCTGTCCCCCTTTATTCAGTTTTCTCCCTTGACCCTGTCCCTTTTCAAAAGTGTTTGCTTTTGATTACTTCCTCCCCCTATCTGCCCTCCCTTCTATCATCCCCCCTTTTTTATCCCCTTCCCCCCACTTTCCTGTGGGATGAGATATCCAATTGAGTATGTATGTTATCCCCTCCTCAAGTCAAATCCGATGAGAGCAAGATTCACTCATTCCCCCTCACCTGCCCCCTCTTTCCAACAGAACTGCTTTTTCTTGCCACTTTTATGTGAGATAATTTACCCCATTCTATCTCTCCCTTTCTCCCTCTCTCAATATATTCCTCTCTCACCCTTTAATTTAATTTTTTTTGTATACCATCCCTTCATATTCAACTCACCCTGTGCCGTGTGTGTGTGTGTGTGTGTGTGTGTGTGTGTATTTCCTTCAACTACCCTAATACTGAGAAAGGTCTCATGAATTACACACATCATCTTTCCATACAGGAATGTAAACAAAATAGTTCAACTTTAGTAAGTCCCTTACAATTTCTCTTTCTTGTTTACCTTTTCATGCTTCTCTTGATTCTTGTATTTGAAAGTCATATTTTCTATTCAGCTCTGATCTTTTCACTGAGAAAGCTTGAAAGTTTTCTATATTATTGAAAATCCATGTGTTGCCTTGGAGCATGATACTCAGTTTTGCTGGATGGGTGATTCTTGGTTTTAATCCTAGCTCCATTGACCTTCAGAATATCATATTCTAAGCCCTTCAATCCCTTAATGTAGAAGCTGCTAGATCTTGTGTTAACCTGATTGTGTTTCCACAATACTCAAATTGTTTCTTTCTGGCTGCTTGCAGTATTTTCTCCTTGATCGGGGAACTCTGGAATTTGGCGACAATATTCCCAGGAGTTTTCTTCTGAGGATCTTTTTCAAGAGCCGATTGGTGGATTCTTTAAATTTCTATTTTATCTTCTGGCTCTAGAATATCAGGGCAGTTTTCCTTGATAATTTCTTGAAAGATGATTCTAGGCTCTTTTTTTGATCATGGCTTTCAGGTAGTCCAATAATTTTTAAATTATCTCTCCTGGAGCTATTCTCCAGGTCAGAGGTTTTTCCAATGAGACATTTCACATTGTCTTCCATTTTTTCATTCCTTTGGTTCTGTTTTATAATATTTTGATGTCTCATAAAGTCACTGGCTTCCACTTCCTCTAATCTAATTTTTAAGGTGTCATTTTCTTCAGTGGTATTTTGGACTTCCTTTTCCATTTGGCTAATTCTGCCTTTTAAGGTATTCTTCTCCTCATTGGCTTTTTGGAACTCTTTTGCCATTTGGGTTAGTCTATTTTTTTAAGATGTTATTTTCTTCAGTATTTTTTTGGGTCTCCTTTAGTAAGTCATTGACTTATTTTTCATGGTTTTCTTGCATCACTCTCATTTCTCTTCTCAATTTTTCCTCTACTTCTCTTACTTGCTTTTCCAAATCCTTTTTGAGCTCTTCCATGGCCTGAGATCAATTCATATTTTTCTTGGAAGTTTTTGATGTAGGCTCTTTGACTTTGTTGACTTCTTCTGGCTATATGTTTTCATCTTCTTTGTCACCAAAAAAAAGACTCTAAGGTCTGAGTCTGAGTCCATTTTCGCTGCCTATTCATGCTCCCAGCCAACTATTTGAACTTTGAGCTTTTTGTCAGGGTATGACTGCTTGTAGAGTAGAGAGTACTTTGCCCCAAGCTTTAGAGGCTGCGCTGCTGTTTTCAGAGCTACTTCTACTCCACTGTCACCACAAGCTCTGCCACAGCAGCACTCCTGCTCCGCCAAGAACCGCCAACCAGGATTGCGACCCTGATCCAAGCAGGGCACGGGAAGAGAACCTGCCTCTTTGCCAGCAAAGCTCTCCTTGCACTCCTGCTCTGATCCACTGCTTGATTCCTCCCACTGTGTGAGCCAGGGACTCGGGAAGCAGCCTCCAATGGAGCTCTGGAAACAGCTACAGGAGCTTCCTACTGCTGCTGCTGCCACCACTATGCCACCTCTGCCACTCCTGCCACTCCCAGGGCTGGGCCTGGACCATTCTCACACCAATCCAGCAGTTTCCCACTAACCTGCTCTGTGGTCTTTGGTGTTTGTGGGTTGAGAAGTCTGGTAACTGCCACAGCTCAATGATTCAGGGCCCTCAGGCCTGCTCCACCTAACTCCCAGTCTGGTTGGTCCTGGCATGGCCCATGCTGGGCTGTGCTCCACTCCCAGCACCATGCGATAGACCCTTCCCAGTGACTATCCAGGTAGTCCTGAGCTGGAGACCTGCCTCCCTCCACTATTTTGTGGCTTCTGCAGCTCTAGAATTTGTTCAGAGCCATTTTTACAGGTGTTTGGAGGGATTTGGGGGAGAGCCTAAGTGAGTCCCTGCTTTCCAGCCACTATCTTGGCTCCACCCCGGGAAGGCAAGCAATTTGATGTAGGTTATATATGTACAGTCAGGCAAAACACATTTCCATATTGGTCATGTTGTGAAAGAAAACACAGACCAAAAAAAAAAAAAAAAGAAGAAAAATAAAGACATTTTTTAAAAGTATGCTTCAATCTGCATTCAGACTCTCATCAGTTCTTTCTCTGGAGGCAGACAGCATTTTTCATTATAGGTCCTTCAGAATTGTCTTAGATCATTGAATTGCTGAGAATAGCTAAGGCATTCACAGTTGATCATTGTACAATGTTGCTGTTATTGTATCCAGTGTTCCCCTGGTTCTGCTCACTTCACTTTGCATCAGTTCATGTAACTTTTTCCAGGTTTTTCTTAAACCATCCTGCTCATCATTTCTTATAACACATACAACTCACATTTTTGTAGTACCTCAAAGTATTTAAAGCATTTTCCTCATCTGTGAATATGTAATGAAAGCATTATCACCTACCAAGGGAAAGCAACCCCCAAAACTATTGCATAACAGAAAATGTGCCAAGTGTATGAGAAACAAAGACCACATGCAAGGCAGCACAGAGGACAGAGTGTGGGACTTAAATGCAAGAAGACCTGAGTTCAAATCCTGCCTCAGATACTTACTAGCTATATGATACTGGGCAAATTATTTAACCTGCCTCCACCTCAGTTTTCTCATCTGTAAAATGGGAATAATGGTACCTACCTCCCAAGGGTTATTGTAAGGCTCAAATGAGATATTGGTAAAGCACTTTGGAAACTTTAAAGTATTAGATGACTTCTGGATATTATCTAGATAATAGATAGTATATTATATATGTAATCTAAATCACATATAATCTAGATAATATATTACATATAGCACATGTAACATATAATCTCTAGATGTTATCTAGATAATAGTATTAGGTTATACATTATATATATTCTTATTTTACTGTACTAGTCATTTCACTTCTCTTTCATCTGTCAGTAAATAGCAGCAAAAGGTCTTCTCCAACACCCTCAGGAGTCTTGTAGAAGTTGCAGTGAGGCCATCCGTCCCAGGAACACTTACCTTTTCCAATAGCTTGGTTATGCTGCTTGCACTGTGATGTCACCTGTAAAGAATTTGTTTCTTCTCCTTTTTGCTGTTACCCCATGCCACTTTCCAACACATGATCTCACCCCTTGCCACTGTTTTCTCCCTCTTGATGTGCTTTTCCTTGTTCCTAAAAAAGTTCTAGAAAGAAAATATCTGTTACCTAAACTGTCCTTTTTTGACATGATCTTAATTTGGTCCATTTTTATTTTCTGAAGCCCAGCATCACCCTGTCTTTCCAATCATTTATAGCCCAAGACATCTGTAGGTCATGTCTTTATTTGTGTCTAACGTCCTCTTCTCTAATCACTTGACCTATCCATAAAATGTGATTTATTCCCTGATTTTCATCATTCCCCTTTACGTGTCCTCACCTTTATGTGTTTTTCTGTGTTCTCTGTTAAGCACTTCTGCAGTTGGGAACATCTATTTTTGCTTTATTCCCAAGTGTTTCACTTTCCTCCTTCCCTTGAGAACTTTCTTCGTATTAAATTTTAACATGTCCCACCACTCACTGACATCTTGAAAAGGGAAATGCGCTTTCCTTCCCTTTGATCATTCATATGATATTTTTAATTTCTTCCTGTTCTAACAGGAATCCGCTCATCCCCCACACCCCTGCCAAATTTCCTGACTTTTGAGAAATTAATTCCAGCCACCACCCTAGCATGCTTAGAAAAGCTATTATCCTTTGTTACATGAATACTCTGTTCTTTCTTGCACAGAAATATATCAATTCCACTGGCCTACTTTTCCTACTTAAATAAGTCTATTCCATATTGTAAGCATGTGTCTCTAATCAAGCATTCTTTAATCCTCTATTCTTAGAGATTGATTCTAGAGATTTGTCCTCATAAGTTACATATTGGTTACTTCAAGCCTTGTCACCTTTCTTTGAAATGTAGTACCAATTCATGTACAAGTCAAGAAGTCATCCCCATTATGTCAATGGCCTTCAAAAATGAAGGATGGATGACAACAACAGTTCAAATTTTATTGCAACAGTACTCAAGAAGAGTATTCAAAAAAGTCACCACATTATTGAATTTTTCCCTTTCCTTTTTTCATGGAATAAGTATATTCACACATTTCATTATGTCTCCTCCCCAGTTCACTTTTTTTTATACTTCTTCAAACTCAGATTTCACATTTCTTGAACATTTAACCACCAGATGATGCTATTAGCCACTAACCTGATTCTAGTTACCAAAAGGACCAAGAAGGCACTAAAGAAGTCCCATGTTCACCTTGTCAATTAGCTGTGTGCCCTATTCAACTCCAAAGAGAGCTCCAGGGAATGCTCAGCCTTCTAGAGTTACCAGAGAACCTACAGACCTCCTATTGCCCAGATTCACTTATCTCTTGGAAGTGTAGTTAGTGTGGATTTATTCAATCCAAGTAATTCTCAGCCCCCACCCCATGGGGAAACTCAACCTAATCCTGAATCTGGTATATGACTGACCCCTACTCATACCCATGCCACACAGACAGACATGTTAAGTACATACAGTGCTTTTATTCATATGTATAGACTCAACAAAAAGGAAGGAAATTAGAAATACATTTAAACAACATAAGCTTTATGTATCTTCTCCTAGACTTGGGCAATCTGTAAGTTCTCAGTAGGCATTCTCCAAAGACTTGCTTGCTCTGTGAATAGAAAAGTACAATTCAGTTTGTTTAACCCCGTACCACCAGTTCCCAACTTTAGAAGCAGCTAGGTGGCACAGCAGACAAAGAGCTGAGCCTGGCATCAGGAAGACCTGAATTCAAACATGGCCTCAGACATTTACTAGCTTTGTTATCCTGGTCAAGACCTCTGTTTGCCTCATTTCCCTGAACTAAAATGTGGAGACAATGATACCAACTATCAACCAGGATTTTTGTGAATAACATAATAATTTAAAGCACTTAGTACAGTACCTGGCACATATTAGTCCCTTCCCTTCTCCCAACTGATATCCTACTTATACCATCCACAACTGTCACAATAAATTGGGCTAGAGATGGGGCAGGGAATACTGGTCCAATGTTGCCACTTTTTCACATTTCCAGGTAGTTTTGTCACAGGAAGCATCTTCTGATCCCCTCTCCAGCTACTTTGTGATGTGCTGTTTCTGGGTCAGGCTTCAAAGGACTTGTGGCTTGTTTACTTACTAGTGAAAGTGTAATATATAGTCTAGGGTAAGTAAATACGGACGGAAAATATCTCCTTCCCATCGTCATCTTGTCTTCTCTGCACTTCTGTGCCCTAAAATTCCCCTATCTCTTCTTGCATCTAAATTCCGCCTTACAGACAGATGTGTTATTTCTGCTCTGCCTCTTTCAATTGATACTCCTATATATACACCTTACTCCTCCCTGCCCTTTTAGCCATGGAAGAGACTGGAGCCAGGGAATTATACAGGGTATAAGTTGAAAGCAAAAGCCATCCCTTAATATGGTTGTGATGTAATCTGACCATACCAGGCCCTTTTCCTAGAGGAAGACTTAACAGAGAAACAGAAATAGTTAAAATGACTGATAGATCCATGAGATAGATCCATCCAACACCACAGAAACTCTACCAACTACTGTGTACACCATCTACTGTAATTTACCCATGGTTGGTGTATTTAAAGGTTCCTGATGTCCACTTATCTTCAGTTACTATTGTGAGAAAGGTTCCAGCTCCCTTCATCCTCCTGAGAAAAAAACAATGCAACCCCTAACTATTCTTGTCACTCTGACCTAGCCTTGTAGTTCAGACAGGACTGGTTTTCCTGGAGATGCCATGCTTCCCTGCTCCTTCACTTCTCAGGGACCCAGAACAGTCAGCTGGCAGAATGTATTAATATATGCAATGGGGCCAATTAGTCGTGAGCATTAACCCTTCCGAAATCTATGGACACTACAGATCAGGGCTTGCTTATCTAGATTTAAGAAAGTGATGGAGAAAATGTTAATAATTCAGAATAAACTATAAAGTGTGTAATCGGTACATTTCTCCCCACCCCGCCCCCAGAACTTGTTGTTAAACATTTGCCAGCACAGTCCTGAGTACACGTATCCCTGTACCCTTTTCTCCTGTTGATATATCGTCAATAAACGCTATCATTAGAATTAAGGAGGGTGTGGTCCTATTCCTTGATGTCTAGAATTGAACTAATTCATACTTTATTCCCGTATTGATCAATATGAAGAGCCTGCAGCCTTCATGTGCAACAAGTTTCCCTGACTATATTTAGCCATCTTCCTTGTGCCAAAATCACAAGCATGTTCTTTCCTGTCGGAGTCCCGGGTGTTACGTATGCCTGCCTCTGCTTTGATATTTTTTGTGCTGTGTTAGATCATAGCATTCAGAGCTGGAGGGGACCTTAGGGATGATCTAGTCTTCTTCACTTTACAGATGAGGAAGCTGAGGCCTAGAGCAGGGCATGGCTTGTCCAGGGTCACATGACTCAGGGTCACAAAAAGGCCAGGTCTTCTGACTCCAGGTCTCTGTACTGTACCACCTGGTTCAAGAGAAACAGGACTGAAGTTCCCTATTTTTTTTTGGAAGGCGGAAGGCAAGGCAATTGGGGTTAAGTGACTTGCCCAAGGTCACACAGCTAGTAAGTGTGTCAAGTGTCTGAGGCCAGGTTTGAACTCAGGTCCTCCTGACTCCAGGGCTGGTGCTCTACTCACTGTGCCACCTAACTGCCCCTAAGTTCCCTATTTAAAAAAAAACATTTCCTAGGTAATTGGTTCCTTGGTTTTAAGCTACACTGTCCCCATCGTTGCGTGTAGGGGTCCAAACTCCCCTAGGAATCCTCTTCCCTCCTTTGAGGAGGTCCCCTTCAAGTTCTCCTTCCCTCATAGTATCATCCATCATCCTCATATGCATCACTGCTAGTATTTATATAGTGCTTTAAGGTTTGCCACATACTTTTACTGTGTTACCTCATTTGGTCCTCAAAACAACCCAGTGAGGTAAATGCTATTATCACCATTTTATAGACCAAAAAACTGAGGCTGAGAGTAGGTAAGTGATGTGCCCAGGGTCACACAGCTGGCACCTGAGTTTGGATTCAAACGCAGGTCTTCCTGACTCCAAGCCCAGCCCCTTATCCGCTCTCTCTAATTGTAACTCTGCAATCGTATAAACTTTGAAATTTCGCAGTTTATAAAGCACTTTGCACCCTTACATTTCAGTCTGCCTCAGGAAAAGAAAAGGGGTAGGGGAGAACCAGGGATTCTGGAACAATGTTCTAGAATTCACCAAACAAGGATCTAATCTATTGTCATTCTCTTTACCTGCCTTACATCATCATGTTAGGCTCGATGTTCTTTCTCCCTTCTTGAATACCCCCTCTGTCTGGGGCTCAGTTGTTCCCATCTTCTCTGAACATTATAGCCCCCTTTCTTTTCCTTCTCTCTAGACTTCCGATGAGACTGCCTCTTCTAAGTTTAACATTCCCTGTCTCCTTTCCCCCGGAAGAGGTATCATGACTAACTGTACAGTCCTCCTTTTTCGCTGTGGCATGCTATGGGGTGCCAGTGTGCATCGAGGTGTCCTTTGTCACCAAAAAGAATACATACAGGCCCTTTCTATAGGAAATGGTGCCATGTTCTTTTTCTCCACACCTAAAGCCTTTTCTAACTGCACATTATGTTTAAATGATTTCTTGAGCCACTTTAACTGCCCCCCCATGCCAACTATAACCCTTCTCTGTCCCTAAGTGAAAAGCACCAGGCACATAGTTACTGTCCTTACCACATTTTTGCTTCAAACTTATTTTTGCAAGTTCCAAAATACAGATTCTGAGCTTCTTGCCTTTCTAGAAATTGGTAGTACATTGCAATATCATTTTCCTCAGGTCAGGTTATAATGTCTCTGATAGATAAGCTCGTTCCTGAATAAAATGAAAAGAGTTTTTGACCTTGTCCCTACTAAAGGAGCAATCATCATAGGGCTATTCTTCAGGCCTAGTCCTCTTCCCTGCTCCCCCATCTAGTCTCTAAAATAAATCCAATTTCTTTACTGATCTGAAGTTCTCGTTAAATTCCTTACTTCCTGGCATTTGAATTACTGCAAATATGTCCCTTGGGTCTATCGCAATTGAATAATCGGGATGCCTAAAATTTAATCTCCTGCTGAGCAACTAGTCTCTTCCTTTGAGAAACCAATTCTCACAACAAATTTTCCTTGCCTCCATCCGTCCCTCTCATGGGCCTCTCTCATTGTCATTTGCTCCTCAGAAAAACAGCCTGGGTTCTTTTACCTTTTCTTCTCCCTTCTTTCCTCTTTTCATTCTCCAACTCCTGTGGACGACAAAAATAAACTAATCCAAAGTATCTCTTTTCCTTGATTTTTCTTTTCTTCCTTTTTTTCTTTTCCTTGAGACATAGGCAAGTAGATGGAGCAGTGAATAGAGTGCCCGGCCTGAAGTCAGGAAGACGTACCTTCCTGAGTCCGAGTCTGGCCTCAGACATTTACTAGTTGTGTGATCCTGGGCAAGTCACTTAACCCTGTTTGCCTCAGTTTCCTCATCTGTAAAATGAGCTAGAAAAGGAAATGTCGAACCACTTCAGTATTTTCGCCAAGAAAACTCCAAATGGATTCACAAAGAGTCAGGCATGACTGAAACGACTGAACGACAATGACAAATAAGACATAGGATCATTGAGACGTTAAGACAGAGGTAGGTGGCTATAGGAGAGAGTGTTGGACATAAGAGTCAGGAAGGCCTGAGTTTTAATCCTGCCTCAGGCAATTATTAGCTGTATGACCCTGGGTAAGTCTTCTAACCTCTCTATGACTCAGTTTCCTCAACTGTAAAATGGAAATGGGAGGATCAACTGAGATAAGTAAAATGTGCTTTGTAAACCTTAAAGTGCTACATAAATATAAGTTGTTATTATTGTTATGGGTTAGAAGGGACTTCTGAGAGGGATAGCCTAACTTCATTTTACAGATTTCTTCCTCCCTGAGGCCCTGGCAGATATGGTGATCTGACGCAGCTGAGGCTTGAACCCAGGCCCTCTCATTCCAGAACCAGAATTCTGTCTTTTACCTTGTTTCTTTCCTCTTCCTCTATCCTAGGGGACTTTGGATTAGGCACCACTGTCTCAGCTGCTGCTTTCACTTTGGGGTCAGACATACAAATATCACAGCCTTGTTTCCTTCAGGAGCTGGGTCTGTGGATTTAAGCGAACTTGCACGGTCTCAGTGATTCATAAAATAAGGGACTAGCTGCTTCACAAAACTGATGAGAATAGAGTGGCTGTGCATGACCTCCCATGGCCCCTTGGTCTCCAGTGCCAAGTCAGATATAGAAGCCTCTCACCATATGAGGTAATTATGTTAACAGGAACTGTTAGGAAACCACCTGGGACTAACATCTCTGTTTTTCTTGTAGCATCTTTGACGCAAACCCAAGATTAAATTTAGCAAAATGAATTTTCCGAGGACCTTGGGAGCTAAACCTGAAGTATATATTTCCCTAACAAAAAAAACCCACCATATTTTCATTTTTTTACCTTGGCTCATTTTTTTCCTTGACTTATCAAGAAGCTGCAAAGGATATATTGAGACATCTAAGCCAGGCATATTGGTGGTGATTCTGTAGGTTCTCAAAGCTCCCCACTTTGTCTCTGCGTTTGAACTACAAAGCCTGAAGAAGCAGGTTGCCAGTAGGTTCTGTGTGAGATCGAGGGAAGCTGACAAATATAGGCTGAGCACTGTTTTCCCATAATTACGTTCCTGGGCTTATTTTCTTGGTTTGTATGTCATGTTTAATATGTCAAATTTCCATACTTCAACTTGAGATCAAATATGCTGTCTCACAGTGGGCTACACTGTCTACTGTTTATCACCCAGGTGGTAGCATATGCAAAACAAAAAAGATAGAGGCCACTGAGTGGTGTGTTTGTATGTGAGTTGGCAAATGCACTACAGAATGTCAAATTTGACTAACATGACAGTGTAGGAATTTCAAAGGAGAAAACTTGCTCATTACCCACTTAAAAAGTGGTGGATCTGAGATTGGCATGTCAAATCTCATAGGGGCCACCTCTTCTTTGTGACACCCAAGGGTTTTGTCAGTTGAGTGATAGTAATTATGAAGGTAAATACACAGCACTTCAGTCAGTTATCAGAAAGAAGCTGTGAAACTGGCAAAAATAACAGAAGACGGAAATAGTAGGGGCTGTGAGAAGACAGGTGGGAGAACTAGGAAAGAACAATTTCATGGAAACCAAGGGAGGAGAGAATATCTGGGAAGAGAGGGTAGTCACTGGTATCAAAAGCTTCAGTAAGGTCAAGAAGGGATAGGGACTGAGAAAAGATCATTAGATTAGGAGCTTTGGCAATCTTTGAGAAGGAAGTTTCAGTCCACTGGTTATAGTCAGAAAGCTGCCTCAAAGAGGTTTAGTTGTGTGTGGCTGCTAAGACAACAGAAAAAAACATGAATCTTTCTAAGCATTTGACAATGAAAGGAAGGAGTGATACAAAATGATTTTTTTATTTATTTTTAGTGTACAACACTCGGTTCCACAAGTTTTTGAGTTCCAAATTTTCTCCCCCTCTCTTTCCTCCGCCCTCCCCCCCCACTGAGACAGCATGTAATCCCCTATAGTTTCTACATCTACCTTCACATTAAACTTATTTACATAATAGTCAAGTTGTAAAGAAGAATTATAACCAATGGAATGAATCATGAGAAAGAAGGAACAAAACCAAAAAAGAAGGAAAAAAAAGAGAGCAAATAGTTTGCCTCAATCTGCATCCAGACTCCATAATTCTTTCTCTGGATGTGGATAGCTTTTTCCATCATGAGTCTTTTGGAGCTGTCTTAGAACCCTGTATTGATGAGAAGAGCCAAGTCTAACAAAGTTAGTCATCACAGATGCCATGTGTCTGTAATTGTGTACAATGTTCTGGTTCTGCTTCCCTCATTCAGCATCAGATCGCATAAGTCTTTCCAGGTTATTATGAAGTCCATCTGCTCCTCGTTTCTTATAACACAATAGTATTCCATTGCATTCATATACCACTATTTGTTTAACTATTCTGCAATTGATGGGCATCATCTTGATTTCCAATTTTTTGCCACCACAAAAAGAGCTTCTATAAATAGTTTTGTACATATGGGTCCCTTTCCCACTTGTGTGATCTCTTTGAGATACAGCCCTAGAAGTGGTATTGCTGGGTCAAAGGATATGCACATTTTTATAGCCCTTTGGGCATAGCTCCAAATTGCTCTCTAGAATGGCTGGATCAGTTCACAACTGCACCAACAATGTGTTCCTGTTTTCCCACATCTTCTCCAGCATTTATCATTTTCCTGTTTTGTCATGTTAGCCAATATGACAGGAGAGATGTGCTACCTAAGAGTTGTTTTGATTTGAATCAGAATGATATTTTAAGGGGAAGTCAAACAAAGATTTTTTTAATGGTAAGAGAGATCTTAGCAAGTTTGCAGGCATCAGGAAAAGAGCTAGAAAATGGGGCAGATTGAAAATGAGACAAAAAGTGAAAGCAATTAATGAGGCAGAGGAGGAGATGTGGATCAAGGTCAAAGGCAGAGAAGGGCAACCTCTTCTTCAGAGACTGGAATTAAAGAGGAGAGGACCAGTAAAGATGTAGAGAAGATCTGAGGTTCAGAGAAGGAGAAATAAGGGAAATCCCAATGAGTGGTTTAAGTTTTCTCAGTAAAATCAGAGGCAAGGTCGTCTTCCATATCAATGGGGCTTAAGGAGAGAAGAGAAGCTTTAGAACAACCATTTCAAAGAAGCAGGATAGTGACCCAATCAGAAAAAAAGATGAGATTAGACAACATGAATCAGTAGGAAACCCAATTGACAGAATTGCATGCACTTCCTCCAGTAGCATTCGGTAGCTCAGAAATGTAAGCATAGAAAGTGGGAGTGACCTAAAGTTGAAGGTCAATGGGATGTGACCAGCAGAAGCACAAGGGGATTAAGGGCTCAAGAGTGAGAGTACATAGTTAAACCAAGAAACAATGGGATCCCAACTGAGGAAAGGAGAGAATGGAGGAATGGAAGGATTAGAGTCTCATTGAGGAGGGAAAATAGGTTTAGAGGGAATGAAGTAAAGGGGAAGATGGAAAGACAGGAGATTACAATCAGAGAGAGGATTTGAGTTATTAATTTTCTATGAATATATTAGTTTCACATAAAAAGGGAGACTCATATTTTCCAAAGCTAATATTTTTCCCAGACCGAGTATTCTAAAACCTAGAAATTAGAAACTGGGGCCCAAGGCTGTCTCTGTTTTGTTAGGAAAAGATTTTTCTTTGATGCTATTTGAAACAAAGAAGGTTAAGGAGGAATCACCGAGTATTTGAAAGAGTTAGGGGACTGGTGATCAAGAGGATTGGGCTCTAGTTACTAAGGGAGTAACTAGCTATATAATCCAGGGCAAGTAACTACTTCTCTGTAAAATGATGGGATTGAAACAGATGCCCTCTATAAAAATGTTCATACCCTTTGACCCAGCAATACCACTTCTAGGGTTGTATCCCAAAGAGATCACACAAGTGGGAAAAGGACCCATATGTACAAAAATATTTATAGCAGCTCTTTTTGTGGTAGCTAAGAATTGGAAATCAAAGGGATGCTCATCAATTGGGGAATGGCTGAACAAGTTGTGGTATATGAAGGTAATGGAATGCTATTGTGCTATAAGAAATGGGGATGATACGGACTTCATAACAACCTGGAAGAACCTACATGAGGTAATGCTGAGTGAGCGGAGCAGAGCCAGGAGAACATTATACACAACCACAGATACATGGATTCTGTGAGGACTAACCCTGACAGACTTTGCTCTTCTCAGCAGCACAAGGTTCAAAGACAACTCCAAAGGACTCATGATGGAGAGAGCTATCCACATCCAGAGAAAGAACTACAAAGTCTGAATGCAAATTGAGGCACACTTTATGCTCCCCTTTTTTTCTCTTTTTTTCCTCTCTTTTGTTTTTGTTTTGGGTTTTTTTTTTTTGGTTCTGTTTCTTCTTGCTCATGATTCATTCCGTTGGTCATAATTCTTCTTCACAACTTGACTAGTGTATAAATAAGTTCCATGCGAAGTTATATGTGGAAGATATATTGGATTCCATGCCGTCCTGGGGAAGGGAGGGGGAAAGGAGGGGAAGAAAATCTGGAACTCAAAATTATGTAGAACCGAGTGTTGTAAACTAAAAATAAAAAAATCTCTAAATGAAACAGATGCCCTCTAAAGTCCTTTTTAATGATACCATTCTAAAAAGAAAAACCAAAAAAAAAAAAAAAAGCCCAATCTTTGTTGAGGCTAGAAAATCTGATCACAGCAGGGTTCTCCTCTTCTTCCAAACCTTTTGTAACCTTGAGGTCCAAAGGCTGAGCTCCCTGTGATATGGACAGCAGTTCTTAGATGCAGTTAGGACAAACTAGTTATCTTCCTCAGCTTAAAAAAATCTGTTTGGTGCCTGTGACCCCTTAATGTTTGTTCTTCTAAGCAATATAGTCTGGTTTAGGGCTTTTGCTTGACAGCTTTATGGGTATTTGTTCTTCATGAAGATGAGATAATAATTACAATTCAATTTATATAGCACTTTAAGGTTTACAAAGTGTTTTCCCCTATCAAGCCCATAAAGTGGGTGGTCAGTCCACAAACATTATTAAACACTTACTATGTACTAGGCACTAGGAATACAAAGGCAAAAATTAAGCATTCCCTGCCATCCAGAAGTTTAAAGTCTATTGGTGGAGACAACAAGGTTTCTAGAAATTTTTTCTTAAAAAGTTGTTTAATTAAGACATGTAAACCAATAGGCCAACAAGATATCACTTGATCAGTCACTAGCACTAAGATTATGAGTATATTTTTGTCTGAATGAAATTCATTAAACTATTTCTGGACTGTTTTGATATAAGTGCTTAAAAATTCATATTTATTTAAAAGGCTATATATAGTCCAATTGTCATCAATGAAACATTCACACAGCCCACATACACATATATTTCTGATTACATAGCACACTATTATAAAAACCTGAGTGTTCCTTTAAATTAGAGCCTTGGTTCTTCAAAGTTGGAACTTCAAGTAGTGGGACATAGTCTCAGGCAGGCAGCATCTTTCAGTGTCCCATAATTTACAAGACGGAGGTGGCCTTTGCAATGCAAGTTAGGGCAGTCTTGAACACATTGCTTTGTGGCTGTGGTCTGTCTAAATTGGTTTCTTTCAAAACAATGATACTCCTATTAGCCCCTAATTGTAGCCAGCAATAGATATTGAAGGCAAGACATCTGTTGTAAAATGCAGGGTTGGCCATGGTGATTCTTCTTTCTGACTTGTAGCAGGGTGGCATAGTGGACCAAGCTCAGGGCTTGGAGTCAGGAAGCTGCAAGTTCAAATATGACCTCAGACACTTACTAGTTGTATGACCCTGGGCAAGTCACTTAACCCTGTTTGCCTCAGTTTCCTCCACTGTAAAATGGAGATAAAGCAACGACCTCCCAGGATTGTTGTGAGGATCAAATGAGATGATAATTGTAAAGCACCAAGCACAGTGCCTGGCACATAGTAAGCACTCTATAAAGGTTATAATTATTATAATTATTAATTTTGAAGGCATGACATCTGCTGTAAAAGTCAGAATCAGTCATAGTGATTCCGGTGGCTATGACTTTTAGCAAGGTGGTGTAGTGGATAGAGTACTGAACTTGGAGTCAGGAAGACCTAAGTTCAAATCCAACTTCAGACGACTTGAAGTCGGCACATAAATGCCAGCCATTGTGATTGTGTGAGTGTGTATTAAACATTATTTTACAAGATAATAACAAAACTACTCCACTTGTCCGTGTCTTCCTCCAAACGTTCGTTATGCTTGTTTTCTTTTCAAGATTTCTTTCCATTCCGCCATACTCTGCAGCTGGGGGGAAATTTGCTGCTGCCCAGCAGTTGCGAACAGTGATCCAGTCTGATGCTATTCATTTCACAGATGAGGAGGCAGACACTCAAAGTGGAGTGACTGGCTTGCTGGAGGTCTGCACAATGACAGGGCCCGGGCTGCAGCCCGCTTCTCCTGACTCCCCAAAGCTGCGCTCTGTGCTCGGCCCCCATGCTGTCTCCTATCATCCCCACAGCGAAAGCAGCTTAATTATGCACACCCCGCTGGTGCTGCAAGGGAGCATTATCTTCCTATCTGAGAGATGGCACATTCAGAGGCGAATTTTTCATTAATGTGAAGTTCTCTAAAGGCTAAAGATTAATTTAGGCATTGAATAATTTTTCCCAATAGAGGGAAGCGACCCTGGAGCATGTCTAGGTAGGTGAGAAGAGGTAATTTGAAGAGATAAAGAGGGTTATAAATCCTAAATTGGAAGTAATCTGAGTCTGGACTGACTGCCTCATTTTTTTTAGAAGAGGAAGAAACCAAGTTTTGGGGAGGTTACATAGGTCACACGGGTAGCAGGTGTCAGAAGTGGGATCTCAACCCAGCCCTCCCACACTTAGAGAAGTGCTCTATCCACTGTGACAGACTACAGGAAATAGTGAAGCTTCACCTTATTTATTGTTGGTTTTCAGTCACGTTCGACTCTTCATGACCCCATTTGGGGCTTTCTTGGCAATGATGTTGGAGTGCTTTGCCATTCTCTTCTGCGACTCATTTTACAAATGAGGAAACTGAGTCAAACAAGGCCAAGTGACTTGTCCAGGGTCACACAGTTAGTTAACTGTAGGAGGCTAGATTTGAATTCAGGTCTTCCTGACTCCAGGCTTGGTGTTCTATCCACTGCATCTCCTACCTGCCCATATCACTTTATGGAAGTAGGCTTTTCCAGTCCTCCTTAATTCTAGTGCCCAGTGTCCCTTGAGATTATCTCCAATTTATATTATATTACATATATGCATATACGTATACATATACATACATATACACATGCAAGTATATACATATGTATGCAAATGTATTTTCTATATCGATCTTATACACACATATGTCCTATGTGTTTTATATATCATATTTATAATATGTATTTTATATTAAATTATATAATTATGTAAATTTAATTATGTTTATACATTTTAAATATTTTGTATGTACATATATACACATATGAATCATATGTGTCTGTGCATTTGCATACATATGTATACATACATATACATACCATATCTGGTTGTGTGTGTGTGTGTGTGTGTGTGTGTGTGTGTGTGTGTATCGCAGCCTAGTGGGGGAGAAAACACGCAAACAACTATGTAAAAATTTGACAGCAGACACTGTTGAGAGGGAGGGTTTTATCTTTCTTCATATCCCTAGTGCTTACCACAGTGTCTATTACATAGTAGGCACTTAATAAATACCTGTTCACTTGACTTGGGCATGGAGAGAATACCAAGCAAAAGTCCAGGGTTTGATTGCTAACATTTTCTTGCCAGGGCCCAGCCTCCCTTTCTCCCTATATAAGCATACATTTTGATCTGTTCTACACTTTCCCAAGGGCTCTCATGTTTTTAATATTTCGTATAAATCTCACAACAACTTGGTAAGGAAGAGAGGTCAGACATCCCCCCCATTTTACAGATGAGAAAACTAAGGTTGGGTTAATGTGCTTTGCACATTTTAAAGGGCTATATAAATGTCAATTATTAATGCTATTGTTAATGTTATATTGAATTCCCAAGAAAATTAAATGACTTTTTCAAGGTCCAGGTCTTGCCAGATTTACTTCAATGAAAAAGTCAGAATCATTTGGCAGAGTATTTGTGCCTAAGGTAACAGCTAGTAATTGGCAGGAAAGGACTGAACCAAAGGTCTCCTGACTCCCAGGTTTGAGGATTTGCCAGTAGATCGCTCATTGTCCCTCCATAGAAGCAAATAGTCCATGAGCAAAATAAGCATCCCCAATTCATTCTCTAAACATGGGCAACTGTTCTAATATTTAGCTTGCAAGCAAACCGACAGTCTTCAAACAAAATCACCCGTGTTGATTTTTATGCCGAAATACAAAACCATGGCGAGTAATATTAACTTGGAGAAACAACAGTACCTGGAGGCGGATTCTCCCAAGTTTCCAAAATGCTTAATATAAACAGAATCTTTCTGCTTTGTTTCACTTGTAAGTTAGACCCCAAATCCAAAATAATCTGTTTTATTGCACTTATTTTCATTACTAGCTCGATCTTTCATTTGTTTATTATGCTTCCTTTAATTTCCAGTCTGGTCTTAGTAAATTTCAGTTTCAATATCGGTAATTCTGCAAAGGCTTACTTTGCTGACATCTTTGGCCAACACAACACACAAAGGGTATTTCCAAGTTCTCAGTGATTAGTGTTTAAGAACAAAATGTTTTAGGAAAGGCCTAGATCCCTTTTATGTGGGTATAAAGGAGGAGGGAAGAGCAAGCCTCCAAGTCATGATGCAAGACACTTTCAAAAGCTGAAATTAAGGTTTTCAACTCTACAGAAGAGAGCTAAGTCAATTTTTTTAAATTGGTTAGTTAATAATACATTCTTCTGTCCACTTCAAAACAGAGTAATCTCCACCCCTCTAGCCCTAACTCTGATACAGCCCACTGCCTGTACCCCTCATTGGGCAACCTTTAAGGGTATGTAAACACAGGTAGGTAGTGCAAGGTATCCAGGCCTGGAGTCGGGAAGACCTGAGTTCAAATCCAACCTCAGAGCCTTACTAGCTGTGCAACCCTGGGCAAGTTACCTAATCTTTATTCGTCTCAGTTCCACATCTGTAAAATGGGGACACACTGGAAAAGGAAATGTCAAACCACTCCAGTATTTTTGCCAAGAAAATCCCCTGGGGGCAGCTAGGTGGTGCAGTGAGTAGAGCACCAGCACTGGAGTCGGCAGGACCTGAGTTCAAATCTAGCCTCGGAGACTTAACACGCTTACTAGCTGTATGACCTTGGGCAAGTCACTTAACCCCAATTGCCCTGCCTTCCCCCCTCAAAAAAAAAAAAAAAAGAAAATCCCATGGATTTGTCCATGGGGTCACAAACAGTTGGATACAACTGAATGACTGAACAACAACAGGCAGTTAGGTGGTATAATGGAATATTAGATTGAAATTGGAAGATCTGAGTTTGAATTCTGCTTCAGACGCTTACTAGCTGTGTGACCCTGGGCAAGTCACTTATTCAGTTTATTCACCTACAAAACGATGATAATAATAAAAACCTCCCTTACAGGGTTGTTAGAAGCTCAGATGAAATAACATATATATGTAAAGCTCTTCACCAACCTTAAAACATTATGAAAATGTTAGTTCTTATTATTACTCATTATATTATCTTATTCTTCAAGTAGATTATAAACTCCATGAGGGCAGGGGCCATGCCTTATGTACTTCACATAAATATTTATTATCTGATATGTCGATTAAATTAAAAAAATAGATGGCTGACATGCCAGAGGTTTCTATGTGTGTGGTATTCTCTGACCTACTTAATATGCAAGTAATATTTTTTTCCAAGTGGGTAAACCAATATGGTTATTGTACATAAATATTCCCTTGTGCCCTTCCAGACTTTAAAGCTATGCAATAGACATCCATGCCTTTTCAGGTTGGATTTTTTCCTATTAAGTCAGTGACCCTTGTTTTGTAAACTGGAATCTCTCTGCACTCATGCCTCAATAATCCATTATAAATGGGGAAAGTGTTCATAGCTGGATTGAGGCCTAGGGGGGCAAAGTGATTTGCCCAAGGGTCACGCAGCTAATTAATATCCAAGACAAAGGGGCGGAGCCAAGATGGCAGCTGGTAAGCAGGAACTAGTATGAGCTCCGTACGGAGTCCTTCCAAAAACCTATAAAAAATGGCTCTGAACCAATTCTAGAATGGCAAAACCCACAAAACAGCAGAGGGAAGCAGGGCTCCAGCCCAGGACAGCCTGGATGGTCTCTGGGTGAGGTCTATCCCACACGGAGCTCGGAGCTGGGAGCTGGGAGCTGGGAATGGAGTGGAGCAGAACCCAGCCTGAACGGCGTAGACCATCCAGACCAGAAGCCGGGCGGAGGGGGCCCTAGCGCCCTGAATCAGTGAGCTGCAGCAGTTACCAGACTCCTTAGCCCACAAACACCAAAGACTGCGGGGAAGGTTAGTGGGAAAAGCTGCGGGAGTGGAAGGAGTTCGCGGTTCGGGCTTCCAGCCCCGGGGGCAGCGGAGGTGGGGCAGCTACAGCTGTTGTTACTTCTGGCTCCAGGCCCACCTGGTGGGAGGAATTAAGTGGAGGGTCAGAGCAGGAGTGCACAGCCTGCCGAAGATCTAAGCCCAGTTCGGGTTGGGGGTTGGGGAAGGAGCAGTGATGGTGTGGCAGAGCAGGCACCTCCCCCCCCCAAACATGGAACATAGAACTCTCTAGTCTACAAGCAGTCATACCCCACTGAAAAATTCAAAGGTCAAGTTAGTTGGCTGGGAATATGGCCAGGCAGCGAAAACGCACCGAGATTCAGTCTCAGACTTTGCATTCTTTCTTTGCTGACAAAGAAGACCAAAACATACAGCCTAAAGAAGTCAATAAAGTACAAGAGCCTACACCAAAAGCCTCCAAGAAAAACATGAACTGGTCCCAGGCTATGGAAGAGCTCAAAAAGGATTTGGAAAAGCAAGTTAGAGAAGTAGAGGAAAAATTGGGAAGAGAAATGAGAAGGATGCAAGAAAACCATGAAAAACAAGTCAATGACTTGCTAAAGGAGACCCAAAAAAATACCGAAAAATACACTGAAGAAAACAACACCTTAAAAAACAGACTAACTCAAATGGCAAAAGAGCTCCAAAAAGCCAATGAGGAGAAGAATGCCTTGAAAGGCAGAATCAGCCAAATGGAAAAGGAGGTCCAAAAGACCACTGAAGAAAATACTACTTTAAAAATTAGATTGGAGCAAGTGGAAGCTAGTGATTTTATGAGAAATCAAGATATTATAAAACAGAACCAAAGGAATGAAAAAATGGAAGATAATGTGAAATATCTCATTGGAAAAACCACTGACCTGGAAAATAGATCCAGGAGAGATCATTTTAAAATTATTGGACTACCTGAAAGCCATGATCAAAAAAAGAGCCTAGATCTCATCTTTCAAGAAATTATCAAGGAGAGCTGCCCTGATATTCTAGAGCCACAGAGCAAAATAGAAATTGAAAGAATCCATCGATCGCCTCCTCAAATAGATCCCCCCCAAAAATCTAGGAATATTATTGCCAAATTGCAGAGCTCCCAGATCAAGGAGAAGATACTGTAAGCAGCCAGAAAGAAACAATTTGAGTATTGTGGAAACCCAATCAGAATAACCCAAGATCTGGCAGCCTCTACATTAAGAGATCGAAGGGCTTGGAATACGATATTCCGGAGGTCAATGGAGCTAGGATTAAAACCTAGAATCACCTACCCAGCAAAACTGACTATCATGCTCCAAGGAAAAATATGGATTTTCAATAAAATAGAGGACTTTCAAGCTTTCTCAGTGAAAAGACCAGAACTGAATAGAAAATTTGACTTTCAAACACAAGAATCAAGAGACTCATGAAAAGGTAATCAAGAAAAAGAACAAGAAAAAGAAATTGCAAGGGACTTACTAAAGGTGAACTGTTTTGTTGACATTCCTACATGGAAAGATGATGTATATGATTCATGAGAACTCAGTATTAGGGTAGCTGAAGGGAATATGCATACATATATGTTTATGTATATATATGGGTGAATGTGTATGTATGTATATATATATATATATATATATATATATAGAGAGAGAGAGAGAGAGAGAGAGAGAGAGAGAGAGAGAGAGGGAGAGAGGGAGAGAGTGGACATAGGGTGAGTTGAAGATGAAGGGAAGATATCTAAAAGAAATAAAATCAAATTAAGGGATGAGAGAGGAACATACTGAGAGAGGGATATAAGGAGAGATAGAATGGGATGGATTATCTCACATAAAGGTGGCAAGAGGAAGCAGTTCTGTGGGAGGAGGGGAGAGGGCAGATGAGGGGGGAATGAGTGAACATTGCTCTCATCAGATTTGGCCTAAGGAGGGAATACCATACATACCCAATTGGGAATCTTACCCCACAGGAAAAAAGAGGGAAGAAGATAAAAAAATGGGGGGGATGATGGAGGGGAGGGCAGATGGGGGTGGAGGTAGTCAAAAACAAACACTTTGGAAAGGGGACAGGGTCAAGGGAGAAAATTCAATAAAGGGGGATGGGTTGGGAAGGAGCAAAATATAGCTAGTCTTTCACAACATGAGTATTGTGGAAGGGTTATACATAATGATACACATGTGGCCTATGTTGAATTGCTTGACTTCTTAGGGAGGGTGGGTGGGAAGGGAAGAGGGGAGAGAATTTGGAACTCAAAGTTTTAAAAACAGATGTTCAAAAACAAACAAAAATGTTTTTGCATGCAACAAGAAAATAAGATACACAGACAATGGGGCGTAGAAATTTATCTTGCCCTACAAGAAAGGAAGGGAAATGGGGATGGGAGGGGAGTGGGGTGAGAGAGGGGAGGGCTGACTGGGGAACAGGGCAACCAGAATATACGCCATCTTGGAGTGGGGGGGAGGGTAGAAATGGGGAGAAAATTTGTAATCCAAATTCTTGTGAAAATCAATGCTGAAAACTAAATATGTTAAATAAATTTTAAAAAAAATATCCAAGACAAAATTTAAATTAAAAAAAAAATTAAATTGCTGACTCAAAGAACAACACTCTATCCAGCACAACCTAGGGAGGACAGGGGTAGGGGGAGAAGTACAATCTGAGTTAGCTTGGGTTTTTTTTTATTATTGATTATAGAATTTTTAAAGAAACCATGTTATAACTTCAGTACATATCCTGTTGTTATTGTTCAGTCACGTCCAATGCTTTGTGACCCCATTTGGGGTTTTCTTGACAAAAATACTGGAGTGGCTTGCCATTTCCTTCTCCAGCTCATTTTTACAGAAGAGGAAACTGAGGCAAACAGGGTTAAGTGACTTGCCCAAGGTCACGCAGCTCATACGTATCCAAGGCCAGATTTGAACTCAGGAGGAGAAGTCTTCCTGATTTCAAACCTCTATCCACTGCGTCACTTAGCTGCCTCAAGATACTGCTAGGCCTGCTTTAATGAGTAGGTAAAAGTCATCTGTAGACTTAGCACTTTGGCAACATCAGAAACAAAAGCTAGATAAGTTTATTCTTGAGGGGGAGGGAGGTATGAGCAGAAACTGTTTAGGGGGAGACTGGCAGACCATGTTCCCTCAAAATCTCAAGTGTCACATGTGGCACAGATCCCTAGTACCTTTGATGCATTGTAGACAGTCCGCCCCAGTTGGGCCTGTGTAGTAAGGAAAGAAGGTGGACCCCAAGAGAGGAGCATGATAGGGACAGGACCTGTGAGAGTTGGTGGACAAAACTGTGGGATAAGAACCAGGCAAGGCATTGAACCAAAGGAGGCTACATGCCCCTCACCCTGCCAAAAAAAATTCCTCTCATTCCCCTTCACACACAGATGCCTCAATCACCTTATCCTGGTTATATCTTGAGCAACATATAGATACATATGCATGTATATGTATGCATACATATATGTTTTTAAAATTACATGGAAAAACAATTTTTAATATTTGTTTTTTAAAATTTTGAGTTCCAAGTTCTCTCCCTTCCTCTTCCCCTTCCCCCTCATTAGAAGGCAAGCAATTTGTTATAGGTAACACATGTGCAGTCATCAAAACATATTTCCATATTAGTCATGTTGTGAAAGAAAGCAGAGACCAAAAATAAAACCCCATGAAAAAGTAAAGAAAGTTAAAAAAAAAGTATACTTCAATCTGCATTCAGATCTGCATTTCTCTGGAGGTGGATAGCATTTTTTAATGCAAGCCCTTGAGAATGGTCTTGGTTCTTTGTATTGCTGAGAACAGCAAGTCATTCGCAGTTGATCATTGTACAGTATTGTTGTTACTTTGTATGATGTTCTCCTGGTTCTGCTCATTTCACTTTGCGTTAGTTCATGTAACTCTTTCAAGGTTTTTCTGACAGCATCCTGCTCGTCATTTCTTACAGCACAGTAGTATTCATATACCACAACTTATTCAGCTATTCCCCAATTGAGGGACATCCCATCAGTTTCCAATTTTTTGCCATCACAAAAAGCTTTGCTACAGATATTTTTGGCACACATAGGTACTTTTCCTTTTTTTAAATCTCTTTGTAATATAGACCTAGAAGTGGTATTGCTGGGTCAAAGGATATGCACAGAACAACTTGTATATTTCTTAAATTTTTTATTTATTTTATTTTTAATTTGTGAACATAAATTTTTAAACATATATTTTTAAAGGTACTTGAAAAAGTTTGCTTCTTAAGTATGCTGAACTTTACCCCTGGAGTTTCCTTTATATTACCTTAGTATCATATTTCTCTCTCTCCTTTAGAATATAATCTCTTTGGGACTAGAGATATTTTCATCCTTTGCGCTTTGCGTCCCCAACACCTAAACACAGTACCTGGCATATAGTAGGTACTTAAAAAGTGTTTGTTGATTAATTGATTTTTTCATAAATAGTCCTCAGAAGAATACTGTGTGTCGGAATGATCACAAGCTGTGAAGGAATGAGTGAGGTACAAATTAATTAGGTTCTACTAGATATTTATACCTTGGTTGAGAGAGAAAAGAAAATTGATTTTACGGGCCAAGAAATGAATTGTGTTAATTTGGCTGCATGATTACATATGTGCATAGACTATATATTCATGAAGTTAGCATGTTTTTAAAGTTTTATATACAATTGAGTATCAGGCTGTGGATAATAGATTATCAATTTCCCCTTTCAGTCATGCATTTCTTCATGAATATTTATTGAACACTCATTCTGTACAAAGCCTTCTTTATTCCCAGGACCTCCTACATAGTAGGTGCTCAGCAAATGTTTAAGACCTGTAAACAGCATTTAAGAACAAGTTGTATCTTCTCACCACTGATGAGGATTTTTGAGCCTGTTAACCACACCAAAAGGCCTTGTTTACCCTGTCATTGTGAACAGCTTTGTGACCTTAGCCAATATGTCTTTTAAGTGCCATTTACAAATTATTTCTAAGCATGTCTACAAAAGGAATTGTTGAATTGGAGAAGTGTAAGGAAACTTTAGGAAAACCCTGCATATCCTATCATCTTCATTGTCAATGTATTGGGGATCCCTCAACTGCCTTGTTCTCCTGAGAATAGCATCAAATGTGTTGGTTCTCTCCTGAAATCAGGGGTGTGAAAAAGCTGGATTGGGTCATGAAATGTAGCAGCTCCTTCTTATGTTTTGTGTTATGCATTATGATTCGAGAGAGAGAGAAAAAAAGAGAGAGAGAGAGCGAGGGAGGGAGGGGGTGGGGGGGAGTCTATATTTTTTTTAAATCCAGACATCTGAATTTGTGCTAGTGTTGTGCTAGTGTTACTGTATTCCACCTTCCTTCCCCATCTTGCCATGGTTCCCTCAAATCCACTACTATCCAATTTGACATCCCCTTCCTGCCATTTTTGATGTTGCTTGCAGTCCCAATAATGTTACAATACATTATATACAGCAGTTTATTGAATTTTGAATTTATATAAGCAGCAGAAAGGATATAGTTGGAAAGCAGTCTGAGCAGTCAGTGTTCTTGGGATTGGAGGAACAGGGACGGGATAGGAAGCATTTCCTCCTTTCATAGAAGTGTGACTTTCAACAAGGCAGCTAAGTGATTCGAGGGACAGAGTCAGAGTCTTAAGTCATTTTAAAGTTGTACATTTTTACAATGCTATTGTTACTACATAGATTATTCTTCTCCTCCACTCACTTCATTCTGCATCAGTTCATACAAATCTTCCCAGGTTTCTCTGAAGCCATCTTTTTCACTGTTTCTTACAGCACAATAGCATTCCTTCATATTTGTATATACCATATTCTGTTCAGAAATTCTCAAATTAAGTGGCACCCCCTTTAGCTTACTTTTTTTGCCACCACAAAAAGAATTAATATAAATATTTTTGTGCACGGGAGTCCTTTTCCTCTTACTTCCTCCCCCCTTCATCTCTTTAGGCTACACACCTAACACTGGGTTAAAGGGCATGCACAGTTTAGTAACTTTTGGTCCATACTTCTAAATATTGCAATCTCTTTAAAGCCACCATTCTCACATCGGTCCTCTATTTAAGTTCAGTTTGGATTTTAGTTACTTATGAGTGGTAACACTTTAAGTATATCTGATCCATTGACTTGAGTCTTAAGTTCTTCCTTGCTAGAGTCATAAATGAAGGCCAAGAAGCTGGGCAGAACTAGACTGTGGAGGAGTATGGGGAGGGGGTGATATGGGTGGAGGAGCACCTACATACTTAATCAGGGACCAGTATCCTTCCACCATCTCTGCTTAGTCATCATTCTTTGCCTACCCTCCCCACAGAAACCTTGAACACTATCTCTGGGACTGTGGGCTCTGATAGAGGAACATTTACCTTATCTTGCCAGGAAGTAGGCCTACACCCCATTCCTATTTATGGCAATACCATGTCATCGTCACCCCCTTCTAACTCCCCTTTATGTATCTTCTCCCAGTAAAATGCAAGTGCCTTGAGGACAGAGATTGTCTTGCTTATTTGCGTTGGTATATCCAATGCTTAGTGACTGGCACTTAAGTAAACTTAAACATAAGTAAACATTTAATAAATATTTTCTCAAATGAGATGGCATGCAAAGTACCCTGCAAACCTTCAAACCTTATATAAGTGCTGGCCATTCCTGTCTAATAATTATATTGTTGTTGTCGTTGCTGTCATCATTATATATAGTACATATATATATATATATATATATATATAATCTTGCAGTTGGGCAGCTAAGTGGTGCAGTGGATAGAGTGCCAGGCCTGGAGTCAGAAAGACTCATCTTCCTGAGTTCAAATCCTGTCTCAGACACCTACTAGTGGTGTGACCCTGGACAAGTCACTTAACCCTGTTTGCCTCATTTTCCTCATCTGTAAAATGAGCTGGAGAAGGAAATGGAAACCACTCCAGTATCTTTGCCAAAGAGTCAGAGTTGACCGAAATGACTAAACAATCTGTCAGTTAACATATATTCCACTGGGAAGCCAGGCACAATGCTAAACCGTAGGTTCTTGTGAATTGAATTAAATTAAGCCAAGATTCTATAAGCAGAGGACAGGATCTTTTGTTTTTTCTCTGGTCTAGTGCAGGGCTGTCCAAAGTGCAGCCCACAGGTCGCATGCAGCCAGCAATGTGATTTTATGGGGCCTGCCAGTGTTTCCTACGGGTGTGGAAATTCACATAAATGCATTTGTGTTGATTTCTGTGCTTGTGGTGGACACAGGCGGGCCGCATGGGGCACGTGGCCCGTGTTTTGGGCAGCCCTCGTCTAGAGTATGCAAGTTACCTGATTAAGACCCATAGCAGCTTATCAAGTTCTGACTACAGCTTTGTTGTTGAGAAGTGAACACAAATAGGTTAGAGAATTGTTGGTCCACACCAACCATTTCTTCCTTCCATCTTCCCTTCTGCTCCAAGAAATAGGGCATTAATGTTAAGTCTCCATAGTACAACAAAGGTTTTCAACTGGCTGTTAAATCCAAGTCAGGAAGTTGGGCTACTGCGTTGACTTACAAGGTTGCCTACGCTTTTCAAGGGCAATGGGACTGAGCGCCATCTCTTCCCTCCATCCAGTCCTGTCCCCTAAATGATATCATACAGCATGTTACCTGTCATCAGAAGCCTTACCTTCTTCTTTTCATCTGTTTTTTTTTTATCTTTTTCCCATACCCCCAGCATAGATATTGTACTTCTGGGGTGGGGGGACTGGGATCTTGGAAATCTGCCAAAATCTGCTGAGGGGAGATACTCTGAATGTATTGCTTAGATGGTCAATCTGAATGATTCTGGAGATAGATTCTAACATCTTCTATAAACTCACATTAACAGCTCTTCTGCTTATCATAACATAGGCATCACACACACACACACACACACACACACACACACACACACACACACACACCCCTTTCTAGTCTTCCTATACCTTACTTCACTCCATGTACTCCTTGATCCAGTGACACTAGCCTCTCAGCTGTTCCATGAACAAGAAACTCCATCTTTCAACTTCAGGCATTCTCTCTGGCTACCCTCCATGAGTGAGAATATTCTCATTCCTCATTTCTGCCTTCTGGCTTCCTTGACTTCCTTTAAGTCCTATCTTTTACAGGAAGCCCTCCCTAATTCCTCTTAATTCTAGTGTCTTCCATCTGTTAATTACTTCCTATTTATCCTGTACATATCTTGTTTTGCATATATTTGTTTACATGTTGTCTTCCCCATTAGACTGTAAGCTCCTTGAGGGCAAGGATTGTCTTTTGCCCTTTTTTTTGTATCCCCAGCACTTAGTATGGTGCCTGGCAAATGCTTAATCAATTTTATCAATTAATTATTGATTATCATCAAAAAGGTTAAATTCTGTTTGTAAACATCAATGGATAGCATTTTGGGGAATTAGTCCCCATAATAGATTTGGCTGCTTTGGTTCTTCTTGGTGAGGTACGGAGTTACAGGTGTGATATCCCTTCCAGTCCCAGAATTTTTATATTTAGTCTGTGGATTCCAACCATATTAGGAATTTTTAATGGAATAATAATGTTCTAAACTTCAGTACAAGATGCCATGCTGATGGTAAAATCTCAGAAAATTTAGTTGCTGGGCAAGTAATCAATTGTTGTTATAGTCTTTAGGACAAGAAAAACATTTTTTTTTCACCATTTTAACCCAAATGGAATTTGTTTCTGAAATATTCAGTATATCTCTGGGCTAAGAAAGATGAGAGAAATAGCTTCATGTAGTCCTCTTATTTTAATGTGCAATGGGAGGGGGAGGAGGGAAAGAATAAGCATTTATTAAGTGCCTACTGTGTTCCAGGCACTGTACTAAGTCTTTACAGATATTATTTCATTTGATTCTCACAACAACCCTGGGAAGTAGGTGCTATTATCATTCCTACTTTACAGACAAGGAAATTGAGAGACTCAGAGGTTAAGTGATTTGCCCAGGGTCACACAACTAGTTAGTGTTTGAGGCTAGATTTGAACTCAGAGCTTCCTGACTCTAGGCCTGACACTCTATCTACCTTGCCAACTGCTTCTTATGGTTTTCTGTAGGACTCCACAAATCAGCATGGTGTTATCGATTTAACCCCAGAAAAGGCAAAGACCAAGAAACATGAGAGCCATCAAGTCTAACCATGGTAGTAGCTGACATTAAGATCAGAATGGTAGGCTCTAGAAAAGAACCTCAGACGTCATCTAGTCCAACCCTTTTGTTTGACAGAGATTTGGACCTCTTTTGTGGTTTCTTGGACATGACATTCTCTCTTTTGTCTCTGTACTTTGCATGGACTGTCCCCCCATGTTTAGAATGCTCTCCCTTTCCATCTCTGCCTCTCACTTTCCCTGGCTTCCTTCCAGATTCATCTGAGGTCCCACTTTCTAAAAGAGAGCCCAACCAGGCCCCCTCAGCCACTCAGGCCTTCCTCTCTTAGGTTACCTTCTACCCACTCTGTATATATCTTGTATGTACCTAGTTATTTACACATTAGAACGTGAGCTCCTCACAGGCAGGAGCTGTTTCTGATTCTTTGTATCACCTGGCATATACTAAGTTTTCAATAAAATCTTGAATGACTGACTGACCAGGTGTCAAATCTGTCCACTTCACTGAAAAATTCACAAACTCTTTCTACTTTCCCTGCGTCTCCCTGAGAGCCAAAATCTTAAGCCCCTCAATGACAGACCATATTCATGGGGCCAAAATCAAATACTTGAAGATACTGAAAGGTTCCCAGGAGAATCACTTCAGAATCATGCTATAGCTAAATGGAGCATTATATGACCACTCGAAATGACAACCAAAAGGGGTATGCAGAAATATGGAGAGATCTATATGAGAAACCAGCCAAGGAAAAAACAAAGAACTCAGAAAGATGTGGGCACATTTGATACCAACTGTGTGAAAAGCAGCTTCATAAATTCAGTGTAACAAGTATTTATTAGAGCACCCATGTTGTGCCAGGCACGGTACTAGATGCTGAGAATACAAAGATAAAACAAGCAGAGTCAAGAACTTTCTCATTTATGACAATTTGTATAATCATAAGCTTAAGAATCATTACCATTTGTATAGTGCTTTAAAGTTTGCAAAGTGCTTTGCAAATATTATCTCATTTTATCCTCATAACAACCCTGGGAGATAGGTATGATTATTATCCCCATTTTGTTTGGTTTGGTTTTTTGTTTGTTTGTTTTTTGGCAGGGCAATTGGGGTTAAGTGACTTGCCCAAGGTCACACAGCTAGTACATGTGTCAAGTGTCTGAGGCCACATTTGAACTCAGCTCCTCCTGACACTGTATTATCCCCATTTTAGAGATGAGGAAGATATAGCAGAGAGAAGTGACTTGCTCAGGGTCACACAGCTAATAAGTATCCGATGGCAAGGTTTGAACTCAGGTTTTCCTGACTCCAGATACAGTGTTCTTTCCATTCTGCCACAGAGTGCTAGCCTGGAGTCAGGAAGATTTGTATTCCTGAGTTCAAAGACAGTGATACACTACACTCTGGTTTTTAGTATTATCAACTCTTTGATTCACTCAAAAGATTTCCATCTTTACGTGTTATGGTTCCTCACCCTTATTCCCCATCTATCCTTTCTTAGGAAATAGCTTTAAATATTTCAGGCCTTCTCATGGGGGCATTGCTCCAATGGCCAAATTGTTGCTTCCCCCAGCTATTTAGAAGGTTTTGGGGGTAGGGGTGGCATGATCAGATCTGCATTTTAGGAAAATCACTTTAGTGACTGAATGGAGCTTCCTACTGCCTGCAGGAGCAAATAAAAAAAAATTCTGTTTGGCATTCAAAGCCCTTTATAACCTGGCTTCCTCCCACCTTTCCAGTCTTTATCCAGTGATACTGGCTATTCCATGACCAGGACACTCAATCTCTTGGCTGTCCCCCATGCCTGGAACACTTCTTCCTCTTCTCTGACTTCTGATCTCCCTGGCTTCCTCTGAGTCCCACCTAAAATCCCACCTTCTCCAAGAAGCCCTCCCCAACCCCTCTCAATTCCAGTTCTTTCCCTTTTTAATTATTTCCTAATTATTCTGTCTTTAGCTTGCTTTGAATGTGTTTGTTCCTGTGTTATCTCCCCCATTCGATTTTAAGCTCCTTGAGGGCAAAGAATGTCTTTCCTCTCTTTTTGTGTTGCCAGCATTTAGCATCATGCCTGGCACAAAGTGGGTGCTCAATAAATGTTTACTGATTGATAAACTGACTCAGGATTATCCCTAAGAACCCAGAGGGGAGAACAAGGCAGACCAGCCAGTAAAAATTAGGATTGGAAGAGTAAGAGTGGCCAGGCCTTAGGTGCTACATAAGATTCCCAATGGGCTTCATAAACTCTGACTGCCCCAGATATTCTTGCTCTGTGGAAAGAGAGGGCCTGCACATGGTGGGAGCAAGGGAGGAGTGGTGATGAAAAGGGAAAAGCTGGTAATGGCTAGAGATAATCAAGGTTAACCTGAGATTCTCCCCTATCTTGATTGGCAGATCATTGACTTCATCCACCTAGTTGTAACTTTAAAGTGGAAAGGAGGAAAGATGGAGGGACAGAGAGAGAGAGTGAGAGAGAGAGAGAGAGAGAGAGAGAGAGAGAGAATGTTGAGGGGTGACCTCATTTAATCCCATTTCAAAAAAGAAAAAAGAAAAAATACTCTCAAAATAACCCACTCTCTGTCACCAAAGAAACAAATTAGCACCTCCTCTTCGTGACAAGGTGCAACTGTTCATTAGTTAATGGTTCTCTTTTGACGCCTATTTGATTTGAAGAGGTTTTTTGAGGCCTCTGCCTAGAGTTAATGAATAGCTTTGCTTCTGAGCTCTTGGGAATGAGCCCCGGCCTCCTCCCCAATCATTACTTAGCAGTCTTAGCTCATCCTCCAGGGACAGCAACTTGCCCTTTTAACCCTAATTTCATTTGCTGGGTTTTATTCTGTCGCTGTCACTGTAGCTTTATGACTGCCATACTGTCTCCTAGAGGGACCGTCTCAGTCTGTGGGCTAGGTTACAATGTGCCCAGTTTGGTAGAAGAATGTTTTTCTGATGTTTATTGAGCAGGTGACCTCGGCTAGGGAACAAGAAGGTGGCAGGTGGCAGGTCGTAGGGCAAGGCTTTGGGGCAAAAGAAGAGTTCTCTAGGCAGGATTCCAAGATTTTAGAATTATTAGAATCTTTTATAGAATTAGAATTATTATTAGAATCTTTTCTAGAACAGACCAGTGCTTTAGGAAAGGTCAAGTTAGAACAGGACTTATTTTGGGAATAATACAACAAAAATAGTCCACGTTTTGGGCTGCTAGGTGGCTTAGTGGATAGAGTTCAGGGTCTAGCATCAGGAAGACCCGAGTCCAAATCTGGCCCCAGACACTGTGTGACCTTGCGCAAGTCACTTAACCCTATTTGCCTCAGTTTCCTCATCTGTAAAATGAGCTGGAGAAGGAAATTAGGTATCCAGTATCTTTGCCAAAAACAAACAAACCCCAAATGAGGTCATGAAGAGTCAGACACAACTGAAATGAATGAACAACAGATGAGGGAACTGAAGCTGAGACAGGTTAAGTGAACTGCCAGTAAGGGTCCATGGTCAGATTCGAACAAGGTACTCTATCTGATGTACCACCTAACTGCCCCCAGCTCAGGAACTTAGGAGCGAGGTGCTGTAAATATCATTTCTGTTTCACAGATGAGGAAACTGCTCCCTGCCCTGTTGGCTTCTGATCTTTCCTCATCCCCTCTAGCTATAGCTGACTGTCCAAGTAAGCTAATAAACCCATTTGAACTTACATGTCCATGTCATCACCACCCGCCCTTTAAGAAAATGTACCTTAACTTTGAGAAATCATATAACCCTAATACAGTTGCAGGATGGTAAAGACGGTATCTGGGGGCAGGGAAGGCAAGTTACGAAAATGAAGCCTAGCACACACACACACACACACACATCCTAGGTGGTCCCTGACCACCAAATTTGAAGACGGTCAGACTATAGACCCCCACACATTGGAAACCATTGGTCTCTAGGTCAATAGCCTAATTGAAGGCCTATTAGATGTTTGTGTGAAAGGCATTAGTATTTTGTTTCTCCCTTACTAAATTATAAACTTTCTATCTTCAAGATTATAATCTGATAGAGGAGATTAAACAGCTAAACAAATAAACTAACCCCCTCCGACAGAGATAAACCAATTACTAGACAGTGGCTAAAATACCGGACTTGAAATTAGGAAGACCTGAATTCAAATCCTATTTCAGATTCTTGCTAGCTATGAGACCCTGAGCAAATCACTTAACCTCTGTCTGTATCAGTTTCGTCCTCGTTAAAATGAGGGCAGTGATAGCATCTGCCTCCCAGGGCTGTTGTGAAGATAAGATGAGATAACCTGTATAAAGTGCTTTGTAAACCTCAAAGTGCTTTATAAGTGCTAACATTACCATTTTTGTTATTGGTGGTCCTTGGTGGTGGTGGTTATTGTTATATTATCACTACCACTACTGCTGTCTAAACTTGCCTTGTCCTGGAGAGATCATCACTCTGGGCAGACCCATTGTCATCTTGGTTAGGGACCCTAGCTCCCAAATATTTAAATGGACAGCTGCCAAGTGGCATAATTGCTTTTTTCTTTCCAGAAACAGTTGGACTTTCAGTGCCCTCAGTACCCCAAACCCCTTCTCTTGTTCTTCCACCACAGGGAAAAAGTTTCTCCCTTAGAGGAGACCTTTTTTAATTTCCTTCTCGATCATTATACTTTGCTGGTTTATTTGTAAGACCAAAGTGTATTTTGCTGCCCATCTTATTTTGTTGGGAACTGAGAGCTGTTAATTTCAGGGGAATGGTGGCAAGATAATTTCCTTGCACATGTGTGTCATTACAGATAGGTGGAGAACCTGGATCGGAGAAGTCTTGTCCAGTCTAAATGAAGACGTAGACTCGGTGCTATTTAATTCTTACTGAGCATCAACCAGGGCTCTAGGCGCTGTACAGATCCCAGAGTTAGACATGGTCCCTGCCTTCTCCATGGTAACAATGCTAAATATGGACAAGTTTCCATGGCGATTCGTATCACAGGCTGCAGTCCTTACTTTAGGAACTATATATGCTTGTTTCCTTGTGTACAGAGTAGAATTCAAAGACACATTAGCATAGGGTCATCCTGACCCTGAGAACTCTCAATGACTTAAGGACAAATGCTTTCAAAAAGTGACACAATTCTGCAGCCCCCAAAACTACTTCCTCTGGCAAACCTCCTCCTCCTCCTGCTCCTCCTCCTTCTCTGCCTTTTCAGGTCAGGTTAAAATTTGAGGAAGTCAGGTGACAGATTAGCTAATTAGAGAAAATGTAAGCCAGCTTTGATTTGTATTCTTTACCTCTTAGCAAGAGACCTGCCTCTGGGGAAGAGGATTTCCTATTATTGGGAAGGAAGACTGATAAAAACACCCTGCACACACACACACACACACACACACACACACACACACACACACACACACACACACACACACACACTGAGGCATTGCCATCCCTGTTGATTCCCATGTTGCACATGATCACTCTCGTGCATTGTCTGTTCTATTTTTAGGAGACTCATTGATATAAAAAAAATTCTTTTTAAAAAAAATGCTTTTCAGGCCCAAACTCCCTTCCCTCCCTCTCCTGGGAGGATTCCAATCGGTATGGGGTTTTAAAAGCCGATTTTTCAAGAAACCTAGCTATTGCTATCTTTCTGACAATAAACAAGATTGCTCTTAATAGCTCTTACCTGGACCATGTAGCTACACAGAATAAAGCTTTGGGGGTTTATGTTTTAAGATTTGTTGGGTTTTTAAGTCCCAGCTAAAATCTCACCTTCAGCAAGAAGCTGTTCCCAATCCCCCTTAATGCTAGTACATTCCCTCTGAGCTTACCTTCAATTTATCCTGTGTCTATCTTATTTGTACATAGATGTTTGTATGTTGTCCCCACCGTTAGATTGTGAGCTCCTTGAGGGCAGGGACATTTTTCCCTTCCTTTGTATCCACAGTGTTTAGCAGAGGGCGTGGCATTAAATAAATATTAGCCATTATTTTTATTATTATTTTCCTTTTCTTTGTATCCCTAGCACTTAACCTAGTGCCTGGCATATAGAAGACTCTCTTTGACTTGACGTGACTTTAAGAGGTTAAACAGAGAAGCTGAGTCCCGGCCTGGGGGAAACAAGACTCTGAGCTCTAATTTTTTTCGTTTGACTTCACTTTAGTAGTTTGGTCATTAAATCATCTGTGTTTATAGCTCAATAATCTGCTAAATTCACTAGTGTCCTCCACCCACAGATGATTGTGTATGTTTGTATATATTAAAGGAGATATCAGTAATGTTTACATATATAGATAATCTCCATGCTGCAGTTAGCTAAAATATGGAAACATTTAAAAGGATGGGTAGTTGAGTTTCTTGGATGGATTGGGGTTTTTTGTTTTGGTTTTTGGGAGGATGGGCTTGTGATAGACATCTTTAAAGCAATCACAAATATTATTTTAATGGTGATTTACACTATGCTTAAAATATATTTCTATGTTCCAGGCCAAGTTATGTTGGTGCAAATGCCTTTGGTCAACCAGAAACAACCGGGATTCTGGTAACAGCGATGTAAACTCTCATTCTGTGAAAACGCACGAATCCCTTACAATGGAGGAATTATACAAGGACACCCAAAACCTCCCCATGGATGTTACCAGCTCTCCTCCCTCCTTGGCCAATAACAAACTGGAAAATGGGGTGGCCCAGCTGATCACTGCTGAGGCATGGAATATCAACTCAACAGACTTGATGAAAAAAGCACTTTCGCCACTGGTGACTGTTCCAGCCCCTTCCATCCTGACCCCTCCAGCAGAATCACAAAGCGGGGTAGCCCTGAAAGTCGCAGCAACTGTGCTTCAGCCAATTTGCTTAGGGGACAGCCCAGTGGTCCTGCCAATACATTTGCAAGTCGCAGGAAGCACCACACCTCAGATCAGTCCCAACAATAATACCCCCTATGTCATGACTACCCAAGGTCCAGTGCCGCTGCCTGTCCTCCTAGAGCAGCATGTGTTCCAACATTTAAATTCTCCACTGGTCTTGCCTCAAAGTGCTCCCTGTCCCGCCAATCCCATTCACAACAATCTTTTCCAAGGGGCTTCTGCCCCTGTGGGACAACCCCAGCTGCTAGATCAGAAACCCCCCAGTCAACCCCAAGAACCTGTATTACCCCCAGTATTTCAGACACCTGGGTTTGCTGCTGTTCTTCAGGACTTGTTTCCTTCCCAGGGGACTCTAGGTTCATCACCTTGTCAACCTCCTCCAGATTATGCTTCTGTCCCACCTCAACCTTTTAGCTCTCCACTATCTCCTCTGGTCCCACCAGCCACTCTCCTGGTGCCATATCCTGTGATTGTCCCCTTGCCAGTGCCAGTTCCCATTCCCATTCCCATTCCTATAGCTGTGCCCCATAGTTCTGAATCCAAACTCAGCCCCGACTTCCCCAAGCCACCCTCCTTCAGTATGTATTCCTGTAAAGGAACTCAAACCCCTCTTGAGAAGGAAGAGATAAAACCCTTCAACTTTCTCCAGCAGCGGGAGTTTTCCCAACTCAGCCGCCACACAGTGATCAAAATGGGCAATGAGAACGAGGCCCTGGACCTTTCCATGAAGTCCATGCCCTTGCTCAAAGCAAGCGAGGTCAGCCCCCCACCATACCCTGAAGATAGTGCACTAGACCTATCCCTCTCTTCCTCCCGAAAGGCAGGAGGTTCTGGGCCTCTCCCAGAGGCAGTTGTGTGTCCCAGTTTAGCCATGGACAGTCCAGCCCTTCCCTTGATGGAGAAACTGTCGGGCACGGCTATCCCTTTCACCCAGCCTAAGCCACATGAAGCCTCCATCAAAGACAGCCGCAATGGCAGCAGCAGCAACTCGTCCGAGCTCCTGAGGCAACAGCAGAAGTGGCTGGTGGACCAGACCAGCCGCCCAGGCTGTGAGCCCAAGACTGGAAATAACATTGAGATTGTAAGCACGTCACAGACGGCCAAAGTCATCGTCTCTGTCAAGGATGCAGTGCCCACAATTTTTTGTGGCAAGATCAAAGGCCTCTCAGGGGTGTCCACCAAAAACTTTTCCTTCAAGAGAGACCTTCCCCAGGATTCTGTGCTGCAATGCTATGATGTTAAGGGCCAGGCAGAGTCCAGGGAAAATGCAGAATCCCTTAGGAAACCCATCAAAAACCGGAGTGTAAAGTTAAAGAAAATGAACTCCCAGGAAATACACATTCTTCCAATCAAAAAGCAACGGCTGGCTGCCTTTTTTCCAAGAAAGTAAATTATGGCTTTTTAAAAAAAAATGAGATTATAATATTATGGGGAAAGATGCACTTGGTTTAAAAAATGCATTTAAAACTTAAACTATCTTTGTAAGTTATTTTTTGGGGGTAGTGGGGAGGTGGGAGGAAAGGATCAGCTCTAGATTCCCTGTAAGCTGATTTGGCTTCTTTTTTTTTAATTTTCAACTTTTCCTGAAAGAGTAAATAAAAGCAACCTATTTTTCCAGTGGATTGCACATTTTTGCAGCTTTAATGGAATAACGGATGAGTCAGAGGGGGTAAAAGCTATTTTCACTGCCATAAAGTGCTTTGATGATGTAATTCCTAATAATGGGTAGGATGAATATTTCAAAATAAATGTTTGTATGTGCTAATTGGTTGCAGCATTCTGTCATTTGTAAGTTTGCTTTGATTAACTGGGTAGGTTTGGCCCAAAGTCTGTAAACTGTGAAGCATTTATCTGGGTTATAACTCTAAGCTGTTAGGTTCCAAAAGACTGAGAAAAATTCTATTACCCAATAGCACCATCAGGGAACTGCCAGACACACTACACATGATCACTTCACCCTTTTGGGGCCTCTCCTAATCTGTAAATTGAAAGATTTCTAAACCCTAAATTCTATGGATTCTATTTGAATTTGCCTTAGAAACAAACAGGGAAGAATGACTCAAAAAGAAGTAATGTTAGGGAGGCAAGGTCATATGACAGAAGGTTAGCCCTGGCTCTAAAGAAAGAGAACCTCGATTCACGTTCTGCCCCTGATGTTAAGGGCAACATTTAACCACCCTCAATTTCCTCATTTTTAAAACGAGGTTAGATAAGAGGACCTTAGAGGGCCCTTTCAGCTCTAAATCTATGATTGGAGGATCTCTATTGCTGAATCTGCTTTGAAAGCACCCAGAATTCAAAGGTGCTACTTAGACTGCTCTGACTGATAGAAAACCCTTGGGGTAGTCATGCGAGATAGGAAGAAAGTTGGCTGCCAAATGAGTAAGGAGAATTCTCCACATTTTTTCCCAGCCTGAATCAAGATATATGGGACAGAAAGCATTGTTCTTTGTTAGTTTAACTATTTCTTATGAATACTCACAGGAGGAAAAGAAACACTGTAACACTGTCACCTGCCAATGTAAAAGCCACCCACACTAGCTAGCAAGTGGGAATGTGAACTTAAAATAAATCTGAAGGGTGGCACCTCACACATTGTGTCTGAAACTATGCCAGAGGTAGTTTACTTTTGCACGTCTGCTTTCAGGCTTAAAACGTGTTCACGTATTGCACTTCATGAGTTTCCCAATAGTTTGTATTGACCACTAACAGGAAAAATGCAACTAGGAAACTGTTCTATGGCTTTTATTATATTATTACAGGGTTACACTTTTAACTGTTCCTATACCGTATACATCATTGTAGTCTTATGCATTGCTTGCTTTTTTTTAACATACCAGGTTTTTTTTTTTAAGTGCAACATCACGGCAAACAATTAAGTAGCAGCTTCCTATCAGGCTAACGATTCCCTTCTGCTACCCTGAAGCCAAACTGCAACTTTTCTGCTTTTAAATGGTGTGAACTTTTCCCATTTCTGTCCTCTACTTAGGTTTCTTGAGGTTTTTTGTTTCTTTAGTTTTTGTCCTGAGCTTTGTTCTGATTCCCAATAAGACAAAATTGTTGTGTTTGGGGACAAGTTTTAATGACCTAATGCTTGTTCCTAGAGAGAAGGGAGGGCTTATGGTTGTTTCTGCTCTCCCTCCATCCCTGCATCCCTCCCTCAGCATTCAGGATGTGGTGAGAAGACTCTTAGCTCCCCTGGCTCCTGAAGGAGAAAAAAAATAATAAAAAAATAATTCATTCTCCAGGCAAGTGCTTTAAAGGCCCCTTTGGGTGTAGGTGCATGCAAAAATGTTAGAGGACTAATTAGCCACAAGATTTCCCTCCAGGAGTTTCCTTAGACTGTAGCTGGAAAAGTTCAGGCTCTTTTCACTTTAGATTACAGGGTCCTGGGAGAATAGGTTAGAGCCAGGCCTGATGCCACGTGTCGTGCTGACCTAAATTAACACTGATGGAGTTATAGCCCCACTCCAACTATCATAGCCAACAATCACCACCATCCTCTGGGAGGAGGCAAAAATGCTGGAGTGTGACCAGCCTGAGTTAAGGCATCTTTGCCAGACAGATGTGGGGCAGAGAGGCTACCACCTGCTATAGCTACCATCTCCCCTCTCCTTCCCACCTTTGTCTCTCTGTGCTGCTCAGTGCCATATACTCTGTGCACGGGAGGTAAGGTGCTTGTGCTGTCAGATTGTCTTAACCCAGTCCATCTGCAGGTTTCTTCTGAGTCAGCTCCTTGAAGGCAGGGACCATATTCTTGCCTTCCTTTATAATCCCAGCACTTAACACACTGTCCGACATATTTTTGTTGTTGTTCATTTGTTTCGGTTGTGTCTAACTCTTCATGACCTCTTTTGGGGTATCTTGGCAAAGATACTGAACTGGTTTGCCATTTCCTTTTCCAGCTCACTTTACAGATGAGGAAACTGAGGCAAACAGGATTAAGTGATTTGCCCAGGGTCACATAGCTAGTAAGTGTCTGAGGCCAGATTTGAACTCAGGGAGATGATTCTTCCTGACTCCAGGCCCAGCACTCTGGGCCATCTAACTGCCCTGGGATTATGATTTGTTATTAATGTGCCCAACACACAGTAGGTGCTTAATAAATGCTTGTGGTTGATGTTGCCACTGCTGATGGCAGCCAGTGGAAGGCTAGAGTCTCCTGGGAAAGTGGACTCTTTGTAGAAGGGATGGGCTGTCAATAAAGTGACAGTGAGATCCTGTAACATTCTATTCCTTCCATCACTCCCCCAGTCATTTCACAAGTGACAATTTTTTTCCAGCTGGTAGGCATTTCATACCTGCAAATAATTGATGCACCCAGGAACTTTGTCAAAAGTCATAAATCTGTCATCTGTACGTTTCAATATTGAAGCTAAAAAAGAAGACATTAAGGGAGGAGGAATACATGTATCAGCAAGTTTTAACCAATATTTTCCTTCCCTTAATCTTATTATAATAAGTATTCTTCTAAAATATAAAGGTACCTCCCCTTCTACCAATTTCTTTCAGCAAAGAGAAGGCACAGACTAGTGGTCATTTTGAGTTTCCTGATGTGCTAATTGTAGTTCACGTTGGCATTTTGCCCAGCCTTACCCAGTAGATAGACAATGATGAGCCCTTGAGTACAAAAGTAACTCAAAATAAATTATTTCCAAAATTTTTAACTATTTAATTTTGTTCTTTTTTTCATTAGAGTACTGAGGAAGTTTGGGAGGGGGTAAAGGTACTATCAAAGTGTATAGAAATTTGAAAGTGTCATCTTCTGGACAGGTTCACTCATCAGAAACTACTGAGCTGTGGATCTCAAGTTCTTTGTAGATGACTAACCCACAAACTCTGGGTCTCAGTTTAATAATTCCATTTGGCTCTCTAGTTCAGCGAGTCCTCAGCTGCCCACCTACCTGAAGAATTTGGCCTGGCGGAGTTGGGGGATTTTGTTTGTTTTTGTAGCTTTTCTTTCTGTTTTTAGTATTCTATCCTCTTTCCCACCCACACCCCCTCTCCAAAAAAAAGTTTGGAAAAATGGACCTGCAGCACAGTCAGAATTTCAAGACTTTGGAATTTTAAGCTTTAGAAGAGAATTCAAAATGCAGTTGGGCCAAACCATATATAAAGCAAAAATTATTTCTCTTATGAATTGTGAAGGGGTGGTTCTTCTTGAAGACCTCTAGCGATACCTCTTGAGGTAACTCATTCCAGTTTTGGACAGACCTACTTAAGTTTTTTTTTTCTTCTGAGACAAAACCTGCCTCCTAATGACCTGTACTCATTGCAACAAATTGTACCTACTGGGGCCAATCTAATAATTTCTACTGCATGAAAACCTTTCTAATATTTGAAGGTCCCAATCAAGTCCCAAGTCTTTTCTTCTTTAGACTATCCATCTCCAGTTACCTTCTACCCATCCTTCTCTGACATGACCTTCAAGTCACCTCACCAGCCTTTTGAGAAAAGGAATTAGTCTCTGGAAAAGTCAAACATCACCCTTCCAAAAAAAATTAATGCACAATGAATATTAATTTTTGTTCTGAAATCATGACAGGGAATAATTAACAGAAGGTAGCACCCATTTTGTCAAAATGGTGTTTGATAGAGTGGATTTCTGCTGTGTGTAATGAAACCTAGTTGGACTATAGAAAAAAAAGAAAAAGAAAATTTTGGAGAGATCCTGATCACATTCTGACAACTGAATAATGATGAGCAGTCATTAATAATGATACTAAAGACATCTGGGTGGTATAATGGGTAGAGAGCTACCTAAAGTCAAGAGAGACCTAAATTCAAATATTGTTTCAGATATTTACCAGCTATGGGACACTGAACAAATCACTTAATCTTTGCCTCAATTTCCTCATATATAAAATTGGGATAATAGGGGCCCCTACCTCAATCTACCCTCAATAAGTTGGGAAAATTCCATTAATTAGAATCATCTTTAGTAGGATTTCAGTATTGAAAGGGGCCTTAGAAATCACTTTGACCTGGGGCTCTTAATCTTTTTTTGTATCATCTTTTTGCAATCCAGTGAAGCCTATGAATGCTTTCTCTGAGTAATATTTTTAAATGAATAAAATAAAATACACAGGATTACAAAGGAAACCTATTATATTGAAAAAAGATGTTAAACAAAGGTTGTTATGATCATGAAATAATAAATCAAATGCTTTGTAAACCTTAAATAATAAATGCTAGCTTTTGTTATTAAATCAGGAAAAGAGTTGAAGATGCCCCCTCCCTTTTTATTCCCCCTTCACTTCAAGGCAAAACTACCATCACTTACAGAATTAAAAAGGTGCACTCTAGCAGATGTAAAGTGGAAAAACTCCCTTGTCATATGCAATCTATAACAGAAAATAATAGTCTAAATAGTTAAGGAAAAGAGAGTCTTTATATCCTGGGATGACAATTTCCTCCCTGACTAGCTCATGATATCATAGACTTCTAATGCTGGAAGGGTTCTTAGTCCAAAACCCCTCATTTTACAAAGAAGAAAACTGAGGCCTAGAGCTTTTTACGGAATGGTGACATGTTTGTCCAACTGTTAAAAACCAAGTTTGCAAACTAAGAGGTTTTTGTTCAGTCGTTAGGGTTTCTTGGCTAAGATATTGGAAGTGGCTTGCCATTTCCTTCTCCAGCTCATTTCACAGACGAGGAAACTGAGACAAACAGGGTTAAGTGACTTGCCCAGGGTCACAGAGCTGGTGTCTGAGGCTAAATTTGAACTCAAGTCTTCCTGACTCCAGGCCATTGGGCTCTATCCCCTGCACCACCCTAGCTGCCTCAAAACTAAGGGGCCATGGTTGTTACTACAGTAAAGCCTTGTTCATTGGAGCTCATGGTGTGAAAGGCCAGTTTGAATAGTGAAAAGTCTACATTGTGGAATAATTGTAAATAAATTAATTTTTATCACTTACCAGTATATCTCAGCTAGATGTTACTCTTAAAGCAACTGATTCAATTGTAATGAGGCCAGTAAAGCTGGAACCCTGGAATACCCACGTCTAGCCCTCACTAAGTTAGGAAAATTCAGTTAACCAGGATCACCTTTAATAGGATTTTATCACTGAAAAGGGCCTTAGAAATCACTTTGACCAGAAGCTCTCACTCTTTTTTCTTATATCATGGACATTTTGGGCAGTCTAGTGAAGTCCATGGACCCCTTCTTTGAGTAATATTTTTAAATGCATAAAATAAAATACACAGGATTACATAAGAAAGATATTATATTGAAATAAAGATGTAATTTCCCCCCATCTAAGTTCTTGGACCCTCTGAAATCCATCCATAGATCACTTCTGTAGAACCCAGGTTAAGAATGCCTAAACTAGACCAACTCTCTTATTACAGATGAAGAAACCGAGTCAGAGAAGTGAATACCTCCCCAACATCATGCGACTAGTAAGTAGCTTAGCCACAGTTCAAACTGAAGTCTTCTAAATCTAAATCCAGCCTTCTACAGTACCATGCTGCCTCCACTAGCACACTGAAAAACTGAGATACCATTCAACAAAACTGTCCAAGTATTAACTAGTAAGAAGCCAGCATGATATGCCATGAGACAACATGGTATTCAGTGCTTGAATCACACTTCTCCTACAACCCATTTTACGTTGAACAATTTCCTTTATGTCTCTAGACCTCAGTTTCCTAACCAGTAAAATGAATGGGATTAGACTAAGTGAGTTCTAAAGTCCCTTCTGGCTGTCTCCAATGCTCCAGGGGCTCTCTAATTTCAATGACATGAATATGCCTTCCAGAGATACAGATTATGATCTATCCATGTACAATTTTTGTTTATGTCCTACCAAAAGTTTGCCACAGGGCCCCCTCATCATTCTAGGAACGCTCTTCACTTTCTCTTGAAATCAAGAAAATGTCAATGGAGAATACAGGCAGCCTGTCCTTATCCCTAGAATATTTCTAAGACAACTTCCTCAATCCTACTTCTCCATCCTAATTCTTTGTTTGCAACGTGTCTGCAGCCTACTCATCCATACCATGTTCCTCTTTCTCCATTGCCCTCTGGGGTGAAACTCATTTTTAATTCTTTCAGCTTCAAAGATCTACAAATAAATAAAAAAATTATTTAAGCTAGCAAGCCAATTGTTTATATGTAAGTGATTTATTTAAAGCCCTTAAAAGTTTGTTCTTAAGCATTTTAAGCATTCTCCCTTTCAATTGGTTTACACTGTGAAGAAACAGTTTGCTCAGCAAAAGAGTCTTGTGCCAAGTCCCTGTTCAGATTGTCCCCGATTACAAATTAATGAAGTCAAATTATTGAGCCAAAACTCGAGGCTATTTCAACACAACTATGTACAATACACCCAGATATGATCTCAGACTCACTCTTTTGTCAAAAGCAGATGAAGATCTGCTTTAGAAATAGCTGCTTTCCTTCTTCCAAAAAAAAAAGTTTTAAAAAATGAAGAAAAGCAATAGCAAAGATATTTTTGTGTTGTCTTTGGCTTTTTAAAAAGGAGGCAGGGGGGCAGACTGTCTGGGTCACTCAAAAAGCATTTATTTTCTTACCAGAAAGAAAATCTAAAATGGAAATTTTTATAAAAACAAAAGAAAGGGGGAGGGGCTCACAGCTGCTTGGGACAAAGGAACAGGGAATATTAAATAATTCTCTTGTCTTTGAAGATATTAGGGGTAAGATTGGCAAACTCAATTCCAAGCACTACACTTCAGGCAGAAAGGCTGGTGATGTTGTTAGGGAAATGAGGTTGTGCTTGACTCCAAACAAAATAGCAGCCGTTGTTATAATTTCTCAAGAGAATTTAAGCCTTGTGCATGATGCCAGTTTTCAGGCACTGCTATTGGCACTCTGTTGTCTCAGAAGAGAGCAACTCCCCTTCCTTCCCTACAGAAAACAATTTAACTCTTCTCAATTTCTCTGAAGATTTAGGATTAAATTATAATGAAATTTGGTATCTGTGAAGGAAAGGACACCTGTAGAGAGCCGAGTACAACTCCATTTTCTTCCAGAAACTCCAAGAAGTTATCAACAAACCTAGGTTACGATGAGCACCAACTATGTGTCTGGCACTGTAACCAGTTCATTTTATAATATGGAAAATATCAACAATGGCTTGAAACAGGGCAGAAGGCATATCATGGGCTGAGACCTCAGATTCTTTCGTTTCATGGAAAGATGAAAGTCCTACTCCAATGTTTCATCATTAGGGAAAGGTGAACCTGAGTTCTTGAAGCTATTCCAGTGGAACACAAGCCCTGGTAGGCTCACTGACCTCGATAGATGTTACATATGGGTTATACCAGCCAAACTAAACCTGGTAAGTTTTATCAATAGAGGTTTGGCTACCTGGTCATGGGGGTTTTTTCCTACTATAGTAATGTAAATAAACAAACAGACATCTAGATAAATGAATAAACAAAATAATGAACAACTGAATAATCAATGAGTAAATGAATAGATAGATAGATAGATAGATAAACATGCACTCAGATGTGCATTACTCCATCACTAAAACCACACCTTTTCACTGGTTGTCCTATGGCTGGGATACTATCCCTTCTCACCTTTGCCTCCTAGCTTTCCTTGCTTCCTTCAGGACTTAGCTCAAACCTGCTTTCTGCAAGAGGCCTTTCTCAGTTCTCTCCACTGCTAGTGCCTTCCCTCCATGATTACCTCCCACTTATACTGTATATATCTTGTATGTACATAGTGTTTGCATGTTGTCTCCCCTATTAGAATATGAGCTCCTTGAGGGCAGGGACCATGTTATTGCTTTTCTTTGTATCCCCAGTGCTTAGCACAATGTCTGGCAAAGCATAAGCGCTTAATAAATGTTTGTTGACTGACTGACTGACAAGATCTTGGATTTTTTTTTTTGCCATTCTGAAGGAGTCAAACAATAATGGGAAACATCCTCAACTAGGAAGCAGGATCTAATAATTCAGATCTCTAACCTCTATCCCAAGTCTCCTATTTTCTCACCACCAGTCCTGGTCTGAAAAGGAGGAAGATGGTCATAAGGAGTCAGTCAGACACAACTGAACAACAACAACCCACTGCTCTTCTAGAATTAGTGAGAATAATGACAGTAAGAGTGAAGGGGATTAGAGACATTATTTCTACAAGTCAACCACGGTCACTGAAACATGAATTATCCCTTATACCTGGGTGCCTCAAATATACAAAGAGGGACCAGTGTGCCATTACTGAGAGCCTGAGTGAAGAAAAGCTTTCCCTCTTGGCAATAGACAATATAAACTTAGAGAAGTAGAGCTCACCATCAGTACTTCAGACTAATGGGAAGTCTGATGGGTTGGCTAAAGAATAAGATGTCTAAATTGCTGAACATTTTTCAAGGAATACAATTTTCATTAACATTTGGATACTTACGATACTTGGAACCAGGCCAACAATCTGTTACCTAGTAGTGGTATTTAAGGGAATTACTTTGGAATAGGACTGGATTATTTATAAATATCATATCAAGCCTTTATAAATAAACAGGGGATTCTAAGGTAATCCAACATGTTTCAAAACTAGATGTTTTCTTGTATCATTGGAAAATGTGGTATGCTAGTCAATATTTTTATCAGTAATTTGTATGAAGGCTTATCACATTTGGATAAGATGAAGATAGGAGATAGCTCCTAGACCTATGATTTCAGTAATATAAGGAAGTCCCTGATGAGAGAACTCCCTCAGGTATACAAAAGGTACAAATGTACCAGGCTGGTACCTTCTCTACAACTTACTCTAAGAAAGTTGCCTGGGGGTACCAAGAAGTTATGCTTTGTCCAGAACATGTAACAAATATATTGAATGGCAAAAATAGTCCAGAACAAATAAAACTATTAAAATCAGTCTTAATGAGATCTAAGTATAAAAGTTCTCATCTACTAAAGTCCTATCCTGATGCTTCATCCTATCATGGAGGTAACCCTAAGTTCTCAAGAGGAGCACAAACCGTTGAATCCTCTACTCATTTAGAATAGGCCTGGAAGTAGGCTGCTGTTTAAGGACCAACCAGGTTAAATTTGGAAAGGTTCATCAGCAATAGGAGACTGGACAGTTTGGTCATAGCAACTGTCAAAACCATCTATTAATTCCATCCTATTGAATTCAACAAATCTGTTAAGTGCACAAGGTTCTGTGCAGGATGCTGGGCATACAGAGTCAAGAAAAAAACAGTCCCTGTATTTAAAGGGTTTATATTCTCCTGAGCAAATTCAACATTGCACAGATTAGTCAATACATGTTAAAGAAAGGAGAAGGTATTTCAAGCTCAGGCAGAGAGGGAGGAAGATGAAGGAGGGCTACACAGAGGACGTGTTATAAGAGCTGGGGTTTGACAAAAGATGAAGATTCTAAGGGCAGAGCCAAGACAGTGAGTAAGCAAAAAAGAAGTACAGCAAGCTCCACCCCCACCAAACACTCCAACAAATAGATCTGGAAAATACGCCAGACTGAATCCTGATCAAGGAATATGAGAAAAAAAATCACAATAAGTCATTTGTCCAGCCTAGGTCAGTACAGGGAGACAGAGAGGTCTATGGACACTGGGGGTGGGGTCTGACCAGAGGCCCTGAAGTGCAACCTCATGCAGGGTACAGGAACTAGTGCCAGCTGGCAGCTTTTTCACCCACTACTTGGCTTTGAGTCACAGATCTGGGGCAGGCTGAGGAAAGGACCCGTGCCCAAGAATGAGGAGCAGCTCAAGGCCCTAGCTCAGAAACAAATAGCAGCAGTATGGTTCGGACTCCAGGAGCAAAGCAGGGTTTCAGTATTAATTTCCAGCCCTATCTGAAGCCCTCAGAGGAATAACCAGGGCAGGAATCTCACATCAAATAGAGCTTGCAGGTCTGTTACTCTGAACTGGCAGACCTTTCCTGATGGCTGAAGGTGGCTGAGTCAAAAAACAAGTCCATTGTTGCTCAAACCCTATTCCACATCTGGAACTTGCAGAACTCAGATGAGGGAGGAAACGATCAGACTTTGCTCAGGATAAGACCACTTTGAGAACACTAGTAGCTTACAGCTCCTCACCTTCAGCTGTCCCTAAGATCCTAAAATAATGCAAAGACTCAACACATTCAAAAAGCAGCAGTAAGACCAGACCAGCCCTCCTCTCCAGAAGTGCACAGAGCCTGGTTCTAATTACAAAGTCCAAAAATCAAGAAATAAGCTGAAAGAATAAAAAAGAATCCCACCACAAAAGCTATTATGATGACAGGGATGTTCAAATCACAAATCTAGAAGAGAATGATTCCAGGGTCACATTGAGCTCATAGCGTCCACGGATAGAGCAGCAGAGACACAGAGAACCACTGCGGCGGAAGCAACCCCAGTCCAGGAGCCACCATGTCTGAAGACATCAAGATCGAGATCCAAAACTACCGCACTGAGCCCTTCAACAGCTGCTTTCCCAACCAGAACCAGACCCACAACTGCTGGCAGAACTACCTGGATTTTCACTGTTGTGAGAAGGCCATGAATGAGAGAGGCAGTGATGTATCTGTCTGCCAGTGAGTGGTACAAACGTGTCTATAAGTCCCTCTGTCCCCTGTCCTGGGTGAATACTTGGGATGATCGCCGAGCAGAAGATACTTCCCTGGGAAGATCTGAACTGCTTCCTCTTCCTCCCTTATCCCTACCCCATGCCTGGGGCTGGATCCCTTCTTCCTTCAGAGCAGAAACTACTCCTGCTCTGGGGGACCTGAATCATGGTAAAATAAACTGTTGGAATCCAAAAAAAAAAAAAAGAAGAGAATGATTCCAACACAACATGTATAACCAAACCCTCAAAGAATACCAGTGTGGGCATAAATTAAAGTAGAATTCTTAGAAGATATGAAGCAAGAGGTTTTTTTTTAAGATTAAAAAAAGTTTTATAAATTAAATAAGCACTCTAGAGGAAACAAATCAGAAAATAAATGAGAGCCATGGGAGAAAAAATTGGAAAAAGAATTGATAGCTTGGCACAAGAAGTACAAAACCTTGCCCAAGCAACAGCCTCTCTGAAAATCAGAATGGACCAAATAGAAGATAATGACTCCAATGAGACAAGAAATGTTAAAACAAGGCCAAAAGACTGAAAAAATGGGAGAAAGTGTAAGATATATCATAGTAAAAACAAGTGACCTGGAAAATTAAGGAGAAGATGGTGGAGTGAAAGTCAGCATTTGTGCCCAGCAAGCCCCCCACACTTCCTCCATAACAACCTAGAAAGTGCACTATACCAATTCTGATCAGTAAAGTCAAGAAAAAGTCATTTTTTCCAGCCCAGATCAGCTTAGGAAGATAAACAGAGAGGTCTGCCAACACTATAGTGGGAGTTGGTCAGAAGCACAATGCAGTGCATTGGGAACAGCGGTGAGGAACATTCTAGTACCCAACGATGCTAAGGAGGCTGAGACTGAACACCAGGGCATGAATCATTGGGGCAGAAAGGGATGCCAGGGGACCCCTGAACCAGTGTGGGGAATAGGAATGTGTATCAGATGGCATCTCTGTCACCTAGTACCCAGTTCTGGGTCACAGCATCAGAGTAGAGAGGAATGGTTATGAGCGAAACAGGCCCTAGCTGTGGGCAGAGGAAGGAACAAATTCCAAAAACTTAGCTGTGTGACTATGAACCCAAGTAGAGAGAGGACTCAGTTTTAATCATTAACACTACACAGAAACTACAGTGGAATAACTAGGGCAAGATGCCGAGGCAAAAAGGCAGTTAAGCAGTTCAGTCACTCTGAACCTGCAGAATTTCCCAGAAGGGTAATAGTAACTGAGTCTAGCATGAGTCTACTGAAATTCTTTTTTTTTTTCATTTATTTTTAGTTTCCAACATTCACTTTTATAAGATTTTGAGTTCTAAATTTTCTCCCCTTCCTCCCTTCCCCCTTCCCCAAGATGGCGTGCAATCTGATAGGCTGTAGATGTACAATCATATTAAACATATTTCCACATTAGTCATGCTGTAATGTAAAAGAAGAATCAGAACAAAAGAGAAAAACCATGAGAAAGAAAAAAAAAAGATAAAGAAAATACTATGCTTCAATCTGCATTCAGACTCCATAGTTCTATCTTTGAATGTGGATAACATTTTCCGTCGTGAGTGTTTTGGAATTATCTTAGATCATTGCATTGCTGAGAAGAGCTAAGTCTATCAAAGTTGGTCATCACACAATGTTGCTGATACTGTGTAAAATATTCTCCTAGTTCTGCTCACTTTACTCAGCATCAGTTCATGTCTTTCCAAGTTTTTCTGAGATCTGCCTGCTTATCATTTCTTATGGAGCAATAATATTCTATTACATTCATATACCACAACTTGTTCAGCCATTCCCCAATTGATGGGCATCCCCTCAATTTCCAATTCTTTGCCACCACAAAAAGAGCTGCTATAAATATCCTGTACATGTGGGTGCTTTTCCTTTCTTTAATGATCTTTTGGGGATACAGACAGAAGCAAAAAACCCAGGACCAGTTGGATTTACCAAACAGTAAGAAAAAAACTAATTCCAATACTACCAAAAACTGTTTGAAAAAATATGTCAAGGAGTGCTACCAAATTCCTTCTAAGGCACAAATATGGTCTTGATACCTAAATCAGGGAGAGTCAAACAGAGAAAGAAGACAATAGACCAATTTCCCTAATGGATATTGATGCAAAAAAATTAAATAAAATATTAGCAAAGATATTAAATCAATATGTCTCAAAGATCATAGCCTATTACCAGGTTGGATTTTTATCGGGAATGCGGAACAGGTTCAATATGAGGAAAACAATAAGCATAACTGACCATATCAATAACAAAAACAACAAAAATCATACGATTACTTCTACAGATGCATTAAAAGCTTTTGATAAACTACAAAACCTATCTCTGTTTTAAAAAAAATAATACAGGAACACATAGGAATAAATAGAGCTCTCCTTAAAATGATAACTAAGATTCACACAAATAAAGTCAGATCTAAATAAATGGGAAAACATCAGTTGCTCATGGTTAGGTCGAGCTAATATAATAAAAATGACAATTTTACCTAAGTTAATTTACTTATATAGTGCCATATCAATCAAACTACCAAAAAATCATTTTTTAAAGCTAGATAAACTAATAACAAAATTCATCTAGAAAAACCAAAAGGTCCAGAATAACAAGGGAATAAATGAAAGAAATGCTAGGGAAAGTGGTCTAGCCATACCAGATATTAAACTGTATTCTAAAGCAGCAATCATCAAAACTACTCGGTACTGGCTAAGAAATAGAATGATGGATCAGTGGAATAGGTTAGGTACATAAGACACAGTAGTCAATGACTATAGTAATCTACTCTTTGATAAACACAGGGAGTCCAGCTTCTGAGATAAGAACTCACTATTTCACAAAAACTGCTGTGGAAGCTGGAAAATAATATGGCAGAAACTGGGCACAGACCAATATCTTACACTGTATACCAAAATAAGGTCAAAATGGGTTCACAATTTAGATATAAAGGCTGATACCATAAGCAATTTGGGAGAGCAAGGAATAGTTTAGATTTATGGAGTGTCAGATTTATGGAGTGTCAGATTTATGGAGAAGGGAAGAAATTTATGACCAAACAAGAAATAGAGAGTGTTACAAAATGCAAAATAGATAATTTTGATTACATTAAACTGAAAAGTTTTTGTATAAACAAAGCCAATGCAACCAAGATTAGGAGAGAAGCAGAAAATTGGGAAAGGATTTTTACAACCAATGTCTCTGATAAAGGCCTCATTTCTAAAATATACAGGGAACTGAGTCAAATTTATAAAAATACAAGTCATTCCCCAACTGATAAATGGTCAAAGGATATGAACAGGTAGTTTTCAGAGGAAGAAATTAAAGATATCTATGGTTATATGAAAAAATGCTCTAAATCACTATTGATTAGAGAAAATCAAAACAATTCTTAGGTACCACATCTCTCCTGTCAGATTGGCTAACATGACAAAACAGGAAAATGATAAATGCTGGAGAAGATGTGGGAAAATTGGAACACTATTACATTGTTGGTGGAGTTGTGAAGTGATCCACGCATTCTGGAGAGCAATTTGGAACTATACCCAAAGGGCTATTAACTCAGCAATACCCCTTCTAGCGCCGTATCCCAAAGAGATCATACAAGTGGGAAAAGGACCTGCATGTACAAAAATATTTATAGCAGCTCTATTTGTGGTGGCAAAGAATTAGAAATCAAGGGGTTGCCCATCAATTGGGGGATGGCTAAACAATTGTGGTATATGAATGTAATGGAATACTATTGTGCTATAAAAAATGAGGAGCAGATGGACTTTGTAATAATCTGAATCAAGAAAAATCTTGTATGATCTGATGCTTGAGTAAGGGGAGCAGAACCAGGAGAATGTTATACACAATTACAGACACACAGTATCTGTGATGACTAATTTTGATAGACTTAGCTCTTCTCAGCTCCAAAGACTCATGATGGAAAAAGCTATCCACGTCCAGAGAAAGAATTATGGAGTCTGAATGAAGACTAAAGCAAACTATTTGCTCTCTCCTTTTTTTCTGGTTTTGTTTCTTCTTTCTCATAGTTCATTCCATTGATTATGATTCTTCTTTACAACTTGACTACTGTGAAAATAAGTTTAATATGAAGGTATATGTAGAACCTATATCAGACTACATGCCGTCTTGGGGTGAGGTGGGAGGAGAGGGTGGGGAGAAAATTTGGAACTCAAAAACTTGTGGAACTGAGTGTTGTAAACTAAAGATAAAAAATAAATTTTTACAAAAGCAAGAAAAAAATGATAACCAAGAGCAAGCATTATCTGTAATGGAGATAAGCTATGAGTCCTTCCAATAAGATCCTATTATCACCATTACTATCCAAAATTGTAGTAGAAATGCTAGCGATAGCAATAGGACAAGAAAAAGATATTGAAGGAGTAAGCACAGGCATTGAGGATACAAAACTATCACTTTTTGCAGATGTTATGATGGTTTACCTAGACGATCCTAGAAAGTCAACTAAAAACATTTTTAAAAATTTTTTTGTTTTGGTTAAAACAACAACAGCAATAGTAACTAATATTTCTATAGTTCATTATAATAAGCCACATACTATGTGACAGGCACTTTACAATCACTACGTTGTTTGATTCTCACAACAACCCTGGGAAGTAGATGCTATTATTATCTATATCTTACAAAAGGAAGCAAACAGAGGTTAAATGGGGTGCCCAGAGGCACACAGTTAGTAAATGTCTGAGATCACATTTGAACTTAGGTCTTCTGGTTCCAGGCCAGGTACTCTATCCACTGAGCCACCAATTAACAACTCCAGCAACATGGCAGGATATAAAATACACCCACACGAATCAGCATTTTAATATATTACCAACAGAATTCAACAGGAAGAGATAGTAAAAGAAATTCCATTTAAAATAACTACAGACAGTATGAAATACTTGTTAGTCTACTTGCCACATCACGTACAGGAACTCTATTAACACAACTATAAAACACTCTTCATAGAATTAAAGACAAATCTAAATAACTGGAGAAATATTAATTGCCCATGGGTAGAACAAACCATTATAATAAAAATGACAATATTTAAATCAATTAATTTATTCAATGCCATACCAATGAAATTACCAAAGAATTATTTTATAGGGCTGGAAAAAATGATAACATTCATCCTGAGAAACATAAGGTCAACAACACCAAGGGAATCAATTTTTAAAAATGGGAAAGAAGGGCCCTAAGCAGTACCAGATCTCCTATAATAATGAAAATAATTTGGTATTGGAGAAAAAAATAAAGAATTTGATTAATAGAACAGATTAGGTACACAATATACAGAAGCACATGAGCACAGTAACCTAGCACGTGATAAACCTAAAGATTCCAGCCTTTGGGGCAAGAATTCACTGTTTGACAAAAATTGTTGAGAAAACCAGGAAGCACTGTGGTAGAAACTAGGCATAGACTAATACCTCACACCATACAGTCCCCAGATAAACTCGAAATGGGTTTATGATTTAGAAATAAGCAAATTAGTGGAGTAGGGAAGCAATTACCTTCGGCTAATAGGGAAAGAGTTCTTAGCCAAACAAGAGATAGAGAGGTTCACAGGAGGTGAAATGGATAATTTTGATTATATAGATTTAAAAAGGTTTTGCACAAACAAAACCAACACAGCCAAAATTAGAAGAAAAGCAAGAAACTGAGTAAATATCTTTGCAGGGTAATGGTAATGTAAATGGGAAGGTCTTTCCCATCCATTAATAGGCCCATGTGACCTGCTTAAGTCACATGGAAGCCTAATTTACATGAATTTGAGTCCCATGAAGCCTGTGGGGGGAGGAGCTTGCTGAATGGGTTGAACTGGAAGGGGTGGAACATCGCTGAGAGCAAGTTGGTCAGAGCAGTCAGAGCTGGGAAGGAGAGAGCAGGCAGAGGAACTGGCGTGAGAGAGGGAGTGGTTTTGCTTGAGGGTGTTCCTTTGTGGGAAGGCCCTAACAGGGGGAAGGCTTGGAGGTGGCAGTGTGTAGCAACAATCTGGCTAGCAGCTATTGTGGGGTTGGAAGACCCACAAGACCAACAACAAGAAGGCTGCTACCACAGGTTCTTTGATCCACTTTTCTAAGGAAAGCAACTTTAAGGGGTTAACAATCTCAGTTTAATTAAACATACATGTATCATTCACTTAGTTCAGGGGGAAAAGATCAGCCCCCTGAACTACAAGGCAAATACAAACAGAAATTACAAACATCAACAGACAGACTTTGTCTGATTCAAATCACAATTCATAGTTACCAGAGAAGCACCAACATCTGTCTGTCTGGGTTACAAAGCGAGGGGGTGGCATGGGGTGGCGAGGGGCAGGGTGGAGCGCACAAGGTGCTGTGGGTTCAACAGCTTGCCCAGAGTCTCGTCACCCACATTCCTTCAATGAGTGTACCCCCAAAAGTCAAACACCAACCTCAGATCTTATATACCTGTCTCAGGGCCCTGGGGCACTTGAGGCTCACCTTTTAGAGTGTGAGAAATCAGTGTGGGAAAGCTTCCACCACTAGCACCACATCATATACAATTCAATGACTTTCTACTGTCTTAGGGCTAAGAAATACTCCAGGGCAAAAGATCCCATAGTACCAGCCCCATTCAAACAAAGGGGAGACTTGATAGTCTTAGCATCCCAAAAGGTAAGAACAGGGAAAAGTCTGATTGCCTTAACATGGTACTCTGGGACAGGGTTCTTTGTTGCTATAATGGATTTGGCTTTCTGGTGTTGGGATTCGGCTTTCTGGTGTTTGAATAAATGTTTTCATTCTGTTTTCCATGTGGAGAGTCTGTTGTACAGTAGAACCTCAGTTTACAAGTAACCTGGTTTACATATGCTTTGCTGACAAGGAAAAAATTTTTCACAAAATTGTCTTGCAGTATGAACAAAAATTCACAGTGCGAACATCATGTTTGGACTTGAAAGGCTCGCAAAGGGATGATGCTCAACTAGGGCGATGGTGTTTTTTTGCTTTCATATGTCAAACAAAGGAACCTCAGGTCAGAAAACCACCTAATTGGCGTCATTTGGCGTTGATCCTTCGTGAAAGCAGCATGGTTCACTCTTAGCAGTACCATTACAAGTGTGTTCATGTGTGTTTGCATATGTATGGTAGTACTTTATGTAAAAGTGTATGGTAGTGACAGTGATCTGCAACAATATTTGTAACAATGGCTCCAATGAAGAAGAAGATTGGAAAGGAAGGTGCAAAGAAGAAGGAGACCATTACAATGAAAATGAAAAAAGAAATCATTGAGAAGCATGAACATGGTATGTGTGTGACCAACCTTCTATAATTTTATAACCGATCTGCATCTACAATCTGCACCTTTCTTGAAGAAAAAGGATGAAATAAAGGTGGTAGATGCAGCAAAAGGGATCATAAGAATATCAAAGCAGCAGCCATGTGTTCTAGAAGATGTTGAAAAGCTGCTTCTCGTGTGGATCAATGAGAAGCAGTTAGCAGGTGATACCATAACAGAGAACATAATCTGTGAGAAGGCAAGGGCATTGCATGCCAGTCTCGTTTCAAAGATGCCAGGCACAAGTCATCAGAGGAAGAACGTTTCAAGTCTAGCCAAGGCTGGTTTGATAATTTCAAAAAGAGAAGTGGCATCCATAGTGTTGCACAGCACAGCAAATCAGCAAGCTCAGATGCTAAGGCAGTGGAGGCCCTCGTGAGTGAATGTGAAAAGCTTGTGATTTATGAGAATTACCTGCCGCGGCAAGTTTTTAACTGCCATGAGATGGGTCTTTTTTGGAAAAAGATGCCTAAGAGAATGTACATTACAGCAGAAGAGACTGTAATGCCTGGGCACGAGCCCATGAAAGACCGTCTAACCCTCTTGTTCTGTGCTAATGTAAGCAGGGATTTAAAAATCATGCCCCTTCTTGTGTATCATTCCAAGAATCCCTGAGCTTGAAAGTAAGGTGCAGAAGAGCCAGTTAAATGTTACGTGGAGGTCCAAGAGCAAGGCATGGGTCACTCAGATCTTATTTGTGGAATGGATCAACACAGTCTTCAGTCCTGCAATGAAGAAATATCTTCAGGAAAAATAGTCTGCCACTCAAAGTCTTGCTGGTTATGGACAATGCTCCTGTCCATCCTCCCGGCCTCAAAGATGACCTATTGGAGGAATTCAAGCTCATTAAGATCAAGTTCCTTCCTCCCAACACCACTCTACTACTCCAACCCATGGACCAACAAGTCATCTCGAACTTTAAGAAGCTTTATACAAAAGCTTTATTTCAGCAATGCCTCAAGGTGACCAAAGGCACTAACCTTACCCTCTGAGTTTTGGAAGGACCATTGCAACATTATTGGCTGCCTCAAGATCAACCACAAAGCCTGGGATTGAGTCACCAAGAGAACACTCAATTCTGCTCGGCAAAAACTGTGGCCCAACTGCGTTCTCGAACCTGCCTTTGAGGAGTTCATTCCCAAAAAGGAACCAGTGATCGATGAAATCATGTCTTCGGGCAAGACATTGGGACTGGAGATGGATAATGAAGACATTCAAGAGCTAGTGGAAGAACATAGCCAGGAACTGACGACCACAGACGAACTAATGGATCTGCAGGAGGAGGAACAGCAAGGGGTTGTGGAGGATGTCTCATCTGAGGAGGGGGTTGAGAGGTTGGAGGAATCCCTCCCATCAAGTGAGATCAGGTATGATAAACCTATGGGGGAAAAGTACAAAATTTTTGTTGAAAAACATCACCCAAATAAGGCTATAGCAATGACAGCCATGAATATTTTTAACAATAATGCAATGTCACATTTTCGTGACATTCTGAAAAAATGTCAAAAATAAGTGTCATTAGATAGATTCCTAGTCAGAAGTGAACATAAAGAAAAAAATCAGTGAGTCAAAATGTGAAAGTGATTCTAAAAAATGAAAAATAAGTGAAGGCAGTACTGTTAGCCTTACTTTTAGTGAAAGTAGCATAAGAGAGAACACTCCTGACCTTGAAATACCCGATGTTCTCATGGAAGGAAATTCTCCTTCTAAGCAATAACCCTTCCTCCTCCTCCTCCCTCTCGTCTCCCTCACCGCAGCCACAACTCTTCTCAAAGGTAAAGTGCAGGTTAACTTGTTTTATTTTCAGTTTATATTGTGTACTAATCATTGCTATTGTATTTTAGGTGTATTAGGGACAAAAAACTTAAAGTTATAAATAATTATTTTTATAGGAATATTCTTGGGGATGTGGTACTGATCATCTGACTTTACATTATTTTCTATGGGAAAATTTGCTTTGCAATATGAACAAATCACATGAAGAACAGAATCTCAGAACGAATTAAATTAGTAAACTGAGGCTCTACCATATTTTGCAATTCAGAACTACGCTGGCATATTTACAGCCTCCATAGGCACTGTGAATATCACATTGGTGCTACAATATCCTTGCAGCAAGTTTCTCTGATAAAAGTCTGATTTCTAAAATATATATAAAACTGAATCAAATTTACAGATACCATATCCATTCCCCAATTGATAAATGGTCAAAGGATATAAATAAGCAGTTTCCAAAGGAAGAAATCATAGCCATCAGGAAGCATAAAAAATGCTCTAAATCATTAATAATTAGAGAAATACACATTAAGACAACTCTGAGGTACCACCTCACACCCATAAAATCATCTAAGTTGACAAAAAAAGCAAAATGACAAATGCTATAAGGGATGAGGGAAAAACAGGTACACTATTCATGGATTGTGAACTAGTACAACCATTCTGGAAAGCAATTTTGGAATTGTGCCCAAAAAAACTATTAAGCTGTGCATACTTTCTGACCCAGTGAATATTACTACTAGATGTATACTCCCAAAGTGATGAAAGAAATGGCACAAATATGTACAAAAATATTTTAGTAGCTCTTTTTGTGGTAGCAAAGAAACCGAGGGAATAACCATCAGTTGGAGAATAGATAAACATGTTATAGCATACAAAGGTGGTGGTATACTATTGTATTATAAGGGATGAAGGAAATGGTTTCAGAAAAACTTGTTAAGACTTGTTTGAGCTAATACAAAATGAAGTGAACAGAACCAGGAGAACAATCTACGCAGTAACACCAATATTGTAAAGATAATCTACTGTGAAAGACTTAGTAATTCTGATCAACTCAATGACCCACCACAGTTCCAAAGAATTCATAATGAAACATGCTATGCATCTCTAATAGAGAACTGATGGTCTCTGAATGTAGATTGAAGCATATTTTTAAAAAAAAACATGGCTAACGCACAAATTTGTTTTGCATGACATATTTGTTATAAGTTTTGTTTTTCTTGCTTTCTTAATGAATGGGAGAGGGGTAAGGAATTTGGAAAAAAACAAAAAAAGTCTCTGTGCTTAAAAAAGAAGAAAAGAAAATAGATCAAGGGAAAAATATTTCAGAATCATTGTACTACCTGAAATCCGTTTTTTCCTTCCTTTCTTCCTACTCTCAAGCTTGGTTGATTTGTTGGTTAGTTTTGTTGAATTGCCTTTTTTTCTCTTTTCTTTTTTTATGCTTTGTTATAAAGGGTGGTATTCTGGGAAAAATGGGACACTTATTGAGAAAAGTGGCATAAAAACTCAAGATATCAACACAATATTAACACATATTTAGGGCATGGACTTTTTTTTGCTTCATTTGCACAGTGACTGGCACATAGTAGGCACTTAATAAATGCTTGTTGATTTGATAACCCCTTCTCTCAAATACACAGCTTGTGGTTTAGAAACAGACATTATTTCTTTGTTCATTGTTAACTGCCCAGGATAGAGATGAATCTGTAAGAGTGTAGACATACTAGCCAACTGATGTGTATCTAAGTTCTACAAGTTACTATAAAAACCCAAATTTGGCAAGCAGAAAAGTCAAAGAGCTATCTCATTGCAAAAAGATTCACTAATCAATAGAAAGCCCCCAATTCTATTTTAAATATGATTTGATTTTTCAAAAAACTGACATATAAATTTTCCAGAATTGCATAAAGCAATTTAACTTAATAAACAAAAAACTAAAATTGTATAAATGCAGATTTAGCACATAAAGCAAGGTGGTCTATATGTGACTAGAATTCTCAAATTCTGCCAACCACAGAAGTGTACATTTAAGTCCATTTGGGAAAGTAGGTACTCCTCCTGCTTTAACATCAGTCACAAAACACCCAAGCACAGCTTTCTTTCTGTTCCTCCTTGAAATTTGCAGACAAAGGTCCCCTCATCTTGAAGTAAGCACCCCTTCACACCCCTCCACCTACTAAAATCCTCCTCCTCTTTCCAAGTCCAACTTGAGATCTACTTCCTACACAAAGTATTTCCTGGTTCTTTTATGTAGAAATAATTTCTTCCTCCTTGGATTTCTCATGCCTCTCCGTTTGACTCTCCTGTGAACTAAATCATGTTCTAAAGTGTACTGTACCTATTTCTATATCTGACTCTTAGCGCAGGGTCTTGAACATAATAGACATTTAACAAAACTATAGAGTTGCAATAAGGCAATTGACCACGGTTCCCTCAATTTGTGCTCATGGCATCATCCACTCAGGTACTTCCTTCAAGATCATGGGTTTAGGGAGGTGGAGCCAAGATGGCAGCATGACAACAGGAACTCACTTGAGATCTCTCCCAAATCTCTCCAAACACCTGTAAAAAAATGACTCTAAACAAATTCTAGAGCTACAGAAGCACAACATGACAGAGTAAAATAAGTCTCTAGCCCAAGACAGCCTGGATGGTTGCTGGGAAGTGTCTATCACACAGCTCTGGGAGCAGAGCACAGCCCAGCATGGATTGTACCAGAAGAGATCAGACTGGAGCAGACTGGGTGGAGCAGGCCTCAGAGCACTGAATCACTGGCAGCTGTGGCAGTTTCCAGACTTCTCAACCTACAAATGCCAAAGACAATGGAGCAGGTCAGTAGGAAAACTGCTGGATCTGGGTGAGGGAGGTTTGTGGTCTGGCTGCAGCCCCAGGGTGGTGGAGGTGGCTGCAGAAGTGGTGGTAGCAGCAGCAGCAGCGGTGGCTGCTTCTGGGGCTCCAGGGGAATCAAGCAGCTGATCAGAGCAGGAGTGCAGGGATCCCTTTGCTGGCACTGAGGCAGGGTTCTCTCACTTTGCCCTGCTTGGATCTGGGTCACAGTACTGGTTGGTGGTCCTTGGGGGAGGAGGAGCGTTGGTGTGACAGAGCTTGTGGTGGCTTGTGGAGAGGGCATCTTCCTGGTAGTTACATGGCAAAAAGGGGTGCTTGCACTCACAGACCAGAGCACAGGCCAGGAGAGGAGTATCATACCACCTCAGAATAGAAGTAACTCTGAAAACAGCAGCACAAAACCCCTGAAGCTTGAGACAGAGTACTCTCCCCTCTGGAAGCAGTCATATCCTGACAAGAGCTCAAAAGTCAAGTAATTGGCTGGGAAAATGAGAAGGCAGTGTAAAAGGACTCAGACTATAGACTCTTTCTTTGGTGACAAAGAAGATCAAAATATACAGCCAGAAAAAGTCCACAAAGTCAAAGATCCTTCATCAAAAGCCTCCAAGAAAAATATGAATTGGTCTCAGGCCATGGAAGAGGTCAAAAAGGATTTGGAAAAGCAAATTAGAGAAGTAAAGGAAAAATTGGGATAAGAACTGAGAGTGATGCAAGAAAATCATGAAAAACAAGTCAACGACTTGCTAAAGGAGACCCAGAAAAATACTGAAGAAAATAACACCTTAAAAAATAGACTAACCCAAATGGTAAAGGAGCTCCAAAAAGGCAATGAGGAGAAGAATGCCTTAAAGGGCAGAATTAGCCAAATGGAAAAGGAGGTCCAAAAGACCACTGAAGAAAATACCGCCTTGAAAATTAGAATGGAGCAAGTGTAAGTTAGTGACTTTATGAGAAATCAAAAAAATATAAAACAGAACCGAAAGAATGAAAAAATGGAAGACAATGTGAAATATCTCACTGGAAAAATCACTGACCTGGAGAATAACTCCAGGAGAGATAATTTAAAAATTATTGGACTACCTGAAAGCCATGATCAAAAAAGAGCCTAGACATCATCTTTCAAGAAATTATCAAGGAAAACTGTCCAGATATTTTAGAACCAGAGGGCAAGATAAAAGTTGAAAGAATCCACCCATCGCCTCTTGAAAAAGATCCCAAAAAGAAAATTCCTAGGAATGTTGTCGCCAAATTCCAGAGTTCCCAGGTCAAGGAGAAACTATTGCAAGCAGCGAGAAAGAAACAATTCAAGTATTGTGGAAACACAATCAGGATAACAAAATACCTAGCAGCTTCTACCTTAAGGGATTGAAGGGCTTGGAATATGATATTCCAGTGGTCAATGGAGTTAGGATTAAAACCAAGAATCACCCACCCAGCAAAACTGAGTCTAATACTTCAGGGCAAAATATGGACATTCAATGAAATAGAGGACTTTCAAGCATTCTTGATGAAAAAATCAGAGCTGAATAGAAAATTTGACTTTCAAATACAAGAATCAAGAGAAGCATGAAAAGGTAAACAGGAAAGAGAAATCATAAGGGACTTAGAAAAGCTGAACTGTTTTGTTTACATTCCTACATGGAAAGATGATGTGTGTAATTCATGAGACCTTTCTCAGTATTAGGGTAGTTGAAGGGAATATACATATATATAGACAGAGGGCACAGGGTAAGTTGAATATGAAAGGATGATATCTAAAAAATTAAATTAAATTAAGGGGTGAGAGAAGAATATATTGGGAGAAGGAGGAAGTGGGAGATAGAATGGGGTAAATTATCTCACATAAAAGTGGCAAGAAAAAGCTGTTGTAATGGAAGGGAAGAGGGGGTAGGTGAAAGGGAATAAGAGAATCTTCCTGTCATCAGATTTGGCTTAAGGAGGGAATAACATACACACTCAATTGGGTGTCTTACCCTACGGGAAAGTAGGGGGGAAGGGGGTAAAAAAGAGAGGATGATAGAAGGGTTGGCAGATTGGGGGAGGAGGTAGTCAAAAGCAAACACTTTTGAAAAGGGAGAGGGTCAAAGGAGAAACTTGAATAAAGTGGGACAGAATAGGATGGAGAGAAATATAGTTAGTCTTTCTTTCACAACATGACTATTATGGAAGTGTTTTTCATAATGGTACATGTATAAAACCTATATAGAATTGCTTGCCTTCTCAAGGAGGGTGGGTGGGGAGGGAAGAAGGGATAGAATTTGGAACTCAAAGTTCTAAAAACAAATATTTAAAAAAATTGTTTTTACATGCAACTGGGAAATAAGATATACAGCCAATGGGGTATAAAAATCTATCTTGTCCCACAAGAAAGCAAGGAGAAAGGGGATGGGAGAGGGTGGTGATAGAAGAGAGGACAGACTGGGGAAAGGGGCAATCAGAATACATGCCACCTTGGGGTGGGGGGAAGGTAGAGATGGGGAGAAAATTTGTAACTCAAAATCTTGTGGAAATGAATGTTCAAAACTAAAAATAAATTTAAAAAAATTTTTTTAAAAAAAGGTTATGGGTTTAGAGTATAGCTAACTCTGATTATGTGGTCACATGGGACAGGGACAGCAAAGATAATAAAAATCCACTTAGAAACAGAAAGCTCAGTTATAGCCAGTTGATTCAACTTCATTCCCTAGGGTTGCTAACCCATAAAAACAATACGAGTTCACATTTATTTCATGTTCCGGAATAACAAAATACTTTCACATATATTATCTCTTTAAACCTTGTAGCAACCCTTTGAGATAGGTAGTGCAAATATAATTCTAATTTTACAGATGATGTTGCTATTCCTCCGATGAGGCACTGCATATCCCAATTCCCAAGCATTTTAACTGGCTGTCCTACATACCTGGATTGCTTTCCCTCCTTATCGCTGCCTCCTGGTTTCTTTAAAGTCCCAGCTAGAAAGGAGAGACTGAGGTTGATGATTTTGCACAGTTCTGCCTCACTTAAATCCAATTCACTCACAAGTCAAGACATCATCTATGTGATATCATGGGTTGTCTTTGAGAACAAAGGACAAATGACAACAACAAAATCAAATCTTCTGTACGAAATTTTCCCTAACTTGCTCCTTTAATATTTCCTACTTATCCTCTATACAGTTTTCTTTGTATATATTCATTTGCATATTGTCTCTCCATTCGATTATAAGCTCATTGAGGGCAGGGACTGTCCTCTGTCTTCCTTTGTGTCACCGGCACTTAGCACAGGCCTGGCACACAGTAGGTGCTTTAACAAATATTTGTTAACTGTCTTCAGACTCTGAGGTACAAGGGAAGCTCAGAGATTACCTCATTGATCAAAAATTTCTTTTACAACATAATCAACAAATGTTTATCCAGCTTTTACTTGAGAAAGGATAACTCAGTTTGTCCTGAGACAATCTATTTCATTTTTAGATTGTGCTAAATTGCTAGGAAACTTTCCTTACATTCACTTGAAACCTATCTCACTTTAACTTCCATCTGTTACATCTGCTTTTACCTTCTGGGCCCAAGTGCAACAGATTAATTCCTCTTCCACAAAATGGCACCTAAATACCTGAAGACAGTGATTCAGTACTCCTTAAATTCTTTCTTTTTTACACTAAAGAGCCCTAGTTCCTCCATTGGTCCTTGCATGTAATAATGGTGTCAAGGTCCTTAAGGTGATACATAAATATGAATTTGATTACGATTATGATTACTTCCATCCACTAAAGTTCTCCATTTTTTCTCACAAGAACTTGCCTAACCATGCCTCCCCATCATGTACTTGGGAAGTTTTGGTTTTTTTTTAACTCAAATGTGGGACTCTATATTGATCTCTACTGAATTTTATTTTATATTCAGTCAATTGTTCTGAGTTCATCGAGACATTTTTGGATTTAAGCTCTGCCATTCAACATTAGTTATTTCTCCCAGTTATCTATTATTTGCAAATCTGATAAATGTGCCATTTATGTTAAACAAGACAAGGATTGATCTTTCACACATTCCACTAGAGACCTACTTCCAAATTGACATAGGCTCATTTGGGTTTGGTCATTTAACCAGTTCCAAACATATCCAATTTTACCATTGTCCAGCCTTTCTTTCCTTTTTTTTTCTACAAGGATAACATAAAAGACTATGTCAAATGCTTGTTAAAATCTAGGTAAACAGATGATTAAACACACTATCCTCTCTTATTAGAAGACTATGAAGGTTACAGGTAAAGAATGTGGCAATTGGTTTTGCTTAACTGTTTTTCTTTGTCCCAAGGGAATTTGCAAGGGTGGGAAATTACATCAGGAAATGGTACAATGTGGCCTAAAAACCATAGTTACCAATAAAACTACAAATTAATATTTAAAACTTAATCTCGCTAAATTAGCCCCTCCTTGAAATGAAATAAAATCTGTAAGAAATGGGAGGAGGAGTTTTATTTCCACAGAACTAAAGGTGTACTTCCCTCCCCTCCCCCACCCCATCTTTAGCAGAAATCAGGCCTTAAGGTCGGTCAGGTAAGAGGTCAGAGGTTTGTACGCATGTGCATACTTTTTGAGAAGGCAGTCAGGGGAATTAGAGAGGCCAAACCACTTGAACCAGTTCAAGCTTATCTAGGGTCTGGTCTTGGTCAAGAATCCAGGCCTACTAATTTGCATAATTTGCATATGTTAAGGAGGGAAAGTAGAGGAAGTAAAAGAATATAGTTTAATCCTAAACTAAGACAAGGAAAATCTAATTAACTTCACTTTTGCTTCTGTGTCCTTATTATCCTATCTATATAAACTGTATAACCTAGGAAAACTATGTAAAAAACAAAGACTGTAAACTAACCATAACTCTAGCAGGAGTGGAGGGAATGGTTACCCCTACTCCTGCAGCTATATCAGTGTGAGTGTTCCAGTGAGCACTACACCCGCTCTCTAGAGGAGTGTAATAAAATGCCTTCCTCTGCCCACTGTGGTGCTGAGTTCTTTGGGTAAGAATGGGCAAATCACATGGATCTTCCTAAGGTCAAGTGAAGGGAAGCAATGAGCAGCAGAAGCTTGTCTCAGGCTTACTCCCGGATCTTGCCTTGGGGTGTCCTGTGATCCCCACTGCAGTGTTAAGAGGGCTACCACTCCGGATTCCCTTGGGGAACCCTGTGGTCTGCGCAGCCTTCTTAACGGGACATCACTTGGGACTTCCGGCCCTGTCTCGGGAGCCTTGTGATCTTACTGCTGTCCTAAGGGGCCATCAGTTGGGTCTGCCTTAGGGTCTGACCCCTAGGAGGCCCTGTGATCCCCACAGATTAAGGGGGGGGGGCTACCACTTGGTCTTCCTCTGGGAAACCTGTGGTCTGTACAGCCTTCCCTAGGGATTATCACAGGGTTCTTCCTCAGGATTTTGGCCCTGCCTAGGAAGTCCAGTGATCCCCAAAGCTGTGTTTTCTCACAATTTGGAGAAGTCCAGGGATCCCCAAAATCGCATTTCTCACAAAATCCAAGCAAACTGAAACATTTCTCTGATCAACAAGTTCTAATAACCTTGTACAAAAGAAAAATAAAGTTTGTTTGGCATGACTCCTTTTTGATGAAGCCATTTTGGCTTGTTAGTGGTCACTGCTTTCCTTTTTCATATTCACCAACCATTCCTTTCATCATTATTTCAATTTTTTTTGCAAAGACCTTAAGCCAAGTTCACTAATCTATAGTTTACAAATTCCAGAGCCTTTTTAGGAGCATCTAAGTGATACAGTTGACAGAGGTCCTAGAGTCAAGATCTGAGTTCTAATCCTGTCTGAGATCCCTAGGCAAGTCACTTAACTTCTGTTTGCTTTTATTTTTTCACCTGTAAAATGGGAGTGCTAATAACACCTACTTCATAGGGCTGTTGTGTGGATCAAGAGACATAATATTTGTCAAGGGCTTTGTCTAGTGCTTGGCACATACTACGCATTTAATAAGTGCTTGTTTCCTTCTTTTCCTTTTTTGAAAATCAGGACAAAATTTGCTATTCTCTAATTCTGTGGTACTTCTCCTGTTCTACCCAGGTGCTTAAGATTTACATAAAGAATTGGAACAAGGGCCTTTAAGACCAGTGCTCTTGAAACTGGACTTGAATACTGTTTTATTTTCCCTCCCCACAATGGGAGTGGCTAAAAAATACTCAGACTAGCCCCACCCCCCCCCAAAACTGGGCAGCAAAAAGGGGAAGCAAAGAATTTTGGGAATAATTATTTATATTATAAAAAGATTCTTTACATTACAAAGAAGTTCATCACAGGGTTTTTTTTAATAGGGTATTTGCTTTGGTGGGTTCAGGGCTCAACTTTTCAGGAAATAAAGGAAGGCATATCTATAGTCGAATATTCATAACAATAACTCACATTTACATGGCACTTATATATAGTTCACAAAACATTTTTCTTATGGCATCTCTCAGAGGTTCAAGTGATTTGTCTGCCATCGCCCACCTAGTGGTTAGCACAGTGCCTGACACGTAATAGGTGCTTAATGTTTGCTAACTGACTAACTGGTATGTAAGATGGCATTTGGACTGATTTGGACTGTTGACTTCCAGTCTAGCACCATGTCCACGTTGCTGCCTCTCAAGATATGAGAAGGCAAGGAAGGGCAGAGAATGTAGTTGAATATTCTCTTTTGCTACGTTATTATATAAACTACTCAAGCTATTTCTCAAAAAAACTGAGGTCAAGGACAGATTTCCCCTCTAGCTTTGGCAACTAAAGTGCTTACTGTTAAAGTATTCTCACCACGTGGAGTTTCTTTATTACAGCTCGACAAGAGCAATGAGTTAAGTCCTGTAGGGTCTACAACAAACAAGATCTATGCCTCTCTTGGTTCACCTTCTGGAAAGAAACAGCAATCTGGTGCCCAGGGATCATGAAGTGAGAGGCTTGAGTCTTAAGTGAAAGAGAAGCAGTTACCTGTCTGGTGTGGGAATAGCGCCCTCTGCTGATTCGCCATCCCAACTATCACTGTGGGGAACGTGACGTATTTGTCTTGTGATAGATTTAACTTTGCTAACATTTATAGCTGGAATCTATATGATTCAATTTCCCTCATCCCCCCCCCCTTTTTTTTTACCAGCAAGGAAACTGAGTCCCATAAAGATTAAATCACTTGTCACACAAGTGACCTTAAACAAGTCATTTAACAACAGATTCAAATCCAGGTGCTCTGACACTCACTGTTAAAAAGTGGGTAAGGGATGGTGGTGGAAAAGACACGATTCTGTCAACAACTTATGTCGGCTTTTCAAATCAAAGGCTCCTTTACTTTTTACTAACTGAAATGTAAACACTTCCAGGAAGGAGGAATAGAAGGGGATGGGAGAGGGGGGAGGGAAGGAAGGAAAGAGAAAGAGAGAAGTGCCCCCCCCCCAGAGGTTTAACAACAAGCCTGGGGGGGGGGGTGGCGTTTTGTTTATTAAAACTCACCTTTCCCTAAGAAATGGAAGTGGTTAACAGGAAAAACAGAGTTAGAGACTTGGAGTAGCAAGTCTTAACCACCAAGCCAGCTGCAATTTTGAGACCTGAATTATTATCATCTTGGATGAATTAAGAAGAGATGATATCCAGTCATGGGGAGGCTGGTCGTGTTACTAATTAGAGCAAAGAAATTTCTTGGCAGTAAGGGACTCACACATTTCAGGGATTGTGCTAGAGGGATGACAGAATGAAAACAGGTGCAGTAGGAAGGTGGGAGAAGAAACAGCATTTTTTCAAAAATGAGAATGATTTTTCCCTCCGAAAGAGTAGAAAAGTCCAAGAGAGCTCTGGAATTAAAGCCTTCATCACAGCATTCTTCATCTTTAAAGATGGACTAAACTAAACAGTAGTATGTGGAAAGAGAATGAAAGAGGGGAGGGCAGGAGAGACAGTATGACTGGCTACATCTAATAATAATAGCTAACACTTATATAGTGCTTACTATCTGCCAGGCCTTGTGCTAATAAGTACTTCCCAATTATCTCATTTGAACCTCATAACAACCTTTGGAGGTAGGTGCTTTTGTTATTCCTATGTTAGGGATAAGGAAATTGAGACAAAAATACAAGTTAAATGACTTGCCCAGGGACACATAGCTAGTAAGTGTCTGAGAATAGGTTTGAACTTGGGCCTTCCTGACTCCAGACCTGGCATTCTGTCTACCACATCAGCTAGCTTTCTACACAAATGTCAACTTTGGGGGGAATTAAAGTTTTATTGATATCTCTCTGGTTTAACTATATGGTATTTGGGTGCGCTGATGTAAAGGGTAATGGAAAGAAAAGGAGGCAGTGGAAAGCAGACAACTCTCCACAGAGACATTTTGCAGTGATTGCTCTAGTGGAAGAAAGACAATTTCATTTCTTTTTGCATTCAATCAGTCTTTCAACTCTCTATGAAACCAGCATGACACCCACTTTCCATTGATATATAGACCATCCTTTATCTTGGGAGATCTGCAATTCATGACCACCCTGAAAGCTTCCATGTCCTAAGGCCAGCTCGCTAGGGAGTTCAGAGTTGTTTTTGCTTCTGGATATGAGCTGAGCTTCCAGCTTTTCTGGTTGGTTCTAAAAGCACTGTCCTATTTTTTTTAACTTGACATTTTAATTCTGAGAAAGCTAGGGGGAAAGCAGTCATTAAAATCAAGAGGCTTAAAAGTTCAATTAGAAATACTGCACAAAGCTAAGTGTCCTAGACCCTTAGGCAAGCTATAAAGTGATTTTTTTTTCATTTCCTTTTCAACAGAAAGTAAGTGGTGTTTGACTGATTACTTGCTGTAATTAACCCAGTAACTCAGGTTGCTATTACTGTGCCATCTACCAAGCTAAGGGAGAGCTATAAAGGAGAAGGTAGGATAGGTTCTTTAGAATGGATGCAAAGGAAATGATCTGGATGACAAGCTTAACAGAAAGCTTTTCAATGAAAACTATTTCCTCATCATTTGCAACTCAGATATTTCCATTGGGTAATGACATCAAATTGGGGGGGAACATAGAACTGGTAAAAACTATATGAAAGCAAAAGATATCAGAGAAGAAGAAGGAATGTGAAGAAGAAGAAGAAGAAGAAGGAGGAGGAGAAGGAGAAGGAGAAGGAGAAGAAGGAGAAGAAGAAGAAATGTTTGTTAAAAACTATTTGCGCATTCTACATTTCTCAGTAGAAAGTAGGAGTGGAAGTCCTATTAACCATGGTAAAATACTCTCGATTTAACTGAAAGAAACCCAGGAGCTTAATTTCCCTATATTTGCCTTCACTCTGGCATTCAGAACACTTGGTGATCAAAATTTCTTGTGGTGCTACCAAACCAGAAAAGAGACCAGTCATGCCAGTTATTGAAGAACAACACAAGTTCAGAGACTCATCACCAAATTGGATCCCAGATGATTTTTTTTCTGGCCACAGCAATGGTCTCTAAGATGTCTACAAAATCACAAAGGGGTTGACCTCTGCATTGGTGAGCTATTGCAAATCTTTTATGCATTTTCTCCATTGTTTATGGAATTCTATAAGACCTTTTCATCTTATGCATTTACTCTGGGATGAAATAAAGACTGTTCTGTGTCAAACACACATTTGTTGTCTTAAATGCTTGTATAGAAATTGGAGAGACCTCTTTTGCCTACATCTCGTGGAGTTAAGAACTGTAGAGATTTCCCAGAGTAAACTCAGGATGGAGTTAATTATGAGCCAAAGAATGAGTGATCTTGGCCATTGTAAAGTTTGGACCCGGTATGGTAAGTTCAGAGCTTGGGCTATGGGATACATTTCTATTTCCTAGGATTGTAAAGGATGGAACTTCGTAAAGTTCTTTTGAAGTTTAGGGCTCCACCACTAATTCTTAGCATTCAGAACTTCCAACATTCTTTACCACAAAACAATAGTTCTACCCCTCTCATGTAGAAGGAAAATGACTAATTCAGCAATGGAGAGTTGGATGGGAACTCTGGGTTAATTATACACCCTTCGCAAATAAAAAAAGATTACTGCCTCTTGGCAGAGAAACTTTTTGTGTTAGAAACTACTCTGGTTTCACTGACTACACAGCAATTGATTGTATTGCTGTAGCCCTCTCTGACCTCAGGATGTCATTTCTACAGTGTCTGAGGCTTTTAATGGAAGTGTTGAGGTTTTAGGGGTTTCAGGGTGCTCAGGACCCCAAAAAACCAACACACTGGATCCTGCCGAATGAATTCCACCCAAGCCTTCTTACAGCCGAAGAAAAAGACAAAGTTTATTAAAGCTCTGCTATATTGGCCAGACTCCCATTGGCTAGACTCTTAAGGTATCTGAGCATTTGTACCACTTGTATTGACAAGCAGACCAGAACAATCTGAGCTGAGCTAGACTGAATCTGAGCACCTTCATGGAGGCAAGATGAGAGTTATATACAGAAAGATTGTGGGAGGGATCTAGGGTTGTCCAAGTAGTCTGGGGTGATGGGAGGAGGGGTTTAGGGAGGATCTTGATGGGACTGGGGTGGCTGGGGGACTGGGGTGAGGTCAGACTCCAGGAATGGGATCAAGGGTGGGAAATAGCTGAAGGCTACCTGGAGATGACAGACAATGGAGGGCTAGGGTAACAGATTTGAGTATAGATATTCTGATAGGATCAAGGGTGGGAAGTAGCTGCACAATTGTAGCAACAATTTGGCTAGCAGCTGTCTGTGGGGTATAAGATCTAACAAAACCAGCAACAAGAGCTGCCAGCACAGGTTCTTTTGATCTGCTTTACTAAGGAAAGCAACTTTAAGGGATTAACAATCTCACTTTAATTAAACATACAAATATCATTCACTTAGTTCAGGAGGAAAAGCCAGCACCCTGAACTTCAAAGCAAATACAAATTACAGAGACAATACTAACAGACCATATCAAAATTAATAGTTACCAAAGAACCAATGGGTCTGGGTTAGCAAAGCCAGGGGGCAGTTACAATGGCTTGCCAGAGTCCCACACCACTCTTCCAGTGAGTGAGAGCCCCCAAAGTCAACCACCAACCTCGGATCTTTGCACTTGATTACCTCAGTGCTGAGAAGCACTCAAACAAAGAACAGTGAAAAATTCCATTTTGTTGGCCATTGCATTTGAAAGGCAAGACTCATCAAAGTTACTTAACTACTTCAGCATTCCAAAGGAGAAGACAACCAAAGGTCCTGCCCTGATTACCATTACATTGTCTTAGTGCTGAGAAGGATTCCAAGACAAAAAGATCCCATTTTACTTGCCCCATTCAAACATTAAAGGCACTTAAGAGAACAGCAAAAAGTCCCACCTTAATTACTGATACAACAATGGAAGGCTAGGCTAGGTTAAGAGTAACAGAGATTTGGATCTAGTGATAATGAAAGGCTTATGGCCTCAGGCAAATGCCTCATCAAGTGGGAAGATTCCAGGAGAGTTCAAGGGGGCTCCTAGAGCCTATACACAATGAGAAGGACTATTACTGATCATTTATGTTAAGGTCTCACTCTACCTTTTAAAATTAGTTTTATACTGAAATCAATAAACCAATATGGAATTTTCAAAAAGATAACTATTTATTCATTCAGCAAGTATTACTGAGGTCCTGACACTTGGGTGCACATTGTTTCTTATGACCTGATTAAGTTACACTTACGGATCAAAGCAGTAAGGATCTATGATCCTATTCCAACCCATCTCCTCCAAGAGATTACCTTCTCTGTCATCCCTCCTCTTTCATATATTTTCAATCACTCCCGATCTATTAGCTAATTTCCTCCTACCTACAAACATGTTCATGTCTTCCCTATCTTGAAAAAAATCCTCACATGATACTTCCATCCCTTCTATCATCCTGTATCTCTCCTGTCCTTTTGTGTGGGGTGGCGAGACCACCCAAGTACCACAATAATTCACAGAGGCTTCTCAGGTAGGGACAGAAAAGGAATTAATTTTATTTTACAAATCTCTCGAGGTTTGGGCATCACCTCCACTAGGGATGGACTGGTGGAAGGAGGTGGCTCACAAAGGCAAAGCACTAACATACATCTGATCACAAAAGAACTCCCACCCACCACTATCCCCTCTCCATTGGCTGGGGGGTGGGCTTACAATCTAGGTGAGAAAAGTTAGACAAAGAACCAGGAAATCAAGCACAGCCAATCTAAGGTAAAGAGGAGGAATGAGGGAGGGGAGGGGGAGTCTTCCTGGATTTGGTAACAACTCTGTGCTAGCGTGTGTGTGTGTGTGTGTGTGTGTGTGTGTGTGTGTGTGTGTGTGTGTGTGTGTGTGTGTGTGTGTGAGAGAGAGAGAGAGAGAGAGAGAGAGACAGAGAGAGAGAGAGAGAGAGAGAGAGAGACAGGCATTTACTGCCCAAGGCCCTGAATTCCTGAGAGTTAGGTAATCACATTCCTACAAGGTTAAATCCCAAGGTCTAGTCCATCCTCTCACTGCCCCTGCTTATTCCAGAAATACTTCTTATATTTTCTCTCTCTGTGAAGTCTTCACAAGAATTATCTCCCACTTACTTTGTAGCTAAACTCCTTGAAAAGGCTATATAAAATAGGTGCCTCCACTTTCTCTCCTCTCATTCTTTTCTTAACCCCTTACAGTCTGACTTCCAATTCCACTGAATGAAATTGCTAATTTACTAATGATCTCATATTTGCCAAATCCAGGATCCTTTTCTCAATCCTCATTCTCTTTGACCTTTTTTTCAGCCTTTGACATTGTTAATCATTCTCTTCTCCTGGATACTCTCTTCTCTCTAGGTTTTCCAAACACCACCTTCTCCCAGTTTTCCAACTACCCATTTGACCACTCCTCTGTCCCTTTTGCTGGATCCTCCTCCAGATCACACCCTCCAATTGTAGGTGCCCCTCTTTCCTGGGCCTTCTGCTCTTCTTTGGCTACACTACTTCCCTTGGTTATCTAATCAGCTCCCATGGATTTAATTGCTATCTCTATGTTGAAGATTATCAAATCTGCCTTTCAGCCCCAATCCCTCTGCTGACCTCCAATCACATCTCTAACTGCCTTTCAGATATCTCCATGTCCAGTAGATATCTTAAATTCAGTATGTCCAAAACAGAACTCATTATATTTTCCCCTAAAACCTCTCCCACTCCTACCTTCCCTATTTCCATAGAGGGCAACATCATCCTCCTCTCAACTGAGGAGTCATTTAATATTCCTCTCTCACTCTCCATATTCTATTTGTTGCCAAAGCCTGGTTGACTTCACCTTTGCAACATCTCTTAAATTTGCCCCTTTCTCTCCTTTGACACTGACATCCCTCTAGTGTAGGCCCTCATCACCTCACACTTGGATTATTGCAATAGTCCCCTGGTGGGTCTGCTGGCCTCATATCTCTCTCACTCCAATCCATTCTCCATCATGTCACCCTCCCCCACCCACTGACTCAATAAATTCTAGTGGCTTCCTATTGCCTCCCAAAGCAAATACAAAATATGCTCAGTTTGGCATTCAAAGTCCTACATAACCTAGCATCCGTCTACCTTTCCAGTCTTCTCACACCTTATTCTGCAATACCTACTCTTCAATCTTGGCTGTTCCACAAACAAAATACTCCATTTCTTGGCTCTCAGCATTTTCTCTGACTGTCCCCCATGCCTGGTACACTCTCCCTTCTCCATTCCAACTGCTGGCTTCCTTTAAGTCTTCCTTGTTTCTTTTACATCTCAACTAAACTCCCACCTTCTAGTGGAAGCCTTCTCTAACCCCTCTTAATTCCAATGCCTTCTCTCTGTTAATTATTTCCTACTTCTCCTGTAAATATGTGTGTGTGTATGTATATGTATGTATATATTACATATATTATGTTTGCATGTTGTCTCCCATATTAGATTGTAAGTTCTTTGAGAGCAAGAGCTGTCTTTTGACTCTTTTTTGTATTCCCAACACTTAGCACAGTTCCTGGCATATATATGGATTGAGGTGCTATATGTCCTCTCCTAACCCACATGTGCAGGTCATATCCTCAGACCTTGCTACATCACCCTTAGGGATAACCCTGAGGGGTTATGGAGTCTTTCTATTGCCAGTCCCCTGAATTGTCATTCTGGTGTTTTCTCATTTCACCCAGCTCCAATACCTCCTCAATATCATCAATACCAGTGATTCGTGCCCTACTATCAACCTAACCAGTTGATTTCTCCTCAATATTGATTAGCCAATTAACATCAGTTAGCTCTTACCAAGGAATATTTACTGCAACAAATTATATATATAAATATATGCATATATGCAAACCTGTATCTATATGCATGTGCCTGTGTGTGTGTGTGTGTGTGTGTGTGTGTGTGTGTGTGTATACACACACACACAGAACCAAAGTACAAAACCTTCTACTCAAACTGGGCCAAACATTCTTCCTACCACTGAGTTTACTTCTGGGGGTGACATGTCTATGAATCAGTCATTCCCCGGCTTTTAGGCATGGCATCTCAGCTACTAGATTGATCCACTGCGGACTGGGTCAAGTAGGTTGCCCCTCGAAGACTGGTTCCTTTCCAGACTCCTCTGTCAGACTTCTGGTCAGTCTTCTGACCTTTTGACACCTCACAAGGCTCTGAACCAAAGAAAAGAAGAAAAAAACAGGAGGCAGTCTCATCTTGGACCCAGATGGACCTGCCTAGTATACCTGATGACCAGCAGAAAGGCATAAGAGAGATCTGGCCTATTGATACCTTCAGTAAGCACACTCCATCCTGGACAAGGAAAAAGACTTTCTGTCATTACATAGTAAGATGATAAGAAACAGTTGCAGAATGTCTGTGCACACTCTGAAGTGCCTGGAATGGCTCCCCTCCTCATCTCCTTCTCCACGCTTACTTCAAGTCCCAGCTAAAACCACACTTCTTACAGGAAGCCTTTCCCAATCTTTCTTAATTCTAGGGCCTTCCCTCTGTTGATTATTTCCTATTTATCCTGTACGTAGCTTATTTGAACATATTTGTTTGCATGCTGTCTCGCCCATTAGATTGTGAGCAACTTGAGGGCAAGGGCTATATTTTGCCTTTCTTTGTATCCCCAGTGCTTAGCACAGTGCCTGGCACATAGCAGGTGCTTAATAAATGCTTATGGATTAACTAGGACTAACCAGAGAACAAGATATTCTGTTCTGTTCTTCCACAAGCAGGCCTCCCAAGCATCCCTATAGATTGCCACCAGGCAGAAGGATTGTGTGCCCTTATGGGGCACGATGGACAAATTTTTTTTTAGAAAGAACCTACATTGGATCAGTTGATTTCATTTGACTGTTTTTCTTGGTGACAAGGAGGTTGGGGGTGGGGCAGGGCATGTACACAGAGATGACTATGGTGGGAAATACAAAAGGCAGTACAAAACTATTTTTAAAAAGAGAACCCTTAAAAAGAAGAACCAGTCATCCCCAAATTAAATGCAGCAATTCTCTTTAGTCATCTTTAGAAATGACCTCATTCAGTCATACTTGAATATTGAAAGACAAGTGCAAACAGGCCCAAAAGCAGTCAATCACAAGACAGATTTAAAAATAACTTCCAGAGTAGGTCACACAATCTAGCTTTTCATGCAATAAAAGAAACTTCACATATTTTCATTTTCAAGAAAGGAGCATCAAAAACTTCCACAGGGCTTCAAGGAATAATATCACAATCCATCATCGGTTTAAAATTAGGGGATAGGAAACTATTAAAATCAGCCCACTAACCAGTAAGCGCTTACTGACCATCCACAGACTGCTTGTGTATAGGGAGTAGGCATAACTCAGAGAGAGCCGGGAGGCCTTTGACCCATGATGGAATTTCCCCCCGGGGCAGGATAGTGGTTATAGCTTGGAAGAGCTATTATTATTTACTTTAACCAGATGAAATGATTTACACTACCTACCGTGCCCCCCCCCCATACCCTCAGGTTGTTGTGAGGAAAGTATTTTGCAAACCTTAAAGCAAGAAATGGGACTTGAGATTATTGCTATTACACAGCTATTTAGCAGATGAATAAAGGACCAAAAGCTCTTCTATTCCCCCATTTTAATGCATCCTCCAGTGGACCACAACTGCCTCTCCCTAAAACAAGGCAAAGACTATGGAGGATCCCCAACCTTAGAGGGAAAAAGTCAGGCAATCAAAATCAACAGAAGCAGGTACGGACATAGTAACTCAAATGACTATTCAATGGAAAATACAGACTAGGAATTAGGACATTATTTGTATGCAAATACTACTGCTAATTTGCTTTAAAAGTTTATTCTCTTCCAAAAATTAAAATTTTTCCTACAATCCTGCTTATACTATTAATTTGATTAGTAAGCTCTTTGAGTTCAAAGACAGGTAAACATGAGCCAAGCAGGTGGAAAATTATCAATAAGCTCCAGTTAAAGTTTAAATTAAGTTTAACTGTAATCAGAAGGTATTTAAAAGTAGAAGATGGGTTGTACATTGAAAAATGGTTGGTATTCATCAGGGCAAATGAACTGTTAAATAAGAAACTGATGAGATGGGTTACTAGTCAGCAGAAAAGTGTTAACTACAGGAGAAAGAGAACAGTGCAGTTGCGTGTGTATACAGCAAGAAGAGAGTGGGCAAGGAATCCAGGATAACTCCTGGGTTGTGAGCCTGAGGGACTAGATGGTGTTGCCCTTTATAGTAATAGGGAAGGATGGAGGAAGAGAGGGCTTGAGTTCTGTTTTGGACATACTGAGATGCCCACTCAATATCCAGTTCAAGATGTCTGAAGGGCAGTTGGAAATGAGAGATCAGAGTCAATGAAGTTTGGGGAAGAATAGGGGCAGGACTAGAGAATCATTAGCATACATATGTAATTAAATCCATGGCAGCTGATGAGATCACAAGTAGTAGAGGACCTAACAAAGAACCCTGAAGAATAGCTACAATTAGAGGGCATGATCCAGCAAAGGAGACAGAGAAAGGACAGATAGAAGAGAGGAGTGTCCTGAAAACCTAGAGAGAAGAGAATATCATGGAGGAGTGATCAACAGCATCAACAGCTGCAGAGAGGTCAAAGAGGATGAGAATTGAGAAAAGGCCACTGGATTCGGCAACTAAGAGACTGTTAGTAACTTTGGAGAGAGCAGTTCCAGTGGAAGGATAAGGCCAGAAACCAAACTGTAAGGAGTTAAGAAGAGAGTGAGAGGAAAGAAAGTGAAAGCACCTATTGCAGACGACCTTTTCAAGGAGTTTGGCTACAAAGGGCAGAGGAGAGAGAGAGAGGAAGATAGCAAGTGGACATGTTTATAGGCCGTAGGAAATTAGTTGAGAGAGAGAGAGATTGAAAGTAGGTGAAAGAGAGGGGATGACAAAGGAGTCAATTTGCTGGAGGAGACAGGACGGAAGGGGATCACTTGAACAAATAGTGGGGTTAGCCTTGGTAAGGAAGGAGGCCCCTTTATCATACGAAACAGGGATGAAGGTGGAGAAAGCAGCAGAAGGCATCTGAGTAATACAAGATGAAGAAGAGGGAACTCATGTCAAATGACCTCAACTTTTTCTGTACAATATTGGGAAAAGTTCTCAGCTGAGAGAGTGAGGGGAGGGGGAAACACGGGAAGTTTGAGAAGGCATGAAAAAGTCTGGAAGAGTCACTGTGGAAAGTAGGAGAGCGAGTTGATAAGGCAGATATAGTAGAACTGCCTAGCAGCAGCAAGGTTGTGGAACATAAATTTGTAGTGGACCCAGCCAGAACAGGTGCATGATTTGTCCCAGATTCATCCAGCAGTACATGTGTAGTCAAGAAGGCACCAAATGGTGGTAGTGATCCAACGCTGAGGTTTGCCTGGACATAATCAGTGATATGATAAAGGGCCTAGGGATTTAAGAGAGTAGGACAGTTTAGAGTTGAATTGGTTTGTCAAGGAGTCAAGATGGGGAGAATAGGAAAGAGTGACTAGTACAGGGAAGATAGCCTGGTATAGAATTGAGGCATCAAAGGATAGAAGGTCATATTAAGGACACAGAATACGGTTTTGTAAGAAAAGACAAAGAGACAAGTGAAAAGTCAAAAGATTATGGTCAGAAAAGGGGATTTCAGAATTCTTGTGGGTGATGACCATTTTTATGTGTGGCTGAGTTAGGGTAGAGGAGTAGCTCATGGGAAGTGAGCAGATTAAAAACCTACCTAGTTTCAACCATACGTAGTATAATGAAGCAAAGTGGGACTTGTTACTCTTTTTTCTTTTGGAGTGCTTCTCTAAGGCAATCAAGTGCCTTTGATTGAGTCTTACCATCATTTGAATCAAGAGTCTTTGATTGAATCAAGAGGCCTTGATTGGAAACAGTATATATATTCTGAGGTTAGCATTTTGCTTTGGGGCTCACTCATTGGAAGAGTGTTCTTGTGATTTGGCCAGATAAGACTCTGGATAGTTGTTAAGGAGCGCCCCCCGCCCCAGCTTTGAAAACCCAGATGTTGGTGCTTCTCTCTCTCTCTGGTAACTGTGTATGTATTGCTATGGTCAGACAGTTAGAAGCATGTCTGTTGATTTGTGTTATTTTCTGTTTGGAATTTCTGTTTGTATTTGCTCTGAAGTTCAGGGTGCTGACTTTTCCCCCTGAACTAAGTGAATGATATATGTTTGTTTAGTTAAAGTAAGATTGTTAACCCCTTAAAGTTGCTTTCCTTTAGAAAAGCAGATCAAAGAACCTATGCTAGCAGCCCTCCTGTGTGCTGGTGTTATTGGCCTTATACCTCCACAGTAGCTGCAAATAACATTGTTGTTACACCTAGTTAGATATTTGAGAGACAATCAATATGTATGTTGAAGTCCTCTAGCATGAGGGCAAGAGTTGCGGAGGAGAGAAAAATTGTTAGCCGGGCACCAAACTCATAGAGGAAGGGAGTGACCTGGGACATCTGTAGACAAATTTCTAGGATTTTTGGTTGGGTGGTAGATATGAATAGCACGAACCTCAAATAAAGAGAAGATACTGGGTGATAAAGGAAAGGGGAGAACCTGAAAATGGCAATGGGGAGCAAGGAGTATTACAATTCCACTGCCTTGACCAATGAAAGAGAAAATCATCAATGAGTGAAGATGCAATCAATCCTAGAAAAGAGGACCAGGGAGGCTGTGTCATCAGAAGGAGCCAGGTTTCAGTAAGAGCTAGTATATGGGAAAAGAAAAGATTTAAGATGAAGAGAAGTTTGTTACCTATAGAACAGACATGCCGGAGGGCACAATGGAAGGGCTAGGTGGAATAAGGTTGAAACCTTGGGGTAGGAGTGTTGAGGAAGATGGGAATGAAGAAACAGGTAGTAGGGGTGGGGAATGGGGTTTGGACTATGATCTACAGGAGTTCAGTCACTGGGATGTGAAGAGTATGAGTAGGTGTGAGGCTATTTGTTCATCATTAAATGGAGGATACCACTCATCTACCCTCAAAAGATCAGCACAGCAAGAGATGGAAGGTCTGAAGTCAAAGGGAGGGTTGTTCTTTTTTGCACTGGAGGGTCCAAGTTAGATTTTTCCAGTTGGGAGCTTAGGCTGGCAACAAGAGGAGGAAGTTGCCTTGTATTGGCACAGATGTAAAAAGTCTGGCCGGGTCCTTTACAGCCTTTCCTTATGGGAGGTGCTGTGCCCAGTGGGAGATGGCACAAGGTGCTCACGAGGTCTGAGGAGCTGTGGCTTCACTTCTCACTTGAGATGGCTGGCAATAAGGAAGCAGCAGATAAGTGGGAGACTGTGCACAGTGGGAATCTCCTTTGGGGCAGATGGAAGAGGCCCAGGATAGTCCTTTGTAACCTTTTCTCAGGGGACACACTGTGCATAGCAGGAAATAAACTACTCTGTCTTCAGTATCTCCAGTTCTCACTGTATCATGAACTCTCCTCCAGATGAGGAAGATACTACCTCTTCATATCAAGATATAGTGCATGGAGCTATATTCTGGAACTTCTCCTGGATCTGTAGTGGGACTGTCCCCAGTACGAGGCTACACACTTATTTTTAGATTATTTGTTATTAGTTATCTGTTAGTCTTAGTCTCCACCCTACTTCTCACTCCACAGTACAACTTCCTCACCCTGACCCAGGCTGCCCCTCCTCCAGGATTCTGTCGCTATGGCACTCCTTTCATCACACCTTTCTATACTCCCAGGCTACTCTGCCTCTTTCCTGAGACCTAATTTATCTGTGTCACATGGATTTGACTTGGTAAGACTGACAGTGCACTCTTCAAATGAGAATGCATCCAGGATGAATTATGACACCTAAGCCCCCGGATGAACTTTTTCAGTTGCAAGTATTTTCTATCCAACTACTAATATCCATGAGGTCATGGACTAAATCTTTACAAAATAAGCCTTGTATATATCTATATCTATCTGTCTGTCTGTCTGTCTGTTTATCTATCTGTCTGTCTATCTATATCTCCTCTAGTTGCCTAGTGCAATGCTGGTGGAGAATACATGCTTAATAAATGTTTATTGAACAAAGTGACTTGCTTAAGATAAAACAATTAGGCGCAGAATTTAGGACAGGGGTATATACACATATATATGTATATAAAATTGAAGGCCATTTTAATAAATTTTTATTTGACCTAATGGATACAGTGATATAGTCCAAGCAGTGGGTCTGAAAAATAAATTAGTCTAACACCTTAGTGCATAATAGTTTGGAGAAATTCTATAGGCCTTGAAGAAAGCAGCTAGATACAGAAGTTCAGATATAGGACAATTAATGTCTGAAAAGGAGAACTGGCAAGGAGAAAGGAAGAACAGAAGGAAGATCAAACTATATTTCAGAGAAGGAAGCAGGTGGTCCTGGCAACTGACTGGATGTGGAGAGTGGAAAAATATGTAACACGGATATGTATATATAAGCAAAGCTGGTGCTTCCCATGTTAATATTTTGCAGTGGAAAATGCAGTGCTTGGTTCCAAAATATCTCATTTGGCACATTCTCTCTACAGTGGGGAGTAGGACTGGTCAGGAGATAGGTGGGAAGAGACAAAACTATTTGGAAGATACCCACTTATAGGGAATTTGAGTTAGCTGGTATACAGTGACAACCAATCCTGCCAAGAGGACCACGAAGCCTCCCCACTTGACCACCACCTCAGGACAAAGCCCAAACACTAATAGGCAGGGCCAAGACAATTAGTATTCAATTTACCTTCACTTGCCATCATCACTGAAGCTGTTCCGATAGTCTATTAAGACCACCAAGACTAAGAAAGGCTCCATGCATGGTCTTATCTATGGCCAGCAAACTCATATCACCTCCTCCCCTTCCAATCCCTATGATACTGAATTGCCAGCTTCCTAAGAGTAAGAGCTTCAATCTCCTTCCCAAACTCCAATTTCTTGATGCCTCATCCCCATCCACCTCCACTCTACCCTTCCTATGTAACCCTCCAGTTCTGCCTGCCCCTTTCCATTGTGTCCTTTAGAATTTCTGTTCCATAAACAAATTTTCTGGCATTTTAGAACTCATCCTTTCATATTACTTCTCTCTTCTGGAACTCAGAGAACCTTGGCTTCTTTTAGATGACACTTTATCCTTTGCCAGCATCTCTAGAACTGGCTAGACTTTTATGGCCTATACCCCTAACATATTGGTTTTGGCAGGGTGGTGGGTGGGGAGGGGGAGAAACATGGGAATACTTCTTGATTCCCACTGCTACTTCTAGACTCTCCCATTTGCCTCCATTACTCAGTAATCTCCCCCCAATCTCTGACCTTAGAGGTTCACTCTAAATATATCACCCAATATAGATATTAGTGGCAATTATCTATAGTATCCTAGTTAATTCTCATTCCTTTTTTAAGGTACTCAGTACCTAGCTTAGTTTTCCTCTCTACTCCAACTCATGCCCTTATACATACATGTTGATATTTTTTCAAACACCTTAACTCCTCAATCCTTCAATTTCCTCAACTCCAATGACCTCTGCTCTACTTCAGGTCCAAAAAGATCACACCTCACCAACAAGTGGTCCACTTCCATAATCAAAAACTCCAAAATTCCCTTATCAAATCATGGCCTTCTCTCATTCCATTGCCTTGTCCCTCCCTCATACTTTACTGGAAAAAAATTCTCCATTGCTATAATAGAAGAGATAATCTGCTGGAAAAGAGAGGGTGTTTGCCTTAGCAAGAAAGAGTCACTTCTTCACATGAGACAGGGGTAAAGGATGAGACAGTGTAACAACAATACTGCTAGCAGCTGCTGTGCAGGTTTAATGCCAATAACACCAGCACACAGGAGGGCTGCTAGCATAGGTTCTTTGATCTGCTTTTCTAAAAGAAAGCAACTTTAAGGGGTTAACAATCTTACTTTAACTAAACAAACATATATCATTCACTTAGTTCAGGGGGAAAAGTCAGCACCCTGAACTTCAGAGCAAATACAAACAGAAATTCCAAACAGAGAAAATAACACAAATCAACAGACACGCTTCTGTCTGACCATAGCAATATATACATAGTTACCAGAGGGAGAGAAGCACCAACATCTGGGTTTTCAAAGCTGGTGGGGTTCCTTAACAACTATCCAGAGTCTTGTCTGGCCAAATCATAGCAACACTCTTCCAATGAATGAGCCCCAAAAGCAAAATGCTAACCTCAGAGTATATACATACTTCTTCAGGGTCAGCCCACAAAGGGCATCACAGCCATATGACTCAAACTCATATGACAAGTTTTCTTGTGACTTAAGCAGGTCATCAAAGACTCTTGATTCAATCAAAGACTCTTGATTCAAACAAAGGCAAGGCTCAATCAAAGGCACTTGATTACCTTAGTGCTGAGAAACACTTCAAAAGAAAACCAGCAAAAAGTCCCCCTTTTCTTGCCATTACAGGCAGGGGTGGGGAGACCTCTGAGTGATGTGAGATGAGGAAGAAGGGAGACAAAGGAGCTCTTGGTGAATGACTTCAATTTTTTCAGTGAAGTACAAGGAGAGATTCTTAGCTGAGAGGGTGGGATGAGTGGGGCAATGAGAGGTCTGAGGAGGGATGAAAAGGTTTGGAGGAACCATTGTGCCAAGAGGGACAGTCAATTTATTAGAGAGATATTAAAGAATTGCCTTACAAAAGTTAGGGCCCTGTTGACAAACATAAATTTTGATGGACCCAGGCAGTGTGGTTTCACAATTTTGTTTATCCTTTGTTCAGCAGCACATGTATAAGAGTAAAGGCAGCAAAGAGTGGAGGTGATCCAAGGCTGAGGCTCGGCAGGGCAAGACTGGTGATACAATAAGGGGGCAAGAAACTTAGGAGAAGGGGACAGTGTAGAGTTGAGCTGGCTCATCAAGGGGTCAAGATGGAGAAGAGAGAAGAGGGTAGCTAGTACAGGTGTGATGGCCTGGGAAAGAACTGAGAGGTAAAGGCATTAGAATCTACAGGAAGAACAAAGAAGAGGGTCAGTGGTTGTAAAGCAAAGGGAAAGATGAAATGACAAAAAGTTATCATCTGTTAAAGAAATTTTGGAGTTTATGACCATGAAAGTGGAACACTCATGAATGATGACAAGATCAAGGATATGACTAGGAAAAAGAACAACTATACATTACCTTCACTTCTCATTCATTTCCCAACCCTTTGTAGTCTGGTTTCCTCCTTTTCACTCAACTGAACATGGTCTATCCAAAGTTACCAATCTGCTGGCCTTTTCTTCCTCCTCTGCCTTCTTGATCTCTCTGCAGCATTTGACACTGTTGAATATCCTTCCTCCCTCCTAGATACTCTCTTCCCTCTGGGTTTTCATGATACTGTTCACTCTTTGTTTTTCTCCTACCTATTTGACCACTCCTCAATTTACTTTGCTAATTCATCATGTAAATCCAACTGTGGGTGGTATAACAACAATGTTGCTAGCAGCTACTGTGGCTGTGTAAGACCAATAGCACCAGCACACAGAAGGGCTGCCAACACAGGTTCTTTGATCTGCTTTTCTAAGGAAAGCAACTTCAAGAGGTTAACAATCTCAGTTTAATTAAACATACATATATTATTTACTCAGTTCAGGGAAAAAGATCAGCCCTCTGAACTTCAAGGCAAATACAAACAGAAATTACAAACATCAACAGACAGACCTTGGCTGATTCAAATCACAATTCATAGTTACCAGAGAAGCACGAACATTTGGGTTACAAAGTCACCCTTTCAATGAGTGTACCCCCAAAAGTGAAAGGCTAACCTTCCAAAACATATACCCTGTTCAGGACTGGGAGGGCTGGGGCCAACCTAGCATTCCTGTGGTAAACCCCAGTGTTAAGAAGCATTCCAAGACAAAAGATCCCACTTTATTTGCCTCATTCAAACCAAGGCCAGACTCATTAAAGACACCTGATAGCAAAAAATCCTGCCCTGATTACCATTACAGGTGGTCTCCAAAGCTCTGTCCTGGGCCCTTTTCTCTTTCTACACTCTTTCACTTAGTGAACTCATAGACTCTCATAGACTCATCATATTTATGCAAATGACACCTAAATTAATATATCCATTCTTAGTCTCTCTCCTGAACCTCACTCCTCCATTTCTGACTACCTACTGGACATTTCATAAAGGATGTCCTTTAGCCATTTCAAACTCAAGATATCAAAACTTGAGCTTACCTTTCCTCCAACACCCACCCCTCCTCTGAGCTTCCCCATTTTTGCTGAAGTCATTACTATCCTTCCAATCAGCCAAGTTCATAATCTCAGCATTATTCTCCATTCCTTGTTTTTTTCTCACCCCATATATTTATCCAGTTGTCGAATCTGGCTATATTTATCCCCACATTGCCTACATCCCCTTCTCTCTTACTCACACAGCCACTACCTTAGTTTAGGCCCATGTCACCTGTTGGCTAGACTATTACGATAATATCCTAATTAATTTCCCTGCCTCAAGTCTCTTTCCTACTCCAGATCATCTTCCAAACAACTGCCAAAGTCATTTTTCCTCAGGTACATGTCTGATCATGTCACTTCTCTCACTCAATAAACTATTCAATGTATTTTCATTTTTAGGATAAATATAAATTTCTCTGTTTGGCTTTTAAATCTCTTTCCAACCTACCTTTCCAGCCTTTTCCTTCCATTATTTTCCTTTCACACTCTACATTTTAGCTAGACTGCCTTTCCTGTTGTACCTCACATATAACATTCCATTTTCCCATCTCTGTGTCTTTGCATTAGAAGTCTCTGATGCCTAGAATTCATTCCCTTTTTTATCTCCTCCTTTTTAAAATCCTGTTTCCTATAATACCCTCCTCAAATGCCACATTCAATGTGAAACTTTTATTGTTTCTTCTCATTTCTGGCAGTACCTTCTCAGAAAATTACCTCAAGTTTGTAAGAGTGAGGTTGATTGAATTACCAGACCCCCACATAAAGTAACTAGCAAGATGCTATAGTCTAGGTACCTTTATAATTAGGTGATATCTCTCTTGAATTGGTCAAAGACATTTTATTAAGTGTGGAACACACTGAATCAATACCCAGGATGTATATTGGGATTGACTGGATCACTGGATCATTGGCTGGGTCCAGATTAGAAGCTGAACATTCAAATGACAGGCCAGTCTCATGTCAGAAGTATCTCCAAACAAGCCTCTGACAAGGAATCACTTGTGAGGGAAAGGAAGAACCTCTGTCTCCTCCCCCATGCCTTGACCAGCAGATGACCCTGTGAACTTCAAAAGGTCAAGATTCTGGACTTCCCATGGGCACCCTAGAGTGTTTGCTGGACAGCAGTAGCTGATAACAGCACCTACATTTGGGAGCTGAAGACAAACAGGACACATTAAGGAAGGGCAGCCTCAGGAATCTAAAAAGAAAAGGCTAATGGAAACTTCCTAATGTACCAACAAAGGGGAAAAAATTATTTCCAGCTGTTTGTGTTTCCCTTTGTCATGTGCTCTCTAAGCCAAGTCCACCTTCCCTGGACTATGCACTTGTAAGAGAATGTGCCACTTGTTGGGGGTAGGAGGGATGTTTATACTAACTGTTTATACTATACTTCCTTAGTAAATACTTATTCTAAAGCTTGGTTTTGAGAAAGAAATCTAAACTTAAACTCATCTCACTCCGGAGCTCAGAGATTAGACAATAGGTCCCTGCTCTCCTAGCACAGAGTGAAGGTAAATAGTAACTGTTTCTCTTTTGGCCAAGAACCCTGAGGGTCTTCCCCTCCCAGTTTGATTTTTTTTTTTTGAGTTTTGATTAAAGGGGTCATCTGTTGATTAACTTCTTAAAGAAGTCTATTCACTGAATGGGCATTACCTCACTTAAGGTGAGAACCTGAAAAGACCTTAGCCCGAAAGGGCCAGGGTCTCCTAATGCTTCCTGGGCCATCTCCAGTCTTCCTGGTGAATATCAGGCCACTGCACCCAGATGGCTCTGCAGGAGAAAGTGACCTTGCCCAGCCCTCCCTTACTCAAATCAAAGTCAACTGCAAGTCATGTCATCATTTCCCTGATGTCATGGTCCTCTTCAAGAACGAAGGACAGACACAACTTATTCTAAAAGCTTGATACCAATTGCTAGTCAATAGGGGGAGCACACACCCAAGAAAGAGTATCAGAAAAAACTCAACTCCTCAGGGTAACCCAAGAACCCAGAAGGGAACAGTAGCCAGCTGTCTTCCGGGGAACCAACCTACTGGTCTGAAGGCAAGTGGGGAGAGTGAGCTGAGAGCCTACAAAGGGTTTGATATGTACATAAAGAGATAGATATGTTCATATATCTTAGCTATATCAATATGTATCCTAGATATATTGATATGGCTCTATCTACTCCTGTTTATCTCTTTATTGACTGCTCCAAAAAAATGTAGGCCCTTTGAGGGCTGTTTTTCATTTTTCCTTTGAATATCCAGCACCCCTTCAAAGCACCTTGCCTAGGAACTATGAAGAATCTTCACTTGTAAGGACTGGACAATAATAAATACTTAGGTACTTCTTCCCTACCCATTATTCTTCATCAATAAATCAGTATATGTCACATGGGCCCATGGACACTAATACAATGGGGCAGCTAGGTGGTGCAGTGGATAGAGTGCTGGGTCAGGAGTCATGAAGACCTAAGTGCAAATCTGGCCTCAGAGGCTTACAAGGTATGTGACCCTGGGCATGCCACTTAACCTATGTTTCCCTCAGTTTCCTCATCTGTAAAACAGGAATAATAAATAGTACCTCACAGGGTGGTTGTGAGGATCAAATGAGATGATAATTGTAAAGCATTTAGCAAAATGCCTGATATATAAATATATATATATAAATATATATATAAATGTTAGCTGTCATCATCCTTACTATTATTCAGTCACAATGTTTATATAAACAAGGACCCTGCGAAAGACATTTGCACAACACTCTGATATCCGAGGGGCAGCCCTGTATGCAAATGCTTAATTTAAAAAACAAAACAAAAAAACAAATCCAAAAACTTGTGACAAATAAACATAAACAGAAATAATCCACCCAGTAGCCAAGTCCAAAAATTTATGTCTCTTTCTTGGTATTGAGTCCATCACCATTCTTTCAGCAGATGGCTAAAATGCCTCATTATAGGTCATTTGGAGATTTGGTGGATCATTGATTCGAACGTCTTTCAAAGGTTTTTTTTTTTTTGACACTTGTTCTCATATAGATTATCTCCTGATTCTGCTCCTTTCACTCATACATTTATATACCACAATTTGTTCAGTTGTTCTCAATTGAGGGACAGCTCCTTTGATTCTCTAGGTGTTGGGATGTTTTTTTTTTTTTATTTCAACCCTCCCTTCAGGATCAGGAAGTTTGTTTTGCTTGCAACTATTCCCTCTCCAATATTAACTTTTCTCTTTATCCAAACCTCTCTCCCCAATCCCACTTGTTTCCCTGTTGAAATTTATGTATTTCTATCACCAAAATGTTTGTGGGTGTGCATGTGTTCAACCCTCCTTTGTCTGTTTCAGCTAAGAGCAAAGTTCGTCTGAGGTCCACTCCTCCCACCCTACATCCTCTTCTTCTCACGTACCCCAATTATGCAAGCTATGTTCTACTACTCCTTCCTTCTTTCCACACTAGTGCATTCATCTATTTACTTAAGCAGAGGTTCCTTAAACTTATTTGGCCTACTGCTCCCTTTTCTAAAAAAAAATTACTCAGCCGCCACCCTGGAAACCTACTTTCTTTAACACTTTAATGACTTTTTTTTTTAATTGCATCATTTCAAACTACTACTGCCCACCTGGATTGTTCCAGCATACCCCCAGGTATTGCCCACTCTGGGAACTTATGATACGGTCTCTTCTCTTTCTGCTCTGCAAATTCTTAGAACCAATTTGCCCCAGGTCTTCAATTTTTTTCCTATTTAACTCTTTCAGTAAACTTTGAAGACATTAAACTTCTAAAGGGACACGGTTTCTTGTTCTTCTATAAGAATGTTAGCACTGCATCATATTGCCACTTCCAAAAGACTGTTTAAATACATTTACCTCTTTAGGCTTCTCGTGTCTGTGTTTGCATTTCAAAGTTCCTACTCTGCTCTGGTCTTTTCATCAAACATTCTTGAAATTATTTTAGTCCATTAAAAACCCATTCTTCCTCCCAACCCCTCCCCTTGTAAGATTATAATCAACTTTAAAGGGTAAATTATTCTTGGATTTAAGCCTGTATTTTTTGCCTTTTGGAATATTGTATCCCAACATCTCTTCTGATTTTAGCAGAAGTTGCTAGGTCTTGTGGGATTCTGATCTTGGTTCCTTGCTACTTACACTCCTTTTTGGATGATTGCAGTGCTTTTTCTTTGCTAGGGAAGCTCTGAGTTTTGGCCATGACTTTCTTAGGACATTTTCTTTGGGGGTTTCTTTCAAAAGGTAATAGGTGGTTTCTTGCAATTGGCAATTTACCTTCAGGTTCTAATAGATCTAAGCAGTTCTCACTTATAATTTCTTGAACTATCATGTCCAGGCTTTTTTTTTTTTCTCCTTTAAATCATGGTTTTAGGGAAGTCCAATGATTCTAAAATTTTCTTCTTGGCCTGCTTGGTTAGTTGTTTTTGATATCGGTTATCTAGCACCTCCCACCACCCCCCCCCCAATCTTTTAATATTCTTCTAATATTTCTTGCTCGCACACGAAGTCATTTTTATTTATTTGATCTATTGTTAATTTCCACTACTTGGATAAAGTTTACCACTTTCCCTTCTAAACTATTTAGTCTCCTTCCACTTTGTTCTTCAAAGTTTTATTTCATACTTTATCTTTTGCTTTATTTCTTCTAAGTATTAATGTAGTCATTATGGAAAGTCCCATTTTTCTTTTGAGTACTTGATATTATAACTATTAAGGAGTTATACTCTCCTAAGTTGGGTTTTGGGGCATCTCTGGATCTATAATTATTTTTTGTGGTAGTCAGTATTTTGTTTTATTCATCACCGTAGCTTTAGTTCTTGAACTGAGGCTTTGTGTTAGGGCCGGATGCTCAGCCATGCTTGGCCTCGATTTTGGACACGTGGCTTATTTTGCTGGCTTCCAACTCCTAGAATTAGGCTTCCCTGGATATTTCAGTTTCAGAGTATTGGATCTTTATAACTCTCTATAGTATCTCAAGATACTCTATGCTCTGTCATTTCCCAGTGATTTGACTAGTTATAATAGAAAAATTTTGGCACAAAAGGGCAGCCAGGTGGCACGGTGAATAGAATGCCAGGCATGGAGTCAGGAAGACATTTTCTTGGATTCAAATCTGGCCTCTGACACTAACTGTGTGACCCTGGGCAACTCATTTAATCCCATTTGTCTCAGTTTCCTCATCTGTAAAATGAGCTGGAGAAGGAAATGGCAAGCCACTCCATTATCTTTGAGGTGAAGAGTTGGATATGACTGAGATGACTTAACAACAACATAATAGAAAAAAAGTGGAACACTGCAGAATTCTATAAAACATTCCAAAACAATTAATTATTATATTATATGTTATAAAAATGGAAAAAGAAGGAACCTTCCCAATCTCTATGATATAAATATGGTCAATACCTAAACTAAGGAGAGACAAAGCAGAGAAAGGAAAGTACAGAGCAACATCTCTTATGAACACCAACAGAAAAATTTTAAATAAAATGTTAGCAAATAGGCCATAACACACTAGAAAGATTAGTCTCTATGATAACATTGGATTTATACTAGTAATTCATGGTTGGTCCTATATTAGAAAGGTTTTAAGCATAACCATATTAATAAGAATAATAATACAAATCATGATTATATCAATAGATACTGAAAAGGGTCTGACAAAGTACAACATCCGTTTCTGTTAAAAATACTGGAAAACATAAGAATAAATCAAACTTGCTCTAACTTAGTATATAATACCTATCTAAGACTAAGGGCAAACATTTTATATGTAATAGAGAAAAGGCTGTTCCAAAAAATTAGAGATAAGGCAAAAATATCCACTGTCACCATTACTACTTAATATAATGTTAGAAATGCTAGTTACAGCAATAAGACAAGAAAGAGAAAAAAAATGAGGGAATAAACATAGGCTAAAAGGAAACAATAATCACTTTTTTTAGATGATTTACTTAAAAAACAATAGTTAAATAAAACAATAAATTTAGCAAAGTTGCATGATGTAAAAGAAACCTCATCAAAGAGATTCTGTTCAAAATAACTACAAAATGCATGAAATGCTTGAGAGTATCTACCAAGAACCTAGGAATTATGCAAATCCAACTACAAAACATTCTTTGCAGAAATAAAGACAGATCTAAAGAAAAATTAATTGCTTGTGGGTAGACTGAGCCAATGCAATAAAAAAAAAATACGATACTCCCAAAAAAGAACTACATTGACTTATTCAGTACTAATCCAATCAAACCACCAAATGATTGTCTTACAAAGCCAGGAAAAAATTATAAAATTTATATGGAAGAACAAAAGGTAAAAGAATATCAAGGGAAATGATAAAAAGTAAGAGTAATCATTAAAAATAATTTGGTATTGATTAAACAGAGATATTGATCATGAAATTGATCAAGTTGAAAAATGGAGGTTAACTCACAGATTTTTAGGAATGTGACTGAGAAAAGAAACATAAAGATCACAATTTTATCCTACTAGATGCCTCTATTTGGGAAAATCTCATTTGGGGGAGAGAAATAATATTTAAATGTAAAGAAAGCTGCAATAAACATTAGTGATAGGATGGAAGATGGTTAGGATGAAGCACAACCTCAAGGAATTAAAAATTGAGTACCTTCTGGAATGATTTGGAAGCAGCTACAAGAGTTTGGATGAAAATAAGTTGGGATGAAGAAATGGCCCCAGTGACCTGGGAGATTTCTTTGATTGAGGTCTTTCCTTCATTCAACTTGGCCAGTCACCTGACCTAATAAACCAGAAAATTGATTTTATTTTTCTTTTCCTGATAGCGCTGTTAGACCCCTTTCCATGTGATATCACCTCAATGCTAACCTAGGCTCCAGGCATGTTGGGGGTATGGGTCAATATCCACTTAAAACCATGGTTTGAAAGCCACTACCAACCTATTACCAGCCAACCAAATGACACATTAGTTCAATGCAAAAAGTATTTAATTAAATAATATAGCAAAGAATGATCCAACCCATACACTTCAGATTATCACATTACTACTACGAGCTGGAGAAACATGTGGAGTGGGGCATACATGTGGCCAGGGAAACTCAAGTTTCCAGCGTAACAGTGATCCTGATATTCTGAGCTGCTCTAGTCTCTGCCAATGTGGCTGCTGTTGTACAACTCTGCTGAGTTGCTCTTGGCTCCCACCTACTGGTCTTTAGCTATAACTTGTTGGATCTGCTTTCTGTTATCAACTATGTCTGCTAGGCAGTTTTTCCTAACAGAGGGAGAACATAAAGATCGTAGATGTTATCCTATTGATGTCTTTAGTTGGAGGCCACTTAGTGTCATGTAGCCATGCCCAGTCGTGGAATTACAGATTTAGAAGTGAAAGAGACCCCAGAGGTCATCTAGTCTGACCTGACTTTACCACTCCTATGCCAGAATCAGTGCAATTGCAAAAAATAATTGTTGATTTCTTAATTAACAGTCAAGAGAACCAAAATTTGACCATATTAATGTTTCCAGAAAATAAGATGGGTCGCTTTTTGCTGTATAAAAGCTTTTGTCAATCTATTTTATTCCCAGTATCCTTTAAGTTACAACTTGCTGAGCATCTGTCCTCTTTTTGTAGCTATGACAATCCTTTGTCCTTGTTTTTTACACTTTTTTCCTACATTCATGTTGTGGAACCATTTGTATATGGCATGAAATATTAGTCCATCCCCATTTTATGGTAAGCTATATCCACAACATTTTTTGCTGAATAATACTTTTTACAGTGTTTTGTTATCATAGATTTATTTATATGGGAATACTAGATGGTTCTGAATTTATCTCATTATTAATCTATTCCATTAATCTATTTGGCTATTTACCTAGTATCTGATAATAATTTCTGCTTCATCATATAATTTTTTACATTTTTACATTAAATTTTATTTTCATCCACATCCTCTTTCCTTTCCACCTCCACAAACTGAAAAAGGAAAACAAAACCTATTATAGTCAAGAAAAACAAATTCCCACATTTGCCATGTTAAAAAAAAAGTCTCAATCTGTACTCTGAATCAATTACTTCTCTGTCAGGAGGTAGGTAGCACATTGTCATCTCAAGTCCTCAGGAATTGTGGTTGGTCATCGAGTTAGGCAGAGTTTCTAAATCTTTAAAAGCTGTTTGTCTTTACATTATTGCTGCTATCATATAAACTGTTTTCCTAGTTTTCCTCACCTCACCACATCAGTTCATAGAAATCTTTCTATGCTTCTCTGAAGCCATTCCCTTTATTATTTTTACAATCATCATAATTTGTAATAAGAGAACCTCAAGGAAAAAAGGAAACAAACTTGGAAAAATCGTTGCATGAAACACTTACGATTAAAAAATCTGGCATTTTAAATTAATAAGGAACTATTGCAAATATATGAATCAATCACTCTCCAACAGATAAGCCATTACAGGATAAAAAAATAAGCAGTTCTTAAAAGCAAAACAAATTAACAACCACATCAAAAAAAATTTCAAAATCTCTAACAGAGAAATGCAAAGATATCTATCAAATTGGCAAATGCAATAAAAGACAATTCAATTTAAAGTTGATTCAGTTGTGGTAAAAACAGAACACTATCATACTGCTGGTATTGTTATGAATTACTCTTTTGTTGAAAGCAATATGGAATTATACAATGTTACAAAAATGCCCACAACTTTTTGACTTCATTGTTCCACAACCAAAGGATGTTTGTTGCAAGGAAACAGACTTCTATGTACAAAAATATTTCTAATAGGACTATTTGTGATAATAAAATGGAAACAAGTTAGACATCTAATGATTGGGGAATGGCCAAACATTTTTTTAGTAAATGAATGTAATGGAATACTGTTACACATTAAGAAGTGACAAAAATGAGTAATTCAAAGAAATGTGGCAAAACTTAGAAAGTACCAGAGATTAAACAAAACATAACAGAATATATACGCTGAGTAGCGTATTTAAAGACAACAAATCTATTATTACGTAGTTAGAAAATAGCATTGAATATGATTAAAACAAGGACAATGTAGGGAATATACTCATTTTTTTGGGTGAGGGTTAAGAATTAGTAAATCATGGAAGTTTACAGGCACTGGCAGTCATTTACAAATGCTTCATTATGTTTATTCACTTTATTTGCTTTTGTTTGAGAGATAGCATGGTAGAGTGGGTAAAGAACAGGCCTCAGAGCTTGAAGGATCTGGGTTCAAGTTCCGCCTATCATCACAGTGTTCTAAACAATTCTCCCTCTATAAGTCGCAAAAAAAGTACTGACCTGTATTGGTAGCATTTCCTTATCTGAAATTTCCCTGCACAATGCAGTTATGATTAAAAGGAAAACAGGAAAATGGGGAAGGAGGGTGAGGATTTTTTATAGCAAGTTTCTCTAATAATGGCTTCATTTATCAAATGGAGAGAACTGAGTCAAATTTAAAAAAAAAAACATTTCCTAATTGACAAATCGTCATAAGATATGAATAGGAAGTTTTTAGAAGAAAAAAATCAAAGCTATCTACAGTCACATGAGAAAATGTTCTATATCACTATTGATTAGAGAAATGTAAATTAAAACAACTTTGAGGTACCACCTCACATATATCCAATTGACTAACATGATAGGAAAAAAATGACAAATTCTGGAGATTTAGAAAAGTAGAGAAACTAAAGCACTGTTCCTGGAGTTGTGAACTAGACCAACCATTCTGTAGAAAAATTGGAACTACAGCTAAAGTGCTATGAAACTATGCATACCCTTTGACCCAGCAACACCACTTCTAGGTCTGTATCCCAAAGAGATCAAAGAAAAAGGAAAAGGACTTATACGTACAAAAATATTTATAGCAGCTCTTTTGGTGCTGGCAAAGTACTGGAAATTGAGAGGTTGTGCATCAACTGGGAAATGGCTGAAAAAGTTGTGGTATATGATTGTAACAGAATGCTATCGTGCTATCAGAAATGATGAGGAGGAATGTTTCAGAAAAATCTGCAGACTTATGTAACTTATGCCAAGTGAGCTAAACCAGAACATTGTACATAGTAACAACAGTATTGTAACAATTAACAACTATGAAAAACTTACTTCCTCTGATCAATATAATGATCCAAGACAGTTCTGAAGGATTCATGATGAAAAATGCTATCCATTTGCAAAGAGAGAACTGATGAACTGAGTGCGGATTGAAGTATCATTTTTTCACTTTATTTTCCTTGCTTTTTTTTGGCAACATGGCTAATATAGAAATATGTTTTGCATGAATTCACATGCATGATTGGTATCATATTGCTTGCTTTCTCAATGAGGAAGGGAGAGGTAGGAAGAAAAGAATTCACAACTCAAAATTTCCCCAAAAAATTAATGCTAAAAATAAATAAGAAATTAATTTTTTAAGAAGCAATTTCTCTGAACCAGTGAAATAACAGGTCTACTCCCTAACCTATGCTTTTATTTATGAATTCAAAGATCTGTACTTGTTGATGGAAATGAAAATAAAACACCTAAAAAGAACACAGGCAGTTACCACAAGAATAAGGGGTTTTGAAACTACAGCTGAAAGAACTGAGGATAATTAGTCAGAAGTAGAAGGTTCAGAGAGGAAAACATTTTTAATACTTGAAGGCTTTTCACTGAAATAGAGGGATTGAATTTATTCAGCTTGGCCCGAGAAAGCAGAATTTAGGAACAATGGGAAGCACATTTCAGCTTAATATCATTTTTTTAAAAAACCCCAAACTTCCTAACAATTAATCTGTCTGAAAATGGAATGGTTTACACTGGGAAGCAGTGAGTTTTCCATTAATGAAGGTTTATAAAAAAAGATTCTAGAGGATAATTTGCTGGGGATGTTGCAGAAGAAATTCATGGCTAACATAGGAGGAGATGAATTAGACCTCTAAGGCCTCTTGTCTCTTCTAATTCTTAGTCTTGGATCACAGGTCACAGATCACAGGCCAACAAGATCAAGAAGTAAATATTTTCTCTGTTCTTTCAGGACCTTTCCAATTTCTCCAAAATAGGAATTATGCACAAAGCCATTTTAGCTGTCCACACAGTCTAAGACATCAAGAATTCTAAAAAGGCAAAAGCCCCATGAACCAACAGCAGAAGCTAATCCCTAACACGATCACTCAAGAGCCTGTTCTCTACCAGCCAACACAGTCTGACAGAGCTGCACAAGCCAACCCGCAGGCTTACAACAGAACTCAACTCTGCCCCTCTTATCCCACTTTCCATAGCAACCAAGGAAAGCTAGAATCCTGTTCTCAGATGGCTGTGCGTGGCAACATACATGGCTTCAACAGCACCCCACCTAACAACCAAGAAACAGAGGGAACTAGGACAGGATGCTAGCATGTGTGTACACGCACGTGCGCCAGCCCTGAGAAAAAGAGGAAAGATAGGGGCAATTCTGTCTCCCCTGAAGCCACAAGGGCCAGAGACCAAGGACAGTGGAATGTGAATTGTCTTGCACAAGTGGAGGCTGAGACAGCTTTAAGGGCCAGCCGCCGCAGAAACTACCAATAAAGAGGAGTCAGAAAGTGAGCAATAGGGGAACATAAGAAAAAAAGAATGAAATTACCAAAGATTTTAGGAGGAAGAAAACTAAGTTAAAGATCCTAAGCACAAGCACATAAGCTATCAAGGAAGACATTAATAATGGCCTCCAGATCATATAGATGAGTCTAGATATCTATAAATAAATATTTCGAGACAAAGGAAAATGAGTCAACACTTGAAAGGCAGAGGACCTTGTGGATTCCTAAGAAAACAAAGAATGACAGAAGGATATACCTAAATGGTTTAGGAGAGAAATAAGAATTATAAATGCATAATTTATGCCTGGCACAGAAGAAATGATCAGCAAAGGAGAAAAACTTGAATTCATAGTGGTAAACTTCACCAAAGAGACAACAGAGAAAACAACTGGGAACTCAAATACACAGAAGTAAAGGACAATCTGAAAAAGAAGCAAAAAGCAGTAATGTTAAACCATAATCTCTACAGAAATAAAATATATTGATCTTGAAGATAGTGCATAGAGAAGATGTAAAGATTTATAGGTCTTCCAGAAAAATATGACAAGGCAAAAGACCTGAACACCATAATACAATAAGTAATAGAAGAAAATTGCCCAGAACTTCTGGGCATAGACAACAAATGAAATGGAAGAACTGAATGAAAAAAATGGCCAATGAAAAAATTCACAAATTGCCTCCAGGAAAACAAAACAAAACAAAATCTGTGCTACAATGTTTAAGACTTAACAATTTGAACTGAACCATTTCACAGATGAACAACAAATTCTGCAAACATCCTGAAGAAAGATTCAAATATAAAGCTAAGGAAATTTTATATCAAGACTATTCTACCCCATTGGAGTTAATACAATGTATTCTGAAGAGGAAAGGAGCTCAAGATGCACCTGAAGGTGATATACTCTACAACTCTAAACCTAATCATTAAAGAAAAGAAGTGGAGATTCAAAAAAAGACGCATATGAAGCATGCCTACAAATAAAACCAGATCTAAGTAGATGATTTGCTTTCTAATTTCAAGTCAATTTCCAATCCCTATATGTGAAAGGAGCCAAATTCAATTTGACTCTATGAATTATAATCTTCAGGTAAGGGAAGTGGCTACACTGGCAGTGGGAGAAATTAGGATACAAAGTTATTTGTTTGAAGTAAGAAAAGGTTGGTACAAATATTTTTAGTTTTTCTAGTCCATTATTAATTCTTGTTGAAATCACAGAATTCAAAAACCACATTTTGACCCACTTCCTCAAAGCACTTATTTTGTACATTTGCCAATTTTTGTATATACATAATGTATTAGGGATTTTTTTTTTCAATGAAAGGCTTACTATATCCTTCCATGACAGGACTAAAATTTCCGGGACTGTCTATAACCTTTTCCAGAATGAGGGCCATCTGGTTTGCCAGTCTTCATATATTATTTAAATATTTGAGTTTTTTTTTAAAAAGTAACCACGGAAGATGAAAATGAGATATGAATATGACTTAAAATGGTATCACTTAAAACTGAAAGACATGGGGAAAATTGTCACATTTGAAAAGTTTTCAGGAAAATAATTTTTAGGTATGTACATAATGCAAAGCATATTTAAGGAGATAAAGTTGGTGAAATTAGCACATAAGCTCTCCTAAGAACAGTTAAGCACTGATAATCTTTATTTTTTTTAGATCTTTTCAAATTTATTTAACATATTTAGTTTTCAGCATTGATTTTCACAAGAGTTTGGATTACAAATTTTCTCCCCATTTCTACCCTCCCCCCCACTCCAAGATGGCATATATTCTGGTTGCCCTGTTCCCCAGTCAGCCCTCCCTTCTGTCACCCCACTCCCCTCCCATCCCCTTTTCCCTTCCTTTCTTGTAGGGCAAGATAAATTTCTACGCCCCATTGTCTGTGTATCTTATTTTCTAGTTGCATGCAAAACTTTTTTTGTTTTTGAACATGTTTTTAAAACTTTGAGTTCCAAATTCTCTACCCTCTTCCCTTCCCACCCACCCTCCCTAAGAAGTCAAGCAATTCAACATAGGCCACATGCGTATCATTATGTATAACCGTTCCACAATACTCATGTTGTGAAAAACTAACTATATTTTGCTCCTTCCCAACCCATCCCCCTTTATTGAATTTTCTCCCTTGACCCTGTCCCTTTTCAGAAGTGTTTGATTTTGATTACCTCCACCCCCATCTGCCCTCCCCTCCATCATCCCCCCCCCCTTTTTTATCTTCTTCCCTCTTCTTTCCTGTGGGTTAAGATACCCAATTGAGTATGTATGGTATTCCCTCCTCAGGCCAAATTTGATGAGAGCAAGATTCACTCATTCCCCCCTCACCTGCCCTCTCCCCTCCTCCCACAGAACTGCTTCCTCTTGCCACCTTTATGCGAGATAATCCATCCCATTCTACCTCTCCCTATCTCCCTCTCTCAATATATTCCTCTCTCATCCCTTAATTTGATTTTCTTTTAGATATCTTCCCTTCATCTTCAACTCACCCTGTGTCTGCTCTCTCTCTCTCTCTATATATATATATACACACACATACATATATACATACATACACATTCACTTACATATATGTGTATATATATATATATACATACACATAAACATATGTATATATGCATATTCCCTTCAGCTACCCTAATACTGAGGTCTCATGAATCATACACATCATCTTTCCATGTAGGAATGTAAACAAAACAGTTCAACTTTAGTAAGTCCCTTGCAATTTCCGTTTCTTAATTACCTTTTCATGCTTCTCTTCATTCTTGTGTTTGAAAGTCAAATTTTCTATTCAGCTCTGGTCTTTTCACTGAGAAAGCTTGAAAGTCCCCTATTTTATTGAAAATCCATATTTTCCCTTGGAGCATGATACTCAGTTTTGCTGGGTAGGTGATTCTAGGTTTTAATCCTAGCTCCATTGACCTCCAGAATATCGCATTCCAAGCCCTTCGATCTCTTAATGTAGAAGCTGCCAGATCTTGGGTTATTCTGATTGGGTTTCCACAATACTCAAATTGTTTCTTTCTGGCTGCTTGCAGTATTTTCTCCTTGTTCTGGGAGCTCTGGAGTTTGGCGACAATATTCCTAGGAGATTTCTTTTTGGGATCTATTTGAGGAGGCGATTGATAGATTCTTTCAGTTTCTATTTTGCCCTGTGGCTCTAGAATATCAGGGCAGTTCTCCTTGATAATTTCTCGAAAGATGATATCTATGCTCTTTTTGTGATCATGGCTTTCAGGTAGTCCAATAATTTTTAAATTATCTCTCCTGGATCTATTTTCCAGGTCAGTGGTTTTTCCAATGAGGTATTTCACATTGTCTTCCATTTTTTCATTCCTTTGGTTCTGTTTTATAATATCTTGATTTATCATCAAGTCACTAACTTCCACTTGCTCCAATCTAATTTTTAAAGTAGTATTTTCTTCAGTGGTCTTCTGGACCTCCTTTTCCATTTGGCTGATTTTGCCTTTCAAGGCATTCTTCTCCTCATTGGCTTTTTGGAGCTCTTTTGCCATTTGAGTTAGTCTATTTTTTCAGGTGGTGTTTTCTTCAGTGTATTTTTCAGTATTTTTTTGGGGTCTCCTTTAGCAAGTCATTGACTTGTTTTTCATGGTTTTCTCACATCCTCATTTCTCTTCCCAATTTTTCCTCTACTTCTCTAACTTGCTTTTCCAAATCCTTTTTGAGCTCTTCCATGGCCTGGGACCAGTTCATGTTTTTCTTGGAGGCTTCTGTTGTAGGCTCTTTGACTTTGTTAACTTCTTCTGGCTGTATGTTTTGGTCTTCTTTGTCACCAAAGAAAGAATCCAAAGCCTGAGACTGAATCTGGGTGTGTTTTCGCTGCCTGGCCATATTCCCAACCAACTAACTTGACCCTTGAGTTTTTCAAGGGGTATGACTGCTTGTAGACTAAAGAGTTCTATGTTCCACATTTGGGGAGGATGCGCCAGCTCTGTCACACCAGCACTCCTCCTTCCCCAAGAACCCCCAACCCGGACTGGGCTTAAATCTTCAGCAGGCCGTGCACTCCTGCTCTGATCCGCCACTTAATTCCTCCCACCAGTTGTGCCTGGGGCCAGAAGCAACTGCAGCTGTAGCTGCCCCACCTCCGCTGCCCCGGGGGCGGTGGCCCAACTGCGAACTCCTTCCACTTCCACAGCTTTTCCCACTAACCTTCTCCGCAGTCTTTGATGTTTGTGGGTTGAGAAGTCTCGTAACTGCCGCAGCTCACTGATTCAGGGAGCTAGGGCCCACTCCGCCTGGCTCCTGGTCTGGTTGGTCTGCGCCACTCACGCGGGGCCCTGCTCTGCTCTGCTCCCAGCTTCGTGCGGGATAGACCTCACCCAGAGACCATCCAGGCTGTCCTGGGCTGGAGCCCTGCTTCCCTCTGCTGTTTTGTGGGTTCTGCAATTCTAGAATTGGTTCAGAGCCATTTTTTATAGGTTTTTGGAGGGACTCGGCGGGGAGCTCACGCTAGTCCCTGCTTTCCAGCCTCCATCTTGGCTCCGCCCCCCGATAATCTTTATTAAGATATTATCAAAATAGTTTACATGACCAAAGGATACTATGTGGTACTGAAGTAAGTTGAAGAGTTAGTAGAAGGGAAAAAAATAAGGATACTGAATCATTATTGGTTACAAATCTTTGGCTTTAGTAGAAATGAGAAACATATTCATGTTATTTTAAGGAACAGAACACATAGAAAAACTTCCTCTACTTAATTTTCTGGTGGTTGGTAGTTACAGAAGTAAAAACATATACTCTGGCTAGAATCTGGACTTTGAGCTAAAGTACTGTTTGTATATGAGAAGGGTTTACTAGGGTAAGAAAAAAATGGTAAAGTCAACCTATTTTAAGAGAATGTAACTGGTGCAAGCGGCCTGCATAGTTGGTGGGTGTCTCACGTAACATGAGGACCTGAAATAGCATTTGCAGCCCACCCTGGACTGGGGTCCTATTTTCTGTATCCCTACAGGAAATCAGGCAGTTACCTTCTTCATGTGTTAAGGAGTGTAACAGAATTGGTGTCCTATTTGCACAAGTTTCTACACTAGCTTTCCCAAAGGTTTCATTCAGTATCCCTGTTGCTTCATCAGAGGGCACTTGCCTACTACCTCTCCTCTCTTCTTGAACTCATGGCTCATGGAGCGGTATGGATCTTGTTGCAAGGAAAAAGAAACGTTCCTGTGAATTATAGCAGTAACAATGTGTTACTGTGAATTATGGAAATAGCCATGTGGGTCCATGCCCATCCTGGCTTGTTTGGAAAATTGCTCCTATTGACTATCCTCATTCACAAGATTCAGTTAAATGCCTTTTCGGTGGCCAAGGACTCACAAGACTCGGGTAACTGCAGTAGCTACAGAGCTGTAAAGGAACTGTGAAACCTGGTTATCCAAACCCTCCTCCCACCCTGTAGATTATAAGAATTAAGGGTAGGGATTGCAGTATTGTGAACCAGTTTCAACTCTATAAATAAATGTAGAAAAAGAGGGAGAAGCGTTTGATATGGAAGGATTGACACCACTCTGCTTGATGGCACTATTTGTGGAGGTATCATGGAATGTATCGATCTCATCTTCCTCTAGCAGCGCCTTAAAGTTGTTGGTGTCTCTTTGCTACTCTAATACCTTGGACTCTGTGTCCAACACAGGGTTTCAGATGCACTCCTCACAAGTCTCCACGATCTGCCTTCAGTGGCAGTGCTAACAACTCTGAGCAATAGAGCACTGGCAACATTTAACACACAAAGTGTTGCCATCTCCCAACCTTACCCAGTTTTATTTTTGCCCTCACCTCTCGCTTGGGTCAATACATATCCTGCAACAAAAAAAGCTGACTTAGGTGGAGACTACAGTTTCTCAACAGGTCCCATTCCTCTTCCACCAGTTCATTCTTCAATTCAAACACTTGATAATATTTATGTCAAGCACAGAGTCTGCTGATAAGATTCACAATCGGTCATTAATTTTTAATATTTTATATCTGATAGGCTAGTAGTGAAAAGTGAAAAAAATCTGCCTTGTAAATTAAGCAAATTCTTTCAGTTAAGCATAAGTCTTAACAGGACATTTAAAAATGTGCGCTGTTAATGTGAATAGCAGTTCTCTTTAAGGTGGAGAGCTCAAACTAGCCATCTCTGGTCTTTATGGATCAATCCAATTATTCACTCACCTGGATGCTTCATTGTTCAATCAAAAAAAGGGTTCATTGCAACACAGTTCAAGGTGACTCTTTAAGCCGGCTTTTCAAGCCATCAGAGCAGCAAGTTGTGCCCCCCCATCTCCATCCCACCCCCCATCCTCCATGCTTTTCTTTCTCAAGCCAGATGTGGCAGCAGAGAGCAGTAAGCCCTTAAAAGTAAATTTTGATCTGGTGCTGAAAAGCAATAGCTAGCATTAAAACTCTTGGCCAATGCAGACAATTCTGTCCAGCCATTCAGGCATCACCCAGATGAAGCCTGTCAGATACCTGCTTCTAAATGCCACAGCTCTAAAAAAGCTTTTTTGCTCTCCTATTGTGTCTTCAATTCCCTCAGGCTCCTCTTCCAGATTCTATGGCTTAAATGAGAACTGCCAATTCACAATGATTCCCTGTTACTTTAAAAGTTACAACTCCCCAAACTTTCCCTATTAAATTCATAGTCCTTTAAAAATCTTATCTGTCTCAAATGTTAAAATTCAAAATTTTTCGTTTTATCTTTTTTAGTCAAAAACACACATACAAATTAGCTAACCATCTTGATGGTCTTACAGCTCTGACTAGATGACCTGGATATCAAGTATCATAGTGTGCATTAAATGCTTGCTTAGAATCAAGATTCCAAAATAATTCAATTCTTCAGTTACCTGGTGACATCTTATGTAGCAGCCGTAATTTGCTAGAAGTGAAAATGGGATTCTAAAAGTCCACGTACCAAAGCTAATTCGGGGTAGTCCATAGCAGATTAGAAAAGGGGGCAGGGACTAGGAATTGAAGGTGGACTAAAGGCAGGCACATGAAAAAGCAACAACAGAAAAGGAAAAGACAAAAAGTAGTTCCAAAACTCAAAAGGAACTCAGACTCCATCTCTGTTCTCTCTCTGCACCTTTTATACTGGCTGTCCTCCATTCCTGGAATGTATTCTCTCCCTGTTTCCTTCTCTTAGAATCCCTGGTTTCCTTCAAAACTTAGCTTAAGTGCCAACTTCTACATAAAACCTTTACTGATTGCCCCAGCTGCTAGTGCTGTTCCTCCCAAAATTCCCTTGTATTCATTTGTTATAAACACACACACACAGACACACACACACACACACACACACACAGAGGAGGATAGGGTATTTTTTTACTTGTCTTTGTATGCTTAGTACTGGATACATAGAAGATGCTAGTAAATGTTTGGTGATCCAATCCAATCTCATTTTACAGATGGCAGAACCAAAGCCCGGAGAGGGTGACTTACAAGTGGTCACACAAGTAATAAACATTAGAGGCAGGAATTTGAATTCAGGTTCTCTGACTCCAAAGCACTATGTAATATAGATGTTTTTAAAAAATCCAAAATGCTTAAATTGTTCTTAAAAAGAATGTTTCTGTTTCCTGGAAAATTACCATATAAGAACAGTATATTTCTTGATGGTGCTGTATTATTTATACCTGCTTATATCATAATCTGTCTTATAAGAGTAAAGGTGTTTCATGTATAGCATGTTTGGTTTCTCCAATTAAGTATCTTGAGGAGAGACTACACCAACTTTTTTTCCCCCAGGAATTGCTGCACAGTGCTGGAAGTACTCTCTGCATACTGAAAGCACATGATAAATGCTTTTAACTGACATCACTGTGCTCTTTCAGTCAGTTTTCATTGTGGCCAACTCTTCACAACCCCATTTGGGGTTTTCTTCACAAGGATACTGGAGTGGGTTGCCATTTTCTTCTCCAACTCATTTTACAGATGAGGGAACTGAGGCAAATAGCATTAAGTGACTTGCCTAGAGTCATACAGCTGGTGAATGTCTGAGGCTGGATTTGAACTCAGGAAGATGAGTCTTCCTGACTCTGGGCCTAGTGCTCTACCTAATATGTCACCTAGCTGTCCTACTGGTATCACTGGTAATGTTTAAACAGTAGTGCCAACAAGCAGAAATGGGTCAAGAAGTTCTCAGATACACAGGGTAGGAGGAGACAGCATTTTGAGAGTAAGGATGAAGAAGTAGAAGTAATATCTCTTCTATCCGCTTAAGAACCATCACAAGTTCTTCATGGTCTTTTTGTTAACTTGGCTGTGATCTAACTGTCTTACAGTTTGTGCAGTTCCCTGAATGAGATATAAAATGTCACAGGAATTAAATTATTTGCAATTATTTAGTTCAAGTAATTATTTTCTTAATCAGCTGGGGCCCATTCAATGGTGAATACTGCCCTCTGGTGAAATAAGAAACAGCTAAATTAGTACAAATGCTGGAATCTTTTGAGCTTTTATGATCTTAATCCTTATTTCTGAATCTGGCCTACTTTACAGGTAGGAAATATAAAAAGTTACACAACCAAGTACGTGCTTTCAGAAGAATTACAGGTGTGTGACACGTTATTTTGAAATGGATGAGTTAACCTGGTAAAACCTGTAGTTTTTAATTCATTATTTATTCAACTGTGGCAAGTAAAAAATTCATAGAGGAGAAATCTTTAATTTGTTAATTCTAAAAACAACCAATGTTTGGAAACTTGCAAAATTTCTATAAATCAACTGTGTTTCGCTTTCATAAAAGTAATTTATAGTGAAATCACTGCTTCTAATTAGATTCAGTTTTCTTCACTTGAGAATATAGAAGATGACATCAGAGGTTCTTGTAATAAAAACTTAGCAATTTCTGCCCGAAAATTAAATAGCTGAATGAATAAATATCAAAACCATTAAAACATGAAACACAAACTTTATTAATTTTTCTATAGAACATCCCTGTTGAAAATACATTTAAAATATATTCTTTTATACTTAGATGTCATGCTATAATACAGCGTGAAATAATGGTAATGGAATAAGCAAAAGTGATTTATTTCATACCTGCATTCATAAACAAAAGACTCTGCACAGTCTGAAGAAAAAAAGGAAATAAATGCAAATTTTCCAGCAAAGTAGTATTTATTTGTACAATAACAAAATGACCGTGGTCCTTCTTGGAAGAAGTAAACTACTTACTATGTTGATGTGAATTAACTCTTTCTAATCCCTATGGTACCATATTCAGTAGATTTCTGATCCATTCTCCAACACTAATCACCCGGTACAGGTAATTTTATTCAACCCACTTTAAAAAGGTACAGTTGAGGTTTAACAAGAAATATGGAAGTTAATGTTAACTTATATTTTCCTAGAAAATTTTCTAATTTGTAATATACTTGCAATTTTAAAAAAAAAATATTCTGTCCCTCCTGGTATCTTAAGTACCCAAATGAGATTATGCACAATGCAGAGTCAGAGCTTTTGACCAACCTGACACCTACTAAAAAGAAATCTTACATGTGGCCAAAGAATTTCTTTGATAAGATCAAAAAGCTATCAAGTTCTTATAAGTCTAAAGAACATAATGAAAAGAGACATGATAAAATAAATTTAATCAAGAAATTTGGCAAATGTAGCTAGTGGTCTAAAAAGCTATCAAGGATGAATACCTGATAGCTAATAGGAGGTGTGCCTCAAAGTGGAATATTTGAGCTGATGTGGTGGATTGAGATATGACAATCACAAGCAAGGCAGGCAAAGCCACAGCTTGAGGACAATATAAAGTAAAATTTCCAGCAACTTGATAAAAGCAGTGAATGATGGTGAAAAAAATTACTTAACAAAACCATAAGGGAGAAGATGCAGTTACTCTGGAAATTGAGTTTTGTCACATATAAAACAATAATCCTCTCTGTTTATCATTAGGATATCTTACATACAGGTGAACAGGTGGGTAAGTGTTTATCAACTGTTCCAGGTGATGAAACTTCAACAATTCCCTAATGGAAAAGAAGTTACAGTTGCAAAGCTGAAAAGGTCCCTATGTGCAACTCAATGAAATATTATTGTTGGTATCGTGGACTTTTCAATTCCACTTGCAGAGATGGATAGCAACACTGCCAATAGTACCATTTTTGAGACTGAAGACAATCCATGTAATTTCCTAAATGGTACCCTTGTGCCTGAGTTCATCCTAATCTAAAAAAAACAACTCAATTCTATGGGAAATGCAGAGATATAACTTTTTCAGTGGGGGCACTTATTTTACTAATTTCTAAAATAAATTTATACACTAATGCAATGTGATAGGCACAAATCAACAATGCCTGAAGTTTTGAAAACAAAATTGACAAATTTTCTAATCAGAAAAATATACTATACTTTAAAAAATACCTTATGTCTCTGATCAAATATATACTGTACAATTTACAGTAAAAAATAATTCTCCAAAAATTATTGGCTAAATTAAAATTACATGGCAGTCATTTAAAATGTGAATGCTAACTATATGATATTGCAATATTCATTCAATAACCTGAAAATTTTTTAACTAAAGCATTCTCAAAAAAACAATTTGCAAAAATACCAATTTTGACAAGAAATCTTTTATAAAAAATGTAACAAACATTATAAAAATTATCCTTTAAGATTACATTTTGCCCAGAAAATAGAGGCCCTAGTACATAGCACATTTGGTTTTCTACATAGAAAATGTACCTTCTTGTCCCTGACATAACTGTTATTGGCAGCAACAAACAGCTTATACAATTCAGCAAACAAATCATAGCTTATATAAAGAGCACCAAACTTTATGTAAAGCAATAAAGACGAGTGTACACATAGCACCACTTCTTTATGAAAAACATCTTTAAAAAAAATGATTTGGAATTGGATGCTACATGAATTGACTTTTGTGTAGGCCAGAGAATTTCCTTTTATGAAAATTAATCTAATTGTTTCTTATAGCCCTGGAAGCTAAGTGGAGAGTGGCTAATGAGAGCAAATGATGCAGATTTTTTTTTCAAAATAATAAAAATAAAACTACATAGTTTATTCTTACCACTGTGTTAGTACAGAGTGCCATTTTAAACAATAAGAAACAAATGATTTACTTGTATGTACCTACAGATATATGGATAAAATTAAAATATGGTACAATATATGCAAAATATATATACGTGTATGTGTGTATGTGTGTGTGTGTGTGTGTGTGTGTGTGTGTGTGTGTGTGTATATATATGTATATATATATATTTAAAATCAGACAAGACACACATATATCCATGTACATGGGTCTAAGAGATGAATAGATACTTCCATTCTCAAGCTTAGCAAAAAGATGGAATGTTTTAAAACAGAAAGTCTATCATTTAAAAGGAATCTTGGACTTTTCATTTCTGAACAATTGACTATTAAAGTGGTAAAAGAAAACCTTTCCAAGTAATATAAATAATGTCTGAATAAAATGACAACTGTATTTCTCTCCAGAATTACTGTATTTCAAAAAAGCTTATATCTGTTTAAAAAACAAAAAAAGAGCACAATTCACATGTTTATCCCCTTTCTGAAAAATCATTAAAAACATAACTAAATTGAACATTGGAGCTTTAGAAAATGATTATCAAGAAAGAGATGAAATTCACATCTGAATCTTTAAATTCTATGGTAAAATTTTTGTAGCCACAATTATAAAAGTTGAAAAACCCCTGCAATCTTATTTTGTTTTGTTTTAAATCCTTTGGGATTCAGCCATTTTGGTTCTCAATGTTAAGATGAGTTAAAGTTAATGCACACTTGTACATTTCCTATATCAACTATTATATTTATCAAAGTATTCTATAAAATAAATCCCAAATAAATGCTAGCAAGAGTCAGTTAAATGCTCACCCCTTGAATGAACTTTGAAATGCTACAATAGCATCATTTCCTGAAAATAGTAGAAATATCACATTTTAAGAGAAATCTTCTGCAAACTGAGAACTAGATACCATAGCAAAATATTTTTAAATAAAAATGGTATCTGTAAACCTGAGAAATCAGTCCAAACAGAAAATACAATAATTCTTGTGTCTCTCATTGGCTAATACTTTCCTTGTTTGAGTCTTTCAATGTGGTAGCAGAGTTTTAATGCTGGTCCCAACTTTAGTCCCATGTATCTCATTATCATATCACTCCTCAATAACAGAAGAGCTTTCCCATCAATTTCCTACAGAAGAAAGGAAAAAAGAGAAACACATTTTAACATTACTGTTAATATGAATAATGTATCTTCATTTACATCAAAAATGTTACACAAATGAGAGAAATTTTTGTTTCTAAAAATATTCTCAGAAGAATCTATTTAGTAAGAATTATTATTAAAAGTCAAGGCTGTTATGGTAATAAGAGGTATTTCATTATCTGCATTATCTAAATACCTAAAAGTTGTGGGATTTCATCAGAATCTATGACTTACTAAGCCTGACATAAATGTCAAATGACAAATTTGAATCCATATTCCTGACTCTTAAGTATTGCCTCTACAATCTGTAAATCCAGTTTTTAAAAGTTTTATTAAGGAAATTTGATAGTAGATATTTACTAGTAACAAGTATTAAAGAACAGAAATAAAGCATAATTTTCCATTCTTTTATTCCAAGCAAATCTGGATACCTATGAGGTACCACTTCACTGGTAAAAGGCATTAGAGTACTATTGAGAACAGCTAGGTTCAAATCCTATTTCTACCACTTAATAAACTGTATGACCCAGAGCAATTTACAACTATTCTAAGCTTTTATTTTCTAACCTGTAAAATGAGTAAAAATACTTAGATGACTTAACTTACTGTAAAGATTAAGTGAAGTTAATGTATATGAAAGACTTTGTACAGTTTGTAAATGTTAGAATTATCCACAATATAGCAATTATATATAGGTAAACAGCAGCATATATAAACTCAATCTCAAATGTTTATTCACTTGCTCAGAAAATGAAGGAGCTTCATATGATGCAGAGCCCAATATTAATGCCATCAATATAAAAGCTCCCTGAAATTAATTTCTTTAAGGTGAATATTAATTACAGAATTCTCTGAAGAGGAATAAATGCTAAAAACTAATCCTGAATTTTGTTAGTTAAAATGCAAAGAATTCAGTAAACATTAGACCACTCTTTTAAATGGTTTAGAATAAACTATTAGCTAAGCCCCCTGCCTTCTCTGCATCTCAGAGCATCTCCCTGGCCCTATTCTAACTAAGTTCCAGAGAAGCCACTGATGGATGTCAGTGGAGGTATTTTATACAGTGTTCCTTGTTTGTTCTCTCAATCTCTCTCTCTCTCTCTCTCTCTCTCTCTCTCTCTCTCTCTCTCTCTCTCTCTCTCTCTCTCTCCCTCCTCCCCCCTCCCCTACCTCCCTCCCCCTTTCTCTCTCTTTCCAAAGTTAAACAAACAGAAACCAAGAGCAAGGCACTGTTTAGGCTACACAATGGAGATACAAAGATAAAAACAAAAACAAAACACCCTTACCCTTGAGGAGTATACATTTTACTGCAAGAACACAAAAGTAAGTATAAGGTAATTTCAGGAGGTAAGAGATAACCAACAGTGGCTCTGGGAAGGCTTCATGAAAGAATTCATTTTTGCAAACTGCTGTACTCTGGTGTAGCAACTTCCAGGGAATGTCAGAGAGTGACAGCATTTGCACCCCAAAATTTCGGTAATGAGGTACTTCAACAGATGAGTCAACAGGCATCTAACCACTGCTTGGTATATAAAGCAGCATGAAAAGAAAGATACTCTATTATTACTTGTTTATTTGTAGCATATCTTTCCTATTGTTAATGAAGTATAGGGGACAAAAAGACATTCTCAAATAATTTTCAAGTCTTTATTTTTTTTAATGCACACGTATTTACAGAAATCCAGTCATTTGAAGGGTCCTGTGCTATCAATGTGAAGCAACATTTAATCGTAGTAACTGTGGACTCTTAATTTGAAGTAGTTTGACAAGGTTATTAAACAGAAAAAAGCACCCCCACCCCCCCACCCCCGCCAAAAAAAAAAAGGTACCCTACATGTCTCCTGAAGAGCTCTGCATGTGGTGCTAGTGCCTGAGGATCAGCTTCTTTCACAAATCGCATCACTTCATCTATAGACCAACTTGAGGGATCTTTATTGGATCCTCTTGAAGATTCCCGTTTTAGTGCACTGAGATCTGGGCCAGTTGTTGAACTTGCAGCTTCAATGAAAAAAAAAGAAGAGGGAAAACACAGAACTTGTACTTATTAGTAATGCATTTGTTTCTAATTTAGATGAAAGACAAATTAAAACTCATTAAATATTTTAGCTTTAGCATTCATCTTGAAATATGTAATTCCAATTAATACTGGAAAACAGAGTAATATTTTTGCCATTGGGAACCCTCAAATAATCTGCACCAGGATCACCCAAAAAGTTTCAGAAAGAAACTAAGGAACAGCTGAACAAAGAACATATAAAGATATGCACTCAAAAAAGATACCTCTTCAGAAGAAAAAAAGCTTTATTCCACTTTAGAATAAGCAGACTAAGGAGATTATGGTTAGTCTCAGCCACAATAAATTCAGTAAAATATTTATCTTAGGGCACAGGTTAGGTTAGATAAAATTTATAACTCACTCACCTATCATTTCTTATGAACTGAGGACCTCTATTTCCCTGTGTAGCCTACAGAAGTACAGCTGAAGTCTAAGGAAAAACAGTCTAATTCTGATTTAACCTCTCTAAAGTACTAATCATTTAGTGTGGATTTCTAAAGTTTCTTTCTTTCTACAAGTGTGAATTTTTGGGGGAAAAGATATTCTTGTTACGTCTAGTTGTCAGAGACAAATTTAATTTTGTCCTTTTTTTTTTGCAGGGGGGAAGGCAGGGCAATTGGGGTTAAGTGACTTGCCCAAGGTCACACAGCTAGTAAGTGTGTCAAATGTCTGAGGCTGAATTTGAACTCAGGTCCTCCTGACTCCAAGGCCAGTGTTCTACTCACTGCGCCACCTAGCTGCCTCCTTAATTATGTCTTTTAAGATTTCTCTTCCAAAGTATGTTGAAAATGCATATGATGACAACAAAAGAAAACTCAGGAAGTACAGAAAAACAGGGTGGCTTTGAAAATTATGCATAGTATTTATTACATAGTTTTCCCAAAAAAAGTAAACAGCGTAAAAAGGGAAATTCCCAGTTTTATACTGTATTTTCTTTTAGTGTTGTACTGCATACAAAGAAATGTTCTTTTTTGTTTTGTTTTTGTATTTAAGTTCAAAAATTATACATATAAAATCTTGTAAAACATGTTTCCATATTAGCTATACTGCAAATATAGCTAATAAAGTGGGAAAAAACATACTTCAAAAGAAACAAAGAAAATGCAAAAGATCTGCTTACCTGTTTATTTGACAAATCTTAAGGTCAATTTCTGCTTTAAGATAGTGTGTTATTCATTGATTAGTGTATACTTTGTTCAAATTTTGGCTCAGCCCCTTACTGTTTCAAACTTGGACTAATACGTCAAATTCTCTGGACCTATGTTTCCTCACTTGTAAAATGATGGGGTTGGACTACATCTCTAAGATTCCTTCCTCCTCTAAAACCTATAACCTACCCAACCAAGTTTGCAATCTTAGAGTCAATCTTGAGTTCTCACTCTTTCTTTTCCCCGAATCCAATCAGTTGCCAAGTCTTGTCAATTCTACCTCCACAACAGCTTTCAGTTCCATCTCCTCGTCCCTGTTCACAAGATCATCATCCCAATTTACCTCCTTATCACCTTTCACCTGAACTGTTTTAACAGATTTCTAATTAATATCCCTGACCCAAATCTCTCTCCTCTCCAATCCATAGTGCACCCAGCTGCCAAAATGATAATCCTTTTTGGAATGCCCCCTTTCTCCTTACCTTTCCTTCTGAGATTCCCTAATTACCTTCAAAGCTCGGCTCAAATACCTTGAACAGCATAGTGATTCTCCTATAAATTACTTTACATTTATACGTATTTATATTTGTACACAGAATCATAGGATCATAGACATAGGACCATTAAGTTCAAGCCCCTCATCTTTGAGAGGAGGTAGCTGAGACCAAGGGAGGTTAAGCAACTTGCCCCAAGATCACACAGCAAACAGTAAGCAAAGAGCCAAACTTGAATCTGGATCCCCTGTGTCTCCAAAACCAGAGCTCTTTCCGGTGTACAATGCTACCTTCCTATTGCACTGTCTCCCCTGACAGAATGTAGGTGATATTTTTACAGAAATAAAGACAGATGTGAATAAATGAAGAAATACTAACTGCTCATTGTTGGGCTATAGTAATAATAAAAATGATGACAGTATTATCTAAATTAATTTACAGATTCAGCACCATGCCAATCAAATTTATCAAAAGATTACTTAATAAGATCTAGGAAAAAAATAACAAAATTCACCTGGAAGTACAAAAGGTCAACAATCTCAAGAGAAATAATGGAAAACATGGAAAATAAGAAGACCTAGTTGCCTCAGATTTCAGAATATACTGAAAAGAAAAAAATCATCAAAAACCTTTTGGTATTAATTAAAAAACAGAAAGGTTCATCAGTGGAATAGATTAGGTACATCATATAAAGAAGCATAGTGTTTGGTAAGCCCAAAGATCCCCAACTACTTGGATAAGACCTTACTATTCAATAAAAATTGTTGGGAGACCTGGAAATCTGTCTGGAAGAAATCCGTCTGGAAGATTTACGTTTTCTCCCATATACATCAGGGTAAACTCCCAAATGGACACAAGACTTAGATGTAAGAGTTCATATCACAAACAAATGAGAGGAGCAAGGTAGGAAATACTTTGCCCAACTATGGGTAAGGGGAAGAATACATGACCAAACAGTAATAGAAAAGTGTCAAGGAAAATAAAATGGGCAATTTTGATTCCATTACTTTAAAAAGTTTTTTGCATAAACAAAATCAATGCAATTCAAATTAGAAGAGGAATAGATAATTTGGAAAAAACAATCTTTGCAGCATATGTCTCTGATAAAGTTCCCGTAATCAAAAGCTATGAAGAACTGATTCAAATATGTAAGAATAAGAGCCATTTCCTACTAAATGGTAAAAGGGTATGAATAGGGAATTTTCAAAGAAAGAAGTCCAAGCTACAACAATCATATGGAAAAAAATGCTTCTAATCACCTATTAGTGAAATACAAATTAAAACAACTTTGAGGTTACACCTCATACTTATCAGACTGGCAGATCCATTAGGTTAAAAAAGAGGAAAGTGACAACTGCTTGGGGGGCTGAACTATGAATTACTCCATCATTCTAGCAGATGATATAACTGTGCCCCCAAAGTCATCAAACTAGACATACTCTTTGACCCGTATGTACCCATTCTTTTTGTTATAACAAGGAATAATAAACTAAAGAGGTGACCATCAACTGAATAGCTGACAAAGTTGTGATATGTGAATGTGATGATATATTATTATGTGAAAAACATGATAAAAAGGGTAATTTCAGAGAAATATGAGACTTAAGTGAAACACAGAGTGAAATAGAACTGAGAGAACAATTCATATAGAAACAAGAACATTTTAAAGAAAAACTGTGTTAAAAGTTGTGTTCAACACAATGACCAACCATAATTTCCAGAGGAGTGATAAAGATGCACACTATTTATCTCCTGCAATAGTTGTAGATTCAAGGAACATGAGACACATTTTTTGAAACAAACATGGAAATTTGTCTCATTTTACTCGAAGTATTAGTGGATAGAGTACCAGACATGGAGTCAAGAGGATCTGAGTTCAAATGTGATCTCAGACGTTTACTACATGTGTGACATTGGGCAAGGACTTAACCTTTGTTTTCAGCAGTTTCCTCATCTGTAAAACAGGGTTGTTGGTGAAGATCAGATGAAATAACATATGTAAAGTACTTAGCACAGTATCTGGCACAGAATAAGCATTATATAAATATTGGCTATTATTATTAGTGCTTTCTTTTTTTTTTCTTCCTCTTTTTCCTTCCAGAAACGATCATAGGGCTACCTGTAGGGTTGTCCCCCCAAAATAATGAAAGAGGATCTTTGAAGCCATTTTTAAATGCACAGAAGGGAAGGAAAAACAGATAATAAATAGGACAGTTTTGAAAATTACATGCTGAATATGTTATATGATTTATAATAAATATAAAAGGAAAATAAAGATGTCTATCTGTACGTTTGTGTGTGTGTGTGTGTGAAAGAGAGACAGAGAGAGAGAGAGAGAGAGAAACAGAGAGCATGTGCACATGCAAGCACAGAGAAGCTTCTAGGCAAAATCAGTTTACAAATAAGGAAACTGAAGCACCTATAGCATTATAATTTTTATAATTTCTGTGCTGAGAAACGTTTGTCCCCAAAAGCATATTTTATAATACTCAAAATACAGGATGTTCCTAAAGTCTGGATACATAGGCAAAAACGCATATTTTCAAGAAATGAAATGAATGAAATTTTCAACAACATTTTATTTAATTGGAATATTAACAAATAACACCTTCAATATGATTTCCATCATTTGTGATGCAAAGGTTGATGCACTTTGCACAATTCACGTGAACTCGATGCAATAACTCCACATGGCCGTCAACTTCAGCACATTCACTCTTTAGGCATTCAATCAAGTATGTTGCATCTGTGATTTTCATTGAGTACACCTTCTCCTTTAGCATACCCCAGAAAAAGAAGTCAAGGGGGCTAAGGTCTGTTAATGTTCCAAATATTTCAAAATATGCATTTTTGCCTATGTATTGAGACTTTAGGGACACCCTGTATAAGCCTATAGAGTAAAAATACAAGACTTGGAAACTGACTTTCCAGTGGAACATGGGAAGATTTCAAAGGCCACAGTGTAAACATATTTTGTTTTTGTAACAGAGAGATTTTAGACTAAGAGTGAAGCAGGGGTTTCAAGGTTCCTGCTTTCTTAATAGTTTCAGTCTCCCTGCCTGAATTCTGTTGGTGACAAAGAAGGAACCCCAAGATTGCAATAACCATCACTAATAGCAGAAATTGATTCTGGTTCTGAACACAACATCAGAATCGGTTCTGAAGAGTAGAAAAGGATGCCAGACTAGATGTAGAAGATCTAAAACTATAAGGTAGCAATCATCAATACTATTTGGTACTGGCTAAGAAACAGAGTGGCAGATCAGTGGAACAGGTTAGATACACAATACACAGTAGTCAATGACTACAGTAATCTATGGTTTGAAAAACCCAAAGACTCCAGCTTCTGGGATAAGAACTCACTACTTGACAAAAACTGCTGGGAAAACTGGAAAATAGCATTGCAGAAACTAGGCACAGAACAACATCTTACATCAAAATATGCCAAGATATGGTCAAAATGAATACATGATTTAGATAGACATAAGGTATGCCAAGGTCAAAATGAATACATAATTTAGATATAAAGGGTGATACCATAAGCAAATTAGGAGAGCAAGGAACAGTTTAACTGTCAGATCGATGGAGAAAGGAAGAATTTATGACCAAAAAGAGATAAGAGAACATTATGAAATGCAAAATGGATAATTTTGATTATATTAAATTAAAAAGGTTTTGTACAAAGCCAAAACAACCAAGATTAGAAGGGAAGCAGAATGCTGGGAATCAATTTTTATAGTCACTGTCTCTGATAAGGGCCTCATTTCTAAAATACATAGAAAACTGAATAAAATTTTAAGAATATATGTCACCCCCCAATTGACAAATGGTCAAAGGATATAAACAGGCAGTTTTCAGAGGAAGAAATTAAAGCAATCTATAGTCATATAAAAATGCTCTAAATCATTATTGATTAGAGAAATGCAAATTAAAACAACCTCACACTTATCAGATTGGCTAATATGACAAAAAAGAAAAATGATAAAAGCTGGAGAAGATAAGGGAAAATTGGAACACTAATGCACTGTTGATGGAGTTGTGAACCGATCCAACTATTCTGGAGAGCAATTTGGAACTATGCCCAAAGGGCTATAAAAATGTATACCCTCTGATCCAGCAGTACCACTCCTAGGACTGTATTCCAAAGAGATCATAAAAAAGTGGGAAAGGACCCACAGCTCTTCTCAGCAATACAATGACCTAAGACAATTCCAAACGTCTCATGATGAAAAATGTTATCCACATCCAGAGAAAGAACTTTTCTCTTTTTTCCCCCCTGTGGTTTTTCTCTTTTGTTCTGATTCTTCTTTCACAACATGACTAATATGGAAATATGTTTAATATAATTGTACACGTATAGCCTATATCAGATTGCTTGCCACCTTGGGAAGGGAGGAGGAGAAGGAGGGAAGAAAAAAATTTGGAACTCAAAATTTTATAAAAGTGAATGTTGAAAATTATTTTTACATGACACTGGAAAAAATAAAATACTATCAAGTGGAAAAAGAAAAGGATGCCAGAGACCATCTAACACATGTGTGAACAAAAATTCCTTCCACAGCAACAATCACTGAGATACCTGGTTACCTAAACTTGCAAAAGACCTCCAGTGAAAGGGAAACCATTACCCCCATGGGCAGTCCACTCTATTTTTGGATATTTCTAATCATTAAGTTTTTCCTTGGATCAAGCATATATCTATCTCTGTAGATTTTAACTCAGAGCTCCAACTTTAATGCTTTGGTCCAAACAGAACAAATTTAATTCTTCCATATAACAATCCTTCAAATAATTTAAGAAATCTACTCTGTTTCCCTAAGCATTTTCTTCCCTAAGGTCCTTCTAATCATCCTTATATGGTCTCTAGCATGTGGCCCAGTACTTAGCGCACAGCAGATGCTATTTAAATGTTTATTCCCTTCCAAACCCCTTCTTTCTTAAATACCCTTTTCTGTGTGTTCTAGCTTGTCTTAATCTTTCCTAAATTGTGGTGTCAAAAATTAAATACCACTTCAGGAAGAGTACAGTGGGATTATCACTTCCTAAATTGTGGACACCTATGTCTCACAATGAGGCTTAGATAGAAGTTTTGGCCGTCACCTGATTCTGCTCACTGATATTGAGCTTACAGTACAATAACACTCTAAAGTGTTCTCCATAGCACTGGCAGTTTGGCCATTTCTCCCCAATCTTGCACTTCCAAAGATGACTTTTTTGTAGACCAAATGTAGAACTTTATGTTCATCCCCACTAAATTTTATCCTATTTGATTTAGATCTTTTTTTCCTATTATAAAACCTCCAGTGGCAGTTTTTAAATATGCCTTTCTAAAGATATAGTTTTTAAATGTATAAAATAAGATAAATAGGATTACAAGGCAAACTAATTTAAAAACAATAGCTATCAAAATACTTTTAAAAAAACAAATTCATGGACCACAGGGTAAGACTATCTAGCCTACTAAAATCTTTAATGTCATTTAATTAAGTTACTTTCTCCTCTCAGCTTCATGTCAGTACAATTCATCTCTATTCTACAAGCATTTACCAAACACTTAATATGTATCAGGCACTGTGCTAAGCATTATGCATACAAAGAAAAATAAAACAATGCCTGCCCTCAAGAAGCCTACAGTCAAACAGTTCCTGTCCTTGAGAAGTTCCCATTTCTAATGAGGGAGGAAACATTCAAATAATGGTATACATGCATGTGTGTGTATACACATGTTAAATTAATGTAATCTCAGAGGAAAGATACTAGCAATAAGGGAGACCAGGCTGAGCTGAGACTCAATTCAAGTAAACTCCAATTTCTGATCTTCATCTAATTTTGGCTAAGGAATGAAGCCTTGCTTAAGATTGCCTTGACCTGCTTGATTGACAGTAACCTGCAATATATTGTTGTGTAACTTGGAGGTAAGGATATTACTGACCTAAAAAAAAACTAAACAAACCAGTATTAAGACCTTGCCTATACTGGTTAAGCTCTGTTTTCAAATGTGTTATACTCTAGTAGTGTCACATAAGAAAAACATTCCTATCTTCAGTCTATTTCATGCATACTCCTCATACGCCTAAAGTCGTCAGTATTTCTGATTTGTTACTATGTATCTTGTATTCCTGTAGTACCAGAACATGAAGAAATGTCACACGTTCCACAGTGCTCTGTGTAAAACTGATCATCATGAGTGCATTTCTGTGCTTAAATTCAGAGATTACATCACAATGGCTACAGTGCTAACCCACAGTCATTACAATGGTCTCAGGACACACAATCCCAATTAGTTATCACACTAACTAATATTCTCTTTCTCTGCTGTTTCCCCTTGCCCTCCTTGGCAGGAATGAGAGTTTGGGTTTTGAGGGAGATTATCATCATCATTAACGAAATGATCATAAGGCAAGTGACAAATTTCTCAGCTGCTCTGATTTTAGTAGAACTCCAGCAGATGTTCAGATAATTCAAGTCCTCTGTCACCATGATATGCTCCTATGGCACATTTGTAATCTCTCGGATTCTCATTTATTTCCTTCTTTTGTCCATATGGTCTATAGTACTTTCACCACAGTATCATTTCCGTTACTATCTCATGTACCCAAGATAATGGAGTGTAAGAACATTTTTCTTGAGCTCTCCCAACACAATCCCCCAAACAACTGAAAAAGCCCACCAATACACAGTATAGTAAATGGACTATAGCACCCTTGTGATTGACAAATAAAAAATTTAAGCCCTTGGATAAGAAGACATTATCTGGTAAAAATTATTGAGAAAACTGGAAAGCAGTCGGTCAAAAATTGAGTATAGATCAATATCTTACACCATTTACCAAGACAGGTCAAAATGGATACATGACCTAGATATAAACGGTGATATCATAAGAAAACTAGAAGAACATGGAGCACATTACCTACAAGTCACATGGACAGGAAAGGAATTTATGAATAAAAAGAAACAGCACTGTGAGATGTGAAATGGATAATTCTGATTATGTTAAATTAAAAAGGTTTTGTATGAATAAAACCAATGCAGCCAAGATTAGAAGGAAAGCAGAAAACTGGGGGAAAATTTTATAGGCTCTCGGATAAAGGTCTCATTTCACAAATATATAGAGATCTCAGCTGTTGAGGCAAAAACTCACTATTTAACAAAAACTGATAGGAAAACTGGAAAGTAGTCTGGCAAAAACTAGGCACAGACTAACATCTCAGACCATATACCAAGAGAAATTTTAAAATGTTAACATAAAAGATAGTATCATAAGCAATTAGGGGAGCATGAAAATTTTGCCTGTCAGATCTGCGAATAGGGCGAAGAATTTATAACTAAACAAAGAAATGAAGATGATCAAAGGAGGTAAAATGGATCATTTTGATTACGTAAAATTAAAAAGATTTTACACAAAACAAATAAATCACAGCAGTCCAAAATTAGAAGGAAAGTAGGAAACTGGGGGAAAAATTCTTAGAGCAAAGTTTCTCTAACAAAGGTCTCATTTCTCAAATATATAGGAAACAGCCCCATTTATAAAAATAAGAGCCATTCTCCAACTGACAAATGGTCAAACCAAATGAACTTCAGAAGAAGAAACCAAAGCTATCAATAACTATAAGAAAAAAAATGCTCTAAATCACTAATAATTAGGAGAAATTCAAATTAAAACAACTCTGAGGTACTGCCTCCCACCCATCAGATTGGCTAAGATGACAGAAAAAGGGAAATAACAAATGCTGGAGGGACTATGAGAAAATGGGCAAACTGTTAGGGGAGCTGTAAACTAGTCCATCCATTTGGGAGAACAATTTGAAATTATGCTCAAAGAGATATAAAATTGCATACCCTATGACCCAACAATATCACTACTACTTCTATACCTCAAGGAGATTTTTTTTAAAAGGGACCTACATGCATAAAAATTAAAGCAGCACTTTTTGTGTTGGCAAAGAACTGGAACCTGAGTGGATGTCCATCAGTTGGGGAATGGCTGAACAAGTTCGGGTATATGAATGTCATGGAATATTACTGTATTTTAAGAAATGTTGGTTTCAGAAAAACCTAGGAAGATTTGTATGAATTGATGAAAAGTGAAGTGAGAAGAACTGGGAGAGCAATTACATAGTAACAGCAATACTGTAAATAAAATCAACCGTGAAAAGACTTAGTAACGCTGATCAATACAATAATCCACCACAATTCCAAAGGACTCATGATATAAAATGCTATCCACCTCCAGAGAGAGAAGTGATAAACTACAAGCGCAGACTGAAGCATACTTTTTTCCCTTTCTTTTTCTTACTTTTTTTTTCCTGGAACATGGCTAATTAGGAAATATGTTTTGCATGAGTTCATAAGTATAATGGGTATCATATTTCCAGCATTCTCAATGGGTGGGAGATGGGGTGAAGGGAGGGAAAGAATTTGGAACTGAAAATGAAATTAAATTGAAAAAAGATTCTAGGCAAATATGTGTTTTAGTATTAAAGCATTTTTAGTTAAGTATATATACTCCATATCTGACCAAGAGATTTTAAACCATGATCAAGAAATAAAAATCCTCTTCTCAAAATCCATCATCTTAGCCAACTGTTCACTTTCCAAATCCATCTTTCCTTTCTGAATCACCTACCTACCATCAGAGGTAGTTACTGAAAATTTTTTTTTAAAAAACAGGATCTTAAAGGTGTGGGTTTTACTTCTGTCAGTATATCAAAACCCTTGGCAATTTTTTCTAGGTTCCTTCTGGTAGCATCATTTATCCCCAAATGATACCACTGGAAGGGGGAGTGTGGCTATTAAGTGTAACTAGTTTTAACATGGTCTTTGTCAGACAAGAAATTTGTAACACTAATGTAAAAATCACATTTGGAGGAATCCCCCAACTACAATTAATCCTCACTTCTTCCTTGTTTCTCTATTATTGGATAACTGGACAACAAGAGCATCTAAAGGCACCTGTGGATCTACTTTATCATTCTTTGGATCAAAATAAGCTACTCCCTCCTATGATTTTCCTATTTTCACAGGAAAAGCTTCACATCTCTTCTTAGTTCCCAATGTTCAGTGGTGGTTCTTCCCTTCCTCCCCTCTCACATTCTTGTGCATACATAGCTATTATCTGGAGAAACACCAGACTAAAATTGTTTCCCTAATGACCTCCTTACTATATACATGCTTTTAGAGAGACTAAAAGCAGCTCTGGACAACAAAGGTACAATAACAAAGAGCTAGAATTTCAAACATCATTACTCCATGGTAATATCATTGCCTTCAGCTGTGTAAAGATTAGGGTTCAAGAGAGCTGAAAGATGGAAGAGAAAAGACATAAAGCAGCAAAGTAATAATATGTATGTACATTTAAGTGATAATGCAGCAATATAAACAACAATTAGGGAGACTACAGATGAGACAGATTAAGTACCACTATCCACAGAAGTGTTTTTCAAAGAAGTATTTGGCATGGGACAGTTTGGAGGTTATTGTGAGGATGAAAACTGTTGACCTCCAAAAGCTATTTGATATTGATAATGACCAACTACGAGATATATGATGTGGGTGGATTAGTGTCATCCTTCTTTAGTCAAATCATTACCTTTCTCATATGTGACCCCTTTTTTCTTTTCATACACCTAGTGCTCATAACCTCTCACTTAGTTAATTTCAACAGTCTCCTAATTAGTCTTCCTGCCTAGTCTGCAGTCTATCCTCCATACAGCTGCCAAAGAAATTTTCTTTAAGGACTAATCTATGTAACTCCCATACTCAACAAAGTCCAGTGCCTCCCAGTTGCTCTTACGATCAAATGTAAACGCCTCTATTTAGCTTTTAAAGCCCCTCGCAACCTAGTCTCAATGCACCTTTCTAGCTTTGTTCCCCCACTTCGTTGATGGCCATTCTTGGCTTTCTTGCTCTTCCTCCCCCATGACACTATCTCCCATATACTGCCTGTTTGGGGTTTTTTTGGCAGGGCAACTGGAGTTAAGTGACTTGCCCAAGGTCACACAGCTAGTACATGCATCAAGTGTCTGAGGCCACTTTTCAACTCAGGTCCTCCTGACTCCAGGGCCGGTGCTCTACTCTCTGCACCACCTAGCTACCCCTCCCATATATTGTCTATGCCTGGATTGCCTCCTTCCACTTGCCTCACAGGATCTGTCTCTTCCTTCAGAGATGTAGCTCAAGCATGATCTTTTACATGAAACCTTTCCTGATCCCCTAACTGCTGGGGATCCGCTAATTACCTTACACCTACTTGTATTTTTCTTTATATATTTGTTTTGTATATACTTACTTATAGTATTGGTCTCCCCAATAAAATGTAAGCTCCTTGGGAGCAGGGTCTATTGTATTCTTTGTATTTGTATCCACAGAATCTACCACATAGTAAGTGTTTAATGATTTTGAAACTTTTTGTCAACAATGGAGGGAGAGATCATGAAAAAGTCTTCAAAAGGAACAAGATAATATATTTGCATTATCATTCATCTAAACTACACCTTCAGCATATATTTTTTTGGACTTGGCTAACAGAAATTTGTTTTGCATGACTACAGATATTTGTAGTGGATTTTGGTTTCCTTGCCTACTCACTGGGTAAAGGAAGGCAAAGGAGATAAGGAGGGAATCAAAAACTGAAAATGAAATAAAACTGAATTTCAAAATAAATAAATAACACAAAGTATACCTTCAATTCTCCTTTGCATTCGGCTCCTGTTGCCTTCATAATAACTGTTCCCAGCAGGGTTCAATGACAGTTTGTGCAGGACTGGCACTGAGTTTGAGGTAGTAGTTACTGATTGAAGAGAATTTCTATAATATGCAGTACTTGTTGAGGTACGACAGTTTGTGGGATTTCTACAGGCAGGGCTTGAAGGGTTTCCTGAATTCAATGATGAATCCATGGATTGTTCAGAAAATCTATGCTCTTTGGGCATGCCATTTTCTTCAGGTGGCAATATTTCTGCTACAGTCAAGAACAAACACAAAGGTTGTTATTTACTCAATGGACTTATATATCATATCCTTTTATAACAAAAGCCATTACAATGTAATTTCTTTACAAAAAAGATTTCCCAATCCCAAGCAATAAACTTATTTATTTTAAGCAATAAGAGGTTATGTGGTAAAGTAGATGGTGACCCAGCCTTAAAACTGGGAAGAACCGGGTCAAAGTCTCACCTCCGGGATATAACTGACAGCATGACCTACACAAGTCACTCAACCTCTTAGTGTTCTAGGCAAACAATCTAAAACTATAAATTGCAGAGCAAGTGCCAACTGGCACTGGTAAAGGGGGCTTCATCCCTGGGAGTTCTCTGTATCAATGAAATCTAGATCTAGCCCACTCAAAATTTAAGTAATATTGAATGTAACAAATCTCTATTTTAACAAATGAGGACTGTCCTTTGGAGTTTTGTGTAACAAGACGTAGCCGAGCATCAAATTTTATCATCACAAATTTATAATGTCCTACATCATTTAGAGACAAAGCCATTTGTATTTCTTGTCACAGAAAATACAAATAACTACATCAATATTTAATTAAAAAAACTAAAATATATTGCCTACTCAATAGGATAGCTTGCAAATATTAATTACTGCAAAATAGTGCATTTTTACCAAAATAAGAGTCTGTGTACTTGGTAAAAAAAAAAAAAGAAAGAAAGAAAGAAAAGAAAAATCAACAACCTAGAGTTACTGGAAAGGGAAGGCTTTCCTTCTTTCCTCTACTTGTCTTTCAGCAACGAAAAAGCTAATAGACCCACTGGCCAGAAAGTATACTTCTGCACATATATCCCATTAGCATAGCTGTGCAAAGGAGACAATGAAGACAAAAGTCACCTATGAGAAGACTCTCATTTTCTTTTTTTTGGAGGGGAAAAGGCAGGGCAATTGGGTTTAAGTGACTTGCCCAAGGTCACAGAGCTAGTAAGTATGTCAAGTGTCTGAGGCTGCACTTGAACTCAGGTCCTCCTGACTCCAGGGCTGGTGCTCTACTCACTGCGCCACCTAGCTGCCCCAAGAAGACTCTAATTTTCAAACTAGCTTTGGTAGTAATCTAGAGTCACAAATTTTGAGACTTTAGTATTCACAAGATTTGCAACCTCTGGAATGCATAAATGGTAGTTACCTTCAGATGCATGCACTTCTATTCTAGGAAGCTTAGGGGAGAGAGGGGCAGCATAGGGTGGAGAATCCTGAGAATATCTTTTAGTACTCCTATTTTCTGATATTTCTTCTTTTGCTGTTTAAAAAAAAGTTTGTTATAAGCAGTAAGTCTAGGCATTTTTTACATCATCATCAAACTCGCTTATATTTCTATAAGTGCTAAAGATTTATTCATAATAAGTCAAATATTTGGTTGTTCACTCAGACTATTTCTATGGAACATTCTGTCAACATCTAACACCAGAGTCTATCAAACTTTCCAGAGGTTAGTTATCCAGAGGTGCCAGGCCAAGTTATTTACTCACTCTAAATGTGTCTACAACTATGAGTCTCAGAAGCTACTTCAAAGGGTTATGCTCCAGCCAAATACTACGAAAGACTTGTCTTTTGTGGGGAGGAGCTGTGAAGACAGAATGGGAATTTCACTTGAGTCCCAGCCTTACAATGATTTAAAAAGTTTGCTCTACAAACCCTTACAAGTTAGCAAGCAGCCCTTTAGCCAAAGCACCATTACCCTGCTTTCTTCAATAATATGACATTAAAATATAAATACCCCAAGAAAACCTTTTATGTTAGACTTTAAATTAGAAGCTAACACCTTAATTAAGAGTTGACAATTACATTTAAGCTTATCAGCCAAGAATTCTGGCTTAAAATTTAAAAGTCTGAGTTAGAGTCATGGCTCTGTCACTTTTCTATCTGGATGACTTTAGGTGAGGATCTTAATCTCCTCTAGCCTATTAAGGACCTCAAAAATATAATGAAGGGCCTTTGGAGGCTAAGCTGGCTCTAAATTCTGTGATTTTTGGCAGGGATTAACTGACATCCAAATCGAGCAAGAATGTTCACAAATACACATTACCTATTTTAAAATTTTGTCTGGTGGGGCCATCTCTGTCTATGCTGCTGAACATCACCTTACAGTAGCTTTGAAATTCCTCATCTATACACTATCAAATGCCTAATTTTTTGAAATGGAAATTCATTCAGCAAATATGTAGGAAGGCATTCACCACCAAACAGTGGCTGCCACTTGGACTTTATTGTATCCCTGATCTACATCAGTCTAGAACTTTTTTTGATCAGAAACCCCTAACAATTTTTTTTAAATCTGAGTGTGTGTGCGTGTGTGTGTGTATACACACACACGCACACACACACGCATATATACACACACACGCACACACACATATATAGTGTATTTATGTACCTATGTGTATATACATACATATATGTATATGCATATTTGTTCATTCATATGTTATATACTGAAGCCACACTAATAATTTTGAAACTCATATGAAAACAGAAATTTTTAAAAGGTTGAGATAAAGCTGAAATAATGTTTGATATGAGAGTCAAGAGGGAGCCAGTAGAGTTTACAGTTTAAGAGCAGGGATACAGTCAGACCTGAATTTTAAAAAAATAACTTGGTAGTTGCATGGTGGATAGATTGGAGAGGTTGGAGACTAGAGGCAGAAATGTCAATTAGAAAGCTATTATAACAGTTTAGGTGAGAAGTAATGACAAAATGAACTAGGGTTCAATGGCTATGAATAAAGAAAAGAGAAGTAACGAAAAAAAGTTTTCTTATGGTAAGAGAAACAACTAGCTTCAGCAATGTGGGCTGAAGGAAAATACAGAGGGAAGAGGTAATACGAATATTATAAAGTTGAGTAACCGGAAAAATGGTGATGCACTCAAAAGAAATTAGTTCAGAAAGAGGTTGAGTTTGAGTGGAATTAGTGAATTATGTTTTGTGCATATTGAGCTTGAGATGCCTAAAATAACATAAAGTTCAAAATATCCAGTACACATTAGGTGATACAAAATTGGAGTGCAATTGATAGACTAGAGATAGATATATAGATGTGGACGTTATCAGCATAAAGATAACAAATCTATGGGAGTTGATGGTCATCAAATAAGAGTATATACAGAAAGAGAAGAAAAAAGGGCCCTGGACAGAGCCCTGGGATAAGATGAATAACTATCCAGCAAAAGAGACTCAGTAGGTCAGAAAGGTAGGCAAAGAACCAAATGATAATCCAGAGCGGTCAGTAGAATCGTAGGCTGCAAGGAAGTTAAGAAACATGAAGCTTAAGAAAAAGTATCAATTGAAATCATTGCTAATTTTGAAGAACACAGTTTCAGTTGAATGAGGAATAGAGAGTAAGGTGCAGGATGAGATGGGAGACTAGAATGATGGTGGTGTCCTCAATGGAAATCAGAAAGTTCAGAAGAGACATATTTATAAAGAATAATGTAATCATAACCTATTTATATCTGGGCTACTCATTCTTCCTTACCAAAAAAGTAAAGTAAGTGTGTGAGTGTGTGGGTGTGAGTGTGTGTGTGTGGAAGGCGTGGGTGGATTGGTAGAGCTCCAACCCCATTCCATGATGATGGTGGGGAGTGACAGGGGCATGGAAATGTTGGGGGGGGGGGTGGAGAACAGGGAAGAGATTTTGCCTACACAGCTACTGCAGGTGCCTAAGTTTGGTTTAGGTTATAACCTTCCTGAAGATCCCAGGGCAGTCATGGAAGAGGGCAGCTGTGGGAGGAGTTTTAAAAGGAGTGGGGACAGTTTTATCAGCGATAAGCCCATGTTTGACTATAGGGAAGTAGAAGGGACCCATCTTCCCTTCCTCTAATTGATTAATCACATGCCCCTTGAGGTTATTCCATACCCCTCCTGGGGGGGAAGGCTGGTCTCCATTCTAAGGGCCACAGATCTTTCTAACCAAAGGGCAAGATTTATTTCAAGGTATGAGGTTAAAAATACTTTTGGCAATGAAAATACTACACTATAGAAAGAAATCCTTAATGATGTCTCTATCTTAGCAACAAACACTAGTCACTTTAGAATCTTGGAAGATATTACAAAAAGACATTATCATCCTTTAAACAAGCTTTCATCTACAGCTTCTGAAATTAGTTAATTTAACAAAATTAATTTAACGAAAGTCCAGAAATGAAAAATGACTCTTGATGAAATATGCAACCAGTGGATTGGATACAGAGTTCTTATCTAACCACAGGTTTTCCTTTGAATAAATTTCCCCCAAAAAGTTAAAATGCAGAAACCATAATGTTGGATAAGAAAGTTTAATTTAGAGAAACCAACTTTGAAATGTTGACATTTAAATGTAATTAGTAACCATTCTTTTCACTGTAAGTAAATTTCAAATTCTATTTCAAAGTATAGTTGAAATACAAAAGATCCTATTTTACCTTATAGTTTTCATAAACTTTAAACTATTTAGTTCAAGTTTTAATAACTGAGGGGAAAAATCAGAAAATTTATGGATATACATGTACTACAAACACACACACACACACGCCAATTAGTTGCTAGGATAGGTCTCTATTTTTAAATATGTGTGAATGCATGTGTGTACACACATAATAAACACACACACAATATACACATATGTGTATATATTCTTTTTTTTTCTAAGTAGGAACCTATCCTAGTTACTTAGTTTGAAAATTCAAATATGCTATGCTTATGGAAAAATCACAAACTACAGGGTGTTCCTAAAATCTGGACACATAAGCAAAAAATGCATATTTTCAAGAAATGAAATGAATGAAATTTTCAACATTCAACAACATTTTATTTAATTGGAATATTAACAAATAACATCTTCAATATGCTTTCCATCACTTGTGATGAAAAGGCTGATGAGCTTTGCAAGATTCACGTGAACTCGATGCAATTAACTCCACATAGCTGTCAATTTTAGCACATTCATTCTTTATGCGTTTATGCACTCAATCAAGCATGTTGCATCTGTGATTTTCATTGAGTACACCTTCTCCTTTAGCATACCCCAGAAAAAGAAGTCAAGGGGACTAAGGTCAGTTAATATTACAAATATTTCAAAATACATATTTTTGCCTATGTGTCCAGACTTTAGGAACACCCTGTACTTTTAAACCTGTGAATGAAGTGGTTATATGAAGATCTTAATATCTCACAAGTGATCAAAGATTTCAATCTCTATTTCTGAAATCAATTTTTTTTAAATCAATCTTTAAAAAAAATAAAACTGCACTTTTTTTTCTGGCCTTGATCTGATTTCCCTTCATATCCCTAATTGCTACCTACATTCCCTGAGGGATAGAATAGTCAACTTCTCATAGGAGAATGGGAACATCAAATTCTATGGTGCCATACCTGAGGAATCCTCCCACAGCATTCATTCTTATGCTACTATAAGTAGGTCAATGTTAACATTTATTGCCATAAGATAAAGAAGTGTTTTGTTAATTCCTTATATAAAGGGAGTTCCCTGATCATTCTGAAGAGCTCATCTAGAGGTGCACTTTTGTTTGAGCTTTCTATGGCCATCTCTCTTCTGGGAAGTTGTGACCATGAGCACTTCAAATAACTTCTGATAAAGTATCTGCGTCTCACCTGTCATCCAGACTAGAGACTGATTCGTAACCACCTCTTGGCACCTCACCTCCTAGAGAACAGATTTCAATGACTTGTCTACCCGAAGAGGGAGAAGGAAAGGGAGGGGGAGGGGGAGAGGGAGAGAGAGAGGAAGTCCCCTGAGAATCATGATGACCATGGGAGCTAACTGTACTTGCCAAGTGCAGACTTGACAGGAAAGTTCCTGCTTTTTTCCCTTTTTAAGTACATTAGGGACCTGAGAATAGACTTTTTCAGCACAAAAGATAATAGCAGTTAGCGCAATGGTAGAAAATCCTGGAGCACATGAAAGTTTCATGTATTCATTCACCTATCCAGAAAGGGGAGTTCATGGATTTCCATACATGGCTTAATAATAAAATCTGCCCAAGTGAATTTCCTTCTCTCCAGAACAGAAGATTGGGGGGCAGCTTCTGTCTTAGGAGATGAGTATTTGATAGTTCAGAGATCAGAGAAATTCTCTAAGGAGTGTGACTCCAACACAGCCCTTACAGCAAACACAGGACATAATATGGATGAGTAAAAAGCTTGGGCTTTTGCACAATTTCCATGAGTAGAAGCCCACTGGGAAGGGTGTTACCAGTCTCAAAATATTTTTCCCGTCTGGGGGAGTTTAAGTCAAGAATGATGCTAAATTTGGAAGAAGTAGGAAAAGTAGAAAAGTAAGACCCAATTGAGAGTGAAGAGAATTTTGCTGATTTTTAGAGGCTATCTACAGTGAATCACTTTAGGGTTTTCTACATTTGTTTACGAGCTTCTAGGAGTCCTCTGCCTTTTATGCAGAAAAGCAATACTGTATCTACTATGAATTTGTCACCTTTAGCCCATACATGGAAGGTGGAGGTTTTCCAGTCCAATGAATGGAGATACAGAGAACAAAAGAGATACAATGATATTGTAAATCAGATCTGTAGAAGCCCAAAGTCTGAAGGATCTGGAGCTAAGTGTTTGTTACTGTTGTGATCAGCAAAGTTAATTAATTTATTTTATGCTACCACAGAAAATTAGTCAAGTGTTCTTAAATTACCCCTAATGCCCATCAGTCTTCTAAGAAGTAACCAGATAACAACACACAAAGGCTAATGATCAAGTAAAAGAGAATTTCCACAAAACCCACATGCCTTGACTCTAAGTTCCACTGCCCATAAAAGAAGAAATTTCCTTTATGTCTGTAAACCTAACATAATGTAAACTACTTATAATTTCAACATACAGTTCAAATTCTGAATAAATTCAAGTTTCTAGAAAAAGATAGTCTTCCTGAGAACAGGCATTTTATCCACAGTGAGAAAAGTTAACATTGTAAAAATGCAGCATATATTTGCTGTCACCTGGTTTATTCTTATCATACTCTGTAGGACTATGAGCAGTTCCCATATAAGGGCTGAAAGGCTGGCTACTAAAAAGATTATCACACTGAAGACTGTGGCAAAGCTTCTCCAGAAAACGAAGGACAAATGATGCACTGTTCACAGAAGGAAGGTTGGTGGTATGTTTTTCCCCATCAAAGGATGCTGTAGGAAAAAGGGAGGAAAACAAAAATCAAAACAATCCCCATGCAAATACATAAACTTTAACACTTCCCAAAAGGCTATAAAAATTTGACTTACTCTTATTTTTTTTAATTATGTTGCTTTCATGGCTTCAGAAAAATATTAATTTTTGTTTGCCCTACAAATATCTTAAAGTGATAGGAATAATGTGTCTACAAACGTAGTACATCCCTTCCAAATGTGAAATCACATCATAAATTTCTGATTAACAGATTATCCAGATTGCAGATTAGCCATACACCCCACCAGCTACTCCCCTATACCCAAATGGGTTGGTGTTCTTCTACCATACAGATAAGATTTCTATGAGAATAAAGATTATGCTGTCAGTCTAATTTAGCCGAGCAGAAAGATTGTGTAGAGGCCCTGTTATGAGTATCTTTTCTCTCTGGTAAGGTTCTTCTTCCTTGTCTTTCAACTACTAATGCTGGTAAAGAAAGCAAAAAAGTAAGCATTAGTTAGAGCAGATTCCTATTTTTCCAGCTGGGCTGAGGCTTCATCTTCATTGTTAGAGTTAAGTTTAGGTACCTTAGGGAATGAGGCCCTTATCCAGCTAGGCAGACTATTAAATTACTTCAATTGTATGTGCCAAAAAGCCCCCTTCATTAGAGGTGAAAATGAAAAGTTCAGCATGATTACGAAATGAGAGTTAACTTTCGCTATAATTTAACCATTTAACAGAGAGATAAATTTTTTCAAAAATAATGACACAATTTTAAAATGACTTTTTTTTTTACATCTCAAGTGTCTTTTTCTGCCTGCTTTAGAATATTACTTTTCAGTACACTGCTCTAAAGAGACAGTCACATTTGTCACATAAGGTTAAGGAACAAGCATTATGTTCTCTTTGAAAAATACAGTGGCTAAGAGAGAAAACTTATAACATCGATGTAAAGTTTTATATCACTGTCTTACTACAGTGTTGTTTGTTTAGTCATTTTGAGTCATGTCCAACTCTTCATGACCCCGTTTGGGGTTTTCTTGGAAAAGACACTGGAGTGGTTTGCGATTTTCTTCTTCAGCTCATTTAACAGATAAGGAAACTGAAGCAAACAGGGTTAGATGACTTGCCCAGGGTCACACAATTAGAAAGTGTCTGAAGATGGAACTCAACTGTCTTTCTGACTCCAGGTCTGGTGCTGTAACCACTGAGCAACCTAGCTGCCCCCCCCCCCCCCTTAATACTTTTCTTAATTAACTCTAGGGTCCCTTAAAAATAATGTTCATTTACATTAAGCTTCTGACTACCAGGTAAGATCTCAGGTTAAGCGAGAACAGAGAAAAGGAGAAAACATTTGACAAATTTTCATATTAATGAGAAAACTTAAATGTTTTCCTAATTATTACACCAAAGAATGTAATTTAAATTGCAAAAATAATGACAGTGATATCGAAATTTCCATATAAGACACAGCAAACTTATTTTTTAAAAGCTGAACCAAAGTAGAAATGTTTGAAATGATGGAGCAAAAAATTCTATTTTAGCTCTTTTCTTACTCTGTCCAGAGACAGAAGAGGCACCGTGAACTGAAATGGCTTGGAGGGGAAGGGCTATCTTTTCCTCCTTTTTCATAGCCTGTAGCCCTGAGGAAAAGGCCTGGGGTATTTGTTTTAGTTGTCCTTTTCGGTTTTTTTTTGGGGGGGTGGCATTGAGGCATTCCCACTGAATAATAATTCAGTTATTGCAACCTTGGAGCCACAATTCTAGACTGAATGGTGCCACAGTTAACCCAGCAGGGGAGCAAAAAACCAGGTGCCTAGGACTCAAAGCCAAAGTTAGCTTTGGGCTTCGAACTTCTATAATTCTTCTATAAAGAAACTAAACTAAGCTCTAGCCCCTTCCCTTCCTGCCTATGATTTTTAATTTTAGGTACCTTAGACTTTGAAATCCTTGAGAAACTGGGAAAAAATATATTTTAGGCTGTAAATGTAGAGTTAATTTTCCTGCCAGTGTTTGTTCTCTAACATGTCAGTCCCATTCATCTAATTTTGCCAACTTTTTATTTATTCATTCTTGGCTATCTAAAAGGGGGGGGTGGAAAGGTGGTAAGGAGAAAGGAATAATAAGCATTTTTATAGCACCTACTATGTGCAGGGCAATGTGCTAAGCACTTTACAAGTATTACCTCATTTAATCTTTACTACAACCCTAGGAGGTAGAGTGCTTTTATTATCTCCATTTTACATTTGAAGAAACTGAGGCAAATAAAAGTTGAGTGACTTACATGGGGTGTCACAACTAGTAAATGTCTGAGGCCCAATTTGAAATCAAGTCTTCCAGATTCCAGGACCAATGTCCTATCCACTGTGCTACCTTGACATTTTTTGTATTATTGAATACAGATATTATAAATATTAAGTTGAACAGGAGAAATCTAGAGCTTATATAACTAAAATGCTACTGCCTAGTAAATAAACGTGTACATATGTGTATATATACAAATATACACATATATGAGAGCCTACTAAGTATGTGTATGTACACACACACACACACACACACACACACACTTGCATTTAAACAGACCTAGACTGCTTGTCTTTTGTGATACCAAATGCCCTACAACTTTTTAGGGTTAGAATGCCTGTACTTAAAATCCACAAGTTGCTGACAGTATTTGCTCCTTCTCTACCTGAGCCTACTTGCCTTACTGTCTTGCTGTGTGCATTTTCAATTCCATTTGATTGACAAAGATTCACAGAGGAAGTTTGGATGCTCTCTAGAATAAAGACCCAGAAAAACTTTACCTAGGTCTCAATGGAGATCTCCTATGATAGAGGGGGACCCCAAGAGAACATGGATGTGTCCTATGTAGAAGGAGACAATTTTGTCTAGACCCCGGCTGGAAAGCCTCATGTACTGAGGGAATCATGAAAGGATTTCCACCCAGGACAGTTTTCTCACTGGAGAGAGGGGTGATGCCTAGTTGATCCCAGGTCCCAAAAGCCAGTGGAGAGAGTTTCATATAGTTTGGAAAACTCAGTGTGGATCAGGTTTCCTTCCATAACAGGGAGCCAATTTTCTTTGTCTTTGCTCTTTAACTTTTGGGTTGAGAAAAGCCTTATAAGACTAAGGCTTAAATAGACATAGATATTTGGTCAACTTTGCAAAATGTGCTGTTTTGTTGAATCCGCAAAACTTTATTTGGGGATAAACTATGACTGTCATAAATGAGTGTGTGCAACACTGGCTATTTTGAGAATTTATTCGGTAGCACAAAGGAACCAAGTGAAAGTATGCTGCTTATGCCTCACCAGAAGACTAATTTGAATTAGGGACAAGGACTATATTCAAGATATACCCCTGCCTATTTCATGTCCCTTGCCATTAGGAGGGATGGCAAATATTTCAAAAGGTGGGAAAAGTATAACAGGATGCTAAAGTATGCCTAGATCACTTAAAAGCAAGAGCCTAGCTCCTAAAAGAAGATAAGTCTCCATTTCCTCATCCACATGGGCAGGGTTAGCCTGATTGGCTGTACAGTTGGAATAGATGGCCATCAGGCTAGGATGCTTACTCTCTTTCTACTGTCCACTTTTTCTGCTCTGCATCCAGAGAGGGTTAAGGTCCCCCGACAGCATGGGCATCATGAACTGAACCAATGAGGAGGGAATGGCTTACCTTCCCCTGATCTTTCTTGCACAGTCATCCTGAGAGAGATTTTGGGGTGTCTGTCTTGGGCTGTTTCATTTGTCCTTTCCAGTTCTAGATGGCAGAGGGAAGGGTCATGCTATAGTGACCTCAGGGTGACTATTTTAACTGCTTGCAAGGGAGCTCTGAGAAGCTAGCTCTGAGACTCAACTCCAAGGTGGGCTTTGGCCTTGAAACTGTCCTATAAAGGAACTAAGCTAAGATATGAATTTAATTCCCTCCTCATCTCCCTGAGTACAAGGTGGTAGAATGTTGAGGTTATGCATCCAGGTATTGGGGGGTGGGAGCATATTTGTATGTATATTCTTGTCATACTTATGAAGTAATTTTTATTTTGTGGGTAAAATCTTTTAAAAAAAAGTTTATTTTGAGCACTAGGACACTGACAAAGATATCTAAGATCTTATAGCAAAGTCTAAGTTGCTTAACTCAAAGTTAAAGTAATGTCAGGTTTTTAATAAAGAAACCAAGTAAATTACCTAGATTATAAATAGACTAAGTTAAAAGTATTTTACTTAATATAAAACATTCTGCACATAAAGACAAACTGATAAGATTTTACAGTCCAAGAGGATGACTTGGCTCATTGGTAAGTCTATTTTCTATAAAAATGACTGGGTATTACAGTCCCCTAAATTTTGTTTACGCTGAGGTCCAATACTAAAAAGGAAAAGCTTATATCCATTTCCTTGTTTAAAGTATAATTCAGATAGTGACAGTATTTGTCAATACTAGTTAAAAGACTATGCCATACGAGCTTATCATCTTCCCTAGTAAAAACTAAATGTCTTGAACAGCATAAAGACGTGGCATTACCAGTTATCATTTCTCCTCCATGATGTCCTGATTTAAGGAATCCAAAAACCATTTTAACTTGGTGGGCACAATCTACACAAGCCTGAACAGCCTGACGGAGCACCACATTAACAGGCCCTGGTCCAAAGTGATCAGGAAGGAGTTGTACTTTTTTCTTATCCAGGTGAGGTCCGGAGTTTCCATGTTTGTTCACATAGACACAAACTGAAAAATATATACATATACAGATACTTGATAATGATTTTTAATAAGATAAATGCAATTATTCTTATTTTTAGAGCCAACTCATCAAATATCAAATATACCAATCATCACTTTGATGCTATTAAAATACATACAAATATTTGTATATACATATGATGTTCATTATACTATTCAAGTCTAAGAATAATCACAGAATTATTAATGCACATAGATAAGAATGAGTCATTACAATTCTGCTGAAATAATGTGATTTCACAAAGAGTATTGGGGGGATTCATTCTGTAGACTTTTTTTCTTATCTTTGCCAAAAGGATGGGCATATAGGCATACTCATGTAACAGTGATCTAACTAATACACTTCTGAAATAATGACAAAATTTATCTGTAGTAACAATTTGGAAGCAACTGTTTCCTCTCCCTGTTCATGAGGATTTTCTCTATGTTCTGATGCTCACAGTGCTGTAAGCACAGGCTACTATAAAGATGGAGGCTGGCTGGTTCTAATGGAAAAAAAAGGGAATCTCTTGTCTCCTTCCTTCTTCCAACATTGTTTCTAATGGCCTTTTTTATTCATCACATTTGTGCAGAATGAATTTGTGATATTGGATGAAATATGCCTGTATTTTATTTATGCATTTTAGGCAGGTATCAATATAGAATCTTAATTTTATTTTTGCAAGAAAATTAATTAAATTGGGAAAATGTTGTATGGAAAGTTAGCAGGTTGCTTCCCTGGGACAAGACCTTGCCTCCCCACTTCTATTATGCCCCCTGTTCCAGGGCCTAACCTCTTTACCCACTGCCCACACAGATGGAGACAGACAGACACACAGACAGACAGAGACAGACAGATACACACACACACACACATACACACACACTCAGTCACACCAGGAAAAAAATTTTTCCAACATCTTGCACTGCTCTACATCCAACTTTTGATCCTTCTCAACCTATGTCTTACATTTCTATTCCTACTCCTGCCTACTATAAAGAGGAACTCCTGGGACCTCTCAGGGCATACCAACAACCACTTGCCATAAAGCTGAACCTTTTCTTTCAGTAGACTTCTCCAAAAATTGATACTTTATGAGTTTAACTCCTAGATGATTAGGATATTCCCATTCCTTATTCTTTCTATCCCAGTTATTCTGAACTCTGTGTATGTGTTATTCCTTCAAACATTCTAATTTCTCAATTCCTCATTCTACTCAATTTACATGACTCATTCCAGTAGTAAATTGCAGTTGCACATAGGGATGGTCACAGATTCTTGATCTTATAATCACCCACAAGTATTCCACTTCAATATTCATGAACTCTCAAATTCCTTTACCTGATCATACTCTTTCATCATTTCACTTTTCCCTATACCTTAGTAGCTCTAACCCCATTCTCTATCCTCACTCTGGCCTATATTCATTCCAACTCTTGTTTCTTTACCAGGTTATTTACACCTGAACTGGCCACATGTCTCTCTTTTCGTTATCTTGACCTCATGGTGAACAAACTCAACTCTCTACCATCTTCTGCTCTACTTCTGTCCATTTAACCATCATGTCTTACCAAACTCTAACTCTGGATTACTTCTACCACTTGCTTCCTTTACCCCTATTAAAATGTCGCTGAACTGCAGTGGAAGAAATCATGAAACCATGCTGACCGGGTTCAATATGAATGTATGTTAACTGATCTCACTTGGCCCTTAATGCATCAAGGCAATCTTTATATTCCTCCCTAATCAGCTCCCTACCTCACTTTCTACTATGGCTGGTCCAAAACTTCTCTTCTCTCCTATGCTGCAATACCCCTCTCCTCTTATCTGCTGAGAACCTTGCCTCATTCTTCACTTTAAAAATTGAGGCCACTAGCCTAGAGCATCCTTGTCTCTCCTTCTACACATCTCAATTCAATGAAACATTAATCCATACTATTTCCTCCAATTTCAGTCTCAGTTAATGAGGTGGATCTTGAGCTTGCAAAGCCGAACGCTCTATATGCATCATGGGTCATATCCCCTCTCACCTTCTCCAGCAGATTTCCCCCATTACCATACTCACTTTCTCTTTTCTTCAATCTCTTTCTCCCTCCTGTTGGCTATAAACATACCTGTACCTCCCCTTATCCTGAGAAAAAACTAACAAACAAAAAACATCCCTATCAAATATCTATTCTAGCTATTGTCCCATATATCTGCCACCCCTTCTCAGGTAAACTACATGAGAAAGCTTCACAAAAAATGTTCTATCACCCCAAGGTTATTCTGCAAATTCACCCTCTCTGCTACATCATCATACTTCCTGTCCTCCAGCAGAAAAGCAACACCAGGATAACAAAGAGAACCAAAAAGAAGGTGTCACCATAGTTCGCCATCCCACAGCACCAGCCAAGGCTTTAAAATCTTCTAGGAATTCAGGAGAAAAGAACACAGTAAATCAAAGACTTCTGCAAAGAGGAGGAAGGTGGCAGCACATTTCCATGGGAAATTCACTCCTTGGTACTATCTGGCTTTGATATGGAGAAATCAATCTGTCTCTCAAGTGGGTCAGCCAGTCATGTTTCATGAAGAAACATTTTAGTGTCTAATATGTACAAGTCACTGTGCTAAGCATTAAGGATACAACGAAAGGTAAAAGATAGACCCTGCTTTTAAGGAACTCACAATCTAATGGAGGAGACAACATGCAAGCACATATATACAAACAAGATATATACAAGATAAATTAGGGATAATAAACAGAAGGAAGTCAATAGCTTAACAGAGTAGAAAGGCTTTTTGCTGAAGGTGACTTTTTAGCTGAGACATAAAGGAACCCAGGAAGGACAAGAGGCAGAGTTGAAAGAAAGTTGGAGTTGGAGGACAGCACGGGTGACAACCAACAAAAATGCTCAAGTGTGTCTTGTCCAAGAAATGGAAAGAATACCAGTGTCACTGGATAGCAGCCTATGGGAAGAAGGGATGGGATTTAGAAATAATAAAAATGGAAAGACAGGAAGGGGTCAGATTATGACAAGCTTTAAAAACCAAAGAGAATTTTATATTTGATCCTGGCAGCAATAGGGAAGCATTGGAGTTGACAACAGGTAGGTGACATTGGCAAACTTGTGCTTTGGGAAGATCACTTTGACATTTGAATGGAGGATGGACTAGAATGAGGAGAGACTTAAAGCAGGCCAACAAACTAGCAGGCTACTGCAATAGGTGATGAGGTGATGAGAGTCTACATCAAGGTACTGGTAAGGTCATAAGAGAGAAAGGGGAATACTGGATATGGAGGGTGAAAGAGTGAGGTATTGAGGATGACATCTAGGTTGCAAGTCTAGACAGTTATGAGGATGGTGATATCTTACACAGTAACAGAGAAGTTAGAGAGGGGAAAGGACTGGAGGTCAGAAGGGGGAGAAAATTATTTAGTTGTGGACATGCTGACTTTAAGATGTTAGAAGACATCCAGTTTGACCAATAACCAATAGACAGAGATATAGGCTTAAAAGTCAGAACAGAAGTTAGGATTAGACAAATAAATCTGGGAAATGTCTGTATAGAGATGATAGTTGAAGCCATGGGAGCTAACAAGATCACCAAATGAAAAGGCAGAGAGCGAGAAGATAGTAAGCTCATTCTGGCTGAACCAAAGAGTGTGGGAAGGAAGGAGTAATATCCAAGACTGGTAAGAAAAGATGGTAGCACATTCTGTAGGGCTTTAAAAGCTAAACAAAAGAGTTTACATTTGAAAGGCAACAGGAGGCTACAGTAGTTGACTGAGTAAAAAAGTGACAGTCAAGATTTCTGCTTAAGTAAAATTACTTAGGGAACAACGTGTAGGATGGACTGGAGTGTGCAGAGACTTGAGGAAGGGAGACCAATTAGGAAGCTGTTGCAATAATCTAATCAAAAGTGGATGAGGGCCTAAACTAAGGGTGGCTGCATGAGTGGAGAAAAAAGGTCAGACAGGAAAATTGTGAAGGTAAATAGAGCTAGATTTCGCAAATGGAGAGGTGGGGTGAGAGGGAGTAAGGAAACAAGGCCAATTCTGAGATTGTAAATCCAGCAGACTAGAAGGGTGGCAGGGCCTTTGACAGAAATACGGATGTTTAGAAGAAAAGAAGAAGAGAAACGAAAAAAATCTGTGGCATGACTCTCCTCTAGCACCATGGCTTTTGTAACTTCAAACTTCCAATATTCCAGTCACTGCTCCAATATGCATCTAAAAGAAATAGGAAATCAGAGGGCCGAGTCTTATTCTCTGCAATAATTTTTCTCATAGGCCCTAAAATTGCTCTTCTTTAATATATTACCTAGTTTTGGACTTTCTTGCTACTTAGCCCTCACAAAACTACTCCCCAAAAGCCTTAGTGTTCAAACCAGACCAAAAAAGGACTGAAAAATACAAAGAGAATATACAATAATTTCTTCCATACCAGAACTGCACAAGAAGTTGGACAGAAGGAAAAGGGCAATAGAGAGGGGGTCCCTCAAGTGAAATGTATGCCTACATACTTAGAGAAGGCCAAGGATGTATAGTCTTCCATGCTCTGAGTCCAGAAAAAAAAAGCAGGAGTGGAGAGCTCCCTTGAGAAAAACCTCATATTGGGGAATATGGAGTATCTGTGGAATAAGAGTGCCAAGAGACTAATATGATGCCAACTACCATGGTAGTGTTCAAGTCCAGCCAGCCCAGAATAAGGGCCTTAGAGGTCCTTAACACTCTGTCCAAAGATACCAGAAAAGGCCCCAAATATCCAACACTTTGAGCTTCAAAGGTATCAACTTAAGAACTTAGCAAAATCAAGCAAGGCCAACTATTCCACCCAAAAGTGAAGTCTGGGATGGAGCCTGGCCCTAGAACAAAAAGACAATTCACAACTAAAACTAAAGAGATGATAAAATCAAAGGAAACATTATCCATTATCAAAAGTTACCACAAATCTAACTCCATAGCAACTACAAATAAAGGCTCAGGAAAAATCCAGGTATTTCAAAAGGACTATATGAACATCAAACAAGAAATTAAATAAGACATGAAAAAGTAAAATGAAAGCTTTTGAGGAAAGAATTGGAAGGAGACTACGTAACTGAGAAGATCAAGTAATAAACTTTATCAAACAAATGGAATCCTCAAAAACCTGGATAGATTAGAAATAAATTACTGCAAGAGTTGGAGAGAAATATTCAAACAAAATCAAAAGAGAATGACAGATTAGGAATACAATCTAGAAGAAGAGAAGCAAAATCCAATAATATTAAAAGAAAATATGCTCACTATGCAAGCAAAACATACAGATCTCAAAGACAGGAGGTAGAGAAACAACCTGGGGATCATAGGTCTCCCAGAAAAACATGACAGGGAAAAAAAAAACCTTAGCACAATAAGGAAATAACAGAAGAGAAATGCTCAGATCTCCTGAACACAGAAAATGAAATTCCAATTGAAAAACTCTCAGATTGCCTCCAGAAAAATTCTGCAAACTCAAAGCCACATAGTGGCTAAATTTAACACTACAATTCAGATATGATAGATTCTGCAAATCACCAAGAGAAAGACCTTCACACATAAAGGAAAGGACAATCTAATGATGCAAGACTATTCCACATCAACTAGAAAAAAGAAGAGGGAATGGAATAATGTGTTCTGAAGATCATCAGAGCTCAGGATGCAGCCCAAGGTGACCTATTTGGCAATTCAAACTAAATGGGACAAAAGATGGATATTCAATAACAAAAGAGTTTGAAACATTTTTAGAAAAAAAGCTAGAAATTAAGAATTTGTTTGTATCCTGAACACCCCAAAGAACAGAAATGTATAGGAAGAATGAATAAATGCAGACAGCAACAGTTAACAATAGAAAGATCAGTATAAGACTTCTTTCTAGAAGTACACAAGGAGAAAGGGAAATTTAGGAGAGGTAATAGTGAAGGGGGTTGGGGAGAAATTACAGATAGAAACTGGCAATACTCAAGACTACAGGTGAATGCTCCTTTTGTGGGGACTGACTATATTACAACATTGGTGGGTTCATGAAAAGAGGGAAGGGAAGCAGGGGACTACAGAGGAGTGAGTGATGCACTGGGATCAAATCATGATTATCCATGAGGGGTCCGGGTCTCAGTGGTAGAGAAAAACCTACAGGAGAATGGGTGAGAAAGAAGATCAAAAGATTGAAAAGGGGAGGAAAGGAAAGAGGTGGAATGGGGCTATGGATGAAAGAAGATGAGGACTTTACTGTGTATAAAGTCTTGGGGTTTGGGCCTGAAAAGTATACTAGGGTGGGAGGAGGGGAGTAGAGGGTGGTGGAACCCCTGGGTGATCGGCACCTAGAGGAGTGGGAGGACATGGACCCAGGGAAGAAATTTCCCAGCAAATACAAGAAAAAAAAAGGTCAACAATATGGATGCGGCGAGAAGTAAGTCTACCAAGCCCAGGGCAGTGAACTCTCTAACACATGCAATAATTGGCACTGTTCCGAGAGTGAGGAAAAAAGGGGTGAGCTCTACAAGGTAATGGCAGACAGCATCTAGAGGACAGAACCAGGAATGGATGCCTTAGAAAGCTCTGACTATATGAAGAATAGAGAGAAAGGTGAGAGACCAGGTGATTATAGCAGTCATGAACCAGAAAATAAGAGTCTAGAGCAAACGGAAAGAAAAGATGGATAATGAAAAGAGTGTTATGTTACTTTACCTTAAGTACTTCAATCTTTTTTTTTTTTTTAAGGTGACCCTATTCACACTGGCTTTCTTCCCATCACATCTGCTTCCCTCTTCTTTCCTGCTTTTACCTGGTTATATGTTTCTAGCTCTTTTTTTTTCTTCTCAGGTAGATTTCTACTTTTTCTCCTCCCTTTTAGCTAGTCCTGTTCATTAGTTTGGGAAATTTAAAAAACCTCTCTGAGCCTTAGCTTCTTCATCTGTAAAATGAAGGTAGAATACTAGATGGTGTCTAAGGACCCTTCCGGCTCTAAATCGCTAATACCATGATCCTAAGATTCTTCTGGGAAGCCTCCTTTCAAGTCCCATACTGCTGGTACATTGGAATATACTCTCCCAATTTTATTCCTCAATATTAACAAGAATTTTCTTATGCTTAGAAAAATATATTATCAATTAGGGTTTTAAGAAAATATGAAAAATGTTAAGACAAATTAGTTTGGATCTATTTTGAAACTACATATTTCCCATCACTTTAGAGACATTAAGAGAAAATTAACATTTAAAATAAAAGAGGGTACAAGATAAGCAATTCTATACACTTTTTTTTTTACCTGTAGATATAACTGCAGCAGTTGTCCCAGGAATACCAATTCCATCTTTAAGAATAACTGGATTGCTATTGTTTAAGTTGGGCAAATTGATATGAGTTGTGGATACAGGAGAACATGGCACTGCATGAATTTTTTTCTGTTAAAAGAAAAAGCAAACCATATGAACACAAAGCTTTGGGAAAAAATAGTAATTTCTCTAAAATTTACACCCAAAATAATCCTTTCCATCTTCAGTATATAAACTCTAATTTCTCTTTATCTTTATTATCCCCTATGTTCTACACCTCTCCAAGAACTTTTCAATGTTCAGAAAGAGAAGGGTAGCTACTTGGAAGCTCCCCCTTGAGCACTCTGAAATGTTTCACAGAAAGACTCCTTTACAGGCAGTTATAGGAAGCATAAAAGATTCAAATGTTTCTACATGAAGTTTAGATTTCTGTTATTGGTTTTCTTTTTGAGTTTTGAAATAAATCCTGATATTCAAAAAAAGATATCAGGCCTTGCTTTTCTGATCTTTTGTTGCAAAGCTTAAATTCTAGAACCCTGAATTATGGCTGGAGTTAATTCTGGGTAAGGAACTGGAAATTAAAATTAAATTAGCCTTTTGCTCCAAGGTATGACTTTTGATAATAATATACCACACAAATAAAAGTTTTAGAAAAAAGCTAATAGGTAGTAATAAGGAGCACAGTATCTCATCATTGAAAAGGACCTCAGGACATCTAGACCAATCTGTACAAGGACAGGAATCTGTGACATACACCAATGTTTCAGGCCTTTGGTTGAAGACATCTAGTGAGGGGGAATCCATTCTACTTATGGAACTCTCTAATTACTAAGACTTTTTCCTTACATTGAACCAAAATCTAGCTTTCTACACCTATTACCACTAGTTCTATCCCATGGAACCACTCAGAATCAGTCAGATCACCATTTCTACCCTCTTTTTAAAAAAGAAATAAGTGCTACATTTTGTCAGGGGATTTTTTTTTCATGTAGTGGCAGAATCATATGATATTTTAAAAATATTAACATGCATGTTTTCCAAATGTTGAAAGAGGCTTTAATCTCAAGCAAAAGCGCAGCCTGATCAAAGGTGAATTTTTAAAAAATTTGTTTAATCTGTTATTATTTTTGTTAAATATTATTGTGTTAACATTTATTAGGGATAATGATCGATAGTTTTCTTTCACTGTATTACCTTTCATTTAATCAAGAATCAAGATCTTATCTATTAGAATGAGTAGTTATAAGATGTCTTCTTTCTCTATTTTTATAAATAATCTGTATAGCTTAAATTATTTTGAGTATTTGATAAAATTTTATTGTAAATCCATCTTCAACTGAGTTTTTCTTCCCTATTAGTATCTTATTTATGAAAGAATTTTCAAACAATTAGATAGGATAGATCTCTAATAATTACTCAATGTGAACAGAAATATGCGCATGTTTTACACACACACACACACACACAAGACATACACAGATTATACATATTTGTAAGCTTCACAAAGCACCATTATAGAAGTTTATCATGTACAAGGGCATAAAAACCCTACGAATAGAGAAAACAAATATTAAGCATATGTTTTACTGATCACTATTCAAATAAAAAATCTTGTTAAATAAACAACGTTTGAACAAAGGAAATTAACTGGATTTGCTGGATACAAATTAACACTAAAGAATTGGTGAGTCAAAGAACAAATCATAGAAAGAATAGAAAACTTCATTAAAGAAGCAAGTAGACAATATAACCAAACTTCTGGGATGTAACTTCAACAGTCTTGGGGGAAATTTTATATCTTTCAACACTTTCATCATTGAAAGGTCAGAAAATGGGCCTTACAAATTAAAAAAAAAATTAAAGTAACAAAAAATTGCAACCAAATGAGAAATTCTGAAAATCAAAACAATTCACAAAAATGAAAATTTATTTAAAATAGTAAATTGACAATAATACTAAGCTTAAAAAAAAAGATAAAGCATCTAATTTTAAAAGAAAAAGTGTAAAGCTAAACCACTGGCATCAAAAAAAAAGAATTTACAACCACTGAATAGGAAACAAAAGAAATTCTCTGAAACTAATCTTAACAATTCTATCCTAACAAAATTGATAACTTAAATGAAATGGAAGATTAATAAAAATGTAAAATGTCCAGATTAAGAGAATAATTTAAACCCAATATCAGAAAAAGAAACTGACCTAGCCATAAATGAACTCTCAAAGAAAAAATCCCTAGGATCAGACAGATTTACAAGTAAATTCCACCAAATATTCAAAAAAGAATCGTTTCCATTACATAAAAATGAAAAAAGGAATCCTGCCAAACTCCTTTTATAAGACAAATCAAGAAAGAAAACAATAAATCAATACCTTTAACATATATTGACATGAAAATATCAATGAGGAAATATAAACATTAAAACATTATATACTGCGATGAGGTTGGATTTATACCAGGAATACAGGGTTGGTTAATATGAGGAAAACGATAAACATAAATTGTTGTTCAGTCATTTTCAGTTGTGTCTGACACTTCACAATCCCATTTGGCATTTTCTTGGCAAATATACTGCAATGGTTTGCCATTTCCTTCTCTAGCTCATTTTACAGATGAGGAAACTGAAGCAAACAGGGTTAAGTGACTTGCCCAAGGTCATATAGTTAGTAAGTATCTGAGACCAGATTTGAATTCAAAGATGAAGCTTCCTGATTCCAAGCCCAGTGCTCTAGGTACTATGCCACCTACCTGCCCATAAGCATAATAGGACATATTTAAAACAAAAATAACAAAAACTGTGGCTGCTTGGTTGCTGTCCGTTCTCCAAGAGGACCAAATGACATATCGAAGCCAAGGTAAAGTGTGTCCAACTGTCTCTGATTAGCTCAATACAAGCTCAGAAGACTCTACCACAGGTTGGGCACAAACAGTCCACTTGAACATTTGAAAACCATAGGATTGAGGGCAGCTAGGTGGTGCAGTGAATAGAGCACCAATCCTGGAGATAGGAGGACCTGAGTTCAAATCTGGCCTCAGACACTTGACACATGTACTAGCTGTGTGACTTTGGGCAAGTCACTTAACCCCAACTGCCCTGCCAAAAAATCAAAACAAACAAACAAACAAAAACTACCATAGGATTATCTCTAAAGATGTTCAAAAGGCTTTTGGCAAAATTCAATGTTTTTGTTAAAAGCAACAAAAACCATAAGAATTAGAACAAAAACCTTTTCCTAATACAGCAAAAAATGGGTTGCCAGAAAAATGAAAAGAGAAGAAAAAATTAATAAAGAATTTTTATAAATATACAGAAGAACAAGTCTAACCATTCTGGAGAACAATTTGAAACTATGCCCAAAGGGCTACAAGACTTTGCATATTTGGCCCAACAATGCTACCATTAGGACCATACCCCTAAGAGATCAAAGAAAAAAGAAAAGAACCCACATATGCAAGATATTTTTTGGTTTGTTTTTGTTTTTTTGGCAGTGCAACTGGGGTTAAGTGACTTGCCCAAGGTCACACAGCTAGTACATGTGTCAAATGTCTGAGGCTGGGTTTGAACTCAGGTCCTCCTGACTCCAGGGCTGGTGCTCTACTCACTGCGCCACCTAGCTGCCCCAGTATACAAGAATATTTACAGCAGTTCTTTTTGTAGTGGCAAAGAATTAGAAACTGAGGGGATGCCCATCAATTGGGGAATGGCCAAATAAGTTGTGGTATAGAATTGTGACAGGTTATTATTGTGCTGTAAGAAATGATGAAGGAGATAGTTTCAGAAAAACCTGGGAAGACTTATATGAGCTAATGTAAAGTGAAATGAGCAGAAGTAGGCTGAATTGATATTTATGAAATTATGAAACGGTGGCAGGCACTCCCAGTTCTTTAGGTACTCAGTGAGAAAAGACCACAATTGGCAGCAGGAAAAAAGTAGCAATCACATTTTGGTAACCAGAGAGGGTACAGAGACAAATGGCAAGAGGGGTATAGAGAGAAATGGTGGCATGGGGTAGAGGGAATAGGATGGTGAAGGGAGGCAGGCAGCATGAAGAAGAGGATGTGGAGAGGCATAAAGTTATCACTCACGTACCCACGGATTATCAGAGTTGGGAGCACTCAGCAGGATGGACCCAATGGAGTGGAAAGAGTGCTAGAGGGCAAGAGTTTGAGGTCTCTCTTATTTTTTTAGGGTTTTAGAGGGAACAGACCTGTGCCATCTTGGGATTAGTTTATTAACACAGCCAAATCATAACATTGACAAAGTTTTCATTAAAACTTTAAAGTCTTCGCCTCAAAGTTATCAGAACCTTTCTGATGTTCTGCAAGGTCTGGAAATGTAGCCCTGGATTTTGTCTGGAATTTTTATATCACAGGACCAGAATCTTGACAGCAGTGCCTGGATGGCTTTTACTGATTCAGCACATATTACCAGGATGTGAATATTGGTTACTAGATAATATAATTTGTAAATTATGTTCCTTTACTCTATGCACAATTTGTACATGACTTTCAGGTTTCCCCTTTGCAATTTTATTGCCCTTTTATATTGGCTACTTTTAAAACTTACTATACTAATTGCAAATGGGAGGAACAAAATACAATTTCAACACATAGGAGAACCCTGTACCCAGGAAGAGCGATATTGTAATGACAATCAAGTGAGAAAGACTTAAGCACTCTAATCAATACAATATCTGTAACAATTCCAAAGGACTCAAGATGAAAAATACTATCTACCTCCAAAGAGAGAAATGATGAACTCTGAGTACAGACTGAAGCATATTTTCTTTCACTCTTTATTTTTCTTGCTTTCTCCACCCACAACATGAATAATACAGAAATATGCTTTTACATGACTTCACATGTAAAATGGCCATATTTCTTGCCTTCTCATTGGGTGGGGGAGGGAGGGAGAAAATTCAGGACTGAAAATAAATTCTGTTAAAAAATTTTTTAAAATAAAAATAGACACAGAAAAGAAACCAAAAGAAATACAGACTAGAAGGTCATATTTGAAAGTGACATGATAGAGTTATTCAATACTTAAAAGGAAAAGTTGTGCATAAGAGCAATTAGTAGTTTTGGTTCAATTTCCTTGTCTTCCTCCAATTAGTTCTTTGGAGGCTTTCTTGCATCGGTACCCCCACTGCTGACCACAATGCCTAGCACACAGTAAGTGCTTGAAAAATGTTCTAATTATGTGTTTTTTCTCTCATCTCCTATATTTTAAAGTTCACAAGCCTGGCTGATTCCACCTCCACAAGCTCTCTCCCTCTCTTCAGACATCCCCCATTCTCTCTCTCTCTCTCCCTCTCTCTCTCTCTCTCTCTCTCTCTCTCACACACACACACACACACACACACACACACACACACACACACACACACATACACATACAGCCTTTTGTTCACACTGTCAACATCTTAATTCAGATGCTCAGTGTTTTCACCTATACTATCTTATCTGAGTCACACACTGCCTCCAGTCTCTGTTCTCTTAATTAAATTCAAGACACATTTATTAAGAACCTACTATATTACATGGCAGTATAACAAAGTGCATGGAGAACTGGCCTCCAAGTCGGGAAGATTTGGGTTAATGAACCTCTCAGATTCCCAGACAGTAAGTGCCCAAACTTTAAGTTGCAGACCAAGTGTCCATCTGCATTGGCAAAAGGATTACACCAAAGAAATCAGAGGTCCAAACCACACCATCCTTCTCCCTTTCTTAGAACCAGAGGACGAAGAAGAAATAAAAAGAATGTATTAGTCATCTCCTGAAAGAAACTCCCAAATGAAAACTCCCAGGAATATTACAGCTAAAATCTGAAGATTTTACATCAAATAAAAATACTGCAAGAAGCCAGAAACAAAGAACTCAAGCACTGAGAAGTTACAGTTAAAAGTCACACACAATTTAATAGCCACCACCATAATGAAGCCAGAATATGATATTCCAGAAGGCAAAAAGATCTAGGTTTATAGCTAAGAATAACTTATCCAGCAAAACTAAGCATAATCAAACCAGAAGAAAAATGAAATTTTAATGAAACAGAGGATTTCCAAGCATTCCATCTAAAAAGACCAAAGCTGTGCAAAACCTCTGAAGTTAAAACACAAGGGTTAACAAAGGCAAACATGAATAAACCAAAAGGGACTCAATAAGGATAAACCATTAGCATTCTAATATGAAGAGATGCATTTGTCCCTTCTGAACCCTATCATCATCAAGGATCTTAGAGGGAATCTAAATAGACAGAAGGCCTGGGAGTCATTCTGTCTTGATGATCATAAGAGGAGAACAAAAAGGGAGGGGAAGAGGAATACATCAGCAAGGATGGGAGGGGTGGAGAGAAGGGTTGAAGGAATTTTAGGGAAATTATCTCATATAATCAGACTATGCAAGTAGACATCTATATAAACAAAGAAAGAGGAAGAGAAAGTTGTGGGGAGGGTTGAGCCTTGAATCTCACCTTCATCTGAACTTGTCAAAGGAGGGAAGAATATACATACATACATATGCAGAGTTCAGTACAGAAATACAGTTCACTCAACAGGAGAAAGGGAGGAATAAGAGGAAGGGTAGATTAAGGGAGGGATCAGTACTAAGCAAAACAGTAACTAATGATGTACAAAAATGGTAAATTTTTTTAGGGGGCAAAGAACAGGAATCTGATGGTGGTGAATGACTGAGCAAGATACGGTATGTAAATGTGGTAGACTACTACTGTGCTTTAAAAAATGATCAAGGGATGGTTTCAGAAAAACCTCGGCTAGCTTATGTGAACTGATGCAGAGTGAAGTGAACAGAACCAGGAAAACAATTTATACAATGACAACAATATAACAAAGACAGACAACTCTGAAAGAGTTAAGGACTCTGATCAGCATAACGACCAAGCATGATTTCAGAGGACCAATGATGAATCACACTACCCACTGACAAAGAATTGTAAACCGAGGGGATGCTCATCAATTGGGGAATGGCTGAACAAGTTGTGATATATGAATGTAATGGAATACTATTGTGCTAAGAAATAATGAACAGGATGGTTTCAGAAAAACCTGGAAAGACTCACATGAACTGAGGCTGAGTGAAGTAAGCAAAACCAGGAGAACATTATATAGGGTAACAGTAACATTACGCAATGATCATCTATGACTGACTTAGTTCTTCTTGCAAAACAACAGTCCAAGACAAGTCCAAAAGACCCATGATGGAAAATGCTATCTACATCCAGAGAAAAGAATGGAGTCTGACTGCAGATTGAAGCATACTATTTCAAAAACAATAAAAACGCTACCCACCTCCTGATCGGTGAAGGACTTAAAAAGTGTTTTGGATATAAACAATGCAAAAATTTGTTTGGCTTGACTATAATATTTATAACAAGGTTTTTGTTTTTCTTTCTTTCTCAATTAGGCAAGGAAGGCATTTTTGTAGATTGAAAAAAATAAAAATTAGCTCAACACTTTCTGTATTCAGATGCCATGCCATTTGATACAAGTATATTATTTATATTCATTCATTATCTGACAACATTTCAGCTTAATGTATTTTTGCTTGATCAAGTCTATTTTTGTGGCTGCTTTGTCTGACATCATGCGTTTTTGAGTTTAGCTGAAACATAGTAGTTATTGCTCCAGTCTCTTATTTTAAGTCTCTGGGAATTTTTATGCTTCAAGTAAACAATATACTGTTAGGTTCTTTCTAATCCATGTTGCTATCTACTTCCATTCTATACATGAGCTCACGCCATTCTCATTTACAATCACTGTGTTTCTTGCAATCCATTCACACATATTTCTTTTCCATCCTTTGTATTGTAGCTTTCCCCAAGAAAAGGTTAATGACAGAAGTGTTCCCAGCAATAGTGAGCTAAGCTTGATGCAATATGCTTCTGCTTCCCTGCCCCTCTTCTCTTTTACTCTCATCAAGATCCCAGTAACAAGTTTTTACCCTTTTTTCTTCCCTCTTTACAACCCACTCTCCAGAGCTTATCCATGTTTATGATTAATAGTTACCTTAATCAACCCTCTCTTATTGCCAATCTATACTCCTTTGACTAGTTCAGATCAAAGTGAGGTTCAGTTATCACCTACTCCCCCTTCTACCCCTTCCTCCTTGCTAGTATAGTATACCTCAATAATGTGTGATAAGTTCTCACAGCCTTTCTCTCTTCTCTTATTTTCCCTAGTCATCAAAACATAACAAACCATTCCCAGGCCCTGTCCTATTTGACCCCCTGTATCACCCCTGATATTACAGTTCTAAGGGATCACGTGGCAGTCCCCTCAAGTATAAAGATGAAGATACTCATAGCCCCTACCTCCCATGGTTGTTGCGAGGATAAAATGAAATATTTGTAAAGTGCTTTGCAAATGTTAAAGCACTGTGAGTGCTAGCAGTAGTAGCAGCAGCAGTAATAGTAGTAGTAGCATGATATATTAGAATGTAAAGAGTTCATCCTTCTTTAATCCCTTATTATTGCTCACTCATATTTACTTTCTTATTTTTCTCTTGACTTCTGTGTTTATATTTCAAAATTTCTACTCACCTCTAGTCTTTTCATGAGAAATGATTGTAAGTCCTCTATTTCATTAAAATTCCATTTTTCCTCCATAAGTTTTCCAGGGTGTTATTCCTGGCTGTCAGTCTGTATCATCTGGAATATGATGCTACAAACTCTCCACTGTTTTATATGGTAGCTGCTAAATTATGTGTAATTCTGACTGTGGCTTCTTGGTATTTGAACTGTCTTTCTGGATGTTTACAATATTTTTTCTTTGACCCTGAAGCTGTAATGTTCTTAGGAGTTCGTATTTGGGGGTTCTAATTTCACTGTGACTTCTACAATGATGCTTCAGTTTTCTTTCATTAATTCCTGGAAAAATGTTCGGTTATGAATTTCCAGTAGTCCAATCATTCTTAAATCCTCTCTCCTTGATGTGCCAGCTCTTTTTGATATGAGATACTTTACATTTTCTTCTATGTATTTGGTCATTTGAGTTTTGTTTCAATTTTTCTTAGTGTCACGATGGAGCCATTTACTTCTCTTTGGTCTACCCTAGCTTTCAAAGAGTCTGTGTCACTTGGTTAATGTTTTTGGACCTCTTCTATAAAAACCTGTTTTTCCTCCACAGCTTTCATTCATTTTCCAAACCTTTCCTCTGATACTCTCATTTCATTTAAAAAATAGGTTTTCTTTAACTTTTTAAAACTCTTGCTTTACTTTTTCCAGGAATTCTAACTGAACTTTTGTCTAACCTGAATTTTTCTCTCAAGCTTTGATTACAGTTGTTTTGGAGTCATTCTCTTCTTTTCTGTTTGTGCCATGAACACCCTAGTGTATCTGCAAGCTCAGACAAACAGAACTACAGGCTTCTTACTCTAGTTATCCTACTACAGGCTCCAGAAAAGGCTGAGGGGCATGAGGCCCTGCTCCTTTTCAGAAGTCAGAGCCACACAGTTACTACTCCCTTGCTCCTGCTCCTTGCCCAGGAACAAGCCACAGGTCACAATCCTTTTCTAGGTGGAGTTCTGTTCTACAGTCTATGATCAATCTGCAAAATAGCTCTGGCCTGTCTTCTGCTCCTTTCACAGGGCTCAGACCTCTCTGTGCTAGGTATGGGACCTTTTCTTGTCCTACTGCACTTCTCAGGATCCCACTTGGTCCCCATGCAGGAAGACTCCCCATGACACCCTCCTGGCTACTCATCGTTCTCAGGGTCAGAAAACCTGTCTCCCTGTGCTGACTTGGGCTAGAAAAATAACTCCTTATGATTTTTCCTTGGATTTCTCAATCAACATGATGAATTTGGGGAGTTTTCTAAATCTTTGTGGAGTATATGTACGCACACACGTGTGTATATGCGTGTGTGTGTGTGTGTGTGTGTGTGTGTGTGTGTGTAAGCTTGGCTACTATACTGCTTCCTCCTACTCTGTCATCTTGCTGATCTAATAACATTAATTCTTCTGACCACCAGAAGTGACATCATGTCTTCTTTGAGACATAATTAAGGAACTGGCTATCTTTCCCTTGACTTTTAGCGAGATTTTATATGAAAATGCAAAAAGATTTACTGTACAGGGTGTGACAAAGAGGAAATGACTATGAACTGGAAATAAAATAGTATTAACACCACCACCACCACTAAAAGCTGGCATGTATATAAGGCTTCAAGGTTGGCAAAGGATCTTACGAATATCTCATTTTACCCTAATAAACCTAGGAGATAGGTTATTATCATTATTATTACCATCCCCATTTTACAGAGGAGGAAACTGAGGCAGACGTTAAGTGACTTGCCTACAGTCACACAGTTAATAAGTGTCTGAGGACAGACTTGACTCTAGGTTCAGTGGACTTACTGTACCACCTAGTGGCATCAAATCAAAATTTTTGTTGGAAAGCAATGTGGCATAGAACACTTGCAGTTTGTTTTATTCACAAAATTATTGGGGGGGGGGTTTCCTTCAGGACTAATTTCTTATCTTAAAGTCGTATTGCTGCCTTTTGGTTTTTACACTAGTTATTTCCCCTTAATGATCACACCATCACCACCACCACCACCACCATTTGTAGGACCCTCCTTTTGTAACAAAGAACAATATTAAAGTAAAGCCAACTAGGCAGGCAGCTAGCTTTGCACGCACTGAGCACTTGGTCACTGATTTCCACCCCTTCTCTTAAGCTTCTTTCAATTCTGAGCCTCCACAAGATTTGCTTTGATGCTCTCTGGTGTTAATGCCATGGCACTCTTGGATGAGACATGAGGTAAGGATCTGCCTCACAGTGAATTCTTCAGAGAGCCAAAGGAACCACTGAGAGCATCTGGTCCAACGTCCGTATTTAAATGGCTGAGGAGACTGAGGCTCAGAGGGGCCAAGCGAGGCGGCTCAGCGGATAGGACACCAGGCCCGCAGTCACAAAGACTCGCCTTCCTAAGTTCACATCTGGCCCAGGACACTTACTAGCTAAGGGATCCACATTTGTCTCCATTTCCTTATCTGTAAAACGAGCTAAAGGAAACGGCAAACCACTCCATCTTTGCCAAAAGAAAAAGAAAAACAACTAAATAGGGTCAAGAAGAGCTGAATATGACTGAAAACGACCAAACGGCTATTTAAGGAGAGGAATATTTCATCAGTACTTCTCAGAGCACAGTGCTTGTCTTTTAATTTTTTCATTCCTTCATCCATTCCCAAAATGTCTCAAACTTTTAGAAATCTTCCCTCTCAAAACAAAAAGAATGGTGCACTTCTGACAAATGTGGCTATGGTTTGTACACCCCAAGATATATTCCACTGTCATAGGCTTATAGTCTTAAGAGCCGTATCAACCCTTAAAGAACATGCGTCCAACCCTGTCATTTTATAGATGTGCCCAGGCTCACATGGCTAGTTAGTTTTGGAAAGAGATTTGAACCTAGGCCTTCCTGATTCCAGGTCCAGGGCTCCACCACAAATGTCATGACACTAAAGCGTGAACCAGAGCACTCGCTGCAGTGCTCCTTCTATGCATGATAGGCTCAGTAAAATCAAAGTCCTTCTAAGGCTCCAGAAGCTCTTAGTGTCCAACGAGGTCTGTGGGGCAGGGAGTTGGGCTTTTCCCCAACCCCATTTAAGGTCCCTACCCCCAAGTGCTGCTCCTGGGCCCTTCTCCTCCCTGGCCACACCAGATAAGGGAAAACCTAGAAGATGAAGAACTGATCTGGCCCAGCAGTAAAACAAACAAGCACTTAATCCTTTTCTCAAAGGACCAGGTTCCCTTGGAAGAAGCCACACCCCAGGCCCTCCCCCTCAGCAGATGCTACAATTCTCGAGTTTGTGTTTCAATTTGTTTGACTTGTGCATTTTTGCACCAATATAACATACCAACTGTAGGTACTGTACAACCCCCCTCCCTCCAAAATAAGACTCTGAACTAGCCATCTCTGATGAACCTCCAATACCTAGTTAATGCATAGGACGTTTTCAGGGACCTGGAGATACTGCTTTAGCAGGATAACTTCATCGTAGTGTTGGAAGACAACACAGTCTATGTCCTTGTAGTCCGTTATACTGTAAGGCTCAATTTGGATCAACATGTGCATATGCATTTTCTGGAGACCTAGGGACAGTGGCAGCTGTCCTTTAAGTCCATACCAAGTTGCCACCCATACAGAGGAGGAAATCAGGGCCCAGAGAAAGGTAGGAATGTGTCTAAGAGCAATCAATCAACAAGTAACTTATTAAGTACCTATACTGTGCTAAATACTGAAGATAAAAAACAAAAATGAAAGTTCCTGCCCTCAAGGGGCTTGCATTCTATAGAGGGAAATGTACCTATAGACACAAAACAAATACAAGGTAATTTGGGGGGTAGGAATGAATAGCTGGAGGGTTTATGAAAGACCTCATGTTGGAAGCAATGTCTGAGATGAGCTTTGAAGGAAAAAAAGTCACAGGTCAAGCACAGCATCACAATATTTAAGAGCTGGAAGAGACCTCAGACATAAGTCAGCCTTCATTCTGTCACCTAATCTTCCCCGTCTTTTCTCATATTTCTCTTTCTCCACAGTCTCTATTTCAGTCAATCTGGCCTGAGAGGCATTCCCAAGACACAAGAGTTATACACCACCTTTCTGGTGCACATGTGGTCTTCTCCATGTATGGAATAAACTCCTCATCCCCTCCTTCCTGAAAAATCCCTGGCTTTCTCCAAGCAACTACTGAGATGGCACCTCCCCAGGAGGCCTTTTCTGATCTCCTCGCTTCTTAGCATTCTTTCATTCTCGAAATTACTTTGTAGATATATGTTGTGTTTAGTTAACTTATATACATGTTGTAACCCTATCATAGAATGCAAACACCTTAAAAGCAAGGCCTATTTCCTTTCTGCCATTTCCTTGCCAGCACCTGGCACAGTCCCTTGCACACAAGTATGCACTTTTGTTCAACTGAATCGAAAATGCCTAGTCTGAAGAATTCATGTTATACTGCAACCCATTTATTGGAAAGTATATAGAAATGGCCTCATAATCATTGTGTGGTATACAAGTATCAGATCTGGAGCAAACTAGTTTCAACTCCTGGCTCCTATATTATTTTACTGGCTTTATGACTAAGCGAGTGCCTTTACAAGACTGAACCTAAAAGGTTATTTATAAAATATGGATAACACAACTTGGATAGTATACCTCAAGGAGCTTTTGTAAGGAAAGTGTTTTGTAAACATTCAAACACTACAGAAACGTGCTTATTTTAAGAGGCACCATATGGTGTGATGATGCACATGGCACTGGACCTGGAGTAAGGAAGGTGTGAGTTCAAATAAGATTTCAGACACTAACTAGCTTTTATAACCCTGAGGCATGTCACTTTGCCTTTGTCTATTTCCTCATCTGTAAATTGGGGATAATAGCACCCAGAGTTGTTGTGAGACTAAAATGAAGTATTTGTAAAGCACTTTGCAAACCTCAATGTGCTTTATTAATGTTGTTGTTATTGATGAACTGGAATAGTAGTGCAAGGGAACTTGTGATTCTATGAAGAGGCTCAAATATGATATTTGGGGCTAGTCCACTGTTCAGGCATGATAAGCCACAGCAAGTGAACCAAACTCTTTCATTAAAATGACTGTGTAAGTAAAGGCATTTGAAATTCTTTTAGTATGAGTAATTACTTCCTGATGAAGGAAAGTAAGTGATTACCAAGCACTAACTAAATGGAATCAAAGTGGAACAGAGAAATAACAACTCCATTCTAACCTTTATGTGAAAAATCTAATCTACTTTTAGAATGACACATCATTCTAAAAATGTGAACTAAGATTCAGAAATTAAGGGAAGGCATGTGAGAGTTAAACATCTCTGGAAAAACTAACATATATAAGTTTACAATAATATGAGGTGATTAATAAGACAACTGCACTTTCCAAAACATTTTCCTAATTCCCAGAATGTCAAATTATAAAGTTTATTCTCTGACATCAATACCACAAGGCATTTGTAATAAAAGTTACTTTACAATTCTGATTATTTTGCCTCCTTCCCCCAAAAAAGTTTCGAGGTGATTTTTTTTTTTCGTTATTTGTGCAGGATCTATCAAGATGGTTTCCCTCCCTCTTTAATTTTTTCCTTCAGACTCTTCTACTACCCAGCAAAGACTAAAAAAAAAGTAGCCCATAGTTTACATTGTTCTTTTCGATAAAATGGGTATAATGAAAATTAGAACAGACTGATTAATGGCATACAGCCAATATACAATATTCTAATGGGCATTTCTGCATTGAAATTTATTTTAGAAACTTTGCTTGTTTTCTCATGCTTTTTAAAGACATTATCTTCTGTGTTTCCATGACTATTATTTTTCACCTTTTAAAATGCAAATTCTTAAAGAAAACTTTACTCCCCCCTCACAGATAGATAGATAGATGGATAGAATCATCCATCTATCTAAGTAATGCCTCACCAGGGCATAATGGGTTTGAGGAGTTTAACAAATGTAATTATCGCATAACATAGTATTATCTAACTGTGTATTTTAAGAAAACATTCAAAATTAATATTTTTTAAATGGCAATGTAAGACGGATCAGATTGAATGAAATCATAATCATCTTCAAATACAAATATAGATAATTTCTACCTCCCCAATTAAAAGCTTTAGATAAACATAATTTTCCTTTGATTCTTCAACTTGTAATAAAAGAAGTAATAGACTACTTTGTATCTATATACCTAAACAGAAGTTCCTTATCATGTCTAAATCCTCAAAAACTGCTGCCGATAGTGTTTCCTAACTAGGGTTCTTCTTCACTGTCATACTGATCTTTGTTCAGCTCCAACAAAATATGTACCATGATTCAGTGTAATAAAAAACCAAGTATACCTTGAGTAAACTGTAAACCATGTTTCATATTTGAAAGTATTACCATCTTTACTGTATAGTGATACTGTTGTGATTTAAAAACATAAAAGCATTTAAGAGCATAACTGAATTTAGAGTAGCTTTGTATAATTTTCTCAATAAAATTCTAATACTACAACTATTGTCATTATCAGTGGTACTCTGAAAACAAAAAGATTTAAGAAGGGATCCTCATACTTGAAAAAAGCTGGGAATCACTACAGTTTATGTCAGTTCTCTAATGAAAAAAAAAAAAAAACAAACTAAAAAACCTTACATCAAATCTCTGAGACACAAGTACAAAGTTGGATGATTTCATCCTAGCTTCTAAATTAAGACTTTCAATAGCTGACAAAACAAAAGAACTTTGCATACTTATTGTACATGTTTTTATCTATTAAGAAATGTGGGGGCGGCTAGGTGTCGCAGTGGGAGTCAGGAGGACCTGAGTTCAAATCCGGATTCAGACACTTGACACACTTACTAGCTGTGTGACCTTGGGCAAGTCACTTAACCCCAATTGCCCTGCCTTCCCCCTTTCAAAAAAAAATGTGGCACAAAAAAATTAGAATTGTAATTTTTTATTATTTCTCTCCTTCAACTTGCTGTGCCACATTACATTCCCCACAAAGGCCACTTTTTGGGGGTTAACATTAGACTGATGCAAATATTCTTGGATATTTCTCAATAAAATAAGAAACTCATGTACAACAAAATTAAGCTCCCATATAAATTTAAAATTTTATAAATTCTACATTTTTAAAAATGTTATACTTCTAGCATAAATTTTTTTAAAAGAAAGTTGAGTTTTAAAAGGAAGTTGAGTTTTAAAAGGTGCTGGTTTTAAAAGAAAATACACCCACACACAAATTTCAGTGTGGTTTTTAAGAAGTCAAATAAACACTGCTTAAAGTCTTACTTAACTTTGCTGCAAAAAAAAGACTACCAAATATGGATGGCATATATAAGAAAATAGGAAATCATCTAAATTATTCAAAGAGACTTATACTGCAGATAAATTTCTAAACGGCATGTTACAAACAATAAGCCACTATAAAAAACTGCAATATAAATTAAAGAGCAGTAGGTATAACTAACCTTTCTTCCTGGTTTTAGGCCTTTTTTTCTTGTTTTGAGATTTTCAGTGTGAGAGATGTTTTTTGTCAGGGAAACATTTTTAGGAGACCTGCCCTTCTTGGGGACTGAAGTCTGTCCAGGTGGTTTAGCCCGACCTGGTTTCTTGCCCCGCTGTGCTGGTATTGGAGCAGTTTTCTGTGGAGACTGCATTGAACGCCGGGTCACTTTGGAAGGGGAAGATTGTGTTTTTGCACTACTCTTTGTAATGGAAACTGAGAAAAAAATACAAACAAAAATAAAACAATATGAATGCCAGAATTTTAAGGCATTTTACCTATTTTTGTCTAGATAAGTGTTTTGCGCAAATGGACTTTAGTTGCTTTTGAAACAGATTTTAAGTTTGTTGGCTACAGAGCCACTTATATTTTAAATTTTTAAATAAGCAGAACATTTAAAATAAAATCAATTTGCAAAACTATAGTCTATTAAACCCAGAAAACACAAGAGTCTAATTCTCCACAATAATATGGTAATACAATATTTTACAAGGTAAAAAAAATGAAACTTTCAAACTATAGTGAAAATTTTCATCAACTCACCTTTCGAATGCCTTCCATACTCTCCCTTGCTAATGATGGAAAATATCTTTCCTTCACGTAACATACATACAAATGTTATTTAATGCATCACTAGAATCAAACAGAGTAAACCACATGGAAAAGGTCCAGAGTAATGTCCTATTCTTGAATGAAATGCTTCATAAGATTTTGAAAGCATAAATACTGAAAGACCTTAAATCTATGTCTAATCACAAATGTAAGCTTATTATTTCAGGTTGAATAAGAGTGTTGTTCCTTGAATTATGATTATAATTTCTTTATGAAGCATTTATTTCTCACCAGATACTTATTATTCATCTAACCTGGCTAGGCTTGAATATCTCATAAGATTGGTATGTAATCAAAGTCATTTATAAAAATTTAAATATTCATGATTCAGTTACTCTACTTTTCATTCTAAAACAAACAAAAAAATCACCTAGCATAATAAATGATGTCAAGCAAGAAATTGTTATGAGAATGTTAGGTATCATTTTTTACATATGCACATATAAAGGCTATACAAAATATAATCGATTTAATTTTTAAAGAGTGTACATTTATCAACTTAACACTTTATACCAGCTCTTCATTCTACTACATGAATAAATGAGATTATAGTAATCCTTAGACACATTTTTTGGTTAGGATTTGACTGTTTACCAGATGATTTCCTTTCCATTTTAATTCCAATAACATTTTCAGGCCATTCACTGACCAATCAATTTTTTTCCAATTCTTCTATCACGCTGCTTCTCTTGGACACAAATGTCTCTCAGGATTTTTGAGACACTGCTCTCTTACTTTTCTTCCAATTTGCATGGCTACTCCTCAATTTCCTTTGTTAGATCAACATTCATATCACACCTGTAGAATGCAAAACTACGTCCTACACCCTCATCTCTTTCCTCTCTACACTCACTTTCCTGATAATTTCAATAAGCTCCACTGGGACAATTATTGACTGTATGCAGCTAACTCCCAGATCTACATACCCAGCTCTAATCTGTCTCCTGAGCTCCAGTTCTACAACACTAACTACCTATGAGACATTTCAAACCAAGTGTTGCAGAAGATATCTCGAACTCCATATTTCCAAAACAGACTTCATTATCTTCCTTCTCTCTCCATCCCTAACTCTTTTCTGAACTTTCCTTCTTTTGCTGAGGACACCAAGATCCTTAGAGTCATCCATATTCACAAGCTCCAACACCTTCAACTCCTCCCTCTCCCTCTTCCTCACTTCACATTTTCTATTAGTTGCCAAATGTTGCTGAATGACATCTCCATGACATCTCTCACCACTGTCCTATTCTCTGCACTCAAACGGTTGCCTCTCTAGATCAGACTACCTGGCGCTTGGAGACAAAAAGCAGTTTCCCTGCTTTGGGGCTTTCCCTTCTCCAAATCATTTTCTCCATAGCTGCCAAAGTGTAGGTTTGACCAACTCACAATCCTAACTCAATAAAGTGGTTTTCTATTGTGTTTAGGATCAAAAACTACTTGTTTAATCTTTAAAGACCTTCAGAACACAGCTCTAACCTCTCTCTTCAGGTTTAGTAACTCTCCTTCATATACTCTACAATCAACCAAAATTAGCCATTTTGCTTTTTCTCATATAAAATACTCTATCTCCTATTTCTGTGCCTTTCCAGGGCTGTCTCTATGCCTGGAATGTACTCCCCCTTCCTCACCTAAGTCCTAGAATCCCTAAATTCCTTTAAAGCACAGCTAAAGTGGCAAATGAAGCCTTTTGTGATCTCCCCAACAGCTAGTCTCCCCCACTCCCACATTTCTTGTATTTACTTCTGTTTACAAATTTTCTACCAACATCTATGTATACTTTCTGACCTCAAAGTTCAAAGACCTAGGGGTTAAAGTCCCATCTCTAACAAATATTATCCCTATCCTATTTCTCTATGTTATTTCTCCTAAGAAAATGCAAGCCTCTTAGGAATAAAGGCTGTTTCATTTTTGTCTTATATCACAAGTTTCTCCTGCAGGGAGGGCCTGGAACAGATCTCAGCTCTGCAGCTTAACAATCCTTTTATTCATCTAGAGTTATTTTGCTAGATCATTCTATTCTTTTTTTTCCCCTTTACAGTGCCCCCCTGCTTTGTACATCCCCCTTCCTCTGTCAGTATTGACAAACAACCAATTTTCTAACTTACTAGAGAAATCAAAGCCATTTACCAGGAGTGGCTTCCAAAAAAGTCCAAGTTCTACCTTGAACAATCATCTTTTCCAACCTTCTGGTTTCAAAGGAAGGTGCTCATACTCCTTTCAATAGCTAACCTCTCCAATTTTACTTTTCTCTCAAGCTATATTTTCTGGGACATTACCTCCTCCATTTGAATTGTCTGTTTCTCTCTCTATTCTGACTCCTCTTTCTCTGTCTGAAACATGTTCAAGTCTGCCTTTAACTTGAAATTTTTTTTCCTACATCCTGCTACTTTCCCAGTTCTCTACATACACTAAAAAACTCTTGTAAAGACTGTAATGTACTCTGTTGCCACCATTTCCTCACCAAGCATCCCTTCCTTTCCCCTGACATCTAACTTCCCAACCACTACCATTGCATTGGAACTGTTCTTTCTGACATCACCAATTATCCATGACTGGGAAAGCACCAAAACAGAGCTTTTTACATCTCATTCTCCTTGGTCTCTCTGCTTTATCTCACCACTGATAAACTACTCTCTTACATCTCAAAACTCTCTTCTTTCTGAACTATCTACTATTCTGGTTCTTTTCCTACTTCTCTAGGCAATGCTTATAGCTTCCTTCTGCTAAAGTCCAACTTTACTTTCCAACCCTTAAATAAAGGAATAACTTTAACATTCAATCTTCAGTCCTATGAGAAGAACATAAGCACCTTCAAAACAAAAACTGTCTTAATCAGATTTTGTATCTTCTGCATTCAATATAAAGGCAGTATAAGGGGCAAAATAAACATTTACTCAGATGAACTGGATGCTGTCCATTTCTATGGTGGGGGCAGGTTGTGTATAAACTCTCCGAGAAATATAATGTACTATTATGGCTTCAGCTATTAAAATCTCCATTATCACCTCTACAGAGATGATCCCTCAAATTGTCCTGAGCTCCAGCCTCAAATCCCTAACTATGTGCTGGATTATTTTCCCCTACATGTCTTGTCACCTCTAATTCATAATAGCTAAATCCCTATGTTGGTAAGCAAAATGGCCTTTGTTTTCTTTGAATGACTCGGTGTATTTCATTGAGCCTTGCTGGGTGCTGGGCCCCAGGCCCAGAGCCCTATTAGGTGTGGAACCTATGTGGGTGCGGATTGGTGACTGGGGTGGGGCCCAAGGTAGGGCTAACTCCAGAGAGGGCCTAGTTTACAGGTCTGGGACAGCAGAGGCTTTTAGACCACGTGGGTTTAAGTCCGCCTCTTTATGATGATTCATGGGGCTGGCTAAGGGGAGCTGTTAACTCCAGAGCCATGCCCTACTGGGTGTTAACCTAATCTATGTGGATGTGAACCTCCCAGGGTCCTAAGGGGAGGGGCCAACTCAAGAACCAATCACCAGAGCCTGGGCTCCAGCCATTCAGACGATGCTTGATGATGTCAAAAATTCTGTAAGAGGAGAGAAGACAGCTTGAAGATCCCTTTTCTGTTGGAGCAGCAGCAGTGGCAAGCGTGACTCTGGGCCAGCCCTTGTTCCGAGCTCCCGGGCTGAACCTAGATGTTGGTAACTATGAATTGTATTAGGTCTGTCTGTTGATGCTTGTAATTTGTTTGTATTTGTTCTGAAGTTCAGAGTGCTGGCTTTTTCCCCCTGAACTAACTGAATGCTGTCTGTATGCTGGATTAAAGTAAGCTTGTCAACCCCTTCACCTTGCTTTCCTTATTAAAGCAGATCAAAAGAACCTGTGTTGTCCCAGCGTGCCGGCAGCTTTCTGGGTGCTGGCTGTGGGTGGATCTTACACCCCCACAGAAGCTATGCTAGCCAGATTGTGGAAACAATCCCAAATCATTTTATTCCCCAAAATAGTTCCCTGCTCTGTATATCCTTAAAAAATAAATGTAATATAATTATTCTTAATCCTTATTCCATATATTCACTATGTTGTTCATTCTTTCCTCATAATATTTCTTTCAGGTTTAAAATAACAGTATGATAGATTATAGAGGAGTCTAGTTTTCTCATATACACTCCAGCAAAGATCTAAAAATGTCACCAGATCGAATAATGACCAAGAACCCCAAAGAAAAATAACAATATGTACTTTCAACCAGCCTAGACTGCAGGAAAAAAGTAAACCAGAAGCCTAGAGACATTGAGAAAGGGATCTCACCAGAGAAATCAATGCAAGCACACAACCAACAAGCTGGAAGCCTGACAATACTCTAATCAGACATGGTCCAAGTATTCCCGAAGCTGGAAGGAGGATCCAGGGAGGAAGTAAAAAAGAGGAAGAAGGGATGTGTGGAAACTCAGAGGACTTAGGTGGGTAGAGGGAAGGGGAGAGAGGTACAAATGCCCAGGTTTGTGACAACACACTTGTGCCCAGAGTTGGACGCAATCAGACCAAGATGGAGGCTAGAGGATGAGTGGTCGAATCCAAAGTACTCTGAGGTGATCCGGAGGGCAAAGAAGAACTAGGAATTCTGAAAAAGGTCTCATTTATCAGATGATCAGATTTATCAAATGATAAATGGTCAAAGGTATGAAAAGGCAGTTTTCAAAGAAATCCAAACTAGCAATAGCTATATGAAAACATGCTCTAAATCATTAATAATTAGAAAAATGCAAATTCTAACTGTAAGGTTCTACCTCACACCCAGCAAATTGGCTAAGTTGACAAAAAAGGGAAAATGACAAATGCTGTAGGGATTGTGGGAAAACAAAATACCATCATACACTGCTGGTGGACTAGTGGTCCAGTCATTTTGGGAAGCAATGTGGAACTATGACCAAAAAACAAACTGTACATACTTTTTGACCTATTGACACTGCTACTAGATCTATACCCCAAATGAGATCAAAGAGGAAAAAGATCTTATACACAAAAATATTTAAAGCAGATCTTTTTGTGGTGACAAAGAACTGAAAACTGAGCTGATGTTCACTGTCTGGCTGAACAAATTATAGTACATGAATGTGATGGAATACTACTGTACTCTAATAAATTATGAAGGGGGAAGTTTCAGAGAAACATGGAAAGACTTGTATGAACTGATGGAGTGAAGTGAGCAGAACCAAGAAAATATTTTACATGACAATAACAACATTGTAAAGACAAATAACATTAAAAAACCTAAGAAATCTGGTCAATGTGATCACCAATCATGATTCCAGAGAACCAATGATGAAGCATTTTAATCTCCTGAGAGAGAAATGATGGACTTATTATGCGGATTGAGATATTTTTTCAAAACCTAATTCAGGAATGTGTTGCTTGACTGTACATTTACGCAAAAGGAGATTTTGCTTTTCTTGCTCTCTCGTAGGGGATGGAAGGAGAAAAGGTAGAGATTCATTTGAAAAGTAAATTTAATTTAAAAAAAAGGGGGGAAAACTTGCCCAATTTATGGAAAATGAGAATAGAGCATGCAGAACTTAATGAGGCAACAAGAAATGTTAGAACAAAAATAATATGTTGAAAAAAGACAAGGTAGCTGTTATTTTTTAAATGAGCTGGAAAAAAAGATCAAGGAGAAATAATATAAGAATCACCAGACTCTATCAGAGGAAATGATCATACCCACCCCAAAAAATAGCCCTGATAATTACACACAGCTCTATTAGAACCAGAGGGAAAGTGAAAATGAAAATATTCCAATTGTCTCTTCCTCAGGAAAAAAAATAACTCCTGGGAATATCATATCAAATACACAAAGCTCAGATAAAAAGAAGCCAGAAGAGTTCAAGAAACAAGGAATCACAGTCAAAATCACATAAGACTTAGAAATAACTTAGAAATAAGGGAAAGAAAATGTTAGAATACATGTCAAAAAAGATAAGTCAAAAAAAGAAAAATGATCTTTAACTGAACAAAGGGCTTTCCAGTATTCCCCAAGAGCTTAGCAGAAATTTTGAAATGTAAACACAGGCACCAACAGAAACCTAGGAAGGTAAATAACACATGAACAATTGCGAGGTGCCAAACAATAATGAAGTACTTATATTCTAATAAGGGAAGAAGCAACAAGGGTACATTCTGAACCCCAATGTCTTTCAAGGAGGACAGACGGAATTAAATAATATAACAATGGGTCCGGTCCGCAGGGCAGTTTTGTTCTGTTTTGATAGAAAGGAAAGAATGGTTCCCTATTACCTCCAAGACCAAATATAAAATCCTCTGGTTTTTAAAGCTCTTCCTAATCTAACCCTTCCCCGCCTTTCCAGGTTCCTCACACTTTATTCTCCTTGAGGCACTCCAGGATTCAGCAACACTGACATTCCAACTTCACAACTTTTCACTGGCTGTCCACTATGCCTAGAATGTTCTCCTCCCTCATCTCTTCCCTCTTTCCCTGGCTTTGTTCAAGTATTACCTCAAATCCCACCTCTGCAAGAGGCCTTTTCCAGTTCCACTCATTGACAATGCCTCCAACTTACCCTGTATATATCTGGTAGGTACATATTGGTATCATCTCCTTAAAGGCAAGGATTTTTCCTCCCTTTCTTTGTATTCCCTGTACTTACTTAGCACTTTGCTTAGCACCTAGTAAGTGCTTAATGTCTTCTGACTGACTGGGAGTCAGGGCAGCTAGGTGGCTCAGTGGACAGAGCACCAGCCCTGGAGTCAGGAGGACCTGAGTTCAAATCCAATCTCAGACACTTACTAGCTGCAAGTCACTTAGCCCCAATTGCCTCCAAGAAAGGGAGAGGAAGGGAGATCCTTTCTCATAATGAGAGTGTGGGAGACAAAGAGCACACAACACAGAGAAAGGAGTGAAGAAAACAGGCATCACATGAACTTCACATTCTTATCATAAATTAGACAAAGTATTGAACACAGTTTGGCACAGATATACATTAAACTGAACATGGAAAACATCCTTAGGGACAAGAAGTCAGAGATGGGAGAGAGAGTTTAAGAGGAGATAATCAAACTATAGACAACATACACCTCAATCTCAGAGGCAGATTGTAAAGAGTGTAAATAGAGGCAGACAGAAGAATGTAGGTGGGAGGGAAGGGGGGCAGGGAGAGATCCATAATGATCTAAACAAAGGAAAAGAGGAAAGAAAGTAGAAATGAAGATTGCTTCCATTACAACTCACTAGTGTTATTCACATTCCTTGCCTTCTACCACATTCTTCCCTGTAAATGGAGAGGAGAAGAAAAAGTTTAATAGGATGGAGGGAAATACCCACTTAATCATCATAACTGTGAACATCAGATGAATATACTCACAAAAGAGAAGAGGATAACAAAAGAGATTAGAAAGGAGACTCCAACAATATGCTATTTACAATAAACACCAACTGCAACATAAAGAAAGAATGATGGACTGGAAAAAATTATTATGAAATTTATTTGGAGGTAAACTCCAAAATTCTGTGGTAGCAGGCAATAGTAAAATAGTCATTGTTAAATTAAATAGGGAAACTACATTAAATTTAAAGGTACTATATATAATATTTTCATTACTTAATATAGAAGTGCAGACTGGAACGGCAAGTTAGTCTTAAAGGAAAAGCTAAGAGAATTAAAAAGACAAATAGGGAACCTCAAGATATCCTTTTCAGAATCAGAGGAAGCTAGCAAAAAAATTTTAAACCTCACTGTTAAAAAAAACAACTTGGATATGATGTTTTTCTGGTGATTACAAAATGAGAATTAAAAGGGAGTATGAATATTTTGCAACTGCACTTAACACTGCTAACCACCCTCGCCTCCTAGACACTCTCTCCTCTCTAGGTTTTCACGATACTATTCTCTTCTGGTTCTCCTATGTGTCTAACTGTTCCTTCTCACTTCCTGGTTTATATTTATCAGATCTAATTTTTTATATTCCCCAAAAATCTGTCCTGAGCCCTTTTTTCTTTTCTATCTACACTGTCTTTTGGGGGGACTTCATTAACTGCCTTAGATTCAATTATCATTTCCACAGAGATGACTCAAAAACCCTCTATATTCAGTAATTCTGTATCCTCAGTAACTCCCCTGAGCTTACAAAAATTGCATACCAAGTATTTCAAAAGGGATATCTTGGAGACATCTCAAACTCAACATAGCTAAAACTAGTTTTCTTTTAAATCCAAAATTTACTTATAGTAATGACAAGTATAACTAAGTTTTGAGGTTGGGTTTTTTTTTTTTTTGAGGCACTTGGAGTTAAGTGACTTGCCCAGAGTGATACAAGGAAGTATTCGAGACGTTGGGTCCTCCTGATTCCAGGGCTTGTGCTCTATCCACTGGGCCACCTAGCTGCCCCTAACTATCTTTAACTAAGTACTAGTAAGTTTCAAGGGGGTAGAGTCTATCAGCATGCTGTGTTGGATATCAATAAAATAATCCCCCCCACCCAACCGTGGGAAAATAAGTAATTGGGAACTGAATGATGCTATCATTAGGTAGGAACTTGGGATCATGGAAAGTCAGCTGCCACTGAAGCTTATACTAGTGCCAGGATCCCCAGGACCAAAAGGTTTTTGTTTTGTTTGGTGGGGGAAGAACAGTGAAGAAGACTGCTATCTGTATCTTCAGCTATGCTATGAAAAATGTGATCAGGAATACTACTGGCAAAAAAATAAGCCTGTGTCCTTTTATCAGTGCAGTCCATTCTGCCATGATAATTCATCTGCCAAGAAGCTTGGGCTGCTCTATAACTTCCTGTACTTACACAGCCACCAGTGGCTGATTAGGTTTTCTATTCTTAAGTCTGAGATAGATGAGAGAGATAAATATGAGAGGGAGGGAGGGGGAGAAAGAGAGAGAGAGAGAGAGAGAGAGAGAGAGAGAGAGAGAGAGAGAGAGAGAATATGAATCAGCAATGAAGTGACAGTCAAAGATGTCTCCAAAATCCATTTTTTAAAAGTCTAGAGTCTTGATAATCCTGAGAATATCATAGCTGGAAAAATCCCTCATACAATCCTATAACTGCATATATTGCCATCTAAATTGAATACTGGCTGAAAGCAGATACTACAATCCTCAAATACAAAGTTTTAAAACATTGTAGTTGATTTCCCTTCCAACTGGCTAAATCTTGATTTCATACTTGTTACTAGTTAGAAGAATATGATCTCTAGGCCTGTATTAAAAAAAGACTTGATCTTGTACTTCTACAAAAGCATTGTGATTTCCTACTCAGTATATCCAGTGTGTTCAGCCAAATTCTAGTTGAGAAGGCTCGTACTTTCGCAACATAGTCCTCAGAAGCACTCATCAAAATACCAAACTTTTAGTCCATGCTAAACACTGAATCATTCTGTCCTAAAAAGGGCTGGTTTCAGGATCCTGAATTTCACTCCCAACAGACCGCTTTTATCAAAAGATCACATTACATGTTTCTGATCGCCAAACTTCACAGCAGCACATCTGGATGCCATATATACATTGTTCTCACATCCCACAGTTTTTCAGACTAGTCATCTGACTCTATGCAGAAGCCCATCTTTATAGTAAAGTACACACACTGGCACTATTTCCAATGAAAGATAAGGTCTCAAAGGCTTCATGGTCTTTAAGTTGCTTTATTCTCAAAACCACCTTCAAATAAATCCTCCAATGAAAAGTGTCCTGAACTGAAACACCTATCTGTCAGCCCAAGGTTATACATGCAATCTCTCATACCTCTAGTAAGGCACTTAATACTCCAAGGATTAATGATGAAACAACATGCAAAAAAGAGCTGAGGATTAAACCATTTTAATAAATAGAAGTTTAATTCCACAGAAGAAGTATAAGGAAGTCTCTAGGAAGTTTTCTAGGTTATTGAAGCTAAATAATCAGGCAATACATACTTTCATTTTCTGCAAGTCCGTCAGAGGAAAAAAGGTAACAAATATGAGTAAAGCCGTATCTCAAAATCCTTCCTCTCTTCGTAAGGTCAGGGAAAAGATCAGTTAAGGGTACACTCTAAACCCAAAGGCTAGAGTTCTGCAGTCAAAGAAGAGCTTCATTATCTTTTACCCTAAACTCATACCTCTTCCAAACATCCTTATTTCTGTTGAAAGCACTGCCATTCTTCTACTCCTTCTCAACAGTACTTGTAAAAACTCATAGCACAGTGTCTAGCACATAGTAGGCATTTAATAAATGCTTGTTCTCTTCCCCTAAGGACCTCAATTCACCCTTCTCTGAAAAATGTTGAAGCCACTTGCCAAGAACTACTTTCCTCTTCTCATATCCCTCTTTCATTATACTCCAGGATCTCCCCCTCACTAGATGAGATGGCCCTTCTGCTTGCCAGGGCCAATACTTCTCCAAATAACCTTGATCCAATTCGCTCCAATCTTTTCCAGTTGACTTCCCAGACCATCATTCCTTACTCTCTAATCTTAAAAATCTTCATCAATTGGTTCCTTCCCAAATACCTACAACCCTCTTCACTACTTCACCAATGGGTTTGAGGCCTGTTGGTTACCCTTGATCTGGTTCAGTTCTTCTGCCAAAATAGTCTCTACAGTGTGGCTGCTGTGCCTGTTACAATATCTTGGAGGCACAGGTGAGAGCTGGGTGAAGATAAGACATCAAAGGTGGATAAACAGCCCTGAAAAGGGCTCAGCAATCCCTCACATCAAAAGTACTAGTCCTCCCTGAACACCACATACACATAACTTCAGCCATCTTTATTCAGCCAACACGTCACTACAACTATGAAGGTCAAAAGTTACTGACTTTTGAATCTTGTCCATAAAGCTACCCAAAACTTTCACTAGTATGCTGCATAACTGGAATGGCAATTTCTTAATTTATTCATCTAATTTAAACAAGTCACTACTGTCAGGCTTCTAATAAAGTCTTCTGATGTCTCATCACAGCACAAAGGCAATACTACAGGTTCTTCTAAGGATTCATCTATCAACTATAGAAAGCTAAGCCTTGGAGTCAACAAAAAAGTTTAGATAATGTTAAGTGTGTTAAAAAATTGGTATCAGATGCAAAGTGAAATGTATCATGTACAAAGTAACAACACTGTAAGATGATCAATTGTGAATGACTTACCTATTCTGAGCAATACAACGATCCAAGAGAACTCTGAAGGACTTATGATGAAAAATGCTATCCATCCCCTGAGAGAGAACCGATGGTGTCTGAATACAGATTGGAGCAGACTTTTTTTTTTACTTTATTTTTCTCGAGGTTTTTTTTTTGGTCTGCTTTCTTTCACAACATAACTATTACAGATGTTTTACATAACTACAAGTATATAACCTATATTGAACTAACTGCTTGCCCTCTCAATGAGGTGTGGTGGGCAGTGAGCAAGGGAGAAACTCCAAAGTTTTATAAATGACTATTATAAATTATTTTTACACATAACTGGGGTAAAATAAATAAATTTTAAAAAGAAGAAAGAATAAGTATCAGAGATGTAATTCAAATTGATTGTGGGCTCAAAAATTGAATGCCTGTTTTCCAAGAATCTGCCTAACTAAATGCAAAAGGTTAGTCCCCATATGATGAAAAATTTCCACTCACTACCTACTAAAGTACAGAGGGGGTTTTAATCTGCTTTGTTGTTCAGTCATTTCAGTCATGTCCGACCCTTTGTGACTCCATTTGGAGTTTTCATGGCAAAGATATTGGAATGGTTTGCCACTTCCTTCTCTAGTGGATTCATTTTGTCAAGCAACCAGAGGTTAAGTGACTTCCCCAGGTTCACACAGCTAGGAAGTGTCTGAGGTTGTATTTGAACTCAGGTCTTCCTGACTCTAGGCTCAGCGCTCTATCCACTAAGCCACTAGATGCCTAATTTGCAAAAGTGCCAAAATAAGATAGTACATGTAAACTATTTTGCAAACATTAAAGTGCTATATCTCGTGAGTACTTATTATCACATTCAATATCATCAGTGAAGAAAGTACCTATCAACAGTGAAATCAAAGATTCTTGAAATATATCGATAAGAACTTCTACATCTGGAAGGAGAAAAAAGCTTAAGAAGTGGTAGAGTGGCCAGGGTTGATTAATTTAAAGTGTCTCAAATCTATCTCTTTTTCTCAGTAACTAGTCTTATAAAAATTTAGGTGTTTTTCTTTCTTTAAACCTATTTAATCTCTACAACTGATAATGTTTTGTGTGAGGAATTAAGGAGAGATGAAAGATGTTTAAATGCAACATGACGTCTTTTCCCATCACACAAAATACTAAAAATTCAGCCTCTATAAAAAATATTTTTAAAAAGGTAAAATGAAAAAAAAAAGATCTTTCTGCTTTTCTTCTACATAGGTATCCATGATTTTTGCCAAAAGTGAAAAGGAATTAAATATAATCATATGTTAATGCATGTTAACGTATGCATGTTCATTTAAAAAATTATAATTTTCTTTCAAACATTTTTTCCTTCTGCATTATTTTTCATTTTTTACTACCAAATCAGCAGCTCATTTATATGAGAAACAGAAAAACTGATGATTGTTTTAGCCATGTACAGATCAGTTAAGAGAAACAGGTGCTGCTCGGAAAGATTTTAAATTAGTGTGTGTGTGCATGTGTGTGTAAAGACAGACAGAGAAAGATGGAGGGGGAAGGGAGAATGTTGGGGAAGTGTTTTCCAATCAATAGGCTCTAACTATACTTGAAATCTCTTTATTTGGACATAAAATCTAGTCAACAAAAATTTTAAATGTACTACGTGAAATCACAATAAATTAGAAACAAAACTAATTATCAGAACTTATCATACACACTTATATGCCAACAAAAATTAAAACAAAATAAATAGGTTACCTTCAAAAATATAAAAATATACAAATAAAAGAGAAGCAATTGAAGAGTGGAAAATATTTATATCAAATTCTTCTGATAAGGGTTGATTTCAAAGATACGTAGAAAATATATAAGACCCAAAGGCATTCTCCAATAGATAAGTGCTCCAAAAATACAAATAAATTGTTCCCAAAAGAACTGCATACTACTAAAAACTACATAAAATGCTCTAAATCACAAATAATAAGAGAAATACAAATTTAAACACATCAGAAGACTGGCATAGGTGATGAAATATGGGAATAGTCAATGTTGGGGATATGGAATGACAGACACACTACTGCTTTGTTGAGACAGCCTATGAATTGGTACAACCATTCCTTATTTTTCAGAAAAGTGGCTAAAAGTTATTTTCTTTTCATTTTTTAAAAGAGAGGGATGCTGCAAATGTGAAATGTTGGAAGCACTTTCAGATAAGGTTACTCTATCATTAAATTTAACTATTCCCACCAACATCTATACCCATCTTTCCCCCTAAACACACATCTACCTCTCACTCCCATACTTTGTATTGTCTAGTATATATTCTCCTATGTATACTTTCTCTGATTTCCTTTTTTTGCTACAGAATTGGCTAAATGGGATTCCCTTTGATGAATGCTATGTGTATTCATTGTGGAATTGGAATTTGGTGAGAAGAGTCAAGTCTTGGATATAAAGCTTGGGGTCCTCCTGTTTCCTCCCATAATGATGACACTTAACCTAATCACATCCCGCAGCCAAACAACATTTAAGAGAGAAGACAGATACTCCTAGCCTGGTAACCCCTCTCTCTGAGGAGAAGCGAGCAGCCTCTGACCCCAACTTCCCGCTTCCTCTCCCATCAGGAATGCAAGTTTCCTCTGGAGAAGTTTCAAGGGAGAAGAGGCTGGATATGTCTAATCTGCCTCCTTTTGAGTTACACAATGACATCCCCATGCTATCAGCATGGGGTACAATCCTTGCCACAAATAGAAATATTATTGGTTAAGAGTAGCCCAAGAGATAAAACCTAGAAAAGGTGTAAATCTGTAACAAGAATAAGAATAAACTCAGAAAAAAGAATGGCATGACCACAGTAAAAATATCTGAAAGAAATGAAGGAAGAGGATTGTTTTTTTTTTTTAAATGAAATTAGAATTGAAATCAGAGCTCTGGAGGGAAAAATCTAAAGGATTATAAATAGGCTAATATAGAGAATAGAAAACATTCCTCAACAGACCACCACAACCCCCCTTAGGTAGGGGAAAGGCCTCACCACAGGGGGACCTCTACACACACACAGACACAGACACACACACACACTTTTGACCTCACTTTTCCTAAAACTATCTTCCCATCTCTTCTCTTTCCTATCACAGTCAACAGATTTCTACACATGCTTCTACTTTCTCTCACCTTGGTCACTTCTGACAATCTGACTTCTGATTTCACAACCTAAATAAAATTTCTCTCTCCCAAAGCAATCACTGACTTCTGAATTACAAAATCTAATGGCCTTTTTTAAAATCCCTATTTCTTAAGGGATCAGCATGATTTGAAACCACTCACTTCTTCGTCTCGCCCTTCTGGATTTTCCTTTATCCAATATATTCAATCAGTTGCAAAAGTTAAATCACGTTGATTCTATCGAATCCATTCCCTTGTCTCTCCACTCCATCCCCTTAGTTCAGGACTTCATCACAGAATCAACAATTTGACAACTGGAAGGGACTTGGACTTAAGAAGACATCTACTCTAACCTATAAATGAAAATGAGCCCCTCTTTGACCAACCTTCAAGCCTCTGCTTGAAGAAATTCATGGTGAGGGAAACCACCCTATTCTTCAGACAGCCCATCCCACTTCTTCAAAGTTCTAATTTTTAGGAAGTTTTTACTGACATTCAAACCTAAATTTGTCTCCTGGTAACAACTTCCACCCACTGCTCCTAGTTCTACCCTCTGAAGCCAAAGAGAATAGACCTAACCAATCTCTCCTCCACATGACAGCCCTAAAAAACACTTGAACACAGCTATCATGTGCCCCTTAAGTCTTCTCCAGAATTTACATTTCCAGTTTCTTTAACCAGTCCTCATATGCCATGAAGCCAAAGCTCTTCATCCTGCTATGGACATTACTATCCAGATTATAAATGTCTTTATTGAACTACCTCATCCAGAAATGGGTGAGGAGATGAGGAGGGTAGAGCACAAATGGACTATCATATCCTTATTCCTAGGTGGTAATGTCACTTTTAATGCAGCCCAAACTGCATTAGCTTTTTGGGCTGCCCCATCACCCTGCTCACAATAACCCCAACTTCTCATCTTTTTCAGAAAAACTGTTGTCTAACCATTCCTCCCCATCTTATACTTGTGCAGTTGATTTCTTGTAACAAAGTCCAAGAATTTATACTCATTCCTACTGAATTTGTGTTAGATTTAGCCCAATGCTTCGGACTGTGAAGAGCCTTTTGGATTCCAACTGTCATCCCTCCTAGTTTGAAGCCATATGCAAAGATATCCTTTCTATCTTGGCATCACCTGTAAATATAATAATGAACAAACATGCCATTTATGTCTTTATCTAAGTCATTAATGAAAAATGTTAACTAGCATAGGGTCAAGCACAGATGCATGGGCATTACACCCCATGGAGTAGCAAAAAGCATATTATCATTATACCATTATACCATATTATCACTGAACCACTGAAACATTAACAACTACACTTTAAACCAGGCCATGAAACCATTCCAGAATCCATCTATCTGTATTATCAGTTAATCCATGTATCTCCATCTTTTCCAAAAGAATAGTAAAAGATATTTTAACAAAAGTTTTGCCAAAATCTAAATAAACTCTCTCCATAGGATTCCCTTCAATCGAGTCTTTTTTTTATTCCATACTTTATTATTTAACATTTTTTAGTTTTAAGCATTGATTTCCACAAGATTTTGAGTTACAAATTTTCTCCCCACTTCTACCCTCCCCCCAACTCCAAGAAGGTATATATTCTGATTGCCCCGTTTGCCAGTCAGGCCTCCCTTCTGTCACTCCACTCCCCCTCCCCCCCAATCCCTTTTCCCCTTACTTTCTTATGGGACAAGATAGATTTCTATGCCCCATTACCTGTATATCTTATTTCCCAGCTGCATGCAAAACAACTTTTTTTTTTGAGCATCTGCTTTTAAAACTATGAGTTCCAAATTCTCTCCCCTCTTCCCTCCCCACTCACCCTCCCTAAGAAGGCAAGCAATTCAACAGAAGCCACACATGTATCATTATGCAAAACACTCACATAAATACTCATGTTGTAAAAGACTAACTATATTTCCCTCCATATATATGTGCATTCCCTTCAACTGAGAAAGGTCTTATGAATTACACACATTATCTTTTCATGTAGGAATGTAAACAAAAGGGTAAAGTGTAAGTCCCTTTTGATTTCTCTTTCTTGTTTACCTTTTCATGCTTCTCTTGATTCTTGTGTTTGAAAGTCAAATTTTCTATTCAGCTCTGGTCTTTTCACTGAGAAAGCATGAAAGACTTCTATTTTATTGAAAATCCATATTTTACCTTAGAGCGTGATACTCAGTTTTGCTGGATAGGTGATTCTTGGTTTTAATCCTAGCTCCATTGACCTTCAGGATATCATATTCTAAGCCCTTCGGTCCCTTAATGTAGAAACTACTACATCTTGTATTATCCTGATTGTGTTTCCACAATATTCAAATTGTTTCTTTCTGGCTGCTTGCAGCATTTTCTCCTTGACCTGGAAACTCTGGAATTTGGCGACAATATTCCTAGGAGTTTTCTTTTGGGGATCTTTTTCAAGAGGCGATCTGTGGATTCTTTCAATTTCTATTTTTCCCTGTGGCTCTAGAATATCAGGGCAGTTCTCCTTGATAATTTGTTGAAACATGAGATCTAGGTTCTTTTTTTGATCACGGCTTTCAGGTAGTCCAATAATTTTTAAATTACCTCTCCTGGATCTATTTTCCAGGTCGGTGGGTTTTCCAATGAGGCAGTTCACATTGTCTTCCATTTTTTCATTCTTTTGGTTCTGTTTTATAATATCTTGATTTCTCAAAAAGTCACTAGCTTCCACTTGCTCCAATCTCATTTTTAAGGTAGTATTTTCTTCAGTGGTCTTTTGGACCTCCTTTTCCATTTGGCTAATTCTGCCTTTCAAGGCATTCTTCTCCTCACTGGCTTTTTGGAGCTCTTTTGCCATTTGGGTTAGTCTATGTTTTAAGGTGTTATTTTCTTCAGTATTTGGTTTTTTTTTTGGGGGGGGGGTCTCCTTTAGCAAGTCATTGATTTGTTTTTTCATGATTTTCTTGCCTCACTCTCATTTCTCTTCCCAATTGTTCCTCTACTTCTCTAACTTGCTTTTCCAAATCCTTTTTGAGCTCTTCCAGGGCCTGAGACCAATTCAACTTTTTCTTGGAGGCTTTTCATGTAGGCTCTTTGACTTTGTTGACTTCTTCTGGCTGTATGTTTTGATCTTCTTTGTCACCAAGAAAGATTCTAAAGTCTGAGTCTATTTTTGCTTCCTGTTCATGTTCTCAGCCAACTACTTGACCTCTGAGCTTTTCGTCAGGGTATGACTGCTTGTAGAGTAGAGGGTACTTTGTCCCAAGCTTAAGGGGCTGTGCTGCTGTTTTCAGAGCTACTTCTACACAGCAAACTCTGCCACACCAGCACTCCTCCTCCCCCAAGAACTGCCAACCCAGACCGCCCGCCCAGATCCAAGCAGGCTCTGCACTCTCACTCTGATGGGCTGCTTAATTCCTCCCACAGGGTGGGCCTGGGGCCGGAAGCAACTGCAGCTAGAGCTCTGGAAGCAGCCCCTGAGGTACACCACTTCCACGCTCCCAGGACTAGGGCCAACTGCGCACTCCTTTAACTCTAGCAGTTTTTCCACTAACCTTCTCTGCTGTCTTTGGCGTCCGTGGATTGAGAAGTCTGGTAACTGCCACAGCTCACTGCTTCAGGGCCCTATGGCCTGTTCTACCCAGCTCCTGGTCTGGTTGGTCCTGGTGCAGCCCATGCTGGGCTGTGCTCTGCTCCGTTCCCAGCTCCGTGCGATAGACCCTTTCCAGCAACCATCCAGGCTTTCCTGGGTTGAAGCCCTGCTTCCCTCTGCTATTTTGTGGGTTCTGCAGCTCTAGAATTTGTTCAGAGCCATTTTTTACAGGTGTTTGGAGGGACCTGGGGGAGAACTTAAGCAAGTCCCTGCTTTCCAGCCACCACCTTGGCTCTGCTCCCTCAATTGAGTCTTACTGAGACTATTACATAGACTCTCATTAGGTATCCCTTTCCCAAGCTTCTCCCCTCTCTAATCCATCCTCCTAATGGTTGCCAAAATGGTATTCACATAGTGCAAGTCTATGTCACACCCCTATTCAACAAATTGCAGTGGCTCCCCTGTGCCTTTAGAATAAAAAAACAAACTACTTTGGTTTTTAGAAATCATCACTGAACACCTTTCCAGACTTCAAAATTATTCCTATCTCTATCTACAGTCCAGTCAAAACAGCATACTAGTTTTCTCTTAAAACACAAACCTTCCATTTCTTGTCTCTGTGGCCTTCCGATATGCTCCCCATGCCTAGAATACAGTCACTTCTCACTTCTCCTCTTAGCCTCCTTCAAAATTCAGCTCAAGTGTGCCATGCCTCTCATTTTAGCTCTTTCTGGATTCCCCAGATGACAGTGTCACCTGCTGCCTCAAAATCACCTTGTACTTTGTTGTTGTTCAGCTGTTTTCAGTCATGTCCAACTCTTCATGATTCCATTTGGATTTTTCTTGGCAAAGACACTGGAGTGGTTTGCCTTTTCCTTCTCAAGCTCATTTTACAAATGAGGAAACTGAGGCAAACAGGGTTAAGCGACTTGCCCGGGATCACACAGCTAATGTCTGAGGCCAGATTTGAACAGAAGAAGATGAGTCTTTCTGACTCACGGCCCAGCATGCTGTTCACTGGACCACTGAGCTGCCCTACCTTGCATTTACTTATATTTTTTACCAGCTTTTATGCGTACATCTCCCGTCCTCTCCCACTCCCACTCTCCAAGATATAAACTCCTTGAGGGTGGTTAACATTATTGTCTTGGTATCTAGAGCATTCAGAAGAGTTAACTGACCAAAAAGACTGCTTATTTGAGTATTAATGTTCTTGTCCCGACATGTATGTAAGTGAATACATTTTCATTGCAATGCTTGTCTTGTATTGCAAGATACTAGATAGCATGAAGCAGGTTTTACAGAGCCTGCTATCTGGTATATTGCATAATTAGGGCCTTTGATAATGATTTCTGATAACCAGATCCAGGAGTAGAAAACTTGGTTATGGATCTGAAAAAGAAAGAACTCTAAGCTATGGCCAAGCATAATGTAATGACAAACTAGAGGGGAAGGAGGAGAGGGGAAGAATTTTTAGCCTGACAAAAGCAAGACAGTAAGACAGGAGACCAGACAACTTACTACCTGTTATTTCTCTTGGCCTCAGCTTCTGCACTTGTACAATGAATAGGTTAAACTAGATTACCTTTAAAATCCCTTCTAGCTCTAAATATGTAACTATATTATGTGAGGGAAAACAGAGGTGAGAGAATTTCAGGGAGAGAAGGGGCTCAATAGTCACCATCCTGAACTACAGAAGGAAAGACTTACGACATTGGACAGAATGGGATATAGAATGGATTGATAGGAATAGACAAAAAAACTTGTTTCATGTGCCAACAAGTGACCTTAGGTACCTTTTTAAAGACTCAAGTATTTTTGATCTTTTCCATTCTTGAAAGTAAACATAAATAAAATTTTAATATAACTATCATTTACTTGAGTGACCTCTCATCCAAATACCTGTAGATCTAACGAAGAAGTGTATACTTCAATTTTTAAATACACAAAAACATATTTTACTAAGAAAATTCCTTTAACCCCTGTGAGTCTCAGGGGAGCTTGTGTTATAAAATTGCTGGACTTCTTATAATTCAAATATTAAAGTTAGACTTCATAAAAAGATTAGTAACTACTATACAGCAACTATATCTACATGGAAGGGGAAAATCATTGAAATTCTCTTTGTACTACAATGCATTTATATACACATAGTGCTTGAAGGTTGCAAAGTATATTATGTATATTCTTACTTGTTACAACTTTAAGTGTGGTCATCTAACAAGAACTTATTAAGCATCTAATATGTGCCAGGCATTGTGCTAAAAAAAAAAAATAGGGATACAAAGAAAGATAAAATGACAATCCCTGCTCTAAAGGAGCATACAGAATAGTGCATAGATAATTTCCATTTCACCAACAATAGGCCTGAGGCTCACAGAGGCTAAATAATTTGCTTAGTGTAAAATCACAAAGCTAGTAAAAGGCAAGAGCTAGAACTTGAACTCAGGTCTTATGATTTAAATCTGAGGCTGTTTCCAAAACAACAGGTTAGCAGAATTAAGCAGAACTAGACATTTAACATGTTGATGATTACTGCAAAATCATCATGTGGCCTCACTGTGCTTTTTGAAACTCCAGAATCTCTAACTTAAAATTGTGTAAAGCAATTGGGTGGGGGGAGAAATGCCTAAAAAAACCAAGGCCACTTTTACAGCATTCTAAAAACATAAGGGTAATTTAACAGACAAAATATTACATGCTGTATTTTTAGAACAGTGCATATTATTTTTAGAAAGACAAGCACCATATATATCAAAGCATACACTTAAATTAGCAAGTGGACTCACTGTGTGCATTACATCAATCTTATTAATTAATCTCTGAAATAAAACATCTGTAAGGAAATTATCAAACTAGAATTTCATTATGGTATCTGTACTATGGCCAGGAATGCCATTTTAAGAGACTTGGCAAATGTAAAACTTAGAAAATTGTTCTGCAAATGGCCAAAAATAAAGCTGAATTTCACAAAAGTAGGTATCACACTCATAACCCCTTCCTTTAAGTATGGCAGAAGCAGTGTTCCTATGAAAGTAGGGGTGACAAGTCTTTTCTAATGTCTTCTATAAAAACAACTTCTAGTCAACTTAAATGAAATCCTAACATCTCTGATTCCTAGGCTGCCCCCTTCCTAAATTCCTTCTCCCAACAGAATCTTTGAAGCCAAGATAAAGGAAGTGAGAGGCTGGAGGAAGATAGGAGTCAAAAAGTCTTCAGTCAGATAGAAAATTACAAACTTACTAAGAATACCTCACAAAATAAAGTATTTAAAGATAGGTTTAAAAGCCAAAACTTCAAAAAAAAAATCCAGAGTTTAAATTTGCCAGGATCAATTCAGTAACTCTGTCTTTTTTCTGAGTTGAATGTCAAACTAAAATAATTAATATGTCTGTCGGGATTTTAGTTAGCTTTGGTGTTCCTCTTATGGAACTATAAGGTCTTAAGATTTAAACATAGAAAGGGAGCCACAAAACAGAAGAATTAAAGAAGAAAGGACAATTGCAATGAAATCTTAATGGCTTAAATAAGCATCAGTTTTGCATTTTTCTTGTCTAGCCACATGTTGCTTTATAAATTCTTCTATTTAGCCCCATGGATGGTACTTCTTTATACGGAATATATTTCAGAAATGCTACTCATATCTTCTCACTTCAAAGGAAACAGAACATTGTGACCACAATGACAATATTAAAGAAGTCACTCTGACCATTAACACTGATGAAAAAAGTTCACATTAAAAACTAAGAAAACTAGTTAATTCATTTTTATCATGTTTCAAGTAACAAATTTTATAAAGTCGTGCAAGTAAATTTTTAAAGCTACCATTTCTCTTCTGTGCAAAAACAATTCCCATGATACCATTTAAGAAAATATGTCAGGATTAGTCATTGCTACAGTTTCTACATAGCAAAGTGGTTGAAGGAAAAATTCAATGAGTTATAAGAAATATATCACATTTCTATATTTTATATAATCAAATTTTTAAAATAAAATTTTCTATTGCTATAGCAGAAAAATATAATTTCACATTCCTAAAAACCATAAAATTCTTTTAGCTACTCTTACATTTAATGTGCTAATTAAAATGACTAATTATGTCTTTAAATAATCATTTGTTATCATACAATAAAATTTACTACTCATCTAAAAAGTATGAAACAGAAACTAACCCAAATATGCTAATTCAAGTAGAATGTCCACAATTTCAAAAGTAAAATCTAGTTTTAAGGATAGTTTTTTCTTTTCCCTGCTAATAGAAATTATTAATTTAATATCCAAAAGCTAGCATAGCAAACAATAGCATTAATTTGTCACAATGGAAAAGCGTATTTAATAATTCTTTTAGAACAATGCCTACCTTTAGATATATTCCAGAGAAACAAATTGTTGCTGTATTTACCATTAACATGGACTGTTTCACTTGATAGCTTTCCTTTTTACTCGGAATGAAACTGCCGTTTTTTGAGAAAGTGAATCTACAACAAAGCCCATGCTGCCATGCAAGCTGAAACACTAGCAAATGGGGAAGCAGCTATTTGCATTTGTTGGTTTAAGAGGGGGAGAGAAAGGGAGGAGGGAAGAAGGAGACTGCAAAAGTAATTCGCATATTGTCTGCAGGCTGTATTGACAGTGATCATCAGTCACCTGCTCATACGTCCTTCACCCCTGCCTTCAGAGAGAGACCAAAGGTTACACTGGGTCAAAGAATCTGGAAAGAAATGAGAAAACATGCAAAATCTAACTGCCAACCCACTGCATCTGTAGACAAAGTTATCCCCGCTGGACCACATGTTCCAAAAACTAAGACATTTTAATAGTCTCAAGAGAACTTGTTAAACTATATCATTGAAAAAAAGAAAAAACTCCAGCCTCTGCTTACAATTACTGCAATATTTAGCTATAATATTTTAAACAGAAAAAGGACATTTGTTTTTCCAAGATACTTCTTTGCATCACAATAGCCTTCTAATTTGCACAAGCAAACCATTTGTTTCAAGCTTCTCTAATGAAAAAGAAAATATCAACTTGTTTTAAATTTCAAGGATTTTAGGAGAATCATTTAGTTTAATAAGTGTTTCTATCCATCTTATTTATACTTGACATGAGTAGTAATAATCCTTCAATGATTTTCAATATTATTGAATATACACACTAGGATTATTAAGGTCAATAAATACAAAAACCCTAAATGTTTTCAAATGTGCTACAAACATAACTTGAACTGTTAGTTAAGAAAATTAAACAAATAGATTGTTTTCTTTTAGAGTGGCATCTGTTACTCCTGATTTCTTATGCCATACCGAAGGCAAAAACATTGCTTTATATTATACCATTCCAATTGGGTTTATACACATTTCTAACACAGCTATAAATCAGAAACATTGGTGAAAGAGGAAGGAGTAAGAGAGTCTAACCTTTAAAAATGATGACAACAAACCCTCCAGATCCATAATGTTAAAATTTTGAAATGAGGTAAAATGAAAATGATTATTTATTTTCTCTTAATTTTTAAATAAAGAACAATGTTAGTCATAATAATTTAGCTTTATTTTTAGAAGAAAATTATATGTGGAAGAAAAATGAAATATTTCCATGTTTACTTAAGGAAAGACAAAGTTTTCTATTTTAAGTAGGAAAATGTTCCATAAGTGTTTCGTTAGAGATATACATATATATGTCTGTATGCACATTAATGGATACTTCATTTAAAAACTAATGTTACACAATAGTGAATTTCAACTTTTTTTTAAAACAAGTTTTCCATTTAAAACATACAAAATAAATTGAAATGGGTTGAAGAATCATTTTTCCCCCTAAACTTAGGAAAAAAAAAACATGCCAGTAATTGGTTTTTTTTTTAAAAAGGATATATTTTGGTCATAAATAATAAAAATATTAATATTTAAAGAGAATAAAAAATTTAAATTCTTCAAATAAAACAAATGTGCATGCATCATTCATCTAGTTCATCATTAGAGATGTAACTGGTATTTATAACCGGCTCAAAAAACAAAATCTTAGTTTTATAAATATTGAGTTAATTGACAGCATTATATGTTATTTTTGGTATTACTGCTTGTAACATTCTCTACAAAACCGTGAGGAAATCTGTTTTTCCTCTATAAAATTTAAGTTATATTCCTATAAAAAAATTCCCTCACTGACTTTGCAATAAACTTTTGTAAATAAAAAGGCCAAAATGAAAGCTTAATGGCAAGTAGTAAGACAGGATAGTAACTGCATTTTCCTGACTTCAGGATTTTCCCTCCTCTACTGTTCCCAGTCAAACAACATCCCTTTGGATCAGAGGAATTTATCATATGCCCTTGGGGTTCTCCAACTCCACACTCATAGCATCTGGAATTTTGCTCCCCTGCTTGAAACCTTTAAGTATATTTAGAGTATCTAAAAAAAGGCTACAAAAATCACACTTTGTCATTATGTTCTACCATGTATACCACCATGAAAATCAATTAATTTTGGACTGTTATGTTAACATACAACAAATTTCATTTCACTTTATCAATTGTCAGTCCAAATATATAAAACATACTACATAAAAGACAAGGTTTATCTATAAAGCATTAGGGTGGAAAAGTAGAAAAAAATGGACATATTTATAAATTGGTTTAGAGAAAGAACATTTTGCCATAAATATGGGAAAAATCTGTATTCAGAATATAGAGAAAAAGTTATATTGAAAATATTTATTCCAGACCTATCTGATTTCCCAAGATGATTCAAGAAAAGTATTTCATCTTGCCCATAAATATAACTGCTAAGGAAGTTAAAAGTAATTTAATTTCTTGTCCTGTACACAAAATCCAAAGGGAAAAAAAAAATCTAGGTTAAACCTACGTTTCCGCCACCCCCCCGCCCCCCGCCAAAGATACAAAAAGGACAAAGGACAAAGTGTTTCTTTTTAGAACACAAATGAATTTTAAAATATTTCTAATCTCATCTCTGTTCTTAAATTATGTAATTTCTATTGATCTAAATTTCCTGATTTGTCAGGAAACTGAAGGAATTGGATCTGATAAATTTTAAGTCTTAAGAAAAGAAGTAATTGTTCTAGGATTAGACTACTGAATTTTACTACTAGTATACATGACATATTTTAGAATTCTACCTTTTTATCCTACACAGATTTTTATCCTACACAGATTAAAGGAAAAAAATTAGAAACAGGATCTTCAATTCAAGGGCAAAGAAAAATATATTTAATTGCAAACGAAACCTATGATAAATTTCATTTAATTATGAATTAACATTGGTATTTAAAGAGTAAATTTTAACATGAAAATAACAGCATCCTAGAGCATGGAAAAATGAACTGCTTTTCCCCCAACAGATGCCACAGTTTTGGACAATATTAATAAATCTGCTGAGATGTCACAGAACTAACTAGAAGCAAAGGGCCTGAAAAAGTTGAGGAGATATAACTAAAAGTGACTAAAACTAACTAAATGTACTCTAACTTTTTTCCTGTTAACATTTTCTACTCAAATTTCTTTTCCTACTGGAGTTTTCTACCAATGGTCTAGATAACACAGTTCTGTCCCTTGTGTGCCTTTGAAATTATATGACCACTGATAATCAAAAACAGCTGTTGGAGAAAGTTTTAAAATGAATTATATATGCTTTTGTTACTGTACTTATTTTTCAAGCTTTTCTGAATTAAAATATTGTTTTGTTTAATGTTAAGTCATTAAAAAGAGCACAAGTCACTTGAGCAATACCACATTTCTTTTTAAAAGGATTATCCAGCTGAATATTCACTCTTAATTAATTGTCTGGAAACATTTAAAAGTGCTATTCTGAATAGAAGGATCTAGAATGAAAATAATTACATACAGCCTGACAAGCAAATATTAATGTAGCCCTATGATATTTAAGAAACTTAAAAACATGAAAAGGCAAATTTAACATTTTAAAATCTTTAATGCAATTTGAGTTTACTTTTATCTCTCCATCACCTACAAATTTCACGGACACTAACATTAAAAACCTATTTAATCTGAAATTTTCCCTATCTATAACAGAATCTCACAAGTAAGTCTAAGTTGGACCCTTAAATTCTTTTACCTTAAAAGAAAGGTAAATTTTTAAAGTGGAAGTAGGGTTGATGGAAAGCTAAGAATTTGATAAAGAACCACCAGCCTAAGCTGACAAAATGCCACACCAAAAGGGGAAAGATCTGAAGACATCAATCTAACACACCAGGGAGCCTGCACTTTGCAAGTCAAAACAGCCTGGTGTTTCAATACCCTCTCCACAGGTCAAAGAAAGAGCAGGTTGATAAACTGAGACATTACCCCATATACCCCAATCTCTCCAGCAAAGGGACTGGAAAAGTCTTCAAATGAAAATGTCCACTCTTTTTTGTGCCATGGAACCCTTTGGCAGTCAGGCTGCTGAAGTCTTTCTTAAAATAATGTCTTAAAATACGTAGGATTTACAAAGGAATCCAATTACACTAAAATAAAGTTAATAATATATACTTTTAAAGTTCAGAGAATCCAAGCAAAAGACAGTTAGCTGTTAACACAATCCGTATGTCTAGAACCACAGAACACAGAACTTCAGAGCAGAAAGAGAGCTCAAAATTCACCTAGTCCATCTTATAAGTGAACAGGAATCCTTACAGGATCCCTAACAAGTGGATTCTCCTTGTGGACTTCCAATGAAGGAAAGCTGACCTCCATCTCTAAGGCTGCCCATTTAATTTTCGACCTCTACAGAAGGGAAACTGACTCTCATCCCCAAAGTAATCCAAAACACTTTGAGAGAGCTCTTAGTTGTTACAAAGGTTTTCATTACAAGCGGCTGAAATTTGTCTCTCTATAACTTCTTCCAATTCTCCTAATTCTATGCTCTGGAGTGACACAGAATAAATCTTGTCACTTTTCCGCATAACAATACTTCAAATTTACCTGAAAACAGACTTATTCTGAAGACAGATTTCATGACCTTCCCCCACTCAAACTCTCTACGTCTTTATTTCTGTCAACTAATCCCTGTCTTCAGTTCCTCCCCTTTCTAATTTCCTCTGCATGTGATCCAATCTGTCAATCAATTGATTACAGGAGCAGATGCCCTAAATTGGGCTCTACTCATGGTCTGGGTTTGGAGACTCCCTACCCTTAACTGCCCTGGAATCTAGTTACTGTGCCCTGACTCACTGCAACACTGTAAGCTCTATCACTACCAAGCCAGAAATGGGAAGAACTGCCACTGCTAGACCAAACCCCACTCAAGATCACTGCCTCAGACCAACAGACTTTCTGATGCAATACCTCTGCAGGCACAATGACTGATTCTTACAAATAATCTGACTAAATCATTGCCCACAATCTTGTCATCATGAGGCAAAGGAACTGCCACAGAATATGAGTTTCAAGTCAGGCCCCTGAGAATTTAATCAGGGGGTATTTCAGACTCAGATGCCTGACTAAGTCTCCCTTCTTTTCCACATTTTTGAGAGAAACTTCGGCCACGGCTGGACCTTTGAGGTGGGAATCCCCAGTCAAATGATTTTTAACCTAAAGTTCAGAAGTCTCATGTAGCTAACCTAGTTATTTAGGATGTGGGGGGACAAGAACAAGGAGAACAATCTTTATTGTATAAACAGAGGTGCAAGTATTGGTGTAAGGTCTGAATGACGTGCCTCATCCTTAGGGATTGTGTCCCTGACCTCCAAGAGTCTAGCTGGTTGTTGAGAGACAGTGAGAGCCACAGACTGCCATGGGCTGATAGGAAGAAATGATACGGTAAAAACAAGAATGAAGCCACTCAGTCATGCTGGGATACGTTAGTGCATCTCCTGCAATGAGCACCTGATGCCCTCATTTCCCCTCCTCCTATCCTTGACAGGGAAGGAGGCACAAAAAATACTTAAGAAAATGACATCTTAAAAAACAGAATAGGCCAAATGGTAAAAGGTGCACAAAAATCAACCGAAGAAAAGAACTCTTTAAAAAGCAGAATTGGCTTTGCAGACGATATGATGATATACTTAGAGAATCAAGTAAAAAAACTACTTGAAATAATAAACAACTTTAGCAAAATTGCAGGATATAAAATAAATCCACATAAATTACCTGCCTTTCTATATATTACTAACAAAACCCAACAGCAAGAGACAGAAAGAGAAATTCCATTTAAAATTACTGTAGACAATATAAAATATTTAGGAGTCTACCTGCCAAAACAAACCCAAGGACTATACGAACACAATTACAAAATATTTTTCACACAAGTATCTAAGTAATTGGAAAAACATCAGTTGCTCGTGGGTAGGCCAAGCTAATATAATAAAAATGATAATGCTACCTAAATTAATTTACTTACTCAGTGCCACACCAAACTACCAAAAAATTATTTTTCAGAGCTAGAAAAATAATATCAAAATTCATCTGGAAGAACAAAGATCCAGAATATCAAGGGAATTAATGAAAAGAAATGCTAGGGAAGGTGGTCCAGCCATACCAAATCTTAAATTGTATTCTAAAGCAGCTATCATCAAAACCACTTGGTACTGGCTAAGAAATAGAGTGGTAGATCAGTGGAGCAAGTCAGGCACATAAGACACAGTAGTCAATGGTTACAGCAATCAACTGCTGATAAAACATAAAATCAAAGACCCCAGCTTCTGGGATAAGAACTCACTGTTTGACAAAAACTACTGGGAAAACTGGAAAACAGTATGGTAGAAACTGGGCATAGACCAATGACTGACACCAGATACCAGAATAAAGTCCAAAGAGGTACATGATTTAGGTATAGAGGCTGATACTATAAACAAATTAGGAGAGCAAGGAATAGTTTATCTGTCAGATTTATGGGGAATGGAGGAATTTATGATCAAACAAGAGACAGAGAACACTATGAAATGCAAAATGGATAATTTTGATTACATCAAATTGAAAAGTTTTTGTAAAAACAAAGCCAATGCAACTAGGTTAGGAGGGAAGCAGAAAACTGGGAAAGAATTTTTACATCTAGTGTCTCTGATAAAGGTCTCATTTCTAAAATCTATAACTAAGTCAAATTTACAATAATATAAGTCATTCCTCAAATGATAAATGGTAAAAGGATATGAACAGGCAGTTTTCAGAGGAAGAAATTAAAGCTATCTATAATCATACAAAAAATGCTCTAAATCACTATTGATTATAGAGATTGTTAGTAAGGTGAATTTTAGTACGTAAAGTGGATTTTTGTTATTATTTTTTAGAGTTCAGTTTCCCAGGATCTATAACCATAACAACCACAGTTTCCCAGAATCCATGGCCATAACAATCTCTGTTTCCCAGGTATTAGATATGAGTTCCCAGGCTCATGGTTCAAAACATCTCCATCATGCTTGCACAGCATTATATAAGGATAAGTAATATAAACGTGTGCTGAAACTGTAAACATCCACTGCGACTGCACAGTGAGATACAGGGATGAGGGGATGTAAACTTGTGAGGCTATTGCTGGTAATATGCCTTCTTTGTCTGATGCCCTATAAAAACAGGTGGGCATTGGCCAGTGAGTTGGGGAACCTTTATGGTTGAATGCACAAGCTGGAATGCTGTGTGCCTTGATTGGACACCATCAAGGCTTGGGAGGGGGGAATCTTCATTTGCCTCAACCAACCCCATTGAGGCTTGAGGGGATATTTAGGGGATGCACAAGTTGTGCCCATCTTGACTGGCTCCACTGAGACATAGGAGTACTTGCCCCCCCTTCTCACTAGCCCCTTCGAGATGGCTGATTAGGGAATACTGTAGGAGTTTGTTGTGCCTCCGTTATCAGCAGTACTGTGTTAGTGAAAACTAAACTAGAACAAAGCTTATTATTAACCCTTTTGAAGCTGTCTTTCCTATCTGACCAGATCGAGAGTGAACCTGTTAGAGGCTGGAGTCTGAAGCCTCCAGAGCCTCCTGTTTATTATCTAACAGAGACGCAAATTAAAACAACTCTGAGGTACCATATCACACCTACCAGATTGGCTAACATGACAAAACAGTAAAGTGTTAAATGCTGGAGAAGATATAGGGAAGTTGGAATACTAATTCATTATTGGTGGAGTTGTGAACTGATTCAACCACTCTGGAGAGCAATTTGGAACTATGCCCAAAGAGCTATAAAAATATTCATACCTTTGACCCAGCAATACCACTTCTAGGGCTGTATCCCAAAGAGATCACAAAAATGGGAAAAGGTCCCACATGTACAAAAATATTTATAGCAGCTCTTTTTTTGGTGGCCAAGAACTGGAAATTGAGGGGATGCCCATCAATTGGGGAATGGCTGAAGAAGTTGTAGTATATGAATGTAATGGAATACTACTGTGCTAGAAGAAATGATGAGCAGGCGGACTTCAAGAAAACCTGGAAAGACTTATATGAACTGATGCTGAGTGAAGTGAGCAGAACCAGGAGAACTCTGTACACAGTAACAGTCACACTGTGCAGAGACTGATTTTGATGGACTTAGCACTTCTCAGCAATTCAAGGACCTAAAACTTTTCCAAAGGACTCATGATGGAAAATGCCACCCACATCCAAAGAAAGAACTATGGAGTCAGAATGCCAAGTGAAGCAGACTCTTTTCTCTTTTGTTTTCTCTCGTGGCTTCGCCCATTTGTTATAATTCTTCTATGCAACATGACTAATGTGAAAATGTGTTTAATAGGAATGTATGTATAGAGCACATATCAGATTGCATGCCATCTTGGGGAGGGAGGGGGGAAGGGAGTGGGAGAAAATTTAAAACCTATGGAAATGAATGTTGAAAACTGAAAATAAATTAAATATTAGGAAGGAAGGAAGGGAGGAGGGAGGAAGGAAGGAAGAAAGGAAGGATTGGCCAAGTGGGAAAAGATGCACAAAAATTCACTGGAAAAAAAAGAACTCATTAAAAATTAGAATTGGCCAAATGGAAAAGGAGGTACAAAAGCTCAATGGAGAAAATAATTCCTTAAAAATTAGAACTGGACAAGTGAAAGCTAATGACTCCATGAAACATTAAGAAACAATAAAAAAGTCAAAAGATTGAAAAATTGGAAGAAAATGTCAACTATCTCATTGGAAAAACAACTAACCTGGAAAATAAATCAAGGGGGAGATAATTTAAGAATAATTGGGCTACTTGAAAAAGCCAAGAACAAAAAAAGAGCCTAGACCTCATCTTTCAAGAAATCAAGGACATATACTCTGATATTCTAAAACCAGAGGGGAAAATAAAAATCAAAAGACTCCATCGATCACAAGAGATCCCAAAATGAAAACTCCCAGGAATCTTATAGCCAAATTCCAGAGTCCTCCAGGTCAAGGAGAAAATATTGCAAAGCAGCCAGAAAGAAAATAATTCAAATATCATGGAGGCACAGTCAGGATAACACAAGATTTAGCAACTTCTACATTAATGGAACAGCAGGCTTAGAAGGTGATATTCCAGAAGACAAAGGAGTTAGGATTACAATCAAGAATCATGTACCCAGCAAAATCGAGTATAATCCTTCAGAGAAAAAGTAGATATTCAATGAAATAGAAGGCTTTCAAGAATTCCTGATGAAAAGACCAGAGCTGAAAAGAAACTCTGACCTTCAAATACAAGACTCAAGAGAAGTATAAAAAAGTAAACAGGGAAGAGAAATCATAAGGGATTGAGTAAGATTAAACTGTTTACATTTCTACATGGGAAGATGATACTTGTAACTCATAAGAACTTTCTCATTATTAGGGCAGTTAGAAGGAGTATACATAGATAGGACATGGATATGAGTCGACTACGAAGGGGTGATATCTAAAAAAAATAAGATTAAGGAGTGAGAAAAGGGAAATGCACTGGGAAAAAAGTGAAAAGTAGAATGTGATATATTATTTCAAATAAAAGAGGCAAGAAAGAGCTTTTACAGTAGAAGGGAAGATGGAGGAGGAAGTACTTGATCCTTACACTCATTGGGAATTGGCACAAAGAGGAAATTATATAGACACTCAGTTGGATATAGAAGTCTATATTACCCTACAGGAAAGTAAGAGGGGAAGTGGGGGTACAGGGCTGAGAGAAAGAAAGGTGGACTGGGGGGAGACAATAGTCAAAAGCAAAACACTTCGGGGCAGCTAGGTGGTGCAGTGAGTAGAGTACTGACCCTGGAGTCAGGAGGACCTGAGTTCAAATTTGGCCTCAGATACTTGACACACTTACTAGCTGTGTGACCAAATTAAAAAAAAAAAAAAAGCAAAACACTTTTGAGGATGGACAGGATGAAAGGAAAGAGAGAGTAGGAAAAAGGGGGAGAGGGAATAGGATGGAGGGAAATACAACGTAATCATAGCCGTGAAAAAATTTTTATAGCATGTTTCTCTGATAAAGGCCTCATTTCTCAAATATATAGAGAACTAAGTCAAATTTATAAAAATGAGAATCATTCCTCAATTGATAAATGTCAGGACATGAACAGGCAATTTTCAGATGAAACATTAAAGCTATTTATAATCATATGAAAAAATGCTCTAAATCAGTAACAATTAGAGAAATGGAAATTAAAACTCTGAGCTACCACCCCACACCTATCAGATTGGCTAATGAAAGGAAAATGACAAATGCTGTAGGCAGGGATTTGGGAAAATTAAGACCCTGATGCACTGTCAGTGGAGTTGTGAACTGATTCAACCATTCTATAGAGTAATTTGGAACTATGCCCAAAGGACTATAAAACCATGCATACCTTTTGACCCAGTAATACTGCTACTAGGTCTGTATCCCAATGAGACCAAAAATAAAAAGGAAAAGGACCTATATGTATAGCTCCTATATGCAGCTCTTTTAGTAGTGGCAAAAAATTTGAAATTGAGGTGATGCCCATAAATTGGGGAATGGCTGAACAAACCAGTATATGACTGTAATGGAATACCATTGTACTATAAGAAATGATGAGCAGGATGCTCTCAGAAGAACTTAGAAAGACTTACATGACTTGATGCAGAGTGAAATGAACAGAACCAGGAGAATATACGGTACATAGTTAAGAGTAATATTGTACAATGATCAACCATGAATATCTTGGCTATTCTCAGCAACGAAGAACCAAAACAATTCTGAAGGACTTAGGATGAAAAATGCTATCCATCTCCAAAGAAAGAAGTGATGGAGGCTGAATATAGTTCAAAGTGTACTTTTTTTTAAACTTTCTTTTTTGGGGAGGGAGGTGGGGGGGGGGGTCTGTCTTTTCTTTTGTAGAAGATGGAAATGTTTTGATTTCTTGCCATCTCAGGGAAGGGGCAGAGAAGGAAGGGCAGGAGAGAATTTGGAACTCATAATTTAAAGAAACGAATATTAAAAATTGTTTTTACATGTATTTGGTGGGGGGGAATAAAATATTAAGTAAATATAGTTTAAAAGAAGAAAGTAATCTCTAAGGGAAAGTCACCAGCAACTGGGAGGACCAGAAAAGTCTTACCACAAACAGCAGAATTTTAGTCTTTTGAAAGAATTAAGGGAAGATAAGAAAGAGAGGTAAGGGAAAAGGAGCAGTCCATTTAAGGGGGGGGGTGCAGTCAGTGCAAAGGTACCGAGATGGGAAATGGGGTATCTGGTTCAAGGAACAGCAAGAAGAAAGAGAGGTAAGGGAAAAGGAGCAGTCCATTTAAGGAGGGGGGGGGGAAGTCAGTGCAAATGTAACGAGATGGGAAATGGGGTATCTGGTTCAAGGAACAGCAAGTAAGTCACTGCAGCTAGATCATAGAATAGGTTAAGAGGAATAAAACATACGCAGACTCAAAAAAGGTAAGAAGGGGCCAGGTTGGGAAGGACTTTAAATGCTAGGTCTTTCGTAAAAGAGAACCACAGGAGCTCACCCAACAGGACAGTAACATGGTCAAACATACACTTACCCTTGACACTATGCCTAAAGTCCCTAAATTGTGCAAACCCTTTGACCTAATAATACTTTCCAGGGAGAAACCAAAGAAAGGGAAAAAGGACTCATATTTACATGAATATATAAAGTAGCTCTTTTTGTGGTGACAACAGGAAATTAAGAGGGTACTAATCAACTAAGGAACAGTTGATTTAATTATGGCATATGGAGATAATGAAATGCCATTGTGCTATAGGAAATGACAGAAGGGATTCAGAGAAACCTGGATAGACTTAGAGGAATTGATTTAAAGTGAGCAGATTCAGTAAAACATTGTATACAGTAATAGCAACACTGTACGATGATCAACTAGACAATTCCAAAAGACTCATAATGGAAAACGTTATCCACATCCAGAGAAAGAGCTACGGCATCTGAATGCAGATCAAAGCATACTACTTTCACTTTTTTTCTTTCTCGTAGTTTTTCCTTTGGTTCTGATTCTTCTTTCACAACATGACTAATGTGGAAATGTTTAACATGATTGTACACGTATAACCTATATCAGATTGCTTGTTGTCTTGGGCAGGGGGAAGGGAAGGGAGAGAAGAAAAATTTGGAACTCAAAATCTAAAAATGATTGTTGAAAACTATCTTTACATGTAATTAGAAAAAAATAAAATATTATAAAGTGAAAAAAAAAAGAAAAAAGGGAAAAAAATTTAATCACTCAGCAGCTAAGAGAAGCATTAGAGCGGGCAGACTTCAGGCAGAGACCAACCAGAAGCCTTGTTAACACAGTAGTCCAGGGAAGAGGGAATAAGGGACTAAACTTGGGCCATGACTGCACAATTGTAGAGAAAGGAACAAACATGACAATGGACTGTTATGTGTGTGAGTAAGAAGTAAAGGGTGACATCAAGTTTGTGGATCTGAGTGATCAGAAGCACGGTGATGCTTGACTATGTAGATTTGTTACAAGAAATGTTTTCCCACACCATAGCACCTGGCTCACATTCCCTCTCTCCACCTTGCCCTTATGTCTGAGGATATAAATCCACTTGTTGATGACCCCAACAAACAAGTACCCTGGCTTCCCAGTTCACCAAGCTCTTCATTTCACCTCTGCCAAACAAAGGAAACCTATCCTGAAACTCTTCAGGGTACAAGACCAGAAATGTGGCATCTAGGTCACAAGGTACAACATCGCACAACTTTCCTCACATAATTCTAAATTGTTTTTCCAAATTAAGTGGAAAAATTCAAATTTCTAACTGTATCTTAATACGCTTTTTTTCCCATAGTGCCTCCAACACTGAGTGCTTCTGACTTCATCTGTCAGTTTTACTAGGGTTAAGATTTTAAATCTCAGTTATTTTAATTTACATTATTCTCATTATTAATCTTGTACATGGCTGTTGACTGTTTGCCATTTTTCTTCTGAATACTTTTTTCATATTATCTGACCACTTATCTATTGGTTCTTGATTACATGTTTAATTCCATTATCTCAGATGCTAAATTTTTGTGAGAGATATTTGACAGGAAGATTTTTCCCTCCCAATTCGTAGTTTCCCTTCTTATCCTAACTATATTTTGTTCAAGGAAAAAAAGCTTTTCAATTTTCTTTAATCTTTGCTTCTCAGACTCCTTGACTTCCAATAACGCCTGGCTTATGTCACCTCTCAAGTGGAGTCTTTCCTGATCCTCCTAGTTAAGTGTTTGCTCCCTATTAAAATAATCACGTATACATGAATCTGTTTACATGTTGTGGTTTTAAGTCCTTAGGGACAGGGACTATCTTTTTTTTTTACCCTCAGCACAGAGCAGGTTCTTAATGAATGCATGATTACTTGGATTAGATCAAAGACTTCAGCACTGGCACCAAGTGTCATCAGTTCAGCACAGCCTGTGAGCCCCAGACATCAGTTATTTCCTGATGTAGACAGCTAGACATAACTCCTAACCATCTCTACACACTTCCTTGCAACTCCAACTCCCCTGCATCTGGAGTGACAACACCCTGAAAATGACATCACACTTCCCCCTTACATATGCCAAGCTTCATCTAAAGACACCAGAGGGCAGAGGCCCTGTTCTATGGGGGCAAACTCGTAGCTGACATGACTTTTTTCCTTATGATTCAGAATTACTATGTGCTGAAGCAAAAATCCCTTTCCCGACTACTTCTTCCCATAGTCTCATTATTCACCTCAGCACTGCCCCTGCACATTCCATGTCTTTTTTTCCTTCCATTACACTCTCTGGAATACCTGCTCTATTATTTAAAACAAACAAACAAGCTCTCCTTAGTTCTAGCTATCTTCACCTAACATAAACATGGCTCCCTCCAAGAGACGTTATATCTCCGACTCTTCTCACTCCAACACTAGGTGCTCATTTTCTCATGCACCCTGGACACATAGGATAAAAATTTTTTTTTTGGATAACCAGATTCAATGAGTTAAATTCTTTAACATTCATGTGACGGGAGGTCTCCACTGGAGACCTAAGGGCTCTATGGTTGGCCCTGTGCTGTTTAACATTTTTATCAATGACTCTGATAAAAGTATAGGTGGGATGCTCATCAAGATAACACCAAGCTGGAAGAAAACGTAATGGACTCAGCATTGGGGTAAATATAATACGACAAAACTTGACAGGGATTGACATAAGGTCTTGTACTTGAGTATGAAAAGTCAGCTTCATAAAGATAAGATGGGGAAGGCATGGTTAGACAGCAGTTGTTCTGAATGAAGGCCTGGGGAGTTTAGTGGACTGGAAAGTCAATATGAGTTAGTGGTGTAACATGGCAGTCAAAAAAACCTCATGCAAACCTTGGGCTGCACTAAGAGGGCATCACCATCAAGAAGAAAGAAATAGTCCAACTGTACGGCACCCTTATCAGAGCTCATGTGGGATACTGTGCTCAGTTCTGAGAGCCACGATTTCAGAGGTACACTGATAAAGCTGCAGTGGTATCAAATTTAAATGGAAATGGGGGTCACTAAACTATACATAAGGATCTCCGCAGGCTACATTGGCTTAGAAAATCACATACTAATATCATTTATGCTTCACTGTATTTTTACTTATTTTGTTAAATATTTCCCAATACATTTTAATGAAGGTCACGTTGTCCTTAAGAGTACTGTGAGTCACATGAGGCTTGTGGGATGCCTGACACCTGCTGACCAGAGGAAAGCTGTCATGATGGTGAAGGGCTCTGTCTTAAAAGGACAGACTGAAATAACAGGATATTTAGACTGTCAATCAGGTTTGCAACCTTGGAGTCATCCATGACTCTTCCCTTTCGATTCCCACCAAAATGTGCTGATTCTACCTCCGTAATCTTTCTCTTATCTCTCTACTCTTTCTCTCCATTCACATAATCATATCCTAATTCAGGCTTTCACATTACCTCCCATTTGAACTATATGAATACTAATCCTAATTAGGTTCTCTGCTTCCAGTCTCTCCTCTCCAATCCATCCTCCACACAATCATCAAATTAATACTTCTATAACGAAAGTCATGTAACTCCCCTGCTCAAAAATCTTCAGTGGCCTCTAACTGCTTAGAGAATAAAATACAAACTACATAGTCTGGCATTTAAGCTCACCACAAAGTAGCTCCCATCTGGGCAACTCGGTATTCCTTAAGAGTTTATATTCTATCTCTTGTCTCCTATGCTTTTACACAAATTGTTGCCCTCTTTTCCCCCTCCTTTTCCATATTACTTCCCAGTGCCTCCTCATATGTGGAACACATTCCCCCATCACATGTGACTCTCAGAATCCCACGGTTCCTTCCTGGCTCACCTCTGTTGCTGCCTCCTCCATGAAGACACATTCCCCTGGTTTTTAAGTGCTCTCTTCTAATTCAAATTACCTTGTATTTTACTTATCTATATCTATGTTATATCATCCCAGCAGAATATAAGCTCTTCTAGGGGAGGGATTATTTTCATTTTGATGTATTCCCAGTGCCTCTCACAGTGCCTTGCATATAACAAGCATGTTTGTTGAATCGAATATATTAGTCATTTCAGCTATACATAAACAGAATAATAGTAGAACCTCTCTCAACCAAAACAAAATATATGTGGATGTATGCATGATTGTATATTTATATTTTTATGTAGATATACATGTATGCACATATTTATACAAATAATTTAATATTTTACAACCTTAATATACATATGCAGTCCCAAGAATCAATTCAATCAATATTTATTGAGAGAGCACCACGCCAGGCTTTGTGGAAGAAAAATAAATGAAAATATTAAGAGATCATCTCATCTAAACCACACACTTTATAGACAAGGGAACTGAGACCAAGAAAGGTGAAGAGGTTCACCTTAAGTAATACAAGTAGCTAGTTTTGATTTTGTGTGGTCCTGCCTACTTAGCCTAGATCCTGAGATGCTGTTAGCCATCTCCCAGTCCAAACTGTGTTCCTTCCTTGACCAAATAAATAACTACTCATTTGGACCCTATTCCTTTCTACCTCCTGCCTGGCTCAGACTTTTTGATACCAACTTCTGGCTTTTAAATATTGATCCTATCACTGCCTCTGCACCTTGTCTATTTGGATATATGGAAAGCTACCCTTGTCAGCCTCATCCAACCATGAATCTCACCAATATTCTTCAGTTTGACCTGATACCTCAGACTCTATCCTGAGATTTGTCCTCAGGTCTCTCAGTAACCTGTACTGTCCATTAGGCCCCTGATGTGTGTGTTGCTCTGATATTCTCCCTTGTGGTCTAACCCAACTGGCTCCCAGGCACATGCCTGGGTTGGCCATTTATCTAGTTGCTACATCCAACCTAATTCTGGCTCGAACTCACTACTTTGAAACAAGAGAAGTTCATACCATTACTAATTGGCTTACCATTATTTCCTGGTGGTTGCAATGCATCTCCTGTTAAGCCACACCATCCAACTGGGAAGATATCCCGAGAATCATACTTGCACCAATAATCAAATGCTCCTCTCCAGCCATCAAATGTAATAAAAACTTCATCTCCTTTAACATCTCCAACAGTTGCTGGGCAGATCAAATAAGGATTCTTTTTGTCTATTGCTTCAAGTTTCATTCCAATTTTTAAAAGATTTGGGGCTGGTTTTGGAGGTTCCTATCAAAATAAAAAAAAAGATAAAATTTAAATTGCTGAGAACACTTTTCAATCGTTTTATTTTTGAATCTTTGACAACGAAAAAGTAACATCCACATTAAATTACATGCAATACAATCAAACATTTTGGCTACCTGGAACTGAGTTGAAAACAAACAACAAGAGGAAAAGATAACCCCCAGCAACTAAAAAAATGTCATAAAAGCTATCTGCTGAAGTTCATGAGACTTGAGCAGGAGCTCGTTGGTCCTTCATTCAGAGTTTATTTATTCTTCCTTTATAGGAGTTTAAGTCTAACAAACTTTGTTACTAGGCTTATATAGGAAAACCCAAAGCAGATTAAAAGTCACAAATTAGCAATGGGAAGAAAGATATATATGAGTTCATTAATGACAGTGAGACATAACAGTCAATAGCAAAAGATGTGATTTTTAAAAAAAATTTAAAGTATGACATTCTAGAGTCATTTAACATAGGAATAAAAACTCTACGTTTCAGTAACTCCTACAGACTTGACTGTATTTGTCTTTTGCATAAATGATACTGAGTTATCAAGAATATACTGGGATTGTTTCTGTAAAATAGTTAAATAAGTGGAGCTGGACTTTGAGTCAGGAAAACCTCAGCTGAAATTTCCTCTTACTAGCTGTATGATCCTGGGAAAGTCTCTGTAGCTTTTATGGGCCTCAATCAATTCCCTAGGCTTGACTATGTCAAAAGGGGTAACCGCTTCATTTTACAGATGAAGAAACTGAGGTCCAGGGAAGTTAAATGATTTGTCCTAGGTCACAAACATATCACTAGAGATGAGATCTGAACCCCAAGTCCTAAGTCCAGATTTCCTGTACATGCCTTTGCTGCTTGGCTTACATAAAAAGGGGAGGAGAGAGGGAAGAATATAATAGCTATTTCCACATGTCTGAAGGACTGTATTTATTCTGCTATGCCCTCAGAGGACAGAACTAAAACAATGGACAGAAGTTACAAAGAAGTAGATTTCAGATTTATACGAAAACTTCCTAAAAATTGGGAGTCATTCTAAAGTAAAATGAGTGGCTTTCTGCTTTGTACTGAGTTCCCTAAAACTAGTGGTCTTCAAAGAGGCTGGATGTTCATTTGTTAAGAGACTGTAAACGCTGTTTCAGGCACAAGTTTAGCTCAATAATCTCGGGTCCTTAGCACTTTCAAGACTGTGCTACTACCAATCTTCTCAAGCCCAATTCAAATGCTACTTTCTGCAGGAAGTCTTCTCCGATCTTTTGAATCAATGACTCCCCCTCTTCCAACCCCTACCCACCATGAGACTGTTTATATTTCTCCACTGGTCCACTATCTTTAGATACTGAGTAGCTGTGTTCCCCTGGGCAAAGTAATCAGGGACTGTAATAGCACCTACCTGACAGAGTTCTTTTGAGGATCAAAAGCACCTGTAAAGTGCTTTGCAAACCTTAAAACACTACACAAATTTTAACAATGATGATTAGGATATATTAATATTTTATACGGGTCGCTATTAGACAGTAGGCTCTACTAAGGCAGAGACTATTTTATCATTCAAGCAGCAAAATGCCTTTGAGTCTGAAGACCTAAGTCTGACTCCCAACCCTTCCACTAACCAATCACAGGACCTTGGGAAAGTCATTTTTCTTCTATGCACCCCAGATTACTCAGCTATAAAATGAAGATAATATCTGAACTACCTTCTGTATAGGTTTAAGTATCAAATGAGATAATGGATCCTGTACTTTGTACTTATAATTGAAAACAGTTACCAAACTACATTAGTAAAGGGAGCATCTTCATTGCAAATTTTCAAAACCAATGAAACTAGCTCTGCAATGAATTAAGCCTCCCAAAATACTTTGCAATGTTTAAAATGCTACGTAAATGTCAGTGTATATGTTGTTTATTGGTTATCTAAAATTTATAACTTGCCCAGAGACCAGTACATTATTCTACATAGAGTATATGATTAAGAGGCATTTATTGAAACCATGGGTTATTCCCACTATCCCCTTTCTCTGTTGTTCCCATTCCCAGGCTGCTTATGCTGCTAGAAGCAAACACAAAACCATAATGAATTTCATGCATTAAAATTTATGTTCTATATACTCACCTGGCCCCCTTATACCTCTTGGTAATCATTTTATACATCATTCATCAGTAGCTTTAGTTACAAAACCAATTTCAAAACTTTCTTAAGTTCCCCAAAACTCTCTCATCTTTAGCAGATGACCTACTTCACTGAGATCAAAGATATCCACTGGTGGATCCCTCAACTCCTCTCCTCCTTACTTCTAAAGGTTCTTTGTATTTTTACCCATTCTTTCCTCTTTTTTTGTCAATTCTATGGAAGAAGTGGGCTCTCCTACTCCCTAAAGCTAACTCTGCCAGCTGCACTCTCAATCCTCTCCCTTTCTTTGGAACTAGCTGTATTAATCCCTTCTCTCCTTTGCAACCTCAATTTTTCCCTTTCCAGTATTCTCATCATTCAGTTATGGATACTCAAACATTAATAGTTACCTGTCACTCTTCCCAAATTCATATGCAACTAGATAATCTATCTCCTTCATTGCATCCCTTTTCTTAATTCACTCTAGGATAGGTCCTTATTACTTTTGTCTGGACTATTACAACAACCTCCTAACCAATCTCCTCCCTTCAATGCCACTGTCATATTACTCTTCCTAACATACAAATTACACCACTCCACTGCTCAAAAATGTTCAATGGCCTCCTCCTGCTAAGTGAATTAAGTTCAAACTTATTAAGCCGGCATTCAAGTCCTACAACTACCAAATCCCAATCTTTCCAGTCTTATCTCAAAGTACTCTCCACATGTGTATTATACTTCATCCAAATTGGGTGATACCTATCCCTTTCCTTGAACCCTTTCTCAAGTTCTTTCCCAGTACCTAGAATGCCTTTTCTCCAGTTCATTCCAAATCATTTGTACCTGATGCACACCCATCCATCCTCCAAAGCCAATTTTAAATGTCCCCTCTGGAATCAAAATATCCCTCAACCTGATAATCCAAGGGGTTCATTCTAAAAATTCTACCTTAAGTAGTAGTAAATCATTATCCAACTATGTTATATTTTTCTCCTTTCAAAACTTGTGCAAAAATTACAGTAAGCCTATGTGATCTCCCTGGACTGCTTCTTTAAATTTTTATATAATATCCCACATAAAATATTGTTAATTATTTTATAAAAGAGTTTTATATTTTTATTTTATTATATTTGATCATTATTTATTTATTTATCAATATATTTTATCTTAGAATCATAGAATTAAATTTTATATCTTATAATTATAATCATATAATGTAAATCTTCATTTGCAGCCTTTCTTGGCAAAAGTCATCACTGTGTTTATTGTAAGCACTTAACGAATAAATCTAAAAGATTACATATGAGTTATACGAGATTAACATGGAGGTACACAATGTATTTTTGGTGAAAGGTATTTGTAAAACAAAAAACATTGGGAACCACTGCCCTAGATAGAAGCAATACATCCCACCTTTGAAATCTCATAATATTTCATATAATTCCTCATATGTACTTATATTTTAACTTGTACTAAATATATTTTTATGCATAATTTTGCCCCCACTGGGATTGTAAAATGTGATAACAATACCTATAGAATCTAACTTAGAATTGTTGTGAAGGTCAAACAAGATGATGTATGTAACATTCACTATAAATATTTAAGAACTGGATAAAGGTCCAGTTATAATAGTAATAACATTACTATTGTGAGGTCATGCAGAGAGACACGCTGTGCCCTATTTATCTGTATCTCTCCCAGAAACTAGGATAGTACTCTCTCTATTAAAGCACTTAAATAGTTCCTGAATAAACTAGGATTCTAATACTTCCAAAGGTTTCATGATTTTCAGGCATTGCAAGGTAGCTCTTTATCTCTTGATAGGGGCCTTATGTCATATTAAATTTTATATACAGACAACACACACACACACACACACACACACAAAATTATCCTGTCACATTAATTTTTTCTTCTAGGAAAGAACAAAAGCATTTAGGATGAAAAAAGCAAAGTAGGTAAAACCTGATATAATTATTCCTCCTTCATAAAAAACAGGGTATATTATGTCTAAATATAATCACAAAGTAGTCTGTCAGAACTCTATATCTCAAACATCTAGCTTAAACAGGATCAAAGTTAAGAGATGTTTCATATTCAGTTAACTATATTTACTCCAAAAAAGAGAGCCTCCTAAAGAAAAACCAATAGCCAGAAAGCTTTCATTTTAACACAGAGATCTTTTTAAAGACAAATGAATTAAGCACATCATTATGAAAATTCCCTAGGAGGTCAATTAAAAAGAAAATCCTCATATACACCAAAATGTTTATAGCAGCACTTTTTGTGATAGCAAATAATAGGAAACAAAAGATACCCATTAGGTGGGGAATGGCTAAATAAATTGTACTGCACAGACTGAGGGGACAGGGATTGTCTGTTACCTCTTTTTGTATCCTTAATGCTTTGCACAGAACCTGGCATAAGTTGACTTTGCTCTAAGATACAATGAAAATGCCAAATACAAAGAAGGATGGAAAGATTTATATGATCCGATGCAGAGTGAAGTATGCAGAGCCAAGAAAACAACATAAATGATTATAACAATGTAAACAGAACCACAAAACAATCATGAGTGTATGCTGCAAAATTGCAAAGAAAAAGCAGTCCCCAGCAACAGCTATAAGAAGATACCCTCACAACATTCCTTTGTGGAGGCAGGAAGGTTATGGGTGTGAATGGCATACTGCATATATTTTCAGACTTTTCAAAAGTATTGATCGGTTTTGCAGATTTTTTTCTTTAAAAAATATCATTAAAGTTAGAAATATTATTTGCTATATGGAAAACATCCTCTGGAGGGAAATGGAGGGAAACTGAGAGAAATTTTAGTGATATAACAAAAGGTCATTTACAAAAACAAAAAAGACAAATTAAGAATGTCTTTAAAAACAAAAGGAAATTTTTTCAAGTCTATGCTGGTATTGTAGTTGAAGTTGTGAACTCATCGTGCTCGATCCAGCAATGCCACTGCTAGGTCTATATCCCAAAGACAGTAAAGAAAAGGGAAAACGAGCTATTTGCACAAAAATATTCACAGAAGATCTTTCTGTGGTGGCTAAGAATTGGAAATCAAGGAGATGCCCATCATTTGGGGAATGCCTAAACAAGCTGTGGTAAATGAATGTGACTGAATTTTATTGTGCCATGAGAAATGACGAGCAGGATCATTTCAGAAAAACCTGGGTTGAAAAAAAAAAGACTGGGTTGAAGTGATACAGAGTGAAGTGAGAAGAACCAAGAGAATGTTGTACATACCAACGGCAATATGGTATGATGAAGAACTGAGAATGTCTTGCTTATTCTCGGCAATACAATAACCCAAGACAATCCCAAAGGACTCATGATGAAGCATGCTATCTGCCTCCAGAGAAAGAACTGATATTGTTTGAATACAGACTGAAACATGTTATTTTTCACTCTTTCATTCTTTTTTTTTTATCTGAGTCTTCTAGTACAAATGACTAATATGGAAATATTATATAAGACTTCACATGTATAACCTGCATCAGATGGCTTACTGTCTCAGGGAGAGGGAAGGAGGGATAGAATTTGGAGCTCAAAACTTTTTTTAATGTTAAAAATAATTTTAACACGTAATTGGGGGGAAAAATATTTTTTTTAAAAAAGTCTATGCTGAAGACTCAGAACTACATACCCAGCCCATCTCTTGCCTGAACTTTACTATGACATCACCAACTGCCTACATGACATTTCAAATTGGATATCTGAGATACATCTCAAACACAACATGTACATGTTTAAGACTGAATTATCTTTTCACTAAACCTTCCCCTCTTTGCAACTTTCCTATTTCTGTTGAAGGCACTATCATTGATCCAATATATTAGATCTGTAACCTAAGCATTATCCTTAACTCTTCAATGTGCCGCAACCTACATATCCAATCTTTTGCCAAATCTTGCTGTTTCTACCTTCACAAAATATCTCATGTCCAATCCCTTCTCATTAATCAGTTACACCCTTGGTTCAAGCTTTTACCAACACTTGCCTCCCTGCCTCAAGTTTCTTACCACACCAGTCCATTCACTGTACACATTACTTCCAAAGTAAGGATTCTTAAACACAGATCTCACATGTCTCTCTCTCTCTCTGTCTCTCTCTCTCTCTCTCTCTCTCTCTGTGCCTTCCTATTGCCTAAAGAATAAAATACAAATGCTTCTCATTAGCCCTATACAACCTGACAACACCCTACCTTTCCAGCCTTATTAGACATTACTCCTACTCACACGTGGTGAAGTCCAATGAACAAGGCCTTTTCTCTCTTGCTCACTTGTTCTCTTCTCTAGAAACACTGCACTGGCCAACTCCCATATCAAGAACACACTGCCTTTTTAGCATACCTCACAGCGTTCTCTTCCTTTCAGACGAAGCTAAGGCACCATATTGTGTACAAACCCTTTCCTGATCTACCTCTACTGTCAACAACCTTCCTCCCAGACTACACTGTATTTAATTACTTTGTGTGTGCATATGTATTAATTTTATATTCATACCACATTTTTGTATGTACTTGTTATTTCCCTCTCCCCTCTAACCCTGCCCCATTACAATGTAAGCTCATTGCAAGTACAGATTCTTTCTTTCTTTTGTAGTTGTCTCCCCAGCACCTACCAATAATGCCTGGTACCTCACAGGCACTTAATACTTATTGATCATTTGATTGCAACTAAGCAGTATCACAGGCACAAGAGTGGTAGGGAAAGAATACCAAAGTCAAGGTTCAAATTTTATTCTCGCTAAGATGTCCCAATACCAAGTACCACTATTTGTTAGCAAAAGTACAAGACAATGAACATATTGCTATTCAACCATCACATATTCAATAAGCATTTACTATGTATCATTTCCAACATGCAATGTGCAAAGACAAAAATAAAACAGTTCCTCTCCTCGATCTGCTTAATCCTCTTAGAAAAATAGCATGGACATAGACAGTACAAAAGAGAAATAAAGTAATTTGATAGAGAAAATATTAGCAACTGGTTGGGGGTAGGAGAGAAAGAAGGGAAGTGGCGTGCAGGACTAGAAAAAGCCTCATTTAGGAAATAATATAATTTCTGAGTAAGAGATCATTAAGATGATATTTCGTTTGCTGGTCTTAACACAGTCACACAAACTACCGTAAGCTTACAATAGCTGTTATAAACAAGAATCTTTTTTTTAAAAAAAAATGAAATATAAAGCAAAAGTAATGCTGTTGGGACTCCTAAGGTTATGAGATTTAGTAGTAGTAGTGTTAAAAGCATTTTGGAAGTATTTTTCTGAATCTATTTACAATTCCACACCTAATGACAAGAAACAGCCTAACATTGCAAATAGCAAGATGACCTAAGAAACAGGAAGACCTGAGTTCAAGATCTTGCTAACATATGATAGCTTATGTAACCACTGACAAGTTACATTACCTCTCAGTATCTGGAAACTAAGACTATACATTGGAGAAAAGGTACCAACCTCCACAAGCAGATGATATTTCTTTATCTGGATGTTTCTATGTCAATATAATCACTGGTTCCTATCCTTCATAAATGAGCCACAGAACTTTTCTGTTTTAAAGGGGTTTTTTTTGCCATAATGTCTTGTATAATTGGCACACAATAAATATTTTTAACTGAATAAAGGTATAGTGCTACAAAGAATGGTAAAGTAAAGAAAGCAGTCAGTTTTTCAAAAAACACTACACTTTTGGAAAAGCTGGCACAAAGAAAAGCACTGATAATGCAGAGTTTATAGTCATTTAGTGTTCAGAATTTTTCATCCAAACTACCAGGGATGTTTCCATTAAAAAATAATTTAATAGAGTTAAGGGATGTCTACTGTCACAAACAATACACAAAAATCTCATTTAAAAAAATGTTAACCTACTGGGCTTGGGGCTCTGGAGGCAAGGGGACTGGATTATAAAGATTAATGCCTTTTTTCAGGTTTTCTCTAAGGACAACTTAGGAGACTGTTAGAGAAATGTCTCCCTCTGCTGCTTAAAATAGAGAACAATTCTTCCAAAATTAAAGACATAAAGCTGAGCTAAAACATTAATGAATCAGAAGAGCCTTAAGGCTTTATTCACTTTATCATTATTTATTAAGGAAAACTCATCCTCTAATGGACAGTACTTCCCAAATATGGTAATGAGTACATAAAAGAAAGAGACCGCCAAGTAAAACAGGTATTTATATTTTGAGTTTCAGGAAAATATTCTTAGAAGGAAGAGCCTACTAAATAATTAAACTATATTACAAAGACAACACTACCAATAATCTATGAAAGGAATTTTGGTTAAGTTTTCAGCTTACCCTTTTATTCTATTTTCATTTCCCTATACAGCAAGGATATTTCAATTACTTTTTTCCTTTTTTTAAAAAAAAAGCATGTTTTATTTTATTTCTTTCTCAATTACATGTAAAAACAATTTTTGATATTTGTTTTTTATAATTTTTGAGTTCCAAATTCCCTCCTTCCCTCTTTCCCCTACCTCCTTTCTCGAGAAAGCAAGCTGTCCGTTTGTTTTCTGAGGATGACATTATCAGTGACATCACAGACGAGGTATGCATGAATTGGATTTAAGTGAGGCAAAATGGCACCACGTTGTCCGCCTCACTTTTTCTTCCTGAGTCAACAAAGTCCAGTGGTAAGACAAAAGGCAGGACCACTGGAATGGCCCAAGATACAGTGGATGACCTCTGCATCTTCCATGCCTGACCAAGATCTAAGCACTGCACAGCAGCTACTTCAGCTGCAAACCAGGGAAAGTCTTCATGCTTAGCGCTGACATCCTCCTAACTCGCTAAGAGGTTTGAGGCCTGTCAGTTACTCTCATCCTAATTTTAGCCTGTCAGTTGAGACAGTTTACTGAGGTGTGGCCACTGAGCATGTTACAGCTTCTTAGAGCCACAGATGAGTGTTGGGTAAATCAGGTTGACACCAAAAGTGGATAAGCAGCCCTGAAGAGGGCTTAATGAAGCCTCTCACCAGAAGTGCTAAACCCCAGAAGGCAAGCCCACTGATAGAAATTATATATGCGTAATCTTGTAAAATGTATTTCCAAATTCATTTCAATGACTTTTTTAAAAAACTGGGATTTTAAAAATGCATTTTGTTTTATGTCTTTGTCTTTATAGCTATCATTTTTGAAAGAGAAAAAAACCCTCTCCCCTTCCATAGTGATCCCAATGAAAAAAGAAAATTAAACAAAAACCACCAATAAAATGACCACACCTAAAAATGCATACAATTATTCTATCCCTGTGGTCTCTTGACTCTTTGCCCTTCTTTTCCTCTTGAACCCCCAGGGTGGTTCTAATTCATCAGCCTCAATTCATAAGCATTGTAGCATAACATTTGGACCATCCCCTCTTCCAATATTCCTCACTCTTACTAAACGACCAGGCTACTCCTTTTTCCAGTAATAGTCAGACAGTGATGATGCCATTCTGATGTCTCAGAATCTCAGAGCTGAAAAGAAACTGAGAGGCCAGCTAATATATATAACCAGTACCTAAATAAAAATCTGCTCTATAGCATCCCTAGCAAGTCATCATCCAAACTTTACTTGAAATCTTCCAGGGAGAAGATCCCACTACCTCCTAAGAAAGCTCAATTTACTCTTGGGTGATTAACTGTTGTGAAGGTTTTTTTTTTTCTCACCTCATGTCCAAATCGGCATCTCTACAAATTCCATCCACTACTTCTAAGTGACCCCTCTGGGACCAAGTAAAAGTCATTTATTCAACCTCATCTATAAATTATTTTTGGTAACATGCTGAAGCCAATTAACACCAACTATATATTTTTCTGTTGCCTCTAAAAGTAATCTGAAATTTTGATTCTTCTGAGAACTTAGCGATTCATGACAGTGGCATTCAATACATACCATCAACATAATATTGTTTAGAGAATGCTGGAGCTAAAAACACAGGCTTCAGTGGTAAGGGTCATTGAAAAACAGAACATCATTTCCTAAACAATCAATCCACTTTACTTTCTATTCAATTCTTGCTCTAATTCATGGTGCATCTGCAGTACCAGTCCAAGATACATAAGCCAGTATAGTAATTCAAGAGATTGCCCATCCCCCTACAGATAAGGAGAACCTTCATCTAACTGTGTGTGGGGAGGGGTGGGGTTGTGTATGTATGTGTGGACTGCCATCTTTTGCATGGCCCCTAATACCCAAGGGCTTGAGGCAATCAGCAGGATGATATCTACAGAGAATTCCTCTTCTGTTTGGACTTCTCACAGGATAATCTCTATGTCACTGGCCAACAACATCTGGAGAAAGCATTGCTCCACACTGCTATCTAAAAAGATGCTATTAATTTGCAATGAAAAAGATGACTATTTCCCCACAACTCTGCAAGCAATGTGTTTCATTACTTTTAATTATTTCTGTCAATTCGGTGGCTATATCTTGAGGCTAAGCAATTTTTTCAGTGCTTAATGACAATCTGCATTTCTCCTTTATAAACTGTCTATTCTTATCTACAGTATAGTTTTCAAATCCAAAGACAGTAAAGTGTTGTCAATTATATTCTGGCTAGTTTTATAACCTTACCATTCCAGTTAAAAGCAATTTAAAATAATATTCTTACCTTTTCATACTAAAGAAAACAACTCATTTTTCATTAAATAATAAAATAAGGATCCAACTAATGGAAGCTTGTTTTGTGGTAAGTCTTTCTTCTTACCTTCTTGAAGAATGTTGCAGGTGCCATTTCAGCTCCATTTAATGTTCTTAAGAGGAACATTGGCCAAGATGATGCATTCATTTGAAATCCTATTTAATTTAAAAAATGAAGCTTTAATAAAAATTACAGTATAGGATTTTTCAGCAAGTTTAGAAAAATAACTAAAGTGTCAATAATAAAGATGCTTCACCATCATTCTTGGAAATATAAATATCTTACCCAGGGAATGAAAGTATTATGTTGATGCTTCTATTATACTGGTGCAATGATCTATGACTATGGTGAAAACAAATAATAAAAGCCATTCTTTAGAGTCAAGTTGAACCACAAGGCTGATGACATACTGAATGCAGGCTTTGTCCTACTCCTCCTGAAGAACAACCTCTACCCCCAAACCTCTTAACAGCTGCAACAGGCGAGTAACAGTAAAAGTAACCACTGTGTGAAGACTTTTTAAAATTACTTTCTGCACTATCAGAATCTCCCTTTCATTCTCTTTGAGACTCTGAGGAAAAATCTACTCCAATTTTTGCAACCTCTTCTTCAGTGGCTTCTGAAGGCTGGGTCAGCTACTGTTAGAATCAATACCACATGCTAGCCATAAAAGATTTATTAGGTGCTTCTCCTTTTCTTTTTTCTTAAAGACTGGGACTCCCTATGTAATCCAGGATGGAAGTGGAGGGGCTATTCATGGAACTAATCTCACTAATTGAGGAGCTCCATTTCTGACTTACTCCAGTTTGCCCTACCTTAGGCCACCTAGTGGCCAGTGCAGACATCTACCCAAAGGGCATAGCCTCCTACTGCTAAGAACTCCTGAAGTTCAAGTGATACACAAGACTTAGCCTCCTAGTAGCTGGAAGTACAGGTGTGCAACATCATGCTCAATTAAGGGCCTCTTTCTTAGCAGGCTCTGAAGCTACTAATGGCACCTTTAGAACCTGGCACAGGCTCTGTTGTTTTTAGAGATGATCAGTTTCCCCTCGGCAGCTGCTTATCTTGACCCCCAAATAGAGGAGTGTTTTGTATATATACAACAGCTCAGTGTCTGCACTAAGAAAGGCAGACAGATGAAACACTTATAATAAATAAGGGAATCTGGAGGGCTAAATTTCAAAAAATTAACAAAGAGAAAACTATGTAAGGAATAATGTTTTACCAAAATTTGGTTTGGGAAGGCAGGGGGAATATATCCATGAAAAATATGTGAAAGAAGCATGTAATTTAAACACACAGATTTCTAGTCAAGAGCTTTTTACCTGCATAACAGCACAGACATGAAAAAACAATGGGTACACACACGCGCCCTAGTTTGCTCTGATGATGTCCCATATTTCTCACTTAGTCAACAATTTTAATTTACTGACTTCTGCTCACTTTTCCCCCTTCTTTTATTATTCTGATAAACTTTGAAAAAATTAAGTAGTCCTTTACTATCTGATTTCAGAGGAAATGAAATTTAACTATGTAGAGAAATCAAAGTGATAAAAATTAAATATGGAAAGAACAAAAATTAAACATAGGAAAACAGTGAAGTATTCTGGTAAATATAATCCTTCGAAATTCAGGGCAGATACATGCACACAGGGATTACATACTTTAAAAAGTAACAGAAACATTCACTAAAACTGTGGTGGGAATATTGAATTGTCACTCTAAAAATCAACATTTTAAATCTAGATGATTACAAGAAACATTAGGCTATAGTAAGTGCCTGGCACATAGCTGTATTCTCAATAAATACTTGCTGATAGACTGGTTCAAAACCTAAACTGGGAAATTTAATGCATTAAAGAACACTTTCAGCTGAAACTCTGTATTTATATTTCTTACAGAGCTTTTTACAATTGAAGGTACTTTATGAAAATATACTATAAACATGAGGAAAAGAGCCCAAAATGTGAATAAATTTTTTAAAAAAAGAATGAGAATATAAAATCTAGTAGTATATTAACCACTCCAGTAAGAAAAATGAGTATTTATTTCTGAGTACGAAAACTCCCAGTATAGGAAAGCAGCAAAAAAGACAGGTATACTCAACTCTATCCTTAAGTTAACCAGAAACAAAACTAAAACTAACCACTAAATATATTCCACAGTAAAGTAAGTGAAGCTAACAATGTAGCAAGAGTAATGGAAGGAGGAGACACAAGATTTTATGTGAAAAACATTTATCCATATAAAACTTAAAATTTTAAAAATTTAAATTGCCAATTCTTATCTGACTTCCAAACTTGCACACAACTACCAAGTAAAATGCAAGAGCATTTCATTTGTCCCAGGTTACACAAGGCTATTTAAAGAATTCACCAATATTTTCTAGTGTATAGTTGACCTTTCAAACTTCTTTTAACAATAATGGCTGTTCACAATTACGTATTACTTCATGGTTTACAAAGCACTTTCCTCACAACAATTTATGAAGTAGATAATGCAATCGGTATCATCTCTATTTCATAAGAAAAAACCGAGTCATACAGCTTGTACACATTAGAGAGAAGACCTAAACCCGGTGTTATTCAAGTCCAGTGCTATTTCCATTACCAACACTGTCTACACTTAAAAAGGAACTCCCCCCCACCCCAAATTGGGGTAGATTCATAAGACTAAGGACACATTTCATATTTCAAAATGATTTGGTGAAAGCTAATGCAACATCTGTTCCTCCCTCAATGGCTTCTTCTAAATCTGTAAGACTGGGCCTTCTAACTCTCAGTAACATTGCTCCTTAAAGTGCTTACATTCTTGAGCGTAAAAGTGAAGGTTGGTAGCAGTCACCACCTTTCTCCTATGCTCACAGATCTATCCAACCTCTCTATACCAGCTGATTCTGACTTGGAGTAAACTGTAATGGACAATAGGGAATAATAACTGAGTCCACCCTTTTCCTCCAGGCAGCTATCTGATCCTGGTACATGCCTGTAGATTCACTTACAGCAATTTGGGTACAAAAATGTCAAATGAATTTTGTCTTGAGGGGGTGAACATACACATATACTTCAAGAATTAATATTTCCATTGGTGTGGGTGTTCTAACAGATTGTAAATCCTTCTACGCCTTAAACCCCTCTACACCTTAAGAGTTCATTTCCCAGAGATGCTGTACTCTAGTCCCCCGAAAAGTCATAAACAATTAGGCAACTTGATGATGAGCCATTCTCAACTGAGTTAGGCTATTCTTTGGATGACAGAAAAAGTTTGCTACCATACTTTTTCAAATTAGTAATAGTTGTCTAAAACACCCCGGAGGCAAGCATTTTACTACTTTAGTAACAGGAAACAGAGACATCAAATTTTAAAGTTTCAATATTAATTTTAACTCTACAGTATACAGTACTTTGCTACTTATCATCATTCATCTTTTCCTCATACGAACTGCATATTTATTTGTAAAACTTCCAAGGGATACTGTAGAGATGAAAAATGAAGATCACTTCCGACTTATTTTAAATCTGAGGATCAAACTAATTGGAACATAGTGAAACATTTTCTCCTTACCTAGAGGAGGTTGAAGCATGCCTCCTTTCTTTTCACATGTTCCAATAGGCTGTATGTCTGAAGAATCTACAAGCCTCCAAAAGTCATTTTTATTGTCACTGCCATCCAGACGCAATCGTAATCTGGCACCAGTAATTCCAATGACCGTGGCAATACAGACAGAAGTGACATTCCGTGGATCACGTGCTTCCAATTTCATGCCAACTTTGAAATCATTAGTAGGTGGAATCTTGGACTACATTTTTAAAAAAAAGACAGGTTTATTAAAAAATACATACTAGACAGGGAAAAATATAATTTACCACCATATTACTTAGGCATATTTTTAATAACATAGCTTTAACTATGTTCTACATATAAGACTAGACAAAACCAGAAATCTGTTGTTGTGCTAGAAGAGAAGGTTGTCCCAAGCCACCTCAACAAATATGCCAATATTTGGATATGCAACAATCTGCTTTTCCATGCACTGGTCACTTAAAGACATGAACACTGTCCCACTACTGGTTGTCATCTGTCATCTGAAACCTCTAAGTTTAGTCATCCTAAACTGAATGAACAACATGGTCCTGACCAGTCATTCCGAATGCCAAGTTGGTGATGCTAACTATGGCACATACTTTAGCTAAGCCCTCTGGTATTGAAAATATTGCTAGTAAATAGCAAAAACATTGTCATTTATTGAATGACTTGTCTATCATGATCCTACTGCCACCAAGAAAAGTCATATTACCAGAAATTGTTACTAACAGTAGTTCCTCTCCTAAAATAAAGAAAGCTTTTCAGAGTGATTAATAACATACTAACTCTATGAAATTTCTTAGGCATATATTACATAAAAGATTTTTATGACAGTATACTACCTGTCTGAAACACTGTGATGGAGCAGCTAAAGATCCCGTGTCTCTCAAGTAACTGTCCCAGTTAAAATGTTCTAGAAAAAAAAGGAAAAGTTCTTTACAAGAGGTAACACTTGAACAACTTTCTGAAATAAAACACGTACAAAATGTTTAACTAAAATATGTAACAAATATTTTTCCTTAATGTCGTCTCAGCTACTATTCCGATGCCTCATTGTGGCATGGAGGTTAACTGAGGAGCTCAAAATTTGCCAGCAGAACATAAAACACTAGCAGATTCTACAAAGAGAAGAATTAGAACATCCCCTATATTGGTTTCAGAAAAAAAAAAAAAACTTGTTTACTTATATGAATTGATGGAAAGTAAACTGAGCAGAACCAGAACACTGTACACAGTAACAGCAATATTGTAATGATAATCATCTGTGAAAGGCTTAGCTAATACAATCAATGTAATGATCCATGACAATTCCACAGGACTCATGATGAAAAATGCTATCCATCTGCAGAGAACTAATGAACTCTGAGTAAAGACTGCAACTTATTTTTTTCTCACTTTATTTTTCTTACTTTTTGTGGAAACGTTTTGCATGACTTCACATGTATTGAATTTATTACCTTCTTAATGGATATGGGAGGAATGAAGGGATAGAGACAGTTTGGAACTGAAAGTTAAAATGAAAAATAAAGTAAATAAAAGAATATCCCCAATGTTCAACTGACAGGAACAAGTAGCTTTCAAGGGAAGAAACCCAAGCTATCAACAGTCATATGAAAAAACGCTTCAAAACACTATTAGAGATATGAAAATTAAAAGCAACACTGAGTTTCTACCTCATGCCTACCAGAATGGCAAAGTTGACAAAAATGGAACATGACACTGCTGGACAGGCTGCAGGAAAACAGATAAATTAATTCACAGTTTCTAGAGCTGTAAACTGCTATAGGCATTCTGGAAATTTGGAAATATGCCCTAAAACTTATTCATATTCTCTGACCCAGTATGACCCAGAAACCTCTACTAGGCCAATACCCCAAAGTAATAAAAAAAAAAAGAGGAAAAGGAACCAAATACAAAAATATAGTAGCATTTTTTTCCAGTCGCCAAGAATTGTAAACTAAGAGGGTGCCTATTAATTGGGGAATAGCTGAACAAAAGTATAAATGTAATGGAATAAGATTGTGCTAGAAGAAATGATAAAAAGGATGGGTTTAGAGAAACCTGAGAGACTTGGATGAAGCAGACAGGACCAGAAGAACAATTTATATTATAACAATAATACTGTACAAAAATGAACAATTTTAAGACTTGAGACTTCTGATCAATGCAATGGCCAACTATGATTTGATTATAGATGATGAACACCACCTACCTCCTAACAGAAAAGTGAAGGACTAGATATGAAGAATAAGACATTTGAGGGCATGACCAGTGTAGGAACCAATTTTACCTGACTACACATATTTGTTAGAAGAGTTGCTGTCTTCTTTTTACTCTAAAGGCACTTAAATGTCATAATTAAACAAAAAAAAATCCTTCAAACTATGGGCCAGTGAATGTGGCTTCTGTTCAAATTGTAGAATGTATTTCTGAAACATACTGGAGGAGAGAGACACAGTAGCATAGTGGAAAAAATCCCAGCCTTGTAATTAGGAAGTCTTGGGTTCCATCAGGCCTCTGACACGTGATATGGCCTTAAACAAGTCATTTATCTTCTGACTGCCTCATGTTACTCTCTAAGGCTATAAACTGGAGAGAAGTTTCCTCATTGGTAGTTCACTATAATAGTGAAATCACAGGTCCTATCCAAATATCTCCCAAAACCAAAAAACTTGAATGATTTGTGAACATTTTAAAAAGAAGCAGTTATCATTAATAATCAGCAAGACATCATCAAGAACAAGCCAGATCAGACCAACTTCATTTTCGTTCTGACAAGATTACAAAGTTGGCTCATCAGGGGAATGTCATACATGATATAACTAGATTTCAGAAGGGCATTTGATAAAACCTCTCATGGTATTCTTACAGAAAAGATGAAGAAAGATAGACTGGATTATATGTTAGGTGGATTCAGAACTGGTTGAATGACCAAAGACAAAGTATTCTCTTTAGTGAGTCAATGTCAATTTTGAATGAGCTCTTTAGTAGAGGGCCACAGGCCTATGGATTTGTGCTAATTCACTATTTTTATTGATGACTTGAATGAAGGCATATACCAATCAATTAACAAACATTTATTAAGTTCCTGCTATATACCAAGCACTGTTTTAGGTGCTGGGGACACAAATACAATGAACTGATAAAGATACCTGCTAACAAGAATGCTATTGAAGAAATATACATCTCTCTCTCTCTCTCTCTCTCTCCACATATATACATATATATATATATATATGCAGAAAATAAAGAATAAATACAAATAAACACAAAGCTGTTCAATAAAAGGTAATTTGGAAGGTAGGAAAAACACTAGCAATCGGGGAGATGAGGAAAGGCTTCATGTGTAAAATGATGCTTGAGTTACATCTTGAAAGAAGAGAGGAATTTTATGAGATGGAGGTAAGAGGGGAGTGCATTCTACTCATGAGGATCAGCTAGTTCAAATGCACAGATTTGGACAGATAGAATGCCATGTGTAAAAAATGGAGAAGGCTAGTTCAGCTCAACTACAGAATATCAGATGGAGACTAATGATAACTGAAGCTGGAAAGAAAGATTGGGTCTAGGTTGTGTAAGCTTTGGGTCTAGGTTGTGTAAGCTTTAAAATCTAAACAGAAGAATATATATTTGATTCTAGAGGTAGTCAATGGAGTTTACTAAGTAGAGGAATGACATGGTCTGATCTGCTTTGGCAGGAGTGTGTAGGACAGACTAGAATGGCAAGGAACTTCAGATGAGGAGAAGAATCAGAAGGCTGTTAAAATAATCCAGGCAAAACTTATGAGGAGTGCCTGGACTAAGGCGGTAGCTGTGTGAGTAGAAAGGAGTTCTGGGGTGCAAGAGATACCACGGATGTAAAAATGCTAAGATTTGATAACTTACCGAATGTGTAGGGTGAGAAAGAATAAGGAGTAGAGAATAATGCCAAGACTGTGAACCTGAGAGACTAGAAGAATAGTGGTCTCTTCAAAATAAATAGGGAAACAAAGATCCAAGCTTTTGGGGTAAGAACTCAACATTTCAAAAAAAATTGCTGGGAAAACTGGAAAGAAACTAGGCATAGACTAACAGCCACACTGTATACCAAGATAAGGTCAAAACAGATTAATGATTTCGACATAAAGGGTGATAGAAGTAAATGGGGGGGGGGCACAGAAAAATGTACCTGTCAAATTTATGGATAAGGGAAGAGTTTATGTTCAAACAAGAGATAGAGGGGATTATGGAAAGTAAAATAGGTAATTTTGATTACATGAAATTAAAAAGCTTTTGCACAAGCAAAACCAATGCAGCCAAAATTAGAAGGAAAACAGGAAATGGAGGGAAACTTTTATAGCAAGTCCCTCTGATAAAGGCCTCATTTCTCAAATATATAGGAAACTGAATCAAATTTATAAAAATAAGAGCCATTCCCCAGTAAATAAATGGTCAGAAGAAACGAACATGCAGTTTTCAGAAGAAATCAAAGTTATATTTAGACATATTAATAAATGCTCTAAATCACTACTGATTAGAGAAATGCAAATTAAAACAACTCTGAGATACCACCTCATATCTATTAGATTAGTGTTACATTAACATGGCAGAAAAGGAAAATGGCAAATGTTGGAGGGGATATGGAAAAATTGGGATACTAATGCACTGTTTGTGGAGTTGTGAACTAGTCCAACCGTTCTGGAAAACAATTTGCAAAACTGTGCATACCCTTTGACCTAGCATTACCACTACTAGATCTATATTCCAAAGAGAGCAAAGAAAAGGGAAAAAGACCTATTTGTACAAAAATATTTAGAGCAGCTCTTCTGTGGTGGCAAAGAACTAGAAATCAAAGGGATACCCATCAATTGGGGAATGGCTGAACAAGCTGTGGTATATTATTACAATAGCACAGTATTATACTATTAGAAATGACTAGCAGAATGCTCTTAGAAAAACCTGGGAAGACTAATATGAACTGATGCAAAGTAAAATGAGCAGAACCAGGAGAACATTGTATACAGTGACAGCAATATTGTAAGAATGGTCAACTGTGAAAGACTTAGCTACTCTGATCAGCCACTGATCCAAAATAATTCCAAAGGACCCATGGCAAAAATAATATCCACCTCCAGAGAACTGATAAACGCTGAATGCAGATTGAAGCATGCTTTTTTTAGACTTGTTTTTACTGTTTTATTTTGTTTGTGTTTTCTTTTACAACATGGCCAACATGGATGTGTTTTGCTTGATCTCACGTGTATAATCAAAATCAAATTTCTCGTCTTCTCCAGGAAGGGGAAAGCAGAAATAGGGAGAGAATTTGGCACCCAAATTTTTTTTAAATTATTGCTTAAAAAAATTTTGCAACAAGTATGTCTGATAAAGGCCCCATTTCTCAACTGTATAGAGAACTGAGTCAAACTTATAAGACTACATGTCATTCCCCAATTGATAAATGGTCAAAGGATATGAGCAGTTTTCAAAGAAATCAAAGCTATCTATACTCATATGAACAAATGCTCTAAATCATTATTGATTAGAGAAATGCAAATTAAAACAACTCTGAGGTACCACATCACACCTATCAAATTGGCTAAAAAAAAAAAAAGAAAATGATAAATGTTAGAGTGGATTTGGGAAAACTGGGACACAAATGCACTGTTGGTGGCATTTTGAACTGATTCAACCATTCTAGACAACAATTTGGAACTATGCCCAAAGGGCTATAAAACTTTGATCCAGCAATACCAGGAGAACATTGTGTACGGTAACAGCAATACTGTACAGTGAAGAACTGTGAATGACTTAGCTATTCTCAGCAATACAATGATCCAAGACAATCAGAAATGACTCATGATGAAAAATGCTATCCACCTCTACAGAAAGAACTGAGGTTGTCTGCACACAGATTGAAGCATGCTATTTTTCTCTCTTTTCTTTTGTTCAAGTCTTGTTGAACAAAATAACTAATACTGAAATGTTTTATATGATTGCATATGTATAACCTGTATTACCATCTCAAGAAGGGGGGAGGAGAGGGAGGGAGAAATAGAATTTAGAACTTGAATTTTTTTAAATGTTAATAATTGTTTTTACATGTAATTGAGGGAAAACAGAACATTATTTTTTTAAAATTTTTACATGCAATTAGTAAATATTTAATGAAAGAAAAAATAAATTAAAAAAAAGAAATAGGGAAAGGTGGAAAAGGGAAGAGTTTGGGGGAAAACAAAATCAGTTCAGGTTGGGGCCTTTTAGATTCTCTCGAATAACTAGTTTGAAATGTCCAAAAGAAAACTGGTAACATAGGACTGAGACTCATGGAAGAGACTGTGCATGGATATAGGTCTAGGAGTTATTTATGTAGAGATGAGAGATAAACCCTTTGAGCTCACGAGTTTTTTACAAAGAGAGTGTAGAGTCAGTCAACAAGCATTTATTAAGTATTTACAATGTTCCTGGTACTATGCTGACTCCTACTGTAGAAAGGCAAAATCATGGTCCTTGCCCTTAAGGAGCTCACCTTCTAAAGAGGAAAACTATATGCAAACAGCTGTGTACATATAAGATATAAACAATATAAATGAGAGAAAATATCAGAGGGAAACGTTGTCTGTAGAAGGAAACATCTGAGCTTAGCCTTGAGGAAACCAGGGAAGCTAAGTAGCAAAGGTGAGGAGCAAAAACATTCTCAGGCATAGGGAGCAGTCAGTGAAAACACTGGAATGATGAGAGGGGATGCCATGTATTTCTGAAAAGTGGCCATGTTGTAAAGGCTTTAAAAGCCAAACCAAAGATATTATTTTTGATCCTACAGGTAATAGGGAGCCACTGGTGTTCAGATTTGATATTAAGGAAGCTCATATGGCCACTTGAGTAGAGGATGGAGTGGACTAGGGAAGATCTTGAGGCTGGGAGACCAACCAGAAGTCTATTGTAGTGGTCCAGTTATGAGACGATGAGGCCGTAGGGTTGTGTTACATAAGTTGAGAAAAGGGGACATCTGTAAGAGACATTATGAAGTTAGAACAACAAAGTGTGACAAAAGATCAGATATATGAATTAACTATGAGTCAGGAGCCAAGGATGAAAACTGAGGTTGTAAAACTAGGTGACTTGAAAGGTATCTTCCCCGCAGAGTAATAGGGAATCTGGGAAGAGTACGTAGTTTGGCAGGAAAGATAATGAGCTCTGTTTTGAACATGTCAAATTTGAGGTGTCTACAGGACATCCAGTTTGAAATGTCCAAAAGGCAGTTGGTTTAGACAGAGGTAAGGAAAGGAGTTAGGGCTGGATATACAGATCTGAAATCCATTTACAGAGAGATGATAATTGAATCCATGAGAGCTAATGAGATCACCAAATGATATAAAATAGAGAGAGAAAAGATGGCAAAGATCAGAGCCTTGAGAAACACATAGAATTAGCAGATATGACCTGGGGGAAATTCTAGTAAAAGAGACTGAGAAGAAGCAGCCAAACAGTAGAAAACAGTGTCATAAAAATCTAGAGAGGGAGAATCCAAGAAAAGAGGTGGATCAATAGTGTTACAAGCTGAAGAGGGGTCAAGAAAGAAGAAGATTGGGAAAAAATCATTAGCTTTGTCAATTAAGACATCACTGGCAATTTTTTAAAGGGCAGAGCTCCTATGACAGAACTATGGTAACGCCCCAAGTTAGGGGACATGAGTAGACGGAGAAGGAGCAGGCAGACATACCAAGAAAGCATACTGTCACAAAAACCCAGAGAGAAGACAGAGTTTCATGAAGAGGTTTTAAACTCATTTAATTCCTTGATGGTACTTTTAAAAATCAACTTTGTTCTAAATAGTTTTTGAACAATTAAGATTACATTTTTAAAAGAGTTTTGCTTTACTTGAGCATGCCCCATCTGCTCATACGTAGTGACCAGGTTTTCCTGTCAGTGAATTATTAACTATGTATGTGTGTATAACTGACCCAAAAAAATGTATACAAGATGATAAAGACAGCCCAGGACCCATAATCCAAAAGCTTAGAGAATTGCAATGCCACCCAGACCACTTTTCCTGCTTCTAGTCCAGCCTCCACATCCATCATTATGGGAAACAACCTTAATGGGGAAAGACATACCAACCAAACGCCACCTACAAGCATGTAAGCCCAAGAACCTGAGGAATAGCGCTGTTCCCTCCCCCTCCCCCACCTCTACCAGACCACTAACCCTGCTAGCAAACCCATCTTCTAGGAAAGCAACCCTTGTGGAGATAAGCACTGTCATTTACCTCTGCAGGTGCTAGAGCCTCTGCCTCATCAGCAGTCATAGCTACTAAAGATTCAGAAAACCCTCACCACTAAAGCCTTTGGGACTTTCAGATATTCCAACATCAGAAATAGATATAATTTTATCAATGGAAATGGTATTTTAAAAGATATGTTACCACACTAATGCATTGTTGGTGGAGTTGTGAACTCATCCAACCATTCTGGAGAGCAATTTCAAACTATGCCCAAAGGGCTATAAAAATGTGCATACCCTTTGACCCAGCAATACCGCTTCTAGGGCTGTAACCCAAAGCGATCATGCAAGTGAGAGAAGGACCTGTATGTTCAAAAATATTTACAGCAGCTCTTTTGGTGGTGGCAAAGAATTGGAAATTGAGGAGATGCCCATCAATTGGGGAATGGCTAAGTTGTGGTATATGAATTTAATGAAATACTATTGTGCTGTAAGAAATGAGGAGCAGACAGACTTAATAATAACCTGAAAAGACTTATATGAACTGATGCTGATTGAGGGGAGCAGAACCAGGGAAACATTATACACAACTATAGACATATTGTATCTGTGATGACTAACTTTGATAGACTTGGCTCGTCTCAGCAATATAAGGTTCTAAGACATCTCCAAAAGACTCGTGATGGAAAAAGCGATTCACATCAAGAGAAAGAATTACAAGGTACGAAGGAAGATCGAAGCAAACTATTTGCTCTCTTTTTTTGTTTGTTTTTGTTTCTGTTTTGTTTTTTCTTTCTTGTGGTTTATTCCATTGGTCATAGTTCTTCTTTACCACTTGACTACTGTAAAAATATGTTTAGTGTAAAGGTATATGTGGAACCTACAGTGGACTGCATGCTAACTTGGGTGGGGAAGAGAGAAGACAGGGAAGGGGAGAAAATCTGAAACTCAAAAAACTGGAGGAACTGAATGTTGTAAAGTAAAAATAAATAAATAAGTTTAATAAAATAAAATAAAAAAATAAAAGATGTGTTACCTTCTTCAACCTAAGAACCATAGGGTCCTTCCATCTTAAAACTAAAACCTGAAATGTGCACTAGCTCCACTTATGTCAATGTGCATTCTCTGAGTGTGTAGATTGTCCTGGCTTTCTCCTTACATTCCCGATGCTTAGCACAGTGCTTTACACACACATAAATGCTTAATAAATACTTTTTCATGCATTCTTTTCATTAACATCCTTTTCTAAACTGTAGAAATTTAAATTGTTTTGAACCTTCAGATAGGTTCACAGTCTATTTTTGCAATGATGGTCACAGATTCAAAGTTGGCCTGAAGCCTTTGTTTAAAAAAGAATAAACTGATGCATTGTTGATACTCATAAGTCTGACTGAACGCAGTTTATTTCGTCAAAATCCAGTTATGATTCATGTTTGTAGCTGAACTTCCCTATATCCTTACAGAATTTTTTCCTGCTTAAACATGCCATAGTACTTTTTCTTTTCAGGCCTGTGGAGGAGTAGGAGAGGTGTAAATGAAAGTGTGAAATGACTTACCTGTAGTATGAAGCCTACAAAACAAAGTTAATTTAGAGAGAGACGTAAGACAATCTAGAAAGGGCTTACCAGTTATCACAGTATTTCAAACAGCTGATAATTCTACCACTGATCTTCAAGAGATACTTATATTTGCCAAATACTATTCTTCTTCTTCCTCTTCCCACCCCTCCCCTCTCCCAATCAACTAGCAACAATGTTAGCAAGCTTTTGTGGCTGTTTAAGTTGTTAAGCCCTAAAAAACACAAAAACAACGACAAAATATAAACCAAAGGCACAGAAATTATAACAAATACCTTTCTCCACATTAATAATGGAATTAGAATCGCATTAAACCTGTCCCACCTAGTGGCCAAAATCAGTTGGAACGATCTCTCAACAATTATAAATACATAAAAAATTTTAAATTTAAAAATTAATTTTGCCAATCATGGAAGCAATTCATAAAAACTACAGCTTATACAAATATTGAAAAGCCAAACAGTGATTCTATACAAAGTAATATCAACTTATATGTAATTTTTTATTTTTTTCAATTTTCAAGCTTTTAGTCATTCTCCCTCCCACCCTACTTTCACTGAAAAAAAAGAAAAAGGAAAAATAAAACCCTTTATAATAAGCATAGCCAAGCAAAACAAATCCCTTTATTGGTCACATCCAAAATATATCTCATTCTGCGTATTAGTGCATCAGCTCACTATCAAAAAGTGATTCTTTATCACTGGTCCCCTAGAATCTTAGTTGACCAGAATTAAGTCTTTCAGAACCACTTGATTTTACAATGTTGATTACAGGATAAATTGTGTTTCTGGTTCTATTTCCTTTATTCTGATACAGTCTATACAAGTTTCTTACAACAATATTCTACTACATTCATATGCCATAATTTGTTCATCTATTCCCACTGGATGGGAATCCCTTTGGTCCCAGTTCTACTATGTCACCACAGAAGGAGCTGCTATGAATATTCTTATACATAAAGGACCTTTTCTCCTTCCACCTCCTTGGGGTGGATATATTAACTTATTAAACATCCCACCATCAACTCAACATGTCCAAAAGCAATCTCATCATCTTCCCTGCAAATCAGTCTAACCTCCAAATTCTCCCACTACCGTCATAGAAGATCAAAATTCTTGAGTCATTCTCTATAATGGTTTCATTACCAACTGCAAGTAGGCCAATAATGCCAGAATGGAGAATACTTGGAGGAGAATAAGGTATAAGAAGGCTTGGGGCCAGAGAATAAAGAAATGTAAATATCATAGCAATTTAATATAATCTCAAGTCTATATAAGTAGTCTCCTCTGCTGCTTCTTCATTCATGTTATGCCCTTTTACTGTGGGATAGTATCCCTCAAGGCAGTGTCCTGGGCTCTTTTACTTTTCCCTCTAGCTTCATTTCCTATGGGTTTAATATTATCCTTTTCTTTCTTCTACCTAAAGCTATTTCGCCTTAAGCCTGGATTATAAAAGTCTCCCTTGACTTGAAAATTCTCTTCATTTCAACCCATCATACACAATAACTGTCAGACCAACTTTCCCAAAATTGATCCTAACCTATGTTACACCCTGAAGATACAAAGACAAAAATGAAACAATTCCATGTCTAAACAATCCCTGTCTTCAAGGAAAGATTATAAAGGAAAACACACACAAATAAAATAAAAAGTAAATATAATGTAATTTTTGAGGCAAGAGAAGGAGGCATTAACAACTGGTGAATTCAATTCTATTTATCTTAATCCTAACTAAGGCCCAATTTAAATTCCTTGTATTTGTTTATATGGCTTTTTTCCTATCTCCTTGAGTATTTATGATCTACAAGATGCAATAATATTTTGGTCCAATTCATTCCAGAAAGCATTTGTGAAGTTCCTACCATGTGCAAAAAGCATTATGCTTGGCCCTGATACAAAGAGAAAACAAAAATCCCAAAACCAACACGGAGAAGGTAATAGAATAAACAAATAAGTTATCTGTACCCCAAGGCAAAGTATCACTCAAGACTCTACAGTCAGATGGACTGACCCAAGAAAATCATTACCTCTCTTCATTTAACTGCATACACTTGGAGTTACTCCATGAAAATCTCCAAATGTAGCTCAAGCATATACGTTTCTCCAAATGTGAATAAGAAATATTCCCAACTTTGTAATATTCAATGTGCTATTTATTGTAAAGCAATTATTTGAACTTCTCAATGATCTCAAGTCTATATAAGTGTCTCCTCTGCTGCTTCTTCATTCATGTTATGCCCTTTTACTATGGAATAGTATCCCCCAAGGCAGTGTCCTGGGCTCTTTCATCTTCTCCCTCTAGCTTCATTTCCTATGGGCTTAATATTATCTCTACACAGATCTATATATCCAACCCTAGTCTCTTCTCCTAAGTGCCAGTTGAAAATCACCAAATGCCTTTTGGACATTTCTAACTGGATGTAGGCATCTATAACCAGTCCAAAACAGAATTCATTATCTTCCTTCCCAAACCTCCCCCTCTCCCCAACTTGCCAATTACTGGCAAAGACCCCACTATTCTCCATTTCACTCAGGCCTAAGACCATAGTATCATCCTCTATTCCTCACATTCACTCACCCGACAGATCCAGTACGCTGCCAACTATTACAGCTTCTATCACAATATCTCTCACTTTGTCTCCTTCTCTCCCTTTACACATCCACAATCCTACTTTAGGCCCTTATCACCTTTCACACAGACTGTTGTAATAGCCTTCTAACTGATCTCCTGCCTCAGTTCTCTGCCCACTCCAATCCATCCTCCAATCAGCTACTAACATGACTTTACGAAAGCACATATGTGACCTAGTCACTCTTCTGCTCAATGAGTTCCAGTGGCCCCCAATTACTTCCTGAATCAACCATAAATTGCTAAAATATTTACGTTTCTTTATTCTCTGGCCCCTAAGCCTTCTTATACCTTATTCTCCTCCAAGTAGTCTTCATTCTGGCAATATTGGCCTACTTGCAGTTCCTCTAATATGATATTCCATCTCCCATTTCTGGGTTTTTGCCCTAGCTGTCTCCCATACCTAAAATGCCACCCCCTCACTTTGACGTTTCTTTGATTTTCTTCAAGTCTCACTTCAATCCCACTTACTCCAGGAAGTTTTTTTCCAGGTGGCTAATAGCTGCAAATGCCTTCTTAAAGTGTCTCTCATCTGTTCTGTATATATCTTAAATCCAACCTAGTTAGCAGTTGTCACCCCCATTCAAATGTATGCTCCTTGAGGGCAAGGACCATATTTTGCCTTCCTTTGTAATCCCAGTGCTTAGCACAAAGTAAGCACTTAATAAATGCTTTGTTTTGACTTGAAATTATACTGTTTCTTTTAAATGCCAAAAGTAATAAGAAAAAACTAAAAGTTAATAAGAAAGGCAACCGAATGCATTTTCAAATTATTTTAAAACATACCATACTGCGCAGGAAGATTGTTTGAATGATTTTTTCCTTGCTTTTCCTTCTTAATATTCTTTGAATCTAAAAAGAAATATTATGACCAAACTGATTATTAAGATTTAGAAGCAATCATATATTAAACATTACTCAATGTTTCTGTAGTTGTTTACTGCAATTTTTGTAACAGAAAATTTATTTTTACTTTTCCATTATATACTGATACGTAAGATAATATCACTTGGAAATTAATTAGGTATTTTAGGAAATTCATTAATCAGCAAGAGGCAGTGTGGTATCGTGTAGTATTGGATCAGGAATCTAAAAAACCGTAGGATCAAATCTTGCCTCTGACATTTGCTAACATTGTGACCACCAGAGTAAGTGATTTTAATCTGAGCCTCAAGGAACTTCAGTTTCAATCTGCATCAGTGGAAAGAATATAAACCAAAAAAAATCAGAGACTGTTAACACATTAACACATTCAACAAGACATAAAGATAACATTTAACAAAATGGAATGACAAATTACTAAATGTTTATTAGTTACGCAAAGAAATTAATGCAGTACCAAAATTACATTACATACTAGAAAAATATTACTGATAATAAAACCAAAGAGAAAGTCAAATTTTAATTTTATTTGGTGTTTTGGTAAACTAGTAGTTTTAAGAGCTCGCAGGGCCTAGAGCTACAAAATATTAAATGTATAATTTAGAGCTAGAAGGGACCTCACAGAAGTCATCCAAGCCAACCTCCAAAGGAAACTGAGACCCAAGGAAGTACTAAATTGTGAAGTAAGTTAATGTTGGCCTCTTTTACTTCCCAGGTCCACTCACCTCTCTTTATAGTCTTCCCCTCTGATTTCAAGATGAGTATCTTCCCAAAAATCTAACCCACTTAATTTCTTTTCTATAATACTATAAAAGACAAACCTAATTGATGCTCACTAATTGCTATTAAATAGCTACTACATGGAATGTCAATTAAGACCATCAACTTAAGTTTAAATAAATCTAAAAATTTCTTCCTTCATCTGATAATTGAAGTAAACCAACAGATCAAATAACCTATCCATATGCATTTTAATCCTACAAACAAGAAACTGAAGTATTTTCTTCCCATCTTCTTTTGACAAGTAAATCGCCTTACCTTTATTTACTGTCTTCCCCATAGTTGTCCTCTTCTTCAGTGTTCTTCTTTGAGGCAGGAAGACCAGGGATTGCCTCTTCACCACATAAAAGATTCCTGAAAGGCAGTATTACTATAAATCAGTTGCAGATTCAACACGTATTGCCGATTTCTAATTAAAACTGAAAAATCAAAAAGAAGGCTACAAAAATTAGAATGAAACACGTTTTCTCTTTATGAAAAGTAAATCTCCTTAGGAGATAAAGATTTTATGCAATCATTACTAAAAGTAGTCCTTAATGGAAATTTGTGCATTCACTGTATATATTTTATTTCCTATTTTAAAGATTCTGAGAAAATAATACACTCATAAATTCGATTATAAAAAAGGACCATCAAATAATAGTCTTAGCTGGACTTTCATTTTCTTATGAATATCTATCCATTATTGAACATAACTGAAATTTAAGGTAGGGGGAAAAAAGGGATACAAGTTTTTACTTTAAAATTTTGATGAAAACCAAGATCAAAATCTGAATCTTGACTTCTTGAAAACTATTCACAACATGACTGTTATGGAAGTGTTTTGCATGACCACATTGCTTGCCTTCTCAATGAAGGTGGGTGGGGAGGGAGGAGGGGAGAGAATGTGAAACTCAAAGTTTTAAAAACAAATGTTAAAATCTGTTTTTACACGCAACTGGGAAATAAGATACACAGGCTATGGGGTATAGAAATCTATCTTGTCCTACAGGAAAACAGAAGGGAAGGGGATAAGGGAAGGTGGAGGGGTTACTGATAGAAGGGAAGGCAGACTGGGGGAAGGGGTAATCAGAATGCACACTGGGGTGGGGGGAGGGTAGAGATGGGGAGAAAATTTGGAACTCAAAATCTTGTGGAAGTGAAAGTTGAAAACTAAAAATAAATTAATAGGAGTAATAAAAAAAATTGTAGTAAAGAGTCAAAAAAAGTCAAGATTTGTTAAATTTTTAGATGTCCACATCTTGTTAAAAATGAATCAGACAATGAATTACAATTAATATAAATACTAAATATGTATGCACCAAATGGCATAGCATCCAAATTCCTAAAGGAAAAGTTAAATTAATTACAAGAGGAAATAGTAAATACTAGACTTTTCCCTCTCAGAGCTAAATAAACCTAACAATAAATTTTTAACAGGAGTAAATAAAATTAATAAAATATTAGAAAAGCTAACTATGAAAGACCTCTGGAGAAAACTGAATATGAATAGAAAGGAGTATACCTTTTTCTCAGCTATACATGACACTGTAATAAAAAATGACTATGCCTGAGGCATATAAAAGTCACAATCAAATGCAGAAAAGCAAAAATACTAAATATACCCTTTTCAGATCATAATACAATAAAAATTATACTTAATGAAATGTTGTAGAAGCACAGATTATAAGCTAATTGCAGGGGAGGGGGAGCCAGGTGGCACAGTGAATAGAGAACCAGCCCTGGAGTCAGGAGGATCAGAGTTCAAATCCAGCCTCAGACATTTGAAATGCATGACCCTGGGCAAGTCACTTAACCCTGACTGCTTTGCCAAAAAAAAAAAAAAAAAGCTTACTGGAAACTAAATAATGTAATTCTACAGAATAAGTGGATCAAAGAACAAATCATAAAAACAATAATTTCATTGAAGAGGATGATAATGAAACAACATTCCCAAATTTGTGGGATAAAGCCAAAGGAATGCTTAGGGGAAAACGTATTTCTCTAAATGCATACATCAATAAAAGTGACAAAGAGCAAATCCATGAATTGGGCATACAAATTAAAAAACCAGAAAAAGAACAAATTAAAAATCCACAAACACAAAAATGGGAATCCTCAACACCAAATAAAAATACTAATAAAACTGAAAATAAGAAAACCACTGAACTAATAAAGCTAGGAGGTGGTTTTATGAATCATACTGGTTAATTTAATCTTTAAAAAAAAAAGAAAACCAAATTACCAGTATCAAAAATAGAAAGGGTAAATTCACCATTAATGAAGATGAAATTAAAATAATTATTAGAAGTTATCTGCCCAATTACATGCCAAAAAAATCTGACAATCTAAGAGAAATGGATGAATTTTTTTGTTGTTGTTCAGTCATTTTTCCATCATGTCCAACTCTTCACAACCCTTATTTGGGTTTTCTTTGCAAATATAATGGAGTGGTTTGCTATTTCCTTCTCTAACTCATTTTACAATGAGGAAACAGAAGCAAAAAGGGTCTCTTGTTTGCCCAGGGTCATATAGCTTCTAAGTGTCCAAAGTCATATTTGAACTCAAGAAGGTAAGTCTTCCTGACTTTAAGCCCCACATTGTGCCACCTACAAAACATAAATTACCCAGATTAACAGAAAACAGAATACTTAAATAACCCTATCTTAGAAAAAATTCAACAAGCCATAAATGAGATCCATAAGAAAAAAAGCCCCACAACCAGATGGATTCACAAGTGAGTGCTACCAAACATTTAAAGAACTATTAATTCCAATACTGTATAAACTACTTGGAAAACCAGGCAAAGAACAAGTCCTACCAATTTCATTTATGAGACAAATACAGTGTTGATTTCATGGAGAAAGTAAACTATAGACCAATTTACCCAAAGAATAACAATGTAAAATTTTTAAATAAAATACTAGTAAGGACGCTACAGCAATATACCACAAATACATATAACAAAGATCAAGACCAGGTGGGATTTATACCACGAACATAAGAGTGGTTAAATATAAGGAAAACTATCAGCATAACTGACAATATAACAAAAACAACAAAAATCATATGATTATCTCAACAGATGCAGAAAAGTCTTTTGACAAACTACAATGCCCATTCCTACTAGAATACTAGAGAGCATTATAATAAACAGAGCTTTCCTTAAAATAAATAGTATCTATCTAAAACCATCAGCAAGCATTATCTGTAATGGGGATATGCTAGAAACCTTTCCAATAAGATCAGGGGTGAAGCAGGGATGCCCATTATCACCACTATTATTCAATATTGTACTAGAAATGCTAGCTATAGCAATAAGACAAGAAAAAGAAACTGAAGGAATAAAAATAAACAATGAGAAAACAAAACTATCACTGCAGACAATATGATGTTATATTTAGAGAATCCTAGAGAATCAACTAAAAAACTAGTTGAAATCATTAACAACTTCAACGAAGCTGCAAGATATTAAATCAGTATTTCTATAAACTACCAAGAAAACCCAGCAGGAAGAGATAGAAAAAGAAATTCTACTTAAAATAACAGCAGACAATATTAAAAACTTGGGAGTCTACTTGCCTAGACAAGTATTTTTCACACAAATAAAAGTCAAATCTAAACAATCAGAGAAATGTTCATTGCTCATGCGTAGGCTGAACCAATATAATAAAAACAACAATTCTATCTAAATTGATTTAGTTACTCAATGCCACACCAAATTACTCAAAAAATTATTTTACAGAGTTAGAAAAAATAATAAAACTAATCTATAGGAACAAGACATCAAGAATGTTAAGGGAATCAGCGAAAAAAAAGTGAAATAAGATAACTTAGCAGTACCCGATCCCAAATTGTATCACAAAATGGTAAACATTAAAATAATCTGGTACTAGCTAGGAAATACAGTGGCAGATCAATGGAATATATTTGGCACACGATACACAGTAGCAAATGACCACAGTAATCTAGTGTTTGAAAAAGCCGAAGATCTAAGATTTTTGGAACAAGAAATCACTATCTGACTAAAAACTGCTGGGAAAACTAGAAAGCAGTTTGGCAGAAACTAGGTATATACCAAAATCTCACACTGTATAGTGAGATAAGGTCAAAATGGGTACATGATTGGTATAAGTAAATTAGGGGAGCATGGAAAAATGTACTTGTCAGATGTATTGATAAGAGAAGAGTTTATGTCCAAACAAGAGATAGAGGGAATTACAGGCAGTAAAATGGATAATTTTGATTACATTAAATTAAAAATGTTTTGCACAAAAATATTCAATGCAGTCAAGATTAGAAGGAAAGCAGAAAACCGGAGGAAAAATTCTACGGCAAGTTTCTTTGATAAAAACCTCATTTCTCAAATTATAATCTGAGTTAAATCTATAAGAAAATGAGGCATTCCCTGTTTGATAAATGGTCAAAGGATATGTACAGGCAGTTTATAGAAGAAGAAACCAAAGTTATTTATAGTCACATGAAAAATGCTCTAAATCACTACTGATTAGAGAAATGTAAATTAAAACAACTATGAGATACACCTCACACCTATCAGACTGGCTAATATGACAGAAAAGGGAAATGATAAATTTTAGAGGGGATATGGAAAAATAGGGTCACTAATACATTGTTTGTGGAGTTGTAAAACTGATCCAATCATTCTGGAGAGCAATCTGGAATTATGCCTGAAAGGCAATAAAACTGTGCATTGACCTAGCAATAATACCACTAACTAGATCTGTATCCTAAAGAGATTTTTTCTAAAAGACCTATATGTACAAAATTATTTATAGCCCTTTCAGTGGTGACAAAGAACTGGAAATTGAGCGGATGCCCATCAAATGGGGAATAACTAAACCAGCTGCGGCATATGATTGTGATGGAATACTATTGTTCTATAAAAAATGGTGAGCAAGATGGTTTCAGAAAAACCTGTAAAGATTTACATGAACTGATGCAAAGTGTAGTGAGCAGAAACAGGAGAACATTGTACACAGTAACAGCAATACTGTACAATGATCAACTGTGAATGATTTGGCTATTCTAAGCATTATAATGATCCAAGACAATTCCAAAGGACCAATGATGAAAAAATGCTATCCACCTCCAGAGAAAGAAATGATGGATTCTGAACACAGATTAAAACATACTTTTAAAAACTTTTTCCTTGGGGTTTGTTGAGGTGTGGGGGAGGTCTGTGTTTTCTTTCACAACATGACTGATATGGAGATATATTTTCCAGTACTACACATGTATAATCTATGTCAAATTGCTTGCATTCTCAAGGAAGGAGGGAGGAAATCTGGAACTCAGTTTTTAAAAATGAATATTAAAAATGCTTTGCATGTAATTGGAAAAAAATATTTTAAAAAAAGAAATGACAAACAGGAGGGTTTCAAAAAACCTGGAAAGACTTTTATGACCTGATACAAAGTGAAGTAAGCAGAACCAGAACACTATACACAGTAACAGCAATACTGTACAATGATCAATGTGAATGACTTAGCTATTCTTAACAGTATAATATTACAAGATAATTCTGAAGGACTTACTATGAAAAATGCTATCCATCTCCAAAAAAAGAACTGAAGGGAGTCTGAATCCATAACAAAGCATACTTTCTCACTTTATTTTTCTTGGTTTTGTGTGTGTGTGTGTGTGTGTGTGTGTGTGTGTGTGTGTGTATGTGTGTGTGTTTTTTCTTTGTAACATGGTTACTATGGAAATGTTTTACATTATTGTATATGTATAATCTGTATCAAATAATTTGTCTTCTCAAGGAGGGAGTAGGTATGGGAGGGAGAGAGATAATTTGGAACTCAAAATTTTTTCAAAAACCAATGTTAAAAGTTATTTTTACATGTAATTGGATATGTACGTATGTATATATACTGCTGCTGGTGGAGTTGTGAACTAGTCCAGGCAGGGCTGTCCAAAATGCACCCTGTGAGCAGCCCACAGTGCAATTTATGCTGCCCGCCTACGAGCATAGAAATTTACATAAATGCTTCAGTAAACGAAGCTGAGCTACTGCAGAGCTCTCACTAAAATGGCAAATAAAAATATACTGTCTGTTATTTCAATAAAAACCTAAGGTTGGACAGCCCTGAACTAGTCCAACCATTCTGAAGAACAACTTAGAACTGTATCAAAAGGGCTATAAAACTATGCATATCCTTTGACTCAGAAATATCACTACTAGGTCTCTATCCCAAAGAGAGAAAAGAAAAAGGAAAAGGACCTATTTGTACAAAAATATTTATAGCAGCCCTCTTTGTGGTAGCAAAGAACTGGAAATGGCAGGGTCACCTGTCAATTAGGGATAGCTGAACAACTTGTAGTATATGATTGTGTTGGAATACTACTGTTATAAGAAATGATGAGCTCGAAGATCTTAAAAACTTGCATGAAATCATAAAGAATAAAATGAACAGAACCAAAAGAATATTATATACAGTAAGAGCAATATTGTTTTAAGAACTTTGAGTGACTAGGTCATCTTGACTATTATAAATACCCAAATTAACTACAAAGGACATATGAAGGAAGTCTCTGTATACATCCAGAAAAAGAACAGATAAATAGAATGTAATTATGTACAGAATGGTTTTACATATATACACATGTGTGTCTAATGATAGCTATCTCTAGGGCAGAGAGGTGGAGAGGAGGAAAAAAAGAAGAAAACAAGTTTATAACTTTATTATGTATTTAAAAGGAATAGCAAGTTGTACGTAAGAGATTTGCAATTTTATGTACAATCATCTTTCCTGCTATTCTACTATGTTATGGAAATGGTTGCTTTATTTCTTAAGTTCAGAATAAAAGAAATTTTTTAAAAAAATTTTAAATGACAGGATAATTTCAGAAAAACCTGGAAAGACTTATGTGAATTCATGCAAAGTAAAATGAACAGAACCAGAAGAACACTACATTTTTAAGGTCACGGAAATTATTGATAAGACTGATAATCCAATCATCTACAGATAAGACCAAAAAATATTCCAACTTTATTCTTCGAAGGTAGTGGGAGAATGAATTCAATAAAAGTGCAAGTACTATATAAAAATGGGAAAAAATAACATGAATAATGTTAAAGTAACCATCAGTACAGAGCAAGGAAAAGGAAAGGAAAGAATATACTAAAACTAATTTGATCCTTAAATTCAAATTCTTTAACTTATTACAAAACACTTGAAAGCTTTTCTTTTTTAAGCTGTGCAATAAGAACAATTCAGAGTGGGTTGCCTTTCTGAGTATATAATTGGGAAGGGAGGGGCAATAGGGGTTAAGTGCCTTGCCCAGGGTCACATAGTTAGTAAGTACCTAAGGCCAAATTTGAACTCAGTTCCTCCAGACTTCAGGGCCAATGCTCTATCCACTCTACCACCTAATGGCCACCTAGCTGCCCCCTGAGTATATAATTTCAATAGAGCATTCATTATTTACCAATTTTTTTTATTTTTCTTACATTATACTTAATGCTGCAATAAATATTACAACCTAACAATAACAGTCATTAGTCTAACTCATCTGGAATACTTAGATGATGATCTAAATGCTAAATTTTTTGCTATTAAAAGTTTCATTTTAAAGTAATCAAGTATTCATATTTCAGAAACAACTGCTTGCGGTTACTAACTAAAAGTTACTCCAGTGTTAGTTCTTGTTAGCAAGGATATACACTGGACAATTAGGGTTTAAATTTTTTTTTTAATTTTCTTTTTATTCTCTTAACAAGGATGTGTAAAGACAGTAACCAAGTCAATTTTTTATTTTGTATATGTCTTATACAATTCTCATCCCACCTCTTATGCTTTTACTTTTGTAAAAAAATTCTTTCCAGTCAGAGGCAAAGACTGAAAAAATCAAGAAAGAGAAGACCTAAAAAGACAACTCTTAACTTCTTCAAAATGCAGAAAAAATAAGTATGAATTTGCAAAAACAGAAAAACTAGGCCAGAAATTAGCTATAAAATTAAAATTAGAGTTTAAACTCAACAGGCACTCATAAAATCTCACATCTAGTAACTTTTTTGTGTATAAGCGTGGGAAATGCTTAATCAGTTGTCATTCAGGGCAGGAAGAGGAGGAGGATCCAGTACTTAAAAGAGTAATGTCTGGACTAAGAGAGGGAACCAAAGGTGAATGAGGAGTAAATGATGGGCCAGATGTCTAAAGAGGAAGATAATAAAAGAGAGGTAAAGGAGATAAGAGAAGAAAAAAATGTACCCACCAAAATACACATGTAAATGCTAAATAAAATAAAATGAAATCTATCAGTTAATAATAAGAAACTTCCTACAACACAATAAAACACAGGAACTGAAAAGATTCACTTGGCTGAAATTAAGTGGATGGGCAGAACAAGTTCATACACTATTCAAATAACTAAACTTTCTAAATAATTTAATTCCTATTATAATTTTAAAAAGAATTAGTTACCTAAAGTTGCAATGACTTGTAATTGTAATCGTTTTGGTTCCTGTTTCAGATGACTATATTCAACTACCAAGCATGTTTATACTTTTTATCCATGTGTTCAGTTAATTCTCCTCCTTTTAATAATAGGCTTTCTCCCTAGCCACAACTAACTCAGGCTTTGCCTCTCCTATCAGTCTCTGTGAAGCTCAGAGGGATAAATATACCAGTCCTCATAGCAGCTAACAAGAGCAAAGGCAGGAGTAAGATCTCAACCCAGAGAGTTTAATCTATGTCAGAACTATCCTCCATTGGTGTGTGATTCAAGAATAATTTAAACCTATCACATGCAAAGAATTATCCAGCTGAAGACTTTGACTAAAAGGGGACATACAGCTAACATACAGCCAAGGGGACTAAGCAACACATCTGACAGGACCAGAAGCAGAGAAGGGTAACATTCCTCAAGCCCCCAGATGGTGGACAGATTGTGCTACACCAGCCAACCAAATTCCCTGTATATGGGAAGAAAGGAAAGAGTTTTATATTTGGACTAAGAACCTTGCAATTTTCATACACTTGAACCCAGGAAGGTTTGTTTTTCTGGATCAGCATCTGCTCAAGACTCTACTGAACACCTATCAATTGTTTTGACTGCCACAAAGGTTGTGTGGGATCAGGAAGAGCATGGTGCTTGCTGTCTCTAGAAATGAAGCCCTCAGAGCTTGCAGAGCCTCCAGACTCCACCATTGCCAAGACTTACAACAACTCAGCAGTTTAACCTTAAGGTTCAGATAAAAGATGGGTTGCAAGATGGGTGATGAGAGGCCACTGTTTCAAGGATAGAAAGTGGATGGCCTTACTACATTCTCCACTCACCTGTGGAGGTTGACTAGCCAGTCCATGAGTGATTCTCCCTCTATACGGAATTTCACGGTTAGGTGGTGAGTGCAAGTCAGCCACAGTTAATACAAGGTATACTCTCTAGCCACTGTCATGCAACCAGTCTTCCACAAGGCCGGCGATGGTCACCCAGGTCAGTAGCCCTTTCCATCTGGCCTATTTTATCATAAACAGACGTGGCCAAGCCTCCAAAAACTGATTTACCACAGCATGAGTGTTCTATATCAGGTTCTCACTCAGGATCCAAAAGGAACCAACACACTCTATCATATAGTCCCTTTCATTTGTGGGAGCTGGCAAGTCTGCTAGTTAGCTTGCTTGGAACACAGCAAGATTTAAGGAAGTCTGAGTTTCTGGGAAAACTCCACATCATCATCTAGGATCCTCTTAGCAACAATGATGTAGGGGATGGTCTAGGAGAAGAGGTGACAGACCTTCCTCTAATGCCTTCAACTGTCCCCTATGGGAGGCTGCTAATGGCAGAACTTCTATCTGTGTCAACTCAACTTTCACCTCCTGCTGCACCTGCTGGATCTACACAGCCTCAGGTGAGAAGAGGAGCAAGACATTTCCTGTGATCTGAATGTGTCCTCTCCTGCTGCACGTGTCCCCTGAGGAAAAGTCACTGAAGGTCTAGAGGCATGCAAGACAACTCCCAGTTCCTGGTGTCAGCCTGATCTCCCAGTGGTGATGAGAAAATGTGTGGTATAAAGAATAACGCAACATGGGAGAGACTGGTATGAAAAGGAGCAACCTTCTCTTGGACCTCAAGCCTTCAATCTCCTGCTATGACTGTGCATTGAGGGGGAAAGAAAAGAGCTAAGTTGGTGAGGAGAGGAACTTCCATCTCCTGCAAAGCTGCCTCCTGCCTCATCTTCAGCCTTTACAGGAAAGAGGAATAGTAAAATGAGCCTCTCATCTGACCAACTGGGACAACGCGCTTTCATCTCATCTATACATCTCCTTCGACTCATCTCCAGCCTCCTCTTGTAAAAGTAGTACCTTCAACTTGATGGCGAACATTCCCACACCTGGTCTTACCCTATGCATCCTAGCGATTCTGAACCCCTCTAGGTCACTATCCAAATGCCATTCCCACGCAATACTCCATTTCTCTCCCCCTCAATCCTCCCATCCCAAAGTCCCAATCAAACACCACCTACCCCTTCCACTATGCCCTCTGGAATACCTGTTCCATAGGCAATAAACTTCCCTCATCCAAATCTTTTCCTCTCCCACTCCTTCCATCTTCTAGCAATCACTGAAATCTGGCTCCTCCCACTCCCCAAGACCCTTTCCAGCCACCCTTTCCAGTACTTGTTGTACTCCCCTCAGTTCACTGGTCTAGGAGGGGTAACTGGAATAATCCTTGCACCCTCCTGCATCTTCTATGTTCTCTCCCTACCTTCATCACTCAGTGACCTCTCCATCTTTGAAGTTCATGAAATTTAAATCTACCACGGAATCAAAATCCTAGTAACTGTTGTCTACAGACCTCCAGGTCATTCCCTTTTCTTCTTCAATGAGTTCAGTACCAAGCTCACAATTCTCTACTCCCCAACTCTAGTCTTCATAATATGAAATCTGAACATATGTATTGACGCGCTCTCACTCTTACCCCTCAGTTCCTCAATCTCTTCACTTTGCAAGACCTACTTATCCACCTCATCTCAGCCACAACACAAAGATGTTCATGCTTTTGATCTTGCTATTACCCACAAATGCACCACACTTCCATATTCAAAAATTCTAAAATCCCTTTATAGGCTTTTCACCTTTCTCTCTGTCTTCCCTTACCAAACCTTAATCTTAGTCCACACTGTGACCTCCAGTCTCTTGACCCCTCAATTCTCTCCCAGGCCATCTCCTTTGTACTAGCCATTGTCTCCTCTTTTTCCCATCTTAACCCCTTGCTGATCTAGTTTAACCTCTTTATCCTCTTCTCAAGTCCCTGGCCCCCTTATCATATTGTTGACTGTACCTGCCAAGCCTCAGCCTTAGATGACTCCCACTAACAACAACCTTTGCTCCTATACACTCAGTGATGATCAAAAGTAGAGAAAATTTACCATGTCAGAACTTCTGAGTCAACTACAAAATTGTTATACAACACATCTGAGCCCTCTCTGTCACTAGGCAACCTTTCTACACCTCCCATATCAATTCACTATATCCCACTTTTTACAGCAGCTTTTCCACATCTTTTTATCCCTCCTCAAACCTCTCATGGCTCCTTTCAGCTTAAAACCGCGCCTCATATTTTACTGAAAAAATCGGAAGCAACTTGACAGAGAGCTCCCTCTTATCTCCTCCTCCTTAATTCACAATACCCAAATGCCTTCTGACCCTCTCTTCTTCAACCATCTCACATGAGATGGCCTTTCTCCTTGTCAAGACCTCTCTACCTGCACAAGTGATCCTTTTAACAGAAATCAATTAGGAGCCTATTTAATCAATTAACTGTACCAAGAACGGTGCTAAGCAATGGGGATACAAAAACAAAACAAACAAAAAAAGGCATTTTCATTCTACTATTATATACTATTATGATATTCTTGGCAAGAGTTGGTGAGACCTTACGCTAAATATAACGGTGGCCATATAGGTAAAAAGATAGACCACAAAACTTGACAACTAGGGGTATGGAAGGGAGAAGAGTCAAAGGTGTCTGCAAAGTTAGGAATCTGACTGACTAAAAGTGTAGTGCAATGCTAAACAGAAAAAAGTAAGCTTGAGAGGGGTAGTTTTGGAACTGGAACTTGGTCCATGAACTTTTGAAATATATTTTGATAATTTCAACATAATTGGTTTCCTTTGTAGTCATACACACACACACACACACAAAAGAGAGAGAGAGAGACAAAAAGAGAGACAGAGAAAGAGAGAGAGAGAGACAGAGAGTAAGAGTTGGGGACATGATAGTATAGTAGATCTGAAAGTCATCTGTATAGAAAACTAAACACATGGAATTGATAAAAGAGACAGAGAGAGAGAAAGAGATACACACACACACATTTCAATGCATTTAAAAACATTAGCCTGAGAAAAGGTCTAGAGGCTTCACCAGACTTCCAAAGAAGTCCATGAGAAAAAAAAAGTCTAGGAACCCCTGGTTTAGAAGTAAAGATAATCAGTTCTGCTTGTACAATTCGAGTTTAAGGTGCCTACAGAATATCCACCAGGCAGTTGTTGATGTGCAACTGAAATTCATAAAACAGATTCAGGGTGGATATATAGATTTTAGAGTGTTAGGTATATAGAGACAATTGAACCTAAGGGAGAGAGTGTAAAGAAGGAGACAGGATAGCACAGGAGTGGAGTTGGGGGGGTAGGGAACGGGTTTGAACCATGCTTAGGGGAAGGAGATGGATAAATCCAGCAAAACCAACTAAAAAAAAGTTAGGAGGAGGATCAAGAGACAAAAGTGTCAAAAGAAGCCAAGGGACGACAGAAGTATGGGGGGGGGAAGGTAGCCAACAATGTAAAACTGCAAAGAAATCAAGGAAGAAGAAGACAGAAAAAAGGTTTAACAGTTAAGAGAGCCTTGGTGACCTTGGAAAAAGCAGTTTCAACAGAATGGTGAAGTCTGGAACTAGGTTTGCAAAGGTTTCATAAATGAATGGGAGATAAGAAGCAGAACCAATGAGTATAGACACAAATTCTTTCTAGAAATTTGGCAGTGAACAGAAATAATGAGAAAGGTAACTTGAGATACTAGAGCCAAATAGAGATTTTTAAAGGTGAGGCAACCCTGACCATGTCTGTAGGTAACCCTGAGGAAGCCAGTAAATAGGCAGAGATAAGAAAGGATGAGAAATGAAAAATGGGGGGGGGAGAGGGGAAGAAAGAGGTGGAGGGAAGAGGGAAAGGGAGAGAGAGAAATTGAGACTGAGATTAAGTGTATATGGGAAGGGTATCTGTGTCTGGGGAGGGGGGAGGGGGGGGGGGCAATGTGACAAATTTCCTTTAAGGGATGGAAGGCACAAATAGAGGGGTAGCCCTGTCTAGAAGAGGATCCCCACCTATGCATCAAAGGCAGGAGAGAAAAAATGGGTGGAGATTTAGATGGGTTAGTTTTAAGGTATGTAGTAATAACACAAAAATCACAAGTTAAGAATTAATAGGGATCTTAGCAGTAATCTTGGCCAACCTATACCTGAAGAAATCCCCACAATAGCACACATGACAATCCAGCCTGTGCCCAAGACCTCCAAAGGGGAACCCACCACCTCTCAAGTCAAGTCAAATTTAATCCCTTCTCCATGTAAACAGCTCTTGAACTACCTGAGTAAAACTACCAAGTCCTCCCTGAATCTTCTTTTCTCCAGGTTAAACACTCCCAGTTCCTTCAACCAAGTTTCATATATCATGAAGTCCAGGTCTGTCACCATTCTGGCTGCCACATTCTGGACACCCTCCAGTTCGTCAACATCCTCAAACCATGGCTCCCAGAACCGAAAACAACACTCCAAATGAAGTCCAACAGAGGCATAGCACAGTGAGATTATCACCAGCCTCTTCCTAGAAGCTATGTGCCTCCTAGTATAGAGCATGTTGACTTTTTTGGCTGCTGTGCCAAACTGCAGACTCTTATTGAGCTTGCACTCCCCTAAAACCCCGGATACTCTTCAAAACAAGTGTTACCTATCCGTATCTCTCCAAATTTTGTGGAGTTGATTTTTTGTATCCAAGAGCAAGTCATTCATCCTAATTGAATTTCAACTTATTAGACTCAACTCAATGTTCTAGGCTCACCTAGAGCCTAGATATATCCTTTTGGAATACTGACTCTGTCATCCTACATGTTGGCTTTTCTTCCCAATTCTACTTCATCTAAAAATTTGATGAATATATCATTTATTCCTTTGTCAAGGCCATTGATAAATATTTTAAATTGCATAGGGCCAACCAGTGGAGACCAGCCACATTAACTCTGAGTTTGGCCACCCAACTATCTCTGAATCCATCTATGTTACCATCTAATCCCTATTTCTCCATCTTCTCAACAAGAATGCAATATTTTATCAAAAGCTTGGCTAAAGTCTAGGCAAACTATATTTACTAATTTGGTAACCCTGTCAAAAAAGTAAAGGGGCTTTAGTTTGTTTTGACTTGTTTGATGAAGCTGTGCTGATTCTCTGTAACCATTACCTCCTTTCTAGGTACTTGCCAACTGCCTTTTTTAATAATTCTTTCAAGAATATCCCCAGTAATCCAAGTCAACCTCATTGGCCTACAGTAGATGAGGATAATGCTGTGAATATTCGGAGTTAGTTGGGTGGCTGGACTAGTCTGGCTTCTATCTTCTGTGTATATCTTTTTCATCCAAGTTGAATAGTGAGTTGCATTAACTTTGTCCCTTTCAGATAAATCCAATTTTTTTCCTCAACAGAACTATTTCATTAGAGTCTCAGAATATCATTCTTGAGATTTGGACTGACTTCCCCTGAAGTATTTTAGTCTAGGGTACCTTGCCTATCTTTCCTTGATGTTCTCATTTTCTCAATAAAGCAGGAAGTCATCCACTGAGAGAGACAGGGATGGGTTATAAGTAAAGAGATAAAAACAGAACATTTAGCTGCCTGCCTCTAATAAATTATATCTTAGGGTACTGAATGAACCTGTGAATGTGATTGTTCAACCACTGTCTACACAATCTTGAATGTATCAAATAGAAAATGACTGAAGACTGGCACTAGCCAATTTTCAAAAAGAGAAAAAGGATGGATCCTTCAAAAGGCAGGCAATAAGCTTAACTAAACCTGATTATTAAAAAGGGATGGATCGTGACCACTCAGAAGCATGAGTTATGCGAACAAATCACAAGAGCCTATCTTACTACCTTTTTTGACCGTGTTAAAAAAGACTGGTAGATCAGGCAAATACTGTACAGTTAGTAAAATACCTGGATTTCGGACAGATACCTAACAAAGTTGTCAAGGTATCCTTGAGGATAAAATAATCGTACAGTATTTGGATTTGGTTGAACGACTGCTCCTAGAACAATCAAAGACTCAATCATGATTTAACACACAATTACTATGTGTTAAGAATATCATAAGCTTCTTTCCTCAGCCATGCTCAGGTTCAACACTTTTATCAATAACTTCAAAAAAGGCATAGATGAGATGCTTATCAAAATTGCAAGTGATATATAAGTTGGAAAGGCAGCTAATCCAGTGATGACAGAATCAAGATGGAAAAAGTTCACAACCAGCAAGACACATTGAATTTCTTAATACTTAACAATCATGATTCACTTTTGGAAACAAGTGCCAAACCATGTGATCCTTCTGCGTTATCCATTTCTGGATTGTCTTCTTTATTAGTTTCCTTTTCTAACTTAGATAGGCTAGGGAATTTAGTGTATTTTAATACACTTTGGCTGCACTGGCCATATTTTTTTCAGGGCACCTTATGAATCCTTCTAACTCAGATGGCATACAGGCATGCCTATGTACCAAAAGCACCTGCTCCACGCTGTTCTAAATTACTAGCCACATTTCCATAATAATCTGCTACCTCCCCAAGGGACCCAGCCTCTTAAACATAATTTGGGTTCATTCTTCTGAGTTGCTGTCAGATTTCTGGGTATTCACCTCCATAGACAAGTGTCATCTCCTCCAAAAGCCTTCTCTAATTTCCCCAGTTAATAGTAATCTCTCTCACCTCAAACATCACAAACATTTTGTCTGAAGACCTTTTTGCCCTCTATCAGATACAACTATGCATACTTAATATGTAGTCTTCCTTCCAGCTTTAGCTCAGGGGACCCCTCCTAATGAAACTTTCCTTGATTCCTACAATTGCTCTGCTCTTTTCTTCTCCAAATTACTTTGCATAACCTTTACCTGCATGTATGTTTTCAACAACAAAACCCCCCAATAGAACTAAGTCCTTTTGAAGAAGGAGGGACGTTTTTACTTTTGTCCCCAACACCTAGAATAGTGCATGGTATCCTATAGGTATTTAATAAATGTTTGCTGGCTTAAATTATCATCCCTCTTTTCCCAGAAACTGCATTACTTAAATTACTTAAAAGGATTATTTAAATGCTGAAATTACTTCCAAACATATTTGTGAAACAGCATGCATTATTTAGAACATTAACTAGAACATTTTATACTAATATAGTATAGTGTTTCAAAGTCAAAATATCTGTATCTTTTTTTAATGTAGCTTCTTCTAGAAGAAATCAATTTACTGTCAGATTCAGTTTTGCTTTGTCAATCTATGGATAAAAAACAGCAGATGGACAAAACTTCCTTAGACTTAAGTAGAAAACACATAATCCTTAACTTTAAAACCTAAAATTCTGAATCTCAATAAATGTATTTAAGACATAGCAACACAGACCAAATTACAGGGGGAAGGATGGGGATGAGCTAGGAAGAGGTACAGAGACTCCTGAGGGTTTAGTAGCTCTTCACTCTCAATATCATCACTTTTTTTTTTTAAGCACAAAAGCAGTCATGTCACTTTGTCAGAACTAATAAGTTAACAGAGACAGGCCTGATCAGTAGTTAGATAGTCAAGGAAAACTCAAACTGCTTCAGGAAATGAGCTGGTGATTCAATAGTCCTACTCTTTCAGCCAGCATGGTGTTAAGATGTAGTGAGTGAGCTGTTTGAAGGTACCATAAAAACTTAGCTTATGTCTACTGAGCTAATCAAGAATTCTTTGCAAGTTTCGATAAAAATTTCAAAAGTCTGCCTGTGGCAATAATTTTTTTTTTCCACTTTCAAAAAGTCACATCCTTTAGGCCTCTAATCTACTGAACCAATAACAAATACTGGTTAGTAGCTCCCATGTTTCATTGAATGAGCCCAATTTCAAAATTAAATGAAATTTTTTTTCTGTAAAATAATCTAGTGCTCAAAGAGAAAAGGCACATTTCAAAGGTCAAATGATGGCAGTTTACTGCAATATTAAGGGTTCTTAACTAGGTGGAAAATTCTAACTAATGAAGAATCTTAGATGCAATATTAAAATATTTCTTCAATATAATGAAAATAATCCATTTTCAGGAAACAAGAAAAATCAAATCTGTCAAATGCTATACATGTATAGCACTTGAGAAACAGTAGTAAATTGCATCAAGTTCAATTAAGCCTTCCATTAAGCTTGAATTCACAAATTATTTCCCTAATAGTTTCCTGTATAAATGTATAAAAAAATTACTTTACATCTAAATTTACCCACAAAAAACATCATCTACAATAAAGATGCCATACAGACTAAGACTAAATTTAAAGTAGGGTCAAATCAGTCATTTTCTACTTTTTCAAACTACTTCTAGAATACAACTACTTACCGAATTTACTGTTCAGCATCATGTTCAGTGGCAATCTACTCTCATATACATCATCCTTCTCTAGTTAAATGAAACTTCCTCTAATGCTCACTTACTTCATCACATAACTCTAGAGTTCATGCTTGGTTTCATTTATCTGAAACTTTCTACTACTGCCTGCAAAACTATTATTCCCCCTCTGCATCACCACAAAGAATTACTAAATAAAAGCCTATGCAATCTAGACGAATTCATAAGTGACTAAGACTCCAAAATTAAAGGATTAGGATTATTTCAACATGTGTTCAACCAGTGTCTAATTATTAACTCTTATTTCTAAACAATGATCTTTATGTTACATTAGATGATGTAGCCATAATGTGGACTGTACTTTTTTTCCAATAAGTTACTTCATTCAAAGTATTAATGTCCTCCTAACTTCCTTCCACCTTAATTTCCAAGTTACATCCAAATTCCACTATTCTCAATAGATTCATCACACTGTAAGTCATGAAAGCAATTTTTTAGCTAAGATCTATTGAAACATAAGGCACAAATGTTTCTGGAATTACAAGTTTTGAAAAGAGTATTTCCTACCTTTTTAAGGGTTAACTGTTAAGAAAGGGCAAACTGGTTCCTAGTACCTATCCTGTAATTTGTTAAGAGGGAGGGGATAAACCCTCACAAGGCTACCAAAAAATCAGTTTTTATTAAAAAGAAAACAGATTTTTTTAAAACCACAGCTATTCTTCATCTAGGAATACACTGATTTACACAAATTAATTTTTCAGGTAAAAATTATCCCTTTAACTACCCAAATTGGTTCCTATTTTAACCATTTTATCTGAAAATGTAGTCATAATCATTAATTATAATGCTTTGTAATACCCTTACTCAAAACTAGTCTTCCATAAATGGTCCAATACTCCTGTATGTATATAGTTTTCCACTCCTTCCAACTCAATATACTGTTACTTCTGAACTGTTACTTTATTCTACAATTCAACATCAACTGGCCTGAGGGTGGTCCAACCCATATTCAAGAAGACCCGTCTGTTTATTTTTGAGCTCATTGCCAGTAATCTAACTTCTGAAAAAATGATGAGTTATGTTATATAGTTTTAATTGAAGAAATACTGGCCTTTGAATGATATATCCTTTCAAAGAGAACCAGTGACGTCATGGGGTGATATCTTGATTTTCAAGTTAATTGGATTTAAGTGAGGCAGAGTTTCACAAAGTTGTCAGTCTCATTCTTTTCCAGAGTCCTTAAAGTCCATTGCATATTTGGAGACAACTGGCTGTGGCCCAGGGTGCAGTAGATGACCCTGGTGTCTTCAATGTCTGACCAAGTTCTAAGCACTCCACAGCACCTGCTTCAGCTGCCTTCACAGCCATTGGAAGAAGTCTTCTCATGCTTGGGGTAGACATCCCTTTAACTCACCAATGGCCCAATTACCCTCAACGTTTTTTAGCCCATCTACACAGATGGTTCACTAGAATGTGGCCACTGCACATGCTACAGTTTCTTGGAGCCACAGGTGAGAGTTGGGTTTAAGGTGGACAACCAAAGGTAAATGAGCAGCCCTGAGGTTCTCTCTCCCCACAGGAACAACGGGCATACAAAAGACAACATGGTTACTGCTTGGTTCAGAACATAAAACATACATACATGTAAAATAAGTGAAGGAAACAACAGAAGATATTAAACTGTACAGTTTATTCAGAAAACATCCTTCCATACTATCAACTGTATAACCTAATATAGTGTTGCAAGCCTGTAGCAGTAGCCCTAGGTAGCTTAAGATAGAGTAGTGGTCTGGAGTCAATTAGACCCAAGTTCAAATCCAACCTCAGATACTTACTACCTGTGTGGCCCTGGCCAAGTCACTTAACCTACACTTGCCTCTTTCCCCAATCATAAAATGGAAATACTAATAAGTTCTTCCTCCCAGGGTTGTTGTTGAATATAAAATGAGATATTTGCAAAAAGCACTTAGTACAATGCCTGGGTACATAGTAAGTGCTATATAAATGCTTATTCCCCTCCTTTCTCTTCCCTAGCCTGCTACTGGATTACCAGCTACCAGCAGAGGCTGAGGGGTTCTCAGCTACAGTAAGGCTAAAGCTCATCAGATGTCTGCACTAACTCTGGCAACAAAGTGGTGAGTCCCCACAAGAAACGGACTTCCAAGTTCCTGAAAAAGGGGCAAAGCAGGCCAGGTTGGAAATGGAACAAGTCAAACCTTCAATGCCTAACAGAAGTGGGGCCTCTACACTCCCAGAACAGGCAAGATAGGGAGATCCAGTATCAAAAACAAAGAAAATAAAACCGCATAAAAAAGTCAGAACCTAGGAATCAACTACACCATATATATGCCCGATGCTATCTTTTCTAAAAGGTCTTGGGGCAGCTAGGTGACGCAGTGAGTAGAGCACCGGCCCTAGAGTCAGGAGGACCTGAGTTCAAATCTGGCCTCTGACACTTGACACACTTACTAGCTGTGTGACCTTGGGCAAGTCACTTAACCCCAACTGCCCTGCCTCCCTGCTCCAAAAAAAAAAAAATTAAAAGTCTCAACAGCACACTTGTGTAAGTCACACACCTGACTCATGAAAAATTAGTAACAGTACCTTAGAATTTTCCTTTTGAATTCATTCTAAATTAAGAAACAAACAGTTTTTGAACAAAAAGCTTCTGGGAACTGCAAAGAAAATGTATACCTCTTTCTAATCAATAAATAAACAACTGGAAGCAAAGAAAAGACTATATAAATAATAGTCTGAATTTCACGTACCGACCTGAATGAAATTTTAATTCATCTTTCAAAAAGCAGTTCATAAATAAATTTTAAATAACATATGTTTTGCTCAAATAATTGAATTTATTGAAGAAAATGTGCATTATATAATTTTGACAACATGGGAACTGGGGAGCTTAAGGGCTCAGAGTGTTTTAGTGACTTGAATATGATCACACAGCTAATAAATGTCAAAGGTAGAATTTGAATGTAGGTCTTCCCTACTTCAAGTATAGCAGTCTCCCTCCACTGTACCATGCTACCTTTCCCATAGAATAATATTTAAATAAAACAATTTCTATTTCCCTTCTTTTTGTAGGTATACTAATGTGCTGAAAATATTATCTAAAACCTATCACTAACTTACTGAATTTCAGGTGATTTACAGCCTAAATTACTTAGTTTATAAATATTTACATAAAACAGCTTTGATAAATAACGTCATCAAATTATCATTCGGTATTCTTGTGTAAATGATTTAACTTAATTGGAAAAAAATCATAATTGTTTTGATAACTTCTAAAAAATGAAATATATGTATATACAAAAACATGACTTGTTGGTCTTAACAAACAAGACTATTCTTTATTGGTAAAGAAAACACTGAGTTTTCCTAAATAAGAATTTAAATTCCTTCAGATTAGTGATCTATATTATTTAAATCAAGCCAACTCTGAAAACCTAAAGAAATTTAACCTTTCCCAGGTCAAAATAAACGTGAATTCCACTAGACAAATTAGCTATTTTGAATAATTTAATTACCTGGAAAATTCAAATCCACAAATTTAAATTGTTTCTTTATAATTGCTTGTCACTAGTTTAAAAACAATTTGTGTGAAATTTACATGTTTTGTAAGAACCTTAATTATTTTAGAAGATAGAAAACTGAAAGTCAAAAATTACCTAAATCCTAATTCATAATGGTAAATTCCTATTCTTTTAAAATACAGCCATGAGCTCAGTAAAGAAAGTCTGCAAACACTTAAATAGTACTAAAATGAATGGTGGGAATGTCAATTTACTACAGATACCTCATTGTGTAACATTTTGACAAAGGAAATGGTCAGGTTACAGCTTGTCCCCATTATTGGTCTAGATTTATGGTTTCTAACACCAGATCTAGGAGAAATAATAGAAATGACAATAGCAATCTCCACACAAGACAACACATAAAAATGCATGCAATAAACCTGAATCTGTAATGCCTCAAAAACTAAAGATCCCTGTCAAGTTCTTCAACATTTAATACAGATATCAGCTAATCACTCAACTAAAATATTTCTACAATCATTCAAAATACGTTTGTTAGCACCGAAATGCTAAATACAGACATTTCAAAGGATTTTAAAAACAAGTATTTGAAGAAGAGAAACACAGGTATTAAGCATATCTCCTCCTAAAAAGAGATGATGAAATTAACTACTTTTACCATCACAGAAGAAAAAAAAAACTTTTTTAGTTAGATGAGAAATATACTGCATCATATTTTGGAATATTACTGAAATAGTTATGCATTATCTTTCAAATGGAATATTACTGAGATAGTTATGCACTATCTTTCAAATCTATTATTTTATTAATACTGAGTGTCTCAACAAGTTCATTATCTTTCTCTTCCGCTATATCCTGTTTAATGAAGACGTTTACCCAGATAAGCTAAAGATAAAGTTTGGTAAGATTAACATATCAACTACTATGAGTCTAACTACATTCAGGTTACAAAATACTTTCTTCTTTATTCAAAAAAAAAAGTGTGTCATTTATTAATTCAATTAGAAGTTAATATTTGTTTGTACTGACTGAAAGATTTTAATTTCATGCCAAATGTTAGTTCAAATGGGATTAATTATGAGTTTAGTGGGGCATACAAACCACCATTCTTATAATTTCTAAGATCTGGTATTATAAGACTAAAATTTTAAAACAAACCAAGTTAAAGGAAAAAAATCAAGAGAGGCAAGAATTCTACTCAAGCAATCTAAAAGATAGTAACTAATTGTCAAATTTTTCATTTCTGGCTTTTTGAAAATTAAGTAACACACCACTTCTACTTACATTAGAAATGGGATTACATGATCCCTGGAACATTCCTTTGACAGATCTTTCCATCCAAACACTCTAAATTTTGAGAAGTTTAAGTTAATTAAATTTTTCTTACAACAAAATATTCATGTCATTAAAGCTACATTAACATAAAATGGGAGAGATTTTTTTTCAGTTTCCCAAAGACAAAAGAATAATAAATTTTAAGATCCATGCCCAGGGAATCCTGGAAGCCTTTCTTTCAAAATGACCCAACATTTCACTTCCAAACCAAAATTCTGAGCTCATAAAACCATCACTCAACCTTCTTTTCTAAGGCATCTTGGACAAAGAAAAATTTTCAGAGATTGGCAATTGCAAAAAAACAAAAACAAAAACAAAAAAAAACCTCAAGTACACACACACATGCATTCACCCAAAAAGATACTATTTACCTCTTTTATTTGACTGCCAATCCCAACCCATAATATAGCTGTAACCAACTTACTCATGACAGTTTCGTAACTCTGTCAGGGGCCAAGAGTGCTGGCTCTTTAGAACCTGACTTTCCAAGTTGGCCAAATGAAAGTCAGAAATAGGAATATGGAGAGAGAGGAAAGAAATACAGGAAATTACCTCAGACTACCATTAACTACTGTAACAAGAACAAAGATGGTGTAAAGGCAAGGTAAGCATTAGAAAAACAGAACTAGAGATATACATACAGCAGCAGCCAGAGCCTCAAGAATTTCTCTTTAGCATCCTTGGGAATAAATGCCTATTCCAGAGAAGTCATATCTCTGACTTCACTGTTCCTAAGGCTGGAAACGGTAAAGGTACTGCAAGTCCAACTCAACAAACATTTATTAATTACTAAGTGCAAAACACTGTGCTAAATGCAGTGGAACAGAGACAAAACAAACGACTGTAGAATATTCAAACTAAGAAAATAAAGAATGTAATTCCAACCATCTTTAAATGAACCAAAGGAGACACTCTGATGTCCTACAGAATGACTTGATATTTGTGCAGCCTTTTCAAGGCACTTTACTATCATGAATTATTTCTCAGGGAGGCTGCAAAGGATCATTTCACTGATGAAGTAACAGACACCAACAGCAAAGAGGGGCTGAAAAGTTTTCTCGGAATAGGAGGCAAGCAGTTAAAATTCAACAAACCAAAAAAAGAAAATGAAAGACATGTCTCTTTACAACAGACCATAACACATGTTTGTTAAGGCTATTAGATTTTTAAACAGCTAAACAAGAGGTATTCTAACAAGAATTAGTTAAAATTCAACTAAGGAAATTAGAACCTTAAAATCTTGACCATTAAGAAAAGTACTTGTTTAGGTGAGTAATTGGGGGGGAAGGGGAGTGAAGAACACTTCAACCAAAGATCAAGGAAGCCTCAAGGTCTCACTTTACAGTGACCCTTAACCACTTGAAAAACTCTTACTTCACTGGTTTAGAGCTTCGTACTCATTACTGGAGCATGAAATAGTTTCTCATACAACTATATTTTAATATAAAACTGAATTGTAGTATCATTATTGATATACTCCTTGCAAGTAAAAAGTCAGGATGATTTGTAGAAAGAATATTCTTCATAGGATATTTTTTTAAACTGTTCCCCTAACTTGCCCTAAGATCGGTCTTTAATATCTATATTGATTTATATGTGAAAATTTTCCAGTAAGCTGTTAATCAATTAACGTCCTTGGAATTTTTATGAATAAACTTCTTAGGTATTCTACCATCTACTTATTACCTTCTTTATACACGTGTCCTCATTCATATTGCCTTGCATTAGTATGTACTCAACAAATATGTACTAAAAAGGTCTGACAACTGTAGGAATAGAATCTCCTATATACTCTCTGGAGAAGCATTCGCAATACTCCCAACATGGCATAGTAGAGAAAGTGAAGGACTTGGAGTCAGAAAGGTCATGGGTGTGATCAGCCTCAGTTTCCCCATCTGTAAAATGGCATATTACTTATATTAACTGCCTTACTGTTGTGAAGCTCCAATATAAAGTACTTTGCAAACCTTAAATCACTACATAAAATATCAATTATTAATACCGAATGAGATGTCCTTGTGCTATGTGTATAAAAACAAATAGCTCTTTCACTTTGTGGTTCTATCCCTTTTCTTTTCCAAAATAACATTTTTTTAAATCCAGTCGATCTTTCAAAATATTTGGCAATTACCTTCCTAAATGGTTTCAGGAGCTCACTTCTCCCACACTGCCCCCCAAAAGGTATTAAGTCTCAGGCTATTTTGAAAAATATAAAGAGTTCAATATATTCAAATACAGGACACCAAGTAGATATGTATATACAGGCTTGGTCTCAAATATTTCATCTTTGGTAACATTTCTAAAAACATTTTTCCCACATCTTTAGATTTCATTGATGAGGAAACAGATACCAACAGCAAAAAAGGACTAATAAGCATAAAAATATGAAAAGAGCTTTCTCTTTTAATAATCTTTGACTTATACAGAATACATCAGATACATAACCATAATGAAGTCATCTTATTGCATCTAGTAAGCAGTTTAACCCTGTGATTTCTTCGAAAGCAACGTTTCATATAAAGAACAAACCTATAATGTGCCAACTAAAATCCCATCTCCTAAATCCTCTTAATTCTAGTGCCCTCCCTGTCAATTATTTCCTAGTTCTCCTGTATGTAGTTTGTTTTGTACATGTTTGTTTGCATGTTGTCTCCCATGAGATTGTAGGGCTGTGAGGGTAGGGACTGTCTTTTGCCTCTTTTTGGATCCCTAGTGCTTAGCACATAGCAGGTGCTGAATAAATGTTGACTAGATTGAACCATAAAACTTTTGTTATTTCCAGTTTAAGACAGGCGATGTTCTCTCCAGTCTGGAATGACTCGTTCTATAATCATTAAAATGGCACATCATAAAGTTTCTGAAAAGAAAAATATCCCTAGTAAGCCTACAGATGGCATGGTGCTGGTCAAATTACTCTTTTTTTGTCTCAATTTTTCCCCTTCTGTTATATTGAAAATGCCTGTCTCTACCCACCAATACTTGGAAGTTTAAAATATAACATTTTGTACAAAGATAAATTTAATAAAGTCTTTTTAATGGTGAAAATGATAATTGTATAATACTCTGTAGTTTAGTTACTAAAAATAAAAGGCAATCTAAATTACTTCCATAAACCCAATATTAAGATGGAATCTTGTAAATGCGTGTACTTTCCGAAAAATTAAAATTAAAACACCATAAAACATTCAGACTTGTATAGGAAGTCATAAGACCTACCTCCTCTTCTTTACAACAGCCATACCTACAAAGGTACACCTGCAAATAAAAGGTACACCTCCCCCCCCCAAAAAAAAACCTTTCCAAAATAAGAAGAGAGGAACCATTTGGAAGTTGTTTCTGTACTGCATGCAAGAGATTCACAGCCCCTCGTCCTTCCTACCTTCCAAAGACAGTCCCCAATGAGAGACTGAAATAGACATTTCCCGAGAGAAGCCCCCCAGAATCGATGCCAACACTGACCCGAATGCACACTCCTGCCTGAGCCTGGTGGATGCTGTAAATCTGCGGCCGAGCCGACAGACTCGTGTGAGGGGCGCTCCCAAGCCCCAGCGCTGCTCCCCAACACCCAGACAGCGCGTCCGTGCCCCCGCCACCAAAGACCCTCAAAGCAAAGGTTCCGACGCGAAAGACACACGTCCTCGGGGCTCCGGGACCCCGATTACAGACCATCACGCAGGACGTCTCCTCTCCCAAGGGATCCGCTCAGCGCGTGCCTCCCGCCCCCCCTCGCTCCCAGCCTGGGCACCAGCGCCCGCGAACCCTCGCCCCCGCCAGTGGTCCAAAGGCAAGTGCGGGGCTTCCCGCAGCGCGCACCACCAGCTTCTGCCCCTCGCGGGCGGGGTCCCCACCCCCATCCCCCTTCCTGCTCCCTCGTCTGGGGAAAACGAGGGCTGGAAAAAAGGTAAAGGGGATGATGTCCCGTCGGAGGAAAAAAGTTGGGGGGGGGGGTAGGGGAGGGGGAAAGGTGTCAGGTCCCTGGGATTGAAATGCATGCGTTAAGGAGCGGGGAGGGCGAGAACGAAGGAGGCTTATGCCACATGCCCACCCGGTAGATGCCCTGCACGGGAGGGTGCACAGGACTGCACCCACGGAGACCCCTCCCTCCTCCGAGGCCGCGGAAAGAAAGTAAGAAAAGAACAAGAATCATTCACCTCTTCGTGCCCAGGACACCTGGAGTGGGGTTCTTCTAGGTTCCTCGAGGCCGACACTTTGGGGAGGTGGGAGGGATGGAAGCCTGAGCTGAGAGCCCCGGAGACGCAGACTGCCCGGGCAGCCACGAGCGGAGGAGAGCGGGCGCGAGCCGGGAAGGCTGGGGGAGGGGGTAACAACGCTGCCGCCGCCTCGAGCCCACCCTGCGCTCCCGCCCACCTCCCGGGACGGGGGTGCCTCCTCCGAGCGCGGGAGAGGGGAGGAGGGAGGGGGCGGAGCCGAGCTCCCCCTCCCACCCCGGCCGGCCCAGGGCGCGCGCCGCCCGGCGGTTGTGAAGGGGGCGTTCCCCGCGCTAGACAGCCCGGGCGAGAGGGGGGTCACCCACCCCACCCCCAACTCACAGGCACAAACACACACCCGAAGCCGACCCGCCTTGCCAGCGGGAGCCAGGCGGAGGAGATTTCCGAGAAATAAGCCGCGGGCTGAGGCAAAAGGTCACAACTCACCTTGTCCGGAGGTCCCGGACGCAGGCGGTGGAAGTCGAGCGGCTCTGTCATCTGGGTCCGTCCGGCGCCGGGATTCACGCCGCCGCCGCCGCCATGTTTGTGTAGCCGCCGCGCGGAGCCGCGCATGCCCCGCAGCAGTCGCAGCCCCGGGGGTTGGGGGGGGGCGGGAAGGAGGAAGGCTGGCGCGCTCTTCTCCCCACACACTCCTCTGCCCACCCCCCCACCCTCCTCTCCTCTATCCCCTCACTCCTCCCTCCCTCCCCCGTCTCTCCATCTCCTCCTCGCCATACGGGAAGCGGAGCCAGAGGGTCCCTATCCGGGACACCGCCCACCCCGCCACGCGCCACGTGCCTTCCACCCGGCCACCCCACCCCACCCCACCCCCTCTAAAGTGCCAAGGCGGCTCTAGCTGGGCTACATGTGTGCATGTGCGTTATGCCTGCGTGCCGAAGGGGATCCGCCGAGGGGTTAAACGCGCCTGCAAACGTCCTTCAAGTCCACCGACGGGGCATGATTGTGCTGGCACGGCGTACGTCCCGGCCCCAAGGGCTCATCTGCTGGCTGTCCGTGGGGATGCACCGCGCGCCCCCCTCCCCCCAACCTGCGGGTCACCTTAGGCATCCATGCGATAGCAACACTCCCGCAGGCTGCGGTCTCCCCGCCCACGTTCCCTTTCATCTCCCCGCGTCGCTCCCTAAACCAGAGGACCCCGGAGGACCAGGAGCTTAGGAAGCAGGCGATAGATGCCTTGGCCCGATCAACCCCAGGCAGGTTGACGGCTGTGCCAGGAAAATATTACTCGCAAGGTCCCGAAGCGCGCCAGCCCCGAGCTGTTCTTGCGAGTGCATTTCAACATTTTCCACAAAACTTTAAACTTTTTTATTTTTAAGTTACTGTTCTGCTTCCCGCCACCCTGCCTGGTCTCCGGTCCTGCAATAGGGTCTCCCCCCAGTCACACCAGACTGCTGTGTTGGACGCGAGATTGGCTCTGACGGGGGAACTGCCGAATCAACTGAGAAGCCTGAAAGCAGTTGTTTTTTTTCCCCCTTCAAGCTTTACTTTGTGGTCCTTTGATCCGTCCTCGAAATGCAGAGTTTTGAGTCACCTCTCCGGGTATCCCCTTCCGAAATGGAAGGCGTTCCCTTCTCGTCGCTTCAAAGCCAAGCCTGCCCTCTTTGCTAGCTTTGAGAAATTACCATAGTTCTGGTAATTTTTTTCAATTGGAAGTAATTTTTTGGTCTATTCTGCAGGTTGTCTCCGAGCTTTGTTATAAATAGAACCAGCAGGAAGTTGCATACCGCGTCAAAATAACTTGAAATAGAATCAGAAATCTCAATGCAAACTGTTACACTCAATTCAGGATATTTCTGACACCTGCTAAGAGGGCTGGAGACTGCTGGAGATGGAAAATGTTTCCGCAGAACACCTAAAATAAACATACTGCTGTCTGCAAAATGAATCACATTTTAATGCATAAAAGTGATATGTCCCTTTTAGTTGAATATTTACTGTTAATGACTATCTATATTATAATTTCTTTAAAATGAAGAGCTTTCTAGTATATGTTACATTGATTCATGAGTTCAAATAGAAGCAAATTGTATGTGTTTTTATTCTAAGTGTAGTCATGAAAACCCAGCCTTTTTTGGATTAAAAATATTCTGAATTAATAACTATTACCATCTTGAGATCTTGGCAAGCTAAATCTTTTCCATCTTGCTACTTACCTTATGCACCTTTTGGACCCATCCCTTTAGTATATTGGGCGCTACTTAGAATTTTCAAAATCACAATTCAGAAATAAAGCTTAAGATAATGAAACATGCTAGAAAGTATATAAATATCCTACAACTAGCTAACATTTTTCATACAAGGTACGTCATTGTAGCATTAGAAAAAATGAAATTGTATTTTTTTTCCTTTCCATTTAAACAGTAAGGAGCCCACAAAAGCAAATTGCTATTTTTGTGTTTCATGATGGAGGGGGTTAAGGGAAAGGAAGGGAAGAAAAGAGGTATAGAAGCCCCGGAGGAAAAGAAAACTCAAGGCAAGCACTGATTTCAACTTAGAGAACAATGCACAAGGTGTTAGTTGTCAGTCATTCTGTTTTGATGGAGTGTGGGTATTGGAGAAAACTATTTGATCGTTTCAGTTATATTTAGTAATGAGCATACTGCAGGAAATAAATGCCCCAAATGATCAAATTTTAAAAAGAAAACTAGCAAGATTATATGTATAAAGAAATCAGTTAAAATTAATAATGGTTCAATCTTACCAATCCATTCTCCACAGGCAGCGGAAAATTGGATATACTTAATCAGAGGCTCAGTTGTGAACCTCCTTATTATTGAAAACCATTTTTGCCACCTAAATATGAAAAGTTTGAAATAGCAGCTTTTCTCCTCCATTACATACTTGTGCTCTTTTTATTGTAACATCCAGATTACTGCCTAGATGATTATACCTCTTTAATTTCCAATTTTTTTTCATTTTCCATTTGAAAATACTGATATCTTACTCCAGAAATTTAACCTACACAATCTGCAGAGGTCACTAAGAAATACAAGCTCAAAGATTTAGATTATGCTCAGGGCTTATATGATTCACTTGACATTTTTTTCTTCATTTTTGAGCCTTAAAAATTAAATACACATACTTTATCATTTATGGCCTGTGACAGAATGTTTGAAAGTAGTCATTAATATTGATCATAAGTACTAATAATATCATTTAATAATAATTACCCTCTAATCTCTGAGTAGCTCAAAATGTCAGTTTTTGCCTTTATATCATCCCTAGGATTGTGCTATCCAGTCATTTTGACATGTTAATCAAAGTGAAAACAATGGGTTATATCTGGGTAGAACAATTTTTAAAAATCAGCATTTCTCTACGTAAAAAAATAATGCCCAAGTCTCTGTCCTACAGAGACCACATTTCTCCTATAGCCTTTAAAAATAATACTGGATCTTTAAAAGGGTTGTATAAGACCTCCCAATGTAAGTTCTGTGTAATTTTTCTTATACCTATTCTTAGAATTTCACATTGCAACAAATAAAAACATTACTTCTAGATAACCTAATTGAAAATTGATTTTCATCACCATTACATTCTTATGCTAAAACTGTTATTTGCAACTATAAAGTTAAGTATCATGATCCTTGGAAAAGAAGCCCTTTTTGTTGTCACAGGAGGGAAATGGGTATGAGCTATTTCACCCTTCCCAATTCCAACGACCTCTTGGCTTCATAAGAAATTGAGTTACTATTTATGTATCCATTGCCTAAAGCCTCACGAGAGAAAAGATAAAGACCATTTCTGGCAAATTAAATATGTATCATTTCATTCTCACAATCAAGTATTCCAAGGGTTTTCTTCCTACTTATTAAAATAATTCCAACTTATTAAAATAGTTAACCTAAGAAGACTCCAGATGGTCTTCAAATTGACTAAAAATAACTGAAGGACCTCAGTGATGTTCTGCCTAGTAAATGCTCTACAAATCGTTTAACAAATTAAAATAATGGCCGACATATAAGGTCTTTATATACATTTTATTTATTCGATCCTGTGAACAACCCTCTGAGTTCTCCCCACATTTTAGATGAGAAATTATCTCTAAGAGGTGAGATGACTTGTCTCTGTTCAGACGTCTGGTAAATGTTAGACACAGGGTCTGAACCCAGAATTTTGGCCACTAGGATAGTACAATAGATAAGGTGCTGGATTTGGAATCTAGAAGACCTGAGTTCCATCAGACGGTGACTTAGTTATGTGACTCTGGGAAAGTCACTTAACCTCTCAACCTCAGTTTCTTCCTCTATAGAATCAGTATCATAGCCTCTGCCTCACAGGGTCGTGAGGATCAAATGATATACGTAAAGTGCTTTGCAAACCTTGAAGCACTATATAAAAAGCTAGCTATTACAATTTTGATGACTGCAAGTCCGCTGTAATTGCCTGCCCTTAACATAGGCTCAGAGATAGAAGGGACCCTAGAGGCAATGAACACAATCCCCATGTTTTATAGGTAAGGAAACTGAAGCACAGAGAAATAATTTGCCTAAGATCACATAACTAGTGTCTTAGGCAGGATTCAAATCCAGGTCTTACTGACTCCATGTATGATCCTCTAATGCTTCAGTTCTAATAGACTAGATTCTGCAAAAAATTCAAAACCATTTCTTACCACTTATCCTTATTTTTTTTTATTAAACCATAACAGACAATTCATTTTGTTATTATTTCTGTGTTTAATATTATTAGTAACAGTACTAATAGTAGTTTCCCTACTTCAGAATCATGATTTTCCCAATGTAAACACCAAGAAATAAGGAAAATCAATCGCTTTTAGAGCTAAAAGAGCTAAAAAGAGCTAAAAATCTAATATAAAGATGCCATAGAATACCAGAAAAAAAAACATTAGGCTGGCAGTCAGGAGATTTGGGTTCTAGTCTTGGATCCTGGCTTTGCCACCAGTCACTTGCAAATCACTTTGTGCCTTTATTCCTTCATCTCACAGAAATAGCCATGTTGCATAGCAGAAAGAGTACTGGATTCGGAGTTAGGAGACTTCGGCAGCTAGGTAGTGAAGTGAATAAAGCGTCAGGCCTGGAGTAAAGAAGGCAGAAAGTTCAAATTCGGCCTCAGAGACTGGCCTTGTGACCCTGGGCAAGTTACTTAACTCAGCCTCAGTTTCCTCATCTGTAAAATGAGCTAGAGAAGGATATGGCGAACCCCTGCAGTATCTTTACCAAGAAAAGACTGAAAACTGACCGAAGGACAAGACTCAAGCTTGAGTACTTGCATTTACTAGCTATGTGACCATGAGCCTCAGTTCCCTCATTTATAAAATGAGGATAAAAATACTACCCATCTCACAGAGTTGTAATGAAAGTGCTTTGCAAATCTTTTAAGTGCCATATAGATCTATTAAAAACAAGATAACACAGAGTTTTGAGGAAAACACCTTGTAAACTGCAAATCTCTATATAAATGTGAATTATTTCTATCACTGTCCTTAAAAGGGAGTTGGTGACATCAGCCTAAACTATTTCCAGGGGTTATTCTGTTACATCAGTGTTCCCAGAGGAGCCCCTCAAGGTCACAGAGTTATTTCAAGGGTTTAGGATGATTGGGCCATAGAGTTATTGCAAGGTTTCTGAGAAGCCACAATCACAATAATACAATTGCTATTATGAAGGAAGGGAGGGAGAGTCCTTCACACTCAAAAAAGTTTGGAAATCATTTAATTAAATGTGGCAGTGTCATACAAATTAACGTTATTACTATTAATGTCTCATACTGAGGTTTACTATTTACAAAGTTTCATTTGCTCACTCCCATTTTAATAATAATAGCTGATATAACGATTTAAGGTTTATAAAGTGCTTTGTATACTTTATCCAGAACAACCTGAAGAGTCAAGTAAGACAAGTACTTTTATCCCTTTTTTACAAAGGAGGAAAATGAACCTTAGAGAGATTAAGTGATTTACTCACGGTCAAGCAACCAATAAGTGGTACAGGCAGACCTGGAATGAGGTTTTCTCAATCTAATCTAGTGTAATTCCCACTAATAAACTAGCAAATGGGATAAGTAATGAAGCTTTAAGTGCCCCTTCTGCTGAATCCCACTCTCCTTGACATAAATAAGTATTTCACCAATTGAAAAAGCATAAAATCTAATCCAGTATGACTTTGACCAAGTTAATAGACCACTTAGTATCTCATTTACATCAGACTAAAACTAGCAGAGTCTCAGTGAATCTCATGTGCTACTTATGACCCATTATTGGCTGAATAAGTTACTTTTGAAAATGCCACTTCAAAAAACGTCACCATTCCTAAAAAAAGTGTTTCAGACAACTTCATTATACTAACCTTTTCTTTACAATTTGTTCTCTGTGATTAAAGCTACTATAATTTGCCTCCCAATTACTTTCTCCTTCTCTTGCTTACAATGCATTCCCTTTGATTAAGGCAGTAATTTGGGTTCCAATTACATTAAACCTTAATCATGTTGCTAATGAAAACTCTGTTTTAATGATACTCATAATCAGGAACAGGATTTGCTTTACATTTGTGTAGGGGCACAGTACTGAATCTTCTCCTTCGTACTCTCTTCTCTCCAAAGACAGAATTTGTAAACCAATTAAAGTTGTGGGTTAAAGTTTTTGCAGGTTCTCAGGCCTTCTACATTTCATTTATTCCATAACCTTCTCTCCCCACTTTTAACCTTTGCCTTTAAAAAAAGAAAATAGCCTCTTCCCCAAAGAAAAGATAGCTTAGCACCATGCCTGGCACATAGTACGCCTTTAATAAATGTTGATTGATGTATTAATTAGTTGATATGGAAAGATAATTCCCCCCCAAAAATTCTTCTTTGAAAAGGTGGAGCACTATGGGTGTGAAAAATATATCATGTCAAACTTTCTTCTAATGTGTTGATTTTTTGCTGAACTACTTTTTAAAATTATTTTTTAACTTTTTGTTATGCATTGGCTAAGGAGGGGGAAGGATATGACCAAAAATGTAGGTGATGTAGAAACAAAAGGTATCAATAAAAAAAGTGTGTGTTGTTTTGTTTCATTTTTTAAGAAAACAGCCATCAGGCAAAATGTGCTTGTTCTATGATCTGTAATTGGAAAAGTAAGAGCCAAATTAGAACATAAGAGAAAAGTTTCTTTAGTTAAGGGAATAAGGAGCTAAGGGTACCTGAAAAACAGTAATATAATAGTGGGAAGTGAGAGGTGGAAAAGAGGTTTGGAAAGAACAGCAAGATACAGCCCTTCAGAAGGCATAAAGAAGTAATCACACCATTCCCACACCTCACAGAAAGAGGCTGTCTAAAGCATAAGGGGGGAGTGGAGGCAGGCTGTGGAACTATTAGATAACAAACATTGGGCTGCGGGTGTGAGCCAATAAGGAACTTCCTCCAGGGAAATGACCTAAGCCACAGGCCCCTGTCTAGAGAGTGGTAGGTAGTTAAAACCATGGGAGGGAATGAGATTGCCAAGGGAGAAAGAATCTACAGAGAAAGCCTAGGGAATAAAATCTTTAGGAAATATCCATGTTAAGCAGCAGGGAAGGGGATAAGAAGACAAAGAAGCTGGGGGCAAAGAATGAGAGTGGTAATAATATTAACGAACATTTAACTTAATAACTAACATATATATGTATATATGTGCGTAGACACAGAACTGTAGATCTATATTGATTTAAGGTTTGCAAAGTACTTTATGTGTGTGTATATATGTATATATATGTGTGTGTAGAGATAGATACACACACACACACACACACACACGCATCAATAGAAGGGGCTCTCTAAAGCCAAGGGAAGAAAAGAGTATTCACTATCCTGCCGGGTCCTTCAGGATCAAGGGGAGGGAGGGAGAGGGAACCTCGTAAGACCTGACCCTACTGGGCCATGCAGATGAAATCTGATCAGGGTGTGGTCCCCAGCCCACCAAGGTCTCATGGTGAAGGTTCAACAGGAGCAGGCAGTGAAAGTAGCCTGTCTTCTTCCTCCACTCCTTTTCCAACCTTCCTGCCAACGTTCCCTTCCTCTTTGCCAAAATTTGCCATTTCTACATTCATAGCATCTCTCACATCTGATCCATCGACTCTATGTTATTACAACAACTTTCGAATTTCTCCCCACACCAGTTCTCTCCCTACTTCAGTCCATCCTACACAGCTGCTGACAAAGTAATTTTCCCTAAGTGTAGAATTAACCGTATCAGTACCTATACCCAGCCAATTCAAGTGGCTTATTTTTGCCTTTATTATAAAATATAAACTCTTTAGCTTTTTTTTTATTTTTTAGCTTTTGAAACCTTACGCAACCTAGCACCAATTTCTCTTTCCAACCTTATTGGACGTTACTCTTCCTCCCACATTCTGCAATCCAGCCAAACTGACCTTCTTTCTGTTCCACACTCACAACAATCACTATGCCTCTGCACTGACCCATTCCCTGTAATGCACTCCTTTCTCACAGAGTCTATCTCTTCTTTGATGGAGCTCAGATAACATCTTCAACACAAAACCTTTTCCTCCAACTGCTAGTGCCTCTCTTTTGCTGTAACTTGTATTTCATTACTTTGTATTTATTTTTTTATCATGCCTTCCCACTCTCCCGCCGGAACATTTTTTAAAACTCTCCTAATAAATATGCACAGTTCCAACAAAACAAGTTTCCAAATTGGTCATATTCAAATATATATATCTCATTACAAATTTCAAGTCCATCCTTTCTCTGGCAAGAGGCAGGTGCCATGATTAAGTCCTCTGGATTCATGGTGTATCATTATATTTATCAGAGTTCTGAAGTCTTTCAAAATTGTTTTTCTCTATAATGTTGTCCTTCTATAAATTGTTCTCCTAGTTCTTTTCATTGTATAGGTTCATATAGGCCCTCCCAGTTTCCTCTAAAATTGTCCATTTCATCATTTCTTATGTCGTAATAATATATTATTTCATTCATTTGCCACAACTCTTTTAGCTATTCACAAACAGGGGGACGTTCCCTTAGTTTCCAGTTTTCAACTACCATGAAAAAAGCTTGTATTATATATGTGTTTGTTAACTTAATATTTACGCTGTATATATGTATATGTATACACATATACATATGCATATATGTATATATATGTGTGTATATATATATATAGTCTCTCCCATGAGAATATAAGTTCATTGGGAGTAGAAATGTTTCATTCTTTGTACTTGTACTTTGTACTGCCTAACACAGTACCTGGTATATAGCAGCTGCTTAATAAATACTTGCTGATTAATTGCTTGGTTGATGCTAATTCTCCAATCCCAGTCTTATAGGAGGGAAACCCACAATCCTCAAAGTAGCCAGGCTAGCCTTGGTAAGAAGGAGGGATGCTTCTTCAGTGACCAGATGAAAGGAGGAAAGAGAGGTAAATGGTAATTATGGAATAAATGGAATGAACAAAGAGTATATATGAAAAATATAAATCATGACAAAAACCAGCCCAAGGACCAATATTATCTAATATTTTTATTGTAGCCTAGGATTCACAAGATTTTATACCTGGATGAGTCCTTAGAGGTCATCTAATCTGTAATAGAATCAAGGACATAATCATAACTCAAGCACTTGTCAGATATGCTGCAGTGGAAATTCCATTTGGATTAGAGGACTAAGTGACTGTGGAGGTCCCTTCAAGACTCTAAAGTTCAGATTCATTAATTTTGCAGATGACAGTGAACTGCCTGGTGTTATAAACTTAAGAATAGAATTCAGAACATATTTCACAAAATTTTTAAAAATTCAGTTGTCAGAAACAAAATAGCACTTGATTAGAACTGAAAAGATTTGTGCCTTATGACCTGCTCCTCTCCCCCAGTTAAAAATAGTCTAATACACACATGTTCATTGGGAAGAAGAAATGTTTGGGAGTCTGTGTTGGTAATTAAGATAGGCTTTTAACATTTATTCAATCAAGTGCCCTGAAGAGTTTGGCCTTTGTTTCCTTGATTAAATTAAGAGTTCTTGATGACCTCCTTGCCTTAAGGGAAAGTCTAATTTACATGGGTTTGAGTGACATATTTGTGACATCAGAGGCTTTTAGACCACGTGAGTTTAAGCTGCATTTTTGTGACAATTTTAGGTCACGTGGGTGAGTTGCATGTGTGACTCACCTTTGATCTGAACAAGATATATAAACCCAGAGGTTGGTGTTCTCCCTTGGGGCTCTGAGCCACAGGAGGAGTGGTGCGTGACTCTGGGCCAGCTGTTGTTATGAGCTCCCTGGCTCCTGAACTCAGATGTTGATGGTTTCTTGGTAACTATGAATTGCATTTGGTCTGTTTATAATGTATGTTTGTAATTTGTTTGTATTTGCTCTGAAGTTCAGGGTGCTGTTTTTTTCCCCTGAACTAAGTGAATGATATTTGTATATTGGTTTGAAATAAGATTGCTAATCCCTTAATGCTACTTTCCTTAGTAAAGCAGATCAAAAGAACCTGTGCTGGCAGCATCTTTATTGTTGGGCTTGTGTTGGTCTTTCACCCCCACAGCAGCTGCTAGCCGAGTTGTTGCAACAGAGTCATGCTGGTACAAACAAAATTAACGTATCAAATATACTATACCATGCTATTATGACAAAGTTAACATAATTCTGTGCCAAAATTAAATTGCTTCAAATTGCAAGGAGTGATTTTTAATTCCATAGTTATTCATCAGACATAATCTGTAAAATATAAATAGTGACACTGAATTCTCTGGAGAATTAAGCATATCTGTTTGGCTCTAAACGCCGTAACTCCAGATAGAGACAAGTAAACCATATCTACTAAAACAAAAAAAAGAAAAGAATTAGAAGAAGAAAGAAATTTTATCAGAGGCCAAGAAAGGGAAAACAAGCAATAAAAATAGGCAGAAGGTAGAAAGGAATAAAAACTCAAAGGTAAAGTGACTAAATGTGCAGCATTCTACCTAATGAGAATGACTGTGATAAAGAAAGCAAGTTTTGGATTCTGCATTTTTCCTAATGACAGACTTTGTGAAATCAGAGGGGAAGTTGCCACAACAGGAAAAGGCAATTTTGGGGGTACTTCTACTTTATAAATCCAGGGCTTGAGGGAAGGCAAAGTTATATTTTTACAACTCTACATTTTTTTAAATAGCAGCATACATTGCCAATGTACACAGTTCCAATATTTTCTTAATGCATATTTGAATCCACGCCTGAGGGTAATATAGATATGACTGACCTAAGTAGTTTGAATGTAAACTCAATATAATTCAAGAGCATGATTAGTAGAAACTATGAAGTATGAAGGCCACTAAATTAGGAAAAACCCTTGAGACAGAGTTCACCCAAATGGACCCAACCTCTACCCAGCGAAGTCTTACAGAATCTTTCAATTTTATAATACAGATTAAGGGAACTTTTGCATTTATCTACCTCCTGAACTTAAGTGTTCCTGCTTCTACATGTTGGAAATATAAATGCAATGGCTCCACCAAAGTGAATGAAAAATAACCCCCCTCCTGTTTGTTTATGTAAATTTAGGGGAAACTAGTCCTTCAATCCAGGTCCTATAAACTTTTACTGTATTAACTAGTGCAATCAGACAGGTTTATATGACCTTTTCTTTTTTTACCTCCTACCTTTTTTTATTGTTCCCCTTTAGGGTCCTGGCAATGGCCAACAAACTTTCTCTCATGTGTTCCCTTTATGGCTATCTGCTCTCCATAACTCTGATTAAGGTGGAAACTGTGTGGTTTGTGGTTTATCCTCCGTTCTGGAAGAGGACCATGACATCAGGAAGATAATGCCATGACTTGCAAGTCAATTGGATTTAAGCAAGGAAGGGCTGTGCAAAGTCACTAGCCTCACTTTCTCCTCCGAACACATCTGAGTCCAGTGGCCAGATATAGATCAGAACAACTGGAGATGGCCCCTTAGGACAGCCAAGTGGTGCAGTGGATAGAGCACAGGGCCTGGAGTCAGGAAGACCTGAGTTCAAATCTAGCCTCAGAGACTAGCTGTGCGACCCCGCGCAAGTCACTTATCAGCTAGTCACCTAGGAACTGAGGAAAAGTGTGCAGTAGAACATTAACTGTAACCTGCTTGGCTTCATTTACTATATCAAAAGCCAGGACTATGGGCTAGCAGACCTACAACTAAAATAATAGCAACGATATTTAGAGACAAATCATAGAGAATAATAGGGTACAGTTATCTTAAGTGCTCTTTTGTGTAAAAGCAATTTACCATAGATTTATAGTGTAAAGGTCTATAGAGAATATTTCATTCAATACCCTCATTTTACAGATGAGTAAGCTGAGGCCCACAAAGGTTAAGTGATTTGGCCAAGATCACACAATAAATGGCAGAGCTGGGATTTGAACCCCAGCCTCCTAGCTTCAAATCCAATATTCATCCCCCTGCTTTGTTTTTGTTCAGTCATGTCTGACTTTTCAGTGACAATGGAGTGGTTTGCCATTCCTTCTCCAATTCATTTTACAGATAAGGAAATTGAGACAAACAGGTTAAGCGACTTGCCCAGGGTCACACAGCTAGTAAGTGTCTGAGGCCAGATTTGAACTCAGGAAGATGAGTCTTCCTGATTCCCAGTGCTTTATCCACTGTGCCACCTAGCGGCCCACTATTCCACTGCACTCCACTATAATAAGGTGCTTTTTCTGTTTGTTTATTTGTTTGTTTGGGGAGGCGGGGAACAGAAACAAAAAATTATCAAATTTAAACCTAAAGTTTGAAGTTAGAATGTTGAAAATTACGAGTCATGGCCAGTAGGTTCCAGCTAGCTTACCTTTAGGCTACGACCATCTCCACCAAAAAAAAATTTTTTTTTAAATCATAGACGAGGTCTAAGATTTTCTTTAAACTGTATGGCCAAGCTAGAGGGGAGAGTCTTCTGCTGGTCTCTCAGAGGAAATGTCTTTAAATGTTTCTGGTGTGAACAACTTTTATGTGTTGTACCACTTGTGCAAATAGAGTTGCCAACAGTCTCCCACTGGTAGGACTGGAGATTTCTAGAGTGTTTATTTTGTAATGAATGTTTCAATAGTTCATATGCTTTTATTTTTCTCTTCTTTGAATGTTGACAGCTTCATAAGAAAACATAAATGAGAAGAAAACAATGGCCAATCTTCTTAAGTTGCCATGGATGAAAAGATTCCTTAGAAAACAATTAACTAAGAGCATAAATCTGAAGAAGCTTCTGAGGCATGATATAATAGTTTGTTTTTTTAATATGGGAGAATGCCATATTTTAACATAAGAGATTTCTACATTGACATATAGTCGCTTGAATTTTTCTATATATTCTTAAATATATCTTTTTGAAGGGATTTTAAATTAGGGTGTATATGTCTTTATTGGTGTTTGTAATAAACCCTGAGGCCAAAATTCTAATCTGTTTGCTGTAGTAGTGAATAGAAGGAGATGCTGCTTTCTGTATCAAAATACAGCACTAGATATATTTTAAAAGAGTAGGCAGATTAATGTTATTCAGAATAGATTATAGTATGTGAACAGAGCCCCTCTGGACCCACACCTCCAGAAACTCTGACTACCTACCTTCTGTCTCCAATTCAGGGGAGTTAACCAGCTCAGTGTTGTGACTTTCCCCTAGGGCTAGGGTAGGGGACATATTAGAGGGTGAATGAATCCAACTTTACCTCATCCATCTCTATCCAGCCCAGCCCAGACTCTGCTTCATTCTCTTCTGAAGTCTTTTAGTAAACTAGAACCTAGCCAGTTCATTTATCTACTGCTTTATTGACAGTTCTATGACTGCCCTTCCATGATCACCATCCCTTGACTTGTGTTATACCCCCATAACAAGACTAATAATAACTATAGCTAATAAAAAATAAAAGCATATGAACTTAAGGTTTTCAAAATTCCTGACAGAGGTTATTTCATTGGGTCTTCATAACAACTCTGTGATGTAAGTGCTATAATTAGGAAACTGAGGCTGACAGGTTAAGTGACTTGCCCTGGGTTACACTGTTAACTAAGTATCTGAGGCAGGACTTGAACTTGGGTTTCCCAGATTCAGAGTCTAGCACTCTATCATTGCACAACCTAATTGCCTCATTGTAATTAAGTACAATGTCAGGTCTTTAAGGGCAAGTCCTGTGTCAATTTCGTATTTGTATACCCTGCCCTTAACACAGTATCTAACGCATAATAGGGCTTTAAAATGCTTGCTGGTTGACAACTGATTTATTGATTGTATCAGCAAAGCAATAAATCACAACATTGACAGTAATTGTGGATATGCCTGTATAGTTCTGTATTGCAAAATATGAGAGACTCTCCATATAGAAGGTAGAAGTAAAACATTTATTCAGACACCAAAAAACCAAATCCCAAAACCAGTGAGCCCAGTCCATCATAGCAGCAAAGAAGTTAGTACACAAAATCATAGCAGAGAATGACTCTATCCCAAAGCCATCCACTGCCCTGTTGAGGTCTTATCACAAACACTCACAAATCCTAGCTCACTCCTTCTCCCACAGTTTTAACTCACTCTGAGCATCTACCCTTCCAGTTCCACTTGTTCAGCAAGTTCCTCCCACCTCATGAGACTTAAGTTTCCTATGACATAAGCAGGTCACATGGGCCTGTTAATGGGTGGGAAAGATCATCAAATTTACATTACCATTACATTGATAGAATAGAAAAACCAGAAACAACTTGATCCCCACTAAAGCCAAAGAGGAAAGCTACAGAGAAATGCTGATCATCACTAGGGCCAAATGGGCAGAGTTGCAGAAAGGTGAATTTTGGCTCCAATTTAAGAAAAAACTTTCTAACAATTAGAGGCATACAAAAGTGGAACAGGTAGCCTCAAGAGGCAGTGCATATCCCAGCAGTGGGGATCTTCAGACGAAGGTTAGATGATGGCTTGTTAGGGATGTTCAGATTCCTGTTTGGGTACAGATTGGTTATAATGGATTCTGAGGGCTTTTCCAACTCTGTGCTTCTATGCATAGAATCTGAGAATACCAAAGTAAAATATTCATTCGGTGTGTTTCCAGATAACCTAGTACTTAATTCTCTAGTTACTTCATAAGATAATAGCTAATACTCAAGAAACATTTATTAAGTGCCTACTAGGTGCCAGGCACTTTGCTAAGCACTGGGGATATGAAAAAGAAAGTCTCGGCCTTCAAGGAGCTTCTAATCTGATGGGGAAAGAAAACATACAAAAGGAAACTGAAAGAGGAGGAAGAGAAGGCACCCAGACTGGAGGTATAATAGAGTCCAGACCAACTACTACAAGCTGGTGGGAGATGAAGAGATGACTGGTCTGGGAGTCCTTTTTAAATGGAGGCTTTGGGAGAAGTTCATTGCCCTCCAATCAGATAGGCGGAGTACAGATGGGGTACAGATGAGCTACGTACTAAAGCTAATGTAATCTGGCAGGATGATGAATTTCATAATGAAGAGGTTTCCTTCCTAAGGGCAAAATGGAGTCCAGTTGAAGGAGTGAAGGCCAGTGAAAAAAGAAGAGATGGCAGGACTGGGTGCTCTCTTTAGGCCAATGTAATTGTGTCTTTACGTGAAAATTGTTAGCTCCTTGAGGGCAGCTAGGTGGTGCAATGGATAGAGCCCTGAAGCAGGAAGACTGAAGTTCAAATTTGACCTTAGACGCTTACTCATCTTCCTGAGTTCAAATGTAATAATTTTTTTAGTAGTTCAGGCAAGTTACTTTACCCTGTGTGCCTCAGTTTCCTCATCTGTAAATGAACTGGAGAACGAAATGGCAAACCACTCCGGTATCTTTGCCAAGAAAACCCCAAATGGGGCTGCAGAGAGTTGGGCATAACTGAAAAATGACTCAACAGCAGTAACAACTGAAGGCAGGGAATCACATTTTTTATTTCTTTACCACGGCATCTAGTCCAGTGGCTGGGTATGGACTAGATTTTTAGTAAACATCTTTGATTTATCTTGACCAAGGAAACTTACGTTAAAGGAATTGTCCCTGAGGTTTTTCCCTCAGCTAATAAACACTGACAAGTTACCATCTTATAGAAAACCATATCTATCACAATTAAATGAATCACAAAAAGTAAACAACTAAAAAAGAGGTGTCATTATATTTGATCTATCAATAACCAAAAGCTCAAGGAAAAAACCCATAGTATTCAATATAAGGAAGCATCTGTGGGCACACTCTTAGGTCACATTACCACCCTGAGCTTTAGTTTCCTCAAATGGGGAAGGGAGGGTGGTCTAAAGAGCCTCTGAGGTCCTGTCCTGTTTGTTGTAGATTGATGATCCTATGAAGAACATTTTTCATTTTGTCTTTGTATCCCCAGTGCCTGGGATAGAGCAGGCACTTAATAAAGGCTTGTTGGATTAGATTAGACTTCACATAAATTACTAGGGTGTTGTCTTCCTGTGGCAGATTTGGAGGTGGCCATAGACCAGCCTCTCACTGGAGAAGAACATCAATAGGCTGGGATTTCCATTGCTAGAGGGAGTATCCACATCAGAGAGCTCACAGAGCCATCTCAGTATTTAAGTCAGGAGTAGTTTGCTTTTTAAAGTAACCTGGTTTGTTTTTCTTGTTTTGTTTTTTTTTTTTTTTTGGTAAAGCAAATAATCCTTTTGTAGAATGAGTAATTATCTCCTAATTTAACCCTTTAATTAGCTTCTGTTTTCATTCACTTCAACTTTCTTTTATAAAGATGTTGGTGCCTATATGTTTTCAGTAGGCTAATTTAGAATTAGAAGGAATAAAAATGTGTGTTAGAAGGTAAATCATCTATTTCCATATGTTGTAGACCAGGCCTGATTCAGGGTAGTCATAAACCCATTTTGACTTTATCTTGGTATAGGGTGTAAGATGTTGGTCTATGTCTAGCTTCTGTCATACTGTTTTCCAGTTTTCCCAGCAGTTTTTGTTAAATTGTGAGTTCTTATCCCAGAAGCTGATGTCTTTGGATTTATCAAATAGTAGATTATTATAGTCATTGACTACTGTGTCTCATGTACCTAACCTATTCCATTGATCCACCACTATTTCTTAGCCAGTACCAAGTCTTTTCGATGGTTAGTACAGCTAGGCCACCTTCCTTTGCATTTCTTTTCATTAATTCCCATGATATTTTGGACTTTTTGTTTTTCCAGGTGAGTTTTGTTATTGTTTTTTTCTAGCTCCATAAAATATTTTTTTTAGTAGTTGGATTGGTATGGCACTGAATAAGTAATTTAATTTAGGTAGAATTCTCATTTTTATTATATTAGCTTGGCCTACCCATAAGCAACTGCTATTTTTCCAATTATTTAGATCTGACTTTATTTGTGTGAAAAGTGTTTTATAATTGTGTTTGTATAGTTCCTGGGTTTGTTGTGGCAGTTAGACTCCCAAATATTTCATATTGTCTCCAGTAACTTTAAATGGAATTTCTCTTTCTAATGCTTGCTGTTGGGATTTGTTAGTAATATAGATAAATGCCAGTGATTTATGTGGGTTTATTTCATATCCTGAAACTTTGCTAAAGTTGTTAATTTTTTTCATGTAATTTTTTTAGTTGATTCTCTAGGATTCTCTAAGTATAGCATCATATCACTTGCAAAGAGTGATAACTTTGTTTCTTCTTTGCTTATTCTAATTCCTTCAATATCTTTTTCTTCTCTTATTGCTAACGCTAACATTTCTAGTACCAAATTGCACAACAGGGGTGATGATGGACATCCTTGTTTCACTCCCAATCTTATTGGAAATGCTTCTAGCTTATCTCCATTACATATAAGGCTTGCTGATGGTTTTAGATGGATATTACCTATTATTTTAAGGAAGACTCCATGCTCTCTAGTGTTTTTAAAATAGGAACGGATATTGTATTTTGTCCAAAGCTTTTTCTGCATCTATTGAGATAATCTTATGATTTCTGTTAGTTTTGTTGTTGATGTGGACAATTATGCTGATAGTTCTCCTAATGTTGAATCAGCCCTGCCTTTCTGGTATAAATCCTATCTGGTCAGAGTGTATTATCCTTGAGATAAGTTGCTGTAATCTCTTTGCTAATATTTTATTTAAAATTTTTGCATCTGTATTCATTAGGGTAATTGGTCTATAATTTTCTTTCTCTTTTTGGTTCTTCCTGGTTAAGGTATCAGCACCATATAAAAAGAATTTGGTAGGACTTCTTCTTCACTTGTTTTCCTAAATAGTGTATATAGCATTGGAATTAATTGTTCTTTAAATGTTTGATAGACTTAACTTGTAAATCCATCTGGCCCTGGAGATTTTTTTCTTAGGGAGTTCATTGATGGCTTGTTCAATTTCTTTTCCTGAAATGGAGTTATTTAAGCATTTTATTTCCTCTTCTATTAATCTGGGCAATTTACATTTTTTAAATATTCATTCCTTTCACTAAGATTGTCGAACTTATTGGCATGCAGGGGAAAATAATTCCTAATTATTGTTTTGATTTCCTCTTCATTGGTGGTGAATTCACCCTTTTTATTTTTGATGCTGGTAATTTGTTTTCTTCTTTCTTTTTTTAACCAAATTAACCAAAATTTTATCCATTTTATTGTTTTTTTTTCATAAAACCAACTCTTAGTTTTATTTATTAGTTCTATAGTTTTCTTAATTTCAGTTTTATTAATTTCTCCTTTGGTTTTCAGAATTTCTAATTTGCATTTAATTGGGGATTTTCAATTTGTTCTTTTTCTATCTTTTTTTTTTGTTGCATGCCCAATTCATTGATCTCTTTTTTCTCTATTTTATTCATGTAAGTATTCAGAGCTATTAAATTTCCTCTAAGAACTGCTTTCACTGCATCCCCTAAGTTTTGATATGTTGTCTCATTATTGTCATTCTCTTGGATGAACTTATTGATTATTTCTATGATTTGTTTTTTGACCCACTCATTCTTTAGAATTAGATTATTTAGTTTTCAATTAATTTTTTAATCTATGTTTCCATGGCCCTTTATTACATGTAATTTTTATTGCATTAGGGTATGTTATTAAAGGATGCTAAGAATTTGGATGCTGTACCACTTGGTGCATACATGTTTAGTAATGATATTACTTCATTGTCTATGGTTCCTTTTAGCCAGACGGTGTTTCCATCCTTATCTCTTTTAATTAGATCTACTTTTGCTTTTGCTTTGTCTGAGATCAGAATTGCTACCCCTATTTTTTTACTTCAGCTGAAGGATAGTATATTCTACTCCAGCCTTTTACTTTTACTCTGGGTGTATCCCTCTGCTTCACATGTGTTTCTTGACAACAACATATTGCAGGATTATGTTTTTTTAATCCACTCTGCTATCTGCTTCCGTTTTATGGGGGAGTTCATCCTATTCACATTCACAATTATGATTACTAACTGCCTTTTCCTCTTGATCCTATTTTTCCCCATTTATGCTTTTCTCTCTCCTTTCTTCCTTTCCCTCCTCACTAGTGTTTTGCTTCTGACCACCAGCTCCCTCAATCTGTCCTCCCTTCTATCAGCCCCCTCCTTTATCTTTCCCTTTTCGTCTACTACTTCTTCCCTTTTCTTTCCCTTTTCCCCTCCTACTTCCTATGTTAGATTTCTATACTTAAGTATGTTATTCCATCTTTGAGCCAAATCTGATGAGAGTAAGGTTCAAACAATGCTCATATCTCTACCTTATTTCCCTGTACTGTAATAGGTCTTTTTGCCTCTTCATGTGATGTGATTTACCCTTATCTACCTCCTCCTTTCCTCTTCTCCCGGTACAAATCCTTTTCACCTCTTAATTAGATTTTTTGTCATCACATCAAAGTCAACTTATACCCACGCCCTCTGTCTATGTATGCCCCTTTTAAATGTCATAATAATGATACAGTTCTCAAAATTACAAATGTCATCTTCTCTTGTAGGGATGTATAGTTTGCTCTTATTAATAATGTTTTTTTTCTTTCCTGTTTACCTTTTATGTCTCTCTTGAGTCTTGTGTTTGAAGTTCAAATTTTCTGTTGAGCCTTAGTCTTTTCATCGGGAAGGTTTGGAAGTCCCCTATTTTGTTGAAGGTCCATCTCCTCCCCTGAAAGAGTATGCTCAATTTCACTGGGTAGTTGATTCTTGTTTGTAATCCAAGTTCCGTTGCCTTATGGAATATCATATTCCTCGCCCCCCAATCTTTTAATGTAGAAGCTGCAAGGTCCTGCATAATCCTGGCTGTGGTTCCATGATATTTAAATTGTTTCTTTCTGGCTCCTTGCAGTATTTTCTCTTCGACCTGGTAATTTTGGAATTTGGCTACAATATTCCTTGGTGTTTTCAACTTGGGATCTCTTTCAGGAGGTGATTGGTGGATTCCTTCAATGACTATTTTACCTTCTGGTTCTAGGACCTTGGGGCAGTTTTCCTTGATAATTTCCTGAAAGATGCTGTCCAGGCTGTTTTTTTCATCATGGTTTTCAGGTAGACCAATAATTTTTAAATTCTCTCTCCTGGATCTATTTTCCAGGTCAGTTGTTTTACCAGTGAGGTATTTTACAGTTTCTTCTATTTTTTCATTATTTTGCTTCTTTTTGACTGATTCTTGATATCTCATAGAGTCATTAGCTTCCACTTGTCCAATTCTAATTTTTTAATGAACAAATAAATAAATAAAATATTTTATTTTCAATAGTCACTTCCATAAGTTTTAGATTTTCTCCCCTTCCCTGTCCCTTCCCTCTCCAAGACAGCATGTAATCTGATATTGCCTCTACACATACATTCCTATTAAACACATTTTCACATTAGTCATGTTATATAAAAAGAATTATAATGAATGGGAGAAACCATGAGAAAGAAAAACAAAAGAAAATAAAAAAGAAAATAGTCTGCTTTTCTCTGCATTCTGACTCTATAGCCCAATTCTAATTTTTAACAAATTGTTTTCTTCTGTTAGATTTTGTTCCTCCTTTTCCATTTGGCCAATTCTACTTTTTAAGGAGTTGTTTTCTCTTTAAGGAGTTGTACTTTTTTTTTTCCATTTGGCCAATTCTACTTTTTAAGGACTTGTTTTCTTTCAGTGTATTTTTTTTCCATTTGGCCAATTGTATTTTTTAAAAGCTTGTTTTCCACAGTGAATTTTGATCGTTCCTTTTCCAAGCTATTGATTCCGTCTTGCATAGTGTATTGGTAATTAAGGTGGGGCTTTTTTTACTGTTTGAGAATGCTAAATTAATTAAGTGTCTTTGATTGAGTCTTACTAGGTGCAAAGCCCCAGGCTGGTTAGCAAACTAGTTCTCTAGTTTGAGAGAGGCAGGAAGTCCCCAGGGCCCTAAGGGGAGTTGCTAAGACCAGAGCCAATACTATACACCTAAGTTCTGGTCAATCAGATAACATTCTAGTCAGTCAGATGATGTCTAAGGACCAGATAAAAAGAGAGAACAGAGTTGTTTGCTTGGGGCTCTCAGGCACTGGAAGAGTGGAGTGATACTCTGGGCAGCCACTCTAAGAGCCTCCCAGCTCGTGACCGCAGATGTTGATGCTTTCTTGGTAACTACAAATTGTGATTTGGTCTATTTATGTTGTATATGTTTGTATTTGCTCTGAAGTTCAGGTTGCTGGCTTTTCCTCCTGAACTAAGTGAATGATATTTGTATGTTGGATTAAAGTAAGATTGTTAACCCCTTAATGTTACTTTCCTTAGTAAAGCAGATCAAAAGAACCTGTGCTGGCAGCTTTTGTTGCTGGTCTTGTTGGGTCTTACACCCCACAACAGCTACTGCTAGCCAAATTGTTGCTACACATACCTCTCATTTCTTTTCCCAATTTTTCTTCTTCCTCCCTTATTTGACTTTTAAAATCCTTCTTGAGCTCTTCTAAGAAGGCTTTTTGGGCTTGAGACCAGTTCATATTCCTCTTTGAGGTTTCAGATGTGGGTATACTGACAATGTTTTCCTCTTCTGAATTTGTGTTTTGATCTCCCTGTCCCCATAATCAGAATCTATGGTCACTGTCTCTTTCTGCTTTCTGCTGTTTGCCTATTTCCTGGCTTTTAAAGTTGAGCTCTTGTAATATCAATTAAGTTGGGTGTCTTTGATTGAGTCTTACTAGGTGCTAAACCCCAGGCCCAAACCCCTACCTACTAGGTGCTAAGCCTATGTGGGCATGAAGCCCTCAGGGTCCTAAGGGGAGTTGCTAAGATCAGAGCCAATAATAGGAGCCTGAGTTCTGGTCGCTCAGATGACGTTTGATGACAGCTAAAGCATGTATAAAAAGAGAGAACATAGCTATTTGCTTGGGGCTCTCACTCATTGGAAGAGTGTCAGTGTGGAGACTCTGGGTAGCCCATTAAGGAGCCCCCCGGCTTTGAAAAACCCAGATGTTAGGGCTTCTCTGGTAACTATGTATATTGTGATTTGGTTAGACAGAAATGTTGACCTGTTTATATCATTTCTGTAATTTCTGTTTGTATTTGCACTGAAGTTCAGGGTACTGGCTTTTGCTGACTTCTCACTGGGACACTCCCTTTACATCCTCCTCATATTGCTAAAATGACTTCAGGCATAGCAGGACTATAAGGCAGCTAGGTGGCAAAGTGTAGTAGAGTGTAGGTGCTAGAGTCAGGAATACTCATCTTCCTGAGTTCAAATCTGTCCTCAGATACTTATCAGGTGTGTGACTCTGGGCAAGTCACTTAATCTTGTTTGCCTCGGTTTCTTCATCTGTAAAATGAGCTGGAGAAGGAAATGGCAAACCATTCCGATATCTTTGCCAAGAAAATCCCAAATAGGGTCACAAAGTTTGACACGACTAAACAGCAACAGCAGAACAACGTAAGTGTGGCAGACATAGCATTTGATATAGTTAAAGACATTCATTACACAGTAGTATACCTTAAGCATGCCCTTTGCCATATATAATCATTATATTCAAAACAAAATTGTACACAGTTCACATGTACATACAATAATATATGTCAGGGAAGTACACAGCATACATTTCACAACTGCATTCACAGTAAAGAAACATAGTTCCACAATAATGCACAAATGAAATAAATTGCCGTGGCTTCCGTATTACTTTATCAATGAGTTTTGTCTAACTTTATAAGTAACTATTTCTTCTGCTTTCCCTGATGCATACTGGTCACATGGTCCTAACCAAGAACACCAAACTTGTGCATGGTTGACTAGTGGTCTCATAACTCTCATTCCTGAATTTATAGATGGTTGGGGGGTGGATGGAGGGACCTTAGGGAGGGAAGGGGCTATCACAAGTCTCCTGGGGATATACTCTGTTCCCCAGAAGCCTTAACAATTGAGCTATACTTTTAACTCAGAGTTGCCTCTGTGTTTGATCCTCCTTTATAATCTGAAGAGTAGTCATCTGTGGCTAGTGTATACACAACTGAGATCACCCATACTCAACTTCATCCTTGTAATAACTAATAATAATAATAATAAAATAGTCAGCATTTCCATAATACTTTACATGTTATCTCATTTGATACTCATACTAACCCTGTGAGGGAGGTGCTATAATTATCTCCATTTTACAGAGGAGGAAACTGAGTCAGAGGCTAAATGACTTGACCAGGGGTGGGGATCCTGCGGCCGCTAAGCCACATGTGGCCCTCTAGGTCCTCCAGTGTGGCCCTTTGATTGAATCCAAACTTCACAGAATAAATCTCCTTAATAAAAATATTTGTTCCATAAAACTTGGGACTCAGTCAAAATGACTACAGTGGTGTAAATGGACAGAACAACCACTACAAAGTAATTGAAAATGTATGCTGCAAAATTACAGAGATCAAACATGGTCGCATAGAAGAAATATGCAAAGACATTGCATCCTGATCACTTGTAGATTTGGTGGCATCCAAAGTTGTGTAACATTACATATAATGTGAGATTTCTTCCATGTATTGATCAATTTTGCTGAATTTTATATCTAAATTTTTTTCTTTGTTTCAGTTTTTAAAAAAAACTTCTTTCTCTTTCTTTTTTTTCCTTTAAAAATTCTTCTTTTTTAATTTATAGGACAGCTTTCTGGAAGGTAGAAGGAAAGGTACAGAGGAAAATTTAGGCAATGTAAAACTAAAAGATATCAATAATAATTTATTTTTAAAAAATTGTGCTAAAAAAGATCTTGGAATTTTAGTGGACCATAGATGAGTTAGCAATATGGTAGTGTGACAGGCAAAAAAGCTAATGCAATCTGGGATTTCACTGAGAGGCATAGTCTACATTGGTAAACATAGGTAATGATCCCTATATTCAGCTCTCAGGCTTCATCTAGAATGTCATGTTTAGTTCTAGGCACCACAATTTAGTAAGGACATTGATACTTTGGAGAATGTTTAGAGGAAGGCAATCAGGCTAGTAAAGAACCTTAGCATGGAGGATCAATTGAAGGAATGTTTAGCCTAGAGAAGAGAAGACTGGGGGTTAGAGGAAAGGGAGACATGATGGCTTTGTTCAAGCATTCAAGAGGAGGAGAGGGGAGACTTGTTCTGTTTTGCCTCAGAGGGCAGAGTCAAGAACAATGGGAAAAACTTGTGAATGGGGTAAATTTAGGCTTGATAGAAATAAGAACTTCCTAACAATTAGAGGTGTCCAAAAATGAAGTGGATTACTCTGAGAAGTGGTGGATTCCCCTTCCTAGGATTTTTAAGTAGAAACTGGATAATCGCTTATGTTTGTCATAGCAAGGATTCCTTTCATGTATTGGTCGGACTAAATGGCCACTGACAGCCCTTCCAGTTGTCCAGTTCTGACTATTTTTTCAACTTTTACTATTAACTGCAATACAGCTTTACAAGAAGATTCTCCTAGTTTCCAGTACTATTGTCAACAAGTGAATCACAGAAATTTAGAGTTGGAAGGGACCACAATTGCCATCTGTGGTCTAACTCTTACCAGAAACCACTTATAGCTACCACTGTAACACATCTAACAAGTGCTCTGCCTGAAGACCTTCAATGTAGGAGAGTCCACCATTAACTGGTTAATCAGTCAACTACAATTTATTGCTATGTGCCAGACACTGTGCTAGGCACTCTGGACACAAACACAAGCATGTAGGTGCTGGGGATATAGAGATGAAAATGAAGCAGCTTCTTCCCTCAAGGAGACAGTGTATATACATATAATTATACGTAAAATATGTACCGAATACATGTATGGTAACGGGGGAGGTAACACTAGCAGTAGAGGAAAGGTTTCATGTAGGAGACTCCTTTCAAATTGAGCTTTAAGGAAAGGAAATCAGGGATTCTAAGAGGAGGAGGTGTAGAGGGAGTGTGTTTCAGGCATGGGTGACTAACCCGTGTGAAGGCATGGAAATGGAAAAATAAATAAAATATCATTTATGGGGAATAGAAAGCCCATTTGGGTTGGCCACAGAGTGTGTGAAGGGAGTAATGTATAAAAAGCCTGGAAAAGTAATTTGGAGATAGTTTGTGAAAGGCTCTAAATGCCAAAGAAAGGAGTTTTATTTCATCCTTAAGGCAATAAAGAGCCACTGGAGTTTATTGAGCAATTAAATTAAGTCTGATTAGGGAATATTACTTTGGTGGCTGTGTGGAGGGCAGAAATTTCAGGTAGGGAGATGACGTAAGAATCTATTGTCAAATGAGAGGTGATGAGGACCTGAACTTGGGTGGTGGCCAGGAGGTGAAAGAAAGCTATAAGAGATGTTGTGATAGGAGATAGTGACGATAATAGTGTGATAGTAGAATCTACAAGACCTGGTCACTGATCGGATTGTGGAGTAAAGGAGAATGAGTAGTTAAGGAAGACAAGATTGTGTGAACCTGTCTGATTGGAAGGCTGATGGAACCCTCAACAGGAATAGGAAATAGGAAGGGTTGGAAGAATGGTGAGTTTAGAGAGAAAGATGAGTTCTGTTTTGGATGTGTTGAACTTAAGACACCCAAGGGGACATCCGGTTGGCAATGGTGACAATTGGTGATTCAGCTCTTGAACTCAGGAAAGAGACAAGGAGTGTCTGGCATATAGATCTGGCAGTTATTTGGGTAGAGCTGATAATTGAACCCATAGAATCTGATAAGTTCATCAAGAAAGTAGATAGAGAGAAAAGGAGGAAAGCACCCAACAGAATCTTGGGATATCCTTATGGTTAGGGGGTGAGAACTATATGATGATTCAGCAAAAGAACCTGAGAAGTAACAGTCAGACGGGTAGGAGACCCAAAGGAGAGTTGTTTCACTATTTAGTGGTACATCCAGGAGAGGGTGGTCAACAGTGTTAACTGCTTTAGATGTGTCAGGGAGAATAAGGAGGGAGACAAGGCCGTAGGATTTGGCAATTAGAAGATCAAGGACAACTTTGGAGGGAGCAATTTTAAGGAATGATGTCCTTCCCTATCTCACTGCCCTCCTTTGGACTTCTTCATCATGCTTCCAGAAACGTCATCATCACAACCTGATCATTCTGCAAGATCCAATCAGCTTTACTACTCATTCCTTATCAGTACCTTATGCCCCTCTGAAGGGCAGAGAGATGAGCTCCTCCCCAAACCTTCATTTAGGGAGTGCCCAGCCTAGTGCCCAGCTCTTCATTTCCTACAATGCTGCACTCCAATGGACTTCTCCGTCATACCTCTCCAGCTTATCAATGTCTTTCTTAAATTGTGTCACTAAAAACTGATCATAGAACTCCAGAGATGATCTGACCAGGATGAAGTAGAGAGGGATTATCACCTCCTTATTCCCAGAAAATGTGCCTCTCAATGCAACCCGAGATTGCATTGCCTTTTTTTAAAATGCCACATCATTCCGCTGATTCATATTAAGTCTGCAGTCCACTGAAACCCCTCAATCTTTTTTAGACAGTCTATTATCTAACCATGTCTTCTACCCCAAATCAGTACTTGAGAAGCTGATATCTTAAAGCCAAATATAAGGCTCCATGCTTATTTCTATTGAATTTAACCTTCCTGAAGCTGTGACATGTTAAGATCTTTGGATTTTAACTAATTACCAAGTCCTGTGGCCTTATCTTCATCCTTAATCTGACTAGGTCATCTAGGGTTTTAACTATCTGTCCTTGATTCTTGTTTATGTTTTTGTATGTACTTGTTTTTTCCACAACCCAATGGCATTGGTTTTCATTGTTTTTGTTTCTACCAACTAGAGAACTATGAGGAAATGACCCAAATTATTTTACTTTGAGTCTCTTTTCATTTTTATTGAATTTGAGCACTTTACGTGATTATTAACAATTTGTATCTTCTCATTAGAAAATTTCCTGTTCATATACTTTGGCCACTGTGGACCTTTAGAAATTTGGGATTGTTGTCATTAAAAATTTTCCAACAGCTAAAGCAATCCAAATAGGAAATGGACCAACTTGAAATGTGGTAGGTTCACTCCACTTTCTGGAGGTCAAGTTTTTTTAATCAATCCTCGATATCCATTTTACAAGTTTATCATTCTAAAAATCCAAAAGAGATATATTCTACATAAACAAGAGGAAAAGCTTTTAGACTCATGTGGCTAATATAAATATAATTAATCTTTCATGAAGAACCCCCACCAAAAGCCCAAATCCAATTAGAGTAAATAAAAAACTCAACAGTTGTCTTGAGAGGAAAGAGTGGCAACATTCTAAAAATATTCAAAAGTGACGGTTATATTTTAAAAATATAATAGATCTTAGAATTCTTAAAATAGAAAATAATTTGTGTGCTAAAGAATTAAGTTGAGTGAGAAAAATCCAAGACAATTTATACTTTCTGTGTGAAGGTCCATTCGGTCAGGTGGGAATACCTCAGAGAAACTAAAGAAGACTGTTAGAAACCTGCCTGAAGGAAATAGCTCTCTTTCAAAATATGATTTAGGAAAAATTATAATGAGTGCATCTAGGCAGGGTCCACTGGGATATCTACATGTCTATGTCTCTCTATATGCATAATTATATTTATGGGTTTCCAATTGGTAATATATGTGTATATATTTATATATTTTCTTTTTTTTTCTTTTGACTCACCATTTCCTTTGTTTGTACAAAATAGTGAATAATCATATCCTGGCTGGGAAAAAATGGTGGTTTAGGGTTTAAACAAGTCCTTCTGTCCTGATGCATTTGTTTTAAAGGCTTGGGACTGTTTGAACAATCCGGCTAGCAGCTTCTGTGGGGGTATAAGATTCACCCACAGCCAGCACCCAGAAAGCTGCCAACAGCACAGGTTCTTCTGATCTGCTTAATTAAGGAAAGCAAGGTGAAAGGGTTGACAAGCTTACTTTTAATTCAGCATTCAAATATCATTCAGTTAGTTCAGGGGAAAAATCCAGCACCCTGAACTTCAAAACAAAATGTAAATAAATTTCAAACATCAACAGACTTTGTCTGATTCACATCCCAACACATAGTTACCAGAGTTCAACAAAGTTTCAGCATCTGGGTTTACAAGCTGGAGGGCTCCTTAGCTACAGCTGTCCAGAGTCTCCTCATCAACACCATCTCCAGAGCCCCACACAAATGGCTCTGTGCTCCCTTCTTATAGGGCTTCAGACATCATCAAACATCATCTGAATCACCAGAGCTCAGGCTCTGGTGATAGTTTCTTGAGTTGGCCCCTCCCCTTAGGACCCTGGGAGGTTCACATCCACATGGATTACGTTAACACTTAATGGGGTTTGGGCCCGGGGCTTAGCGCCTAGTAAAGCTCACTGAGATAAATTGAGTCACTCAAAGAAAACAAAGGCCATTCCGGTTACAGGGACTAGCAGATTTAGCCCCAGCATCTTTGGGTTTGGACCCAGCAGGCTTGGGGTCAGTTGACTTAGCAGCCTTGGAATCACTGGGCTTTGTAGCCTTAGAATCAGATTTGGCTTCCTTGGGATCAGACTTGGCAGTCTTGGAATCAGACTTTGTGACCTTGGTGTCAGACGTGGTGACCTTGGGGTCAGTGGGCTTGGCAGCCTTGAGGTCAGTGGACTTGGTAGCCTTGAGGACAGTGGGCCTGGCAGCTTTGGGGTCAGTGGTTCTGGCAACCTTAGAGTCAGGCTTCGTGATCCTGGGGCCTGGACATTAGGTGCCAACCCTAGGGCCTGGATGCTTAGTGACCATCTTGTGGCCAGCATGCTGGGTACTGGCCTTAGAGGATCTTGAGCCTGAGGAGCTTGGTCTTGGAGGCCTTGGTGCTCAGGACCTTGGTGCCTTTTTTCTCAGGCCTTGATGGCTTTGGCATTGTGGCCTGCATCTTCTTTAGCCCTTTCTTGTTGTGTTTCTTGGCAAAGCACATGTTTCTCAGAATCTTGGGGTCAACCCCTTTCAGAGACATATATCTCTGTGACCCAAGTTTCTTGATGCCATTTCTGTGCCATTTTCATGATTGGTTGTGGGTGGTATTTTTCTTAGACTTAGCCATCATTACACTGCAGCCTGTGCTAATATGTACTTCACTGACCCAAAGAATCCAAAGCAAGAGGAAGAAGCTATTTATATATTTTCAATTAGTGATATGTATGCATATGTATTATGCGAGTATATGTTTTTCCAACTGGTAATGTATGTATATGTATGTGTATTTGTATAGTTATATATTTCCCAGCTGGCGACATTATATATGTGTGTGTATTTATATTTCTGTTTTCAAATGTATATATGCATATATGTATTGTAGATATATATGTATGTATATATACATATGTACATATATCTATGTATCAGAGGATGAAAGATACTATGGTGGCAGTAAGATAAAGTAGAATGAGCATTGAGCTAAGAAGTGGAAGATTTAGGTTCTACATCTGACTCTCACTAATTCATCTCTTTTGCCCTCAGTTTCTTTACCTGTAAAATAGGGACAATGCTCGAACTGCACCATTAGTTGTATGAATTAAATTTTTTCAAAGTACAAATCAAATCTAACAAACATTTATTATGCATTTACTATGTGCATATTGGGGATACAAAGACAATACGAAAAAAAAGCACCTGTCCTCAAGGAGCTTATGTTTTGTTGCATCATAAACACATAAGTACAATGTGTCCCAAAAGTCTTGGTGCAGTTCTATGCTATTAAAAAGGCACCAAGATTTTGGGGACAGGATAATTTGAGGAAGAGAGAGTGATAATAACTGAAGGAATCAGGAAAGGTTTCCCATTGGAGATAGCACAAGAACAGAGTCTTGAAAGATGCTAAGGATTCTAAGAAGCACCATTTACATTCAAGATTCTATTTAGTATTATCGTGAATAATAATAATAATATTAGTATTAATAAGGAAAAGAAAGAGGGCTGGTGGGCAGTACTGTGGAAAGAAGAACTGGTATACTAAGATCTGGAGAAGGAAAAATTTGATTTTAAATTTGAACGAATAAAGCACAATTAGCACCACTAATATGTAAACCAACATCTATTAGATTTTAATCAAGAGCTCATTTTGTAATAAGACAGAAATCTATTCCATTTCAGATTTATATATTTAAGGATCAAAGAACAAGAATAAGGTTTATATGATTTGGTAAATAAAAGTATCAAAACCTATCTTATGAATTATTTTGTCTTCATTTTATTACACACAAATGCATTAATTTTTTAAAATCCTCTTATTTTGATAATATTTCTGTGCTAATCCTGGTCATGTTAATCTCACATCAGGACAAGTAAGATTAAAAACTCCTTCTCTCAAAACTACTTGCTAGTTTCAACAGCTTTTTTTTTTCGGATGACTTTTGTTTATCATAATTCTTACATCGGAAGCATGAAAGAACAGAAAGCGGAAACAGAAAAGAAAAAAAAAGAGGAAGCAAGAAACACAATGAGTTCAGCATGTCAATGACTGAAATGAATAATTGGTTCAGTACAGATGCTTTCCTGGAGCTCAGAGGAATTGAAGTACATTTTTTAAACATTCCATGCTTGTTTGAAAGTCATTATTACTCACACATTCTTCTCTGAGCTCTTTTGATACTTAAATACAAACAGTAAGGGGAAAGCTGTCTTGATATAAACAAAGATAACAACTAATAACAAATAAATTGGGCATTTGATAGCCCCACTGTGGTAAACCAAAGGACCCCAAATTTCTTAATTTCCTCTAGTAATTGAACTCCTACAGTTAATTGATAGAAGACTCAAAAGTATTCTGGACCCCCAAATCGAGGGACAAGGTAATCAAATGTTATCCTCTTCTATAATAGAGACTAACAACATTCTACATTCCATGAACTGGATAAGCTGTTCATAATAAAGCTCCCAGATCTAATCCAAGTTTTTATGAAGTTTTCATGATTTGGAAAACTTGGTGATGAGATGTTTTCCTATATGTCATCAGATATCAGTCAATATACAACATAATCAGTAAAAATAATCTCTGAATTTGGAAATTGAAAACAAAGAGGGTGATAAAAAAAATACCAATGGTAGGTGACTGCTCTCCATTCACAATGCTTAAAAAAAGAGATGGAGAATCAATGCATCTAGCACTGTCCAGAGGAAAGAATAATTCTAGAAATGGGCATTCATCAGATTAATACACTGAGGAATACGAACCCTCAAGGGTTCTTAACCTGGGTTTTATGAACTTAAAAAAGAATACGTTGATACCTATATTTCAATATAATTGGTTTCCTTTGTAATCATTTTATGCATTTAAAAATACTGTTTTGAAAACCTGTGAATGAACTGATGCAGAGAGATGTGGACAGAACCAGGATATCACTGTACACAGTAATAGCAATATTGTAAAGATGATCAACTGTGCAAGCCTTAGCTCTCTGATCAATGCAGTGATCCAAGACAGTTCCAGAGGACTTATGATGAAAAATGCTATCCACCTCCAAGGAGCAAACTGATGAACTCTGAGTGCAAATTAAAGTACAATTTTTTAAAACTTTATTTTTCTTGCTTTTTAAGTTTTTTTGCAACATGACTAATATGGAAATATTTGGGGGTGAATTTTATATTTTATTTTTTCTAATTACATGTAAAAACAAATTTTAACATTATTTTTAATTTTGAGTCCCAAATTCTCTCTCTCCTCTCCCTCTTCCTTGAGAAGACAAGTGATTTGATAGAGATTATACATGTATAGTCATACAAAACATATTTCCATATTAGCCACATTGCAAAAGAAAACAGGACAAAAACAGGAAGAATAAAGTTTTAAAAATATGCTTCAATCTGCAGTCATACTCTATCAGTTCTTTCTCTGAAGGTGGATAACATTTTTCATCATAAGTCCTTTGTCTTGGATCATTACATTGCAGAGAAGAGCTAAGCAATTTACAGTTGATCATCAAACAATATTGCCATTACTTTGTACAATGTTCTCCTGGTTCTGCTGACTTCACTTTGCATCAGTCATATTAGTTTTCCCAGGTTTTTCTGAAAGCATCCTGCTCATCATTTGTTATAGCACAATTGTATTCCATCACAATCATATATCACAATTTATTCAGCCATTCCCCAACTGATAGGCATCCTTTCAGGAGAAATATATTTTGCATGATTTCACATGTATAATTGATATCAAATTACTTGTCTTCTCAATGGGTGGGGAAGGTGGGGAAGGGAAGAAGAGAATTTGGAACTTAAACTTTTTTTTAGAAAGAATCTTAAAATAAATAAATAAATTTTTAAAAATGAAAAAAAGTACTTTCAGAGATGGGTTGTATAGGCTTCATCACACTGCCAACAGGATCCATGACATGAACAAGATTGAGAACCCCTACTTTAATAACATCAAATTTTCTTTGTTCTGATTCCTTATTCAACAATTAGCTTTGTGAACTTTAATTTTGTTTCTAAATAGGATCTACCTAACAGAAAGGGAGTATCCTCTGCAGATGACTGGCCCTGGTTCTTGACTAATACACACAACCCAGGCATGTCAGACTATGTAAAATAATATATCAGTATTGTGGTTTTTATATCAGTCCTTTTGTTGGTGTGGTTCATGTAAATAAATTCTCCAGGATCTGATCACTCCTATGTGAACTAATAAAATTTTGTTTCAGAACTCACAATTAGTGACCAGATCCTGGACTGTGGTCCCCCCTGTATGAGTCTCAAACTGAATTAGCTTTACCCATCTTTACTTAGAGACCTTTCTGAAGATAAACAGAAAATAAATTTATGAAACCTGAGAGATCCGTGTTAAATACTGGTTGAATGTAGTCCAAATCTAATCATAAACAATAAATAATTAAGTATTTTAGTTATGTGTATATGGCTTCTTCATTCCCACAGTAGATTTGATGGAAATAAGTAGAGCCAGGAAAAGAGGAAATAACAGAAAAAGGTTTGGGATAATTAATTCAACCTCTGCTCCCTTGGAAAGCTATGTGACTCAGTGGGTAGAGGGTGGTATCTGGAGTCAGGAAGTCCTGAATTCAAAATCATCCCCAGACACTTTCTAGCTGTCTGATGCTGGGCAAATAACTTAGCCTCTGCCTCTGTTTCTTCAACTGTAAAATGGGGGTAATGATAGCATCTACTTTGAAGGGTTGTTGTGAGGATTAAATGAGATAATTTGACTGTCACATTGGGTACTATATAAATGCCTATTTCCTTCTCTTCTGCTATCAGTTGTTTGTTCTACTCTCAACATCCTCTTCAATCTCCTGTTTTCTGTGTACAAATAAAACCGATGTAGCCAAGATTAGACAGAAAGCAGAAAATGGGGTGAAGAGTGAGATTTTATAGGCAATTTCTCAGATAAAGGTCTCATATCTCAAATTTATAAGTATATGAGTCATTCCCCAATTGATAAAGGTCAAAGGATATGAACAGACAGTTTTTCAATAAAGAAATTCAAACTGTATATAGTCATGAAAATATGCTCTAAATCATTATTGATTAGAGAAATGCAAATTAAAACAATGTTGAGACATCATCTCAAACCTATCAGATTGGCTAAAATGATAGAAGGGGAAAATGACAAATGTCGGAGGGGATATGGAAAAATTGGGACATTAATACGCTATTAGTGGAACTGTGAATTGGTCTAACCATTTTGTAGAGCAATCTGGAATTATGCCCAAAGGGTTATAAAACTGTATATACCCTTCGACTCAGCAGTAGTACCTTTAGGTCTGTTTCCTAAGGTAATGAGGTTAAAAAGAAAAGAACCCATATGTTCTAAAATATTTATAGCATCTCTTTTGTGGTGGCAAAGAACTGGAAATTGAGAAGATTCCCATCAATTGGGGAATTGCTAAACAAGCTGTAGTATATGATTGTGATGGAATACTACTGTTCTGTAAGAAATGATGAGCTGATCGATTTTAGAAAAACATGGTAAGACTTGTATGAAATAACGAAAAGTGCAATGAGCAGAATCAAGTAATAGTTTGAAGAATAATTGTGAACAACCAAGTTATTCTGAGTACTATAAATACTCAAATAAACTATAAAGGACCTATGGAGTAAGATGCCATCCTCCTCCAGAGAAAGAACTGATAAACAGAAGCGCACACAGTATGATTCTACATATATTTATAAATCTGCATTAAATGGCGGCCTTCTCTGGTTCAAGGTGGGGAAGGGGGAAGAGAGACAGTCTGGAACTTGAAATGTAAAAAAATAAATAAATTAAATTAATTTTTTTAAAAAAATCTACTGTTTTCTCCAACTGTTGTCAGTTTTTAAAATCCTATGGCAAGAAGGAGAACATGATGAGACAAGGTTAGCACCACTGGTGTTCTGCTGCTGCTGCTATCCTACACACATATTTTTTTCAGGTGCAAAAATCCCTCTTTCCTCATGCCATTTTAGACTTGCAACACACACCTCAGGGAAGTTTTTATGTTAATAGGGTAAATGATATGCTCAGTTTCGAGTTTTATTTATAAACTCAACTCAGTTTGAATCATCTTTCTAGACTATAACTTCGGCAAATCCTGCAGTCAGCAGTGCAAAGTTGTATTAGGTCTCTTATTTCTGTTTTGCCTTTAAATGAGATATATCAATAATATTTATTGGTACATTGTGTTCTACTTGTTTTTTGTACAGTTCCCGAGACATAGATAGCCACTAATCATTACATGACTTTTCCATCATTCACAGGATCATCTGTTTAAAGGAAGGGGCTTTAAAGGCTATCTATCTAGTTCAAACCCTCTCATTTTAAAGGGAGGAAACAGGCCCAGAGACATAAAGTTATTTGCCCAAGGTTATTCAATTAGTAAATGGTGGAAGGAGGATTTGACCCCCAGGTTCTCAGATTCCAAATCCAGCTCTCTCCTTTATGGCACATTGCCACCCTTCTGTAAAATAAGAGTATCTGAACAAAGAAAATCCCCATCCCTGTGGTAAGGGAGGCTAACAAGCATTAGAGTACTGATAACTAGGGATAAGGACTGGACTTGTGATTTCACTGATAAAGGTGTAGCCCATTCAAGCTCTGAGGACTCTTATCCCAACTCCCATTCTGACAGATCAATCAAAGAGCCATGGTGGCTACATCTCCTTAGGGTCCTGGGCATATCTACAAAGAGTCAGTTGGTGATTGTCTAATTCCATTGACCCCAAAACCCAACAGTGTGCTTTCCCCGCAAGTTTATCAGTTGAGAATCATTTATTGAACCAGCCATAAGTGGCTTTTAGAAAAGAATATTTACTACCATTGTAGAATAAAAAGAATTGATTTAAAACACTTCCCCCAAAAGTCTGTGACACACTTTCCTATAAGTACATACAGAAAGTAAAGTGAACAAACTAAGCACATGTGGTAAAAAGATAACTCACCATTCCTATTTGCTGGAAGTTCTTTTTTTCTTTTATTTGTGCAGTGATCAAGAAGTCTTCCATTAAGTATGGTGAATCATCTGTATCCATCTGTCATGGACTCCCACTGTGGCTAGGACTTCAATGGGCATAGCTTCAAAGATGGGAGGAAGAGTCTATAGGGGAGACCAAAGGGAAGCCTTTTCCTCCCACCCGATGTAGTTCCTCCTCAGAGGATTAAGCTAGAATGTCTCATTTTCTCTAGTTTCTGGTCTCTTCTACTACTCTTCTCATCTCACTCAATAATTATAAAACCTAATTGATGTTAATTGGTTAATTGCTATTGAGGAGAAATTAAATGGTTAAATTGATAGTGGGATGCTAATCCCTGATATTGGTGGTATTGAGGAGTTAGTAACTGGTACTAGGTGATTGATATTCGGGAGGAACATATTGGAGTTGAGGCTCCACCCCGTAACATTAGAAGAATTATCCCCAACCTCTTGAAGGTTACCCCTAGAACTCTGAGAGAGAGAAGAGAGAGATGTAGCCAAGCTCTGGGGATTCTACTTGCCCATGCAAATGCGGTCAGTGTTGAAAGAACGAGCCTGAGAGCCTGTTAAAGTGCTATACTAAGCAGACAAGAAAAAAATGGTTGTTGACATGGGAGTTATCTAAGAATCAGTTGTCCATATGCAGTCAGATATTCAGCTGATCAAGGAAATGGTCAAAATGAGGTGGCACGGCAGGTGGTGCAGTGGATAGAGTGCTGGACCTGGAGTCAGGAAGACTCATCTTCCTCTCTTAAAATCTGGCCTCAGACACTAGCTGTGTGACCCTCGACAAGTCCCTTAACCCTTTCTGCCACAGTTTCCACATATGTAAAATGAGCCAGAGAAGGATATGGCTAACCACTCCAATATCTTTGCCAAGAAAACCCCATTGGGGTCATGAAGAGTTGGACATGACTGAAACGACTGAATAACAAACAACAAAATCAGCACCATATTAGAAGAAAAGATACAGATAATAAGATTGTGCCTGCAATTCCAAGAGTTCCAACATGGACTATTCAAAGGAATGATTGTAATTGTAAATGAGCAAAGAAGAGATTGACTCTGATTGTCAAAATTTCCTGGGAAAGTTTAGCTAATATTAATATGACCAAAAGATCCTAGAAATTGCATTAGCAGCAATTAACCTTTCTGCCAAGCAGTGAGACATCTAGTTACACATTTTGGAGGATGGTAGAAGATTATGAGCAATACTGGCTCAAAAAAAGATATTAGAGATAAAAACAAGCTTGCAGAAAACTTGACATGTGACCCAACTAAGCTAGATTATCTCAAAGAGCATTTCCATGTGAATCCAGAAGGATAACAAGCAACTCTTAAATGGAACAGATTTGACATTGCGTTTATATTAATCTATTCTTATCATCGATGACACTGAATACCTGATGTGGTGTTTGTGAAAATGGCAATGACACTTAAGATGAAGTCAGAAAAAGCAACTGCATAGGACTAAATATATATTGAAAAATCAGTTCTGGAGGTGATGCTTTTTTTCTTTTCAAGATTTAATATTTTACTTTTTTTCTCCAATTACATGTAAAAACAATTTTAACATTCTTTTTTTAAATTTCAAGTTCCAAATTCTCTCCCTTCTTCCCTCCCTCCCCCTCATTGAGAAGGCAAACAATTTGATAAAGGTTATATATTTATAGAGTGACATAATTTTAAAGGCATCTAGGAATCCTATTAATATTGCTCAAAGAAGGGAAGATTCCAAAAAAAAATGGAAAAAACTATATATGATGTGGGGGGGGGTGATTATTGCTTGTTTTACCAAAAAAAAATGCAACTGAGAAGACAGTCTATTTTAGATATGTTGAATTTGAGATGCCTACAGGGTACCAGTGGGGATGTCCACTGGGATGGTTATAAGGAACTGAAATTAAGGACAGAGATTAGGAGTGAATATATACATCTGCCTAAACATAATTGAACCTGTGTGAGAATTGCTGAGATCACCAATAACAATAGTGTAAAGAAAAGAGGGGCTCCAGGATAGAACTTTAGGGAGTACTCACCCACACTTAGTGAGAAGACTATGAACCGTGAGCCAACCTAGGACACAGAGAAAGAGGAGTCAGAGAACAGGAGGAAGGAGTGGTTAATTTTGTCAACAGTCACAAGTCAGTCAATAAACATTTATTAATGGCTCATTATATGCCAGGAACTATGCTAAGCCCTGGGGATACAAAGCAAGGAAAAAGCCGTCCTTGCTCTCAAGAAGCTCACAGTCTAATGGAAACAACTGTGTAGAAACAAACTATAGAGAAGGTGATTGACAGTGTCAAAGGCAGCAGAGAGGTCATGAAAAATGAGGACTGAGAAAGATCAATGGATTTAGCAATTAAGAGATCATTAATAACTTTGTTGGGAGAAGTTTAAATCGAGTGTGGTCAGTCGGTCAATAAACTTGTATTAAGCGCTACTATGTTCCAGTCACTGTGCTAAACTGTGGAGATACATAGAAATGCATTAGACAGTCCCCACCCTCAAGGAGGGCAGCAGCTAGGTGTTGCAGTGGAGGGAGTGCTGGGCCTTGAGTCAGCAAGACTTATTTTCCTCTGTTCACTTCTGGCCTCAGACGCTTACTAGCTGTGTGACCTTAGGCAAGTCACTCAACCCTGTTTGCCTTAGTTTCCTCATCTGTAAAATGAAATGGAGAAGGAAATGGCAAACCAATCCAGTATCTTTGCCAAGAAAACCCTAAATGGGGTCATGAAGAGTTGGACATCATGGAAAATGACTGAACAACCACACCCTCAAGGAAGTTGGATTGTAGAGAATTAAGAAGCTAGTGAGAGGAAAGGAAGTGGAGGCACCTGTTGTAGATAGTTTTCTCAAGGAGTTTAACCAAAAAGGGCAGAAAAGCTATGGGACCATAATTGCTAAGGGTGGAAGGATCAAGTGAAGGATTTTTGAGTTGGAAAAAACAAATACGTTTATAGGCAGTAGAGAAGCAGTCAGGATACAGGGAGAGAGGGAAGATGAGTGAGGATGATAGAGGGGGCAATCTGCTGGAGGAGAGAGGATGGAATGGAATTGCTTCTGCAGGCAGAGGCCACATAGAAATCAAAAAAGATGAGGATTGAAGATATTGGATTTATCTGATTCCTTATCATTGGTAACTTTGGAGAAAGTCATTTCATTTGAGTGGTACAGTAGGAAGCTTGATCATAGAATATTGAGGAGTGAATAGGAAGTAAGGAAATGCAGTAAATGAGTGCAAACAACCCTTTTAGCACTACAGGGACCAAGCATCAATTGTCAAGGAAATATTTTGATAATAAATATTTGCTTTCTTCTATCTATGCAAATGTACTTTTAATACAAGTAAATATAAGTAGATGCTATCAGTTTACTTTGAATTAAAAATTTTCATCCTACTATCAGTTGAAGCAGCCTGGTTCTTGAAGGTATATTTAAATTCTGGTCCTTCCAGTACTGGGAGTTTTGCCATGAAATATTATACAATAGCTTGAGGAAATAGAAGGGTCAAGTAAAGGGGTTTTATTTTGTTTTGTTTTTTTTATAAGAGAAGAGACTTGGGCATATTTGTAGATGTTGGGTAAAGAACCAATAGAAAAACTGAAGATAAGAGATAGGATAAAAGGGGGAGGGGAGGTAGAGCCAAGATGGTGGAGCTGACCTTCTTCCTAGAACTCCAAAGAGAACTAGAAAATGCACCAGACTGAATCTGACAGGGAAATCCAGAAAAAGTCACAGTGAATCTTTTGTCTGGTCCAGGTTGGCACAGCGAGACAGAAAGAGAGGTCTGCTGACACTAGGGCCTAGGTCAGGGCAGGAGTACAGAGCTCTTCAGCACTGAAGGAGAAACTTATACATCAGGACAAGAAGAGGTTTCAGACCGATCCCAGGATACTGCAAGGGGGACAGGTGCTAAAAGGTAGCTTTGTCACCCACTATCCAGTTTTGGATCATAGACCCAGGGTAAAGTGAGAAAGAGGACTTGAACTTTGGGTGGGTACCTCCAGATAGGGAGGCCCTGGACAGTGTACTAAGAAAGGAGGGAGTTCAGAAGCAAACAGCAGCAGTGTGGCTCAGACTCTAGTTGCAGAGCAGGATCTCAGTCCCAGGATCTAGCACAGACTGCAGAGGACTAGCCAGGGCAAGAATCCCAGACCAAAGGAGAATCTACAATTCCGTCACTGAACAAGCAGTGATAGTAGCTGATAGGGGTGGAGTCCAGCTGCAGACTATTCTTGTACTGACCGGCCCAAACCCAAACCCAGGTCAAGAGCTTACGGAGCTCAAACCAGGGAGGCAGTAATTAAACCTTGTCCTGAATCAGATCAGTCTGGGAACACTGAAAGCTTGCAGGTCCCCAGCCTGTCCCTGAGATCCTGGAATGGTACAACACTCAGTATCTCAAGAAAGCAGCAATAGGACCAGCCTAAACCTTCCCTCTACAAGTGGGGCAAGGTCCAACCCCTAATATCAAATTCAAAGTCAGGAAGTAGGCTGGAAGGTAAGCCAAAAAAAAAGAACCCTACCACAATGAGCTATTATGATGACAGGGACATTCAAGATACAAACCCAGGAGAGAATGACTCTAAAAATCTATAATCAATACCTCAGGGTAAAAAAATGTAGCTAGGAAAAAACTCAACTAGAATTCCAGGAAGACATGAGGCAAGAGTTAAAAATATTTTTATAAATGAAATGAGAGCATTTGAGGAAAAAATCGGGGCAGGAGGATGCACATTTTGGAAGAATGAATTCGAAAGGGAATTAACAATTTGGCATAGAGTTACAAAACTTTGCCCAAGCAACAAATTCTGAAGAATTAGAATGGACCAAATAAATGTCAATAATTTCATGAGAAAACAAGAAATATTAAAACAAAGTCAAAAGATTGAAAAAAAAAGAAAAGGTTAAGCGTATCATATCAAAATTAACTGGCCTGGAAAACAGACTAAGGGGAAAAAAATAGGAATCATTGAACTATCTGAACTCTATGACCCAAAAAAGAGCTTAGATATCATATTTCAAGAAATGTAAAAGGAAACAGATCTCTTAAAACCATAGGGCAAAGTGCAAATAGAAAGAATCTACCAGTAACTTCCTGAAAAAGACAGCTTCCAGACATACATAGCCAAAATCCAGAGCTTCTAGGTAAAAGAAAAACAAAATACTGCAAGTAGCCAGAAAGAAAGAATTCAAGTACTAAGGAGCCACAGTCAGGATCACACACGATTTAGCAGCTACCATTATGAAGGAATGGATAACTTGTAATATGATATTCCAAAAGGCAAAGAATATGAACTTACATTCAGGAATAACCTACCCAGCAAAACTGAGCATAATGTTATAGGAGAAAAAAATGGATCTTTAATGAAATTGAGGACTTCCAAGCGTTGCTGATGAAAAGAGCAGAGGTGCATGCAAAGTTTGAAAGTCAAACACAGGAGATAAGAGAAACATAAAGTGGTAACCATAAAAGAACAAGGATAATCAACAAAGCAAGGATAAACTACTTATATCCTACTATAGGGAGATGATACATGTATCTCCTCTGAGCCCTATCATCGTAAGAGGGCGTCTAATTAGACAAGGTCCATGAGTTGTTCTGTAATGTCTTGATAATATTAAGGGAAAAATAGGGAAGGAAGAGAAATACACTTAGAGGGGCAGGGAAAAGAAAGTCAAGGAAAATTAGCTCACATAATTACAGTGCACAAATAGATGTTGATACAAACTAGGAAAAGGGGTTTGGGCAGAGCAGCTGACACTTCAACCTTGCCCTCATCGAAACTGAAAGGAAAAATAGATACACCATATTCACCCAAACAGAGTTGGGCAAAGCAATGAATTTCAATTAAACAGGGAAAAAGAAGGAAAACATGAGAAGTGGTGGGATGGGGAACTAGAGGGAGGGTAGTTTAAGGGAGGGATTAGTCCTAAGCAAAAGGAACTTTAAGGCTATATAAAAATATTTATAGCTATTTAGAGTTGGCAAGAAATGGGAATATGAGGGGGTGTCCATAATTTAAGGAATGGTTGAAAAAGTTATGGTATATAAATGTGACTGAATTCTATGTATTATAAGAAATGATAAAGGGAATGATTTCAGAGAAATCTGAGAAAATTTGTATGGATTGATGCTGGATAAAGTAAACAGAACCAGGAGAACAATGAGAAAACTTTGAAGTAATTAGAAACGCTTATCAGCATAATGATTGACCATATTTCCAGAGGACTAATGATGAAACATGCTACCTACCTCCTAGTAGAGAGATGAAGGACTCAGAATGCGACAAAAAATTTTTGGACAAGGACAATGTAGAAATCTGTTTTGGTTGATTATATATGTTTATAATGGGGATGAATTGTTTTTCTTTAATTCTCAAGTTGGGGTGGGGAGTTAGGGTTGGAGGGTAAGAAGGCAGATTTTTGCTGGTTGAAAAAAACTTATATTTGTATATAAAATATGCCATGACATAATATAATATAACATAAAATGATATAACATAGCATAAAATAAGAGAAAAGAAACACACAAACTTCCCAAAAGACATCTGCGGGGGAAAAAGATGAAGAGCACAGGTAGAGGAGGAATTCATAACAAGGAAAAGTCCAGCTTCCCCATTAGAGACCAGAACAAAGGACAAAGGACAAAATGTCTTGAGGTGTATTGTCAGAGAAAAGGGAGAGCTCATGATCAATGCCCTTTAATTTCTCTTTAACATGGGAGGCAAGATCCTATGATGATAGGTTGGAGGTAGGAAAAGAGAAGTGGAGGAGGGGACTTGATAGTTGTCTTAAAGTACTAGAAAGGATTAAAGTACTAGAAGAGGGATTAAATGTGTTTTGTTTGACCCCAGAAGGCAAAAGTAGGAGCAATGGGTTCATAGGGCAAAGGGAAACTGACCTCATGTAAAGTTAAAACTACCTAACCATTAGAGCTGTCCAAAAGTGGAGTAGGCCATCCTTCGAGGTAATGAGTTTCCCTTCTGTGGTGGTCTCTAAGCAACAGCTGGATAACCATGTAATCTCACAATCAGAAGTAACCTCAGAGTCTATTTAGTCCAATATATACGTGGAGAAGAATAGGCTCAACAGCATATCCAACCAAGGGTCATTCGACCTTTGTTCGAAGACCTCCAAGGATAGGGAGCTCATTACCTGCCGAGGAAGCCCATTTTCACTTTTGCTTTAATATTGACAAGGGAAAATGCAAACAATGGCATTTTAACAATTGGCTTCTCCAACGGTTTGAGCCGGCTCTAGCACTCTCCTGCATCTATCCCTTTATCCAGATTAGTGACAAAAATATCGGACAGCACAAGGCCAAGGACAAATCCTTGGGCTTTCTACTAGGGGCCTCCTTTCAATTTGACATAAAATCATTTAGTGAATATCCTTTGATCGAATGAATGAATAGAATTTATTAATCACCTACTATGCGCCCGTCACCACCAAATGTTGGAGTATTATACGAATACAAAAGGAGGGAGAATCTTTGCTCTCAAGCTCACATTCTAACCCAATGAGGCAAGACATATGGGGAAATGGCGGCCGAGGAAAAGAGTTCTGGTCTGGGAGATTCACAGGGATGTTGAGTTCGTCTATACTTCACCTGACCGACAGGACCTTTTCAGAAGCAATATTACAATTGACTCAGCTACTGTGCCCAGAGCAGAGCGAGAAGATGGAAAGATAGAGGGAAGGGATCGGGCGAGGTGGCGAGCTCAATGCTTATGTGGTGCATGATGATGGCAGAATGGCCCGGGGGGAAGGTTGGGATGGGCTATGAAGATGAAACAGGATCTGGGATCTGGGGCCAGCTATATATAGTGGACAGATTTATACTCATTCAGACATCAATTACAGTGGCTGGGCCAGCTATCTAACCGGTTCTGAATGTAACTAATAACATTGTCATCCAACTTATGTCTCTCCATTTTTTCCACAAGAATGGCTTGTGAGAGTTTGTCAGATGCTTTACTGATATCTAGGCAAACTATCTCTATAGCATTCCAGAGACCTATATAACAACCCTGTCAAAAAAGGATATGAGTTCATGACATGTTCTATATGAAGTATTGCTAGCTCTTTGTAATCACTGTTTATTTCTAGAAGTTCACTAGCTGGGGCAGCTAGGTGGCACAGTGAGTAGAGCACCAGTCCTGGAGTCAGGAGGACTTGAGTTCAAATTCGGCCTCAGACGCTTGACACATGTACTAGCTGTGTGACCTTGGGCGAGTCACTTAACCCCAATTGCCCTGCCAAAAAAAAACCCAAACCAAACAAACAAACAAAGAAGTTCACTAGCCATCCTTTAATAACATAGCCTAATGAAATAAAAATTACATGTAATAAAGGGCCATGGAAAGATAGACTAAAAATTAACTGGAAACTAAATAATCTAAACCTAAAGAGTGAGTGGGTCAAACAACAAATCATAGAAACAGTCAACAACTTCAGAGATCGGCAATAATGAGACAATATATCAAAACTTACGGGATGCAGCGAAAGCAGTTCTTAGGGGAAGTTTTATATCTCTAAATGTTTACATGAATAAAATAGAAAAAGAAGAGATCAATGAATTGGGCATGCAACTCAAAAAACCTAGAAAAAGAATAAATTAAAAATTCCCAAATAAATACAAATTAGAAATTCTGAAAAGCAAAGGAGAGATTGATAAAATTGAAATTAAGAAAACTATTGAACTAATAAATGAAACTAAGAGCTGGTTTTATGAAAGAAACCCAACAAAATAGATAAACCTTTGCTTAATCTGATTTAAAAAAAAAAGAAAGAAGAAAACCAAATTATCAGCATTGAAAATTATAAGGGTGAGTTCACCACCAATAAAGAGGAAATCAAAACAATAATTAGGAGCTATTTTGCCCAACTCTATGCCAGTAAGTTTGACAATCTTAGTGAAATTGATGAATATTTACAAAAATATAAATTGCCCAGATTAACAGAAGAGGAAATAAAATGCTTAAATTACTGCACTTCAGATAAAGAAATTGAATAAGCCATCAATGAACTCCCTAAGAAAAAGAAATCTCCAGGGCCAGATGGATTTACAAGTTAGTTCTATCAAACATTTAAAGAATAATTAATTCCAATACTATATAGACTATTTTGGAAAATAGGAGAAGGAGTCCTACCAAATTTTTTATGATACAAATATGGTCCTGATATCTAAACTGAAAAGAGCCAAAAGAGAGAAAGAAAATTATAGACCAATTTCCCTAATGAATATAGATGCAAAAATTTTAAATTAAATGTTAGCAAAGAGATTATAGCAACTTATCCTGAGGATAATACAATATGGACAGGTAGGATTTATACCAGAAATGCAGGGCTGACTCAATATTAGGAAAACTATGAGCATAATTGACCATATCAACTACAAAACTAATAGGAATCATATGACGATCTCAATAGTTACAGAAAAAGCTTTTGACAAAATACAATAACCAAAATGGAGTCTTCCTTAAAATAATAAGTAGCATCTATATATCACCATCAGCAAGCATTATATGTAATAGAGATAAGCTGGAAGCATTTCCAATAAGATCAGGGGTGAAACAAAGATGTCCATTATCACCGCTCTTATTGAATATGGTACTAGAAATGTTAGCTTTAGCAATAAGAAGAAAAAAAATGAAGGAATTAGAATAGGCAAAGAAGAAACAAAGCTGTCACTCTTTGTAGATGATATGATGGTACACTTAGAGAATCAGCTAAAAAATTATGTGAAAAAACTTTAGCAAAGTTGCAGAATATAAAATAAACTAACACAAATCATTGGCATTTCTCTATATTACTAACAAATCTTGACAGCAAGAGATAGAGAAATTCCATTTAAAGTTACTGTAGACAATATAAAATATTTGGGAGTCCACCAGCCACAACAAACCCAGGAACTATATGAACACAATTACAAAACACTTTTCACTTTGTGGCTCATTTGTAGGCCGGGCTAATATAATAAAAATGAGAATTCTACCTAAATTAAATTACTTATTCAGTGCCACACCAAGCAAACTACCAAAACATTATTTTATACGACTAGAAAAAACAATAACAAAATTCATCTGGAAGAACAAAAAGTCCAGGATATCAAGGGAATTAATGAAAAGAAATGCAAGAGAAAGTGGCCTAGCTGAACCAGATCTTAAACTGTATTAGAAAGCAGCAATCATCAAAATGACTTGGTACTGTCTAAGAAATGGAGTGGTGGATCAGTGGAATAGGTTAGTGTAATAACAATTTAGAATTGAAGACCTTCCTGAGGGAGAGAGCAGACATGGTGGCTGTGCTGTGAGTGTGATTGTCGGTGGCAAGGCCCCAGCAGGTGGAGGGAAGGTTATGTGATGGAGTGGTTCTCTGCTGTGATACTGTGTATTGAGTTCTTTGCTGCTGTGATGGATTAGGCTTATTGGTTTTGGGACTTGATTCTCTAGTGTTTGAATAAATGGTTTACTTCTTCTACATTCTATATGGAGAGTCTCTTATATTTTTGTGATACAGAATGGCATAGGCATATGTAATATCAGCTAAGTTGGGTGTCTTTGATTGAGTCTTACTAGGTGCTAAACCCCAGGCCCAAACCCCTATCTACTAGGTGCTAAGCCTATGTGGGCGTGAAGCCCTCAGGATCCTAAGGGGAGTTGCTAAGACCAGAGCCAGTAGTAGGAGCCTGAGTTCTGGTCGCTCAGATGACTTTTGATGATGGCTAAAGAGTGTATAAAAAGAGACAACAGAGCTATTTGCTAAGGGCTCTCACTCTTGGTGGTGTGCTGATGTGGAGACTCTGGGCAGCTGGAGTTAAGAGCCCTCCAGCTTGTAAACCCAGATGTTCAGACTCTGTTAAACTCTGGTAACCATGCACTGAGATTTGAATCAGACAAGGTCTGTCTGTTGATGCTTGTAATTTGTTTGTATTTGCTCTGAAGTTCAGGGTGCTGGCTCTCTCACCTGAACTAAGTGAATGGTATTTGTATGTTGGATTAAACTGAGATTGTTAACCCCTTAACATTGCTTTCCTTAGTAAAGCAGACCAAAAGAAGCTGTGCTGGCAGCTTTCTGTGTGCTGGTTGTTGGCGGGTCTTACACCCTTACAGCAGCTGCTACCAGATTGTTGCAACAGCATATTGACAATCATCATCTATATCGTGATTATTGCCTTGCTAATACAGTTAGGTATAGAAGACACAATAATCAATGACTATAGTAATCTACTATTGGATAAATCCAAAGACTCCAGCTTCTGGGATAAGAACTCGCCATTTAACAAACACTACTGAGAAAACTAGAAAATGGTATGGCAGAAACTAGGCATAGACCAACATCTCACACCTTAAACCAAGATAAAGTGAAAATGAGTACATGATTTAGATATAAAGGCTGATACTATATGCAAACTAGGAGAACGAGGAATAGTTTACCAGTTGGATCTATGGAGAAGGGAAGAATTTATGACCAAAGAAGAGATAGAGAACATTATGAAATGCAAAATAGATAATTTTGATTATATTAAGTTGAAAAGTTTTTGCACAAGGAAAGCCAATGCAACCAAGATTAAAAGGAAAGTAGAAAGCTGGGAAACAGTTTTTAGAGCCAGTATCTCAGGTAAAGGCCTCATTTTTAAAATATAAAGAGAACTGAGTCAAATTTACACAACACAAGTCATTCCCTAATTGATAAATGGCCAAAGGATATGAACAGGCAGTTTTCAGAGGAAGAAATTGAAGCTATCTATAGTCATATAAAAAAATGCTCCAAATCACTACTGATTAGAGAGATGCAAATGAAAACAACTCTGGAGGTACCACATCACACCTATCAGATTGGCTAAAATGAGAAAGCAGGAAAATGATAAATGTTGGAGAAGATGTGGGAAAATTGGAACACTAATGCATTGTCGGTGTAGTTGTGAGCTAATCCAACCATTCTGGAGAGCAATTTGGAACTATGCTCAAAGGGCTATAAAAATGTGTGTACCTTTTGATCCAACAATACCATTTCTAGGGCTGTATCCCAAAGAGATCATAAAAATTGGAAAAGGACCCACATGTATAAAAATTTTTGTAGCAGCTCTTTTTGTGGTGGCCAAAACTGGAAATTGAGGGGATGTCCATCAGTTGAGGAATGGCTGAACAAGTTGTGGTATATGAATGTAATGGAATACTATTGTGCTATAAGAAATGATGAGCAGAAGGACTTCAGAAAAACCTGGAAAGACTTATATGAACTGATGCTGAATGAAGTGAGCAGAACCAGTAGAGCACTGTATACAGTAACAGCCACAGTGTGCGATGACTGACTTTGATAGACTTAGCCCTTCTCGGCAATGCAAGGTCCTAAAGCAATTCCAAAGGACTCATGATGGAAAATGCCATCCACATCCAGAGAAAGAGCTATGCAGTCTGAATTCAGAGCGAAGCAGACTATTTTGTTTTGTTTTGTTTTTTTCTTTCTCATGGTTCTTTCTATTCAGTCTAATTCTTCTATACAACATGACTAATGTGAAAATATGTTTAATAAGAATGTATATGTTGAGCCTATATCAGATTACATGACGTCTTGCAAGGGGGAGAGAGAGGGAGAAAATTTAAAACTTATGGAAGTGAATGTCAAAAACTATAAATAAACTTTAAAAAAAGAAATGCAAATGAAAACACCTCTGAGGTACCATATCACACCTTCAGATTGGCTAACATGACAAAACAGGGAAATGATAAATGTTGGAGAAGATGTGAGAAAATTGGAACACTAATGCATTGTTGGTGGAGTTGTGAACTGATCCAACCATTCTGGAGAGCAATTTGGAATCATGTCCAAAAGGCTATAAAACTGTGCATACCCTTTGACTCAGCAATACCACTTTTATCTAGGTCTGTATCCCAAAGAGATCATAAAAAAGGGAGAAAGACAAAAATACAAAAATATACAAAAATATTTATAGCAGCTCCTTTTGTGGCGGCCAAGAAGTGGAATTTGAAAGGATGTCCCTCAGTTGGGGAATTGCTGAACAAGTTGTGATATATGGATGTTATGGAATACTATTGTGCTATGAGAAATGATGAGCAGGTGGACTTCAGAAAAGCCTGGAAAGACTTATATGAACTGATGCTGAGTGAAATGAGCAGAACCAGGAGAACATTGTATACAGTAACAGCCACACTGCTATGATTGACTTTAATATACTTACCTCTTCTCAGCTATCCAAGGATCTGAGACAACTCCAAAAGACTCACAATGGAAAATGCTATCCACATCCAGAGAAAGAACTTTTGGAGTCTGAATGCAGATAGAAGCCTACTATTTGCTCTCCTTTTCTTTTGTTGTTTTATTTTGTTTCTTCTTTCTTATGGTTCCTCCCTTTAGTTCTAATTCTTCTTTACATCATGACTAATTTGAAAATATATTTAATATGAATGTGTAAGTAGAGCCTTGGGGAGGGGAGAGAAGAAGGCAGGAGAGAAAATTCAAAACTCATAATCTTATGGAAGTGAATGTTGAGAACTAAAAATAAATGAATTTATTATTAAAAAAAATAATATAGCCTAGAATTTTGCCAGGAATTTCAGTAAAGCTCACTAGCCTGTAGTTTTCCTGTTTCCATTCTCTTCCCCTTTTTGAAAAGTAGGACTAACATTTGTCCTAACCCAATTCTGCTGTTCCTCTCTCATTCTCTATAGTCTTTCACTCACATTGTCTCAGAAATTCCATCTGCCATTTTATTTTCGATATCCTAAGATGTAGTTCATTCAATCCTTATTACTTGAAAAATTTGTCAGGGATTTTATAGAAGAAATTCCTGAAGAGGTATAGATTGGATTAGATGATTCTGAAGTCCCCTTAGATGCCAGTTCTATGAATGACTTTAAGGATAGAAATATTAGGCCAGTTATGAGAAAAGGACTGATGCTAGAGGGATTGTGGTTTTTTTGGCAGAGAGCCAGGGTTAGACAAGCTCTTTAGTATCCTCAGGTCACACTTTTAGTCAAGGTCAGAATAAGATCTGCTGGCAGCCTTAAGAACCAAGACTCCAGTGACCCTTCAGCCCCCTCCCCTACTCTCCAATATTGAACTAGCCAGCAGAAAGAGCTAAATCAAATATCCTTCCAGGTTCTTACATTACTATAGCTATGAAAGTTAAGAAAATAGGCTATTTGTGACTGTACTAACTTGCCATTTTTCTCCTGGTCCTACTTTTTTGAGCATTGAGTTCTTTTTCCTCTCCTAATGCTGCCCTATGGTTGGTTTGTTGTTGCTTCCCCAGTGTTCATAATAAGTGGGTTTCAGGGCTGAGTGTAGAGGGAACTGCCCCTCTGCTTCTCATGCTTCCCAGCTCTAGGTCATAAAAGGGGACATCTCTAGGTAAGAAAAAGACCCAAAATAACTGCTTTACTTTCCTTATGCTGTGATCCCTTAGGTCCTAGAGACCCCCTAGGCACGTATTTGTTGCTGTTCCTCCATCAACTAGAAAAGGATGTTGTTATCAAGGTACAGTGTGGTTAACTGTGGCTGATCAATCCAATACAAGCTTGGAAAGCTCTACCACAGGTTGGGTACAAATAGTCTGTTGGAACATTTGGGATGGAGATGTCGCTAGATTTGTGCATCTCACATTTCTTTTGTGCTACTGTGATTTGGCTTTGTTCGTAGAGCACAGGGCCTTCTTTGATGCAGGCATGTCATGCTGAGGGATCCTTTGCCTGCATCTCCCATGGCTCATAGCCAATACTAAAGTTCTTCAAAGAGACCTTGAGAGTGTCTTGTGTGAGTGCTCCATAAAATAGCCTTTTATGTAAACATATGTTTAGCAATCAGACTATAGTGCCGTGCCCATCAGACAATTGAGGTCAATATGTGAACTTTGGAGTGAACTTTTTAATCTGTATGTGAATGTGTCACCAGGAAGAATACATAATACGCTTAACTTAACTGGAAATGTGAATATTCCATTATCCTGAATATCTTTTTGCATGACACTAATCTTGATTTATTACAATGTTTATAGGCTCTACAATTAATTATTTTAATATTTTATTCTAATCTTGATACTTTTCTCCTAAAGCCCACTTTGTAGTCATTTGTAAAATATAATTTATGACATTTTAATAAGAATATGAATGTTGGGTTTGTGCATGAATGCCTGTAGTAAATGAAATATTACTGCATTACTAACTTCAATAATGGAATTAAGATGTCTTTCATTTGATTTCAATTGCCTCCCCAAAACATTTTATTTAATTTGGTTTCTATTATAGATATTCAGGATGATCAAATCATAAAAAGTTACTAAATCAATCATGTACTAATGGGCAAGCATGTTAATTAAAATTAAACTATTCCTCCTTGAACTGAGTTTGTAAGATCTTTCCATAGTCTTTCAAAAACATCCCTTAATTTTATTTCATCATTAAGTTTTATAATTATTTTCCCCACTACATTAGGTCTTGCCCTAAAATAAAATGGAATAATGGCAAAGAAATAATAATATATAAATTTACAAATCATAGTATTAATACAGCAGTCAAGTTTTCAAAGTATTTTACGTATATTATCTTGTTTGATTCTCACGACAATCCTGCGTGGTATTCAAGCAGTAGCAGAAATTAGTTACGTGCGGATAGTGTAAGCCATATCCACCCATCTGAGCAGCTACCATAGCTCTCACAGGTAGAGGAGACTTGGGTTTCATGGGTAGACACAGAAATCCTCCCGTCGCAGCTGTGAAAGCTCAACACTTCTTACCTGTGCAAGATAATTGACAGCTATCGATGACACGTTGCTGGCACTCCTCCCTCCTCCCTGGGCCTGGTGACAATGAGAGTGTATTTGTTGACAGCTAGGTGGTTTGGTGGTAGATCACAGGGTCTAGAGCCAAGAAGACTTGAGTTCAAATCCAAAGCTTACTAGCTGTGTGAACTGGGACAAGTCTCTTAACCTTCAGTTTCTTCAGTTGTAATGTGGGTGTAATAATAGCACCTGCCTCCCAGGGTTGTCGTGAGGTTCAGATGAGATAATATTTATAAGGAGCTTAGCATAGCACCTAGCGCATAGAAGAGGCTATATAAATGCTGAGTATTATTGGCTAATGCCAAGTTCCTGTATACAGGGTGTATCAGTAAGGCAGTGATAACAATGTAGATGATAATCGTCAAAATGCCAACGTGGTTCTGTATCACAAAGTATATGAGACTCTCCACGTAGAAGGTGGAGAAAGGAAACCATCTATTCAGACACCAGAGGACCATATCCCATAAGCCATCTACCCGATCCATCACAGCGGTGAAGCATTCAGTACATAATATCACAATATGGAGCCTCGCCATCCCAAAGCCTCTCTGACCCCCTGCTGGGGTCTTCCCAAAAACAAACTCACAGTAAAGCTAAGTCAGTCTGTTTGGCTCTAACTATCATGATGGCCATTAACAACCATAACTGCTCTCTCTCTCTCCCTCTCTCTCTCTCTTTCTCTCTCTCTCTCTCTCTCTCTCTGTCTCTCAGCATTTCCTGTGACATAGCTTCCTTTTCCTGGCAGGAAGCTCTTCCCACCACATGTGACTTAGGCTTCTGTTGCAGCAATCCGGGTAGCAGCTGCTCTAAGGGTATAAGACCCGCCAACAACCAGCACACAGAAAGCTGCCAACACAGCTTCTTTTGATCTGCTTTACTAAGGAAAGCAATGTTAAGGGGTTAACAGTCTCAGTTTAATCCAACATACAAATATCATTTACTTAGTTCAGGGGAAAAAGCCAGCACCCTGAACTTCAGAGCAAATACAAATTACAAACATCAACAGACAGACCTTGTCTGATTCAAATCTCAATGCATAGTTACCAGGGTTTGACAAAGTCCAAACATCCAGGTTTACAAGCTGGAGGGCTCTTGACTACAGCTGCCCAGAGTCTCCACATCAGTACACCACCAAGAGTGAGAGCCCTTAGCAAATAGCTCTGTTGTCTCTTTTTATACACTCTTTAGCCGTTATCAAATGTCATCTGAGTGACCATAGCTCAAGCTCCTACTATTGGCTCTGGTCTTAGCAACTCTCCTTAGGACCCTGAGGGCTTCACACCTATATAGGTTTAGCACCTACTAGGTAGGGGTTTGGGCCTGGGGCTTTGCACCTAGTAAGGCTCAATCAAAGACAGTTAAAATTTTAACATTTTAAAACTGTAAGAAAGTCCCAACTTAATTGATATTACAGCTTCCTGTGATGTAAGCAGGTCACATGGCCTATTAATAGGTGGGAAAGATCTTCAAATCTAAATTGCTTCTGCACAAGGGCACCCTGGGAAGGAAAATGTGAAAAACCAACAGGACAGAGAAAATACAAATACACCCATGCAGATGGGGGAAGAAAGGTAAGCAGGTTGAAAAGTTAATTTTTATTTTCTTATTTTGCAAAGCAGTTTGTCTAGTTTTTTTTTGTCCTTCTTCAAACTTTAGTTTTCTTGCTATCCGACTTGTCCTTTAAAGAATGTTGGCATTGTAAATAAAACTGCTTGCAAATGTTTTTTTTTCCAGGCCTAAAAAGACTTAAAACTAAGAACTAAAGATCTGGAGAACCAGATCAACTTGATATGGTTAGAGACAGGAACTTGTGTTTGGGACTCTTATTGTATCTTCCAGTGGAGGGTATGTTCCCTTACCTACTGGGTCTTGTTGAGAAGGTGAAGGATCTCTTTTCCAAGGTTTGGATACTTATCAACCCATTTATATTTCATTGTGGATAAGACTGTGTCAGTGGCTGAAAATGAATTGATGGACCTTAGGTTATTCTAGTTGGAAGCCAGCCTTTATGCTGGATCTGTTAAAAGTAAGGGTCAGTCATCATGTCACCCTCCTTTCCCAAGAGCCCCAGAAAGATAACTGGGTATAGATGGAAACCAGAGATGTAAGAGTAGAGAGAGATGCTGGAAGATGCCCAGCTACTTAACTTTCTCTATCTTCTGAGATACCACTAATAGCATCCCTGGACAATTTCATATGCTATCAATGGCCAAAAAGCAGGGTTGGCAAGAAGCAGTGGCAGGGCATCACAATGATATGATACCTGGAGAGATCTTAGACTTAGGATCCATGACTTCAGCCATGGAGTGGCAGTGGAATAACTTCACAGCCTAAGAGAGAACAGCCACATCCAAGAAAACCAAGTGGCAAAGTGGGGAGAGTTCTTGAAATCCCAGTCTTCTGGAGGAGTGTCCAGAGTACCTGGACTAGGTTTCAAAAATATCTGTCTCTGGAACTAGAGCAGTAAGGAACTAAACCGTGGTATGGACGAGTAAAAACCTGAACTTTGTCCTTTGCTTTGAATTGTTTGGATGGTGAAGGCCCGATGGGGAAAGTGGTTGCCTGAAACCCAAGCCCTTAAGGTAGTTTCGTAAGGCTAGATGTCTATGTGGGTCCCTAGGATAAATAAGGGCTCGCCAGAATATCAGGGGGTTACCTGTTTAGCAAACTCATTTGTTTTCCTTCTAAGGGCATCAAAGCCATGAGGTAGCTCTATGAGTCAAAAGCCAATAAACATTCATCTCTGGACCTGGAATCAAGAAGACGTGAGTTCAAATCCGTCCTCAGACACTTACTAGCTGTGTGACCCTGAGCAAGTCACAATTCAGTTTCCTCATCTGTAAAAATGAGCTGGAGAAGGAAATGGCAAACTGTACTTGATAGACCTGAGTTCAAATCTAGCCTCTGACACTTTCTACCTGTATGATCTTGGACAAGTCACTTAACTACTGCCTACCTCGTTTTCCCCATATGTAAAGCGGGAATAATGACAATACCCCTTACTTCCCAGGATTGCTGTGGATACAAAATGAGATAATATTTCTAAAGTGTTTTATAAACCTTAAAAAAGCACTATACTATTATCATATAAAGGCTAGTTATTATTAGTCACTTCCCACCCTCCAACCCTGTTCCTCATTCTCACTGTGATCTCTAGTCACGTCGCTTCATCTTTCCCTGTTTTGCTAATCCATCCTTTGAAATCTTGACAGTGTAGATAACCAGTTCTACTTTATGTTGGAGATTAAACTATCTTTTCTTTTTCCTCAGAGAGCAGAACTTGAAGGAGTGGGTAGAAATTGTAAAGAGGAAAACGTCAACTTGATATAAGAGGGGGGAACACTTCCTAACAATTAGAGCTATTCAAAAATAGAAAGGAGTTTATGTTTCCATCTTGCTCAAAATAACATAATTTCTACAATGAAACAAGAGTGGAGATTTCTATAATAGGAGTACAGCTACCAGGCAAGGTAGTGGGTTCCCCCTCCTTGGAGGTCTTCAAGTAGAGGCCAGATGACCATCTGTGGGGTATATCATAGGGGGGATTCCTTCTGTACATAAGTTGGACCAGATGGCTTCTGAGGTCCCATCCAGCTCTCAGATTCCGTGATCCTGTGTGATTCTGTAAGTACATAACCTTAGAAATTTTAACATACTAAATATTAAAGTGTGTAGGATGTTTTAGATTCAACAATTATTCTAATGGTCCCATCTACACACCTGTGCCCTTTCCACCCCGGTTTCCACCCATCTCTACTACTTAAGGATCTGTTAAACCCCCATTCTCTGCCTGTCATTATCACTATTATATATATATATGCATATATATATATATTTAACATTCATACAATTACCTATTCTGCCTGTCTCTCTGTTATCCTCTTTCAAGTCTAAAGAAATCACTGTGAATTTAGGTCTTTCAAAGAGATAGCCTAGTACAATGGAAAGGATGCTGTTTCTGGAGTCAAAAATCCTGAGGGTGCCATTTATCATTCGTCTGTTTCAGGGCCTCAGTTCCCCATCTATAAAGTGAAGAAGTCAACCTAAATCTATGACCCAGTGAAGATTTGGTCATTTTGATATTGGCCCCACTACTATGTCATGACTTCCCAATTACAATGGTAAAACTTAAATCCATGTCTGTTTTTGGTATTGGCTCCAGCACCGAGGAAAACTTTTGTGTGCCCCTAGGCAAAGTTGGAATATTTTACTCCCAGCTTTTAAAAATTGGTACTCTCCACCCAAGGCTTTGACTGTTCCCTGAAACACATACACTTGGACTTAAAGATGCTGTCATAAGCATCTGTGTTCTGTGGAGAGTGGAAATTTCTGCCATTAAAAATATATACATTTATTAAAAGTAATTTTAAAGTACCCATTCACCTGTATGGTGTTGCATCCTTGATGTCTGCCTACTTTGCCTACCCATATTTCAAAATGGTTGTGTTTGAAACCCTAAAAGGGCTCATAAAACTCTACATACACATAAAAGGTTAGTGTCTTATAACCTCCTAAATCATTTCTGGTATCCCCTAGAAACACTTATTACAGTGCTTTTTTAAAATCCGCCAGCCTGTGATTTCATCTGTGTTGTATACACCCAATGGGGAAACTCCTTTCACCAGTGTAAATAATCATTTTAATTGTCTGAGACACTGAGAATTCCAGTGAATTGCCCATGGTCATGTGACTAGTTTGTGCCAATGTGTCGGAGGTTGGAATTAAGCCTAGGTCTTACTGGCTCCGAGTTTAGGGAACAGGAGAACAGGCTACTTACTCTTTGCCAGGCGTTCTACTAAGTGCTTTGCAAATATTGTCTCATTTTGGGGCAACTAGGAAGGACCTGAGTTAAAATCTGGCCTCAGACACTTACTAGCTGTGTGACCCTGTAATAGCAATTTAGATTTGAAGATCTTTCCCACCCATTAATAGGCCGTGTGACCTGCTTATGTCACAGGAAGCTTAAGTCATGTGTGGTGGGAAGAGCTTGCTGAAAGAAAAAGGAAATTGTGTCACAGGAAATTCTGAGAGAGCAATTACTACAGTTAGAACTGAGGGTGAGAGCAGATGTGCTGTGATGGCCATGAGTATATTTGTGGGAAGGCTCCAGTAGGGGAGTGGATGCTTGTGGGATGGAGTGGTTCTCTGCTGTGATGCTGTAGACTAACTGGTTTCAGTATCTGGTTATTTGGTGTCTGAATAAATGTTTGCTTCTTCTACCTTCTACATGGAGAGTCTCGTATATTTTGTGATATAGAACCACACAGGCATTTTGATAATTGTCATCTACATTGTGATTATTGCCTTGCTGATACAGACCCTGGGCAAGTCATTGAACCCTGACTGCTTTTCCAGCCCCCCTAACATACATACATAGGTGTATGTGTGTACATATGTATGTGTGTATATATGTATATGTGTATATATATGTATGTGTGTGTATAAAATCTCATTTTAAACTCACAACGACCTTGTAAGGTAGGTGTCCCCATTTTACAGTTGAGTAGCATGAGGCAGCCAGAGGTTATGTGACAAGATTGCATTAGCTTTGATACATGTACCTTGTAAGTACCCTTTACCCTTCTTATTGGAGGACTGGATAAGGTACAAAGAACTCCTCCTAAAGCCTGCATTTAAAGAGGGCTCCCAGATCAGCCAATGCTTCATTTCCTACCCAGCTGCACTCCTTGGACTTGACTCCCTCATGCCCTCATGTGGGGCTTTCCAGCTTCCTTTTGTGTTTTGTCTTCCTTTTAGATTGTGACCTCTTTGAAGGCACAGACTAGCTTTTCTTTTTCTTGATTTCTATCCCCAGCAGAGTGCAACACATAGTAGACTCTTAAGAAATGTTTATTAACTGACTGACTTTCTTAGGGTCTTAGTCAATAAGTGTCTGAGGCTGTATTTGAACTCAGGTTCCACTTAGCTGCTTCTGACGTTTATTTTTCTGTCATTCCATTCCTTAAATTCTGTAATTCTATTGGTTTATGTAAGGTAGATTTTAGTGTAATGGATTTTTGTGATTCTTTCTTAGAGTTTAGTTTCCCAGGCTCCATGGCCATAACAATCTCTAGTTTCCATGACTTATAAACATCTCCACCATGGTTGCACAGTGAGATATAGGGGTGATATAATGTGATTTTTACTGTACTTGTGAATAACGGTATTGCTAAAGTTAACCTGTGAAGCTATTGCTGGCAATATGCCTTCTTTGTCTGTTGCCCTATAAAATCGAGTGGGCACGGGTCAGTAAGTGGGGAATATGACAGTGTTATGCTATGTATGCCTTGATCAGCTCTCATCAAGGGTTGGGGAGAATTTGTGTGTTTGCCTCAAATGGCTCCTATTGAGGCTTTAGGGGACTAAGAGGAGTGCACAAGCTGAAATGCTGTGCCTATCTTGACTGACCCCATTGAGACATATTGGTAGCTGCCCCCCGCTTCTTGCTGGCCCCCGGGAGAAGGGGGATTAAGGAATGCTGTAGGAGTTGGTGCTCCCATTAGCAGCAACCTTTTGTGAGAAGACTAGACTGGAATAAAGTAAGCTAGCTTATCTAACCCCTTAGTTTGACTCCATTCCTGTCTTCCTGTCTGCCTGGATCAAGAGTGAACCCATACTAATGCTAGAGCACCTGATGGCAACCCTCTGTGTGTTTACCTGTCTTACAATTGGTATGAGCATTTTATCCACTAATACAAATCACAATCCCTCTGTAGGTTGCAGTGTCTTCATCTGGTCTTCAGGTCATTATGGGACCCATACTCAAAGGCTTCCAGCTTGACTGAACTTGCCAGATGTTGACTTCCACTGGCATACTTTTTGAAAATCCCAGGTCATTTCTAAATCATGATAAGGTACTGGAGTCAAACTTCACTTAAATTACTAGGACTAATAAATGGATAGCAGGAATACCCAATACCTAGAGTTTTAATTAGAATAGTTTCTTAATTAATATGGAATTTAATGTATCTATGAAAGAGAGCTTGAGGAACTATATGCCTATTGAGATTCTATCCAGTGAGAATTCAATCTGCTTTAGTCTGTCTTAATTACATTCTTTAAATAGCACATTCTGACATGCATCTGTAACCCCTTTCCCAAAGCCCTTTGGCATGAGACTTTCTCCTTATTGGTGAAGATAAATGCCCTTGCCCTGTGGACAGGGTGGAGTTGGCAAAAGGTAGAAAGCATCAGCTCTCAGCTAGTACCCCTTCGGGTCTCCCAAGGCCAGTCCCCTTTGGAGACTCATCAAGCTCTGAGTCTTCCTGAAGATTCACTTCAAGCACTTCTGGGCTTCAGTTTCAAGAGAGAAAATGGAAGCAGTCAACCCCACTTCAGGTCGCTAAAAAAAAAAAAGACTCTGAGAAGACATGATGGAGACTCCCTGCCACTCCCACTTCTTCCTTAGTCTTTTCCTTCAGCAACCTGGAGTACAAAAAAGGGGACAGCCTTTGAAGAGTCCTGGTGGGAAACCAGCTGAGAACTGACACTTTCTGCCTCTTGCCAACTCTACTTTGTCCCTCACATAGGGCAGGGCATTTATCTCCACCAATAAAGAGAGAGTCCCATACCAAAGTGCTTTGGGACAGAGATTACACATATAAATCAAATACTATACTTGATTACAAAGCTGAAAGAATCTATGTTTTGTCTTCAAGTTTCACTGAGTAATTTTCTTAGCCTGCGAAAATTGAAAGTAATAAAAAAATTTATAAAGCTGCATCAAGAAATTTATCAGTAGATCCAAAGCTAGTGTGATATTATAATTTATTTTTTTGAAAAGGTGAGTATGTAAAACTGAAAATTATGAAAGTATATAAAACATAGTTTTTATTTCACCTCCTAAGAATTTCAGGTGAACAAGACAATCTCCCCCACACTCCCCACCTTTCAATCACTAAAATACAGATTCCCTGAGGGTAGGGACTCTACCCTAATTTCTTTTTTCAAATATTTGAATATTTAGGGCCTGGCACAATAGCTTGAACTTAATGTTAAAAAACTAATTTGAATTGAATTAGTTCAATACTTGCAAAAAATTTTTTTTAATTTTCAGTTAGATTTTTCTGCCAAAATGTTACTATCTTTAGTTAGAACATATTGTCTAAGCCATATTATATAATTTAGGATATTTCTTTACTCTTGGAAGAATGTCAGATAGTGCGGCAGTTCTTCCTCATAGCTGAATTACCAGTATTATTACTTCCTTTTCCACACTTACCTTTCTCTCTTTGGTGGAAATGGCGAATTACTGATGATTTTTCACATATGAAATGGTATTAATTGTCTAATAGAAAAAAATGTCTTTTGCTCTGGATCCCTCAGTCAGGGAGATGGCAAGTCTGGAAGCTTCTCTCTCAGTATTTTAGACAATTACCTTGGGGGTGGGGGGGGGTATGAGAGGTTATTTACATGCCCACAGGAGAGGGCACAAATGATTTGCCCACAATCCCACAGACAGTATGTGTCCGAGGCAAGATCTGAACCCATATTTTACTGATTTTTTTTCTTGCTTTTTGGCAGGGCAATTGGGGTTAAGTGACTTGCCCAAGGCTAGTACATGTGTCAAGTGTCTGAGACCGGATTTGAACTCAGTTCCTCCTGACTCCAGGGCTGGTGCTCTACTCACTGCACCACCTAGCTGCCCCGATATTTTGCTGATTTAAAGACTGATCTGATAACCACTATTCCATGTTGACTCTCATAGAAGGAAAAATATTAATTGGTTTTTTGATAATTATTTTAAGTATATCATTGAAAGCATATATTTGTACATATTTGAATTTCTTCCATCAAATAGAGGCTTCAGTAAAAAAAAATAGAGCATGATAGAAATAAAACATTTCAGCATTTGTTTTTAAATTATCTTAAAGAACTCGTTCTTCATTATAATGAAGTACAGTATTTAAAAGTTATCTTTTCTCAAAAAAGGAGCATATGTTTTTATAGTATACTATATTTACCCTTGTAAAGGCAGATAATCACTAGAGTTTTAAAATATATAATGAAATGATAATAGAAATAAAAGATATTGTTAAAGAAGAAAAAGAGGTACGAATAGTCAGAGGAAAGGATAACAGATGGAGGGTCCGTCTGCTCCACTGGTACTCATATAATATCAACAGACCAGGAGAAAGGCTCCTAGAGTGTTGCGTGTACCCCATGTAGAGAACTCAAAGGAGCATATGGACTAGAATGAGCTCTTACCGAATGAGCAGATTTGAATAGGTTGCAATCTGTATAGTTGTTGGGAGTTTGAAGAGATCACACATATGTTGAAGTTGTACCAGATAGTTTCTTTCAGTAGATGTCACTGTGGCACAATAATAAAATCTACTTGTATTTTTAGGCTGAAGGAAGGAAAGAATTAACACCCATTCCAGGGACATTAATGCGAGGAGCCATGCAATTTTTTTCACCTTTTTCTTTACCTTGGCCTACTTAAATGTGAAAGTCCTCAAAATTCAAAGGCCAAGTACTTGGTTTTTTTTCCCCTTACCTTAACTTCATACAGTAATTTATACTTCTCTAATGTTGCTACATTCTATTTTACACTATAATGAATACATATCTAGTAAATAATTTTGCATGTCTGTTTTTGTTTCATATTTCTGGCGCTAGACTATAAATTCCAAGAAGGCACAGACCACATCTTAATTATTTCTAGTTCTCCCTACCTCATATAGTGCTTTGCTCATAATGGAATACTAAAAAATTACTGTTGAATGAATGAGAGACTATATAGATACTATTAATGAGGTCAAGATAAATTCTCATAGGAAGTGGCACTAAGGTGGAGGAAATAGCATGGGTATTCTTCAGAAAGGGCTAATCATTTACTTAACTGAAGACATCTGATAAGTCTCTACTATATTTAAGTCACTATGCTAGGTGCCGAAGTTATAAGACACTGTCTGCCTGTAAGTAGGAGAAGAAAAAATGTACACAGATACATATAATACTGTTTGTTTGAGGAGGGAGAAAACGCTAGCAAATGAGGGCATCAGGAAGAAGGACATCGGACAGGATTAGCAAGGGGCCCCTGACCCCTGGGTAGCAGCTCAGCAGGCCTCTTCTCCCTAGTCTTGGCAGGTTATGGTTGGAGATGATAGTGAGATGAGGCTGAGGAGCAACCCCTTTCCCCTCCCCACCCCAAAAGTGATGGGGTGTGCTGAGTGAGCCTGCTTCAGAAACAACAGGCTCTATCAAAGACGGATAATCTGGAATAAGTCTGGAAAAGGAGGGAGAAGCCAGATTATGGAGGTGTTCGTTTTTTATTCTGAAGGCATTAGGAAGCCATTGAAGGTTATTGAATAGGAAAGTGGCATGGTCAGACATGTGCCTTTGGAAGATTACTTTGTGTAAAGGGTGGATTGTTGAGGGGAAAGCATGGAAGCAGTGAGATCCTTATAATAGTACAGCCAAGAGGATCTGAAAAAGGGTGGTGGCTTTATGGATAGGAAAAAAGGAAACATTTAGCAATGTTATAGACATTGGTTACTGGTTGGATGTGGGGGGTTGAGGGAGATAAAAGGCACTCATACAGCATCGAGCTTGCAAGCCGAGAGATATTTGTATCTTTACATAGGATTCCTGGAGCTCCAAAGCTTCTACCTGAATGACAAACACTAATAGTGTACAAACACTAATAGCAACTGGTCAGAGGGAGATGTTTTGAGCAGTCATCACCCTTCTGGTGAGCTTTAATCCATACAACATAAATGTCCATATGGGAGGATGTGACTGTTCTCCACAGCAATAGGAAAGTTTGGAGGTTGGATGGGTTTTAAAGGAAGAGAATAAGATCTATTTTGGACATATTGAATTTGAGATGCCAAAGGACATCAAGGAGGCAGTTAATGGTTGAGCATCAGTGTTCAGAAGGGAGATGAGGGTTGGAAGTAGAGATTAGGAAATTATCTGGGTAGAGATGGTTATTGAATTCAAAGCAGATCACCATGGGAAAGTGAATAGTGAGAAGAAAAGAGGGCTCAGTTTAGAGCTCTAGGAAACAGGAGATGGATGACTTTCTTGCAGAAGAGCAGCTGAATGAGAAAAGAATCAAGAGAGAATACTGTTATGGAAGCAAAAGGTAGGAAAAATAGACAGGAAGAGGGGGAGTAGTCAACAGTATGAAAAAAATGAAGAGATCAAAGATGAGGACTGAAAAATAGCCAAGAAATTAGACAATTGGGAGATTCTTGGTAATTCTGGAGAGTAGGTTTAATAGATAGTTTTACTCAGAAGCCAGATTTCAAGGATTTCAGTAGTGAATCATGAGACCATGAGATCATGAGATAGAAGCAGGGGGTGTAGACTTCTTTTTTAGGAGCTTAGGAGTGAAAGAGTTGAAATATGGCATGATAGTTCGAGATGCAGCATCAAAGGGAGGCCTTTTACAGATAAGGGACACCTGATTAAATTTGTAGAAACCAGTAGATGGAGAAAAATTAAAGATAAGGGTGGGGGTGGGAATGATTGTAATGACTCATGGGACAATCTTTCTTTTTTATTTTTTTTTACTTTTTTTTCTTCATTTAGTATTTTTAGTTTTCACCATTGATTTTCACAAGAGTTTGAATTACAAATTTTCTCCCCATTTCTACCCTCCCCCCCACTCCAAGATGGCATATATACTGGTTGCTCCATTCCCCAGTCAGCCCTCCCTTCTGTCACCCCACTCCCCCCCATCCCCTTTTCCCTTACTTTCTTGTAGGGCAAGGTAGATTTCTATGCCCCATTGCCTGTATATCTTATTTCCTAGTTGCATGCAAAAACTTTTTTTTGAACATCTGCTTTTAAAACCTTGAGTTCCAAATTCTCTCCCCTCTTCCCTCCCCACCCACACTCCCTAAGAAGGCAAGCAATTCAACATAGGCCACAAGTGTATCATTATGTAAAACCCTTCCACAATATCCACAATATGTTGTGAAAGACTAACTATATTTTGCTCCCTCCTATCCTAGCCCCCTTTATTCAATTTTCTCCCTTGACCCTGTGCCTTTTGGAAAGTGTTTGTTTTGGATTACCTCCTCCCTCTATCTGCCCTCCCTTCTATTGTCCCCCCTTTTTATCTCCTTCCTCCTTCCTTCCTGTGGGGTAAGATACACAATTGAGTGTGTATGTTATTGCCTCCTCAGGTCAAATCCGATGAGAGCAAGATCCACCCATTCCCCCTCACCTGCCCCCTCTTCCCTTCCTACAGAACTGCTTTTTCTTGCCACTTTTATGCAAGTTAATTTACCCCATTCTATCTCTCCCTTTCTCCTTCTCTCAATATATTCCTCTCTCATCCCTTAATTTGATTTTTTTTAGATATCATCCCTTCATATTCAACTCACCCTGTGCCCTTTGTCTCTCTATATATGTGTATTCCCTTCAGCTACCCTAATACTGAGGTCTCATGAATCATACACATCATCTTTCCATGTAGGAATGTGAACAAAACACTTTAGTAGGTCCCTTCTGAGTTCTCCTTCTTGTTTACCTTTTCATGCTTCTCTTGATTCTTGTGTTTGAAAGTCAAATTTTCTATTCAGCTCTGGTCTTTTCACCGAGAAAGCTTGAAAGTCCTCTATTTTATTGAAAATCAATATTTTGCCTTGGAGCATGATACTCAGTTTTGCTGGTTAGGTGATTCTTGGTTTTAATCTTAGCTCCATTGAGGTTCGGAATATTATATTCCAAGCCCTTCGATCCCTTAATGTAGAAGCTGCTAGATCTTGTGTTATCCTAATTGTGTTTCCACAATACTCAAATTGTTTCTTTCTGGCTGCTTGCAATATTTTCTCCTTGATCTGGGAGTTCTGGAATTTAGTGACAATTCTTTCTTTTTGGGATCTTTTTCAGGAGGCGATGGGTGGATCCTTTCAATTTCTATTTTGCCCTGTGGCTCTAGAATATCAGGGCAGTTCTCCTTGATAATTTCTTGAAAAATGATATCTAGGCTCCTGATCATGGCTTTCAGGTAGTCCAATAATTTTTAAATTATCTCTCCTGGATCTATTTTCCAGGTCAGTGGTTTTTCCAGTGAGATATTTCACATTGTCTTCCATTTTTCATTCCTTTGGTTCTGTTTTATAATATCTTGATTTCTCATAAACTCACTAGCTTCCACTTGCTCCAATCTAATTTTGAAGGTAGTATTTTCTTCAGTGGTCTTTTGGACCTCCTTTTCCATTTGGTTAACTCTGCCTTTCAAGGCATTCTTCTCCTCATTAGCTTCTTGGAGCTCTTTTGCCATTTGAGTTAGTCTATTTTTAAGGTGTTATTTTCTTCAGTATTTTTGGAGTCTCCTTTAGCCAGTCATTGACCTGTTTTTCATGGTTTTCTCACATCATTCTCATTTCTCTTCTCAATTTTTCCTCTACTTCTCTAACTTGCTTTTCCAAATCCTTTTTGAGCACTTCCATGGCCTGAGACCAGTTCATGTTTTTCTTGGAGGATTTTGATGTAGGGTCTTTGACTTTGTTGACTTCTTCTGGCTGTATGTTTTGGTCTTCTTTGTCACCAAAGAAAGATTCGAAAGTCTAAGTCTGAATCTGAGTCTGTTTTCGCTGCCTGGCCATGTTCCCAGCCAACTTATTTGACCTTTGAGTTTTTCATCAGGGTATGACTGCTTGTAGAGTAGAGAGTACTTTGTCCCAAGCTTGAGGTGATGTGCTGTTTTTTTCAGAGCTTTTTCTACACAGTAAGCTCTGCCACACCAGCGCTACTTCTCCCCCAAGAACCGCCAAGCCGGACCAGACTCAGATCTAAGCTGGCTCTGTACTCCAGCTCAGATCCGCCACTTAATTCCTCCCACAGGTGGGCCTGGGGCAGGAAGCAACTGCAACTGTAGTTCTGTAGCTGCACCTCCTCTACTGCCCCTGGGAGCAGTGGCTAAACCGCGAACTCCTTTCACTCATGTCCCAGCAGCTTTTCCCACTAACCTTCTCTGTTTTCTTTGGTGTTTGTGGGTTGAGAGATCTGGTAACTGCCACAGCTCACTGATTCAAGGTGCTAGGTCCTGTTCTGTCTGGCTCCTGGTCTGGTTGGTCATGCCACCACCCATGCTGGGCTCTGCTCCCCTCTGCTCCCAGCTCCATGCACCATAGACCTCACCCAGTGACCATCCCGGCTGTCCTGGGCTGGAGCCCTGCTTCCCTCTGCTACTTCGTGGGTCCTGCAGTTCTAGAATTTGTTCAGAGCCATTTTTAATGGTATTTGGAGGGATCTGGGTGGGAGCTCACGCAAGTGTCTGCTTTCCAGCTGCCATCTTGGCTCTGCCCCATGGGACAATCTTTCAAAGAAGATGGGAGGGGCTGAAATTACAGGTATAAGAACAGAGAGTTAGACTTGGAAAGGGGAATCTCCTCTTAGATTCGTGTAATAGAGAAGGGGATGTGTGGAGGTAGAGAGATGTTTCCTCATTTAGAAGGACCTCCCAGTAAATAGCTTTAATTTTCCCAGTAATTTTCAGGCAGAGAGATAAACAGAAATGTAGGAGATTATTATCATGGAAGAAATTTCACTGTTCAAAATCATAGAGATGGCATAATTATGGTGATGAAGGTTATGGAAGCTGAGGAAGGTGAGGAACTTCGAAGTCATTATGTTGGACAGGGCATCATTGTACAAATTGAAGTCACTGAGTATGAGAATAGATATTGAGGAGAGGAAGACTATGAACAAGCTACTAAACTTGAGGAAGGAAGCAGAGTGATCTCAGGACAAGTAATAATCAACAGGACTATAAACTTGGTGATATAGATAGGTAAAGTGAACATCAAAGGAGATGTTGTTCAATGATGGGAAAGAAAAGTGACCTGGGGTGGAGCTAAGATGGTGGCATGAAAATAGGGACTTGATTGAGCTCTCCCCCAAATCCCTCGAAACACCTGTAAAAAATGACTCTAAACAAATTCTAGAGCCACAGAACCCACAAAATGACTGAAACAAATCTCCAGCCCAAGACAGCCTGGATAGTCTCTGGGAAGGGGCTATCACATTGTGCTAGGAGTGGAACACAGTGCAACATGGGCCGTTTGGGAAGAGAACAGGCTGGAGTAGACCATGCAGAGCAGGCCTCAGGGCACAGAATCACTGGCAGTTGTGGCAGTTTCCAGACTTCTCAACCCACAAATGCCAAAGACAACTTAGCAGGTCAGTGGGAAAACTGTTGGACCTGGGTGAGAGAAGTGTGCAGGCCCCAGCCCTGAGGCAGTGGAGGTGGCTGCAGCTGCAGTGGCTGCAGCTGCAGCAGGTGCTTCCTGAGCTTCAGGCCCACAGATAGTGGGGGGAATCAAGCAGCTGAGCACAGAGATCTCTTTGCTGGCACTGAGACAGGGTTCTCTTGCTTTGCCCTACTTGGATCTGGGTCAGGAGTCCTGGTTAGCAGTCCTTGAGGGAGGAGGAGTGCTAGTGTGGCAGAGCTTGTGGGGGATGTGGAGAGGGAGTCCTCCTGGTACTTAACCAGCAGAAAGGAGTGCTTTCACTCATAGACCAGAGCATAGGCCAGGAGAGGAATATCATACCACCTCCAAACAGAAGCAGCTCTGAAAACAGCAGTGCAAGGCCCTGAAGCTTGGGACAGAGCATTCTCCACTCTGAAAGCAGTCATACCCTGACAAAGAGCTCAAAAGTCAAGTAATTGACTGGGAAAATGAGCAGGCAGCATAAAAGGACTCAGACTATAGAATCTTTCTTTGGTGACAAAGACATGCAGCCAGAAGAAGTCAACAAAGTCAAAGAGCCTACATCAAAAGCCTCCAAGAAAAACATGAACTGGTCTCAGGCCATGGAAGAGCTCAAAAAGGATTTGGAAAATCAAGTAAGGGAAGTAGAGGAAAAATTGGGAAGAAAAATGAAAGTGACTCAAGAAAATCATGAAAAATGAGTCAGCAACTTGCTAAAGGAGATCCAAAAAAATACTGAAGAAAATAACACCTTAAAAAATAGACTAACCCAAATGGCAAAAGAGCTCTAAAAAGCCAATAAGGAGAAGAATGCCTTAAAATGCAGAATTAACCAAATGGAAAAGGAGGTCCAAAAGACCACTGAAGAAAATACCACCTTAAAAATCAGATTGGAGCAAATGGAAGCTAGTGACTTTATCAGAAATCAAGATATTATAAAACAGAGCCAAAGGAATGAAAAAATGGAAGACAATGTGAAATATCTCATTGGAAAAACCACTGACCTGGAGAATAGATCCAGGAGAGATAATTTAAAAATTATTGGACAACCTGAAAGCCATGATCAAAAAAGGAGCCTAGACATCATCTTTCAAGAAATTATCAAGGGAAACTGCCTTGATAGTCTAGAAGCAGAGGGTAAAATAGAAATTGAAAGAATCCACCCATCGCCTCCTGAAAAAGATCTCAAAAAGAAAACTCCTAGGAATATTGTCGCCAAATTCCAGAGCTCCCAGATCAAGGAGAAAATATTGCAAACAGCCAGAAAGAAATAATTTGAGTATTGTGGAAACGACACAAGATTTAGCAGCTTCTACGTTAAGGGATCAAAGGGCTTGGAATATGATATTCTGAAGGTCAAATGAGCTAGGATTAAAACCAAGAATCATCAAAACTGAGTATAATACTTCAGGGCAAAATATGGCTTTTCATTGAAATAGAGAACTTTCAAGCATTCCTGATGAAAAAACTGGAGCTGAATAGAAAATTTGACTTTCAAACACAAGAATCAGGAGAAACATGAAAAGGTAAACAGAAAAGAGAAATCGTAAGGGACTTTCTAAAGTTGAATTGGTTTTTTACATTCCTACATGGAAAGATGATATTTGTAACTCATGAGACCTTTCTCAGTATTAGGCTAGTTGAAGGGTATATACGTATATATACATATATATATTGACAGAGGGCACAGGGTAAATTGAATATGAAGGAATGATATCTAAAAAAAATTAAGTTAAGGGGTTAGAGAGGAATATATCGGGAGAAAGAGAAAGGGAAAGATAGAAATGGGGTAAATTATCTCACATAAAAGTGGCAAGAAAAAGCTGTTGTAATGGAAGGGAAGAGGGGGTAGGTGAAAGGGAAGGAGTGAATCTTGCTTTCATCAGATTTGACTTAAAGAGGGAATAACGTACACACTCAGTTGGGTATCTTACCCTACAGGAAAGCAGGGAGGAAGGGGATATAAAAGGGGGGATGATAGAAGGGAGAGCAGATTGGGGGAGGAGGTAGTCAAAAGCAAACACTTTTGCAAAGGGACAGGGTCAAAGGGGAAAACTGAATAAAAGAGGACAGGATTGGATGGAGGGAAAAATAGTTAGTCTTTCATAACATGACTATTATGGAAGTGTTTTGCATGACAATACATTTATAGCCTATGTTGAATTGCTTGCCTTCTCAAGGAGGGTAGGTGGGGAAGGAAGAAGGAAGAGAATTTGGAACTCAAAGTTCTAAAAACAAATGTTAAAAAAAATAAAATTGTTTTAAAAAAAAGAAAGAAAGAAAAGTGACCTAGAAGGATTTGGAGAAGCTGGAGGTGGCAGTGGTGAACAATGAGTATGCAAAATTCTGCTCCAGTCTATTGTGTTAGGGCATGAAAGAAACAACAAAACAGGAAAGGAGAGGAGACAATGTCTTCTAGAGAGGTCTGGGTTGCTGTGAGCATAAGAAAATGGAAAAAGGGATGAAAAAAGATCTGGGATGAAGACAAGATTGGTAACAATAGAATGGTGATTTTAGAGGGCACAGTGGGAAAAGAGGGTGTAGAAGAATAAAGACTGGGTAAAGGTTAACTAAATGGGGACAAAAGCACAGATAGGCTCTGAATCATAGGGACTGGCTCAGTAAGAGGCACACATTTGTTAGCATAGATCGAGTTAATTTGGGCTCCCACTTGCCAGGGAACTGTGGAGTGAAGCAGCATCAGTGTGGGTGTTTTTTCTCAAAACACTAGGGATCCTGAGGTAAAGGCAAGAAGGGAGTCCAGAGATGAAGTAATTGAATCCTCAGGGAAAGGACTTATAAGTGGCACCAGATCAGGCTCCAGGCCAGGGTATGGTATTCAGGGCAGCAACATCTTGAAAGCCTTATTCAAATACCTCACCGAAATTGAGGAATACTAGGCCTATATTCTCCTGATCTACCAGTGTAGTAACCCTGTCTGAAAAAGAAATGAAGTCAGTCTGGCATGACCTGTTCTTGATGAAAATGTATTACTGAGTCTGTACTTGAATTTCCCAAATACTCAGTCTGGGTCTTTAACTTCCAGCTTATTTCCATGGCAGCCAGAAGCACTTGAAAACTACTTTTCATTAACTGAGAGATCATAAAGGATCCTTGCACAGCCTTTAAAAGTCTTGAGGACTAGAGATTGTTTGTCTCACTTGTATTCTTTGGCCATGCTGACATGGACCATATCCCTGACATGCCTGTGCTGGAGGTTTCTCTAAGCAAACAAACATTTGAGAAATAATATAAACAACCAAGATCAGAAGGAAAGTAGAAAGCTGGGGAACAATTTTTACAGCAAGTGTTTCTGATAAAGGCTTCAATTCTCAAATATATAGAGAATTGAATCAAATTTATAAGAATACAAGTCATTTCCCAATTGATAAGTGGTCATGGCATTTGAACGGGCAGTTTTCAAATGAAAAAATTAAAGTGCTCTTTAGTCTTATGAAAAAATGCTTGAAATCACTACTGATTAGAGAAATGCAAATCAAAACAACTCTGGACTACCACATCACATCTATCAGATTGGCTAATATTACAGAAAAGAAAAATGATAAATGTTGGAGAAGATGTGGGAAAATTGGGACACTAATACATTGTTGATAGAGTTGTAAAGTGATCCAACAATTCTGGAGAGCAATTTGGAACTCTTTGGTCCAGCAATACCATTACTAGGTCTGTATTCCATAGAAATGTACAAATGTACATGTATAGTACAAAAATATTTATGGCAGCTCTTTTTGTAGTGGCAAAGAAATGGAAATTGAGAGGATGCCTATCAACTGGGGAATGGCTGAAGAAATCGTGGTATATGAATGTAATGGAATACTATTGTGCTTCAAGAAATGATGAGCAGGTGGATTTCAGAAAAACTTGGAAAGACTTACATGAACTGATGCTGTGTGAAGTGAGCAGAACCAAGAGAACAATGTACACAGTAAGAGCAACATTGTACAATAATCAGCTGTGAATGTCTTAGCTATTCTCAGAACTGCAGTGATCCAAGACAATTCCAAAGGATCAATGATGGAAAAGCTATCCACATCCAGAGAAAGACTATGGAATCTGAATGCACATTGAAGCGTACTATTTTCCATTTTTTGTGTTTTTTTTCCTTGTGGTTTTTTCCTTTTGTTCTGTTTCTTCTTTCACAACATAACTAATGTGGAAATATGTTTAACATGATTGCATATGTATAACCTATATCAGATTGCTTGTCATCGTGTTCCTTCTGAATTCAATCTTTTTCAGTTATAGGAAAGCCTGGCTTCTAATGAAAGAAGTCAGTCTTCCTTTTCTCAGCCTCTTCACCTTAAGTCCCTCATCCCAATGCCCCGGGGAAAAATTTCTTAAGGCCTCCCAAAAGGAGACAGGAGTAAGTAAGCATTTATTAAGTACGTACTAGGTACCAGGCCCTGTGATAAGTGCTTTATAAATATTATCTCATGTGATCCTCACAATGACCCCATTTTACAGTTGAAGAAATTGAGACAGGCAGAAGGGAAGTGACTTGCCCAGGGTCACACAACTCAGGTCTTCCTGACTCCAGGCTGAGTGCTCTAATCACTCTGCCACCTACCTGAATGAAAAACATAAAGCATAAGTATCTCAAAAAAATAATGAAATTCAAGATTCTCATAAGATAGTATGACTTAAATGAAACAAGGGTGAGTGGCTAACTACTGTTCTAACCCACTGGGTGGTTGATGCTTAAAACTGTGAAGGAATTTTCATATTACTTATTAGGTCATTTACACTTCCCTTTAGTCTTTCACTGTCCAAATACACCAAATGTCCTATATACCTGTAATAACGAAGCATTGTGAGACTTTAAGAAAGATGACAGGTTTGAAGGGGAGAAAAGACAGAGACACTGAAATATAAAGAAGAAGGTCTGGAACAAGTATTCCACACCTTAGGAAGCACATAAAGAGACTAGGGAAGACAACAAATTTGTCTCCAGAGCACAGCCTTTGCCCCCAGTCTTTCATCTGCATAAGACTGCAGGAGTTAGGGAAACATAACACTTGAATTTGGAACTATCACCTCTGTTCATGGTGATCAGCCACCTTGCAAGGGTGGAGAGAGCTCCCTATATCAGAAGTTAGTGAACTACAGCCCCTCCTTGGCCCAAATCTAGCCTACTCATCTGTTATTGTACACCTGGGAGTTAAGAATGGTTTTACTTTTTATTTTTAACATAAAGTCTTATGTATTTTAAAATGTAAAAGCCGTTCTTATCTTGGAAACTGAAGGGATTTGGTCTCCAGGGTATAGTTTGTGCGACTCCTGCTCTATATCAATAAAATTATAGATGAAGTTGCTTTCTTTGTTCTTTAAGTCCCAACTAAAATCTCATCTTCTATTAGAAGTCTTCTCCAGCCCCTCTTAATTCCAATGCCTTCCCTCTGCAAATTGTTTCCTATTTATTCTGCTTACTTTGTATATATTTGTTTGCATGTTGTCTCCCCCATTAGACTGTAAGCTTCTTGAAGGCAGACTGTCTTTTGCTCCCTTTTTTACATCCCTAGCACTTAGCCCAATGCCTGGCATGTGGTAAATATTGATTGATTGATTGATTATCCCCCAAATAGAAAGCCTTTGAATATTTCTTGGCAATGGAATGAGAAGACCATGTCTATGCATAAGTCTGGCAGTTGTAGGAAATCTAGATCAAAGAGAAAAGATAGTGAAAATGGGAAGAACCATTAGACAGCCATTGCAATAGTCCAAATGAGTGATAATAAAGAGTTTTTACTAAGGTAATGACGTGGGGGAAACAGAGGGGAAGACATTGTGAAATAAATGTGAATCTTAAATGCCATTCTGAGTAGTCCAGACTTTATCTTGGAGTAATGGGGGACTACTGAAGTCTGAAATTAGACGTTAGCTCCAGCTGAAGTTCCTCAGTACTGCTTAGACAAGGTAAGTTTGGAAAATAACTCCTAGTAATCCTAGAGCAGAGCATAACTCTGCTCTTTGCATGCTTCATGGACTATATCCCAGCCCCACTGAATCTTCCATTTTTTCCTGGATCCCACTTGGCTAGTTGGTTAATGCTCACTGTCCTCTCTGCAAAATGGTATCCTAAAAGGAACATGGCTTTTGAGTCAGATAATCTACGTTCAAATCTCAAGGCTACTTGTGTTACTTCTCTGGGCTTCATTTTCTCCATCTGTAAAAAAAAATGAAGAGTTGATTAGACAGTTTCTCAAGTCTTTTTCAGTCCTGCTTCTTCCTTTGTACTTCTCACTTGAGTCCTCCTCCCTGCCATTTCATATGATGCTTTGACACTCTATTCTGACTTGCAATAATAGTAGCTCACTTGCCTAGGTTGGAAAACTGGTTATTGTTTATTCTTCCTATTGGAGATGGAAGTAAAGGAAACAAAATTGACAGAAGGAGGAATAGAACTTCATGGTGAAGTAAGAGTCTGGAGGAAACGGGGAAATTTTGAATCAATAACTTTAACATATGTAGTTTAGACATGTCTAATACTTCATACTTTTTTTCAAAGCATTTTGACACCTTTACCACCTCTCTCATTTTCCTGGCACATTCCCTAGCCCTTCCCTTCATCATACCTACAAATATTCTTAATGTCATTCCTCTAGTAAGAAACCAAAGAGGTAAGGAAGGAAAAGGTAGAGTACAACAAACATTTATTAAGCAATTACTGTGGTGTCTCCATTTAAGAATATTATAGATACAGTAAAAAAAATGGCACTGATAAGGATATCATAAATAATTTAATAATAAACATAGTAGTAAACTGCAAAACAAAATGCTGAGATTTGAAGAAGGTTATTACAAATTTTGGGAGAACAAGGAGAAAAGTGGAAAAGAAATGAACATTAATGAAGCAGATGAAAATGATTTTACTTCTTGTCTTTGTGATGGAAATTTTTGGTTTTTTAATTTTGTTTCATTAATTTTTATTATTCAGGTCCCAGGGCCATTCCTCCTGCAAGTTTTAGTTAACTAAAAGTCTGTCTTCTGTTAATATTGATGTTGCCTGACCAAAATCTGGCTCCTGGAATAATAATGTTGAGGGAAAACTATTTAACATTCCTTTGATGAGAGCCAAAGGGGAGTTTGAGTTCCCCAAAGTGATTTAATTATTTGTTATCTCCTCTAGCTAGCTATGTAAGGAAGGTTTTCTCTGATACTAGTGTTTATGGTTATCTTGGTGAAATGTAACTCTCTCATCTCAATCCTATTTGTGAACCCTTTAAATGTAGTTTAATCTGTAACCTGACTTAGTTTACCTATAAAGTTTGTTTAAGTAGGTTTATGTATGAGATTGTGAATATTAAAGTCTGTTCAACTTAATGTTGAAGCAAGCATGGGATTATGAATCTTTTCTTTAACTTTTATGGACTAAGAGGAATTCATAAGATTTCAGTATATAAAAAATTATTTCTGTCACTCTGGTGGGCTTTTGTCCATAAAGAGCCTTACTAGAACCCTAATTGGAGTAGAGGGGTTATTTTTCAACTTTTCTGAAGCTGTGCTCAAGCATAATAAAATATAGGTTTTTACCCCTATAATTTCTGCATTGTGCTAGAAATATTTTAGCTGCAGTTACCTACCACATGAACTCAGAGAGGAGATATTACTCCCCTAATACCTTGATTTAGTCGCAGTGTATTTTCTATTTTTCAGGAGTCTATCTCCTAAACTCATGAATTTTAAAAGCCATATATTTTATTTTCTTCTGACTTGATAATTTCATGGTGCCTTGTCACCTTCATCAAAGGGTTGATAGAGAAAATCAAAAGGGAAACACAATTCAGGCCAGTCAATTTCGCTATTTTGTAGCTGTTCCAATTAGAAGGATTCTGGATGGTGGGGAAAGAAGTTAAAACTATTTAGTAAAGGGAGGTTTTAGATGATCCTTTCCTGCTTTGCCTTCCCTTTCAATCTGTGGACTTTATTTATATTGTTCCTATTCCAAGGTGTTCTGATCCCAGGCTTTGGTTTATCTGGGAGTTAGCTATCTACCCAATCATTAAATGCTTCATACTCTAGCTATACCTTGAGATTACCAATGAGATCAAAAAATTTGATGAATTTCTTCCTAGAGGCAAAAGACCATTTGAGAGAAGAAAAAAATTATTTCCTAAACAGGAGAATAGTGATTTGGGGGGTTTAGGAATTCCTCCTATTGAAATCCTAGCTAGTTAGTGGTAAGCATTTAATATCTAAGTAATTTCTCTTGGTAAAATAATGAGATTTACATAGTTTTGCAAGTGGCTATTAGTATGAACCCTCAGAAAAGTATTATTTTACCTTGGATACACAAAAAAATTAATTCAATCTTAACATCAATGCACTTTATAGGGGTCAAGGAGTGAGCAAGAAAATAAAATGAATCAACTAAGTTATTTCATGGGCACCTTGACAGGCCCTTGACAGTCTACTGGGCCGGATATAGAAGAGATACTACAAATGATTCCTGCTCTCAAAGACTTTGAAGTCTTGCTTGGGAGACAAGGCTTACATGAAACAATCAGAGAATAATACAGCTAGTAGTGAAGTGCTGACCATGTAGGACAAAGCTTAAGAGTAATAGTTATGAGAAGAAAGTTCGTTGTAGGCTAGAGCAGTCCAAAAGACTTCATGGAAGAGGTGTGATTTGAGCTTGATCTTGAAGATTGCATAAGATTTGCAGAGTAGAAGAAAAGGGTCAGAAAGGATTCTTCTGAAGACATTGGGAAGATTATAGTGAGGTCCCATAGAATTTATTTTTAGAATGACTCCTTAATGAATCAACCTGAAGAAAAACAGAAACTATATATAAATATCAACCAGTCTTAACACTATTCCTATCCTTTCACTTCAAACCTTTCCTATCTATTCTAAGCTATGGGAAGATAGGCACATTAATACATTGTTGACGGAACCACGAATTGGTCTAATCATTCTGAAAAACAACCTGAAAGGATACTAGAAAAGTAACTAAACTGTGCAAACTAAACTTTGATCTCGTGATATCATTAGTAGGTGTATCATCTAATGAAGTTAAAGACAGAGGGAAAGGTCTTATATATACAAAAATATTAATACAAGTACTTTAGTATTTTTAATATCAGTATTTTAGTATAACATATAGGTGGCACAGTATAGAGTGACAGGCCTGGAGCCAGAAAGGCTCATCTTCCTGAGTTCAAATCTGGCCTCAGACATATGGGCTGTGTGATTCTGGGCAAGTCACTTAACCCTGTTTACTTCAGTTTCCTCATCTATAAAATGACCTGAAGAACGAAATGACAAATACTCCAATATCTTTGTCAAGAAAAGCCCAAATGAAGTCATGAGGAGTTGGACATGATTGAATCAAATGAACAACAACAATGAACTTTAGTAGTAGCAAAGAACTGGAAGGAACGTGGATAGTCATTCATTAGGGAATGTGTCAAAAAGTGATTATTATTATGGTAGAAGAAAATTAATATGAAGAGCTAGAAAGAAATAATTAGAAAGGAAATTATATAAACTCCTCCAGAGTAGAATAAATAGAACAAGAGAACAATATAAACAGTGACTACAGTAATATAAAGGTAAATTACATTGAAGACTTCAGAATTTTTATATGCAGTGCTGTATTCATTTCCTACCCAGTTGCTCTCCTAGACTTCGTGGTCTTCAGAACTTTATCATTGTGAAAGATGAATTCAATTCTGTAACTCACACTCCTTAGATCATTACCCACCCCTGCTATAGGATTTTGTTGTACTTCCCTCCACAGTCCCCAACCCCTCACATGCCCAGTTTTTTAGGGTCTTTTTATCTGTTGTGTTCCTCCATGAGATTCTAAGCACCTAAGAGGGAAGGGACGGTCGTGCCTTTCTTTGTACCTCCAGACTTTAGCACCATGCCTGGCCCACTGTAGGTACTTAATAAATGTTTATTGATTCTGGCTCTGACTCAGCAGAAATCACTATTTTAGAGGATTGGTGGTGATACATGCCTCCTGTCCCCTAGCAGAGAGGTGGGGACTTTAGGTTAGAAATGAGGCATGCATTTGATGGTGTGCTTGTGCTTAATTCTAATTCTAACGTCACATTTCCCCTTAGCCTCTGCTTGGGTGCCTGTGCCTGAACTCCAGTTCTAAAATCACATCTCTCCCTAGCTTCAAAGCATCGGCCCTAGCACTCTCTCTCTCTAGGTAAAGGGCAGTGTGGCCCAACTAACTTATCCCTGCTTCTTCCTCAGTAAGCAGCTATGCCCAATTATAGATTGATTCAGGATGCTGATAACTGACTATACACTGAGTCTAACATATGTCCTAGACATAGTCAAATGTATACTCCCTTACATTAATCTTGTCTAAAAAGACATAAGATATTCCCAGTCAGTCGTGAACTTTTGGTGACTTAGTGACGTTTCACAATCAAAACTACACCCACAGGTAGCCCCAACTTGGGTTATTTCCCAATGAACTCTGGGTAAGATACCTGAGCAGTAGATACAAAAAGTTCATGTTTCTTTAAGAACTGACCACCTCTTAATCACTCCTTAATCACTCCCTAATCCCACCCCAAAACACCTAATTGACAGGTTTCACCTTTAAATCTGGTACTTAAACTTTCCCTGTAGCCCTGTATGGTTGCAGGTTCCCTAAGAACTCTTGCCAGGGAGCCAAGATGGCGGCTGGAAAGCAGGGACTAGTGTGAGCTCCCTGCCGAGTCCCTCCAAAAACCTATAAAAATGGCTCTGAACCAATTCTAGAACTACAGAACCCACAAAACAGCAGAGGGAAGCAGGGCTCCAGCCCAGGACAGCCTGGATGGTCTCTGGGTGAGGTCTGTCCCGTATGGAGCTGAGAGCAGAGAGGAGCAGAGTGGAGCATGAGCGGCGGGACCAACCAGACCAGTAGCCAGGCAGAGCGTGCCCTAGTGCCCTGAATCAGTGAGCTGCAGCAGTTACCAGACTTCTCAACCCACAAACACTAAAGAAAACAGAGAAGGTTAGTGGGAAAACCTGCAGGAGTGGAAGGAGTTAGCGGTTTGGCTACTGCCCCAGGGGCAGCAGAGGTGGGGCAGCTACAGAACTAAAGGTGCAGTTGCTTCCGGCCCCAGGTCCACCTGGTGGGAGGAATTAAGTGGAGGATCAGAGCAGGAGTGCAGAGCCTGCTGAAGATCTAAGTCCAGTCTGGGTTGGGGGTTCTTGGGGTAGGAGAAGTGCTGGTGTGGCAGAGCTGGCACATCCCCCCCAAGCTTGGAACATAGTTCTCTAAACTCTACAAGCAGTCACACCCCACTGAAAAACTCAAGGGTCAAGTTAGTTGGCTGGGAATATGGCCAGGCAGAGAAAATGCACCCAGATTCAGTCTCAGACTTTGGATTCTTTCTTTGGTGACAAAGAAGACCAAAACATACAGCCAGAAGAAGTTAACAAAGTCAAAGAGCCTACATCAAAAGCCTCCAAGAAAAACATGAACTGGTCTCAGGCCATGGAAGAGCTCAAAAAGGATTTGGAAAAGCAAGTTAGAGAAGTAGAGGAAAAATTGGGAAGAGAAATGAGAAGGATGCTAGAAAACCATGAAAAAACAAGTCAGTGACTTGCTAAAGGAGACCCAAAAAAATACTGAAAAAAATACTGAAGAAAACAACACCTTAAAAAATAGACTAACTCAAATGGCAAAAAAACTCCAAAAAGCCAATGAGGAGAAGAATGCCTTGAAAGGCAGAATTACCCAAATGGAAAAGGAGGTCCAAAAGACCACTGAAGAAAATACTACCTTCAAAATTAGATTGGAGCAAGTGGAAGCTTTATCAGAAATCAAGATATCATAAAACAGAACCAAAGGAATGAAAAAATGGAAGACAATGTGAAATATCTCATTGGAAAAACCACTGACCTGGAAAATAGATCCAGGAGAGATAATTTAAAAATTATTGGACTCCTTCAAAGCCATGATCAAAAACAGAGCCTAGATCTCATCTTTCAAGAAATTATCAAGGAGAACTGCCCTGATATTCTAGAGCCACAGGGCAAAATAGAAATTGAAAGAATCCATCGATCACCTCCTCAAATAGATCCCCCCCAAAAATCTAGGAATATTATTGCCAAATTGCAGAGCTCCCAGATCAAGGAGAAGATACTGCAAGCAGCCAGAAAGAAACAATTTGAGTATTGTGGAAACACAATCAGAATAATCCAAGATCTGGCAGCTTCTACATTAAGGGATCGAAGGGCTTGGAATATGATATTCCAGAGGTCAATGGAGCTAGGATTAAAACCTAGAATCACCTACCCAGCAAAACTGAGTATCATGTTCCAAGGCAAAATATGGATTTTCAATAAAATAGAGGACTTTCAAGCTTTCTCAGTACAGAGACCAGATCTGAGTAGAAAATTTGACTTTCAAACACAAGAATCAAGAGAAGCATGAAAAGGTAATCAAGAAAAAGAACAAGAAAAAGAAATTGCAAGGGACTTACTAAAGTTGAACTGTTTTGTTTCCATTCCTACATGGAAAGATGATGTGTATGATTCATGAGAACTCAGTATTAGGGTAGTTGAAGGGAATATGCATATATATATGTTTATGTATATATATATATACATGTATAAGTGAATGTGTATGTATGTATATATGTATATGTATATATATATATATATATATATATATAGAGAGAGAGAGAGAGAGAGAGAGAGCGGGCACACGGTGAGTTGAAGATGAAGGGAAGATATCTAAAAGAAATAAAATCAAATTAAGGGATGAGAGAGGAATATATTGAGAGAGAGCAATAGGGAGAGATAGAAGGGGATAAATTATTTCACATAAAAGTGGTAAGAAAAAGCAGTTCTGTAGGAAGAGAAGAGAAGGCAGGTGAGGGGGAATGAGTGAATCTTGCTCTCATCAGATTTGACCTGAGGAGGGAATACCATACATACTCAATTGGGTATCTTACCCCACAGGAAAGAAGAAGGAAGAAGATAAAAAAGGGGGGGGATGATAGAAGGGAGGGCAGATGGGGGTGGAGGTAATCAAAAACAAACACTTTGGAAAGGGGACAGGGTCAAGGGAGAAAATTCAATAAAGGGGGATAGGATAGGAAGGAGCAAAATATAGTTATTCTTTCACAACATGAGTATTGTGGAAGGGTTATACGTAATGATACATATATGGCCCATGTTGAATTGCTTGACTTCTTAGGGAGGGTGGGTGGGAAGGGAAGAGGGGAGAGAATTTGGAACTCAAAGTTTTAAAAAGAGATGTTCAAAAACAACAAAAAAAAAGTTTTTGCATGCAACTAGAAAATAAGATACACAGGCAATGGGGCATAGAAATTTATCTTGCCCTACAAGAAATGAAGGGAAAAGGGGATGGGAGGGGAGTAGGGTGACAGAGGGGAGGGCTGACTGGGGAACAGGGCAACCAGAATATATGCCATCTTGGAGTGGGGGGGAGGGTAGAAATGGGGAGAAAATTTGTAATTCAAACTCTTGTGAAAATCAATGCTGAAAACTCAATATATTAAATAAAAAAAAATAAGAAAAGATAACAGAAAAAAAAAATAAAAGATGAGCTTGATCTGGAAAAAAAAAAAACAGAATTCTTGCCTGCTTTATTTACGTAAAGCATAATAAATCTTTGCCTCCTTTACTTAAAGAATGCTTGGGTCTGTGAATTCATTCCAGGTGACCTGGGAACTTTCGTTTGGGATTCCTACATCCCTGGGGTTCCTTTCTCCCTCAACACATTGCTAGTTGTTTTTTCTTCAAGGTCTATCTCATTGGGTGGTATATAGAGTTCATATTTTATTTTAATGTTGTTGCCTTTTGCTTCTCTTCTTCTAGGTTTTCCTCTACTTCAGTATATTTGCACTCCAAATCTGCTCACTTCTTTAGAAAGATTTTTCTATTGTATATTCCTTTTTTTTCCTATTCTGCTTTGAAAGCACTAAGTTCTGAACTATATTCGTTCCTACTTTCTTATTTCATGAATTTAATTTCCATTTTTGAATCATTGTGGACTTTCTTATTTTTGTCCCATATCCTCCTGGAAGTCCCCGAGATTCAGTATTTCATCATGTACTGCATTATTTACTTTCGTTTTGTACTATTTGTTAAGAGAGCTTTTTAATCTCCATAGGGATTTAGTACTCATCCCTTCCTTCTGGTTTTAGTGTCTTCTCCTGATTTACTTATTATACTCATGGGGTTTTTAAGTTTTTTCCTTTCAAAATCTTTGGTGTTTTAGTCTCTTTTCCTTATGATTCCTTGTCATTTGCCTTTTTGTGATTCCTCCTTTGCTGGTGAGTACATCCCCTAAGCTGGGAAAAGCTTCCTTAACCTCCTTCTGTGTTGGGGGATCTAGGGTTCATCAGCCTGGGTCCCTGCCTTGAGTAGCTTTTGGGGACATAGGATGGGCCCCAGCTGGGTTTCACTCCTATTTCCTTCAGGTCTGGTCAGGTCAGACACATTCTTCCTACCTCCATTTGAGTTCCTCCCTTGAATTTCTTCCTTTTCTTCTCATGGCTGAACAGAATCTATTATTTACCACTTTTTTTCAGATTTGAGGAAAGGGATGGAAGGTGTTCTGTGTAAAGTCTCTGAAGCTTTAGGATTCCCTAATCTTGGACTGGGTCCAGTAGAAAGTAGCATTTTTTTCCTCCCCCACTTGTGCCTTCCTTGTCACTTGGCTAGGCAGAATCACTGTCTGCCAGTTGTTACGGTGTCAGGGGCAGCCAGGGATGAGAATGTGTCAGCACAGTCTTTGCAGAACGGGAGGATGTAAACATGTCACTCCCCTACTCAATCAACTCTAATGACTCTCTGTGACCACTAGGCCTTCATAGCCTGTCCCCAACCCATCTTTCCATTGAATATTACTTCCCCTTCTGCATTTTGCGGTCCACCCAAACTTGACTTCTCTCTGTTCCTCACGGGGCAATCATTTCTCATCTCTGTTCCTCGTACTTGCTGTCCTTCATGTCCTAATGCACTCCCTCCTAATCTCTTTCTCATAGAATCCTTCTGTCCCTTTGAGACTGAAGCACCACCTTTGTTGTGATCCAAGAAACCGGTGAAAATGGGGAGTCTTGAGTTGTTCCCCAATCTTCCTTGCTGCCTCCCAGCCCCACCCCGAAAGGGTCTCTATTTATCAAAGACGCTATGGAGAAGACCTGAGGCAGTTTGAGTATACTTTGTCTCCAGGTGGATTGATTTGGAATTGAGTTGCAGACCCTTTGGGCAAAGGGAATATAAATAAAGTTTTAAGACTTTAGTGGAAAAACTCCTAAGATCCCAGGGAACCTTCTTGCCAACTGCTTTTAATTTTCTTATTGGGTTGCTAGCTTTTGGGTGTTTTTTACCTGGGTATTTTTGTATGTTTTTATTACAGGGATTATCTAAATCCTCAGGCTCTAAGTGATTTGTTATACTAGGCGACTGCCGATGAAGCTTTTCCTGATTCTTTTCCCTACCCCCAATAGCTATAGTGCCCTCCCACTCTAGCTGTAATGAACTACCTTATGTTTATACGTATTTATTCTCTTCATATGTATTCTATACATGATCATCTAAGTGCCTGTTCTCTTTCCATTAGAATATGAATTTCTTGTGAGTAGGGATTGTTTTATTCTTTGTATTTATAACCCTAGTGCCTAGTATTTAGAGCTTGTTGACCCATAGTAAGTGATTAATAAATTCTTACTTATTGATTGATAGATATCATCATAGGTCCTAGGCCTAAGGTTGTGTGTCCCTGATGGCAGACTGTTAGGGCAGGGATTCTGAATGAGCATTTTAAGGATTAGCATTCTCCAATTAATAAAATTGTGTCTTAAGTCTGTGGACTTAGCTGGAATTGTTCTACAACTGGCACATAACTGCTCTTTTGGGGGTGTTTCAAGAGCTAAAGCAGTGTAGAGAAAGCACCCAATCTGACATTTGGCTGATCATGTGACCTGGAAGTCCAGAAGGAAGGTTGTTAAAAACTACAAGTTAGTAAGATTGACACTGATTTCTGGCAAAACTCTGAAATAGATTATTGAAGAGATGGTTTGTGAACCCTTAGAAAAATCACCAACAGCCAGTTAGCATGGGTTCATAAAGAATAAAGCATGCCAGAGAAGCCTCATTTCCTTTTCTGATAGTATTTAGACCTTATCAAAGTTTAAAACTACACTAAGACTTGTGGGATATTGTGGACATGTTGGGTGTATTGTCAACTCTGGTAACAAATGACAAAAGATTCACAGAGGTTTTGCAACTGCTATTAACTCCTAAAATACCAAAGAGCTCACCCAGGTTATAAGCAAAAAGCTTTCTTTATTCAGTTGGGGGAGGGAAATTAGACACATGTGTCAGGGCCTTCTCTAGTAGGAGACCCAAGGCAGTGGGGGCTGAAGCAGGGGTGAGGAACTTTCCGCCTCAAGGCCACATGTGGCCCTCTAGGTCCTCAAGTGTGGCCCTTTGACTGAATCCAAATTGGACTCAGGTTTCCCGCCCCTGGGCTAAACCTTGATTTATATATTTGTGGCTAAATAAAGAATCAAACAGTGTTGTGTAGCAACAGTGGCGAGGCACAACAGCAACAGTGAGGCAAGGTTATCTGGTGACAAAAAGTCAATTCACAGCAGGGCTTCATGTCTGACTCTGTTGATGCTTTAGATCTGTGATTTAGTTGCAGCAGTGTTCATCCAGAGGGTGAGCCCAAAGGATTGTTGGTATGCCAAGTTCAGGGCACAGCTTGCTTGCTGGGTCTTAGCTCTGGAAAAGAGGGCCTCTCCCAATAGTGAAAAAGAGAGGAACAAAAAGAGAAAGGTGGTCTGGGATGCTGACAAAATATATATAGACACATATGTGCATTTATACATGTATGTGTATATACATGTATATACACATAGAGAAGTGTGTACATATATAGGAGGCAGCTAGGTGGTTCAGTGGATAGAGTGTTGGGCCTGGAGTCAGGAAGACCTGAGTTCAAATCCAGCCTCAGATGTTTATTAGCTGTGTGACCCTGGGCAAGTCACTTAACCTCTGTTTGCCTTAATCCATTGGAGAAGGAAACGGGCCTTTGCCAAGAAAACTCCATGGACAGTACAGTCCACGGGATCACTAAGAGTGGGACGTGACTGAACAATGACAATGTCATATGCTTGTGTAATGATGTAATAATGTGACTACTGTCTGTCTAAGGCAAGCGCCCAAGCTGGATCTTGTCATCTGGGTACTTGTTTTACTATCCACTATCACTTTTTCTTTCCGTGTCTCCTGTACATGATCACAGCATCTTCCCTGAATGCAGCCATTTCTTTTTAGCTTTCCAGTTAAAACTCCTCTCCCTGCTACAGTACAACTCTCTCCTCATGGATAGCCATTAAATCACTCCTTGTACCCTGAACCCACTTGTAGGCTCTTAAACACTTAATACAAATCTGACCTCTTGTCTATATCCCTCCCTATAAAGACAGCAGCACTAGACCTGAGGTTCCTTTGATTTTATTTTTAAAATAAAAAAATTATTTATTTTTAGCATTCTTTTTTTTAAATTGAGTTCCAAATTTTCTCCCTTACTCCTACCCCTCCCCCACCCACCAAGAAAGCAAGCAGTATGATCACAATTCATTATACATGTGAAATTATGCAAAACATATTTCCATATTATCTATAGCACAGAAAAAAACACAAAAAATAAAGCTAGAAAATTATATTTTCATTTGCATTCAGAGTTCATCAGTTCTCCCGCTAGAGATGGATAGCATTTTTCATTTTGAGACCTTTGGAATTGTCTTGGATAATTGTATTGATCAGAGTACCTAAGTCTTTCACAGTTGATCATCACTACAACATTGCTGTTACTATGCACAATCATCTCCTGATTCTTCTCATTTCACTTTGCATCAGTTCATATAGGTTTTACCATGTTTTTTCTATAACCATTCCCCTCATCATTTCTTTTTTTTTAATTTAATATATTTAGTTTTGAGCATTGATTTTCACAAGAGTTTGAATTACAAATTTTCTCCCCATTTCTACCCGCCCCCTTCACTCCAAGATGGCGTATATTCTGGTTGCCCTGTTCCCCAGTCAGTCCTCCCTTCTGTCACCCCACTCCCCTCCCATCCCCTTTTCCCTTCATTTCTTGTAGGGCAAGATAAATTTCTACGCCCCATTGCCTGTGTATCTTATTTTCTAGTTGCATGCAAAAACTTTTTGTTGTTGTTGTTTTTGAACACCTTTTTTAAAGCTTTGAGTTCCAAATTCTCTCCCCTCTTCCCTTCCCACCCACCCTCCCTAAGAAGTCAAGCAATTCAACATGGGCCATATGTGTATCATTACGTATAACCCTTCCACAATACTCATGTTGTGAAAGAATAACTATATTTTGCTTCTTCCTAACCTATCCCCCTTTATTGAATTTTCTCCCTTGACCCTGTCCCCTTTCCAAAGTGTTTGTTTTTGATTACCTCCACCCCCATCTGCCCTCCCCTCCATCATCCCCCCTTTTGTTATCTTCTTCCTCCTTCTTTCCTGTGGGGTAAGATACCCAATTGAGTATGTATGGTATTCCCTCCTCAGGTCAAATCTGATGAGAGCAAGATTCACTCATTCCCCCTCACCTGCCTTCTCTTCTCTTCCTACAGAACTGCTTTTTCTTACCACTTTTATGTGAGATAATTTAGCCCATTCTATCTCTCCCTATCTCCCTCTATCAATATATTCCTCTCTCATCCCTTAATTAGATTTTATTTCTTTTAGATATCTTCCCTTCATCTTCAAATCACCCTGTGCCCACTCTCTCTCTCTCTCTCTACATATATATATATATACACATGCATATATGCAAACATACACATTCACTTATACATATATACATAAACACATATATATACACATATATATGTATATATATACATATATATATATGTATATATATATATGCATATTCCCTTCAACTACCCTAATACCGAGGTCTCATGAATCATACACATCATCTTTCCATGTAGGAATGTAAACAAAACAGTTCAACTTTAGTAAGTCCCTTGCAATTTCTTTTTCTTGTTCTTTTTCTTGATTACCTTTTCATGCTTCTCTTGATTCTTGTGTTTGAAAGTCAAATTTTCTATTCAGCTCTGGTCTTTTCACTGAGAAAGCTTGAAAGTCCTCTATTTTATTGAAAATCCATATTTTTCCTTGGAACATGATACTCAGTTTTGCTGGGTAGGTGATCCTTGGTTTTAATCCTAGCTCCATTGACCTCTGGAATATCGTATTCCAAGCCCTTCAATCTCTTAATGTAGAAGCTGCTAGATCTGGGGTTATTCTGATTGTGTTTCCACAATACTCAAATTGTTTCTTTCTGGCTGCTTGCAGTATCTTCTCCTTGATCTGGGAGCTCTGCAATTTGGCAACAATATTCCTAGGAGATTTCTTTTTGAGATCTATTTGAGGAGGTGATCGATGGATTCTTTCAATTTCTATTTTGCCCTGTGGCTCTAGAATATCAGGGCAGTTCTCCTTGATAATTTCTTGAAAGATGAGATCTAGGCTCTGTATTTGATCATGGCTTTCAGGTAGTCCAATAATTTTTAAATTATTTCTCCTGGATCTATTTTCCAGGTCAGTGGTTTTTCCAATGAGATATTTCACATTGTCTTCCATTTTTTCATTCCTTTGGTTCTGTTTTATGATATCTTGATTTCTGATAAAGTCACTAGCTTCCACTTGCTCCAATCTAATTTTGAAGGTAGTATTTTCTTCAGTGGTCTTTTGGACCTCCTTTTCCATTTGGGTAATTCTGCCTTTCAAGGCATTCTTCTCCTCATTGGCTTTTTGGAGCTCTTTTGCCATTTGAGTTAGTCTATTTTTTAAGGTGTTGTTTTCTTCAGTATATTTTTCAGTATATTTTTGGGTCTCCTTTAGCAAGTCATTGACTTGTTTTTTCATGGTTTTCTAGCATCCTTCTCATTTCTCTTCCCAATTTTTCCTCTACTTCTCTAACTTGCTTTTCCAAATCCTTTTTGAGCTCTTCCATGGCCTGAGACCAGTTCATGTTTTTCTTGGAGGCTTTTGTTGTAGGCTCTTTGACTTTATTAACTTCTTCTGGCTGTATGTTTTGGTCTTCTTTGTCACCAAAGAAAGACTCCAAAGTCTGAGACTGAATCTGGGTGCGTTTTCACTGCCTGGCCATGTTCCCAGCCAACTTACTTGACCCTTGAGTTTTTCAGTGGGGTATGACTGCTTGTAGAGTAAAGAGTTCTATGTTCCAAGCTTGGGAGGATGCCCCAGCTCTGTCACACCAGCACTCCTCCTTCCCCAAGAACCCCCAACCCGGACTGGACTTAGATCTTCAGCAGGCTCTTCACTCCTGGTCTGATCAGCTACTTAATTCCTCCCACCAGGTGGGCCTGGGTGTATTAAGAATGCAGAATTTATGATTTCAAAGAGAATCTCATATATGTCTGAAAGGTTTGGAACTGCAGGATATAAGGAATTCTCTAGGTAGAAGGCAGAAGGACTAAAGCATGTATTTAAACTCCACAGTAACAGACCCACAAACCAGCATCCCCATTTTGATATTTTGATCAAAAGCTTCCAGGCCCAATAAGTCCGCCTCACAAGAGTAACCAGGAGGCCACAGAGAAGCATGATGGTATAAGGCAAAATCGTGTACATGCTTCCCCTCTACGGTAAGAAGATTACCCACTGGCCTCAAGTCCTTGCTCAGCACTCCTCGCTCCACACGTGGGTCAGCTCTGCTACCGGTACCTCCTGCGTCAGCTTCGGCTGTAGGCGTCTCTGGCTCCAAGCAGAAAAAGAAAAGGGATCTTCAAGCTGTCCTTTTCCCTCTTATAGAGTTTTTGACATCATAAAGAGCCGCCTGAATGACCAGGGCCGATTAGTTCTTGAGTTGGCCCCTCCCCCTAGCATAGACTAGGTGTGGCTCTGGAGTCAACACCTCCCCTGAGCCAGCCCCATGACTCATCACACAGGAAGTTCTCTGTTCCCAGGTATGGTCTCTGGGCTTCCTGCCCCGGAAGAGGAGCACCAGGCCCAGCACCCAATGAGATAAACTGAGCCACCCAAAGAAAACAAAGGCCATTCTGGTCACACTGGGGCCGGAAGCAACTGTAGCTGTAGTTCTGTGGCTGCCCCACCTCAACTGCCTCTGGGGCGGTGGCTGAACCTCAAACTCTATCACCCCGTCCCCAGCAGTTTTTCCCACTAACCTTCTTTGTTATCTTTGGTATTTGTGGGTTGAGAAGTCTGGCAACTGCCACAGCTCGCTGATTCAGGGTGCTAGGGCACGCTCCGCCCGGCTCCTGGTCTGGTTGGTCCGCGTGGCCCACGCTGGGCTCTGCTCCGCTCTGCTCCTCTCCCAGCTCTGTGAAAGACCTCACCCAGCAACCATCCAGGCTGTCCTGGGCTGGAGCCCTGCTTCCCTCTGCTATTTTGTGGGTTCTGCAGCTCTAGAATTGGTTCAGAGCCATTTTTTATAGGTTTTTGGGGGGACTTGGCAGGGAGCTCTCACTAGTGCCTGCTTTGCAGCTGCCATCTTGGCTCCACCCCCCTCCCTTCATCATTTCTTATAGCACAATCGTACTTCATCACAATCATATGTCGCAACTTGTTCACCCATTCCCAATTAATGCTGAGGCTCCTTTTAAAAAACAAAAAGAAGTTTTTATTGATATTTTTTGTTTTATTGCTTTATTGCTTTGTGGGTATCTTAAAAAAATATCACCATAATTTTCTCCCTTTATTTACATCACCCCTATTTCTCCCTTTTCTCCTCCTAGAAAGCTACCCACTATAACAAATAGCATTTTTAGAGGAAAAAAAAAGAAAAACATCAGCATAACTGATCAATACATCAAAAATGCATGCAGTGGACAACACTTGTGGACCTCTCACTTCTGGAAAGGGGTTGGACTCTTCCAAATCATGCTTGCTTTTCATAATTTTGCAACACATGTTTGAGGTTCTTTCTGTTTACATTGTTATAATTGTTATATACGTTGTTTTCTTAGCTCTGCTAGCTTCACTCTGTGTCAGTTTATGTAGGTCTTTCTATGCTTCCTTGTAGTTATCACATTGGTTATTTCTCACAGCACAGCAATAGCCCATTATATTTGCATGCCATAATTTGTTTAGCCATTCTCCATTTGATAGGCATCATTTTGTTTACTTTTTTTTTGCTATCATAACAAGTGCTGCTATAAATATTTTGGTATATAGAGAGGCTTTCTTCTCAATAATGGTCTCCTAGGCGCATAAAACCTAGTAATGGAATCTCTGGGTCAAAGTTATTTTAGTCACTTTATTTGCATAATTCCAAAGTGCTTTCCAAAATGTCCTGATTCAACTCCACCAACAAAGCACTAGTGTGCATGATAAGACTCCTCCTTCCTAACGCCCTTGCATAAGCCTGGTGAATTGTGATGAGTTGTATGCTTCCAAAGAACAAAGCTATTCATTCCTTCTTTGCTAAATGTCCCTATGACATCTTGGACCTCTGATATTGAGTCTAGTATAGGGCAGGTATATAGGGGAGAAAGATCCCAGGTATTCCCAGACTACTCGACCCAATGCTTTTAACAGTTAACAGTTTTAACAGTTTTAACCAGTTTTCAGGGACCTACCTAAGACCTTGTCCCCTTTCTATCAGTTTTCTTCTTTAAAACCTTGTAATCTAGTGACACCAGGAATAGTAATTGTCTGTAGGTTGAAATGTGCCTACTGATTGGCGCCATTGTTGAAGCAAGAACACCTGGGAACTTCTTGGCATAATAACACTTGCTCCTTCTCACCCTCCTATTTTAGCTGTATTGTTTTTCCTATGATGCTAACAAAAACTAGAAAAGGCATCATTTGCAGTAGCAGGGTTTTTCTTAATCACTTCAAATTATGAATATTCAGTAGAGGTGCCTAGGAGTGACAAATATTTCTGAAATAGCCCTCTGGATTAATCTCTCTGCTAGTGAACTGTGTATTATACTCAGGAGGAAGAATGTCAAGTTGAGAACATGTGAACGTGCCTGTCTTTAGTGCTCTCAATTCATGAGTATGCAGCAGTAAGAAGTCAGCCTATGTTGAAGGGAAGAGCTGCTGGAACTGTTCTCTACTGCACCTGCTCGCGCTGCTTTTTTTCATTTATTAGTTTATTGTGGTTATCATAAGATTAGTCAGTTTTCTTTTTGCAAAGCTAAAGAGAGAAGTTACATCTCTATATTCCCATGTAAGGGTGAGGTTCTAATCCCACACAAATATTATTATGGAAGGCCCAGACATTTCAACTGAATCAAGCAATCTAAAGACTAGTAAATCGGGTGTGAATAATTAATCAATCAATTCCAGAGGACTGTATGGATTTGGCTATTAGATGAAAGACAGGTAGTACCCCACAAGAAATATTTTGTATTTGAGGAGACGGAGTAACATCTCTTGGACTATATGTAAAAACAGTAAGCCAGGTTAGAGTTTGATGGTAGAGTGGTAAATGGGACTAGTGGTGAAAGAATCACCATTTAAAGGATTCCAATCTGAGAGTTGGAGCCAATTGCCTGAGACAGATTCACTTTGGGACAAGGGAGGGGACAAGAGGAGGCAGAGGAAGTTTTGCTCTCTCTCTCCTACCCAACCTCTCTTGACCATTGACCTAGTTTTCAACAAACTAGACCAGTTGCAGGCACTGCATCGAGCTGGGATCAGAGACATCAGACCAGTAGGAGACAACACAACTAGCTTGGACCAATAATTATTTGAGGAAAGGCAGCTTCTTGCTGCATCACTTCTCATGAAAGAGAGAAATATCAGCTATGGACTCTACAAAGGTAACAACCATTGGAACCTAACAGAGAGCTTCTCCTAAATGGAACTTAGGTTCCCCTAATCCTTGTAGAGTTAAAAAGGGAGGAAAAGGATTTACAGGAGCAAGTTGTGTTACGCCTTTGTCATATGTATTCTCTACACATATGCCTCACTACCTGTATCAGTAAAGCAATGATTACAATGTAGATGATATTTGTCAAAATGCCTATGTGGTTCTGTATCGCAAAGTATACCAGACTCTCCACGTAGAAGGTAGAAGAAGGAAACCATTTATTCAGACACTAGAGAACCATATCTCGTAAGTGGTGAAGCATTCAGTACCTAATATCACAGCAGGGAGCCTCGCCATCCCAAAACCTCTCCGACCCCCTGCTGGGGTCTTCCCAAAGACAGACTCACACTACGGGTGTCACGGTCTATTCAGCTATCAGCGGTCAGCTTGCGTTACTTCAGCTCTGCCAGTCACAACAGCCATAAACAGCTCTCTCCCTCTCTCAGTATTTCCTGTGACATAACTCCCTTTTCCTCTCAGGAAGCGCCTCCTACCGCATGTGACTTCAGCTTCCTGTGATGCAAGCAGGTCACGTAGCCCGTTAATGGGTGGGGTGGGAAAGATCTTCAAATCTAAATTGCTATCAGATTTGGCCCCAAGATCTTTCTTATCCATTATACAGGACAATGGGAATTCTGGGATAACTGGTGTCAACAGAACTTTACACAACAATATAATAGGAATAACACAAGATAAGTATATAAAACAACGTCATCGTTCCCCACTTGAACGCTCAAAATCGTGGGGTAAGGGGCAAAGGTCTCATCCTCCAAAGCTTCTTCCTGCTGAAATTGGATGTAGCGTTGAGGTAATGCAAGTCAACCTCTGATAGCTGAACAGACTGTGACAGCTGTACTGTGAGTGTGTCTTTGGGAAGGCCCCAGCAGGGGGCCTGAGAGGTTTTGGGATGGCGAGGCTCCCTGTTGTGATATTAGGTGTTGAATGTTTCACCATTGTGATGGATCAGGTAGAAGGCTTATGGGATCTGGTTCTCTGGTGTCTGAATAGATGGTTTACTTCTTCTACCTTCTATGTGGAGAGTCTCCTATACTTCGTGATACAGAACCACATTGGCATTTTGACAAATATCATCTACATTGTTATCATTGCCTTACTGATACGCTACCTTTGGATTTAAAGCTGGTGTCCATTCCTGCCACGGATGCTCTGTGTTTGTGGGGAAGTGTGCCTCAGACTTTTGGGGATAGTGTTATACCATGTTAAGTAAATACCTCTGCTAAAGAGAAAGTAAGTCTGGCTGACGGTCAGTGGGAAGTGAGAGAAATGAATATTAATAACCAATGATTTGGGAGATCCAGAGTTCCCCTTTTTCTTTATAGTCCTCGTTTCAAAGTTCAGTCTCTTGAAGGATGTTACAGATAACAAGATTGAACTAACTTTCTTCAGTCTTGGTGAGACTCCACCCAAACTTACGAGGAATTTAATTCCATTATGTTCTATTCAGGTTTGGGTGTGGATAAATTCTTTGATTAGATTGCCCAGGCAATCTGTGTGTGGAATTTAGAAGTAAATGATGTAATCAAAGTTCATTAGAATAGGTCCAGGCCCTCATTGTAATTCTCTCTCATCGCTTGTTAACAAATTGTCAACCTCTGGAACACCGACTTTTCCAAGGCCATATAAGCTGTGAGCCTGAGGCCATGATTGTCTTTGGCATTTGGGAATGCCACTGACCTCTTTTTATTAAAAGTTAGCATTGTTAATAAAATGGGGGCAGCTAGGTGGCACAGTGAATAGAGCACTGGCCTTGGAGTCAGGAGGACTTCAGTTCAAATCCAGCCTCAGACACTTGACACGCGTACTAGCTGTGTGACCTTGGGCAAGTCACTTGACCCCAATTGCCTTGCCTTTCTCACTCCAAAAAAAAAAACATTAATAAAATGACTAGTTACCCAGAAATTATGTCCCTTGAACTTTTTAAATGTCAGGAAGCTTGTGAATAATATGTTGGAAAGCTAGTTCTCAGGTTTGCCCCTAGGGCCTAAGGAAGTCCACCCTCTGAGACACCCAAGCCTGCCAGTGCAACCTGGGGAATGACAGTATGGAAGGTGCTATACCTATCAAAAATTGTTTACAGAGCCCATAATTTCAGCATCAGGAGGGACCTTCAAGTTATTTAGCCTAACCGTGCCTGCATAGGAACTCTCTCTAATAACATTTATGACTAGTAGTCATCTAACCTCTGCTTGAAAACTTCCAATGAACTTCTCATCAAATTTGGCCTCTGATGCTTACCACCTGTATGACATTGGGCAAGTCACTTCTCAGTGGGCTTCAATTTTGACTTCTGAAGTCCCTTCCAATTCTTATTCTATGATTTTATGATTAAAAAAAAACTCATACTGAAGTCTTCTTTCCTTTCAGAAACTTCTAGTTGTTAGGTTATTTTCCCTTACACTAAGCCAAAATTAACCTCTTTGCAATTTCCAACTTTGTTCCTAGTTCTACTCTTTAAGAGATATGTTAGAAATATGCCTACCACAGAGATTTAGGTATCAAGGACAATTTATTATTGAGGAATCCAAAGGAATTGGAAGAACGTTTCTGGCCAGAAGTGGGCTTCACTCTTCTTTGGGAAGAGGAAGCAATGAATACAGAAGCAAGAGCAGCTTTATAGTGTTTGACCAATGCAGCATCAGCACAGTACCTCCCTTCAGAGAATGGATTGGTCTGCTCCCTTCAGGGTTACATTCTTCCTGATACACTTCCATATATGTTCCTCCTTGATATGTGTTAGCATGTCCTACCTCCCTCTTCATACGTCCCATGTTCAAAACTGGCAGAAAACTCCTCCCTGTGGGTGTGTAAAGTAATATTCAATTAGCCAATTAATTGATTAAGCCAATGCTTAGTAGCCAATTGACTCAGTTCTCCCTTCAACCCTGACTGTTATCTGGCTAGTTTAAACCAGTTTCCCCAATATCCTTGGTTTGCAGTTTTCACAAAACCACTAGCTGTTCTCTGATTGGCTGGGCCCACCTGCCTTAGTTAATTTTTACTCCCTTCTTTGTTCAAGCTGACAATTATTCTGTAGAAACTTAATTCTTACTGATTTCTCACAGATCGTTTCAAATTTAAACCCTTTGTGGGGATAGCCCTTCAAATATTTGAAGACAGTTATCATCAGCCTCTCCTACCCCACCAAAAAAGATTCTCTTCTCCAAAGTAAACATGCCCAGATCTGTTCCTTCAATTAATATTTATATGATATGCATTCTATCCCCCATCACCCTGCTCATATTCTTTTGGTCACACTTCAGTTTGTCAATATCTTTTTAAAACACGGCAGCCAAAACTGAACAGTCACAGAAGATGCGTTCAACCGGGGGAGGAGGATGGGGAGGGAGGGACAGTCATTCTAGATTCTACTCATTCTAAAATGGGATTTTCTTCATTTTAAAAATAATTTTTATTTTTATTATTCTGAACTTGACAAACCCCAACATGAGCATTTCCACATACAAAGAAGACAATGAAACAGCAAATTAATTTTGCATAGCTTATTTTTAAATGGAGCATATAATAAATTCAACACTATTTGAAAGCTGTCCAGATTGTCTGTGCCTTCCTCTAAATTTCCTGCGGAATCTTTAAGCATTAAAAAATGCTTCAGTAATTCTCTTTTGCTTTCTTTCTTTTTACCTCTTTTCTCTTAACACTATCACTATGTCAATTCTTTCCCCCACCCCCAACTCTCCTCTCACACAAAGCCAGAACAAAAGCTGCCCTCATAATAAATAATAATAGTCAAGGAAAACACGTATAGGCTACATCCAAGAATGTAGGTCTCATTCTTTACCAGTAGTCCATCAATTTTGTCAGGAGAGGGGTAGCATGCCTCTCTATTAGTCTTCTGAAGTTATTGTTTAACATGGCATTGATCAGAGTTCTAAAGTTTTTCAGTTGTTTTTTCTTTTTATATTGTGAAAAATTAAAAACTGATACTTTATTTTGTGTTATTTTAATAAAGATAAGTCAATTTATTATGTATTAATGATCTTTGTATTGGTTGGCCCCCTCATTACGTGAGTTTGAATTCCCCTTAAACGTGTAACTCGGATCTGTGTATTTGCTGATCATGGGGTAAGGTGAGTCAACCTGGTAATAAGATATTTGCCTGCCACGAGACTTTCCAGAGGATGTAGTTGGCTCTGTGTTTTTTTCCCTATTGCCCTGGGTTATGGAAGGGTTATGGAAATCTCCCCTCTGAGTCACGCCAACCATATCCCACCCTTCGTTTCTGTGTCAGATCAATTACAGTCTTAGTTTAGCTTTTATCACTGGCCTATTTTTTGTACTGCTACCCTTTCAGCTATATAAAAGAGCTGCTCTGACTGTCAGATGATCTTTGGTTACTGAAGATCTTTGGAACCCTTTTATTAGCAATTTCTAGCCTTGCTAATAAATTAATTATGCTTAGAACTTTGTGCCTCATTTTCTCTTTATTGCAGATTTCTATCATGATGATTTTAGTCATATAAATTATTCTCCTCATTCTATTCATTTCACTACAAACCAATTCATGTGAGCCTTATCATGTTTCTCTGATTTATCCCATTCATCATTACTTATGGCACAATATTCAATACATTCACATGTGATAATTTGTTTGGCTTTTCTCCAGTTGATAGACACCCTTTTGGTTTCTAGCTGTTTGCCACAAAATAAAGTGCTGCTATAAATCTTTTTTGCATATATGGGGCCTTTCTTTCATCTCTGTGGGATATATGCCATATTGCTAGACAAAGAATATGCATAATTTCTTGACTTTGGGGGTATAGTTCCAAGTTACTTTCCAGAATGGCTGGACCATTTCCCAGTTGTGGTGGGTGAAAAATAAAATGACTGAAGAAACAAAGGTCTGAACTTCTAAGCATATTGATTTATTAAGCAATGTATGCCAATTGCAGAACAAATTGGTTCTGGGCATTCCTCAGCTTTGGCATTGGACCTTGTATAAAGGAGGAGACAGATGTTTGTGTATTAAAAACAATAAAATAAGACCAATTAATGAAAAGAAGACAATTAGCCAGGATACAAAATTTGGTGATCTGATTTCTAATTGGAGGAAAGATCAGGGACTACTCCTCCCCAGTGTCTGTATTCAGTCAAAGAAACATGGAAACAATAACTGATTGAAAAGTTCAGGATCAGCTTTCAGGTAAGACATGTGGGTGAATTATGAGAAAACTCCCTGCTTCAATCTTTGAATGTGACCAAGTTTCTGGTCAACATAACCTACAGTTAAGAGTTAGTTAAGAGTCTCTAAACAGCAGGTAGAAGTGGTTCAGATTCCCAGCCACAAAGAGTTAGGTCCAAAAAATGCAATGAAGTTTTCTTACAATTCAATAAAGTGTTCTCACAAAACAAAAGTTGGACTAGGCCTCTAACTGAATATAAAGGTAACTGAGCTAGATCCAGAATTGATTCATAAGATGGAGTCAATGTGGTTCACTAAATTCCCACTACCACTTGCTGTTCTAATCCCCTCACGGTTCTACCAATAGTGTGATTGTGCCTCTCCTTCCATAACCCTCTAACAACTCTCATTTTTACTTTTATTTGAAGATCAGATGATTTAATTTCTATTTTTCTTATTATTAATAATTTGGATCATGTTTTCGTATGTTATTAATAGATTGAATTTCTCACAGTGAAAACTGCCTGTTCATATTCTTTGACAATATAGCTATTGGGGAATAGTTCTTATTCATATATAATCAAATTACCTATCTATATAGCTTAAATTCCAAACCTTGTCAGAGAAGCTTTGAAATGAACACACAAGTGTCAAGTGAAACCTTAGAAAGCTAATATATATTTGAGTAAATCAAAAGGAATATACAGTGAAGCATGGCAGCTAGATGGCACAGTGGATAGAGTGGTGGACCTGGAGTCAAGAAGACTCATCTTTCTGAGTTCAAATGTGGCCCCAGACACTTACTGACTGTGTGATTCTGGGCAAGTCACTTAACCTTGTTTGTTTCAGTTTCCTCTTCTGTAAAATGAGCTGGAGAAGGAAATGGCAAACCACTCCATTTTGCCAAGAAAACCCCAAATGGGGTCACAAAGAGTTGGATGCAATTAAAATGACTGAACAACAACATACAAAGAAACAATGTTAACAGTCTAATGGGAGAAAAGAAACAAATGTCCTTTTAGAACCTTAATGTTTTCAAAGGTCATAGAGGTACTAAACAAGACAAACAGAGGAGTTGGGGTAAATTCATTCTGTTTTGATAGTTTTAAGAGCGTAAAGGAAAAGAAGAGTAAAAAAAGAAATAAACTAGGGAAGAAAGGTGGGAAACTTACTATTTCTAATAATTGAGGTGCTAGAAGATAAGTATATAAACAGAGAGGAAGGGATGGGGAGAATAGGCATCAGATGAAGAAAATATGATAAAGGGAAATACAAAATTAACAATTATAACAATGAACATGAATGGGATCAACTCATTCTTAAAATGGAGGAGGGTAGCTGAATCCATTTTCAATAGACACACTTGAAGTGTAAAGATTCACAGAGTTAAAATAAGAGGCTGGAGCAGAAATTATTATTCTTCTAGTCAACTCAAAAGAGCTGGGATAGCAGTCATCATCTAAGACAAGACAACACTAAAAATAAACACAGTTAAAGCTATTCTGAAGGCCAAATTGCCAATGCAATAATATCAATGCTTAACTTATATGCAATGAATGGTCTAACACCTGAAAAGAAAAATTAAATTACTAGCAGAAAAAGACAACAGAAAATATAATAGTTGGAGACCTTAATCTACCCCTTACAAAGTAGAAGATCTAAGAAGAAGATAGAAAAGCAAAAAGTTAAGGGTGTGAATGGAATTTTTAAAAACTTAGAATACAATAGCTCTTTGGTAATTCATGAATGGGAATAGAAGGAAATACAAACATTTTCCAGATGTACATAGCATTCTTACAAAAATTTACAACATTCTAAGGCATATAAGCCTCATAAACAAGTGCAGAAAAGCAGAAATATTAAACACATTCTTTAGTGTCTATAGAACAATAAAAATTATAATCAGTAAAAAATTTTTTATTGAAAGATTTTCTCCTTTGAAGAAAGGAGTCAAACTTAAATGTAGACTAATTTAATCCTGAAGAATTGGTAGGTCAAAGAACAAATCACAGAAACAATAAGTAATTTCAGCATAGGAAATGATAACAATGAGATGACATACCAAAACTTTTGAAATATAGATAAAGAAATCCTAAAGGGAAAATATGTGTCTCTAAACACTTTTATCAGCAACAAAACAAGAAAACAGATCAATGAATTGGGTATGTAAACAACAAAAAACAACTAGAAAAGAAATAGATTTTTAAAAATCCAATAAACACTAAAACAGAAAATCTAAAAGCATATAAGAAGAGAGGAACAAAATTGAAATTTTTAAAAATTGAATTGATAAATAAAACTAGAAACTATTTCTTTCAAGCAGTAAAATAGACAAACCATTAGCTTAATTCATTTCTTTTAAAAAGAGAAAACAGCTTCAAAACCAGCATCCAATTCCCAACAAATTAATAAAGGAAATTATTTTTGTCCAATTATGTGCCAATAAAACCAACAACTTAAATGAAGCAGATGAATATGTACAGAAATATTAATGGCCAGAATAATAGAACAAGAAATAGAGAATTTAAATAACCTAATTTTAAGAACAGAGATTGAACAAGCCATAAATGAACTCCCAAAGAAAAATGACCCCAGACCATATGACCTTCCGGGTGAATTCTATCACTTCTATGAAATATTCAAAGAACAATTCCAATATTACATAAATTATTTGCAAAAATGAGAAAAGAATTTGGGGCTTTCTATCTACTTCAGCTGATTTTGTATGAGTAATACTCTATAAATTCTTCAAGCCTATGGAACTCTGCAACTGATAAAAACTCACCCCCATTAACACCCTCTGACTCCCATGATAAAAGAAATCAGTTCTCCAATGGCAGTAAGCCTGTGGATAGTAATGGGATAGGCCATACTGAACATTTCTTTCCACAAAAGGCAATTCCCAATCTCATCCTTAACTGCTGCTCCTATTCTTTTTCTTCCTAGCCCTAACCTCAACATAGTTTAACACATTCTGCAGCATAATGTCAAGGTTAGTATCAACAAGAAAACTAACAGAGACCTGTAACAACAATGTTGCTAGCAGCTGCTATGGGATTGTAAGACCAATAATACCAGCACAGAGGAGGACTGCTAGCACTGGTTCTTTGATCTGCTTTTCTAAGGAAAGCAACTTTAAGGTGTTACCAATCTTACTTTAATTAAACATAAATATATCATTCACTTAGTTCAGGGGGAAAAGCCAGCACCCTAAACTTCAGAGAGAATGCAAACAGAAATTACAAGCAGAAATTATATAAACAGAGAAAATAAACACAAATCAACAGACAGGCTTCTAGCTGTCTGACCAAGACATTACCTACATAGTTACCAGAGAGAGAAGCAACAACATCTGGGTTTTCAAAGTTGGGGGGGGGGGTCACTCCTTAATGGCTACCCAGAGTCTCATCTATGCAAATCACATGAACACTCTTCCCATGAGTAAGCCCCCAAAGCAAAATGCCACCTCGGAGCATATATAACCTGTTTAGGGCCCTGGGGTTTAGCACCTACTTAGCAAAAGTGTGCAGGCCTGAGGCTTAGCATCTACTTAGCAAAAGGGTGTGGGAAAGATCTTTAATCACTAGCACCACATCATATATATTGTTTCCAATCAATGACTCTTGTTTCAAACAAAGGCAAGACTCAAAGGCACTTGATTGGCTTAGTGCTGAGAAGCACTCCAAAACAAAAGACAACCAAAAGTCCCACTTTACTTGCCATTACAGGACTATATGATTATCTTAATAGATGCATAAAAAGCTTTTGGCAAAATACAACACCCATTCCTACTAAAAACACTAGAGGGCATAGGAATAAATGGAGTCTTCCTTAAAATGATAAGTAGCATCTACTTAAAACCATCAGCAAGCATTATATGTAATGGGGATAAGCTAGAAGCATTTCCAATAAGATGGTGTGTGTGTGTGCGTGTGTGTGTGTGTGTGTGTATGTGTATGTGTGTGAAACAAGGATGTCCATTATCACCACTGTTAGTCGATATGGTACTAGAAATGTTAGCTTCAACAATAAGAGAAGAAAATGAAATTGAAGGAATTAGAATAGGCAAAGAAGAAATAACGTCAAGGCCAGAGATCATACTTCCCATCTATGACTACTACGTCCATTGGCATTGTCCTTAAACTATGTTTTGACCAAATCCACAACTTTTTCTTCTGCCTTCAACTCATGGTCCTTAAAAATAATGCTAATTTGAAAAAATTATCTCTGTCTAATTTCTGAGTAACAATGATAATATTTTTCCAATCTCGTCACATTGGCAATCCAGCTTTTCCAAAGCTATTAATAAGAGCCAGGAGATAATTAATCTTTTTAGATTTTTATTCTACTTGTCAAGCTCTTTGAGCCCCCTTTGAGCTAACCGTATGGGGTCAGAGGGATCCCCTTCCTTATGTCACTGAGAGGGTTTCCTCATATAATACTAAAAATACTTCAACATCAGGATACCAGGGTCTGCTTTCTGGCCATTTAGTCACATATGGCTTCCTTTCTTCCACACCACCCTTCCCATACTTCAACAATGAATATAACTATGAAGTCATTGCAATCAGCTCCTGTCAACTAATGCCATATTTTGGTTCATTCTCAGGTCAGTCCAGTCATTCAGGTTTAGGATTGCAATGGGATGCCATAAAAACGCAAGAAATTTACTTAAGATTTAAAAGGATACAATTCAGATAAAATGTTACCTCCTTCTAGCTCTACATTTTCCACAGCAATAGCTCTTATAAGTGAGAAAGGCACTTCTGTAAGGCAGTGGGAATTCTGTTGAAACATTTAACACTGAATTCCCATAAAGTCAGGCTTTTATGTCTCAAGTGACAAAGGAAACTAAACCAATGATGATCCCAGGTTTTCTGCCTATTTAAAGGCAAAACCAATCCTTCCTACATACAACAGATGTTGCTCCTACCTCACTCACAAAATTAGAAGCTTAGTGTCTTAGGATTGGAGCTTGGAGTGCTCAGTCATAGGAGGAGGCTGGAATATAGGAGCCTTGCAGAATGAAGATGGCTAAAGAATATGTCTTCTGTAGGACTGGATCCAGGCTACAGGATGGTGAATGCTCACTAATCAAAAGCAAAGGACTTGCCACCTCTTATTCCACATCTTGGGATTTTTGGGAATAACTAGGTTACTGCTGTGGTGATAGAATCCCCCAACAAAGGGGATCAGTTAATTCTTCTCTTTCAAAGGTATTAAAACTGTCCTTGAGACTTAATTGACTTAGAGGACTGAGGATCAGGCTGTAGACAGGGCTTCCAGTTCACCTGAGTACAAAGAGTCATGAGGACCTCTAGTTGGGTGCTGAGGCTTGACACATAGACCACAATGGGCAGCACAGAAATTCTCCACTGAATCAATGCTGTATCCTCAATGATTCATTTTCCTGATTTAAATATCCTTCCTTTGTTTTGTTAACAGTTAGATGGACTATACGTATTTCAATTCATTCCATTCTAGAACCAAAGATACTATGTTGATCTGGTCAGTCCTGGCTTACTATGAAGGAAGAGTTAGTAGCCTCATGCCACCACATGAGGGCTGGTAAATCTGGGGAATTTGTCCCAAATTTAGTTCCTAATTAGGAGAATTTACAAACAGCAGAGTATCCTCCACCTCCTAGTTATTTAGCTCAGTCAAGAACTATTAAGCACGTATTATATATCAAACACTGTCCTAAAGCCTAGAAGTACAAAGAAAGGCAAAAGCAGTCTCTGCCCTCGAGGAGTTTGTATTCTAATGGGGATGACAAGTGGAAGAAAATCAACATATACAAAAGATGCATAGAAAGTATATGTAAGTGACTTTCACCAAATAGATGAGGACCCCTAATGGGGTTATACCATTGCCAGTCACTTGGGCCTCTGGAGCCAGAATGTTTGAGTATCTCCTTAAGGTGGTTTCGACTCAAAATTGCTCTGGTCTTTTCCAGGCAAGATCTGCATGGTTACAGACATATGAAAAATTCTAGAAGTGCATGTGGATGGAGCGAGCTGTATGCACCTGTTGTAGTGCTCATTAAGGGATTGTCTTAAAGCTCAGAACATTTCCAGTGGGCCACCACAGTACATTGTGTTGGTCAATATTTATATCCCTGGTTGTTCTTTTGTAATTCTTTCACGTAATTGCGGTGCAATCTTTAGTATCAAAGTTCTACATTACTGATAAGGAGGATGTGCCCCATCCTGTGAGTACTGTCCATATTAGAATACTTTATTATCATGGTGCAATCTGTTAACCTCCTGGCAACACTTTTCTGGTTGTCTGACTAGATGGGAAAACAGAGCCAGAAGATTTAATAATTTAAAATGAGATATTGGATTACATTTCACAGTATTACGATTTCCCAAATGGCACTCACTTTAAAACATGAAATCTGCCACCCTGATTTAAGTTGAGCAGGACTAAAAGGTTAAGTAGCCCTCTACCTCCCACCTCCCTTTCTTAATTTGCAGACAGTGGCCAGATATGTACACCTTAGTTTGGATTTTACTTTTACTTTTAACAACTACTTTTTAACAACAATGATGGTGGTGGTGATGATGATGATGGTAATGAAAGACTATTTTACAACTACTGACATATGAGATGAGCAGATTAGCAGTTAAGTCCTGTTACATACTGCCTGTGAGAACAATCACAAGTTGATTAACCTTTCAAATTCCCCAAGTCAGCTCTTTAAGACTTTAAATTACAGGGGATAGAACAGATCCTAAGCCCAGACTGGACTGGACTGGATGGGGGGGGGGGGGGCAGGAAGATATATAGAACAATATTTACATACATGTGACATATGTTTGATTTACCAATCCAGTGGAGTCTAGTAATAGGTAACACATCGGGATGACAGATATTTTGTATTTTAATTTAAAGTTAATGTATTTTTTATTAACGTTTCAGAACATAGTATGGATAAGGTCAACTACAGGGTTCCAGTTCCATAAGAAAAGAGCACAATGCTGCCTAATACAGAGGGAGCTAGTTATCTAGAAAATAAGTACCTTAGTCACAGTCAGAAATTGGTTGAATTACTAGCAGCTCAATCACTATCTTCACCATCATTGGAAAAACAACTCACTGTTGTTTATCCCACTAATGGTACGTCACCTTTGGATATTGGAGACAACACATTATGTCTAATTTAATTCAACAAAGCTATATTACACATGTAGTTTATCTTCCTATTGAGATAAAAATAACTCAGACCTAGTAAAAATGGGCTTTCAGTTGTTGAAAGGGTCTATAAAAATAAATCAAAGATAATTATCCATATTTTGATTTCACAGAAGCATTATTATAGTTTCTGTAGCAGGAGTTATTAATAGGGAAATGGAGATGAATTCCTCAGGGATCTTAACTATCCTTCCTTGCCGGGAGTATACAACACTGTTAAATTTGCATAGGTCGGAGGCCAGAGCTCTCCTGTTCGACTCGCATTGCTTTCCATCACTGTTAACTCGAGGCTGCTACCTACAAAATTAGCTGGCACTCTTCCTGCAGAGCCTTAAGGATCATACCTCCATTTCGCTATCGGTTATTCAACTCCATGGAAAAAAAGCAGTATTTCCTGTTACAGTGACTTTCAAAGATAAATATCGGTAATATATTTTTCAATTCCATTAGGTAAATTCAATGCAGCAAACATTTATTGCGCGCCTGCCACGTGGAAGGTTTAGGTTTTATTCGACGTGTCTGTTTCCTATGACAGCGCTGCATATTTTTGATTTAGTGGTAGCAGTAACCCGATTAGTCTCAGAATCAGAGACTTTTTTAAAGAGGAATCCCCGAAACAGTCCTCCCCTCCCACCTTGCTGTTGAACCTAGATTTATTTAGCAGTTTTAAATACTATTCTTGTCATTTGCAGTGGCCACTGAACATAGATAATCTTTCACGTCGTTTTCGTTTCCACCCTCAATTTTAGTTAAAAAAAAAAAATCTTGCCGGAGTCCTACACGAGTCTAAAGATCTCTACCCTTCTCTTCTCGGTTTGTGATGACTTCATTGCCTCACCGGTAGATTGGGAATCTGCAGCCTGAGGGGGCTGTGCCTTCTCCAGAAGTGGGGCACAGTGCAGCAGCAGAAGCAGCATGTGCACGAATGATCTTCTCAAGCCATCCAGCTGTTTGTTCCCAATTTAGAGAACAGGATGTCGTGTGTGTGTGTGTGTGTGTGTGTGTGTGTGTGTGTGCGTTTGTGTGTTTCCGAGCTTGCAACAGTTGGACAGCGGCAGTAGCAATGGACCGCGCGACAGCAGGGGCAAGTCAGTCCCCACCCTTCATTATATTATTCACCTTGCAGATGTCCAAGGTTCCTTTTCCTTCTTTTTCACCCCGTAATCCACTTTACATCCAGATGTGCTCCCTGCGAGCTCTCCTATCTCTTTGCCTCCACCACCCCTTCTTGCAGTGCATGTGCCCCCTGCCTGGGTGTGAGGCTGGGATAGCTCTTTACAGGCAGGATTTCCCCTTCTTTCTGCAGTGACTGGCGGGGGACCCGGCCTCTCCCATCCTCCCCCTCCCACATTTTGTGCCACTGCCTCTTTCCCAGTCACGCTCTTTCGGGCTGCCAATCCTTCTCTCCTCTTTCCTTCTGCTAGTCCCCCCTCCCTTCTTTCTCCTGTCAGGCTGCAGCCCGGCCCCGCCCCATCTCATCCTTCCAGCCCCGGTTGCTGGGGACTGACGAGTCAACCAAACCTAGCTCGAGCGACGTCGCGAGAGCGCGCAAGCGCGCCCCCGCGGAGGGTCTAACGTTTGATAGTGAGAGGGAGAGAGCGAGAGCGAGCGAGCGTGCGTGCGTGCGTGTGTGTGTGTTTCTGTGTGTCTGTGTGAAATGGAAAAAAAAAACAAAAACATTCGGGTCCGGGAGCGGGAGTATCGATGGCGAAAAGGGGAGGAAAAAGAGAGAGACAGAAAAAGAGAAATGTAGAGAGAGGAAAAGGGAGCCACTCCTCCACTTAGGTTCTCCGCGAAACAGGAGGGGCGGGGCCTCGCGGGGGGCGGGACTTGGAAGAGCTCGCCTGGGCCCGAGGAGCCATCCCATTGGCTGAGGCGGTCCAGGTCGCCGTCGCTTGGGTGGGTAGCAGGTTCGGCTGCGCGTTCGCCCGGTCGGGAGGGCGGGGCCGGAGAATTCTATTAGTTGCCACTGCCACTGGGGTAGAGAAAACAGCGTCGGCTGCGGCGGCTGTAGCGGTGGGAGCCCCCGCTTAGAGCCGGCATAGAGTGGGGTGAGTGAGTCCCCCCACTTCCTTCCCCCTAGTCTCCTCGCCCCGGCCCTCCCGCAGTGGGAGAGGAACCGCTGGGTGTCTTCGGTGGGTGGTAGGAAGGTGGGCAGACACCGGACGGAGGCGACGGGGCTGCCCTGGCCCTCACTGGAGAGAGTAAAAGGGTGGGGGTGTCACTGGGGGAGGGGCCGCCGCTGCCCCTTCCTCCTTTCTCCTCTTCCCTCCCCGCTCGCCGGGGAGCTTCCCGGGAAAGCCTGGAGGGGAGAGGTTCTCTCCATTTTTTTTTTCCCACTGGGTAGGGGGCGGCTCTCCCCCCCGGATGACGCGCATCAGGGTCCGCTCCAGCAGCGGAGGCTGCGCCTTCCTGTGTGGGGTGGCTCTGGCGCGCGCGCGTGTGCCTGTGTGTGTGTGTGTGTGTGTGTGTGTGTGTGTCGCCTTCCCCACTCCATCCCCACCTCTGGCCCCCTTCCTCTTAGGAGCTTCCTCCGCTAGCTAAGGGTTCCCCCCCCACCCCGTGCTTTCCTTGGAAAAACCTCTGCTCCCGCGGGGTGCCCTAAGGCGATGTGGGGCGGGGAGAGGGCTGTCACCTCTGCTTCCCGCTGGCATTCTCGTCGTGATGCTCGCCCACCTTCCCAAGCCTGGGAGACGTGAGACTCGGAAGATCGGAATCTGGGGGCCTGGGTGGGGGGCCTGCAAGTGCAGTTGTGGAATGGTCTCCGAGCTGCCGAACTTGACTTTGCTGACCTTGACTTTGTGGGCATGAGGGGTGACTCCTCCTGCATCTTCCGCTGCCCCCGATTCCATTTGCTTAACAAGTTTTCAGCTGTGAAGTTGATGTCTGCAACCGCAGAAGACAAACAACATTCCTTTTACCTAATGGGAATGAAATGTTTTGCAGTTCTTTCGGGGTGTGTGTGTGTGTGTGTGCGCGCGTGTGTAGGTATTGGGGGAAAAAATCACATAGAGTCTTCCACCATAGTTAAACACATTTCATGCTCCTATTCTTAGTGCTTAATAATTAAACCGCTTTGATTAAAAAACAAAACAAAACAAAACAAAACCCAACCCTGGACATTTCAGCATAAAAAGGCAAATCACAGATGAGGGTTTCTGTTGCCCGTATTGTTAAGATACACATGATGGATTTTTTATGAAAGCTTGACCCTCACATTCCTACCCTTTAGTTCGACGAAGTAGAAGCAGTATTTTAGTATTTAAATAGTGGAAAATCAGTGTCCTCTTTAAGAAATTCTTGGTATTTTAATCAACAGATTATTTTCATTTATACGGGGACAAGAATTTTTTAGTTTGGAGCATATTCTGGGCACTGGCACTATGTAACTGGGAGTGTGGAAGGCTGCAGCAGCATTATCGTTTTGACACTCAGTGGGTGTTTCTTTTGACAAGTGCATATAAGAGAACATTTGGGAAGATTTTTGTTGAGGGGAAGGGTTGGGTAAAAAGGGGAGAGAGAGGGAAAAAAAAGCACAGAAACAGAATGAGAACTGTTAGGGTCCTGTAAGCTCAGCATTTTATTCCATACAAGCAGAGCTAGTTTAAAAAGGAATCGTTTAGCTGTATTTAATAATAAAGCTCAGAAAAACAGCCATACTGGCAGAAGTTAACCATGCAGTGTTAAAACAAGCCACCATTGGAGGAGGTTAGTTGGAAGGTACAGAATGAGGAGAGTAGGTGCCAGCTCTTCTTTTCTTGGTTTAACATCTTTGAAATGATAAATTCCATATAGAGCATTTTAAGATATCTACAGGAGTGCTTTCTACAGGTAACTTGTTCGTTTTTTTTTTTTTATACTAGATCGATATGGTGCATTTACCCATTTTTGAGGTCAGTTTCTTTTCTTTAGTTCTGGCCTTTGAATTGTAATTTACTTATGTTTTGTGGATACATATTCTTTTACACTTACTAGAATTTTCCTGGGGTTAATTAATTGGTATATGTTCTTTGCAGTGTTTCATGAGTTTTAAAGGAAATATCCCTAGGAGCATCAGATCTCACCTATATGAATAAAAGAACTAATTGCTTGCAAATTAAGTGTTTTTTAAACCAAGAATGTTCTCTGAGATAATAGCAGCCTCATTTAATGATGGCTATCTTTACATTATTTTCCTTTTGAAAGTGTGAGGAAATAGAATGTGGGGAAATTCCATTCAGTGTTCTTTCTCCGCTCCTCTTCCTTTAGCTTCGTCATTATGTCCAAAAATCCTTGTAAGGTTACCACTGGCAATAGTTATTTTTTTAGAGGAGACGTTACCCTACATTGAAAAAAAAATAACATTTGGTGATAATTTTAATGCTGTTCACTGGTTTACTGTAGAGCTTTTTAGTAAAAGCTGAATTTGCTAACTTTAGTTTATTAATGAAATATTTATTTATTTAGCTTTATTAACATAGTGTGTGAATTTCAAGAGAAAATAAACTTCATGTGCCCTTGCTTTTTTCATCCCTGGGAATTCTGCCCTTCCTCCACCCACCCAAAACAACAACAACAACCCTTCTTTACTATTTGTATACATATTTTATCTTCATCTTCCAATGTATTGTAGTTTCCTGGGGGGCAGGGACTATGTCATTTTTCATCGTTGTATCCCCATTGCCTAATATAAGTTTTGCCTGAAGTAGGTGCTTAATAAATATTTTTTGAATTGACATTTTCTTTAGCATATTCAAATATAATTTGGATTTTCAACATTTTGGTTACATTGGGTGGTATGTCTCCCATTATTTTCTTCTGGGTTGGATTAGGGATGCTAACATCACCAGTGCTGCATTAATTAATGGCATCTTAGAGTGACAAAAGTATGACTTGATTATAAATCCATATGTATAGTCAGGGATCTGGGATTTCATTAGCCTGTGTACTTCATGGATGAAGGTTGAAATCCTAATGACTTGGTCTATGGTTTTCAGGAATTTCTGGAACATTGTAACTAACCTAGTGATGGCTTCTCCAAACTTGGAAGTACTTGGATGACAGGTCCATTTCTGCCATTTACTCTTAAATCTTTTTATCTTAGTAGAACCTTCTAGGGAACAACTTGATTCTAAGATATTAGAATAGGATTAATGGAGAATTCTTCTTGCTATGAAAAGATAAGACATAGAAACTGTTTTGTAAATCCCAGTGTGTTATTTATGAATTGTTTTATTTAGGAGGTAGTTTGTCAAGTTAACAAGACGCAACTTATGCCTATGTTAATTGGCAGCATTTTGAATTAAACTAAAATAGTAAAAAAAAAAAAAAAACCCTAACCCTTTTGGAAAGGGATTTTTATTAGTTGTGGACTTGATCTTTCTTAAAGGATTGCCCTAAAGTCCCTTCTTTGGGAGTCTGTTTCACAGTTACAAGTTGCCCATGACTCAGAACTTAACTTCGTACTGTTTAAGGGGAAGGAGGCGAGAGCATGGATGGTTTGATGTAAATAAACCAGCACTTCCTGGAAAAACAACTAAAAGTGTAAGATGTTCTGTTATGTTGTTTTTACATATGAAGATTTGCTCATTTTTATTGGCCAGAATAAGGCACTTGTTAATATTCTGTCACATGATATTTCATATTTGTGTGTCTCATAATAAACTTTCAAATATTTTGATGAAATTGGTATTCCCAGGATGCATTCTGATTTCAACAGATATTTACTGAAAACTTACTATATGCTAAATATTGAGATGCCACAAACCATAAGTTTGATTTTTATTTCAGTCTGTTATTTTGAAACAATGGTAAGCATAAAAATTTATAATTATTTCTGTCAAATTCAGTATTGGGTAGATTTTAGAGAGGTGATTGCATAGAATAAAGTTTACAGTCCTTTGAACTAATTGCCTCTTATGAAACACAAAAAGTAATAGCCTTTGTTGTAGAATTATAAAATTGCCTGATAGGAAGAATTTTGTGCTATTTGTAATATCTCTGCTATTTTTAAGTCACTCCATTAATAAACCATTTTACAGTTGCCTAGCCCTAAAGAAACAGGGACAAAGGCTGATATGGTCTTTGGTAAAATAGGAAGTTTTTAATAATTAATGGAAAGCCATTTTTCTTTTATTACTAGTGATTTGCCTATTATAGAGCCAGGAGACTGCGTATAATCTTGTCTAAAACTTTATAGTCACTCAGCTCGTGTGGTAAACATAGAAATTCTTGTTTATTCCCTTTAAAAGCTGTTAGTTTTCATTATACCCTTCCCAGTGATTGCTAGAATGTTTCCATTTAGATTCCTGTGTAGGTCAGATATTGATAAAGAAGACCATATAGATATTAGGAAATTAATGAAAATTATTGTTCTTTTGGCCTTCACATTACCACCCTTGCCTCCCCACCCCCTCCCATCATTTGCCAAAATCTGTCACTCTTGCATTTTTTGTATATCTCTCCTTTGCTCCACTTATCCAATTTCTACCTAAGTTCAGGCCTTGATCATTTATCTCCTAGTGGTCTTTTCATTTCCAGTCTTGTCATCTTCCAGCCTCTCTTCTACTTAGCTGCCAACTGGATATTTTAAAAACTATATCTCACCGTGTCACCTTTCCCTGTCCCCTCAACATAGACAATTAACAAATCTTCAGTAGCTTTCTGTTGCTTCTAGGAAAAAAAAATCAAAATCCTCAACTTGGCATTTAAGTCTTTCTATAATTTGTTTCCTAGATTCCTTTCCAAGAATATTTCACTTTGACCTCATTTTGTTTCTACCCTGTTTTGCATAGGTCATTTCCTAATGCCTAATACTTTCTCCATCATCCTCACCTCATACAGTATCTAATCTCTAACTTTTCTTCAAAGGACAGCTCGGATGTGTTTAACTCTATTGCAAAGCTTTTCTTGATTTTTTTTCACTATCTCCTTTAGAAATTACTTTTTTAAAAAAGCTTTTGCTGTCATATCATCATAGTTTTCCCCAGTATCCTTCCCTCTCACAGAGAGACATCTGATATAACAAGTAGCATTTATTATCATTCATATTGTTTTTTTTCCTAAAAGACACAAAAAGAAAAAATCAGTACAACAAAGATCAGTATAGTGAAGAAGTTTGAAACATGTGCAGTGTATATCACCTGTGGACCTCCCACATCCACAGAGAGGAGGGTTAGGGTTTGTCCACTTAGATTTCCTAATTTGAGTCATGTTTGATCTTCATAATTTTGCTACATTCACTTTTGATTTTTTTGTGTGTGGATTCTTTTCTTAGCTTTGCTTACTCCATTCTTTATCAGTTCATGTAGATCTTTCCCAGCTTCTCTGTATTCATCACATTAATCATTTCTTATAGGACAGTGATATTCTTCTACATTCGTGTACCATAATTTGTTTAGCCATTCCCCAATATGTGGACATCTTAACTTTATTTCCAGCTCTTTATAATCACAAAAAGTGCCTCCTTAAATATTTTGGTGTTTATAGGGACTTTCTTCTTATCAGTGGCTTCCTAGAGGTATAAGCTTAGTAATGGAATCTCTGGGTCAAAGGGTATAGATATTTTATAAATTACTTTTTATATGTACTATAAAGTTATAGCATGTAAGCTTCTTGAGGGCAGAGACTTTTGTTTTTGCCCTTGAATACCCAGAGCTTAACATAGTGATAGGTAAATTTGTTTATGTTGAATTGAATCATATCTTACAATCTCCCACAATATCTTCTTGTGGGTAATTTATGACCATCTCTGTTCTAAATAATTTACATTCTATCATACATTATTTTAAATTTCCTATATTCTAAATATAACACCTAAGTAGTCATTACAAATAAATAAATGAGTTTCTTTTGAGGTAATTTTAGAATATAAGCAACTCTGGAAAAGTAACATTTTTGAGAGGTGGCATTAGAGAGTGGAATACTGGCATTTGGGTTAGAATGACCTGGGTTTGAGTTCTGCCTCTGACACATACTGGCTTTAGGATCCTGGGCAAGTCTCTTAATATTTCAGTGCCCTAGGCAACTCTCCAAGGCTATAAGTTGCAAAGCTGGTGTGAGGGAATTGTCTCATTGGGAGTTCCTTATACCAACGTAATCATGTTAGGTGAACAAAAGAATAAAGAAGAAAATAATTAATTTGGCAAAATAAATTATATGGCAAGTTAAAATTATCATGGATTTGAAGATCAAGGACAGACACTAGAGACATTTGATTGTATTTGAGTTTTAGCTATTCATGAGAGATTGATGTTTGTCATTCTAACAACTTGTTTCAGTACATTAATATATTCTAATAAATTGTTCTTTTTGTTCTACTGCCATTGGGAACAGGCAGCTCTGGGAAATTAGGCAGGGGAGAGAGAAAGGCATCACACACCATCTTGCTTCTCTCTTATACGGTTTCTCTTTTTTAGTGTAATTCTTGGATAGGTGGGCTCTCCTAAGGCCATTCTAAAGAGATAATATCATAGGTTGGAGGTGATTTGTCTGTAAAACTCTGGAAATATAATGTTTATTAATAGACATCTTTCCATGGAAAAGTGATCCTTTCAAGTGCCAGGCAGGTAAATAGTAATTCCCTGTGGTTGGAATTTTTAACCACAAATAAATCAGACACATAGCCCTGGTCTGATGTTATCAGCATATACTATTCTTGTAACTGAAATGGAAATTATTGAATGTGTTCAGAAAAGAGAAACAAACACTTTGGTAATCAGTAACGATGATACGCGTCTGTTGTTAATATGCAATCTAGAAGTGCTGTGTAGTGGAAAGAGCACTGGACTAAGGATTTCACGTGAGGTGGGATACTAGCTGCTTCTTGCTATTTCTCTGGCCTCAGTTATCACCATTGGAAAGTAGGGATGATAAACCCTTTTTAAGCCTAGATAATTAAATGAGAGGATACGGAAAAGCATTTTGTAACTGTAAGCTGCCATTTTTGCCCCACACAAGAGCTAGTCACTTTGTAATGTGAAATGTCAGGCTCTCATCACCTCACACTTAGACTATTGCAGTAGTCTGCTGGCTCATCTCCCTCTCTCAAATTTCTCCTGATTTCCATTATATCCTCTATTAAGCTTTCAACTTGATCTTCCTGTTACCTTCTTACTCAGTAAACTCCTTTTAAAGAACTTGATAAGGTAGCACTTTCCAACCTTTCCTGTCTTCTTAGACCTCACTTGCCTTTACATAGTCTGCAGTCCAGTGACAATGGCCTCCTTACTGTTCTTTGAACATAATGACGCTCTTATCTTGTGACCTCTAGAGTTTTCACTGGCAATGTGCCCCATGCCTGGATTTCTCTCCTCATCTCTGTTGCCTGGCTTCCCTGGCTTCCACAAAGTCCTAGCTAAAATTTCACTTTCTGTAAGAAGTCTTTCCTGATCCTCCTTAATGTTAGTACTTTCTCTCTATTAATTATGTAGTAATCTGCCTGATACCTTATAATGATTAAAAAATAACATTTAAAAAATTAACTTTTGTCCAGGAAGATCTGCAAGTACCCAAAGAAACAGTTTCACTGGACTCAGGTCTAGAAACAGCTTGGAACAGGCATGTTCTTAGGAAAGTCAGTAAGTCATTTCATTGAATTTTTCAGAACACCTTAATTTGTTTGTCATCTGGCCTTCTGTTTTACAGTAATTACCAATCATTTTCTAAAGGTTTCTTTTCTTTTTCTCTATTTTCTTAGGTTTTGTCTGTATATTTACATGTTATTAATATGTATGATTTTAGTTTCTTGGTAACAGTTGCAGTATTGAGTATATAACTGTATGTTGAAGACAGTTGCTTTTCTTCAGCCTCCTGTATTGTCTCTTGCTTGCAGTATTACTTTAGCAATGTATTTCTGTGTTTATTAAAATTTATTAGAATTCTTTCAATTTCTTTACTTTCTTTTCTCCAAGTATAATCTTTTAGATTAAGTATTTTCAGTGATCAGCGATTTAAAATATTTTTTGAGTGTTTGGAATATTATAATGTGTTATGCTCATTTTTGCTGATACTATATTTAGAAACCCTGGCACCATAGCATTTTTTCTCAAAAATACATTGATTCTTGATACGTTGATGTGGCTATTCCTTCCAAGGGTGCTGATTACAAATTATCCATGCCTACCTTCTCAACTTGTGCAGCTCTTGCCTACATATTCCTGCAGACAAATAGAGGTCTATGCAAAATCTTGGAAGTCTTTCTTGAGGTTCATGGATACCAATGGAGCACAAGGGCTGTTCACAGCACCTTTTTTGCTCATGCTACTTTAGCAGCCTAACTCATTTTCCATTCACACATGTCTGTGATGACAACATAGTCCCCAACATTGTTCACATTTCCTTTCTTAGCTCTGACTATCCTTTGTACCTTATAATCATCTTCGACTCTAACTCTTGCCTTCTTAATAATAATTCATATAAACTCTGATGCTTCTTGAATTGAATTCAATATTCTAATTTGTCTCTTCCCACTTCCCTGTAAGATCTTTTTTTGGGGTAAATCTTCAGCTTCATTAAATTTTTTCCTTCTGTGATTATTGCTTTTCTTATATCTCAAATTTTCCCTTTGAGGTAAGCTTTCCAGATTGTGATTCTGCCATAGCACTCTTGCCTACCTTTTCACATAGACAAAGAATAACTGCAAAAAATGGTACCACTCCTTCCTCAAATATTTCTTTGAGTTCTATGTTTGATTCAACCTGACCGGTTTTTGATATTAGTTCATTGGCTTTCTCAAACTTTTCCCTTTAAAAAACCCTGAAACATTCTTTGGCTAGACACTTTTAACTTGCAGATTCAGGAGTGGCATTCTAGAAAAGCTTATTTTTGTTTTCTTTATGCTCTGTCCTAGGCATCTGGTGGAAAGGAGCTATTCTATTTCACATTTTCCTATGCTAGTATTTTCACAGTGTCCCAAAGTAACACCACATATTTGGAACTATAGATCAGTTAAAATATTTCTTCTGCCCATCATATGATTGTTCTACTTTTATCTATACGTATGATAATTTAGAATATTCAGATGTGATCCACTAGTGGATCTAGTTTGTAGAAAGCATTGCTTTGCACTTAGACTGATAGCTTATTTCCCCTTTTTCTTGTTTTCTATCTTTTGGCCCTTTAACTTACTGTTTGCAAACTCAGGCTGAGGCTTGAGTAGGGGGAAAATGATAATATACTGAACTCAAATCCAGAGCTGGTCCATGGTGAAGTCAACTTTTAGTGCTTGTTGTCTGTGACCCATCTATCCTTTTCCTCTTAAAATAACTGCCTTTTCCAAACCCATACATCCAGTGTTCCATACCTTCTTCATGCTTCCTCTTCCCCTCGTAAAAATTTACTTCTCTTGTTTCTCATTCCCATAGGTTCTTTGCCATATCCTTTTTTAACATGCCAACTTTAGAAGCCGGGCCATATAAACACATTAGTGAATATTAAAGACTTCCACATATGTAACTCTTTCTAGTAATATGTCTGTATTTTAAGGTGCTTAGAAAGTTATTTTCCACCTACTAGAAATGTAGTATATGAACTTGAGAAGGAATTTAAGGCACTGACAGGGCAGTTGAGGTGAATTTTCCAGATAATTTAAAATTTCCACTTAAGTAGTTATCAGTTATACTTAAATATAGGAGCTACCTTATTCATATTTCACATTAAAGGTCTTATGTGAGAAGAGAATGAAAATAATTCAGCAAGCATTTATTGAGTGCCTTCTATTTATGTGCCAGGCACTTGGGATACAAAGACAAAAATGAAACAGATCCTGCCCTCAAGGAGCTCAACTTCTATGGAGAGGATGAGAAGAGGAACAACATATACTTAGAAAATCAAGTACAAAATACATACGAAACAATTTTCTGGGGCAAGGCATAGATCTAAGGTGAATGAGATGCTATGTGGTATATTTGAAAGAGCTGTATCTGGAGTAAGAGGACCTGGGTTCAAATTTTACTTCTGATGCTTATCATTTCTGTGACCTTGGATAAGTCATTTCACCCCCCCTGGATCTCAATGTCCTCATCTGTAAAATGAAGGCATGGGACTAGCTGACTTTTCAGTCATGTCTGTCTCTTTGTGACCCCATTGCCTTCTCCAGTGGATTAAGGCAAACAGGTTAAGTGACTTGCTTGCCCAGAATCACACAACTGTTAAGTGTCTAAAGCCACATTTGAACTTGGGTCTTCTGACTCCAGGCCCAGAACCCTATCTGTTGTGTCATCTGCCTCCCTGCCCCCATTCCGTACATACCCTTCTGCTGCTCTGCCTTTAGTGAGTGTGTGAGGGGACAGGGGAGGTGGTTCATTATTAGACACTTTTCCCCATATACTTAACTTGAGGTCTTTGTGGTGATCTGACCTCTTTTGCTTTGTTTTTACTTTTTGCTTCTCTATGTAAATACAATGTTTTATAAAATTGGTTTTAGCATGAAGAGTTTGGCCACTGTTTTAGTTTGTTTTAGAAATTGAAAAGCATATTTCACACAGTATTGAAAATGGCGTGCTATGTTAAAGAGGATTGGACCCTGAGCAGCAAGAGTTGCCCACTCAGATCCAAAAGGGAGACAACTTTCCATCTCTCATCTTCCTTTCTTGTGACTTGGGATCCTTCTTTGACTTCTCCTGAGGGGAGGAAAGGCTTCTTGACTCCCTTTTTGGCAGCTATGGTAGCCATTTATACGTGGCACTTAGAAAATATACTTGTCTAGGAGAGTGGATCTTAAGGCCTGGCTGCCTCATCTGCTTTGTGTTTTTCTCAGCATGGGTAACCACCTTACAGCTTTGGTAGAGATATTATGGACTCATTGAGGGTTCTTGGCAGTGGGAAGAGCTCCCTGCTGCTATCACAGTGTTTCATAGAGAGGATGAGCTTCACTGCCAGAAACAAGAGCAAAATCATGCTGCCTTACCTGCTCAGAGATAAAGACCTGGAGGGAGTTTTTGTTGATTGTGCTGTACTGAGGTGAAAGTGAAATGACTGTTCAGCAGTCCCGTAAAATGTTTTTTTGTGCCAATGTTTTGAGTGTCACCCTTCTAGTTGTTGTCATTTAGTCAGTTTTCAATTGTGTCTGAGTTTTCATGACCCCATTTGGGCTTTTCTTATCAAAGATACTAGAGTGGCTTGCCGTTTCCTTCTCCAGCTCATTTTATAGATGAGAAAACAGGGTTAAGTGACTTGCTTAGGGTCGAACAGCTAGTACGTGTCCGAGGCCAGATTTGAACTCATGAAGCTGTCTTCTTGATTTCAAGCCCAGTGCTCTGTTCACTCTGCCACCCTAGGTTGTAGGCTGCTATTTCATGATTTAAATCTCTTGTCAGTGTCTGCTTAAGTGTCTTTTGTGTTTTGAGCATTTCTTTTGAAGTGGAGGAAATAAAGAACTTTCCTATACCTGATCTACTTGGTATGTTATTTCTTTATAAAATGGACCCAGATAATCCCTTTTGGTGAGAGACTTCTAGAAACGAGCTGTACTTAAGCTTTAAGGGATTTCCTCCAATACTCCTAGGTAGAATGGTAAAGAGCTAAAAAAAACCTAAACCCTTTCTTTAGAGGCTAGGCTTCTTTAGCTCTGAATTTTGTTTTCTTGAACCTAGAGCTAGGGCCCCTTAGTAGGAGGGGTGTCTTTAGCCCCTCGGCCTTGCAGGTTTTTACACTTGTATTTTTCATGGAACAGGCAGGGATATATAATTTATATCCTTGATAAGGGTGTCCAGGAACAAGTGGGCTTTCACAAGCAGTATTCCACATAAAATTACATTTTTTGGTGTAGATTTTCAATTTCATTGGTGTAGAGAGCTTGGTGAGGAAACTACCAGCGCATATTTTTAGTATTGCCAGAAATCTGTAAAAGAAAAAATAAGTAAGATCTCTTTGCTTATCACTTGTTAATTATATAAACACATTTGATTTGGTAAAGCAAAATGTAGCCCTAAAGGCTTTTTTCAAATGTGGTGTCTACAATCCATCCATCAGAATCATTCGATAACACACAGATGGCTTTTGGTCTGTGTCATTGGTAGCAACTTGAGAATTTGTGAGATTATAGATTTAATTGAATCCTTGCGATGGAATAATTGATAATTTGAGAAAGGAGGAACACTAACAATGGATGAGTTCAGGATTCAGTTCAAGAGCTTTTGAAAAATTTTGTGATAGTGACTGAACTTGTTGCATCTTCCAGTTCTTTCAGAAGTCAGCTGAGCAGGTCTCTGTTTAGGTGACTAGAGCTAAAGCATAACTAGATTTCTTCTTATGGTCTTATAACTTTATCTTTCATGTCAGTTCATGAGACAGCAGGTTGTAGTCTAGAAAGCTGGACTTGGATTAAAAAAGGGAATCTGGGTTCAAATCCTCTGCTACAGAACTCTGTTCAGAACCTCTGCTACATACCAACTTTGCAACCTTGGAGAATTTCAGTTAAGTTCTTTGGGTTTCCTCTTCTATAAAATGGGGGGGTTGGGTGGGCTAGATATCCCTCCTTCCCCCCAACATTCTTTTCCAGCTCTAAAACTGCAAACTCATGATCCTATCCTATTGCAAATGACTCTGGTTTGCCCAAGGGACTAACCTAGCTAAGTGTTGAGGCTCATTACAGAAAAGTTGGCATCAGGTGATTTTTTTTTTTATCCTCAGCAACTCATGAAACAGGCTACTGTAAGACTTCTAGAAGTTTTGGTCTATGTTGGTGTAGGGAGTACTAATATTTATAAAATTGTAAGCCTTTTGAAATATTAGAGACAAGTGTTGATGGATCATGTAAGAGCATAAAATATAAGATAATGAAGTAAATTTTTAGCTAATGTGTTCCATTGAGTTTTTACTATAGCTTGTATGTTTAATAGGTTTAAGTATTTTCATTTATTTGCTTTTCATTTCCAGTCTTTGCCATATTTTTTTCTTTAAACTCAAACTAAATTAATTCCAGCTCTATCTTTACATGTTCAGTTAATATTTGATTAATAAGTAACTTTGAAAATTACATTTTCTGGTATAAAAATCTGTCATCAGTAACTTATGTGTAAAAATAATCAAATCTGGCCAAATTTTTAAAGTATGAGTATATGATGAGTATATTATTCATTACTTTAAAGTTGTATGAAAATGAAATTGTGGATCATTTCCAGAGAATTTGTTAACTTTAGTTTTAACTTTTAGTTTGCCACACACTATAAAAAAAAAAAGTTTTGTTCCTTCTTTTATGACAATGATTTATTTTTCAGCAGTTAAATTATTTCAGTAACTTCAGATCCATGATTTCATCACAGAAGGTATGCCACTGATAGAGTATAGAATTACCATCAGTGGGGTAACTGACCTTGATGCCGTGTTCATCCTCCTTGAAAGCATTTGACAACATGGCTGAAAACATCATGCTGAAAAGCGTGGGAGAAAGCACACAGCCTTGTCTCACTCCATTGGTGACTGGGAAGGCACAAGAGCATTGTCCATTATCCAGAACCTGGGCCAGCACGCTGTCATGAAATTGACGTACAATGCTGATGAACTTCTCCAGGCAACCAAAATTTGACATAATTTTCCATAAGCCCTCGCAACTACAGATCTACAAAGACTTGGTCAGATCTACAAACATTGTGTACAGACCACTGTTCTGCCCCTTGCATTTCTCCGGGAGTTGTCAGGCAACAGATACCATATTGACTGTTCTCAGCCCTTTCTGAAGCCACACTGGCTCTCAGGTAGATGACTGTCTTCCAGGTGAAGGATCAGCCTATTAAAGAGGACTCTGGCAAGAATCTTGCCAGCACTGACTAACAGAGCGATTGTCACAGGACAATATTTCATTTACCTTTATAGAGATGGACAATGGAGGCATCCTTGAACTCCAGGGGAATAACCTCCTCTTGCCATATAACCTGGAAAATTTCACTCAGCTTTTGTATGAGCAATGGACCCCCTACCCTGTAAATCTCAGCTTGAATAGAATCAGCACCAGGTGCTTTGCCACAGGAAAGGAGCCCAATGGCATTCAAAACCTCTTCTTCAGTTGGAGTTTCAGCTTGGAAGGGACTGATTTCAGCTTGAGGTAAATGGTCAGTGGGCTCAGCATTGATTGATGATGCTCTGTTGAGAACACTATGAAAGTGTTCTATTTTATGGAGAACTCACACAGAGGGAGCGTTCACATGGTGGTCGGAAGAAGTGATACAAGGGCACTCTCAAGTCTCTCTCAAGAACTTTGGAATTGATTGTGTGACAGGAGAGACACTGGCACAGGACCTCTGAGCATGGTGTGCCCACATCAGAGAAGGTGCTGTGCTCTGTGAGCAAAGCAGAATTGAAACAGCTCAAAGGAAACACTGGGTGTGCAGATTTAGAGTATCCATCCCAAATGTTCACATGGACTATTTGTGCTCGACCTGTGATAGAGCATTCTGACCTCACATTGGTCTGATCAGCATAGTGATGTCATTTTGGTCCTCTTCGAGAACAAAGGACAGCAACCAATAGAATTATTATTATTATTTTTTGTTACTGTGACTGGGGAATAAAAAGGTTCAAAGTCATTATTTTTGTATTTATTTGCTTCCCTGGAATAACCTCAGGACCTTGGGGTTCCTTGAATTGAACTTAAACATTCAGACCTTTTCTGAGTCTAAAGATTAAGTTATTTTGAATACTCTCCAGGAGTTTTAAACTGACTTCTTAATCTTGTTTTATAGTTCCCTTAGTTTTTGCTACAAGGTTTTCCTACAAGTTTTTAATTTCATTTCAAAATGAAAATTTTGGACATGGTAGGTAGAGCATGAAAGGAAAAGCTCCTTGTGGGAAGTTGGGTAAAAAAATCAGAAAATTTAAAGTCAAATTTTCTGAGTTTTTTTGGACAAATAGTGAGATTTTTTAGGTACAATTTAGAATAAAAAAGTTATTAGTTGATAATTGAAAATAATTTTTGATAATGAAGAAATGATCAGATTTTAAAAAAGTAGTTATTGTTTGCAAATTTAAACAAACTGGAATTCACTTTTATAACGAGGCATTAAACAGCACTTTTATGGTTATAGTCCATATTATACTAGGCAGAAACATAAATAATCATTCCAGCCTTATTTTAGTTTTCTGTCCTCTTCACACTTTGTGATCCAGCCACACAGGTCTCTTTGCTGAGCTCTGTCCTCAGCTCCAACTCCCATGAACTTTGCACTGACAGACCTCCTTGCCTGTAATGAACTAGCTTTTCTCAATTCTGGCTCTTGGAATTCTTGCCCCCCTTGAAGATTAAAGCTCAATGGATACTTTCTTCTTCCGGCTTTCCTGGTCTCCCAGATGAGTGCAACATACTTTCACCCCTTGAAAATGGCCATGTGTTCATTTTTTAAAAAACTTATTTCTGAACATTGAAATGTCAGCTCCTGGAGGGGCAGCAATTTTTCACTTCTGTATTTGTTTTCCTAGCTTTTTGATTGCTTGATTAATGGGGGTTTGCAAAGCATTTTATATGTATTATTTCATTTGAGCTTCACCAGAAACCTCTAAGGTAGTTTCCGCTATTTTGCATACGAGGAAATTGAAGTTCAGAAATTTCAACTTGCCCATGGGGCCACAACTAGTAAATATCAGAGGCAGGATTTAATCCAACTTTTCCTGGACCTAATCTAGCATTCTGTGTCATCCTGCTTCTCATTAACTCTCTTTGGTATAGGGGGTCGGGGGCCTTGAACCACATGGAGGAACCATGTGATTTATTTAACTTCAGATAAATGTGAAACGAGTCAATAATTTGTAGTTTATAATACTGATGCTTCTTCCTCTTATGCTCCTACATGGGGCAGCTCTGCTTTAAGAATAAGCTGTGGGGCTTATTAGGACTTTAGTTTTGATTCCAAATGGAATGGAAAGTAAAGTAGCATGAGTATTAGTTACAATTAGAGAAAAGCCAATCATTATTCATGTGGCATACACAAGTATTTAAGTATCTCAGAAATTCGTATTTCCTTGGATTGTAGTTACTTGTAATAAAAATCTGACCTAAGGACTACGGTAAAGGGCAATACACAGTATTATCATATTGAATGAAGAGAGGTATTTTTTTTTATTGGATTTATGATTTCATCTGTGTGAAAAAACTCCCTCCCAATGCAGAATCTACTTTGTACCTTGTAGTCTTATAGTTGCCTGAGCCAGAATTTGAACTGAAACCTTGCTGACTCCAGGGTCAGTTCTCTGTCTACTACTCCATGTTGTCTCTTAGCAAAGGCTAACTTCTGTTCTTGAGCATTGCTAACCTCTGGCCAAGGAACTAAAAAAAAATCTAGATATCTACCGTATTTCCCCACGTATAAGATGCACCCTTTTCCGAAAAATTTGAGGTCTAAAAACTGGGTGCATTTTATACGGGTTGTAGATTTTTTTACTTGCGTTTTCTGCTTTTTCACGCCTGTTGTCTTTGCTCTCATTGTTTCGCATTTGTTAACGATATATTAGGTTATGTTTTGCCGCGTTCTGCCCAGAAATGGCTCAGAAAAGATTTTTGTACAGTGCTGAATTCAAGTTAAAAGTGATCCATTTTGCAAAAGTGAGTGGAAATCATGCTGCTGAATGTAAGTTTGGTCCTCCTCCAACTGAGAAAACAATCTGAGACTGGCTATGGAAAGAAGAAACCCTACTGAAAACGCCACGGCAGAAGAAGCCTATGAGAGGCAAGTCAGCAAAATGGCCTGATTTAGAGAGGGAATTGAAGATATGGATTGAAGAGTAAAGGGCAATTACTGGGAATTCCTGTGTCCACAATGATGGTTTAGCATGAGGCAAGAAGAATTGCTGATGAAAAAGAAGTTACTGATTTCAAAGGAGGACACAATTGGTGCTTCAGGTTCATGAAACAGTGGACTAAGCATGCGTACACGCACCAGACTTTCCCAGAAGATACCTGAAAGCTATGAGCAGATGAATAAAACTTGAGTTCAATAACTTAACTTTATGTAATACATTTTTTTTTTCAAATTTCAGGCCCCAAAATTAAGGTGTGTCTTATACATGGGAAAATACGGTAGGTGGAGAGCTGGCAAGATAACATACACATCTATGCCTGTCAATTTGTTTCTCTGATAGTGTACTGTACAAATATGTGTTTGAACAAGGTGCTGTAAGAATTAATAGGAAGAAGATCATTTGTAAATGAGGGATCAGGGAAAGCTTCATGAAAAAGGTTCATGTTTGGCATAAGTTTTGAAGATTAAGTCAAGTTTTTTCAGACCCTTCTGGACAATGTAGGTATTGCATACCTACCTTTTGTCTTTGTAGTATCTTCTCATCTTGCCTGGATTATATCATTATGACAGTTGTAACTGTTGTGTTTCAGTTTCTAGTTCTTAAGTATCTTTGTTTGGAGAAAGAAATATTCACCACATTTGTATTAGCTAAAGTAAATCTCTACTTTTTAGTAGGTGTTTAACCTTGAATAGAGTAGCATCAGTAGTATTTTCTTTTGAATGAATAGTGGTTTCTGTGAGCTGTGGTGCAATAATCTAATAAACCTAAAAGTTGTTGATTTACCAAAATATTGCTTGTAATTGAGCAGTCTTTGTACCCTAGAGTTTTGACTAGGTTCATGCTATAGTTGATTTTTCTCTTCATATCCGAACAAATTATAGAAGTAGCACCAAAAAAAAAAAGAAATTGACTGTTTCAGCAGATAGGAAATAAATTGTATGTGGTCAAGATCATGGACTTATTATTTCAAAGTACCAACTTGGAAGAAAATAAAATTGAGGTATAGTAATATACAGATGAGATAACCGAGATGACTTTTGCTTGATTTATTTAAATGAATTATTGATGTGCCCCAAATGGAAAAGTAATAAAAGAACATGTGCTAACACAGGTTCTTGCCATTTGTTAAGGAACTATGAGAAGTGTTAAGAGGTATAGGATGAGTGACTCTGTGGCTCTTAAATCAGGTCTAAATAATTTGTCTTATTTTGTCTGAAGAATCATGAATTGAATCTGTTTTGGTACTTACATCTCATCAATACCCTCTGTCCCTCTGATTGGATCCTCTGACTAGGTGGCAGGGCCATGCGTTCTAGGACCTCTATTTAAGGAGAGGACTCGGCATAGACTTCTCCCCGTTTACAACTAACCACACTGCTTTTGGGATTCTTTGGACTTCTCCATTATGCCCCTTCTTCCAGGCCCCTTCCTTCACATTTTCCCTTTTTCAACTTTCTTGTTTGTGTTATCTTTTCCCAGTGGATTATAAGTTCCTTGAGGGCAGGAATTGTCTTTTTATTTATATTTAAATCCCCAGTGTTAAACAGTTTACATGGTAGGTACATATTGACTGAATTTCTACAATGTTTCATTATGCTCATTTTCAGATGTGAGTGCAGAGATATTCTTAAAAACCTAATATAAATGGTTTGAGATTATGTTCTTTCCATTAATATTGAATTTTGACTTATATATAACATATTCTGTGGTAGATACAGTACCTCGTGGCTCCCCAGAAATTCCATCCCTTGGATCCTTACCCAAGGCAATCAGCCTTCAGATTTTCTTGGGTCATTGTGGCAGAATGGATAGAGCACTAGGCTTAGATCAGGGGTTCTTAACGTTTGTTGTGTCATGATCCCTTTTGTCTCATTGGTGAAGCCTGAGGATCCTTTCTTAGAATAATGTTTGTTGCCTCTATCCATAATGGAAGGAAATGCTAAATATCATTTAGAGGTTAGTGAAAATAAAGATGTAATTTTTTTCCCATTCAAGTTCAGGGGCCCCCTGAAATCTATCCCAGGACCCTTGGAGTTCTGTGGACCCCAGTTAAGAATCTCCAACTTAGGAATAATTTGGTCTAACTCTTGCCCCTGACGTTTATTAGCTGTGTAACCTTCGGCAAATCACTCAACACTAGGAGAACCAGGTGTACCAATTGTGTCAAATGATGCAAGGATTTAAAATTTTTTGAAAATAATTTTATTGTAATATTCTATAACTTCTATCTCTCTAAGTTTATAAATACAAATAATCACAAGCAGATACTGTAATTTTAGTTTGAAATGAAGATTCTCATCCTACTATCTCTAGTATGTGCAAATGTACTGTCAGTGATGCAGCTTAATGAATACCTTTCAGTAATTAAATTCCTGCCTTATGCTTTTACAGCCTTAGTTTCCTTATCTATCAGATGGAGATATTAATAACTCTAGTACTTGCTTCTTAAGTTTGTTTTAATGTTTAAATGAGAATGTATGAAAAGTGCTTTGCAAATCTTAACAGCCTACGTAAATTGGTGTTCCTTTATCTTGGTTCCTTGGGTTCAGGTTTACCTGATCCCTAATTCCCCTTTCCTCTTCTTTGCTTGTCATTATGACCTGCTACTGACTCCCTTGTCCTCTTATACTTGTCTGCCACACCAAATCCCTAATGGATTTTCTACAGTTTATTTACAAGTGAAAATGGAATCTGCAAATTCAGAAATAATATTCCAGGATAAAGTTACTAAAAATGCATAAGAAGGAACTGGGTCACACCTAAGTTTTCAAACCCAGTATTTAACTGTGATTCTCTAGGCCTAAAGCAGCTGTTATGTTTTTAGGCTAGAAGAACAAGCTGTGACATCTAAGTGTATTATGGTCCCCAAAGAGAATGGTGTTCCCTCTCCTAGAACACTTGGAGCAGCAGTTTGTTATTCAGTCTGCCTGTGCTCTTTGACTCCATCTCACTTAGCCATTCTGTAATCTCAGTTTTACTGTCATCCATCTTTTTGATATCTTGTCTTTTGGAGATCTGTCCTCTTTCTTCCCAATCACTTACTGTAATTCTTCCCCTGTAACCAAAACTCTATATAAACAGGGAAAAACAGTGTTTGTGTCAACTCAATAACAGATTATCTCCTCTCTCTGGATCTCAGTTTCCTCTAGAGGATTGAGGCTCAAATCTTAGCTCTGTTATTTACTGATTACCTGACCTAGGATAGATCACTGAATTTCTCTGACCTTCATTTTTTCTTCTGTATGATCTTATGAATCAAAGCCACATTTCTAAAGAATACAGATGAACCATTTTATTTTGTTAAGAAAATGATGAGTGATACGTATGTATGCAGGGTATCTGAAAAGTCAGTGCAGTTTTAAGCAATTAAAGCTTGCATTTGGGACTTTGGAGACACTGTGTGTGTGTGTGTGTTTATACACACACACAACATATGATCTTATTTTCCAAAGTTTTGTTTTTGGTTCTTAATGTTTCTCATTTTTTAAATCAGATTTTGTTACTACATAACAATAGTTATGGTATGTATATCATACTTTTAATTATCAGATTTCTACTTTGCTTTCTCATCTTCTGTATGAGGGGCATAGCATTTTTTCTTTCTGGTATTTGATTTCTCAAGGCCCTAGCTACTATGGATTTGCTGATATTTTTATTTCAGTTAACCAGCTTAGGTACAGCAAAGTGGTATGAGTAAGTCTTTTTCAGGAAATCTTTTCTATTATGCTAATTGAAGCACTTCAGTGTTTGCTAAAATATAGTTAGTTCAGGAGTTTCAAATGTGACCTGAACTTCTGGAGTATAAAGAGACTGACCTGGGCCAAGTAATAGGGACTTTTTCAAGGATAAAGATCGGAGGAAAATGAGAGCTTAAAGAAGAGCTATCATTGGGATGTAGAGAATTTTAAAACTTTTACATATTAAATGAAAGGTGAAGATTCTATGCAATATCAGTAGTAGTTCTCTGACCTTATGAGATAGTTCTCACCTAAGTAGTCCTCTGCAGGAAAAAAGTGGAACTATACTGCAGGATACCAATCATCTTCTTTTGAAATTGATATACACAAAGCTTCTCTATAGTTTTCTTGTATGAGTTTTCTCCTCTCTGGGTTAGTACAATACTCTAAAAGGGATGACAAAAGTCTTTTCTGCTGAGCCCTTTGATTTGGATTAGGTCAAAGAGAACTAGAAAGCTTAGGTTCATAATGATTCTGGGTTTGTCACTCAGATCTCTAGCTGGTTCAGTGTTCCCAGACTTAGGAGTCATTCTCAAAGTCTAGTTAAGGTCCAGTAAAGGATTTTACTTCAATTTGAAAATGCACTGGTAATTCTGCTTAGGATCTGGATCAAATTCTGTGTCCTTAGGGCTCCTAGAAAGATAGATGAATTCCTGGATATTTGTTCTTCTGGCTTCCCTCCACTTTTCTTTTTATTCAAGAGGTATATCTGGGAATCCAGTTTGATTGAGACCTGTTAGGAACTTCCCTCTCACATTCCCTTCTTCACCCCTCTCCCATTCCTTCTCTCCACTTCTTCTGACCCATCCTCAGTAGTCTAGTACTCTAGATTTTAGTACTTTGGACAACTGAGGCCTGTAGAGCAGGGGATAGAGGTTGAAGGTTGATGCTGAGTAATCTAATCCACGAAGTCTTGAATGGGGAATAGGGAAAGAAAGAGGAGGGCAGGGTGGCAGTATAATGTGACAGATAACTCAGTTAGTCTATCATGCAGTTTCTGGTACTACATTCCACCACTAAAATACACTGTGGTTCATTCAATTCAACAAGCATTTATTAAGTACCTACCATATGCTGGGCACTGAGAATATAAAAATGAGGCCATTTCTGCTGTCAAAAAGCTTTTATTTTTATTTAATATAATTTGAACACCTGTAAAGGATGAATGGCTGATGGCTGACCCAGGCCATGATAGTACCTGGAACCACTCCTGACATGTGCCACTGGAACCAGACAAAGTTTCCAGTGGTATGACTAGAGATCGACTGGTTTGTAGCATCTGCATCCCCGTATGCTGGAGCAAGTCATATATCCCTATGGGGTTTGTCAGAACGCTATATGAAATATTTTATTCCTCTCCTCTTGCTAGCAAATGGATTGTTTGTGCTTTGAATGATCTGTGACTTTGTCAATATTAGTACTCCTGTCTCTCTCATAGATTTCTACCCATCTTAATATATTTTGAGTTGCACTGGCCAAAAGCAATTCATCACTTAATTGGCTAACTTTTTGGTAATGAGCCTTTCTCCTCCTAAATTAGCTAGGCTTATCATGTGACTGTAGACATATAGTTCATCACCAGGGTTCTATTTGGAGCTTTTCCAGCTGGCCTAGACTTTATCAGAGGCTATGCTACATGGCAGAGCCTTTGAGAATCCAGAATCATGTTGTTGTGAAAGACACTGAAGTAGAACTGTAGTGGAGGTGTTTTAATGCTACTGGTATACAAATACCAGTGATTATGGTTATTTGAAAAATAGATTGCTGGTTATATTCCCTGAGTCATTTTTGCTTCAATTTACCTGCCACAGTCCCAGTATAGGGCAATACCTTATTTGCTATATGGTAACATCCAAGTGAAGTAGATGAAGAATCAAAGGAAATGATGCTGTTTCCTTGTTTTTATTTTGCTGGCAGTTTAATTGTTTTAAAATGTTCCTGCAGTACACTGTTTAATATACTTTATTGACTAAAGGTTCTGGTATTTCATGGCATTAGAAATATTATAAACTAAATTGATATCTATTTTGATTGAGTTCATTAGGGCTCACTTTTATATCAGGTTTTTATGTCATTCCATATGCAGTTTTTTAAAAACATGAATGAGTGTTTCACATGCTTGCTATTTTCAGCAGATGACATTTTGTTACTAAGTTTTCAATTGAGTTTTCCCATTTTTAAAAAGTAAAGCTGATAAAGATTTTAGTGCCACAAACCCATTGAATATATGTGTTTATAGCTACAAATTACTTGTTTTGAATGTAGGAAATTATTTTTTAAAAAAGAATGGCAAAGAATATGCAGAATAAAATTTTTTTTTGGCTTTAACATTTAGTTGTCTTCATCTGTAGACAGAGTGTTGGATTTGATAGAAAGAACACCTGATCCCACCTTAGGCATTTGCAGAAGTATGATTCTGAGCAAGTCACTTAACCTCCTTACTTGTCTCTCTTTCCTCATCTCTAATATAAGGTATTTGGGCTTGATGACTTCTGCCAATGTTCCTTTCAGCTCCAAAGCTGAATTCTGATTTCAAAATCTTGTGATCTGGTTTATGTAGTCATTTGTTCTCTAAATATGTAGTACAAAAGGGATTCACTAGATAAATGAAGTATTAGGATTAAACTAATGCGTACTTTTTGTAGTAGAGAGATATGTAGCAATTGCAACAGAAAAATAGAGTTGATTGCCAGTTAATCACAATCCAAATGTCTATCATGTGTGTATCTGCTTTTAAAGTATAATTATTCTTTGATTAGCAGGTGAAATTTAAAAAAATTTTCAATATTTGTGTTTTTAAAAGTCTTATGTATATTATGTTCAAATCTTGTTGTATGCTTATAACATACACACATATGGGTATTTTCTTGGTTGTAATAGAGGCTCTGCAGAGTAAGTTTTGAAATACTTAAAACTTAAATGTGATTTCCTTCTTTTTCAAACAAACTTTTTGTTTACTTATTTTGTATTTTATTTTTTCCCCAATTACATGTAAAAACAAATTTTTAACATCCATTTTTAAAAATTTTGATTTCCAAATTCTCTCCCTGTTTCCTCCTCCTGTCTTTTGGAGGAGGCAAGCAATTTGATATAAGTTATATGTGTGCAGTCAGAAACCTATTTCCATGTTGTTGTGAAAGAAAACATGGACCCCTAAAAAAAAACCCCAAGAAAAATAAAGAAAAATTTTAAAAAGTATGCTTCAATCTATCTGCATTCAGACTCCATCAGTTCTTTCCCTAGAGATGGATGGCACTTTTCATCATTAGCCCTTAAGAATTGTCTTGGATCATTGTATTGCTGAGAATAGCAAAGTCATTCACAGTTGATCATCATACAGTATTGATGTTACTGGGTACAGTGTTCTGGTTGTGCTCATTTCACTTTGCTCATGGAAGTCTTTTTTTTTCAGCTTTCAAATATTTATTTAGTATTTTATTTTTTCCCAGTTATCTGTAAAAGCAATTTCTGACATTTGTTTTTAAAACTTTGAATTTCAAATTCTCTCCCTCCGGCATTGGTAACTAAGGTGGGGCTTCAGGTGGGGCCGGTGAAGGGAGGGCTGATTATATCTTCCCTCCCAAGTAGGCCCCAAACCCCTATGTACCAGGTGCTAAGCCTTTTGTGGGTGTGAAGCCCTCAGGGTCCTAAGGGGAGTTGCTAAGACCAGAGCCAGCAGTAGGAGCCTGAGTTCTGGTCGCTCAGATGACTTTTGATGATGGGTAAAGAGTGTATAAAAAGAGAGAACAGAGCTATTTTCTTAGGGCTCTCACTGTTGGCAGTGTCCTGATGTGGAGACTCTGGGCAACTGTAGTTAAGAGCCCTCCAGCTTGTAAATCCGTATGTTCAGACTTGGTTAAACTCTGGTAACTATGCATTGAGATTTGAATCAGACAAGGTCTGTCTGTTGATGTTTGTAATTTGTTTGTATTTGCTCTGAAGCTCAGGGTGCTGGCTTTTTCCCCTGAACTAAGTGAGTGATATTTGTATGTTGGATTAAAGTAAGATTGTTAACCCCTTAACATTGCTTTCCTTAGTAAAGCAGATCAAATGAGCCTGGGCTTGCAGCATTCTTGTTGTTGGGCTTGTGTTCGTTTTTCACCCCCACAGCAGCTGCTGGCGGAATTGTTGAAACAGCTCCCTACCCCCTTGACCCATCCCCTACCCCCTGTTGAGAACGCAAGCAATTTGATATAAGTTATACTTGTATAGTCATGCAAAACATTTCCATAATAGTCATGTTGTAAAAGAAAACATAGACCAAAAAAAAAAAAACCTCAAGAAAAATAAAGTAAAAAAAGTAAGCTGTAGTATGTATCCAGACACTTATCAGTTCCTTCTCTGCAGATGGATAGCATTTTTCATCATAAGTCCTTCAGAGTTGTCTTGGATCCTTGTATTGCAGAGAATAGCTAAGTCATTCACAGCTGATCATATTACAATATTGCTGTTACTTTGTACACAGTACATTTCACTTTGCATCAGCTCATGTAGGTTTTTCCAGGTTTTTCTAAGAGCATCCTGCTCATTATTTCTTGTAGTACAGTTCCATCATAATCACATACCACAACTTGTTCAGCCACTCCCCAATTGATAGGCATCCTCTTAATTTCTAATTCTTTGCCCCCAGAAAAGAGCTGCTATAAATATTTTTGTACACATTTTGACTTTTTCCTTTCTGTTTTTTATCTCTTTTGAGATACCAACCTACTTTACTGTAGGGTAAAATAGATTTCTATACCCATGTGTATGCTATTGCTTCTGAGCCAGTTCTGATGAGAGTAAGGTTCACTCACTCCCCCTTAACTCCTCCTTCTTCCTCAACACTGTAAAAGCTTTTTCTGGCCTCTTTTATGTGAGACAATTTACCTCATTCTGCCTCTCTCTTTCTTTCTCCCTATATTCCTCTCTCACCCTTTAATTTTATTTTTAGATATCCCTTCATATTGAACTCACTCCTGTGCCTTTGTTTATATATACTCCTTCTAACTGCCCTATTAATGGGAAAGGTCTTATGAATTACAAATATCATCTTCCCATGTAAAAATGTAAACAGTTTAACCTTATTAAGTCCCTTATGATTTCCCTTTCCTGTTTACCTTTTTATGCTTCTCTTGAGTCTTGTCTTTGAGAGCCAGATTTTCTATTCAGCTCTGTTCTTTTCATCAAGAATATTTATAAGTCCTCTATAAAATTGAATATCCATTTTTCACCTTCATGAATTATACTCAGTTTTGCTGGGTAGGTGATTCTTGGTTGTAATTCCAGTCCCTTTGCCCTCCAGAATATCATATTCCAAGCCCTCCGAACCTTTAATGTAGAAGCTGCTAAATCTTGTGTTATCCTAACTGTGGCTCCATGATACTTGGATTTTTTTCTGGCTTATTGCAACATTTTCTCCTTGGCCTTGGAATTCTGGAATTTGGCTATAATATTCCTGACAGTTTTCATTTTGGCATCTCATTGAGGAGATCAGTGGATTCTTTCAATTTCTATTTTTACCTTCTGGTTCTAGAATATCAAGGCAGTTTTCCTTGACAGTTTCTTTAAAGATGATGTCAAGGCTCTTTTTTTGATCATGGCTTTCAGGTAGTCCAATAATTTAAAAATTATCTTTCTTGGATCTGTTTTCCAGGTCAATTGTTTTTCCAATGAGATATTTCACATTGTCTTCTAATTTTTTTTATTCTTTGGGTTTTGTTTTATTGTTTCTTGATTTCTCATAAAGTCATTAGCTTCCACTTGCTCAGTTCAAATTTTTAAGGAATTATTTTCTTCAGTGAGCTTTTGTACCTTCTTTTCCATTTGGCCAGTTCTGCTTTTCAGGGCATTTACTATTTGGCCCAGTCTGTTTTTTAAGGTGTTATTTTCTTCAGTATATTTTTGTGTCTTCTTTACCAGGCTGTTGACTCGTTTTTCATGATTTTCTTGTGTCTCGTTTTTCTTCCCAGTTTTTCCTCTACCTCTCTTAACTTGATTTTTAAGCTCCCTTTTAGGCTCTTCCATTGTTCAATTAAGCTAGGTTAGGTTCGGATTCGGATTCGTGCTGGCAATAAGACATACTCCCAACAGAATAAAGTTTTTATTGAAAGACAAGGAAATGGCTACATTGAACCCACAACCACGTTAATCAACAATTCCTAACAAACACAGTTAACATGACAAAGACAAAGACAAAGATAGCATAGATACATCACCTCTCAGGGGAACTCCAGCACTTGATCCTCTCAAAGCTGAGGGGATTCTGGTTTACACAGCTTGATCAAGGCCCCGAAAGGGAAGTTGGTCCTAGGCAAAGCGTCCTCCTCATGGGTGAGATCCCAGTGTGCCTGTCCCACGTGGTGACTTTTATAGGACCCTGAACAAAGAAAGTTTTTCCCCACCAGAGAGGGAAGCCACCCTCCCCACCTCATTCCTAAGCTTCAGGAATGTTTCTCCAGCGGTAGAGGAGTTATTTCCTATCCTTTGTCTTAGGAGTTTCCTGTTCTTTGTTCAGGGCCTATCAGTTTCTAAGTGGGAGAGTCTAAAGGTCTGCAAAGGGGCCAGGGAGCTTGACACATGCGTGCTGGGCTTACACTGTAATATGGAGGATCTTCTGTAATGATTTATCATTCATCCATGGCCTGAGACCAATTTATATTTTTCTTAGAGGCATTGGATGTGGGAGATTTGACTCTGTTGTCTTCTTCTGAGTATATGTTTTGATCTTCCTTGTTATCATAGTAGCTTTCTGTAGTCAGAGTTTTTTCTGTTGTTTGCTCATTTTCCCTGTTACTTGACTTTTAACTCTTTGTTAAAGTAGGACTCTGCTTCCAGGGTGCAGGGTGCACTGTCCCATGCTTTGGGGGTTTTTTGCACCTGTTTTCAGAGATACTTCTAGGGATCTGTAAGGTTTCAGTTCTTCCAAGGTGATATGACCTAAGGAGAGATGTTTACTCCTCTCCTGGCCAGTGCTCTTGTCTGTGAGCAACCACAAACACTCTTTTCTGTCCTGGAACTGTGAGGAGGGTTCCCTCCTGCACTGTGGCCACAAGCTCTGCTATGCTAGTTCTCCTCCTCACCCTGGGACTGCCACCTAGATATGAGTATGGACAAAGTAACAAAGTCCTGCCTCAGTGCTAGCAAGAAGACCCCTGTAATTTCCTACTGAGCCGTTGTTTGACCTCCCTGCCCCCCCCCCCCACTCCACCCTACCCCCGCCCCTTACTGTCTGTGGGCTTAGAATTCTGGAAGCAGCCACGGTCACTGCTGATTCCAGTCACTCCCGGGGCCTGCTCCTAGTTGGCTGTGGCCCAGGCTGTGCTGGCGTGGCTTGCACCGGACTGTGCTACACTCCAACCCAGGTGCGACGGACCTTTTCTGCTGACCTTCTAAATTGTCTTTGTTTTCTGTGGGCTGAGAGGTCTTGAAACTGCCACTGCTGCCGGTGATTCAGTCACCTTGAGTCTTATTCTGGGTTTGCTGGGGCCTCGTTTGCGCCGGTGAAGCCTGTGCCGGACTGCACTCCTCTCTCACCGTGCTTCAGTGGACCTTTCCTGTTGACCTTCCACGTTGTCTTGGGCTGGAAATTTCTTCCACTCCATCTTTTTGTGCTGCTCTAGAATTTATTTAGAGTCATTTTTAAAGGAGGGGTTTGGGGGAGAGCTCAGGTGAGTCCCTGCCTTTACTCTGCCATCTTGACTCTGCCTCTCATTTAAGTCTTTCTAGGTTTTTTGAGAGCGTCCTGCTTGTTATTTCTTATAGTGCGATAGTATTCCTTCACAGTCATATACCACAACTTGTTTAGCCATTCCTCAGTTGACGGGTATCCCCTGAATTTCCATTTCTTTGCCACCACAGAAAGTTGCTATACGTATTTTTGTACATATAGGTCCTTTTCCTTTTTGTTTTTGATCTCTTTTGGGATATGGACCTTGTAGTGGTATTGCTGGGTCAAAGGATATGGACGATTTTATAGCCCTTTGAGAAGAGTTCCAAATTGTTCTCCGTTGCAACAGTGCATGAGTGTCTCAGTTTTCCCACACTCCCTTCAACATTTGTCATTTTCCTTTTCTGTCATATTAGCCAATCTGATAGGTGTGAGGTGGTACCTCAGGCTTGTTTTAATATGCATTTCTCTAATCAGTAGTGATTGAGAGAATTTTTTCATATGGCTATGGATAGCTTTGATTACTTTGTCTGAAAACTACTTACTCATATCTTTGACCATTTATCAATTGGGGAATAGCTCTTTAAATATGATTTTTGTTTCTTTTTTTTTTTAGATGCCCCATTACACTTTTTCTTATTATAAATGTGACTTTTTAAAGTATTGCTTACCATAACTGAACTTTTCTGAATAATCAATCCTCGGCCATTTGTTTTTCTGTTTTCTGTGAGTGAATGGGACCTATCTTGTAGATCCAGCTGTGTCAGTACCTGTCAAATGTAGATTCTCATCCCTGTCTCTTCATCTAAGATCTCCTCCCTAAACTACCTAAAGGACATTTTTAGTTGGAGATCACACCATTACCTGAGAGTTGATAGTCTCATAATAGATTTTGTCACTCTCTTCCAAGTCATGTCTTCTCATTTTCCATATTCGTTCATGGTATTGTCATTTTCAGGCATCTAAGCTTGAAACTTTAGAGAGATCTTTGACTCTGCTTTTGTCTGCTCAGGCACCAAGTCCTATCTAGTCTTCTTTTGAAATGACATTCTTATTTTCCAATTTCCATTGCCATCACCCAAGTAGAGAATTTTGGATTTGGTAGGGCAGTTGCCACATTTTCCCTGGACTATTGTAATATTCTGGTCATTCCATTTCTGTGTTCTCTCTTCATTCTATAGAAAGTTGTCATTTAGCCATTATTTGAAAATTTCCTGCAATAGGAAATATCTCATCAGGTATTTACTTTTTGGTTCTAGACATTTAATCATTGATGTGAGAGTACTCTTAGAAACAACTGCTTATTTTTAGTCAAGACCATTATATTTGTTAAAGCACAGATAAAAACCAACAAAAACATAGAAGAGAGACTAATGATGCATCATATGAAGTTGATATTAGATATTAGAAAAATAAAAAATGGAAAAAAGGCAAAAATATTGACTTTAATTATTATAATTTTCTACAAAATTAAACCATAAAAAAATTAAACAAAATTAAACCATGTAGAGCAATCATTCTATATTGTGTGGGGCAATAAAAGCTCAAAAATCATCTTAAACAGTAAGGGTGTCTCTAGATTGTCCTCTTCTGACTAGACTAAGCTCCTCAGCATGATAGGGGCTCTTCAGTCATCCATAATGAATAGAAAGGAATTAATTTAACGATTTATTTTTTAAAAAATGAATAAAAATATTTATGTGTAGACTTTGACATGTTGTTAGAAAACTAGTCTACTGTGTTAATACATGAGTACTGCATATATGCTCGAGACAGGTAGTGCGGATGAATAGTGAGTTGGACCCTGAACTGAAGAAAAATGGTGGAGTGGATTGGGTTGAATTTGAGAAATTACAGTGCCTGTAATTGTCCCAACAATACCCTCTGCAAAGAATTTAAGTTGTGAGTGATCACATGTCACCGGAGGACCACATGGTAGGCCCAAAGAGTAGGCTATAGGATATTTCCAGTCATGCCATATACACAAGAAGTGATGGGACTGTAAAAATGAGGTTGATTAAAGTAATCCAGCCATCCTCTCCCACTTAAAATAGGTGATAAGTTGCTTCATCAGTCACTTTCAATTACAGGCTTTGGACTAAGTGCTAAAAAGTATTTGTAACTGGTGTGACATTGAAGAGTTCTCATAGTCTTACGAAACTTGGTCATACCTTAGTGCTAAATTATCAAGGCAGGTTAGAACCAGAGTTCTTGCAGAAGATAGGATAGTCTTGGCTTTTCATTTAAATCCCTAAGGAGGAAGTATTTCCCAGGAGAAGAAAAACATGACACTAATTCCCACATTCCAAGGGAGGAGGCCAGAAGAGGAAATACCTTTCCTTTTTGGCTTCACTTTCAACTCTCACCAGACAGGTACAAATATTACAGGAGTCTGTAGCACCTCTTCTTTTCTCCAGGGTTCAGTTCAGTAATATCATGTATAGCTACTATCTCCTGATTTGTTACAAGGTCATTAATTTGTCTGCTTAGGAGGGTAAGGTCATGATAAATAATAGAAAGGGCTGAAAATAGTTATAATTTATCTAACTCTTCTGGTCTATAACTAGGATCATTTATCTTTTCCTCATTTGGTTTTGTCATTTCCCCTTCAAGGAACAGAAATTTCTTCCCACATTTTTTTGAAGATAGTAATTATGATTGAATTATTCTAGAGAACTGGAAGTAGCTTTGACAAATCACTGATTTTTTTTTTGTTCGATTTAGAATGCCTAAGCAATTAATATAGGCTGCCCATGTTTTGTAATTTGTGTTGTATAACCATAAACAAGTCTGGTATTATTTTAATCTATTGAATTATTACTATATTTCCTTTCCTTTTGACATTAAAGTTCATACTTTCCATTAATTTATTTCTTGAGTTACCTTATCATTCCTTTTTTGTCCAGGATATGTAATCATCAACAATAATTAATCATATTATTTATTACAGTAGAACCATTACATTTGGACTATAACATCTCAATCTTTGGTGTAATAAAATGAAGTAAAAAAGCACTAAAGAGTACTAAAATGGGAAGATCAACTGAAGCAGATGAAGACCACACAGAAGAAATCCATATGGGAGGCAACACTCTTAAGAAAAAAATTGTTAATTTATTTACTTTTAGTTTTCAACATTCACTTCCATAAGATTTTGAGTTCTAAATTTTCTCCCCCTCCCTCCTCTTCCCCCTCCCCGAGAGGGCATGCAGTCTGATATAAGCTCTACATATACATTCATATTAAACATTTTCACACTAGTCATGAGGTAAAGAAGAATTTGAACCAATGTGAGAAACCACGAGAAAGAAGAAACATCAACAAAAAAAGAGAGCAAATAGTATGCTTCGATCTGCATTCGGAAGCCATAGTTCTTTTTCTGGATGTGGATAGCATTTTTCATCATGGGTATTTTGGAGTTGTCTTAGATCCTTGCATTGCTCAGAAGAGCTAAATCTATCAAAATTAGTAATTGCATAGTGTTGATATTACTGTGTACAATGTTCTCCTGGTTCTGCTTACTTCACTCAGTATCAGTTCATGTAAGGCGTTCCAGGTTTTTCTGAAGTCTGCCTGCTCATCATTTCTTATGAAACAATAGTATTCCATTACATTCATTTACCACAGCTTTTTTAGCTATTTCCCAATTGATAGGCATCTCCTCAACTGCCAAGAAGAGCTGCTATAAATATTTTTTGTACATGTGTGTCCTTTTCCCATTTCTTTGATCACTTTGGGATACAGACCGAGAAGTGATATTGCTGGGTCAAAGGGTATACACAATTTTATAGCCCTTTGGGCATAGTTCCACATTGCTCTCCAGAAAGGTTGGATCAGTTCACATCATCAGTAATGTAGTAGTGTTCCAGTTTTCCCACATCATCTCCAACATTTATCATTTTCCTGTTTTGTCATGTTAGTCAATCTGATAGGTGTGATGTGGCACCGCAGAGTACCTTTGATTTGCATTTCTCTAATCAATAGTGATTTAGAGCATTTTACTTATAGATAGCTTTAATTTCTTCCTCTTAAAACTGCCTGTCCACAGCCTTTGACCATTTATCAATTGGGAAATGACTTATATTCGTATAAATTTGACTCAGTTTTCTATGTATTTTAGAAATGAGGCCTTTATCAGAAACACTGGTTGTAAAAAATTGTTTCCCAGCTTTTTGCTTCCCTTCTAATTTTGGTTGCATTGGCTTTGTGCAAAAACTTTTCAAGTTAATGTAATCAAAATCGTCCATTTTGCATTTCATAGTGTTCTCTAATCTCTTGTTTTGTCACAAGTTCTTCCATTCTCCATAAATCTGACAGGTAAACTATTCCTTGCTCTCCTAATTTGCTTACAGTATCAGCCTTTATATTTAAACTGTATACCCATTTTGACTTTATCTTGGTATAGGGTGTAAGATGTTGATCTATTCCTAGTTTCTGCCATACTGTTTTCTAGTTTTCCCAGCAGTTTTTGTTAAATAGTGAATTCTTTTATTTATTTATTTATTTGAAAAATTTTTAAAAATTATTTTGCTTTTCAACATTCACTTCCATAAATTTTAAATTTTCTCCACCTCTCTCCCCTCCCCCCCCCCCCACCAAGATGGTGTGCAATCCGATATAGACTCTACATATACATTCCTATTAAACATTTTCACTAAATAGTGAATTCTTATCCCAGAAGCTGGAGTCTTTGGGTTTATCAAATAGTAGATTACTATAGTCATTGACTACTGCTTATTGTGTACCTAACCTATTCCACTGATCCACCACTATTTCTTAGCCAGTACCAAGTGGTTTTGGTGATTGCTGCTTTATAATACAATTTAAGATCTGGTATAGCTAGGCCATCTTCTCTTGCATTTCTTTTCATTTATTCCCTTGATATTCTGGACCTTTTGTTCTTCCAGATGAGTTTTGTTATTATTTTATCCACTTCTATAAATTTTTTTTTTTGGTATTTCGATTGGTATGGCACTGAATAAGTGTAATTTTTTTTTTAATTTAAATTTATTTATTTAACATATTTGGTTTTCAGCATTGATTTTCACAACAGTTTGAATTACAAATTTTCTCCCCATTTCTACCCTCCCCCCCACTCCAAGATGGCTTATATTCTGGTTGCCCTGTTCCCCAGTCAGCCCTCCCCTCTATCACCCCCCTCCCCTCTCATCCCCTTTTCCCTTCCTTTCTTGTAGGGCAAGATAAATTTCTACGCCCCATTGCCTGTGTATCTTATTTTTTAGTTGCATACAAAAACTTTTTTTGTTTTTGAACATCTGATTTTAAAACTTTGAGTTTCAAATTCTCTTCCCTCTTCCCTTCCCACCCACCCTCCCTAAGAAGTGGAGCAATTCAATCTAGGCCACACATGTATTATTATGTATAACCCTTCCACAATACTCATGCTGTGAAAGGCTAACTACATTTTGCTCCTTCCCAACCCATCCCGCTTTGTTGAATTTTCTCCCTTGACCCTGTCCCCTTTCCAAAGTGTTTGTTTTGATTACCTCCACCCCCATCTGCCCTCCCCTCCAACATCCCCCCCCCCCCGCCTTTTATTTTTTTTTTTATCTTCCTCCCTCTTCTTTCCTGTGGGGTAAGATACCCAACTGAGTATGTATGGTATTCCCCCTCAGGCCAAATCTGATGAGAGCAAGGTTCACTCATTCCCCCCTCACCTGCCCTCTCCCCTCCTCCTGTAGAACTGCTTCCTCTTGCCACCTTTATGCGAGATAATCCACCCCATTCTATCTCTCCCTATCTCCCTCTCTCAGTATGTTGCTCTCTCATTCCTTAATTTCATTTTATTTCTTTTAGATATCTTCCTTTCATCTTCAACTCACCCTGTGTCTGCTCTCTCTCTTTTACATATATATATAAACACACATATATATATATATACACATACATACATGTACATACATATACACATAGATATATACATACATACACATTCACTTATATATATACATAAACATATATATATATATGCATATTCCCTTCAACAACCCTAATACTGAGGTCTCATGAATCATACTCATCATCTTTCCATGTAGGAATGTAAACAAAACAGTTCAACTTTAGTAAGTCCCTTGCAATTTCCGTTTCTTGATTACCTTTTCATGCTTCTCTTGATTCTTGTGTTTGAAAGTCAAATTTTCTATTCAGTTCTGGTCTTTTCAGTGAGAAAGCTTGAAAGTCCTCTATTTTATTGAAACTCCATCTTTTGCCTTGGAACATGATACTCAGTTTTGCTGGGTAGGTGATTCTAGGTTTTAATCCTAGCTCCATTGACATCTGGAATATCACATTCCAAGCCCTTCGATCTCTTAATGTAGAAGCTGCCAGATCTTGGGTTATTCTGATTGGGTTTCCATAATACTCAAATTGTTTCTTTCTGGCTGCTTGCAGTATTTTCTCCTTGATCTGGGAGCTCTGGAATTTGGCGACAATATTCCTAGGAGATTTCTTTTTGGGATCTATTTGAGGAGGCGATTGATGGATTCTTTCAATTTCTATTTTGCCCTGTGGCTCTAGAATATCAGGGCAGTTCTCCTTGATAATGTCTTGAAAGATGGTATCTAGGCTCTTTTTTTGATCATGGCTTTCAGGTAGTCCAACAATTTTTAAATTATCTCTCCTGGATCTATTTTCCAGGTCAGTGGTTTTTCCAATGAGATATTTCACATTGTCTTCCATTTTTTCATTCCTTTGGTTCTGTTTTATAATATCCTGATTTCTCATAAAGTCACTAGCTTCCACTTGCTCCAATCTAATTTTTAAAGGAGTATTTTCTTCAGTGGTCTTTTGGACCTCCTTTTCCATTTGGCTAATTCTGCCTTTCAGGGCATTCTTCTCCTCATTGGCTTTTTGGAGCTCTTTTGCCATTTGAGTTAGTCTGTTTTTTAAGGTGTTGTTTTCTTCAGTGTATTTTTCAGTATTTTTTTGGGTCTCCTTTAGCAAGTCATTGACTTGTTTTTCATGGTTTTCTCTCATCCTTCTCATTTCTCTTCCCAATTTTTCCTCTACTTCTCTAACTTGCTTTTCCAAATCCTTTTTGAGTTCTTCTATGGCCTGGGGCCAGTTCATGTTTTTCTTGGAGTCTTTTGTTGTAGGCTCTATGACTTTGTTGTCTTCTTTAGGCTGTATGTTTTGGTCTTCTTTGTCACCAAAAAAAGAATCCAAAGTCTGAGACTGAATCTGGGAACGTTTTCGCTGCCTGGCCATATTCCCAACCAACTAACTTGACCCTTGAGTTTTTCAGTGGGGTATGACTGCTTGTAGATTACAGAGTTCTATGTTCCACGTTTGGGGGGGAGGTGCCAGCTCTGTCAGACCCGCACTCCTCCTTCCCCAAGAACCCCCAGTCCAGGCTGAGCTTAGATCTTCAGTAGGCTGTTGCACTCCTGCTCTGATCCGCCACTTAATTCCTCCCACCAGGTGGGCCTGGAGCCGGAAGTAACAACAGCTGTAGCTGCCCCACCTCCGCTGCCCCCGGGGCTGGAAGCCGAACCGTGAACTCCTTCCACTCCCGCAGCTTTTCCCACTAACCTTCTCCGCAGTCTTTGGTGTTTGTGGGTCGAGGGCCCTGGTAACTGCCGCAGCTCACATATTCAGGGCGCTAGGGCCCCCTCCGCCCAGCTTCTGTTCTGGATGGTCCACGTCGCTCAGGCTGGGCTCTGCTCTACTCCGTTCCCAGCTCCCAGCTCCTAGCTCCATGTGGAATAGACCTCACCCAGAGACGATCCAGGCTGTCCTGGGCTGGAGCCCTGCTTCCCTCTGCTGTTCTGTGAGTTCTGCCGTTCTAGAATTGGTTCAGAGCCATTTTTATAGGTTTTTGGAGGGACTCGGGTACGGAGCTCACTCTAGTCCGTGCTTACCAGCTGCCATCTTGGCTCCGCCCCCTGAATAAGTGTAATTTAATTTAGGTAGAATTTTTATTTTTATTATATGAGCTCAGCTTACCCATGAGCAACTGATATTTTTCCAGTTATTTAGATCTGACTTTATTTGTGTGAAAAGTGTTTTGTAATTGTGTTCATAGAGTTCCTGGGTTTGTTTTGGCAGGTAGATTCCTTAAATATTTTATATTGTCTACAGCAACTTTAAATGGAATTTCTCTTTCTATCTCTTGCTATTGGGATTTATATAGAAATGTTGAAAATTTATGTGGATTTATTTTATATCCTGCAACTTTGCTAAAGTTGTTAAATTATTTCAAGTAGTTTTTAGTTGATTCTCTAGGATTCTTTAAGTGTAACATCGTATCATCTGCAAAGAGCGATAGCTTTGTTTCTTCTTTGCCCATTCTAATTCCTTCAGTTTCTTTTTCTTTTCTTATTGCTAAAACTAATATTTCTAGTACCATATTGAGTAACAGTGGTGATCATGGACATCCTTGTTTCACCCCTGATCTTATTGGAAATGCTTCTAGCTCATTCCCATTACATATAATGCTTGCTGATGGTTTTAGATAGATGCTACCTATCATTTTAATGAAGACTCCATTTATTCCTATGCTCTGTAGTGTTTTTTAATAGGAATGGATATTGTATTTTGTCAAATGCTTTTTCTGCATCTATTGAGATAATCATATGATTCCTGTTAGTTTTGTTGTTGATATGGTCAGTTATGCTGACAGTTTTCCTAATATTGAACTAGCCCTGCATTTCTGGTTTAAATCCTACCTGGTCATAGTTATTATTCTTGTGATAAGTTGCTGTAATCTCTTTGCTAATATTTTACTTAAAATTTTTGCATCTATATTCATTAGGGAAATTGGTCTATAATTTTCTTTCTCTGTTTTGGCTCTTCCCTGTTTAGGTATCAGCACCATATTTGTATCATAAAAAGAATTTGGTAGGATTCCAATTAACCAAAGGTTTATCTATTTTATTGTTTTATTTTTTAAATTTTTTTTGTTTCTTTTTTTTGTTTTTTTAATAAAACCAGCTCTTAGTTTTATTTATCAGTTCAATATTTTTCTTAACTTCAATTTATTGATTTCTCCTTTAGTTCTCAGAATTTCTAATTTGTTATTTAATTGAGGATTCTCAATTTGTTATTTTTCTAGCTTTTTTAGTTATATGCCCAATTCATTAATCTGGTCTTTCTCTATTTTATTTGTGTAGGCATTGAGAGATAAAAAATTTCCCCTAAGAACTGCTTTGGCTGCATGTGATAAGTTTTGATATGTTGTCTTATTATTGACATTCTATTGGATGAAGTTATTGTTTTTACGATTTGATGTTTGACTCACTCATTCTTTAGGATTAGATTATTAAGTTTTCAATTAATATTTTAGTCTGTCTTTCCATAGCCCTTTATTACATGTAATTTTTATTGCATCATGATATGAAAAGGATTCATTCAATATTTCTGCCTTTCTGCATTGGATTGTGAGGTTTTTATGCTCTAGTACATAGTCAGTTTTGGTATATTCCTTTCTATCCCCATTCAGTTTTCTCCAGATTTCTACCATATCTAAATGCGCTAAAATTCTATTCACCTCCTTAATTTCTTTCTTGTTTATTTTGTAGTTAGATTTATCTGGTTATGAGAGGGGGAGGTTGAGGTCCCCCATTAGTATAGTTTTGCTGTCTGTTTCTTACTGTAACTCATTTAACTTCACCTCCAAGAATCTGGATGCTATACCACTTGATGCATATATGTTTAGTATTGATATTCCTTCATTGTCTATGGCACATTTTAGCAGGATATAGTTTCCTTCCTTATCCCTTTTAATTAGGGAGGTGAGTGGGAGATAATTCTTGTGAAGACTTCACAGAGAGAGAAAATATAAGAATTATTTCTGGAATAAGCAGGGGCAGTGAGAGGATGGAATAGACCTTGGGATTTAACCTGGTAGGAATGTGATTACTACCTCTCAGGAATTCAGGACCTGGGGCAATAAGTGCCCCACCACCACCACCCCGTGCTAGCACAGAATTGTTACCAAACCCAGGAAGACTCCCCCTCTCCTCCCTCATTCCTCCTTTTTACCTTAGATTGTCTGTGCTTGATTTCCTGGTTCTTTGTCTAGCCTTTCTCACCTAGATTGTAAGCCCACCTCCCAGCCAGTGGAGAGGAGGGATAGTAATGGGTGGGGAATCTTTTTGGTTAGGATATAAATTGGTCTCTTTCCTTTCTTAATTTGCCTCCTTCCACCAGTCCATCCTAGTGGAGATGACACCCAAATCTCAAGAGATTTGTAAAATAAAATTAAATCCCTTTCTGTCCCTACCTGAGAAACCTCTGTGAATTATTGGGGTACCCGGGTGGTCTCGCCACCCCACACAGAGGCAACACTCTTGAAAGCATTCAGGGATCAGTTCAAGGTATGTGAAAGGGGAGAAGTTGGTAAGATCAGAAAATCATGAATGGTACTATATCTACCTTGTTAAAAGGTGATTGAGAAGATGCCAGTAATTATTGACTCATATTTATATTGTCATCTCTTTAAAATATTTAGAATTACATACATGTATTGAGGATATTACAATGAAAAGATGAAAAATATAAGTCATTCCAAAAAATATGTTTTACAATAGACTACTTATTTCAAATTATATAAGGAGACAGGTATTGGCCTCTGTGGCAGAAGCCTTGTTTTATGCTTCAGTTGACATGGATAAACAAAAGATCATTGAATAAAGTTGCTTATCTGGTTTCATCTAGTAAAGGATCTAGAAGAGGAGTGGGAAACCTGTGGCCTTGAGGCCATGTGTAGCACTCAAGTGGGGCCCTTTGACTGAATCCAAATTAACAGAACAAATGCACTTAATAAAAGAATTTGTTCTGTAAAACTTGAACTCAGTCAAAAGTCTTCACCCAAGGACCTAGAAGGCCACATCTGGCTTGGAGGCCTGAGGTTCTCCACCCCGACCTAGAATGATCTTAAGATATACATGGGAAACATCTTGTTGGAAGAAATCCTTTAAGGCAAGTGCCTGTCTACATTTTGCTGTGTTGGGTTAAAAAACAACACAGTACGACCTTACATTTTCTATACCTTTCAGCAAATTGTACTGCTTTAAATATGTGGTCTGCTGAAAATACTTTTTGGGAAAGCCAGCCTATTCTTTTCATCAAAACATTTAGATGATTCTAAAGATTTTATAGAGGTGATATAGTAAGTCTGATTGTAGTTCTGCCTGTCACAAATCTCTTTTCTGGCTGCAGTCCATTCTCCATTCGGCAGCTAAAGTGATCTTCCTGAAGTACAGGTCTGACTGTCATCCTCCAGTGGTTCTCCAACACCTCCAGAATCAAATATAAAATCCTCTTCTTGACATTCAGAGCCCTTTATAACCTGATCCCCTCCTATCTTTTTTGTCTTCTTTCATTTAAACACCTCCCCCTCTCCCCATGTCCCAAGGATCCTGCAGTCCAGTGACACTGGTCTCCTTGTTGTTCCCCACAGAAGACCTTCCATCTCTCAACTTGTAGTATTTTCACGGGCTATCTGACTGTCCCCTTGCCTGGAATGTTCTCCTTCCTCCTCTCCACCTTCTGGCTTCCCTAGCTTCCTTCCTTCAGGTCCAGGAAAAAATCCCACCTACAGGAAGCTTTTCCCAAACTCTCTTAATGCCAGTGTCTTCCCTCTGTTTGTTATCTCCAATCTATCCTGTATATAGCTTGGTTGTATATAGTTTTTTGCATGTTGTCCCCGTCTCCCTCCCACCCCCAAATTGTGAGCTCCCTGAGGGCCGGGACTGTCTTTTGCCTTTCTTTGTATCCTCAGAGCTTATCATAGTGCCTGGCCTACAGCTAGGCACTTAATAAATACTTAATTGATTGCCTACTTTCCAGACATATTGCATATTATTCCCCTTCTTGCACACTATATTGCAGTCAAGCTGGTGTATTTCCGTGCTATCTTGACATTCTATCTCCCACCTTGATGCCTTTGCATAGGCTTTTGCCTGTCTTGAATGCGTTCCATTCTTACCATCACATCCTAGAGTCCTTAATTTTCTTTAAGACTTAGCTCATTGTTGCAGGAAATAATGAAAAGTGAAGTGAGCGGAACCAAGACAACTTTGTCTATGGTAACAGCAATATTGTTTGAAGGATAATTGTGAACAACCAAGTTATTCTGAGTACTATAAATACTCAAATCAACTATAAAGAACTATAAAGTATCTGTGAAGGAAAGTGCTATCTATTTCCAGAGAAAGAACTGATAAATGGAAGTATGCATAGTATGGTTTTACATATATTTAAAATCTGTCAAGTGGTGGCCTTCTCTAGTACAGGGCAAAAATGGGGGTGGGAGGGAGGGAGACAGTTCAGAACTTAAAATGTAACCAAAAAAAAGACAGCTCATGGGATATTATTACAGAAATCCTTTTTTGATTCTCTCAGTTTTTAGTGAATTCTCCCTCATTTTCTCATAATCATTTATAAACCTATTTGCTTACCTCTTGTATCCCAGTGGTAGAATGTACTGTTAGAGGGTGAGGGCTTAGTTAAAAAAGTTTTTATTTGGTCTTCATATCCACAATACCCCTAGAATGGTGCTTCACTTGTAGGGAGCAGTTTAGACTAGATTTAATTGGGATTGGACATTGTCTTAAAAAATGTTGCCATTCTCAAGTAGAAAATTTAATGTCATGTGAATCATATCTAAATATAGAAGCCATATGCTTTGAAAATGGTAATTTCTAAAATTTGAAAAGATATACTTTTTATTTTTTAAGAGTGAGAATTCTTCTCTTATGTTTTTCTCATTTATGTTTTTTTTACATTTATTTTTTAAAATTTTGAGTTCCAAATTTTCTCCCTCTCTCCCTTCCTCTCTTCCCAGAAAAGAAAAGTAATTTGATATATATTATACATTTGTAGTTACACAAAGCATTAGCCCTATTATAAAAGAAATCAGATCAAAAAAAGAAAATATCAAGAAAAATAAAGGAAGTAGGAAAACAGTATGTTTTGATCTGCATTTAGATTCCATTAGATTTTTTCTCTGGAGGTGGGATAACTTTTTTCATCTTAAGTCCTTCAGAATTGTCTTAGATCACTGTTTTGCTGAAAATAGCTGTCATTTATATTTGATCATTATACAATATTGCAGTTACACTCTATGGTGTTCTCCTGGTTTTGCCCATTTCACTTTGCATCAGATCATCCAGATTATTTTGAAAGCATTATGCTTGTTATTTCTTAAAGCATAATAGTATTCCATCACAATCGTATATACAGTTTGTTCAGTCATTACCCAGTTATTGAGTATCCTCCCAGTTTCCAGTTGTTTGCCACTCTGAAAAGAGCTGCCATAAAATAAATATTTTTGTACATATATATGTATGTACGTATACATATATACATACATACATGTGTATAGACGTATATATGTATGTGTGTATATATACATATATACATGTATATGTCCTTTTCCTTTTTTTAAAAACTGTTTTTGGGATACAGACCTAGTAATGTTATTGTGGGGTCAATAGATATTATGCAGAGTTTTAAAGCCCTTTGGATATAGTTCCCAATTGTTCTCCAGGATGGTTGGACTAGTTCACTACTCTACCAACAGTGCATTAGCGTCTCAGTTTTTCCATATCCCCTCAAACATTTGGTGTTTCTTTTTTCTGTCATGTTAGCCAATCTGATAGATGTGAGGTGGTGTCTCAGAGTTCTTTTAATTTACCTTTCTCTAATCAGTAATTATTTAGAGCGTTTTTTCGGGGGAGGCAGTTGGGGTTAAGTGACTTGCCCAGGGCCACTCAGCTAGTTAGTGTCTGAGGCTGGATTTGAACCCAGATCCTCTTGACTCCAGGTCCAGTGCCGTGTCCACTGTGGCACCTAGCTGTCCCAAGCATTTCTTCATATGACTATAGATAGCTTGATTTCTTCTTCTCAAAACTACTTGTTCATATCCTTTGGCCATTTATCAGTTGAGGAATGATTCATTTGACTCAGTTCTCTATATATTTGAAAAATAAGGTCTTTATCAGAGAAACTTGCCATAAAATTTTTCCCCCAGTTTTTTGCTTTCCTTGGTTTTGTTTGTACAAAATCTTTTTAATTTAGCGTAATCAAAATTATCCATTTTACATCCTGTAATGTTTTCCCTCTCTTGTTTGATAACAATTTCCTTCTTTTATTCATAGATCTGACAGGTAAAATTTCCCATTCTCCCTTAATTTGCTTATGATATCACCCTTTCTAGCTAAGTCATACCCATTTTAACCTTGTTCTTGGTATATGATGTGAGGTTTTGGTCTGTGCCCAGTTTCTGCCAGACTACTTTCCAGTTTTCCCAGCTATTTTTGTCAAACATTGAGTTCTTGTCCCAAAATCCTGTTGGTCTTGGAACTGTGACTGGGGTCCTTTGCTCTCCTGTAGCCATAAGCACTAGTGCTTCTTTCTGCCTTGGAAGTAAGACCAGGGTCCCTATTCCCTTGTGAGCGGTGACCACAGGTGTTCTTCTCTGACCATGAAATGTGTCCCGGGCCCCTACTCCCCTTCGGCTGCAAGAACTAGTACTTCTCTTTGCTCTGAGCCTGTGACTCAACTGCATATGGGTAATTTAACAGGGTCCTGAACCTACTTCCAGAAAAGGGTTCCCCCAGCTTCTTTCTGACCAGTTATCCAACCCCCTTACCATCTGAGAGATCTGAAGTTGTCGATGCCACTGATGCAGCTGTCTCCAAGGCCTGCTGCTTGTGTTACCTCATTGTCAACTTTCAGGGCAGACCTTTCCTAATAACCTCCTTTGTTGTTTTGAGCTGGAAAATTGTTTCACCTGAATCTTTTGTTGGTTCTTCTGCTCCAGGATTGGATTTGAGGCATTGCTTTAAAGTTGTTTGGAAGGGAATTTGGGAATTCAGGTGAGTTCCTGTCTCTTTTCTGCCATCTTGGCTCCCAAAAAGATATACTTTAACCAATTTTTGTTAGTCACAAAACAGTTCTACCTACTAGTAGTGTTTAGTAACATACCTTTATACTTTTGTCAGCTTATTCTCCGTAGTACCATCTTTTCTTTAAATGCTTTTTTAAAAAAAGCTTTATCTTTGATTGGGTTGGCATTCTCAACACTGTTTAGTTTCTCTAAGCCACGCTCATTTTTATTCTGTCTTAAGCTCTTAAAAGGAAAAATGACAGCATCAACTTTAAGAAAGGTAAAAGAGGCCTTCCTTTTTTCCTTTATGTTATTCATCTCCTTTGGATAATACAAGGCTTCTGAATTACCATATTTCTTCCACTTGATGTCTTATCCTAGAACAATTCTGGATAATATTAACTGTAAAGTATTTTCCTATTGATCTATTTATACTATTAAATTCTGAAATGTCAATTTGACTTTGCCCATGTAGGTATTAGATATAATTTCCCATCTCCTTCCCTCCTTTCTCCTCTGCCTCCCCCCTCCCCCCGTATGTTTCTTTTGTCTTTCCTTTCTTTGTTTAGGATAATCAAAATTTAACAAAACCATTTCCAGGCCTTCTGTCTTATTTGATTTCCTTTATGACCCCTGAGAGTTCTGAGAGGACTTGCATTATTCTTCTCCATTCCCCTACCACCCATTCAAATGTGAACACTTCATCCTTGTTTATTCTCTAATGTTAAAGGAATTTATCTTTTTATGTTTCTCTTGACTTCTATGTGCTTCTTCAGAGTTTCTACTCAGTTATGCTTTTATCATCAGGAATGCTTGGAAATCCTTTTATTTCATAGTCAACTTCCCCTCCTATTATACTCAGTTTTGTTGGGTAGGTTATTCTTAGTTGTAAGCTTATGTTTGGGGCAGCTAGGTGGCCCAGTGGATAGAGTTCTGGTCCTGGAGCCAATAAGACTCATCTTCCTGTGTTCAAATGTGGCCTCAGTTGTGTTACCCTGAGCAAGTCACTTGACCCTGGGTGAGTTACTTAACCCTATTTGCCTCACTTTTCCTTGTTTTAAAATGAGCTAGAGAAGGAAATATTAAAGCACTTTGCTAAGAAAACTCGAAATGGGTTCATAAAGAGTTGGATACAACTGAAAAAACACTGAACACCAGGAAACATATGTCTCTTGTCTTTTGGAATGTTCCTTTGTAGTGATACTTATTAAATATTGTGCGATCTTGACTATGGCTTGTTGACACTTGGACAATTTCTTTCTGGCTGTTGCAGAATTTACTTTTTGAACTGGAAACTCTGGACTTTATAATATTCTTGCAAGTCTTCCCTCCCTCCCTCCCTCCCTGCTTCCCTCTCTCCCTTTCTTTCTTCCTTCCTTCCTTCTTTCCTTTCTTCTTTCCTTCTCCCTCCCTGCAATGAATTCTATTTTTACTTTGCCTTCTGTAAGAGATCTGAGTAGTTTTCTTTCTTTTTTTAAAAAAAAATTTTTATTTAGTTTTCAGCATTGATTTTCACAAGAGTTTGAATTGCAAATTTTCTCCCCATTTCTACCCTCCCTCCCACTCCAAGATGGCGTATATTCTGGTTGCCCTGTTCCCCAGTCAGCCCTCCCTTCTGTCACCCCACTCCCCTCCCATCCCCTTTTCCCTTCCTTTCTTGTAGGGCAAGATAAATTTCTATGCCCCATTGCCTGTGTATCTTATTTTCTAGTTGCATGCAAAAACTTTTTTTTTTGTTTTTGAATATCTGTTTTTAAAACTTTGAGTTCCAAATTCTCTCCCCTCTTCCCTTCCCACCCACCCTCCCTAAGAAGTCAAGCAATTCAACATAGGCCACATGCGTATCATTATGTATAACCGTTCCACAATACTCATGTTGTGAAAGACTAACTATATTTTGCTCCTTCCTATCCTATCCCCCTTTATTGAATTTTCTCCCTTGACCCTGTCCCCTTTCCAAAGTGTTTGTTTTTGATTACCTCCTTCCCCCATCTGCCCTCCCTTCTATCATCCCCCCCTTTTTTTTATCTTCTTCCTCCTTTTTTCCTGTGGGGTAAGATACCCAAATGAGTATGTATGGTATTCCCTCCTCAGGTCAAATTTGATGAGAGCAAGATTCACTCATTCCTCCTCACCTGCCTTCTCTTCTCTTCCTACAGAACTGCTTTTTCTTGCCACTTTTGTGCGAGATAATTTATCCCATTCTATCTCTCCCTATCTCCTTCTCTCAACATATTCCTCTCTCATCCCTTAATTAGATTTTATTTCTTTTAGATATCTTCCCTTCATCTTCAACTCACCGTGTGCCCGCTCTCTCTTTTACTCTCTCTATATATATACACATACATACATACACACTCACATATACATATATATACATAAAGATATATATATATATATACATAAAGATATATATATATATATATATATATATATATGCATATTCCCTTCAGCTATCCTAATACTGAGGTCTCATGACTCATACACATCATCTTTCCATGTAGGAATGTAAACAAAACAGTTCAACTTTAGTAAGTCCCTTGCAATTTCCGTTTCTTGATTACCTTTTCATGCTTCTCTTGATTCTTGTGTTTGAAAGTCAAATTTTCTATTCAGCTCTGGTCTCTTCACTGAGAAAACTTGAAAGTCCTCAATTTTATTAAAAGTCCATATTTTGCCTTGGAGCATGAGACTCTGTTTTGCTGGGTAGGTGATTCTTGGTTTTAATCCTAGCTCCATTGACATCTGGAATATTGTATTCCAAGCCCTTCGATCTCTTAATGTAGAAGCTGCCAGATCTTGGATTATTCTGATTGTGTTTCCACAATACTCAAATTGTTTCTTTCTGGCTGCTTGCAGTATTTTCTCCTTGATCTGGGAGCTCTGCAATTTGACGACAATATTCCAAGGAGATTCCTTTTGGGGATCTATTTGAGGAGGTGATCTGTGGATTCTGTCAATTTCTATTTTGCCCTATGGCTCTAGAATATCAGGGCAGTTCTCCTTGATAATTTCTTGAAAGATGATATCTAGGCTCTGTATTTGATCATGGCTTTCAGGTAGTCCAATAATTTTTAAATTATCTCTCCTGGATCTATTTTCCAGGTCAGTGGTTTTTCCAATGAGATATTTCACATTGTCTTCCACTTTTTCATTCCTTTTGTTCTGTTTTATAATATCTTGATTTCTCATAAAGTCACTAGCTTCCACTTGCTCCAATCTAATTTTGAAGGTAGCATTTTCTTCAGTGGTCTTTTGGACCTCCTGTTCCATTTGGCTAATTGTGCCTTTCAAGGCATTCTTCTCCTCATTGGCTTTTTGGAGCTCTTTTGCCATTTGAGTTAGTCTATTTTTTAAGGTGTTGTTTTCTTCAGTATATTTTTCAGTATTTTTTTGGGTCTCCTTTAGCAAGTCACTGACTTGTTTTTCGTGGTTTTCTCGCATCCTTCTCATTTCTCTTCCCAATTTTTCCTCTACTTCTCTAACTTGCTTTTCCAAATCCTTTTTGATCTCTTCCATGGCCTGAGACCAGTTCATGTTTTTCTTGGAGGCTTTTGTTGTAGGCTCTTTGACTTTGTTGACTTCTTCTGGCTGTATGTTTTGGTCTTCTTTTTCACCAAAGAAAGATTCCAGAGTCTGAGACTGAATCTGGGTGCGTTTTTGCTGCCTGGCCATATTCCCTACCAACTAACTTGACCCTTGAGTTTTCAGCGGGGTATGACTGCTTGTAGAGTTAAGAGAACTATGTTCCATGCCTGGGGGTATGTGCCAGCTGTGCCACAACAGCACTCCTCCTTTCCCAAGAACCCCCAACCCGGACTGGACTTAGATCTTCAGCAGGCTCTGCACTCCTGCTCTGATCCTCCACTTAATTTCCCCCACCAGGTGGGCCTGGGGCCAGAAGTAACTGCAGCTGTAGTTCTGTAGCTGCCTCACCTCCGCTGCCCTGGGGTGGTGGCCGAACCTCGAACTCCTACTCCTGTAACTTTTTCCACTTACCTTCTCTGTTGTCTTTGGTGTTTGTGGGTTGAGAAGTCTGGTAGCTGCTGCAGCTCCCTGATTCAGGGTGCTAGGGCACTCTCCGCCCGGCTCCTGGTCTAGTTGGTCCACGCAGTGCAAGCTGGGCTCTGCTCCGCTGCGCTCCCCTCCGCCGCCAGCTCCATGGGGGATAGACCTCACCCAGAGACCATACAGGCTGTCCTGGGCTGGAGCCCTGCTTCCCTCTGCTATTTTGTGGGTTCTGCAGTTCTAGAATTGGTTCAGAGCCATTTTTTATAGGTTTTTGGAGGGACTTGGCGAGGAGCTCACACTAGTCCCTGCTTTCCAGCTGCCATCTTGGCTCTCAGTAGTTTTCTTTCATGATTTCTTGAAATATGATATGCAAGCTCCTTTTTTTGGTCATGGCTTTCAGGTAGTCCAGTGATTATTTGATTTTTTTCTCCTTGATTTATTTGCTAGAAAAAAACTATAAGGCATTTCTTATCTGAAACAACTTTAGATATATAGTTTCTTCTATTTTTTTTTCAGCATTTTTACTTTGTTTTAAATTTCTTGTTGAATCATGGACTAATTTATGTTTGGCCCGGTCTAATTTTGAAATTTTCAAGGATATCTGTTGCTTGGGTAACATTTTATACTTTTTGTGCTCTGTTAATTCTCTTTAAGAGACTCGAATCTTTTCCTCCATAGCTTTTATATCTTTTCCAGTGTCTTCCTCTATGTTCCCATTTCCTTTATTTAAAAAAAAATTAAAACTCTTTTTTTAGTTTAGAAGCTCTTGCTTTATTTCTTCTTGGAATTCTAGTTGAACTTGTTTATAATGCTGGGTTTTCCTTTAAGACTTAGATATTTTGGATTCATTTTCTCTTTCTGGGTCTATGTCTTGGGCATCCTTGTCTCCATTATAGTTCCTTGTGGTGAGATTCTTTTAATTTCCTAATTTCTCCAGGTTTTTCAAATTCAGCCTTTGTGTTAGTGTCAGGCACAGCATCCTTCGGGAATGTTGGTGCCATGGTTGGTGCTATTTTGTATGCTCTCGGGTCATATGTCTGTGTTCTCTGGCTTTTGACTACTGTATTCTTCAAGGATCTCAGGGTCTCCTTGAGCTTTCAGTGTACCCTGTGTGATCTGGATGAAGTCCAGCCTTTGTGGTCTGAGCTTTGCAAATTCCCGCCTTAGATCTGAGTTTAGGCAAGACAACCCTCTTCTTGTCTCAGGTTGGACTTCCTGTAGACTGCTCTTGCACCCAACCACTGTCAGCTATCTGGAAGGCCCTATTGGTTCAGAGGTACAGAACTGCAGGCTACCCTTTAGTCTGAACTCCCTGTCTTAGTCATTCTCCTTCTGATGGGGGAAAAGGGGCAGGGAGAGGCTAGATCTGTGAAACCACTCCAGTCCTTGGATAAGAGCTTACCTAACTGCTGCTTGCTTCTATTGTTGCTTCTTGCCCAGTTCTTGGTCCTGCAATCTTTTCTTTTTCTAGTCTGCTATCCTAAAGTGTAGGTCCCCTCTTTAGCCCATATTGGATCTGTGACCCTGCTATGGAATATGAATGACAGAACTTCCAGTTGGCACCTGTTCCTTCTCTTTGCATGGAGTTAGGTTCTTCCATGCTAGATCCTGGACCTTTTCTTACCCTAGTGTAGCCCCAGACTATACTAGGTTCAGTTCCCTCTTTGGAAGTCTCCACCTGGCACCCTCCTGGCTATACCTCATCTCCACTGTCCAAAGAACTCTCTCTGCTGACATGGGCTGGAAAAAAAATGACTCATTATGATTTTTCTTTATTTTTTGCTCCAAACTCAGTCCTGGTGCATTTTCTAGTTCTTTTTGTAGTAATTCTGAGGGGAAGTTTGATTCCTACTGTGCCATTTTGGTTGATCTTGATATCAGACAAATAATCTCTGAAGGTTTGGTTTATTTTTTTAGGGTTCATATAATTGATGTCTGTTATTTGTTAAGGACTATACAGAAATTTTCTTATTATTTAGAAATAACAGATCAATTTGACAGCTTTCTGTGGCAAATACTTATTAATATATGTGAGATAGATACATTGCTATGGTTTCTAGGTGTACATTTTTTAGATTATAAACTTGTAGACTTCCATTAATTCCTGAGAAAGCACCTAATATTGTTTGTTTTGGTATAAAAGGTTAGAATAGAAGGGAATATATCAGAAACTATATAAGTTTCAAAGAGAAGCTTATTATTTTCTCCAAGTTGATAGATATCATTAGTTATGGTGTGCTTCTATATTTGCTGTGGGAATTGAACAACTTGTTAAGAAACTGGTGTTTGAAGATGAAATAGTGATTTCTGTACCATGGCTTAAAGTATAGGAGTTACTGGCTACTTGGCCAGGGATGAGTATGGTCTGGTAGGAACATATTTGTAGACTAAGTTATTGAAAAGAAAAGGTAGGTGAATTACAAAAAATTAGTAATATAAATAGGAGAATTTATTCTTCTCTTGGAACTAGACAGAGCTAACTGGAAGATAGGCAAGAAGGAATACTGGCTAAATGAAATGTTGGAAAAGCTAGGTTTGACTGAGACTTCTTAGTAGGACTAATAAAAAAATTGTCATTCAGTTGTTTTCAGTTATGTCTGACCCTTCAGCATGCTATTTGGTGTTTGGTTGGCAAACATACTAATTTTACAGATGGGGAAAACTGAGGCAAGCAGGGTTCACACAGCTACACATAAATAAATAATAATAAATAAATAATATGTAACACAAATAAATGTAACATAAATGAACAAAGAATGCAGATTTTTAACATTCCATGGTATGCATACCTTTGTGTGCTAAGATTTAGAGATATTTTAAAACAAATGTTAAAAGATAAATATAATGAGCACAGACTTTGCAAACCATAGCCTAATAAAAAATTAGAATTGAGTAAAAGAAGTAAGAGCAAAAGATACAGACCTGAATATAAATTAAATAATAATCTCCTGAATAATGATTGATTGAAAGAGCAACTCATAAACTCAATTATGCTAAAGATAATGATAATGAAACAACATACTCAGATTTGTAGGACATGACTTAAGCAGTTCTCAGAAAAACTTATGTCTCTTATAACTGAATTTCAAAGTAAAAATTAAAAAAAAATACTAGACCATAACTTAACAATCTTGAAACAAATATAAAGGAAGGTATCTTGAAAATTAGAGAAGAAAATACAGTCTTAAGAGGTCATGGAACAAAAATAAGAGTTTTTTTTAAAGATACAAAAATTATAACCATTAATTAACCTGATCAGGAACATGAAGCAATAAAATCCAGTAATCAAAACCAAAAATGAACAAGCTGAATTCATAACTGAAGAAAGTTAAAAGAATTAGTAGAAACTAATATGTAAAATAATATGCTAGCAGAATTGAGAATTCAGAGGAAATTTATTCTCTATGAAAATATAAAATACTCACTGATTAGAAAACAAGAGAAATCTTAACTCATTCTCTGAGAAAAGAAATCAAATAAGCTGTAAGTGTAATTCAAAGAGAAAAATGCTGGGACTAGATATATTTCAAGTGAAGTCGATTTTTAAAAATTTTTTTGTTATCTTTGGTTTTTACTTTCTTTGCTTTTCCAAATTATGTCTAATTTATCTTTTATATAGCTGGTTTGTATGTAGTTGTTTATGTGTTGTTTTCCCCGCTAGACTGTGAGCTCCTGGAGGGCCGGAAACTATCTTTTATTTTTCTTTGTATCCCTACTGCTGAATATACTGCTTATTGCATTGTAGGCATTTCATAAATGTTTAGTTAGTGAGTCACAGAGTGGTTGGATCAGTTTACAGCATTACCAAAGTGTATTAGTACGAGTGTCTTTATAGCTTCTCCCACATTGACCGTTTCCATCTTTTATCTTTCTAATTCACTAGCTTTAAGGTAAAACTTCTGAATTGTTTTGATTTACACTTCTCTTATTAATGCTTTGGAGCAATCTTTCATGTGGTTTTTACTAGTGTGCAGCTATTCTTTTGAGAACCAATTGTTCATGTCTGTTGACAACTTATCCTTTGGGCTTTGACATTTGATGTCATAGTTTTGATATTAGACCATTATCAGAAATATTTCATGAATTTTTTTTCCTAATGGAACACTTTACATCTTATCTTCATTGTAATTATTTTGTCAGTGTAAATGTTTTTCAGTTGCATGTGTAGCTCATGTAGGCTTTGGAGTTGCTTTCTCAATTTCCATATCAGGTTGGTCCTCTAGATCTTAGCTATAATGTCCCTTTTCAGGATCTTGGGATAGCCATGAGGGGCTGGGGTATGTATGTGGAGATGTCCTTCTAATGTTATAGCTCATGAGTCCCCACTAGTGTGCTTCCCCAAATAGCAGTTGATAACAGTCATTCTGCCAAGTTCAGTTAGCTTTTAGAAAGGGGTAGTTATATTGGTGGTATAATAAGAACAGTTGGTATAAAACATTCTCCTTGAAAATCTGTGACACATTTTATCACCATTATGTATAAAGTGTAAGAGAGAGTGAGTAGTCTTAAGCTGAGAAAGCACATGTGGCAAAAGGAATAACTCACAGCTTTTACGTGTTCTTTTACTGAAGTCCTCAAGATGTTTGCCTTAGGTATGGCATAGTTTTTCTGGTGACAACTTTATAGAACCTTGAATGCTTTTCCTCATTAATTCTAGCCTCTTCTCTATACCTTAGTCATTTGCTGTCTGAGTGCCTCCTGTAGCCAAGTTGGCAGGAGGATGGCCTCTGACAAAGCTGAGGGAGGGATTTGTTCTGTGAAGTTTGAATTCAGTCAAAGGGCTGTACTTGAGAACCTAGAGGGCCACATGTGGCCTGAAGACCATAGGTTCCCCACACCTAATAAGCTTCGTTCATACTTAGCTCAATCAAGCTGTACCCTTGATAGACAAAGTACTTACTTCTGAGTGGAGTGGAGATGGTCAATGATTATCTTCCCCTCCCCCAACAGTTACACCTGTTACTTCTTTTGTCATGTTTTCTCCTCTCATGTTTGATTAGGAATTCTCCCCTTCATTGTAGTTGTGAAAGGTACCTGATCTGATTCTCTTCTGATTTGTTTATGGTATGATTTTTCATATTCAGGCTGTGTTTCTGTTTTAAGCTCATTGTGGCATATTTGTAGTATAAGATGTTGGTATAAACCTACTTCATGCAGTACTTTCCAGTTGTCTCAGCAGTTCTTGTTAAATGGGGATTTCTTTCCCAAATAAATTCTTTGGTTTGTCAAGCAAAAAAAAAAAGTTCAGAAGTCTCAAAAGTGCTATATTTGTTGTTACTGGAATATACTACAGATTACCAACACAAAAAGAAGAAATGGATTAGGAATTTGGGAAATAGATTATAAGCCTACAGTGATATTAATCCTGAAGGAGGATTTCAATTATTCAGACACCTTGGAAGGTTTTTTCCCTCCCCAAAAGCAGAAAAGTTAATAATTTTTTTGCTTGGCTTAGTGATGTTTTATCCTTCAAAAGGTGAGGAAACAATGAAGGGAGCTGCTATTATGGATCTGATCTTCCTTAATTATGTGCCAAAATAAAAGGAATGAGAACTTTAGGATAGAGAGAGGAGATGAACTATTCTTACTTAGAGTTTCTTGTAAAATGAGAGAATAAATTTGCAGGTTTGATATGCACCTAGATTTTTGGGGGGAGATTTTTGGAGAGCATAATTCAAAAGTTGCAAAGAAATGATTGATATGATCTATGGCTTAAAATTCTATGGTGAAGCTCAACCCAGGTGGGATGGGAACTTCTCAAGAACCTTGAAGAAACAAAGAAAAACAATTGTGAGGAAGAGGAAGTTTCGGTGGCATTGTCTGAAGAGGCTATATGGATGTTCAGGGAACTCAGCAACCAACTTAGATCTAAAGAAGACATTGAGAAGATGGAAGGAAGGGCAAGGTAACTGAGGAGGATAATAGATCAGATTTATATAGTTCTTTATTTATGTAAATTATGAACAGAGAATTCACAATGGTCCTAAAGAGTAATGTCAGGAATGATAAAGCTCAGAATAAGTTGAGGCTATTAGAAACCCTAAGGAAATCAAAAAAATTTCTTTCTCTTTTTTAAAGTTATTTTCGGGAAAGATGAATAGTAAAGGAAAAACAGGTTACTGAGAGTAGGTGGGAAAATGAAACTGTTCAATGGCATAAAGGCAGAAGAACTCAACTTTTACTTTGCTTCTGTTTTCTCTGCCAAGGAGAAAGATCTTTGGAATGGAAAGGACAGAACAAAAATGGCCAGCAAAGAGTTGAAGCACAAGATAAGTAGGGCAATAGTAAGAGAACATCTAGCAGGTCTTTTGAGTTCAAGTCACCAGGACCAGAAGACTACAACATAGCAGAATACCGAAAGAACTGGCATATGTGTTTGTTCTACCACTGTCAATGACCTCTGAAAGATGATGGACAATGGAGAAGAGAATATATTTTCACAGTCCTCAAGAAAGGAAAGAGAATGGATTCTGGAAGCAGTAGGTTGGTGAGTTTGACTTCTATTCCTGGAAAAATTCTTGAGGTTTTATTACTAAATGGAAGGTTAGTAAAGATCTAGAAGAGGAAGCAGTGGACAGATCGTGCCCTCTTAGCGTCGTTTCCTTTTTAAGTTTATTTGTGCTTTCTCTTTTCACATCTCAGTCATTTACTGATATTCTCCTCAGATTCTCCCTTCTTGTAGCAAGTGAGACTTGCCTCTTACATTAAGATACATTTGACCCAAAACTAACTGACAACCATGTCTGACCATCTCCATGGTCCTCTGAACTTCTTCAGCTAAATAAATAATGATCATTTCTGTCTTATCTTATAGTTTAAAAAGATTGGCCATTATTCAGCATTATTGGTCATTATCTCAACATTCAGATTTCTTTTATTGTTCTTTCCTTTTACATTTTTATAGTAATTGTAGACATTTTTTTTCTTGCTTCCATTTATATCAGTCTGTATTGGTTCATGCAGGTCTTTCCTTGTTACTCTGAATTCACTATTTTTATTTCTTACAGCTCAATATACATATACCATTGTTCAGTCATTCCTCAGCTGGTGGCCACCCTTTCTCTATCCACTTTATTGCTATCATAAAAACTGCTGCTGTAAATACTTTGGTTTATATAGAACTTTTATTTTGTCTTTAATGTCTTTTGGTTACGTGCCCAAATGTGACATCTCTCAAGATAAAAGGGCACAAAGAGTACGATGACTTTTCTCACAGAATTAAAAATTATTTTCCAGAATTGTCTGACCATTTCATATGACTGGGTTACTGGACTAGTGGAACAGTAATTCATAGCAGTCTTGTAGGACAAAAATAGACAGGTGACTGTAATATTGTTTTGTTGATTCAGAGTTAATGTAATTGTTGGACCTAAAGGATAGGCATTAAATGTCATTGTCAGTTGAGAATCTGATATCCAGTAAGGTGCTCCCAGATTCTAGACCTTTTAATTTGGATTAAAATTTGGATAAAAGCAAAGGTGATATGCTTAGTAGATTTGCAAATGACCTAACACTAACACATTAGATGAATAGCCAGGATTGAAAAAACATCATAACAGCTTATAACACAGAGCTAAATATAACAAATGTAAAGTCTAACACTTGACTAAAATAAATATGCAAACACAAGATTAGGCAGTTAAGTGGGTCAGTGGCTAGAGCTTTAGGCCTGGAGTTAGGAAGAGCAGTTCAAATTAAGTCTTACTTACTAGCTGTTTGACCCTGGGCAGGCCACTTAATCTTTGTTTATCTCAGTTTCCTCATCATAAAATGGGAATAATAATAGTACCTCCCTCTTGGGGTTGTTTTTAGGATCAAATGAGATAACATTCTTGTTTTTTGAGGCAGTTGGGGTTAAGCAACTTACCCAGGGTCACACAGCGAGTAGGTACCTGAGGCTAGATTTGAATTCAGGTTCTCCTGACTGCATCACTGTTCTATCCACTATGCCATCTAGCTGCCCCTGAGATAATATTTGTAAAATGCTTAGCACAGTGCCTGGCACACAGCAAGCACTCTATAAAAATAAGCTATTTTTATTATTGTTATTGTTGTTATTATTATTTTAACATGACTTGAAAATTAACTGTGCAAGTATAGGAAGGCGTAACTATGTGTAAACAGTACTGTGGTGGTTTTATTTTAGCACTTGAGCAACTTTTAATTCATTTGCTTCTTACCCAAGCTTATAGCTCAGATTTATTAGGGAGTACTGGATATTTTAAAAAATTGCCAATGTTTTATGCATAGCAAGACTTTTCTTTGTCCCCACACTGCTTCTTCATTCTATATTGGAGTTAACTTACGGTACTTTCCCTTTCTGCAGGAGGGAACTACCCCTGACTACCAACATCCAAGTTAAATCTACCTTCGATGTAATGGCAACAGTAGAATCTCTAGTTTACTAAATGTTACCTCTAATGTTCATTCCACTCAGTGATGGGAGAAGCATTACAGCCGTGATAAGGTGCTTTCCCTTTCTGCAGGAGGGAACCTCCCCTGACCACCAACATCCAACTTAAATCTATCTTTGTTGTAATGTCAACAGTAGAATCTCCAGTTTACTAAATGTTACCTCTGATGGTGATGGGAGAATGATGAAAGAAACATTACAACCCTGATAAACTTGAAGAACCTTAGTGTCATGGACATTGTGTAAGTAGGACTTTGAAGCCAATGGGTATTTTTAGTCAGCATATGCTTAACCTTCCAAGTAATCTTTAATAGTAGCCGAAGAGAAGTGTCAAGAGAATAGGAAATACTATGCACTTGAGCTTCTATTGACTATAGTAAGTATTTTTTAAAGTATATTTGATGCAAATCATGATTTAAATCATTTAAATAACTATTGAAGCAGACTTTTGGATTTTTAATAAAAAACTGTATGTTTATTTAGTCAACAAGTGGTTTAGTCCTTAAATCCATTGGCCTTTTCTCAGTTTTCATCTTCCTTGACTTCTCTACAGCATTTGATCACCCCTTCTTGAGACTTTCTTCCCTTGGCTCCCATTATACCACTCTCCTGATTTTCTTCTCTCTTTTAACTTCTTGTTAACTTCCCTTCCCTTCCCTTCCCTTCCCTTCCCTTCCCTTCCCTTCCCTTCCCTTCCTTCCCTTCCCTCCATCAAATAAGGAATTTGAACTAAAAAGCCTCAAAGGTAACTTCAGAATCTAAATTATAATCCTTTGATTTCCAAATCTGTATCACCATCCCTTACCCTTCTTTTGAACTGTTGACTGAAGGGACCTGCTGCTGGCCTGTATTGGTTAAAATGAAATTGGGAAATGTTTAACAAAATAAATAAAAATACAGCATAATTTAGATAATGTTAATTTGTGGCTGAAGTTAGTATGGGGCCAACAGGGATCCATTTCTTTTTTTTCTTTCCTTTTTTTTTTTTTGGCAGGGATCCATATTTATATGAGTTTGTCACTACTGTTTTAAACTAAATAATGGGATTGCTAAACATCTAGACCAGGGTGTACCATCAGCACTTCCAACTCATATGGCTCAAACTGAACCAACTTCTTCTGATACCAAACCCACTCCTTTGAATAACATTGAGATTTCTGTTAAGGGCATCATCATTTCTCCAATTATTCAGACTTGAAACTTTTAGAGGCTGCTTTGACTCTTCTCTTTCCTTCAGCCTATAACAGTTACTGAAATAAATACATAGTTAAGTTTGTGTTATAGGATGAGCAATCTAGGAGTTTAGAGAAGGGGGAAAATAAATGAGAACTAGAGTAGGTATAGGGTCGTAGGATCATAAATTTAGAGCTGGAAAGGAACTTTGAAAGACTTTTGAATCAAATGTTCTCATTTTAGAGATGAGGGAACTAAGGTTCAAAGACATTAAATGCTTTGTCTAGGATTATATTACTGTTAAGTATGAGATTAGAAACCAAGTCTTGTAAATCTAGTACCTTCTCCGCTCTATCCCAATGATTCTCTGGGAAGATTTCATGGAAGATACAAGATTTAAGGTTGGCTTTAAACAGATATACTGGATTTAGATAGCAGAGGAGAAGGCTTTCAAGGGGATAATATGAGTGGAGGAGGAAAGATGACTAGAGAGAGTTTGTGTGATGATGTAGGGACTGAAGTGATTGGTATAGAGGGTTTATAATAAGAGAAGTAGTAGGAAATAGGCTGGGAATGGAGAGAATTAAAAGTTTTGATTTAATATAGTAGAATAAAAGTTTTGATTTAATATGGTGGGCAATAAGGAACCATGTTATATTTTTAGAGTACAGGAATGATATCATAGAATTGAGGATTGTAAAGTTTAATTTCTTACCTTTAGATAAGAAATATAGAATTTTCTCCCTGCACTCTAGTCTTGCACACTGTACTTTGTTTTCTTTTTTTGTTTGTTTGTTTGTTTTGGGGGGGGGCAGGGCTATTGGGGTTAAGTGACTTGCCCAAGGTCACATAGCTAGTACATGTGTCAAGTGTCTAAGGCCGGATTTGAACTCAGGTCCTCCTGACTCCAGGGCCAGTGCTCTACTCACTGCGCCACCGAGCTGCCCCCATACTGTACTTTGGAGACCACTGGTGTAGTAGAAAGAACACTGAACTAATGATTAAGATCTGGTCAAAATTTAGGTAATTCTTTGATCCTGAGTTTTTCCTTAGTGAAATTGTGATAGCATTACCTGTGCTGCCTAACTCACAAAGTTATTGTGAAATCAAATGAGATGCTCAGTTTAACCTAAGTGTATTCATTAAGGACTCACCACTATACAACAGCACAGGAAAAATAGCAGTATTAAGAAGATGGGCTTTGTTTTAGGGAGATTCTTGGGATCATTAAAATAATTTTACAGTTTCCAAAAAAATCCAGCCTGTTTTTCTCCGACTGTTCTATTCCCAACATAATTGTCCATTTGTGCCTCTAACACCACCCAGTATGTGTATACAAGTACATGTATGTGTGTGTACACATGTACGCATACACAAACATACACACATACATATTTGTTCTCCAGGTTGTCCATCCAACTGTATATCATGGTCTGGATGATAGAAAATGGAGGTGTTCCATAACCATGAGTGGGTTTCTATACCCAATGGGGAGAGTTGAGTAAATAACGTCATCCAAGAAAGGATGGGGGCTGATTATGTAATGAAAGCACAGCTGATGGACAACTTGAGCACTTCATTGATAATTGTTTTGAAGTCAATAGAAAATAACAAAGGCACCTAGCTTATCACGTGGATCCTCCTGTGGCAGATTTTAGGCAGTATATAGACAAGAGTTGCACATAATGGACAGCCATTTGTTGTTCAGTTATTCAGTTGTGTCTTACTTTTTGTGACCCAGTAGACCATATCATGCCAGTTCTGTTCCTGGGGTTTTCTTGGCAAAGATACTGGAGTGGTTTGCCATTTCCTTATGTAGTAGATTAAGGTAAACAAAGGTTAAATGACTTGCCCAAGGTCACATAGCTAGTAAGAGTCTGAGGTTGGATTTGAACTCAGGTCTTCCTGACTCTTGGCCAGCACTCTATCCACTAAGCTATCTAGCTGCCTTGTAATAACCTCCTTGTTGTTATTGTTCATTTATTTCAGTCATGTCCAACACTTTATGACCCCATTTGGGGCTTTCTTGGCAAAGATGCTGGAATGGTTTGCCATTTTCTTCTCCAGTTCATTTTTTACAAATGAGGAAACTGAGGAAAACAGGTTAAGTGACTTGCCTAGTAGTAGTAGTAGTAGTAGTAGCATATTTGAACTGCCATTCTCAGGGAAAAGATGCAGAAAGGCTTTCTGGAAATTTCCTGAAAATAATAGTGTAGCTGTGATGTCCATGGTATTTGGCCTGAGTTTTTAGCTTCATCTTATCACTGAAATGTGTAGAGCTGTACACAGTTGCCTGTTGTGAGGTCAGGGTCATCAACTGTGCTACTCCTATATGTACCAGAACTGAAGTTAGTGATGATAAAAGTCCTAGGCAGATTTGAACTGTACTAGCTGACCTAAACCTAGATTTTACAGTCATGGACTATTGGCTATGAGAAAGCTGGGCCACAGGACTGTCAAATTTCAGAAATATATAGAGGCTAGCCAGATAGAAATTCTTCGTGTGGGCTAAAAATCTACAGAACAAAGCCATTCTCTGCAAGTTGATTATTCAGACAGACAGTGGAAAGAGGGACCTGCCATTGAGATGGAAGGGAATGTTTTTTCTATGCTACTTTTTTGCCCTCTCCTCTCCTTTAGACTATGCTGTCAAAAAAATAAATGGATCTTCCTAAACATAGCATTAGCAGTCCTGACATTTTGGCCTTTGAGCCCATGGTTCCCTATTGTTTAATAGATATTTCAACAACAGAGGAGAAGCTGGGATCGACCAGAGCCCTTCATCACGTCGAGGCATTTTTTGAAATGAAGAAAGGTATGATGATCATTTGTCAGGGGTCCAGTTATTCCTCATTAAATCAGATTTTCATGAACAGCTGAATTCCAGAGAGAAAGGTGACAATTAGTTGGCTGGATAATAGAGAAAAGGAGGAAGTAGATCAGTGAGAACACCAAAATGTCTGCTTCTAAAGATTCAGCATCTATCCCCTGTCACTCCACATGGTTTAACACTGATAACATTATTGTATTTGTGGAATTCTGGCAGTCTATGCAGCCATTTGAAAGACTGAGAATCAAAGAATGGGGTCCACCTTATACTAATGGTGTGGATGGAGTAGGTCAGGTTTTCTCACAATGGGACTTAGAAGCAAAAGATATTAGGATTGTTCCAATGCAGTTCCAAATGAAAGCTTTCAAGTGGCTATTCAGTGGTATTAGTGGGAGCAGAGTTATGTTAAAGGATTACCTGATCCAGCATTTTCTGTGTCTCTGTGCCTTCTTTTGTCTCCCTCCCATTTTCTATTAACCATGGTAATGACAAGAAAAAAACTGTGAGCTCCACAGCCAGAACTAGGGCAGGGTGACTGATGTATTGTCTCAACACACCAAATTTAAAGGATTCTGAAAGCATTTGTGTTCTTTGGCAGCTAGAAACAATGCAATTTAGTACCTAGTTGAGAAGAGTAATTACCTAAAGCAGAAAATTATTACATATTCTTCTCCCAACCCAGACACTTCTAAATCCCCTGGTCAACCAAGGGCAGTCACCTACTCCAAATGTGATTTGTACTAATTTCACCAGGTACAAAATTTTCTAGTTATCATTCTGTCTAAATATATTTTATAGCAAGAGTAATGAAATAAATTTGGGGCATCGTTTTACTTTTCAATAATAGAAACATATTGGAACAAAGAAGGATTGTTGAAGTCCTTAAAAGACTGTGAAATGAACAAGCTTGAGAACCATTCAGTGTGTTTACTAAAGGATATACTGCCTTAGTTTTAATGAAATTCACTACTTTAAGATTGGAGCATTTGGTTCCTGAAGCAAGATGTGAGAAGATATAACTTCAGTAAAGAAAGATATCAGTGCACCATGTGATTATTCCTGGAAGAAACAATGTCAAGCTGTTGCTTAATTCCAACTGCTCCCTTTCTCTCTCAGAAAACTAGAGCACAGCTAGTAAGTTGTCCGAGGCCAGATTTGAACTCAGGAAGATGAGTCTTTTTAACTCTAGGAACATAAGACGCCACAGTTGGGTTATAATCTGATCACAGAATTTAAGTTTATGTAAGGCAACATTCTAGATGGGGGAATTCAAAGACAAAACCCAAAAAGTTCCCTCTCTCAGCTTTCCACTTTGTCCACCTTAACCTACCTCCCCCAAGGAACTTATATTTTAATGGGGAGATATAGTATGTACACAGATAACATATGTGTCATGGTTTGAGGAATGAGAAAGCAGTAATACCCAGAAGGATTTGGAAAGATTCCAAAACAGAGTCTTGAAGGAAGCTAGGAATTCTGGAATGCCTAAGTGAGGAGGTAAATGCCCAAGTACATTGTAGCCATAGGGAATATAGCCACACAAAGGTAGAGAGACAGGAGGTTTAGGGAATCACACAGTAGGCCAGTTTGGCTGCCATGTAGAGTGAGTTAAAAGAAATTATGTGAATTAGGTTGGGGACCAGACCTGTCATTTCATTGATATAGGGAAGTCCTGGTTGATAAAACTCCCTCTGTCAATCCAGGGCAGCACCTTTCTTCAACTTACTGTCTTAGAGACTTGCTGTCTAGAGCACTGAGAAATTAGGTTTCTCCAAGGATGTGTCAGAGGCAGAACTTGAACTCAGGTCTTCTTGTCTTCAAGGCCAGCCCACTATCCACTATACCATTGACACATTAAAAACGGAAATAAAAGTAATTGTAAGTTGTAAAATGCCATGTAAATATTTGATAACATTGTAATAGCAATTATATTGATATACTAAAACAGACAACATTCTTAGATGTTATTTATCTATTTTCTGTGATAATTTTGAACTTTAACATACTTTCAATTTAAGTAATCTTTTATAGATTTTTATGTGCTTTTTGAGAAAAAAGTAAGGTTATATTAACTTTATCAGATATAGAAAAACCCACACATGCTCCTCTACACAGCATTTCTTGTTGCTATTTGGTTCTGGATGTAGCCGTGTACGGTATTTGTCAGCATTCTTAATCTCTAGGTGCCTCAGTTGTCTTTTATTCAAAATGAGGGGTTTAACTAAGTGTTCTATTAAGTTAATTTCAACTCTAAGAGAATTTAGTTACTCAGTTCTGGAAAGGTTGATTTGGAATTGATTACAAAGCACCTTTGATGGCAGTATGCATGGACTTATCATGGAAACAAAACCATTGGAAATTTTCAAACTGGGCAATGGCAGAATCAGAATAATGTTATAAGAAGATTTTAATTTGTTTTAGCTCAAGTAATGGGCTATGGGATTTCCCTCCTTTGTTTGAATTTTGACAGGATTCTTTTAGATCTAGAAAGGAACTTAGAATAGTCATTTCAAAACTCTCACTTTATAGATAAAGAAACTGAGGCCCAGAGAGATCAAGTCACTGGTAGAATCATAAGTGGAATTTGAATCCAGGCCTTCTAAATCCTGTATACCATGCTGCAAGTTATAATTATTACATTATTTTTAAACAGGGGTGAGACATAGGATTATTTCTTTGCTATGGATTAAATATTAACAGTGAAAAGATAGTTCCTATAAAGCCAGGTACTTTTGCACATGATAACCTTATGAGCCACAGAAATTCAAAAGTCATTCAAGTTAGGACTCATACCATTCAATTTATGGTGTATTTGAAGTTTTTAAAGAATCAACAGCAGAGTTACTGTCCTCTGATGAACATCCTGCAATGGAAAATTACTTTGTCGATACAGTATATACTGCAGCTTGCTATGATTATAGTTTGCCTATGATAATTTAGCATATGAACAGACAGATGGGTTTTCTTTGAACTCAACATTCTTAAGTCCTGAGCTTTTTTGGTATATGAAATGAAGGAAAATAAAGAAAATCTCCAAGCAACCAAGCTATTAAAGATAGCAAGCTGCTTTTTTGTTGCATTTATAAATGAAAACCTTTTACCTTACACAATTTATATGCTATAGACTACAAAATTGATATAATTTAAGAGCTGCCAAGGAATCTAGAAGAAGACCTCTAGGTGGTTGTCTAGATCTCTTGTGGTAAATTTTTTGGAAGGACATGGACAGTAGTCACCTGGGATGAAAAAGCATGAGTGGGTTGTGATTTGTATCCCTTACAGAGTACCCACATCAACCAGAACACAGATTCCCTAAAATATTGAGGTATGAATTAGTTACATTATTACATATAGCTTTTAGCCATGGGGAAGGAAAGTGGGATTAATGATTTCTTAGTTTTTAAAATAATTATTTGTAATTATTGCTTTAGTCAGCTATGCAGGTTTACTTTTTGAACCTTTTCATTTTGGAAAATTTACCATACTGTCAATAGAAGGATAGAATAAGGATTACATCTGTTATTCCATTGGCTTAGCGAATGTCAAAATGAAGACATTCTCCTTAACAGTGCAGATGGGGCAAGTTCTAAGCTAAGAGACCCAGGACCATTATCATGGATAACTATATAATTCCATAACTGTTCACTCTCAACCAGTCTCTTTCACAGTCACTCTCCTCTCTCTCTGGCCATCAAGTTATCTGGTGCGTGGTTAATTGACTTGCCTCAGGTCACACAGCTGGGGAGTCAGAGGCTGAACATAATTCCAGTCTCCCAGGCCCAGAGGCTGACTCTTTGTCTACTATACCACACTATCTTCTATCAATAGAAGCTAATCAAAAAGTTTAAAAGTTAGATAAATAATTATAATACCATCTCAACTTTTGAGAAGCTTTTGAAAATTATTATCACATATAGTAGAATATAATGAATTGGTATACTGGTTGAAGAAGAAAATTCTTAGGAATATAGCACATGAGAAATGCTAAAGTTGCAGTGACTTCATTCAGTAATGGCAAAGGAATTATTCACTTTGTTTGCAAGAAGGTAAAAAGGTAAAAATATTGTTGATTGTTACATGTCAGATGGTCACTACCAGGAGCTTTCTTCTCTAGAAATGAGAAATAAGAAGTAAAGTCAATTGGATACAGTTCAGATAGAAATCTCCCAGATCTTTGATCATAAATTCTGGTGCATTCTGTGTGTGGGTTCTGGATCAGCACAAGTCACAATCTTAGAATAGCAGTTACCTGTGATCAAACCTATCTGCCACATTATTGATATACTTGGAAAGAGACCCAGGACCATTATCATGGATAACTATATAATTCCATAATTATTCAGTCTCAACCAGTCTCTTTCACAGTCACTCTCTTCTCTCTCTGGCCATCAAGTAAATATTGATTGGTTTGATCTAAATTAGGTAAAGTCTCTTTCTCTTATCTGGCTCCTTTGAATAACCAGCCACCATTCACTTTAGCATTTCACTGCAGCCTCCAGCCAATAGGAGCATCTCAGGAGATTCTCTAATGCACAGTGCTAGATGCTACCTGAATGAATCCAGTCTTCCTCCTCCTTTTCCTGAAGTATTCTATTCTCCCACTCTTCTGACATTATTCATAGTTCCCCAATAACATATAGGGCATAAGAAATGACAAATATTAAGACTACCAGAAAAAATTCTAGAAGATTTATCTAAAACAATTCAGAATGGAAAAAAGATAAAAAAGACATGTCTGCTGACTTTTGGTATGTAAAGGAAGATAATATCAAACAACAAAATTCATGGTAGATACTGTTCACAGTGCCTATTGCTACAAGTAACAAAGTATGCTTTTTAAGGACCTGCTATGTGCCAGGTCCTATACTAGGTCCTGAGGATACAAAGACATGAATGAAACAGTCCCTGTCTTTAAGAAGCTTTGTATGCCTATGTTGAATTGCTTGCCTTCTTAGGGAGGGTGGGTGGAAAGGGAAGAGGGGAGAGAATTTGGAACTCAAAGTTTTAAAAGCAGATGCTCAAAAAAATTGTTTTTGTATGCAACTGGGAAATAAGATTTATAGGGAATGGGCCATAGAAATCTATCCTGCCCTACAAGAAAGTAAGGGGAAAGGGATGGGGGAGGAGTGGGGTGACAGAAAGGAGGGCTGACTGGGGAATGGAGCAATCAGAATATATGCCATCTTGGAGTGGCAGGGAGGGTAGAAATGAGGAGAAAATTTGTAACTCAAAATCTTGTGGAAATCAATTTTGAAAACTAACATATTAAAAAGAAGCTTTGTGTGTTGTAGGAGACAGCACAGATCCATAAAAGTATATACAAAATAAATAGACAATTTGACATGTGGTAGAGGCAGCATCTGCGTGGTTCAGGAAAGGCCTTATGTGAACATTGTACACAGTAATAGCAACATTGTGCAATACCCATCTTTGATAGATTTAACTCTTCTCAGCAATGCAAGCATCTAAGACAGTTCCAAAAGACTCATGATGGAAAATGCTATCCACCAGAGAAAAAGCCGTGGAGTCTGAATGCAGATTGAAACATGCTGTTTTTTTTTTTTGTTTCTTCTTTCTCATGGTTTTTCCTTTGGTTCTAATTCTTCATTTACAACATGACTAATGTGGAAATATGTTTAATATGATTGTACATGTATAGCCTATATCAGATTGCTTGCCATCTTGGGGAGGGGGGAGCAAAGGGAGGATGAGAAAATTTAGAACTCAAAATCTTATAGAAGCAAATGTTGAAAACTAAAAACAAACATTTTTTTTAAATAAAAAAGGCCTCATGAAGAGGTAGTATATTCCCAGTCCTCTTAGCGTCTTCCTTCTGAGATTATCTCCAATTTATTCTCTCTACATCTTGTTTGTACCTAGTTATTTGCATGAAGTCTCCTCCAATTATGCTATGAGCTCCTTGAGAGCAGGGATATTTTTTGCCTTTCTTTGCCCTTCCCCAGCACTTAGCACACAGTACCTACCAACTACATGCTACATTGCCTTTCTTTGTATCCCCAGCACTTAGTATGGTGCCTAGCACGTAGTAGGTAGGCACTATGCAAGTGTTTATTGATGTGTGAATCTTAGAGGGATGAAAAGGGATTGTATTTCAAGTATGAGGAGAAGCCTGGGCAAAGTTACAGAAATAGAGATAGAACATCTTAGTTGGAAAGTTGAATTTTTGAAAAGGAGTAAAGCATAATATGACTGGAAAGATAAGTTGGAACAATATTGTGAAAGACTTTAAAGGCTAACTGTAGGAGTTTGAATTTATCCCAGAGATGGTAGGTATATTAGACACATTTATTATACTCTTCCTATGTGCCAGGTGGGCACCTCGGTGGCACAGTGGGTAGAGTCGGGAACACTCATCTTCCTGAGTTCAAATCTGTCTTCAGACACTTGTTCACTGTGTGATCCTGGGCAAGTCACTTAACTGTGTTTGCCTCAGTTTCCTCATCCGTAAAATGAGCTGGGGAGTGAAGTGGCAAACCTCTCCAGTATCTTTGCCAGGGAAACCCCAAATGGAGTCATAAAGAGTCAGATGTGACTAAAACTCCTCAGCAGCAAAATGTGTCAGGCACTGTGCTAAGCTGGGAATACAAAGAAAGGGAAAAATATTGAGCTGAGTTTTGTGAGGAGCCACACAAACTAAGTGAAGGAATTGAGGGAGCAGAGAACTCTAGGCATGAAGGACAGCAGTACAGAGATATGAAGAGAGAAGTTGGAGTTTCATTTTTGAGGAACCACATTTAGGCAAATCTAGCTGGAAAGTAGAATGCACAGATAGAAGTATAAGAAGGCAGGAAAGACAAGAAGAGACCCAGTTATGATGAGCTTAAAAATGTTAAAAAGAGGACTTTATACTTCATCTTGGAGGTAACTGGGAGCCACTGAAGTTCATTGAGCAGGAGGGTGACTTAGATTTACACTTTAGAAAAGTTATCCTGGCAACTAGTGCCAAGATCGATGGGAGAAGAGACTTAAGGCAGGGAGACCAGTTAGAAGCGTAATAGAGTGGTCTGGGTAGTGAGAGTCTGAACCTATGTATGTGGCTATATGAATGGAGAGAATAGGACACCATCGTTATCATCATTATGGTTGTCGTCGTAGTAAGTGGTAGCAGTAATAGTAGTAAGAAAAACAGTAGTACTTATATAATGCTTTGAGGTTTGCAGAGTGCTTTATGTAAGTTATCATTTGTTCCTCACAGCAGCACCATGGGATAGGTGCTAATATTGCCCTCATTTTACAGGTGAGGAAACTGAGGCAGAGAGAAGTGACTTGCCCTGGATCACACAGTGACTGTGTGTCTCAATGTCTGAGGCTCGATTTGAACTCAGTTCTTCTTTACTTCATGTCTAGAACGTATCCATTACAGCACTTAGTTCCCATAGGAAAGATGTTGTGAAAAAAATGAAGAGATATGTAGGGTGAGTGTGAGGAGTTGAGGTTGACACTGAAGTTGTGGGCCTAGAAGTCTGGGAGGATGTTGTTGCTCTTCACAGTAATGGGGAAGATTGAGAGGATGAGGTTTTAAAGAGAATTTGTAATGACTCTAGTACATTCTTTTTGAGATGTCCAAGAAGTAGTTGTAGATTTGTGACTGTAACTCAGCAGAGAGACTAGATATATAGATCTGGAAATCTGCTGCGTAGAGGTGTTAATTGAACCTCTTGGGGAGCTATTGATAGCATCAAATAAGAGAGTGTAGAGAAGAGGGCCCAGGAGGCCCAGGACAAAACTTTGGATGAAGAATCAGTATAGGAGACTAAGGAATGACCAGGCAGGTAAGAGTAGAACCTGGAGAGAGCAGTGCCATGAAAATCTAGCTAGGAGGGAGCATCTAGGGGTAGGTGGTTAGAAAGTCAGTGGTTTTATGGAGATCAAGAAGAATCAAGATTGAAAAAAAGTCTATTAGATTTCACAGTTAAGAGATCTTTGGCAGCTTTGGAGAGAGAAGTTTATGTTGAATGATGAATTTGTAAACCAAACTAAGGAAGGTTTAGAAGAGTGAGAGGAGAGGAATGGCATTACTTATTGTAAATGGCTTTCTCAAGGAGTTTAGCTATGATGGAGAAGATAGCTAGATATAGAACTGTAGCTAGTGGGGATGGTCAGATCAAAGGAAACTTTTTTTTTCATATTTGAAATACAACTTTATTATGATCTAAATGAAAAGGGAATGGGAATGACAGTAACAAACAAGATTCACCACTGAATATTGTGATGGGACTGCAGCAGTCATATTTGAAACTCAAGGGGACATAATGCGGTCCGAAACAGCTAAATACGCAGGTCCAAAATATGAATTATATATATATTTTTAACTGCTACATTCACTCCGAAGCCCATTCATTTCCTTCAGCATCCCAAAGATGTTCTGTTCAGCTATATAATAAAGTGGCAAACATGTTACACCACTGACATCACAGGACAGTTGCCTATAAAACTAGACTTCTGATGCTGGGCTCTAGCTTCATTCCCTTACAGGTCATCATCTTCATCAGGGAGTGCAGTTGTCTGAGCAATCTGTAAGTCCTGCTCATACTGTGCTGCCAGTGCTGGTTCCATGACAACCTCCGGAGGTACAAGAGCAGGCATGGCAACAAACTCCAAATTAGGGTCTCCAATAAGTTTTCTAGCAAGCCAAAGGAAGGGCTTCTCAAAGTTGTAGTTACTTTTGGCTGAGATGTCATAGTACTGGAGATTCTTCTTCCTATGGAAGGCAATTGATTTCGCCTTGTCTTTTGTCCTTAACATCCACTTTGTTGCCACACAACACTATAGGGATATTTTCACATACTCGTACCAGATCTCTATGCCAGTTAGGTACATTCTTGTAAGTAACTCTTGATGGTACATCAAACATTATAATGGCACACTGAGCTTGGATGTAATAACCATCTCTCAGACCACCAAATTTCTCTTGGCCAGCTGTATCCCATACGTTGAATTTAATAGGACCTCTGTTAGTGTGGAACACGAGAGGATGCACCTCACCACCCAGGGTGGCCACATACTTCTTCTCAAATTCACCAGTCAAGTGACGTTTTACAAATGTTGCTTTTCCAGTACCTCCATCTCCAACTAATACAAGTTTAAACTGCACTTGGGGTTCCCCTTGGGCGGCCATCGCAATGGTTCTTTACCGCACTCTGGCGCTTGGCCTCAGTCGCACCTCGACTCCCGGCTGGCGTGTGCGCATGCGCAAGCGCCCCAAAGGCACTGCTGAGGCAGCCGCGGGAACCCAAAGGAAACTTTTTAAAGGTTGGGGGAAACAGTCATGTTTTAAGCTGCAGGGAAGTCAGTCAGTCAGAAAGCATTTGTAAAATGCTTACTGCGTGCCAGGCATTGTAGTAAGCTCTGGGGAGAAAAGCAAGACAGTCTCTGCCTTGGAGAAGTTCACAGTGTAATGGGGAGACAACAGGCAAGCAACTGTGTACAAACTAGCTATATACTGAAGAAAATGAGTGAGTTAAGGAACAAATAATCGAAATAGTTAACTTTTTCCAAGAAAACAATAAACATAATATTTTTGGATTTAGATAAAACAATTCTCAGGGAAATTTATGTGTTCGAAAACCTGGTAACAGTTGAAAAAGAAAAGAACTCAGCATAGTTTTTAAAAAAGAGTTAACAGATCAAAAAGTCAAAAGAAGAAATCTTCAAAATATTACAGGAGAGATCAAATTGAAAATAAAAATCCTGTAGAAATGATCAAACCAAAACATGATTAAAAAAACAGATTTAGCAGAATCAGGAAACAGCTGATTTAAAAGAGACTAAAAAAATCAAATGACCACAAATTTAAATTTAACAAGTCAGATTAAAAAAATGAATAGTATAGAAACAATTACCAGAAACCATTATTGATAATTATATTTCATCAAAATTGAGAACTTAAAAATACATTTTATGTATAAAAATACAAAATGTCCAAATTAATAAAATAAGCAATAGAGCTCGACCCAATCTAAGAAAAATACCTAAGCAAGCCATAAATAAACTACCAATGTGGAGGGAAACACTTTGGCCCAGACAGATTTGTAAGTGAATTATGTAAGACCTTTAAAGGACAGTTAATAACTATGTTACAGAGGTTATTTTCAATAATTGAGAAAGAAGCTGTTCTATCACACACCTTTTTATGATAGAATTGTGGTTATGAGAACCAAACCAGAGAGGAGTAAAGCAGAGAGAGAATAGAATACCTGATATTACTAGTATTGATGAAGTAGTTTTTAAAATTTAGCAAAGAGACTAACACTGTATACTCAAAATATTCACTGTGACCCTGTTGGATTTATGAGAAATAGCATGATAAACCATGCAAATAAAAAAAATAAAAACTGTATTATCATATCAGTTAGTACACAAAAAGTTGTGGATAAAATACTATACCGATTTATGTAAAAAAAATCTAAAAAGCATAAAGAAGTAGTAATATTAAAAATATATATAGCTAAAAAAAAGGGCTAGTATACCTTAACCTTCTTAAAATGGGAAATATTCCCATTAAATGTATAGGTAAAGTGAGGTTGTTCCCTCTCCTCAGTGCTGTCAGACATTCTAAAATTGGCTTTAAGGCAAAAGAAGAATTAGAAGCATAAGCATTAATGAAGAAAAAATGAAATTATCCTTATTTGGTAATTATAGGTGGCATAATGGTATACTTAGGAAACTTCAGAAAATAATTGAGACATATAGTTTCAGTAGAATAGCACTGAATAACATAAATCCACAAAATGGATCATTATTTCTACTGCAACAGAAACTAAGGAGAAACAGTAGAAAGAGAAATTACATTAAACATAAATACAAAATATGCGAAATATATGAGAATTACCCTAACTGGACATAGCAAAGCATCATATAAATATGACTTCATGCACTCTTTATGAAAATAAAGTAAGACTTCTATAATTTGAGATTCATTGTGAGAGATTGGACTACCCCAATAAAATAAAAATGACTATACTGTCAGCGTGAATCTGCAAATTTAATGCTATGTTAAACAAGCAAACTAACACAAGTAAGATTGAGAGTTCTAATAAATAGATCATTCAAGGATATGAACAATTTTTGAAAGAATAATTGCAGACTATGAATAACCATATTAAAAATGGCTCCAAAACATGAATCCTAAGACTTGCAAATTTAAAGATGTCAGTTCTCATCACCACAATAAAAATTGCTGACATTCATATAGTCCTTTAAAAGTTGAAAAGCACTTTATTAAGTATGTTAACTCGTTTGAGTCTCATAACAACCCTATTATATTTTTACTATCTACATTTTACAGATTAGGAAACTGAGGCCCAAAAAGATGAAGTGCCCTGCCTAGAATCATATAGGCAGTAAGGCTGAGGGACAAGTCAAACCAGGTACTCTTGACACCAAGTCAGGTGCTTCATCCAGTGTGCTATACCCCCATCCCTTCAGAGTGGCAATGATGATTAAAAATAGAAATTGACACTACTGGAGTGGCTGGACAGTGTGGGTCAGTGGAATAAAGTTTAAGGAGAACTGATACTGGTTTAAAAACAAAAGGCAACAATAAAAATTAAAATAATTGGATTTGACTTATTGGCTAAGGACTGGGGAAACAACCCACGGTCACTTTCATGCTATGATCAGACCTTTCTTTTTTATACAAGAAAAGTACGCATTTATTATTAAGATGATACAGAAATGGGATACTGATGAGGAAATGGTAGAAACATTTCTTGTTGTTGTTGTTGTATGTCCTTCAGTGGAAATGAGCAAATTACTACAAAACCTGCTTCACTAAGATTGGCCCTATCAGCCATCCAAGAGAGCACACAGCCCACCTTTTTAGATAAGAGTCTCAGTGTCAACATGTTCATTTTGAGTATACTTTTACTGCATACTTTTAGGCAGTGTCCATGTGTCTTTGCCCAAGTTGGTATATCAGGAGGACCTTTCGTTCTGACTGCCGCCTTGATCAATACCAGAAATATTTCACATGCAATAGTAGAAATACGGTTTTTCTCTTATCCACCCCTTCACTTGAGGATACCCAGATGTCCTGGTGCCAGGTCGTAACTGAGAGACTGTGGAAAAGGGGATATGTGACCAGACTGATACAAACGGGGGACAAAAACGATAGATGTAGACTTTTAAGGCAATGGTGTGCAACTCAAATAGAAACATCCCTCCAAGCAGCATATTGACTTAGAAAACCACAAATTAACATTATGGCCTATTTTTATTTCTCTTGTTAAACATTTCCCAATTGCATCTTAATCAGGTTCTGACCTCCCTTGGCAGTTTGGATTGCAGGAAGTTTGACACCTATGTTTTAAAGGACAGTAGAGATGATCTTGTCCGACTTCCTCATTTTGCAGATGAGGAAACTGATGTCCATTTAAGCAGCTTACTGAAAGTGACCTACATTGGAAATGATGGAACTAATTTGAAATCCAGGTCCTTTGACTCCAAATCCCCTAGGAAGGGTGTAAGATGATTTAAACTGAAGGCATTCTTACATGGAGATATTTGGATCTATGGAGTCAAGAATATGACTAAGTGTGTTTGTGCACTGCCATTGCTGTGGGCCACAAGTACCAGAATTGTATGTAATTAATCAATCTCTCTGAGTGTGGCTAGTAACTAGGTGGAAAAGAATTCTCAGTATGCTATTGGATTGCTTCGGTGTTGCTTCCCACTGAATTAAACAACTACTAAAAAAAATAATGAAATTCCAGTTCTGGAAAGGATCTGAGCAGATCATTTGGTCCAACAACCTTACATTACAGATAACTTTAGTGGGCCTCAGTTTCCTTAATTGACTTTCCGAAGGTCATACAGCTAGCTGGGTGAGGACATTAATCTGAATTTCTTGTCCAGTGCTTTTTCCACTGTGTTGGTAATAACCTGTGTACTTAGCAAGAGCTTAGTAGATTTTAGTTGATCAACAAGTGGTGTGTCATATACTTATGAGTTATGTATGTCTTTCATCCTGCCCATATTGAGAAGGTGGAGAGAGAAAGGGATCCTAGCATCAGTACCAAAAAAGAAAAAGGTTTGACGTAACTAAGTCATTTTGCCAGATAAGAATCCTGTGTTTATAGAAATGTTTTGTTGCTTGACTTTTACAGATAGAGTCTGGTTATATTCTTTTTTATTCATCGTTTGGCATGTTTTGAGAGATATGGAGCAAGGAAATGCTTTTATTGATCAGTTATGTTACAACTCAATTCCTTCTTACCATAGTGCCATTCATCTCATGGGCATTTAACAAATATCAACTTATTGAATAAAGTAAAACACAGCTTGTTAAAACTGACTTTCTTTTTTGACATGTAAATCATCTTGAACAAAATTTATGTAAACTTTAATCATAGAATGCTTTTAGAAGGGATCTTCTGTCTAGCTGAACCCCCTGTTTGTTGCTATCTTTATGGACCTGAGCAAAAGTAGACTTAAGGGTAGACCTTAGTAAAGTTTCCAATGTCCCTAGAAACTAGGGAAACTTTACTAATTGTCAGTCATTAGTGAACTTAGAGAAGGTTGATTCTTCATAATGAAAATAAGGAGAGGCACGTGAAGAAATAATAATAGATGTTTTGTTAGGGAAGGAATCAGATCCAAATCTTTTATTCTCATTCCCTTTGCCTTATGAACCCTAACCTCCACCCCTCTGTTCTTTCTTAGGTCGTCACCCCTGTATTGGCTTCACTTTTCTCCCTTTCCTATCTCCACCCCTTTGTAAGCCTCAACTCCACATACTTAGCCTTTATTCTTGAATTCCTTGCCCTTTTTTCCTTTATCTTTTCACAACTTCCTAAACCCCTATTTCCTTTCATCCTATTCAAATGTTGATCTGAATTGATCTGGAGGAAATCACAAAACCATGCTGACTAGGTCCACTACAAATTAATGTTCACTAATCTCAATCTGCTTCTCAATTTCCTTTGCTGATCCTTCAGTCTAAGAATTGGTGTCCCCTAGTGGTGTCCCATAGTAAGCATTGGTGTCCCCCAAGGCTTCTAGGGGCCCGGGAGGCTTCTTTTATGGGCTTTCTTCTTTTTTCCCTCCATGCCTTTCTTACTTTACACACTTACTATGTGATTGCATTAGGTCCCTACCCAGACTTGGCCATTATGAGGTTTTCTTCTTTTAGTGCAAAGAATAATTATGTCCGTCTGAAGGAAATAGAATACTGAACAGAGTATTAGGAGATGTGAATTAGGTACTGACTTGACCAAATCTAGCTAGGTGACCTTAGGAAAGACAGTTAGTTATTCTTTCTGTTTCAATATCCTCATCTTTAAAATAAAACTGTTACCTACCTATCCTGTATCACAGCCTTTGTCGGAATAAAATGAGATAATTTTTCAAAGTACTTTCATATCTATTTTAAATTACTTAAAAAAAGATGCCATTAGGCAAATAACAGTGAGAACTCATTTAACTAAGGAATTCAAGTAGCTAATTAGGAATTTCAAGTAATGGTAAAATTTGACCTATGTTAATAGCAGTCAACAAGGCTTATAAAACCTAGAATTTCATGTTATCAGTCAGAAATTTTGATGTTGAAAAAGTTCATTAATGGCATGGAAAAAAAATCTAGATTTTTTAAAAAAAGGATGAATATTGTTAGATGAGTTCTAGAAAGGGCCCCAAAAGTCTTATTTGCAACCTTAAATTCAAGTATTAATGAATTTCTGCTCTCCCTTTCCCCCAATTTCCAATTGAAAAAAAAAAGCAGCATCTTGTTCTGAAAAAAGAACAGTAAAGAAAGGGAAGAGGCTATCAACCATCCTTTGGGCTTTTTGGGAGATTTATCACTGAAGAATGCCAAAAGACCGGAGTTCAAATCCAACCTAAGACACTTACTGGCTTTGAGACCCTAGGCAAGTTACTTAACGTCTATCTGCCTCAGTTTCTTCAATGAAAAGTGAAGATAATAATAATGCCTACCTGCTTAGGTTGTTGTGAGTCTCAGATGAGATAATGTTAAAGTGCTTAGCATATAGATCCCTGTTCCCTTGCCCTTCCTGTCCTTTCCTGTGGTGCTATTTTTTTTTTTTTGCTAGCCGTAGGCCCCAAATGAGTTTTAAGCCGTATAAACTGGATACTTCACCAGAATGCTGCCACTTCTTGAATATGCTGGGTCAGAGGATGTTACTGTTTTGTTTCGTTTTTTTTTTAGCAGCAGTGAAAGGGGAAGAATGGATATGTTTTTGAAAAGCATCTCTGGAAAAGGTTCTGAAAAATTAGAAAAACCTTGTTTCTTGATGTCTCTTTTAAAAAGAGAATCTTTTTGGATTCTGAAAGATTTTCTCTTTAATATAGGCTAGCAAACTTCCTTTCAGTCTCTAATTTTAATGGACTTACCTTTTATATGACTTAAGAAAATGGAACATCGTAATTCTTTCTTGATTATAGCAAGATTTCTAGTATTAAAGAGAAACCTAGTAGAAGTAATAATGCCCAATCAAATTAATGTGTATATTAATAATGTGAATTCTTACTATAATTCATGCACTTAGATCTTTATTTAATGTGATATATGTCAGATGGGTGTGTTCATGGCCATTAGATGTGAATATGTGGAGGAGGTGTTTGAATTGTTCTTTTTCTGAAAATTGGCTTCTCACTTATGGTTGCAGTATTAGTTGAATTTGAAGCTCTGTAGACTTGTTCGGTTGTTACTGTTTACTTGAACCTTGACTAGCTTACTTGAAGCTATGATGGGTCTTGATTTGGGATAATTACTTAAATCTTTGTATAAGTATATGCTACATACTGGTCAATGTTCTTTTGCAGTATTAGCTAGATGATGTAGCAGCTAGGTTGCTGTTTGAGTCAGGAAGACCTGAGTTCAAATCCTGTTCCAGTCACTAACTTTGTGGCCCTGGGCAAGTCACCTTTCTCCTCAGTTTTGTTTTTTTCATTTGTAAAATAGAAATAATGCCTCCCTGGTTTGTTGGAAGGATCAAATGAGAAAATGTAAGTAAGGCAGTTGGCAAACCTTAAAAAACTAAATAATTGTTAGCTATAATTATTAATGCATTTTAACTAATTCCTTTCATAAATCCAATAATCAACACGTGTTGAATAAATACTACATGTGAGGTACTTCTGGGTAAGAACAAAAGTGTAATGTGGCATTTAAAAAACTAATGTGATCTTAAACTACATTAATATCACACGTAACAGCATTGATAGTATCCAGAATTGTAGAGGTGATAGTCCTCGCTGTATTTTGCATTCAGACTCAGCAGAGTATGGTGTTCGATTCTTTCTGTAAGGGACTTTAGTGACCTTAAATTGCTTGTAGAAGAGGAAAATGGCCAAGATCATGAAGAAATTTGAAACTGTGTCGTAAGGTTCAGTTAAAGAAACTAGAGATGCTTAACTTGTAAAAAGAAACCAAAACAAGAGCAGTACTTTCTCCATCAAGCTCTTCCTGTCTTCACCTCAAGATGCAAGTGTCCCTCCCTCCCCCGCCATTTACCTCATATTTATTTCTGTACATGAAATAACATGACCTTTCCAAAATTTAAATCACTGTGTAAATGTTGTTGTTCGTCTTTATCTCTGAGGTGGAACCTCAAGAGTTACTTTTATTTTCATTTCTCTTATTAATAGTGATGTGGAACATTTTCATATTGGCTCTTAATGGAGGTATCTAGGTAACAGTGCATACACCTTTGGGTCTGGAGCCAGAAGATCTGAGTTCAAATGTAGTCCTGGATGTTTATTAGCTTTGTGATCAAAAGCAGTCACTTAACTGCTATTTGTTTCAGTTTCCTCAGGTTTAAAATGGGGATAGTAATAGCATCTACCTCCCAAGGGTGTTGTGAGGATCAAAGAGATTATCTTTATAAAGTGTGTAGCACAGTGCTTGGCATACAGCAGGTATTTAAGAAATGGTTGTTCCTCCTTCTCTACACCCTACCCCACCAATTGCTTATAAGGTCTTAGAGGAGGGGATTGTTAGATTTTTGTCTTTGAATCCTTACTACTTAGCACATAATAGGTGCTTATTAATTGTTTAATGATTGACAATAATTTTGTTGTTTGTCGTGCAGTCATTTTTAGTTATTATAACAACAATGTTTACTTGCCACTACTGTGGCTGTGTAAGACCAATAACACCAGCACATAGGAGGGCTGCTAGTACAGGTTTTTTGATCTGCTTTTCTAAGGAAAGCAACTTTAAGGAGTTTACAATCTCAGTTTAATTAAACGTACATATATCATTCACTTAGTTGAGGGGAAAAAGTCAGCACCTTGAACTTCAGAGAAAACACAACCAGAAATTATAAGCAGAAAAAATATAAACAGAGCAAATAACACAAATCAACAGACAGTCTTCTAACTGTCTGACCATAGCAATACATACATAGTTACCAGAGAGAGAGAGAAGCATGAATATCTGGGTTTTCAAAGGTTGGGGACGGCTTCTTAACAGTTACGCAGAGACTCCACACCAATACTCTTCCAATGGGTAAGCCCCATACAAAATGCTAAGCTCATAGTATATATACACTTCTTCAGGGTCAGAGCACTTCATGCCTCTTGAGGGCTTCACACCTCTGGTGACCTAATTAGCAAAAGGGTGTGGGCCTTTCTACAAACAAAGGCCAGACTCAGTTAAAGGCACTTGATTGCCTTAGTGCTGAGCAGCACTCCAAAAGAAAAAACAGGGAAAAGTCCCACTTTGCTTGCCCTTACAGTTGTGTCTTACTCTTTCTGACCTCATTTGGGTTTTTCTTGGCAAAGATAGTGGAGTGGTTTGCCATTTCCTTCTCTAGTTAATTTTACAGATGAGGAAACTGAGGCAAACAGGGTTAAGTGACTTGCCCAGGGTCACACAGTTAGTAAGTGTCTGAGGTCAAATTTGGACACAGGAAGATGAGTCATCCAGACTCCAGGCTTAGCACTCTATCCACTGCGCCACCTAGCTGCCCCTATTGATAATATATTCAAAATATTTGAAGAGCTCTGTTAAGTGAAAGAGGACTTAGATTTCTTCTGCTTGGCTCTAGAGGGTATAACTAGGATCCATTGGTAGACTGTCACTAATACTCTTCACACAAAGGCTGTGTGACCATTCTGGGATTCAGACTGCACAAGTCCTTTATAATGCTTTTCAGTTTATGGTTCATATTCTGAAGTGATTAGTAAACTCCTTGAGAAGTGGCATCATGTCTTTTATTGCTTTACATTTTCTAGAACACCCAGCAAAACACAGGCAATTTCCAGCCAAGTAAATAATTGTTTGAAATGAAGAGTTTATTTATAAATTGGTTGACTATGAGAAAAATATGTTCTGATATTAAATGGTTATTAACTTTCCCACATAGTCTGAAGAGAAAAGTTTGTTTTTGACAGTAGGTGAAGTAGTAAACCAGTAAAAGAGTATGGCTGAACCCTTTTGGTCCCTGAGGAGGACTGTGAGGAGTAGGGATAGGGATAGAGTGCTTGACTTCTCCAAAGCGGAGCTGTTCCCATGGAGAGGGGGTGGGAGAGCTGTTGATCAGCACAGGGCTGCTTTGTGGGAGTTCTAGTTGCTTCAGGACATCGACCAGGAAGGGGACTTAGGCAGTGCTGAAGGAGGGGGAGACAGCAGCCCTGTGTGTAAGTACCTAGCATACATATGTTCAGAACTTGTTTGTAGAATTGATTAGTTGATTTGATTTGATAAGGGAGAAAGCAATAGAGGCTGGAACCCAGGTCAAAAAATCCATTTCTGTTATCAAGATGAGAATATAGTGAATTGTCCTGCTAATAATAGGACAAGTATGCTCATCTTTTATTGGAAAGATTTTGAGAAGGAATGACTTGAGGTAGTAGTAATTTCAATTACATTTATTGATGAATGTTGCCTAGAATGGTAAATGAAATATTGAGAAGGTAATCAATACATTTTCCACAAGGATATATAGTGTTCTGAAGTGGCCTTCCCACACACAAGCATATTTTTATTTATTGATTTGGAGCTACTTTAGCTTTCCCCCTCTATTATTTCTTCTGTTTTCCTTTTGTTTTATACAAGATTATTACTTTTATGTATAAGGAACAAAACACCAATCAATGTTTTATTGGTCAGATAATCATTTTATTCATATGTTATTTCCATTTCCCTAATAGTTCTCACTATAAGCATTAAATTATTTGTAAGCATGAAAAATATACTAGATAAAAAAGAAAGAAAAAACATGAAGATTCTAGAAGGTTTTAAGCCAGTAAAGGAGGAAAAGATATATAGAAAAGATTGGAACTTGAGTCATGAAAGATATTCATAATCCATGGAAGAATGTTAAAGAATAATGCTTGATATAAAGAATCCATTCTATAGTCTTAGCTTTCACCAGTTGTCACAGTTGCTTTCCCATATGCTACAGTATAGAGGCAATTGTCAGCCTGGGTATTTGGAGAAAATGTTGCAGGTGTTATCTCAATATAGAATCAGTCTTGAAAGTGTTGCTTAACCATATTGACTTGAAAATAAGCTGTACATTCTCTCTTTCCTTGAATCTAGTTTATACAAAACCTGAGCCTGTTTTTAGTATCCCTGATGAGTGCAAAGGTGACATTACTGGACTATTGGGAAGAATACTACAAAAGTGACAATGAAGGGAACATGTTAATTAAAATGTTTAAAACATCTAGGTAAATAGATAACACATTCATTAAGTGTATACTATACTGTCCTAAGTACTGGAAGTACAAATATGAGGAAGCACAACAGCCAAAAGCTTATATTCTAATAGAGGATTCTAACACATAAAGGGGAGCTCGAAAGGGGAAGAGGTACCCAGAACCGGGGGACCAAGGGGCTGAGTCCTAGGCTGTAGGGAAGACAGGAGAGTTAGAGTTCTTTTGTCATTACTGTGTTGTTATTGTATACATTGTTCTACTGATTCTGCTCACTTTGCTCTCTATCACTTCATCCCAGATTTCTCTGAAACCATCTCTTTCACCATTTCTTATAGTATGATAGTATTCTATTACATTCATTTACCATAATTTGTTTAGTTGTTCCTCAACTGATTGGCATTGCTTTAGTTTTCAATTCTTTACCACTAAAGAGCTGCTATGACTTTTATTTTTTTGGCACATCTGGAGCCTTTTTTCTTTTTTTAAAATCTCTTTTGGCTGAGGTAGTAGTTTTGCTGGATCAAAAAGTCCGCACAGTTTAGTAACTTTTAGAGAACGATTCCAAATTCCTTTCCAGGATGTTTAAATCAATGTGCCAGTCCACCAGGAGTGCACTCATGTGCCTGTTTCCCCAAAGCTCCTCTGACTTTAGTTTTTTCCTTTTTTTGTCTTTCTTTGTCAGTTTGATGAGTGTGAATTGCTTTAATTTGCATTTCTTTAATTATTTGTGATTTGAATTTTTTTCTTCATGTGCTTGTTGATAGTTTGGATGTCTTCTTTTGATAACTTCCTGTTCATAAATTTTGCATTACCATTTCTTTCAACAGATCTTTATATTTCATATCCTTAAGGCCCTCTGCTATCTTGGTTGCCTTCCTCTGGAATCTCTAGCTTATGAATGTCCTTCTTAAAATGTGATGCCTGGAACTGAATACAGTACCCCAGATGGGGCCAACAGAGGTTGAGTGTAGAGGAACTGTCTTCTACCTAGTTCTGGACCCCTTTTCTCTTTTCTTTTACTAGCTGTATACCTGTGGGCACATCACTTGCCTCCTTTGTAACCCCATTACAACAATACCTATATTTCCTATCTTAAAGATTTGTGAGATTCAAATGGTATAATGACTTCAAAAGGCTAACAATGACAATTATTATTTTAATTCAGCCTAAGATTTCATTGGTCTTTTTGTTGTATATTGAACTTAAAATTAATCTTAAGTTTTTAAAAAATTAAAATAAAATCCACTATTCTGTTGGCAAAACTATTTCTCAAATATATTTGAAAGATCTAGAGTGGGTATAGGGGAGGTTGACTAGAATATTAAGAGAACTGGAAACTATGGCATAGTAGGATCCATTGAATGAACTTTGGGAGTTGGGGACAGAGGAAAATTTCCTAATGTTGAGGGCAGTTTCATCTCCTCTTTAATGCCAGTGACTCCTCCCCTTTCAAACAAAATGTATTTTGTCAGAAGAAGCAATACAAGGACAATCTCAAGGTGTCTCTCAGGAACTTTGAAATTGATTGTGTGACGTGGGAAACACTGGCACAAGACTGATGAGTGTGGCATGCTCACATCAGAGAAGGTGCTGTGCTCCATGAGGAAAGCAGAATTGAAACAGCTCAAAGGAAAAGCAGTATGTGCAAATTTAGGGTATCCACTCCAAATGTTCACATGGACTATTTGTGCCCAACCTGTGGTAGAGCATTCTGAGCTCGTATTGGTCTGATCAGCCACAGTCAGATACGTTGAAACTTGACTCTAGCATAGTGATGTCATTTTGGTCCTCTTTGAGAACGAAGGACAAAAACCAACCAACCAGTTCCCTCAACTGTTAACTACTAATGACTAGCATACCAGTTCCGTTTAACCAATGAACATCAGTTAGACTTTACAAAGGAATATTGAAAAGTATAGTGAGGATAGAAGTACAAACATTTCCTCCCAATGCTTGGACACTACTACCTTTGTCTCTAGGAAAAGTGGGTTCAGACATTTTCTTCATGGAGCTGATCTCACCAAGTTCACATCCACATACTTGGCTACTGGACATGAATGTTTAGCTGTCACTGGGCAGTCACTTGTTGACTGGCTGCAAAATTCCTTATAAACTGGACTCCCAAAACTCTTGGACTTTTCTCTTGAACTTTTGACACTTCTAGGTGGGGAACCTGTGGCCTTGAGGCCACATGTGGCCTTCTAGGTCCTTGGGTACAACCTGTTGACTGAGTCCAAGTTTTATAGAACAAACCATTTTATTAAGGGTGTTCTGTGATGTTTGGATTCAGTTGAAGGGCTGCATTTGAGATTCTAGAGGGCCACATGTGGTCTCGAGGCCCAGAAGGTTTCCCACCCCTGTCCTAGGGTCATATCCTCCTTCATTTACACTGAAAGAACAAACATTTAGGCTGAAGCGATGACTAAAAACTGAGGCTTGTCTTCTTGGAGCCATACCCAAGGTGTTCTTTCATTGGACTCCACTAACCAGGAAGGAATCATACCAAGAGAAGAGCCTGTAGGCACAACCAGTCAGACATTCTCTAATTCACCATGTTGTTAGCAGATCATAATCAGTTGCAGAATATCTACATATGCCCCAGAGTCCCTCCAAGGCCTTCCATTACACATCACCCCAGCTCTCTCAGAAGAATGCTTTCTCTAGCCTCTTCCTTATGGGGTGAGATGAATGAAAAGCCTGAGAGACAGAGTTTCTGGGTAATTAATAATCAACTTATTAATTAGGCTAGCAAATAATAAATTGATGGTCAAACCAAAGACAAAAGACCATGGATAACATTGAATGCTTAAATTCCTTTGGAAAAGTTGGTGCCCCTGACAGGCCAAGATAAATCCTGATTTGTGAAGATTCTTTGAGGGGGTGGACACATTAATGATCTGAGGGTCAAAAGTTTTCAGTTCCTCCTGCTTAGAACTTGACTTCATCTTTAGACTCAGCAGAATTCCTGGACAAAAGAATCCATCTCCTCCCTGAAGACTTACCTTGAACAATGGTGGGGTTTATATGAGCCCCATGCTTTTTAGGGCTGGAATTCAACTAGATTAGATTCTCTCCCACCCAGGATTGAGAAGAATGTGCCTGGAGGATTAGGCCAATTTCATTTAGCAGCCTTGCCATTCTGAACAACTGGCTCAGTGACCTATAAGGTCTGGTCTTTGAATGATGAAGTAAAAAGAGAAAACACCATGGATCCTGATATTAATAATTGATTATTAATAACAGTTTCTCTTAAGGGGAAGTACAGCAGGTTTATAAAGACTAGGTTTCTTGGCCAGTACTTGGTTACAAAGGTGCTGCTTGAATGAATGAAGGAATGAATGGTATATCAAAGATAAAATCTCAGTTTGGCTAGCCCCTGATGTTTAGCATACACTCTCCTTATTACCTCTGCCCTTGCACTTCCTCTGTGTGGCTCAGAAAATGCCAACTAATGCTAATAGTAGTCTAGGTATAACATGGGAAGGCAGACATACTGCTCTAATCAAAGAACATGCTCCTAATCTAAAAGCAATTACTTTTCTGTTAGCTGGTGTTTTGGATTATTTGCTCCATTGCTTTGCCTCCATTCATGCAGATAATAAAGATCTGACTGCAATCATTTCACCTCTTCCCTATCATTTTGAAATAAATTTGTGATGACTTTGAGGAGGTCAGAACAGTGTCACTTTGTGTTCAGAACATGGGAACCAACCTGTCCTTAAAGCACTCTTAGAGTGTTTGTCATTTGAATTTGGAAGTGGGAACACTGGCTTAACATTATGGAATTTCCAGTTTTGAAATTTGAAATGGTCTTTTGTCTTTGCCCTTTATGAGCTGTGGTGTTTGTTCTTTCTTTGAGAACAAAACCCCAGTCTGTATTTTTTCAATGTTTGCCAAATGTAGACCTCCTTTCAAGTCCTTCCAGCACTCAGTTCCCTCCCCATCTTTGATCTATTTTCTCTTTTGTGTCAGACTCCTAATAACTGAACTACTGACAGTAAGATCACAATATACCTTAGTGATTTTGATTGAGCAAAGCACAAGACACCTCTTTTTAACCAGGTACTAGACCAAATGTAGCATCCTAAGGGGTTATCTTAAATGTGTAGTTTTTCATAGCTATCCAAAGCATATCAGTTGTTTGGGTCATTTCTTATTAATCACAGCATCTGTAAAACATTCTGGCAAAATTTTATATCAGTTAGATTTTTAAAAGTAGTGTGAAATATATGAATATATTGAATATATGCAACCAGGGACAAAATGGGATTAAAAATAGGTTTGGCCATTGAAAGTACTTTTGCCTGTCTGACACAAGATCTAATAAGCTGCTTCAGGAAACACTCAACTGTTTGTGCCTTTTATAATGAGGGTTGACAGCAAGCCATAACCTTTGAATCTTTAAGCATTGTATATTTCCCTTAGCTCATTAAAGGAAAGACTACCTGAGCAGAGGCCATTTTTATCTTTTGCTCTTAAAAATGGATTATTTCTTGTCCACAGTGACTGGCATTGAACTTTGCTCATATTAGGCATTCAGTAAACAGGTTTGTTTTAATCAGCTAAGTTCATTTTAATAAAAAGGTATGAGGTATTCATTGTAGATCTCAGAGGGTTAAGCAGCTTTTCTGCAAGCATGCCAGGCTCTCAGACATTTGCTCCTCTGGCTTCTGTCTCTATGTTTAGCTTGACCATTTCTGTTTCCAATCTATTTCAGCAGACAAGATGGATTTTGGATTTTTTTTTTTGTATCAGCCAGGCTTCTTTGTGTATGTTAAAGCCTAAGTCTAGAATCCACAAAATATGAAATTAGCTATCTAATCAAGCTCTGTGCCTCAGGACAATGGGGTATAGTAAAAAGAATACTGGACTCTAATGTGTGAAATGAATGAATGAATGAAAAGGATTAGTAAGTACTTACTTCGTCCCATACAAGCACCAGAGTTAAAACAAAAGAAAACAAAACAAGCAAACAAAACATTCCTTTCACTTTCCTAGTGTCAGAGTCTGAGTTGCTATGTTGAGTAGAGGAGGGAAAGAATGACATGGTTTTTAAAGATCTATTTTCTAATTCAAGCTTTGCTACTAATAACTATGTGATATTGAATTAACTTATGTAAAAAAAGGCAAGGACGAGATGATTTCTAAGGCTTTTTCCAGCTATAAATTCTGTAGTCCTTTTCTCTACTTCTTAAAGCCAGATTGATTCATTGATTAATTTCATAATTTACCCTAGCTAAGTTTAGCTAATAGCTACCATGCTATCATTGTATCTTTTGAGTTCAGCAAATAAACAGTGCAAATTTGTATCATCATTATTGTTTATTTATGAAGCAGGATAAAGCTATACTCGAATTACTTATAATTAGGAACTGAACCTTGCATAAGAAACTAATAATTATAATGTTTTAGAAAAAATTTAATGATTAAAAAATTAAATGATTTTCTGAAGTCATTCTCAGAAGAATGATTTTCTTAATGTTAGTTGCACTTACAGAATACAAAGGTTGTTTAGATTAAAATTTTATCCTTTTAAGTCTTATTTATTTATTATTTTGATGATTTTGTATCATTTTTATAGTCCAATTTAGTTTCTTATATTCCCTTTTAATTTTTATGTATATTTCTTCATAATTCACAATAGATTTGGAAGAAATAAGGGCATTAGAAGCCATCTAGTTCATCTTCTTCATTTTGCAGATTTAGAAATCGAAGCCCGGAGAAGTTGTATCTCACCTAAGGTCACACAAGTGATAGTTACAGGATTTGAATCCAGCACCTGACTCAAAATCTAGCATAGCCTCTATTCTATAACACTGCTTTTCAGACTACAGAACAACCATAATTTTTTTGCTTTCGTAACCTCTCCATGCCTGTTCCTTTCCTCCAGTCTTCCATGCACTCCTCCCATACACCTAGTACTGTGCCCTCTTTGCCCCCTTTCTTCATCTTGATGATCTCTTTGGCTCCCAGGGTTCAGTTATTATCTCTATTTGGATGACTTCCAGACACAGACACATCTCTCCCATTAACTCTAGTCCTATGTACCCCCCTGCCTTGCTTAAGTTTTCTAGTATTATTTCCTGTAGGCCCTTAACATGTCCAAAAAGGAATGATTCTCACTTCCAAAATGTTTCCCTCCTTTCAACTTCCATATTTATACTGATCCATTCACAATCCAATAAACATTTATGACATTGATGGCACCACTTTCCCAGATACCCAGGCTTTAATTCACAGTAAGAGTTGGCACAAGGTTGAAGGAGTTTTAAAATGATGAATCTTGATCACCTTCTCTTACTCATTTCAGTTCCTACATTTGGAAACAAACCCCTCTCTGAATGAGTGTGATTATGTGATAACCCCAGGTTTGCCCTAGAGAGAGGAAAAGGAGAAAGTCTGCATATGACATTTATATGTCCAAAGAGATTTATTAGGATATGCTATTTACAACTGTCTGGAGACTGAAGTTGGGGGGGGCAGTACTCTGGTCCTTTAAATCTGGGTTCAGATTGAAGTAGTGAATGAAAGAAAAAGTATTTATCAGGTGTCACAGGCAAAGCACTGGTAATTAGTACACACAGAAAAGTGAAGGAATCCTGGCTTTTTAGGATTTCAAGTTCTATGAGAGGGAAGGGGAAAACAGAACATAGAGAAGGATTCAGCTACAGGACATTTGGATAGAGTTGAACCTGGTGGTCCAAAGGCCAAAGCAGGTCAAAGCAGTTAGTCGCTTAACTGCCAGAATTGTCTGGAATGTGATGGGACGACAAAGCACATGGAGGTGCTTGAATGGCTAGAAGGTCCAGGGGTTTGAATGGCAAGTAATCCAGTTTCATTTGGGTATAGAGAGAAGATAAAATTGATGTGGTATTTTAATTAATAAAAACATTGATATCTAATGTTGAATCATTTGTCAGTACCAAGGACTTTAGTGTCAAGAACTTTCTTTTGTGGGTGTCCAGTAGCTATGGCTGCTGGTGCTATAGCCCCACCTTACACAGTAGCAACAGTCACTGGATAGTAGGGGCTATAGCACCAGCAGCAAAGGCATGTCCCTAGTGGGGATGCTGCCCCAGTCATTGGCGGTGGGATTGGCTGGGTGTAGGTCTAGGGGCCTTCAGAGTACTACTACTTAACAAGTTTTTAGACTTAGGGCCCTGGGTGGCTACCTTTGCCAGGGCCTGAGGGTAATGGGTGATAGTTGTGGTAGTTGTCTGCTACCTCAAGGAAGCCACTTTGTTACTTCCAGTTGACTTGTTTCCTGATATAATATCATGATGTGGCCCCTCCTCCAAAATGGCCTACCAGTTTTCCATTCCGTATAGTTAAAGTCCCATTTCTGACTCATTAGATGTATTCCCTCCTTCTTAGGGGATCATAGGGATGATTGGTATAGGGAGCAAGATATTATCGGTTATTGGTTCTGTACTTCGAGTTCTCTGATTGCATTAGTTAACTGAAAGGGATAAGAATATGGGACTGAAATTTCCCATTTTACACAAGATTAGCTAATGAGGATTTGTAGGATCTTATCTCCAGTGCCAGGTGCTGTGGGGCTATTTGGACCCACGTGGACAACAAAAAGTCCATTTTGCTTGCCATTATATTTGAAAAGCAAAACTCATCAAAGGTACTTGATTATACCTCAGCATTCTAAAGGAGAAAACAGTAAAAAAAAACAAAAACCCTAGCAGCATATGTACCATCTCTGACACTGGGGAGGCTGAGGCTTAAGAGTTATGAACTTATCAAGTGTTCAACACTGAGTTCCATATAACTATGGCGAGTTTCTGGGATTACCAGGTTGCCTGAGGAGGGATGAACTAGCCTAGATGTGAAACAGCAGTTTGGAGCACATGTGTCCATCATAGTGGGATCAGTTTTATGAGTTCCCTGTATTTCCAGCCTGGGTGAGATAGGGAAAACTAGTCTTTAAAAAAATACAAAAAAGTCTTAGCAGGGTTAGGAAGGCCTTATTATTAATATAACTATTTAAGAATGTGTGTATGCATGCACATATTTTATAGTAAGTGGAATATCAATTCCCGTTCATCAGAGTGAGGGAGGATAATACTTGGAAGTCAAAAAATTCTAAGAGGCAAATATATCTTTAGACACATAAGAATAGTCATTTAAATTATAAACCAGACTATGAAATAAACTGCAGGAGTCATAGAACAAGGCTTTATTGATGATATTTGCTTCTTAATCATGTTATTTTTATAATTGTCCCTCTCCTCCTTTAGAATGTAAACTCCTTGTGAATAGGGATTAATTTTTTTGTACTTATGAATGCAGCTCTTTGCAGAGTGCCTGGCATATAGTAGATGTTTAATAAATAATTATTGATCGGTGGATTGAACTTTTCCTACTATCTTAGAAAATACAGTTAAGCAACATTCTGCATCCCTTATTTTAAGGCCTCTCTCCTGATGGGGGGAATGTGTATTTCTTCCTCTGCCCTCCAGGGCCATTTGTAATTGGTCATTATAATTAGGCAGAGTTCAGTTGTCTTTTAGTGTTGTTTTGATTTACAGTTATTGTAGTAAAAATTTTATATGTTCTAGTTCTGCTGACTTCACTTTGCCTCAGTACACGCAGGTCAGTCTACGTTCTAGCTTCCCTCAAGAGACCATGTCATTTTTGACTCTTCTCATTTCCTCCTTCCTTCCCTGTCAATTCTACTACTTCCACAGCATTCTAAATCCTGCCCTTCTTTTTCCACACACACTGCCCACCTCGCCTCCCTTGTTCAGGTCCCCACTGCCTCTTGTCTAGACTTTTGGAGAGACAAGTTTGTTTTGGTTTTTTTTTTCTTAGTGTTCTCAGTACCAAGCATAGTGCTAGGCATGTAGTCGTTCCTTACTAAGTGTTGCTCTGAAGATGGGCGATTGATTCTTTAAAGCCTGAGGACTATGGCATTAAGTAAGTTCAGAACCAGATATTCATGGAGCTCACATAAGAAGAGGGCATTTGCTAAAACAGAGAAGATAATGTATATTTCTAGTAGTTTAATCATTACGATTTTTCTTTCTCCTCTAAATCAAACTCTGTACTTAATCCCATGTTACTTTAAATGACCAAATGTGTATTAAAATATAGATGAGGTTTTACAAAGTATCTGTGCTATTATCTGGAGTTGTTTTATCTGTATTGTAAACTTACTGTTTTGAGTTTCACAGTTGAGATATAGATCACAGTAAGGCAGATGACAGTAAAGGCACTCTGTAAATCTGTTGGTTTTTAATAATAATCATGAGCTCCCTGTCTCTTATTTTAGAGGGATGGTTTTAAATTAGAGCACGCTAATGTAAGAGTTGCAACTGTTAATTTGTGCTATTTGTTCTTTCAGGGGGAATCATTTTATACTTCAGAATTAGGACAAATATGTGAGAATTCCCATCAGCCAGCGTGGATTTCTTTCTTCAAACTCTTCCAATACAACCAGCTACATAACTTTCTCAAATAACCCTTCTTTGTGCCATGTTCTGTGGCTTGCATCAAAAGAGGAATTTGTCTTCATGAAGATTCCTAACATTGGTAATGTGATGAATAAATTTGAGATCCTTGGGGTTGTAGGTGAAGGTAAGTTAGATTTCTTGAATTAGCTAAATTCTTGAGGAATGTTCAGATATGCTGATGCAGTAAAACCTCATTAATTATGACTCAGGTAATTTGAAATTTGTAATAATTCGTTCATATTTCTCATTGAGTAAAATACTGAAATTTCTGTCTGTGAAATTTGGTGATGGCATAATCCAATCTACAGATAAGTAGATTTTTCTAATTTAAGAATTTCTTTAATGTTTCTTTAGCTTCTGAGTCTTGTGGTTTTTTTTTCTCCCTTGGTCTTTATTAGCACACCTTTAGCATTTATGGTGTTTTTATAAGGTGGATTGATCTTTACTAATACCTAGATATATCTCTGTAGGAGATACTAAAGTGAGAGGATCAGTAACTTCTAATTGCTTGAAATGTGTATATTTAAAATTGGTAGATGCTACATAGCATTCTCTTTACTTATAAAGCACTTTATTGGTTGTAATTTGAAACAGTAGCATTTCTTATTTTTTCTAGTTTATCAACTAGCTAGTTAAAGTGCTCAGTCTTTTTACACGTTCTTGTGAAGGAGAGGTGATTTTTTTTTTCCCAAATAAGAATCCAATGGGATGATTACCTAAAAATTTGAAGCATGAAGCTATAGAAAATGGATGGCATCTTCCCATGTGCCACAGATATTTTCTCTTTTTGTATTAATTAGTGTTCCTGAAAATGAAAATAATTTTGCTGTACACTTATGTAAATAAATCAGATAATTATTTCATTTGCACAGGAAGCACTCTATTACCACCCTTCTTTCTGTCACCTTCTGTGATGAATCCTTCCATTTTCTCTGCACACCCAAGGAGTAGATAGAAATGATCATTTTGGTTTGGATAAGATCAGATATCAAAATTAATTTCCCAGGAGGTAGTGAAAAGTTTTTCTGTATAGGCAAATTGCTATGTACTGAGGAAATCTGTGACCAGATCGAATGTCTTATTGCCATGTAAATGTGAAAAAGTATCTTTTTCTCCTAAACTTTAGAGATTCTGACTATAGGATGGGTCATTCCCCAGAATCCAGTGATGCATACTGCTGAAATCTGAATAAGAATTTTTTTCTCTACTTGGATTCATTTACTCTATAGAAGATTTAAACTTTTTATAGACCAAGACATTTTGACAAACTTTATGCTTGATGTCCTCGTTTGGAAGTGATCAGTGGACTTTTAAAATATGAATTTTCAAGCACTGAGAATCATTTTAGTAAATTACCAATTATAGTAATTAATGAAATTCTGGTATTCCGAAAGAGTTGATATTTTCCCCTAAATTGAGAACTTAATCTTTTGCTTATAGGATAATGTCGTGCATGTAGTATTCCTTAATCTTGGGTCATTACTAATAGTTTTCTTCAAGTAAAGGACACCTAAAAATACTTGTTGAATTGATGGGCGGGGGGGAGAGACGACAGGAGAGGGACTTGAAATTATCATTTGTCAAGAATTTTTATCCTTACCATATTTTTATGTGTTTGTCTGACTTTACCACTATAGAGTTTTATTTTATAAGGCATTGAGATTTACTGATACTAGATTCATAAAATACATGGGGTGAAGTTTTAGCCCCTCTAAATACTCTACCATGTATATATTTGTTCATATTTCTTTATTTTTATTACAGGAGCCTATGGGGTTGTACTAAAATGCAGGCACAAGGCAAGTAGAGATTTTTTTTTTAAATGTGCTTGTGTTTAACTGTTTTCAAATTGATTTGGTGCCATGTACATGTGGGCACTTAATAGTGTTTAGAATGATATTGTCACTTATAACTGAAATTGAAATTGCTATATAAATGCAGAATAAGAATAGAAGTATGATTAACTTCCACAGCTGGTGCAGGCCATTTCCTGTTTAGTCAAGATCTGTGATCATATTTATCCTGTTTAAAGAAATAGTATAATGGTCAGCAGGTGCATCATGAGCTCCTTTTACTGTTGATTGGGACAGGAGGATGAAGCCCTGTTGACCTGTAAATCCCTAAAGCTTCAGGAATTTAAGTTTAGATTTAAGAGGGAGAATAATGAATTGGTGTTAATATGGGACAATTCCCAGATATAGTTTTAATCTCCCCTGAAATGAATCATATTTGTAGAATACTTGACTGTACAACAAATTGTTTAGGGAAATTATATAGAATTTTTGGAGCTGCTACTTATCGGCTGGTATATAATGTATAAACAGTAGCTGTGGGGTGGCCAGTGTTGAAGCTGTTCAGCATGTTGTTTCTATAATGATAGTAATTATAATATAGATTCCCAGTTGTGTTGTACTTCAAGTTTGCATGTTGTTAGGATCTGGGTTTTATCTTTTGACATAACGTATTGGCAAATCGCTTGAGAATTCAGCAAGAGAATTTACTTCAGATTCTGAGATAAACTTATTTTGCAAGATTTTTATTTTCTTTCCTTCCCTAAAGATCTCTATATGTGCTTAAATTGAAGGACTTAACAGTTTAATTTGAAGAAATGTTTTTCTCTTAAGACTAGTTTCATTTTTCAAGTAGCTTATCTTCTAATTCATTACATATTATTACCTCAATTGCATGTTCTTGGCTTATTTCACCTATAGTATATATTTTATTCTAACATCTACTTGCCAAAATATTTAGGGGAAAAAATGTTATTTTTTTCAGAACTTGATTAAGGGTGTCTAGGAATTAAAAATACAAATGAAAGTAAATGAGAATAAGCTCAGGACCTCCAGCATTTTAAAGAACATATTATTGTGCAATCATTTTGTAATTATTTTAGTTATTCATCTTCTAGTATTAAAAATACATCAGACTATTCTAAAGTAAATTCCCGAGAAGCTTGTTCTGAGGAAACAGATTATTAATATCCAATGTTAAATATATGATTACTCCTTAAAGAAAACATATTTTTCTGATGTTTTAGCCCATTTTCATTCTATAGCAAGTGGAAGCTTTAGTTCTAAACCTGAGAATTCATGATCATCTATGGAATGTAAATCATCTAGCAGTTATATATTGTTTATTAGAGATAAGGATTGGACCTATCATTGGTTTTGGTTATTCTCAGGTGAGGAATTTCCCTCTACTAATGCATGTTGGTAAGGTTAAGTGACATATAAACACGAAGCCACATAGCCAGTATGTGTCTGAGGTAGGTCTTGAACTCACACCTTCCTGGCTTAAAGGTCGGTTCTCTATCCACTTTTCTGCTGAAATTTTTTTCTTCCAGATTGTATAACAACTCTATCCTTATTTTTTTCTGTAACCTATCTAATTTTTGGGATTGGAGACCAGGTCATGGAATCCAATATTACCTTGGCTTTAGTTAAGCCTTTCCCCCTTTCTTTGGGAGAAACATTTTTTTCCGTACTGCGTGTTGTAAACCTTTCTTTGTAACTAGATAGTTTATGATGATGGTCATGAAGTTAGGGTTTCTGGTTCAACTCTTGTATAGGTCATTTAGTCTTTAATTGATTCCGTAGCCATAGACTGCACTTATCTTATGATGAACAAGAAATTGTGGATGGATTCAGCACCTCAATTTCATTCATCAATAATTCATTTAATAACTAAAACATGCAAGTCACTATACTATGTGCTGGGAATGCAGAGACAAAAAATAAGAACATCCCTGTCCTCCAAGAGCTCATATTCTTTTGGGGGAAACACATACCCAGAAAAGTAAATACAAAGTAATCTTAGGGTTGGCAGTAAGGGAGATTGCTAACAATTTGAAGATTCAGGCAAAGTTTGTATAGGAGGTGGGACCTAAACTGAAACTTGAAAGGAGGAAAGTAGGAAGACTGCTGTGGAGTCTGTGAAGGATCAATGAAGAGGCATGAGGATGGGTATTGTATAAGTATGGATGTGGGAGATGGACGGCTATCATCGTAGAATGGAACAGAGACCATTTTGGCTAGAATGTGAATGATGAGGAATAATTTGCAAGAAATTTAGAAAGGCCAACTAGAGCCAGATTGTGAAGTAAATGATCCTCAAAAATTATGAAAAGGAAGGCTATACATTGATTGTAAAATGCCAAACAGAGGCGTTTGCATTTTATTCAAGAGACAAGAGGGGACCAGTGTAGCTTTTGTTATTGAGGAGGAACAACAAAATTAGACCTTTGCTTTTGGAATATTAATTTGGGAGCCACTGGGCAGTTAGAGTCAGGAGGACAGACTAATTAGGCTATTGCAGTACTCTGTTTAAGAGGTATAAGAGCCTGAACTCTCAAGCGATATCAATGTGAGTGGAGAGAATGGGTCAGATGTGAGAGATATTGTGTAGATTGATTCCACAAGTCATGGTTTGATATAGGGAATATGGGAGAATGAAGATCCAAGAATGTCTCTGGGGTTGCAAACCCCAGGTGACTAGAATAATGGTGATGTCCTCTACAGAAACAGGGAAGTTAGGAAGAAGGTTCAGTTTGCTTTGTTATCTCTTGAACATATTGGATTTGCCATGTATGTAGAGCTTCCAAATGGAGATGCCCACCCAGGGACATCTCAGGAGAGAGACTAAGGCTTGTATATATGAATTGGGGAGTCATATAAATAGAATAATTTTATCCTGGGAGTTAATGGGATCACCAAGAGAATATATAGAAAAAGAAGAGAGCAGATCGCTGAGTTAGGATGTTGGTAAGGATATTGAACTCACAAAGGAGACTGAGAGGGACTTGTTAGGTAAGAGTAGAATCAAGTGAAAGTAGAATTACAAAAACTGAGGGAGGAGCTTGGGAATTAGTAGCTTCAAATGCTATATTGAAGTCAGGAAGCATGAGGATGACTTTATCTATTAAGAGCTCATTGGTAACCTTGGAGTTTCTGCCAAAACCTAGTAGAGGTTGAGAAGTCAGTGGATGGTGAGAAAGTGGAAGCAGTTGAGTATAAATGACTTTTTACTAGGAGTTTGGCTATGAAAGCAACAAATGTAGAATCAGAACATTTATTGTTATTAATGAAAAAAACATTTCTAAGTTGTGGTGATAGTGTGGCTCAATGGTTTCAGTTTTCTGTAGGAAAAATAGTACATTTATTTTGTTTTCTAAGTGGTCTTGTGTGTTTTAAGAAAAAAGCCTACATCTTAAAGGAGATAGAGAAAAATGTCAGAGCCTCCTACTAGGTAAGACTGAAACACCTTATATGAATTTTATTGTTTGACAGAACATTTTATAGTTGCTAATGCATCACTGTAGACTGCCAGCAGAAAAGACTTCAGTTTTAAATGAAAAATAATTCCACTCTCGTTTTGATAGCTCATTTTTTTTCTATACCACAGGAATTCAGACTGGTCTTTCCAGTTCACTTGAATACCATTATACTATGGACATTTTTTATCTGTGGTTTTTCTAGGTTGTCCTAAAGCTGTTTTTTTTTAATGTAATGGAACTTTTTATTTAATATTTTAGTTTTCAGCATTAATTTTCACAACAGTTCGAATTACAAATTTTCTCCCCATTTCTACCTTCCCCCCCCTCCAAGATGGCATATATTCTGATTGCACTGTTCCCCAGTCAACCCTCCCTTCTGTCAGCCCACTCCCCCTATCCCCTTTTCCCTTACTTTCTTGTAGGGCAAGACAGATTTTTATGCCCCATTCATTGCCTGTATATCTTACTTCCTAGTTGCATGCAAAAACTTTTTTTTTGAACATCTGATTTTAAAACTTTGAGTTCCAAATTCTCTCCCCTCTTCCCTTCCCACCCACCCTCCCTAAGAAGTCAAGCAATTCAACATGGGCCATATGTGTATCATTACGTATAACCCTTCCACAATACTCATGTTGTGAATGACTAACTATATTTTGCTCCTTCCTAACCTATACCCCTGTATTGAATTTTCTCCCTTGACCCTGTCCCCTTTTGAGAGTCTTTGCTTTTGATTACCTCCTCCCCATATTTGCCCTCCCTTCTATCGTCCCCCCTTTTTTATCTCCTTCTTCCTTCTTTACTGTGGGGTAAGATACCCAGTTGAGTGTGTATGGTATTCCCTCCTTAGGTCAAATCTGATGAGAGCAAGATTCACTTATTCCCCCTCACCTGCCCCCTCTTCCCTCCCAATAGAACTGCCACTTTTATGTGAGATAATTTACCCCATTCTATCTCTCCCTTTCTCCCTCTCTCAATATATTCCTCTCTCATCCCTTAATTTGATTTTATTTTTTTTAGATATCATCCCTTCGTATTCAACTCACCCTGTGCCCTCTGTCTATATATATACACACACATACATACACACATATATATATATACATATACATACACATACATATATACATATATACATATTCCCTTCAGCTACCCTAATAGTGAGGTCTCATGAATTATACACATCATCTTTCCATGTAGAAATGTAAACAAAACAGTTCAACTTTAGTAAGTCCCTTATGATTTCTCTTTCTTGATTACCTTTTCATACTTCTCTTGATTCTTGTGTTTGAAAGTCAGATTTTCTGTTCAGCTCTGGTCTTTTCACTGAGAAAGCTTGAAAGTCCTCTATTTTATTGAAATTCCATATTTTGCCTTGAAGCATGATACTCAGTTTTGCTGGGTAGGTGATTCTTGGTTTTAATCCTAGATCCACTGACCTCCAGAATATCGTATTCCAAGCCCTTCAGTCCCTTAATGTAGAAGCTGCTAGATCTCGGGTTATTCTGATTGTGTTTCCACAATACTCAAATTGTTTCTTTCTTGCTGCTTGCAGTATTTTCTCCTTGATCTGGGAGCTCTGGAATTTGGCAACAATATTCCTTGGAGTTTTCTTTTTGGGATCTATTTGAGGAGGCGATCTGTGGATTCTTTCAATTTCTGTTTTACCCTCTGGCTCTAGAATATCAGGGCAGTTCTCCTTGATAATTTCTTGAAAGATGATATCTAATTTCTTTTTTTAATTTAATATATTTAGTTTTCAGCATTGATTTTCACAGGAGTTTGAATTACAAATTTTCTCCCCATTTCTACCCCCCCCCCACTCCAAGATGGCGTATATTCTGGTTGCCCTGTTTCCCAGTCAGCCCTCCCTTCTGTCACCCCACTCCCCTTCCATCCCCTTTTCCCTTCCTTTCTTGTAGGGCAAGATAAATTTCTATGCCCCATTGCCTGTGTATCTTATTTTCTAGTTGCATGCAAAAACTTTTTTGTTTTTGTTTTTGAACATCTATTTTTTAAAACTTTGAGTTCCAAATTCTCTCCCCTCTTCCCTTCCCACCCACCCTCCCTAAGAAGTCAAGCAATTCAACATGGGTCACATGCGTATCATTATATATAACCCTTCCACAATACTCATGTTGTGTAAGACGAACTATATTTTGCTCCTTCCTAACCTATCCCCCTTTATTGAATTTTCTGCCTTGACCCTGTCCCTTTTTTGAAAGTGTTTGTTTTTGATTACCTTCACCCCCATCTGCCCTCCCTTGTATCATCCCCCCTTTTTATCTTCTTCCTCCTTCTTTCCTGTAGGGTAAGATACCCAATTGAGTATGTATGGTATTCCCTCTTCAGGTCAAATCTGATGAGGGCAAGATTCACTCATTCCCCCTCACCTGCCTTCTCTTCTGTTCCTACAGAACTGCTTTTTCTTGCCATTTTTATGCAAGATAATTTACCCCATTCTATCTCTCCCTATCTCCCTCTCTCAATGTATTCCTCTCTCATCCCTTATTCATCTTCAACTCACCCTGTGCTCGCTCTCTCTCTCTCTCTCTCTCTCTCTGTGTATATATATATGTATATGTATATATATATATATACACATACACATATACATACATACACACTCACATATACATATATATACATACATACATATATATGTATACACACACACACACACACACACACACATATATATATATATACATACATGCATATTCCCTTCAGCTACCCTAATACTGAGGTCTCATGAATCATACACATCATCTTTCCATGTAGGAATGGAAACAAAACAGTTCAACTTTAGTAAGTTCCTTGAAATTTCTTTTTCTTGATTACCTTTTCATGCTTCTCTTGCTTCTTGTGTTTGAAAGTCAAATTTTCTATTCAGCTCTGGTCTTTTCACTGAAAAAGCTTGAAAGTCCTCTATTTTATTGAAAGTCCGTATTTTGCCTTGGAGCATGATACTCAGCTTTGCTGGGTAGGTGATTCTTGGTTTTAATCCTAGCTCCATTGACCTCTGGAATATTGTATTCCTAGCCCTTCGATCTCTGAATGTAGAAGCTGCTAGATCTCGGGTTATTCTGATTGTGTTTCCACAATACTCAGATTGTTTCTTTCTGGCTACTTTCTCCTTGACCTGGAAACTCTGGAATTTGGTGACAATATTCCTAGGAGATTTCTTTTTGGGATCTATTTAAGGAGGCGATCTGTGGATTCTTTCAATTTCTATTTTGCCTTGTGCCTCTAGAATATCAGGGCAGTTCTTCTTGATAGTTTCTTGAAAGTTGATATCTAGGCTCTTTTTTTGATCATGGCTTTCAGGTAGTCCAATAATTTTTAAATGATCTCTTCTGGATCTATTTTCCAGGTCAGTGGTTTTTCCAATGAGATATTTCACATTGTCTTCCACCTTTTCATTCCTTTTGTTCTGTTTTATAATATCTTGATTTCTCATCAAGTCACTAGCTTCCACTCGCTCCAATCTAATTTTGAAGGTAGTATTTTTTCTTCAGTGGTCTTTTGGACCTCCTTTTCCATTTGGCTAATTCTGCCTTTCAAGGCATTCTTCTCCTCATTGGCTTTTTGGAGCTCTTTTGCCATTTGAGTTAGTCTATTTTTTAAGTTGTTGTTTTCTTCAGTATTTTTTTCAGTATTTTTTGGTTCTCCTTTAGCAAGTCATTGACTTGTTTTTCATGGTTTTCTTGCATCTGTCTCATTTCCTAACTTGCTTTTCCAAATCCTTTTTGAGCTCTTCCATGGCCTGAGACCAGTTCATGTTTTTCTTGGAGGCTTTTGATGTAGGCTCTTTGACTTTGTTGACTTCTTCTGGCTGTATGTTTTGGTCTTCTTTGTCACCAAAGAAAGATTCCAAAGTCTGAGACTGAATATGAGTGTGTTTTCGCTTCCTGGCCATGTTCCTAGCCAACTTATTTGACCCTTGAGTTTTTCGTCAGGGTATGACTACTTGAAGAGTAGAGAGTACCTTGTTCCAAGCTTGCGGGGATGCACTGTTGTTTTTAGAGCTATTTCTATACAGCCAACTCTGCCACACCAGCACTCCTCCTTCTCTAAGAACTGTCCACCCGGACCAACCGAAAATCTTAAGCAGGCTCTGCACTCCTGCTCTGATCCTCCACTTAATTCCTCCCACCAGGTGGGCCTGGTGTTAGAAGCAGCTGCAGCTGTGGTTCTGTAGCTGCACCACCCCTGCTTCCCCCAGGCAGTGGCAGAACCACAAACTCCTTCCCTCTGTCACTGTAGCTTTTCCCACTAACCTTCTCTGTTGTCTTTGGTGTTTGTGGGTTGAGAAGTCTGGTAACTGCCCCAGCTCACTGATTCAGGGTGCTAGGGCCCGCTCTGCCCGGCTCCTGTTCTGATTGGTCGGCGTGCAGCCCACGCTGTGTTCTGCTCCCCTCTGTTCCCAGCTCCATGGGCAATAGACCTCACCTAGTGACCATCTAGGCTGTCTTGGGCTGGAGAACTGCTTCCCTCTGCTATTTTGTGGGTTCTACAGTTCTAGAATTTGTTCAGAGCCATTTTTTATGGGTTTTTGGAGGGACTTGGCGGGGAGCTCACGCAAGTCCCTGCTTTCCAGCCACCATTTTGGCTTGCCCCCTATAGCTCTGGTCTTTTCTAAAGCTATTTCTTTTGTGTTTGAAAGAGTTATATTTAGGAACCTACAAGCATAGAAATTTCAGCCTCATCCTGTGTTGTAAGCCTGCTGGGCACAAGGGATATCAAGATTTGAAGCATTATCTTTGGTTTCTGGGTGCTTATTCTAGTTTGGAAGACAGAACTCCTGCATAAATATATTTTGCTAAAGTAGCACCTTCTACATGTAGCCTCTTTTGATCTTACCCCTTCTTCAGTTGGTTTTGACCTCTCCTGGGTCCAATTTTTGAATTGTATTTATCATTATTATTTGAATTGTGTTTATTTTACTTTTTTTATTAATACATATGTTGTCTCTCTTGGATAAATGCTAACTCTTAGAGGGAAGATAGTGTTTTGTTTTTGTCTTTGTAAACCCAGGGCCTAGCACAATGTCTGCTGCATTAAAAGGTACTTAACAAGCTTCTTGATTAATGACTACTACTTTAAAAACTAAGTATCTATGCAGGGGCCGATGCAGTCTAGATGATCATTGCATCTTCTCTTTGGTACTTACTACCCTTTTAGCAGAGGCTCACACAAGACCAACTCCCTGAATGTCAGTTCTTTCTATTTTTCCTTTCAATGTTCTTTCTGTTTTACAGCAGCCAAAAAGAATGGCTCTGGGTGGAAAAATTTAGGCATAAATTAATGCTTAACTTAGAGTAACTGAACTCATTTTAGAATCACCAGCTGTTTAGTCAGTAGACTTTCTACAGTACGTCTTTTTTCAGCTAAAATAGACTTTCAAATCTAAAACCCAGCATTTAAAAATAGAACCAGAATTTGTGGTGCTCTTAGAATGATTTAGGATCCAAGAACAAGTGAACAAATCAAGATATATAATTGTTGAGAATTAATGAGGATATTAGAATACTGTTTTATTCACAATACAGTACAATTCACCATACATTCTGGATGACCTTTTCGAAATTTAATGAGAAATGCTAATAAATTTCACCTCCTAGAAATTTAAAGGATTTTAAAATGGGGCTAATTCTTTTTTGTATTGAGTGTGCTTATATTCTATGGTTCTGTGATCCTAAACACATTATACTCTATCAGGATAAATACAAAACAATACCACAGGTCTAATCCAGGGGTGGGGACCCTGTGGCCTCAAGGCCACATGTGGCCCTCTAGGCCCTCAAGAGTGGCCCTTTGACTGAATCCAAATTTCACAGAACAAATGCCCTTAGTAAAAGAATTTGTTCTGTAAAACTTGTACTCAGTCAAAAGAATGTACCCAAGGACCTAGAAGGACACATGTGGCTTCAAAGCTACAGGTTCCCTACCCCTGGTCTAATCTAATGCGTGATATTGCCTTAGTTTGTTAGCTTGGTTGTATCATCGAAAAGGGTTTATCTTTTATGACTCTGACATGTTGTTAAATTATTTTTGACTTACCCAAGTCAACAGACATGTTCCTTCACTATTGAAATTCATGTTGTGGAATTGAACTTATCCTTTCTCTAGCTTATCTATCCTGTACTTATCCTTTATCTAGCTTATTTTTATTCTATATGCATATCTAGGTATACATGAAAATGCTAATAGCAGCAAACATCAAAATTGGCTTCAATTCAGCTTCTAAATAAAACTCTATATGTTTTTTAGCCATGCTGAAAACATTAATCACAGTTCTGAATGCTTTTAACTCTGTAGCTATGCCTTTTGTGGCCATTCTGTCCGTTTGAAAGTTTGTCTTTATACATTACTATAGAGATGTAAGAGTTTATCTCACTGCTTTATAGGTACCAAAACATATTGTAGTCTTTGCATAGAGACAGCTGAGCTGAAGGCAGAATGAATAGAAGTGCCAGGAGCCTGAGGGCCAGAGCGCTAGGCAACCAGATAGATGGAATGGAAGGTAGGAGGCATAAGTTTGCTGTTACATTGCCTTGCTATGGAGATGGTGTAGCTGTAATTAGGTGATGGGAAATTAAAGGGTAAAAATTATTATTTAAGATTCTCTTCCCATGATATCTAAAAAAATAAAATTATAGGGTGAGAGAGGAATATAGTGGGAGGAGAAAGGTTGAGATAGAATGAGGTAAATTATCTCACATGAAAGTGGCAAGAAAAAGCTGTTATAATGGAAGGGAAGAAGGGGTAGGTGAAAAGGGATGAGTGAATCTTGCTTTCATTGGATTTGGCTTAGGGAGGGAATAACATACACACTCAATTGGGTATCTTACCCTACAGGAAAGTAGGGGGGAAAGGGGGGGATGATACAAGGGAGGGCAGATTGGGGGAGGAGGTAGTCAAAAGCAAACAGTTTTGAACAGCGACAGGGTCAAAGGAAAAAAATTGAATAAAGGGGGCCAGGATAGGATGGAGGGAAATATAGTTAGTCTTTTACAACATGAGTATTATGGAAGTGTTTCTCATAGTGACACATGTATAACCTGTATTGAATTGCTTGCCTTCTCAAGGAAGATGGTTGGGGAGGGAAGAAGGGAGAGAATTTGAAACTCAAAGTTCTAAAAACAAATGTTAAAAAAAAAACCAGTTTTTACTTGCAACTGGTAAATAAGATATGCAGGCAATGGGGTATAGAAATCTATCTTGCCCTACAGGAAAGTAAAGGGCAAGGGGATGGGGGGGGTAGAGTGGGGTGATAGAAGGGTGGGCAGACTGGGGAAAGGGGCAAACAGAATACATGCCATCTTGGGGTGGGGGGGAAGGTAGAGATGGGGAGAAAATTTGTAACTCAAAATCTTGTGGAAATGAATGTTGAAAACTATAAAAATAAATTTAAAAAATCAAATTAAATAAACAAACAAAAATTAAAAAAAAGATTCTCTTCCCAGTTACAAAAGGAAAGGTAGCTAACTACCTGAATCAGAATTCTGAATCATGTGAAATGTGTATTTTGCTGAGGATTTTTTTTTAAAGTAGGAGATAGATTTCCTTTCTTTATGTAACTAAAGGTCTTTTTGGGAAAGGATAATTATACCTGTGCTGTCTGCCCCCCGAGATTATTGTGAATTTCAATTACGATAATACGTGCAAGCACAGATGGATAAAATAATAGCTTTTGATACTTCAACATAGCCTAATCTTTGGAACAACTCTAGGAGCAGACAGGACACCAGGGATGATAGACACATCATTCTGCTCTCACATGTTCTCCTCTGCTAGGTCTCTGTATTTTGAAAGTCATTTATTCCATGAAACTTTGGAGATTATGAATATTTTGGAAGGCCACATATTTAAACCACCAAATTGTTGTGGTTGTCTGGACAATTGTGGGCAACAGTTTTGCTTATGATATTAGTGTGGTTCCAGTATAGTTTATTGATTGAATTCTCCAGGATATTTTAATTTTTCTGTTTGTAGTTGGAAGATTTATCATTTGTCAATTCATGAAGAATCCTGAGCTTTTCATGTATAGTTCTAGCCATCAGTTCATGATTTGCTAGGTGTTTAGGAAGGGGGTAAATTCTTAAAGTCTGCGTTGCTGTCTGTTACGCAGTTTCTTTGCTGTTTCCTTATATAATTTCCATTGATCATTAAGTCCAAATTCCTTAAGGGATAACCCTTTTGTAGTTTCTGGTGACAGTGACCTGGTCCTAAATTGTCATCATAACCCCATCCATTTCTGAAAACCAATCCACCAGATTTAGCCAAATTGTGCAGGACTTCTTTATCATGTGGATGTTGCCCATTGAAGGCTTTTCAATTCTCTTGTCGGATCTTAGCCGTTTTGTAGACTCCATCCTCTAAAGATAAAATACTTTCTTTTGTATTCAACAAATCCAGTGATGTCAGCTTGTATTCCTACAGTTTTTTGACCTGTTTATCCTTTCTTTTAAGAGTTGCTGTCAATCCTATTCCTTGTTTTTGTTGCTTTTATAGACCCTGCATTTTGTTTATATTGTATTAATTTTTGTGAGGAGACTTTTCTGTCACAGTCCATTTTGCAGTTTTGAAAGTATATATTATAATTGGTATTAAGTGTCAGTTTTTTTTAAACATATTCATCCTATCCCGCTTTGATTTCAGGATGCCAGAAGGTCTTTTAATGTATTCATCCACTGCCAGCTCCCTTGATATCTTTTTGTTTATTGATATCTTAATGTTATATGATATGTAATATATATATATATATAATGTTATATGATGTCTTAGTGTTTATTATTATTATTTTATTCTTTTTCAATGGGCTTCAGATATAAATGTCTTATGATAAGTGCTACCTTACTATTTATTCCTTTGTATTTTAGCACTCTGTAGTCCATTAGAAAGGTGAATAAAATAGTTGTTTTTCATAGTTGGATCAAAGAAATAAAATGTAAGCTTATTCTGCGTAGGCTCACTGAAAGCATCCTTAGTATAACACTGGTGAGCAGATGGCACAAATGGGGTGTTATTCACCTTATCCTGTTTCCACATGATTTTAATTTTAACAGTATCTACACTTAGAAAACTCTTCATTCCCATATAACTTGGAGATTTTCAATGTGGGGTATCTTAATCGGTGTTAGACAGCTAAGTGATTGTGAACAACAGTTTGATCCATGATAATGGTCTGGTTCTATTTCGTACAATTCTCCAGGATGTTTCTAGTAGGGAGAATGTCTAACATCTCTTTTTCTGCTTTTTTGGTGTAGAAGTCTTAATTTATCTATAGCTAGCTGCCTTAGGGTGATAGGCCATATGTATTAATTATTGTTGTTGTTATAGAACAACACAGGAATAGATATGGTTAGGTGATTAGGTGGCACAAACTAGAAACACTCAATACTTATCAGGCTGAAAAATGGAGAATGAAGCCTTTAGATTTAGCAAAGGGAAACAGTTTACTAGGTCTTTGTTGACTAAATGGATTTGTGAAGTAGCATGGAAAAAGTTGAAAGATGACTCCAAAAGTATTGAATTTGGTCCACTAGTGGGGTAGTGGTGCCATAATAGTTGACAAAATGATGCTTCAACTTCGGTCATTCACCAAGCATTTATTAAGGACTTACTCTATGCCACCACTGTGCTAAGTGTGGGGGATACAAAGGAATTGGGGAACACACACACACACACACACACACACACACACACACACACACCGCTTCCTGTAAGGAGTTTACAAATGGTGGAAATGTTTTGTTTGATGACAGGGACTGGAATTTTAGATTTAGGAGTCATCAGCTAAGATATGGTAGCTGCAAACTTGGAGTGAGAACAAAAGAGGAAGAACGTAGGGCTAAGAATGAATGATTAGATTAGGATAAACTCCATGGTTGGAAGAGTACGTTGTTATCAAAATACAAGGGAAGTGTTTCAAGCAAGTAGGTATCTGATGCCATAGAAAGTTCCAGGACTTAAAGGGGAAACCAACATTGATTTTTATCACATTTCATTATTATTGGACAGGTGTGTTGGGTGGTTAGAGCTAATGCAATGCTGGAAAATGTATCAACCCCTTTCCCTGTTCCCTCATTCCTCTGTTCTTAGTTCAGAGAGCTGTTCCATGCTCTGTCAATATTTGTTCAGTGGAGAGGGATGTAGTATATTGTTTGGCCACAGAATGACATCCCACCTGCCTATTAGTTGTTTACACCACTTGCTGAACCTCTGTTCTACTCACTCTCACATGGAAAGAAAAGCATAGAATACTCAAATTAGCAAACTTCTGCCATTTTCCTTGCCACATAGCAGGAAAAGCATGGAGTCTTAAGTATGGCTTCTCCTTTTTTTTCTGTCTAAGAGGAAGTCTGTCCACTGGCAAAGGAAATGGAAACTCAAAGACTCTGGGAAAAGTCTGGCTTCACATATTTCCCAGCTTACTTGAACTTCCCTATAATTGTCCTTTGTTCTTGTCTTTTCAGGCATTCTTCAAAAGCCAGGTTGTGGCTGAAAATATCAAGTAGAGTATATTTAATTTAGGCAAGTAGGCAAACATTACTTTCAGGGTTTTTTTCCTACTAAAGTATTTTTTGTTAAAGCTAATTTTTCATATCCAAGAAATAGAGTTTTTCAGGAGGCATACATTATACCACTTAAATCAATAATTTACATTTTTTTTCAGATTACTCTTTTAGTCATATCAAAAAACTAAATAATGATGTGGTTATTTTATTTGTTAAAATGATTTCAAGTAAACATTTGTGACAAATCATCTCTAATTTCAGTGTAACACAACAGGTTAATCATGGATATTTTTGCCATGCTTCATGAAGAAGATAAAATATATTACCCCAAAGATCAGACATCATTTTTTTCCCTAAAAGAGCAATATTTTGTATTCTTTATATTTCTTCATCAACAAACACATGCTTAGTTTTGTTAAACTATTTATTTTTAAATTTTTAACTATTCTAATTATGTGAAATTGTTTTTGAAACAAATATTACGCTATCGACTAAGTCAGCATATGAAACTTAATATACATGGTAGGATAGCTAACTAAATCTCTACTTTCTTATTTGTTTATAGCCAGTAGTGGGGGTGGATGTGTGGGAGATGGACTATTTCCCTTTTTCTAAGCAAAAACTGGTATTTCAAAACTATTACCGAAAGATTTGGGAATTCTTAAAGATTGTTGTAATCCAGAATATTCAGAGCAGTTCAGTAATTCTCACAGGAAAAGAAGTCACTGTTTTCCAACTCTCCCACATAAAGAAAGTATTATTTTTGTAGTAGGAGATAGAGATCCTTCAGTCAAGCTCACACTTTTCTAATAGCACGTTAAACCAATATTGATGACTAAATAAACGGGAGTCAGAATTAGTTAGAATCTTTTGCTCCCATCTTCCTCCACCTCACCTTTTTGGGGGATTGGTAGTAGTAGAAGCTCCTGCATAGAGCCCTTATTTTTTGTGTGCTTCTCTCTTTGGCCACATCTTCTATTTACTGAATACTTAATCTTTCCTGCTTGCACCTGGAAACTAGCAGGGAACATTCTCTCCAAAAGGAACTGGCACTGTATTAACAAAAACCATTTGAGCCTCATGGTACTTGCTACTTAACTCAAAGAAACCATCATTGAAATCTAGTTCTTTGTACTACTGCTGCTTGCATTGTGCTGTTTCCTTTGTTAATCTATTTGCATTTTGAATGATTGTTCCCTGGTCTCTTGGATTCTGCATCCCAAATCCTTGTAGGCTGTGTAATTAAAACTGCTTATGCTTGTGTTGTTTCTCTGCAAATAAAAATAGAACTAATGGCATTCATGCTATTTTTCTAAATCAGCTAGAACTTCTCCATTCTTGTACAGACCTAGGAGGTTGTTAGCTTTTGCTTTTGCAAGCTGCTTGCTCACTACCAATGTAGCTCAGGTGTGTCTTTTTTTTGTTGTTGTTGCTTGTTCTTCATTCTTTTTTTTCCTATTTTTTAAATTTAATATTTTAGTTTTCAACATTGATTTCCCCAAGATTTTGAGTTACAAATTTTCTCCCCATTTCTACCCTCCCCGCCATTCCAAGGTGGCATATATTCTGATTGCCTTGATCCCCAGTCAGCCCTCCCCTCTTTCACCCCACTCTCCCCCCATCCACTTTCCCCTTACTTTCTTGTAGGGCAGGATAGACTTCTATGCTCCATTCCCTATATATCTTGTTTCCCAGCTGCATGCAAAAAACCAACTTTCTTTTTTTTAAGCATCTGATTTAAAATTTTTGAGTTACAAATTCTCTCCCCTCTTCCCTTCCCACCCACCCTCCCTGGGAAGGCAAGCAATTCAACATAGACCACACATGTATCATTATGTAAAACACTTCCACAATGCTCATGTTGTGAAAGGCTAACCATATTTCCTTCCATCCTATCCTGTCCCCCTTTATTCAGTTTTCTCCCTTGACTCTGTCTCTTTTCAAAGGTGTTTGCTTTTGATTACCTCCTCCCCCTATCTGCCCTCCCTTCTATCATCCCCCCTTTTTTTATCCCCTTCCCCTTACTTTCCTGTGGAATAAGATACCCAATTGAGTGTGTATGTTATTCCCTCCTCAAGTCAAATCCGATGACAGTAAGATTCACTCATTCCCCCTCACCTACCCCGCCTTCCCTTTGAGCAGAACTGCTTTTTCTTGCCACTTTTATGTGAGATAATTTATCCCATTCTCTCTCTCCCTTTCTCCCTCTCTCCATATATTCCTCTCTCACCCCTTAAAATTATTTCATTTTTTTAGATATCATCCCTCATATTCAACTCATCCTGTGCCCTCTACTACACTACACTCATCCTCCTCTATCTGTCTGTATTCCCTTCAACTCCCCTAAAACTGAGAAAGGTCTCCTGAATTACACACATCATCTTTCCATATAGGAATGTAAACATAACAATTCAACTTTGGTAAGTCCCTTATGGATTCTCTTTCTTGTTTATGCTTCTCTTGATTCTTGTGTTTGACAGTCAAATTTTCTATTCACCTCTGGTCTTTTCATTGAGAAAACTTGAAAGTCCTCTATTTTATTGAAAATCCATATTTTGCCTTGGAGCATTATGCTCAGTTTTTCTGGGTAGGTGATTATTGGTTTTAATCCTAGCTCCTTTGATCTCTGGAAGATCATATTTGAAACCCTTTGATCTCTTAATGTAGAAGCTGCTAGATCTTGTGTTATCCTGATTGTGTTTCCACAATACTCAAATTGTTTCTTTCTGGCTGCTTGCATTGTTTTCTCATTGATCCGGGAGCTCTGGAATTTGGTGACAATATTCCTAGTAGTTTTTTTCTTGGGATCTTTTTCAAGAGGTGATCTGTGGATTCTTTCTATTTTACTCTCTTGCTCTAGAATATCAGGGCAGTTTTTCTTGATAATTTCTTGAAAGATGATGTCTAGGCTCTTTTTTTGATGATGGCTTTCAGGTAGTCCAATAATTTTCAAATTATCTCTCCTGGATCTATTTTCTGGGTACGTGATTTTTTCAGTGAAATATTTCACATCTTCTTCCTTTTTTTCATTTCTTTGGTTCTGTTTTATCATATCTTAATTTCTCATAAAGTCACTAGCTTCTACTTCTAATTTTTAAGGTGGCATTTTCTTCAGTGGTCTTTTGGACCTCCTTTTCCATTTGGCTAATTCTGCTTTTCAAGGCATTCTTCTCCTCATTGGCTTTTTGGAGCTCTTTTGACATTTGAGTTAGTCTATTTTTTAAGGTGTTATTTCCTTCAGTATTTTTTTGGGTCTCCTTTAGCAAGTCATTGACTTGTTTTTCATGGTTTTCTTTCATCACCCTCATTTCTCGTCCCAATTTTTCCCTCTATTTCTCTTACTTGCTTTTCCAAATCCTTTTTGAGCTCTTCCATGGCCTGAGACCAATTCATATTTTTCTTGGAAGCTTTTGATGTAGACTCTTTGACTTTGTTGACTTCTTCTGGCTGTATGTTTTGGTCTTCTTTGTCACCAAAAAAGGAATCTAGAGTTTGATTTTGAGTCTGAGTCTGAGTTTGTTTTCGCTGCCTGTTCATGTTCCCAACCAACTACTTGACCCTTGACTGCTTGTAGAGTAGGGAGTACTTTGTCCCAAGCTTTAGGGTCCAAACACTGCTATTTTCAGAGCTACTTCTATTCCACAGTCACCCAGTCTCTCTCACAGCAGCGCTCCTCCTCCCCCAAGAACCGCCAACCAGGACCGCAGTACAGATCTGAGCAGGGCACAGCAAGAGAATCTCCCTTTGTGCCCACAAAGTGCTCCTTGTGCTCCAGCTCTGATCTGCTACTAGATTCCTCCCACCGTGTAAGCCAGGGACTCAGGAAGCTGCTGATGCTGGCACTCTGGAGGCAGCCTCAGGAGGTTCCTGCTGCTGCTATGGCCACCGCTGCACCACCTCCTCCACCCCCAGAGTTGGCAGCCAGACCACTCTGAATTCAAGCCTACAGTTTTCCCCTAACCTGCTCTTTGGCTTTTGTGTGTTGAGAAGTCTGGTAACTGCCACAGCTCACTGTTTCATGGCCCCAAGGCCTGTTGTGGCTGACTGACTCAGGGTCTGGTCTGTCCCGGCGCGGCCCACGCAGGGCGGCCCTCCGCTCTCAGCACCACTCGATAGACCCTTCCCGGCGACCATCCAGGCTCTCCTGGGCTGGATACCTGTTTCCCTCTGCTATTTTGTGGGTTCCACAGCTCTCAAATTTGTTCAGAGACATTTTTTATAAGTGTTTGGAGGGATTTGGGAGGCAGCTTAAGCAAGTCCCTGCTTTCCAGCTGCCATCTTGGCTCCGCCCCTGTTCTAGCTCAGGTATATCTTAAAGAGCCAGTATAAGGAATGTTCATGTTGTAATTTTTAAACCTCAACATCTTGCTCTAAATTCTGGTGTGCAGAAGATGCCTCAAAAAACACCGAGTACTTTTTTTTTTCACATCTGGAATAATTGCTAATGAATTGGTAAAAAATGAAGTAAGCATTCTTTTTGCATTGGCTTTTTAAGCTGAATTAATCTCTTCATAGACATAGATTTCAGTAGTTTCTCATGAATCATGGTGCTTATGTGACTTATACCAAATCGTAGCTGTAACTTTTTCTGTTAAAACCTCAAAAAACTTATGTTTATGAGGTGGTTTTCCCCAAACCTTGAAATTTATTATTTAATGGTTGGTTCTGTAAAAGACAGATGGTTGTTCAGTGTCCATATAATATTAAACTCTTCAGTAATTAAGAATTTGTTCAAATATCAAGGAATTTGAATGGTGACATGAAAATAAACAGATAATTTGGGTCTAGGATGACATATTTAAAATATTTTTTAAAGTTATAAGAATTTATCATTTAAACTGTACATAATTAGGACCTACAAACAATATCCTATACCATCCTTAAACTTTAAGATATTTTTAATTAAAGTTATATTTGGTTTTGCACAAAAATAGCTTTAATGAAAGCATACAATATTTATTAAGTATTATTATGTACAGAGCACTGTAGAACATACATGTGACTTGAATATGTAGTCTCAGCTTTCAAGGAACTAACTAGTTGAGGAGATAAAATGTAATAAGTTAAATAACTGTAAGATTTGAACAACATTTGAAGAAAATAATACATATAATTATCTCATAATGTAGTACAGGATTAATTGCCAAATTAATTGTACATACCAATTTTAAATCCATCCATTTTAAATGTTATAAAACTAAGTTTTTGATTCCTATACCATCATAAATTTGCTTTTATTTTTTCATTTAGTATACATGACTAGTTTTTATGAGGAACGTAAATGATCATAGAATCAACAAATTCATAGGATCATAAATTTAGAGGCGGAAGGGATTTTCAGAAGCCATGGAGTCCATCCTCCTTATTTTACAGTTACTAGTTAAGTTTAAAGTGTGGAGGAGGTGATTTATGTTTTGATATTATAGGTGCACTCAAACTTAAGTTCCTTAAAGGAATCAAGGAATAAATTTATTCTTTCTGCTGGCTTTGCTATACGAAGATACTGTTGTAGACCCATGTACACAACCATTCTTTAGGGTCATGGACCTTGTGTTTTCTCAGTAGTAATGAATTTTGCGTTGATCTTTTAACATTCTCTCCTAGTTTCCTTTTTGACTAATGGAACTTTTTGTTTTTTTCCTTGAGATAGCTTACAGAGCATGGAAGAAAACCAAGTATATTCTCAATTTCATTCAGTGTCGAATGTAAGAACAATTAACTGTCTTTTATAGCTTTTGATTACTCCTTCTCTACAAAACATCACAGTGTTATAAATCTAAGATCTAGCTATCAACCATAATTACAAAATTAATTATATAAAATTCAGGACATGCATAATTCAAGTGTTTGATAGCAACATAAGCTGTTCAGAGTTTCTCTAACAGTATGATTTTTTTTGAACACTCATTAGAATACTGGATATTAGCTAATCTATATGAACCTTAAATTTCTGATCTTTCAAATTGAAATACAATTGGATTTTATTTTTGTTGACATTTATAGCTGTCACAACCCACTTCCTCCCTTTATTTTGCAAAAATATGTAAAGAAAATAATGCCAATTTAAATCCAATACAATTTTTCATATTTTAAAGCTATTTTTATAGAAAAGTCATTCCATGAAGGCAGATTATTATTGTCATGTTGTTCTTTGAGCCACCATACACCACCGTACAGGTGTCTCTCTATAGAACTGCAATATATTTAAATACTAAGTCTGTACAAAATTAAATTCCCTTAGTTTTGATTATAAAAGACATTAAAAGTTATTCTTTCATAATCATCTTCTTAATGCTTTTATTCAAAACAGTAGTTAATATTACAACTCTACTCCTTTATAATGGCACTTGGATTGGATTCTCAGAGGTTCTAAGTAGAAGTTTGTGGATGTGTTCTAGCACATTTCATGATTCTTCATCGTTGTACTTTCCATTAAGTCATTTAGTAGGTAGGCATCTGTATGTAAGGTGGGTTTGTTGAGGGTGAGATGAAGTCCAGGAACCCCAAAACTTGAGTTTCCAGACAGGGCTGTTGTGGGGTGTACCCCTCAAGGACCCGAGTACTGGAGTGGGTTGGGGTGGCAAAGATTTATTATGCTTTTCAGCAGGGAACCTGCAACCTTACAGGGGTGCAGGTAAAGTTTATATAGGTTAAAATTTAGTAAGACATGTGCCAAATATATTAATTAGGTGATTTAGGGAGTGGTTAAGGAATGGTCAGTTCTTAAAGGAACATGCACTTTTTGTATCTACTTGGCAGGTATCTTACCCAGAGTTCACTGGGAAATAGCCCAAGGTGGGGCTTCATGGAGGTATGGTTTTAGGCCTGAAATGTCACTACGTCAACTAACGGTCAAGGCTGACTGGGAAATATCCAGGCTGCTCCCGTTAATGTCTTGTTAGACAAGATAAATGTAAGGGAGTACACCTATGTCTAGGTCTACCATGCATATGATAGGTCAGTGAATAGTAAATGTCTCTATAACCCAATACACAGCCAGTTCAGTATGTACACAGCTGGTCGAACTAATAAAATCTATAGGTACATCTGGCTAATGTATCAGGAAGAGAGATAAGTGCTTTGCTAGAGCATACTGTCCCGTTTTGCTGGAGAGAAACTGCTAGGGACGGTGTTTTGAGGCTAGGGAGAGATGTGACTTTGGAACTGGGGTCTGTATTGGTAACTAAGGTGGGACTTTCTTACTGTTTTAGAATGATAAATTAATTAAGGCTCTTTGATTGAGTCTTACTAGGTGCAAAACCCCAGGCCCAAAGCCCTAATTAGTAGGCGCTAAGCAGATGTGGGCGTGAAGCCCCCAGGGCCCTAAGGGGAGTTTCTGAAACCAGAGCCAATAGTAGGTGCCTAAGTTCTGGTCACTTAGATGATGTTTGATGACGTCCAAGGACTGTATAAAAAGAGAGAACAGAGCTATTTGCTTGAGGCCCTCACTCCTGGAGGAGTGTTGGTGTGGGACTCTGGGCAGCCCCTCTAAGAGCCTCCCGGCTTGTCAATCCAGATGTTGATGGTTTCTTGGTAACTATGAATTGTATTTGGTCTGTTTATAATGTATATTTGTAATTTGTTTGTATTTGCTCTGAAGTTCAGGGTGTTGGCTTTTTCCCCTGAACTAAGTGAATGATATTTATATGTTTGATTGAAATAAGATTGTTAACCCCCTAACATTACTTTCCTTAGTAAAGCAGATCAAAAGTACCTGTGCTGGCAGCGTTCTTGTTGTTGGGCTTGTGTTGGTCTTTCACCCCCACAGCCCCTGCTAGCTGAATTGTTGCAACAGGGTCAAAGCACAGTACCGAGGCACACCATCAGATTTGTTTTCTTTTTTAAGATACTAGTTCTCAGGATCCATGGCTATAAAAAAATCTCACTGTGCTTGTGATTCATAGATAATATAAACTTTTGAGTTTAGCTGGTAAACAGTCCACTGCACCTGTGCTATACTGAATCACCATGATATTATTAAAGTTAATGTAAACTTGTGAGCCTACTGCTGGCAAATTGCCTTCTTTGTCTGTTTCTCTATAAATCAAATGGGCACTGGTTAATGAGTGCAGATTTGTGGAATGTGAAATATGGAAAGCTGTGCTTGCCTTGACCAGCTGCCACCAAGGCTTAAGGGATGCTGTAGGAGCTGGTGCTCCCATTCTTTCCGGCCCCTTTGAGAAGAATAAAGTAAATTAACCCCTTATCATGTCTCCTCTGGTGTCCTTCTGGCTGCCTAGATCCAGAGTGAACTTGCTAGAAGCTTGAGCCCAAAAGCTCCTCTGTTAGAGCACCATTAGCTGTTAGGAAAGGCATCCACTAAGATGTTGTGGGGTAAAAATAGTAACTACAAAAAATCCTCCTCTGAAGTCTAGAGTACAATATCCCACTAATAAACATAGTGCCATTTAGGAAGAGTGCGTTTAAATTAGAGTACAATGATAGCGTGGAATGCACGTAGGATATATATATATCTAAGGCAGTTCACAGCTTTAGTACTTCAAGACCAAAGTCCTCACAGCCCTCCCTCCTTATCTCCACCCCCACCACCCTCTTTCTTTTGGAGGGAGGATTTATCAGCTGGGCTCCTAGGATCTTTACTTCTCCTCAGCTATACTCTTTATTACCAGGGTTAGCTGTCTCGAGTCCATACCCAACTCTCTTTTCTTCTGCCAGAATTGTCCCAATCCTGGAAGCTGCTTCCTTCCTCTAGTGAATGCCTCTCTGAATCTGTGTCTGTCTGGTAAGTGTATGTCTCTGCTGTCCCTCTAACTGTGCCTCTAACTTTCCAGCTGCCTCATGGGGTACCTCTTCCTGAGAGATACTGTCTCCACTGCCAGACATCATGGTATTTTATAATTCTAATTAAGATTTTAATTAAAATCTTATTTAAATTAAGATTTTGATTCAAATCTTATAAGTACAAGTTGAAACTTATGATGCAGGAGATGACATAATAAGATAATACTCACATCTTTTCATATTATAAAGATATTAGTCATTAAAACAACCTTTTTTAAGGTATGTCTATTAATCGGATCACAGTTTTTTCAGGACAATTGGCATATTTACTGAGACATTTAAAATTATGAAAAACTCGACAGAATAAGCTGGGATAAGTATCTGAATTAAAAAAAAACCTGTTTACATGTCGTTGGATTGTTATAAAAAGGAAAACAAAATATTGTATCAATATATTGTACAATCCACTAATTCTAATATTCCTTCCATTCAGTTTTATTATATATATATATATATATGTATGTATATACATATATATATATACATATATGAAATGAGACATTTGTTAGAAAATCAAATTGCTGGAAACATAACTTAGATATAATATGCATTCTATACTTAGTATTTTTAAAGTGCCCACACAACTTATTTAAGTAGAGTGCTTTCACTTGATGAAACTCATAGAGATTGAAAAAAAGTGATATAGAATGTTTGTCTTTCTCAGCTTCCATATGCAGTCATTAAATCAAGTCCTGCTGCTTCTACCTCCATAATATCCCTCGATTATGTCCCTTAACCTTTATTTTTGCCACCTTAATGTCAGTCCTCATTAGTACTTCTGCACTATTGTAATAGCCTCCTAATTGGTCTTTCTCTTGATATGCATTTCACAAAGATAACAGATGAATCTTCCTTTTCTTTCTTTTTTTTATTTAAGGAAATACAGTTTTTAATTTCTCCATTCATCTATGAAATCACCAGCTTATAGTTATAAACTATTGCTGTTCCTCTTGACTCAAAAGACACAATTAAAGTACTTGTCTTAACCTAGCTAGCTTATCAATGTTCCAGCCATCCTGCTTCAAGCCTAACAACTAGATTCAACAAATAAATGAGATAAGTACAGTTAATTGAATAAACAAGCAGCTTAGGATAAACTAAGGAGAAAAGTGTGTTCTTGCCAAGAAAAGGACACTTGAGGGTTACCTTTCCTTCTCTGCCATGGTGAGTTACTATACATAATCAACTTTAGCTTGCAGTTTTGCTTCTTGGTTAGCAAAAATATCATCATGCTGTTCAGTGATATAGGGAACTCTCTGAATAAGCACCCTTTGGATTCATTGCCTTCTCAAAGCACCTATGTTTGTAATAGCAAAAAGTACAGCAATTTGGATTAATCAGAAATGAGATGACAACTGTCCCAAATGATCAAAGAACCAGCCATTAGATTCCAGGACCCACCTATGGTAACTACTCCTAGGAACTTAATAACTAAACTTAATAAACTCCACTGGTTTCCCATTGCCCATAGTATCAAACACCAGCTCCTCTTTGGCTTTTAAAACTCTTCACAACCTGCTTCCACTGTATCTTTCCATTTCTTCATAAATTCCTGCACTTCTCTTCTCTTTCTTCCTCACGTGTAGTGTTCCCTCTCGGTCTCTGCCTTTGTACTGGCTGACCTCCATGCCTGGAATGTCCTCCCTCCTCACCCTCATGGCAGAGAACCCTCACTTTCTTTAAGACACCCTTCAAGTAGAAGGTTTTTGAGCCAAGTCCTTTCCTCACTTTTATTTCTTTACTTTCTACTTTTATATGTACATGTTATCTTTCCTCTTTACATCTCTAGTGCTTCCCACGGTGCCTGGCATATAGGACATGCTTAAGAAATTCTTGTGGCTTGTTTGATTGATTGATTAAGGTAAAAAGCAGCACCTGAATGATCTTCCTGTTTGGAGTATTTGTCCCGTGCCAGTTAGGTGGTGACATGGATAAAGCACTGGGCCTGGAGTCAGGAAGACCAGAGTTAAATCCAGCCTCAAACACTTACTAACTGTGTGACCCTGGTCAAATCACTTAACCCTATTTGCCTCAGTTCCTCATCTATAAAATGAGCTAGAGAAGGAAAGGGCAAACCACTCCAGGATCTTTGCCAGGAAAACCCCAAATGGGGTGGAAACAAATTCCTGTCTTCAAGTATTTGCTTCTTGTATTCCCTGTGCCAGGATTCCCTTTCCTACTTCCCATTCACACCTCCAACTCAATTGATTCTTAAACCCTTCATTTAAAAACTGCCACCTCTCTCATTAAGTCTCAGGTCTTTAGTAAATGTTGAATGAATGAATGAATCAACATCTAGTTCATTCCCTTTCTTCCCAGTTAGATAGATCTCCCTTTTGGTCCTGCTCCGGACTTTCTGGATTTCAAAACTATGCCTCTGTTGCTGTCTTGCCCTGGAACTTCCTTCAGTGCGGGAGTGTCTCCTTTCCTGGAAACATCCTACTATACCCCTGCAGCTGTCACACCCTGGAATATCCCTCCACCAGATCCATTCCCTGATTCCATTAGAAGCTATAAGGCAAAACATTGCAGCCTTCATTCCTCTCTCCCCCCTTCTTTTGACTTTAACTTCAGAACCATTCCCCAGAGTCAGTAGAATGTCATCTCCACCTTGTTATCCCTTCCTTCAGCTCCCTTTTCTGTGTTGTCTTTCCCTGTTGGAGTGTAAGCTTCTTGAAAATGGTGATTTTTGCTTGCATTTGTATCTTCAGAATTTAGCACAGTGGTACCATAGTTAGCCCTTAATAAAATGCTTATTTCTTTCCTTCTTATTTGGATTGCCCTGAAAGTAATATACCTAATGCATCAAATTACAGGTTAAAAAATCAATTTCATATATTTAAGTTGATGTTTCAGCTGTTGTTCTATATTTCGTGTAGATCCTTTTAATTTAGTTAGAACCATGCATTAAATCTGTCTGTTTGCATGGGTTTAAATCAAATTGATCTCGAGAAGCTCAGGGAAAATAGAAATTACATTTTTAGAAGCATTTTTCTTAGTTTTAAAACTAGGAATGACAAAGTATTTAAAAAAAATTTAAACAACTCCCTCATCACTATCCATTAACTCCATAGATAGGTGGAAAATTACCTTCAAATACTTGAAATAGCAATTGCTGGTTTTAATATTAGTAATTTAAAACAAAACAAAGTCAGCAATGTATGGTTCCTTAGTTTCAGAGAAGAAACTATAGATTTAGAGGGTTTCTGGGGCTGAGATGAGGAAGGAGGAGGCTTTGAGAAATTACACCACTTGTCCGTGGTCATACAGTCACATTGTCAGAAGCAGTCTTAAACACAGGTCTTTCTTGCTCTGCCTATTCTCTTTCTCTGTTGATATATGCTTATGTATGCACATACATATACCACAGGATGCTGGAAGATAATGGGCTCACTCTCCCAGTCTAATAGAGATATGTGCATGGGGAAACCTAAGATGAGTGGGAGATGAGTGAGAATACTCACTGGGAGTGAATTTAATATTTGTGTGTGAATAAAGAAAGGTAGATCATCTTTGACTGGTTAGCTTATGTCGGGCACTTGCCAGTATCATGGCTTCTGTCTTGGGAATGAGTAAGTTACTTTGTCTATAGGTTAGATCTTTAGTACAGATTTTTGAGATAGATTAGACGATATCAAAGAGAATTTTAAGATGTAGATGGAAAGAATCTATACTGATACTTAAAGAACTGAATCCAAGCACAAAAGCAGTTAATTTACCTTTTTAGTATAATCAGCATGCTAACCATCTTCTTTACTGTAAAATGACTTTCAGTTTCAAATCTGATATATCAAGGATAGTATTTTAAAGAGTTGGCAACTAATTAGATGTTTGAGATCAGGAATAGGAAAAAGTCAAATGCCTAGTAGATTTTGAGCTATAGTGACTAAGAAAATAGTGTTATCATTTGTAGAGACAGGAAAGTATGGGAGAGTATTAGGTTGAGAGGGAAAGATGGAGGTCTGTTTTAGACATTGATCCTGATGTGCTGGCAAGACCTACCTGTTATCTTTGTCTAGTAGGTAGCTGGAAATATGAATGTGGAGATCAGGAGAAAGGTGTTAGGTCTAAATTAGATTATAGAATCATTTGCATAGACATGACAGTTGATCTCCAGAGACAATGATGGAATCGGCAGGTGAATTGAAGAGATATTTCTTTGAACTGTGACTGATTCTGTTGAATTTCACTTTTCAAACTCTATTTCAAACATCTTTCCAGTATGGCTTAGTGAAAACTACACAAAAAGGTTACCATATGACCTTGGGTTAGATTCTAGGATATGCTCTAAAACTCAGAGTCTCAGACCTTGTGGTCTTGCACAATCCACTTGACCTATATGGACCTTATTTTCCTAATTTAGGTAAAGACAGCTTTGACCTAGTTGCAAGGGTTGGGGAACTGGCAGCCTCGAGGCAATATGTGGCCCTCTAGGTCCTCAAGTGCAGTCCTTTGACTGAATCCAAACTTCACAGAACAAATCCTTTTATTAAGTATTTATATAGTTATTTATATGCTCTAAAGTATCTCTTTTGAAAAGAGATATTTCTCTGCCAGTCACTTAATTTCTCTGGTCTTCTTTTCCTCTTTTGTAAAATGAAGGGGTTGGAATAGACCTTTAAGGTACCTCCCAGCTTCTCTTCTAATGCGCCTGTGAACCTGTCTACTATAATTTCTAGAAAAACAACTGAAAAGTTGATTTTCACATCTTATTAATCTATCCTTTCATGTACATGTAGATTATCAGTCAGTTTGTTTTTTTCATGCTCCGCTGAGGAAGAAATGGCTATAAGAAATTTAGGGTTAGTATACAGAAATTGTTTTTAAGATAGTGAAAGTTGTTAAACATTGAAATAATATACTGAGAAGTCAAGGAATATACATCATTAGTTCTTTTAAATTTTTAAGCTTTCAGGGAGATTGTCATAAATATCTGGCTTAGTTTATAGTAGCTATCTTTGAAAGCCAGTGGTTGGAATAGACAGCCTTTTTTCTCTGAATTTAGCTATCCTTAATTATTTATTCCTGAACTGACACTTTTGAAATTGGCTTCTTTAAAAATGCTACTCATTTGCAGTGACAAATCTATTTTTAGCTCTTGAATCCCTCCAACTATTTAGTTATAATATGAGGTAATGAACATAATTTCCTTCCTGTGTCTTTAGTTTAAGTGTAATTACTGTTTTTTTTCAGACTATAGCCTCTTCAGTCTGCAGAAATAAATAACAGAAATTGATTATACATGTCGAAGCACTCCTAAATTTCTGTTCTGCCCGCCTTCCAGGCTGTATAACACCAATTGCTTTCATGTTCCTGCAGATACCCAGTTTTATATCTCTTGATTCATCTCTAGAGTATACAATTTGCTCACCTTCTTCTTTGACCTCAGAGGAAATAGTTTCCATTTTACCATGAGTATTCCTTTTAACAAGCTTTCAAAAACGAATTACTTGTCTTACTTGGCTCAAAAGCCATACGATTAACTTTTGGTCACTTAGGGCTACTGGTTCACACCTACAAAATGACATTCACTTTTCCTCTTTTTAAAGCTCAAAAAAATTTGTTAAACTTTTCAAATAATTGAGTTTGGGGTTCTAAAAATGTATTTTAAAATGTATTTTTCTCCCTTCAAAACACTTGAGAGGGTAGATGTAAGAGACTTGATGGCTGGAATTTTTTGGTTACAAACTTACCTAACGGAACTGATTTGAGTAATTTTTTGATTGAGTAAATTTTTGAGTAAATATTTGATTTGAGTAATATAGGTTTATGGATGTTGTGATGAACAATTAATTTGGTTGAGAGATATCTTTGAGATATTTGAGAATGCCAGTATTATGTTTGCCTTTCCTCATGTTTTGACCGAAAGTGAGTTTTTATATACTTCACATGAATCTAATCTAGTTATTCACATAAGAATGTCCTTTGCACCATCTTTTGCAATTACACAGGATTATGGGGGTGGGGGCAAAACACAGAAGGTATTTTTATGTAAAAAATAACATTTTAAAAATTCTGTTCCTGAGATTTAGATAATGACAAAATGACTTTAACCTACATTTTTACCCTTCTGAAAAATATGCTTCTTTTAAAAAAAAGTCATAAAACTTTTACAGAGTGTATGATTTTGAACTTGTGATTATCATACTCTTTTGCTAAGATATTTTGTGTCTTATTTCTTTTCTTATTATTGCTAAATGTAATTGTTTGAACAAATATCAGTAACCATTCCAAAGTGGAATATTAAAGCTAAAGTCCTTGCAAGATGCGAATAGGATGAGAGAAATAACATATTCAGGAGCCAGTCTAGCTAAATAGGTTGGCAGAGGTATGACTGGGATTGCTCAAGGTGGGGAGGTATTTTGATGGCACACCAAAAGAGAATGTCTTTTTTAAAAAAATTAAATGGATTATTTGTTTCAGAAACAAAAATGCAGATACTGTGATGATACTTCAGTGGATACTTCTGGTATAACCAGAAAAATATTGTTTTTAAAAAGATGGGTCTTCATTTGTTGCTGTTTATCCTTCATTTTCAAAGATGACCAGTGACCAAATATATGGCAGGGAGTAGTATGAGACAAATCTGGAAAGTCAGGGTCGTGCCATATTGTGGAGTTCCTTGAGTAGTGAGCAGAGGAATTTGATTGAACCCTACTTGGTGGGTCTGAGGCAACCAGAAAAAGATTTTGCATAGAGGTTGACATGACCAAATTATGCATAAACAAGATTATTCTGGAACTATTATGCTAAATGTCCTGGCATCAGAAAAACCTTTTAGAATTATGTTGCAGTTAGCTAGTTACATGATATTAGAGGCTTATATATTCTAAAGTGATGGAGTAGGAAATTATATTAATTAGAGGGATATGTCTATTTCTGTATGTGGTTGAGATAGGGTAGAGGAAGGGAAGAGAAAGAAATAAACATTTATATAGCACCTACTATGTGTCAGGCACTGTGCTAAGCATTTTTCTGCAAATATTTTTGATCCTCACAACAACCCTCAAAGTTAGGCACTGTTATCAGTCTCATTTTACAGTTGAGAAAACTGAAGCAGGCAGAGGTTAAGTGACTTGCCCAGGGTCACATAGCTAGTAAGTTATCTGAGGCTGGATTTGAACTCATGAAGATAAGTCTTCCTGATTCTAAGCCCAGCTCTCTATTCATTTTGCTGCCTAGCTGCCTTCAGGAGGAATAGGTCATGGGAAATGAGTAAGTTGAGAAACTGGGAGGTTGGGTTTTTTTGAAGGGGTATCTATAAGTCCCCTAATGTAAAGGCAGGAGTTGAAGAAGAGAGAGACTATGAACCAAGCACTATGAACCAAGAACTCATTGAGGGAAGAAGGGAAGTATCCTGTAGATAAAAGCTTCTAGAATCTTAATTGGATGGTGTATATCAATTGAAGGAACCTCCAACTTGTGGTTACTGAATGATGGCAACAGAGGGAGAGCTTCTAAATGGCATTGAGAAGTAAGGAGTATTCCAAGGGCTCCTCTCCTTTGACTAGTGTGGCTTGGGGGACGTATAAGTCAAAATAAACTGGTGCTAGAAAGGGTCGCAAGGAACACTGTGGTTAGGAAGAATACAGGTCTTAGTGAAAGCCAGAAGATGAAAGGAGTGACAAAGGAAAATATTTAAGAGGAAAGCAAATTTGTTACCTATGCAGCAGTCATTCCCAAGCTCGCAGTAGAAGGAGTAGGAAGCTTTAAAGTAGAATGTTGAGCAGGTTCAATTTAGGGAGATGGAAATAAGGGTATAGATAGTGGGAGACAGAAAACAAGTTGACTTAAGACAGTCTCAGAATCACTGGGTTAGGGTATGTTGGGGTGGGCATCTCATTTTCAATCTCTTCATTATTCTTTTTCCACCTGTTCTAGCTGTCATTTGTTGCTCTTACCTCTTCCCCCCTCCAGTGCTCACCCAGGCTCTGTGGCCACAAGGTGCCTCTATCAGTGTTCCAAGTAAGGAAGTATTTAAAGAATATTTGAGGGGCATGGGCAGGGAGTTAGCCTAGTTAGCAGGTAAAGCTGCTCAAGGGACAGGATTAAAGCTGTGGAGATCACATAGTAAAGAAAGGGAAGAAGGCCGAGCCTAGCTTAATACAATAAAATCAAAAGGCAGTGATGATGTGGACCCTAGAGCAATCTCTGGTCACTAAAATAAGATTGTATTACCCAGAGGTGATGTAGTATGATACTGCTGAAGATACTTTTCACATTTACGAAATCCTGGAAATGTCTTTCTATCCTAAAAATAGTATTAACCAGGCGGATTTTTGTTTCCTGTGAATTGCATACTTAGCAGCCAAGGTGACTCATATGAAATAATTTTTATCCTTTTAACTCTTGGAGATAGGTATAAATTCATGTGCATTTTATGTCTTTTTAAGAACCAAATATCTGAAATTAAGAAACGTATTTTGAAGAATTTAAGAAACATTTTTGTTTTATTTAAGTGAAATTACTTTATTCATTGATGATATTTTTTTTCATTGGACTCCAGTATTTTTTCTTGGATGCATGTAAAACCAAGACATACATCGAAATTTGTTTTGTTGAACATTGTTTGTCATCACTGTAGTTACACTTTTTTTTTTCCTTTTTTGGTGGAATTGGATATTCTTTGATAGTACTTTTTGAATTTCCTTATGGAGCAGTTAGTAAGTAAATCTAGAAAATACCTGTTATTAATTCAGTATTGAAATGCTCGTATCTGTGTGTTTTAAATTAACATTGAAGAAAATATTTTTAAGTTTCAAAACTCAGTTTTAGCTTTTAAAAATAAGCACATTGAGAATCCTTCACTAAAATCCTAATCAATTGATGTCTCATTATTGTATGTAAGGGATCCTGGATTCTTGGGGACTCTACTAATGGAGCTAAAAGTTCTTAAAGGTTCCAGCCAGCTGGACAAGAAGGGTCCAGCACCATAAGTGGTGAATTTTTTTCAGCTGCAAGAACTTAGACTATTCATTAAAGTATTCTGTTTAAGAACTCACATAAAATTCACAGGTCCTTGAAGCAAGTATGTTGAGATAAGTGTGATATAAAACTGTATGTTTGAGATGAGTTACTTAAGAAAGCAGCCAAAGTTTTCCATAGTTTATGAATTCTTATGAATGGACCACTAGAGCGTTAACACTCCCCCCATGTTAGTTTCCCTCACTCCTGTTCCCTCCCACTTTTTATTCCTGGCCCTCTTCCCATTCCCCCTTTTTCCCTTCCTCATTTTCCCCCTCTCTGTTGTTGTTGGTTTTTGTTGTCATTGTGGTTATTGTTTTACTTGTTTGCTTTAAAATTTTAAAGACTGGCTACTCTTGGTCAGATCCCACATTTATTCACAGAGGACTTTTGATATACTCAGGTTCTGACCTGGGCTGTCTTGCCCCTCCTTAAGTGTACCCCATGCCCCCTTAGTCTTCAGCTAAGAACTCTCTAGCTCAAGAGATCTGCCAGCCTCAGCCTTTTTTCTTGTACTAAACAGCCCCCATCGAAGACAGCAACTTTACACTACAGAAACAGTTCACTAAATTGAAAACAGGCATATTACCATAGGCAAGATTTTCACATTCCCTCTGATAGACAGAAGCTGGTTATTAGATATGCAATAACAAATCAAGTTAGCATATAAGTCTGATTTATACAATCAGGATTTAGTGCTGGAAAGGACTTTAGAGATTAATTTGTTAATTTAACTAGTGTCCTTAAGAAACCATTATTGGAAACTGCTTTATTTTCTAACTTAAGGGAGGCATTTAGAGTTGTTTAAATTTAGCCCTATGCTTACTGCAACTTTAAAAGCTTTTTCTTTAGAATTCTGAAGCCATTTTCAGCATAGGCGTGTCCTGCTTTTAGAACACTTGACAAGTGAAAGTCTGAACTTTTAGATCTCATAAATCTGCTCATAAAATATGCTGAGATGATGAGAGGAATGGAGATAAAGTTTCAGGGCACTTTGTATAATCATAAAGTGCTGTCTCAGAATTATTATCAACAATAATGTTAATAATGATATGTTTAATGATGGAAGAGGCAAGGAGCACACATTCTTTTTAAGTGATAAAGAACTCAGAAAAGTTGGTCACTTGCTCTTGATCATAGTGACATCCTTGGTAAATTTTAAAAAGCAGTTATCAGTTTACAACATAATAAAGATAGAAACCAGCAGCAATATAAATAGGACATAAAAGATTATGTAGAAAAATTATAATTCCTCCTAGGCTAAAGAGAGCAGAACAATGAGAAAATATTTTAAAAATGTCAACATTGATATCATTGATCAGAGTCTAGATAGTGTATCCAGAGCAGTTTTTGGAGAATTTATAGCACATAGTGCCTATAATTAATAAATGTATTAGGTATGGACTTAATGGTATTAGAAATGGAATAAAATGATAGTTTAAAAGAAAACAGAAAAAGAGAGAGTATTAAGAACAGAAATAAATAGAATAGAAAATGCAAAAAAAAACCCTTTGAATTAATAAATAAAATTGACCTTAAAAATTCATCTCAGTAAACATCTATTACATGCAAGGCATTGCTCATCATCCTGAGAAAAGGCAAAAAATTGTCTCTGCCTTTTAAGCAACACACATTCTGTTGGGAGGTTGGAGTTAACATATATATAGATAGGTAAATTTAAAAAATATATAAAGTCTTTTTGGTGGTATGTTAAAAAATGATATCAGGACACCAAGGAAGTAAAGACTGAGCTGAACCTTAAGGAGACTGATAAATCCAGTCACTTTCAAACCATGCCAGTCAATCAATAAACATTTATTAAGCTCCTCCTATGTGCCAGACATGAGGCAGCTAGGTAGCACAGTGGATACAGTGCCAGGCCTGGAGTCAGCAAGATAGTCTTCTTTAGTTCAAATCTGGCTCCGGACATTTACTAGCTTAACCCTGGGCAAATCACTTCACCCTGTTTGCCTCAGTTTCCTCATCTGTAAAATGAGCTGGAGAAGGAAATGGCAAACCACTCCACTATCTTTACCAAGAAAATCCCAAATGGATATGAATGTATATGTATAGCGTATATCAGACTGCATTCCATCTTGGAGAGGAGGAGAAAATTTAGAACTCAAAATCTTATGGAAGTGAATGTAGAAAACTAAAAAAAAAAATAAAATAAAATTACTTTTGTCTCCTCCCCCCTTCCCCTCCCCCCCAAAAGAAAAGAAAACCCTAAATGGTGTCACAAAGAGTTAGATACTACTGAAAATGACTGAACAACAACAAATGTGTTAAGTGCTGGGGTTACAAGAAGATGAGAGAAGGTTCTTGCTCTTAAGGAACTAATAATCTAAGGGGGGAGACAATATGCAAATAAATACATAGAAATAAAGCTATTTACAGGATAAACAGGAAATAATTAAAGGAGAGAGATAGGGAGGGCTTCTTGTAGAAGGTGTGATTATAGTTGGAACTTAAAGGAAGCCAGAGAGGTCAGTAGTCTGAGTGGAGGCTTTCAGGCAAGGGGGTATCACCAGAGAGAGTCTGGAGCCAAGAGGTAGAGTGTCTTTGTGGAACAGGCAGGAGGCCAATATCATTGTATTGAAGTGTGTGTATTGAGGTGTAAGGTGTAAGAAGACTGGAAAGTAGGAGAGGGTTGTGTTATGAAGGGCTTTGAATGCCAAACAGAGCATTTTGGAAGCCCCTGGGGTTTGAAAGGGGAGGGGTGTGACATGATTGGGGGCCATTTTAGAAAAATTACTTTTTGTGGCTGAATGGAGGATGGACTGGGGTGGGGAAAGACTCGAAGCAGGTCAGTCCACCAGCAGGCTACTGTAGTAATCAAGGCCTGAGACAATAGAGGGGTGTCAGAGTTGGAGGAGAGAAGGGAGCGTATTTTAGAGATGTTGCAAAGGTGTAATCAACAGGATTCGAAAACAGGTTGGATATGGGGGAGGCGGGGGTGAGAGATAGTGAGGAATCTGGGATTACTAATAGGTTATGAGCCTGAGGATGGTGTTATCCTCTACAGTAATAGGAAAGGTGAAAGGGAAGGGAGGATTTAGGGGGAAATATAATGAGTTCTGTTTTGCACATACTGAGTTTAAGATATTTACTAGACATCCAGTTTGAAATATCTCAAAAGACAGTTGGAGATGCAACTTGGAGGTCAGCAGGCACCACCTGGCTCCCTTCCTACAAACATGCTGCTGAACAAGGGTGGAGACAATCATGAAACTGTGCTGACAGAGTCCACTACCAAATTATATTGTATAATCTCAACTGGGCTGTCACTGCTGCAAGGCAGTACTTTTATACATTCCTAATTAATTTACTGTCCCATTTACTACAGTGATTCTTCCAAACCTTTTCATTCACTTCAAACCTCCTATGGCTCAACCCTCTGCCCTTGTTCTTATCTGAAAACTATTTACTGAAAAAATGTAAACCATTCACTAAAAGCTCCCTCTTTTCACCTCTTCTTCATCCATCTCACATCATCCAGAAACCTTCTGCCACTATCTCTTCCTTCAGGAGGTGTCTCCTCATCTTGCAAGAGAAATTTTTCTGGGTGCTCAGGGGATTTAATTCCAACCTATCTTCTCCAAAAGATTGCCACATCTGTCATCCCCAATCTGTCACTTATCTTCAGACTCTTTCTCTCTACTTCCTTGCTCCCTACAAACATGCCTCTGTCACCCCCATCCTTAAAAATCCTTCTTTCTTCCTTATCCCTGCTATTTATTGTACCGTATCTTTCCTCCACGTTATGGCTGAACTCCTTGAGAAGGCTGTCTACAATAAGTCCCTCTACTTCCTTTCTTCTCTTAGCTCTCTACCATGGAGCTTCTTATCTCATTATTCAGCAGAAGGTGCTCTCTCCAAAGTTACTAATCATTTCTTACTTTTCTCAGTCTTTACCTATCTTGACCTTTGTAGACTTTGACTCTGTCAGTCACTGTTTTCTCTATGATACTCTCTTTTTTCTATGTTTTTTTCTCTCCTGGTTCTCCTACCTAGTGATCTCTTACTATTCCTCAGTCTCCTTTATTGGATCTTTATTCAGGTCACACCTGCTAACTGTGAGTGTCCCACAGGGCTCTGTCCTGGCCCCTTTTCCCTCTACATACCATTTCATATTCATCAATTCCCATGGATTCAGTTATCTCTGGGCTGATGATACTTAAATCTTTTTAAAAAATATTTTATTTTTCCCCAATTATATGTTAAAACAATTTTAAAATGTATGTATTTTTAAAGTTTTGAGTTCCAGATTCTATCCCTCCCTCCCTCCCACCTCTCTGCCCTCCCTGAGATGGTAAGTAATCCAGATAGGTTAGATATATATAGGATAGATAGGTTAGTTGTATTGTATAAGAAGACTTGAATAAAAAAGAATGAAAGTGAAAAATAGCATGCTTTATTCTATATTCAGACAATATTTATTCTTTCTCTGGAGGCAGATAACATACTTTATCATAAGTCCTTTGAGATTGTCTTGGATTATTGTATTGCTGGGAATAGTTAAGTCATTCGCAATGATGTACTCAAATCTACTTTGATATGGTGGAGACAGAGCTAATGAGGGAGAATGTTCCATGATAGTCAGTGCAAAAGCTTTGAGATAGGAGATCTAGTGTCATATGTGAAGAATAGAAAGAAGGCCAGTATAAGATAGAGTAGGTGGTAAGTCATAATTCGTAAGAATTAGTATTTTCTACTCTAAGTAAATACTACTATAAGAATAGTAGTATTTTTGATTCTAGAAATAATAAATTTATTATGTAGTCAGACATGCTTTAAGAAAATTGCTTTGGCAGTTGATTAGAGGGTAGATTGGAGTAGAGCATAATATACAGTGGTTAGGAGAAATAAAAGTAAATAAATTTGAATTGGAGCTAATCTAGTGCTTACGTTCTGAACTGGTGAATGGAACTATTATTTCTTTAGAATTCCACCCTAAAGGGCAGTGAGGGAACATGGAGGAAGAAGCGCACTTGAGTGTTCAAAATACCTACAAGTAAAAAGAAAAATACCCTAGAGATGTATATGCTTATCAATCATGTTTACCACTAACATGAAGGATGCCAATACAGAGTCTGAGTTTAGAAGAAGCATTTCCTACAGATCGCTTTTCCAGGTATTTCTTTTTGTGAATGACATTGTGCTGATTTCATCAAGCTATAGTACATTGCAGTCTCCTAAATGAGATACATATTCACTCTAAAGTATTTGTCCTTTCAGTAAAGGGATCACTAAGTGGATGATGAATTTACTAGACAACATGAAGTTGAATGGCAATCTGCAGAACTGATATATTACTATATAAGGCTTGACTAACATTGTAAATGGATGATAAATGGTGCTAAATTCAGTGGGAGGAAAAGAGTGAGCTAGATTGCCTTTGGAAAAAAAAGCCTATCTTTTTTAACATCAATATTTTTCCAGTGATGCCACATTGCCAGTAATATTTGAATACTATATTCTCTGAAGAACTTAGTGGGCAATGATAAGATATATAGTGATTGTGAAGTAAGCTGCTGGCATCTTATCATTGAAGGAAAACTCAGTATGTAAGATAACGTTAGAGAAATGTGTGATTGGAATAAAAGGTGGACTGTTCATGTACCTAAAGTGATACTGATTGCTGATAGGATTACTGATAGGCTGCTGTTGTGTCCCCATGGTACCCACTTAGTGTCAAGAGTTTTAGACAAAGACCCTTAGCATATTGGGTGAAAGTGGCAGCGAATGAAGTGAGGATGAGTGGCAATCTGCACCATTACAGAGATACAGTTAAAGTATTGAAGTTTGTTTTGTGATTGACTCTTCTGAGTAAGGAAATGATTTTTTTCATTCATCATGTTAGAACGCCTTCTACATGAAAGGTGTGAGCTTATAGGTTGCCTTTTAGGTGGTACTTGTAAAGTTTAAGAGTAGTGTTTTTTAGAAAAGGAAAATCAGCTATAGAAAATTTTGTCCAGGATTTTCCTCTGTGTGTGAATCCTGATCAGTTCTCAGATATCTTGACAGACTTGTTCCATGATTTTTTTTATCACTGGGACACAGCAGTAATTGGAAGTTTTTCTTGCCATGTGAAGCTGGCCAAACTTCTTTATGTGATGATGATACATTGTCTACATTTGTGGTGGATAATTAATAATAACTGAAGAAACAAACTGAGTTATATGACCTGTCAGCAAAACAAGCATAATAAATGGCTCAGTGGACTCCCCAGTCAGTCCAAAAACCCTAAATACTGAGACAAATTTTTGTGTATTAAAAGCAATTAGATAGGACCAGCTAATTAAAACAAAACAATTGACCAGGATACAAAATTAGATAATCTGATTTCTACTTGAAGGAAAGATTAGGGACTTTCCAAGTTGGGAAGGGAAAAAGCAAATAGGTGCGATGTTCTGGAATGAGAAAAAGAGGTGTTCTATTCTCCTAACTGTCTATATTCAATTAAAGGGAACATGAAAACAATAACTGATGGGCCAGTATGGAGCCATTTTTCAGATAAGACATATGAGTTTCTTGAGATGTATAATTCCTGGCATCAATCTTTGCATTTGTTTAGGTTTCTAACATAACCTAGGTCCTTGGATAAGGATCTTTAAGCAGCAGATAGATCTGGTCCAGCTTCCCAGCCATGCAGGGCTAGGTTCAAACAATACAATAAAATTTTCTCACAATTCCTATAAGTAGATACATTTTTCTCACAAGACAAAAATTGGACTAGATTCATTACTGAATAAAAGGGAACTAGATTCAGAATTGAGTTACATCATGGAGTCAATGTGGTTCACTCAGTTCCCACAATCTTCTATAACTTACCACAGCATGTGATATGAGACACATCTAAAAGCAAATCTAAGTATCTTTAAATATGCTGTTTATGCCTTCTTCCAAGTTACTAATGAAAATGTTAGGCAACATTGGGCCAATCTTAGATGCCAAAGGCACCCCTAGAGACTTCTATTTAAGCTGCCATCAGACAATTCATGATTACTCTTTGGATCCAGTCATTTATACTCTTCTGAATCCATTTAATTTTGACATCATTGTTCTAGCCCATCTCTCTACATCTTGTCTAGGATACCATGAAAAGTTTCCCTAAGTTTTTGGCTAAAACCCCAGGTATACTATATGTATACTGTTTCTGTTATCTTCCAGTTTAGCAATTTTGCCACAAAAGGAAACGAGGTCATAGTCTGGAATGACCTGTTCTTGATGAAGCCATAATGGTTCTTAGTAATCATTACTTCTTTTTCTAGATGCTCATAATCAATCCTTTTAATAATTCATCCTGGAAATTTTTCAGTAATGTCAGTTAGTCTCACTGGTCTATAGTTTAAAGACTGTTCTTTTTCTTTTTTTGAAAATTCATTTGTCCTCCTCTCCTGTGTTTTCATTCATCTTTCATTTTCCTTTCTCCATGTTCTTGCAAGCGTCATTGGCAGATCCTTCAGGCCAGTGTCTACATTTTATACATGAGGAATCCAGAGCCTGTGGAGCTCAAGTGATTGTTTATACAGAGAGTTAGAGATAGTCAGTATGTGAGCAAGGTTCTCTGCTGAATTCCCATCCAGTACCTTCCTTCCTAGTATTCTTTCACCTGACTGGCTAATCTCATTATTCTCATAGAATTATGCAAAAAAGGGAAGATTTCCTGCAGTAGTATAATTTTGCCAGAACCTTTTCATATAACATGAGCTTCCCTGAAGTTCAGTGTGAACCTTTATAAAGTAACATTTGTAATGAGGATTTGTGTAGGGTATGAGCAAAATTGTGTCTCCCCTGAAGTGTAGCCTAGTTAGGCCTTTAGCACTTCAGTGGATTTGTTATCTCCGTTTTGGAGATTTCAGGGGAGAATGCAGAGTGCACTTTTGTGATAGTCCATTCCAAAGAGTGCTGACTGCCTTAGCTTGTAATAGTGGTACACTAGCAGAATGGTTCAGCAGTTAAAAGATATTTACATAGCCATAGCAAGAAGAGGATATTCAACAAGATTACGCATTGAGGACACCTTCAGTTGCTTTAGCTGATCAAAGGTCCCTTGCTGGATTTGCCTGTTGTTTTCCACTAGCCAAGCATCAGAGTGCTTAGAGCTCCTTGTGGCAACTTTATGTGATAGTGACCAGATAGCAGTGTCAACAGCTTGATTCTGTAGTCTCCTGAGCTGCTCAGATTTCAATACCTTTTAATGAAAAAGTAACCTAACTAGTATGGAGGGAAAGGCATTGTTCTCATCATAGTCCACACCTTGGTGGTAAGGCCTTTAAGGTCCTCTAGAGGTCCTTCCACCACTAATTCACTTAAATATACTGTTACAGGTCAGCTTTGACTTACAGTACTCAAGAATCCTGATGGAGGCAGCTTTAAAGGAAAAGGAAAACCAAACTAGAAACCTACTGCCAGCTAGGATCTCCCCATAGCTAAAAGTCTCCCCATAGAGGGGGGAAAGACAAAATTTTCACCCCACGAGAGGCTGTTGAGGGACTGCCCCCTTTCCACTGGAAATGATTAGACACTTTGGTTGTTGTTGTTGTTGAGTTGTTTTTCTTTAATTGTTTCTTCAGTGGTTTTTCTGACTTTTTGCGACTCTATTTGGGGTTTTCTTGGTAAAGATACTGGAATGGTTTGCCATTTCCTTCTCCAGCACATTTTATAGATGAGGAAACTGAGGCAAACGAAGTTAAATGACTTACGTAGGGTCACACAGCTAGTAAGTGTCAGAGGTCAGATTTGAATTCAGGACTTCCTGACTCCAGGCCTGGTACTCTCTTTCTTGTGTCACTTAGCTGCAACTTTTCTGTGCCCTTTTAGTAATCATAAATTATCCTGAGTAATCATAAGTGATTTCTCATATATAACTTTTCTAAAGTTCTGTTTAGCTCCTTAAGTTTTTTTCTTGTTTATTTTTTTGGGCTATTAGATTTGTTTAAATCTGAAAGGAATACATTAATGCCCCCGATTATTATAGTTTTATTGTCTGTTTCCCCTGCTAATTTGTTTAACTTTTTCCTTTAAGTATTTAGATGCTATGTTGTTCAGTGTATATGTATTAATAAATTAATTTTTTAGGGTAACTTTTAGAATAATGTAGTTTCTTTGTTCAATTCTTTAAATTAGGGATTTTTTTTTTACTATTTTATTTGAGATCATGATTATTACCCTAACTTTTTAAGTTTAGCTGAAGAATAATAGATTTTAATCCAGCCTTGTATTTTAACTCTGTGTGAATCTTTGTTTCAAGTCTATTGTTTGTAAATAATATGTGCTTTACAATTTCTCACCTATTTTTCAGTATATTCTTGCCATCCTTACATGTTCTTACTTATTCGTTGAAGTCACAGTATCAAACTCTATGTTCAGTTTATTTGGATGGTGTTATTGAGTTCTTTGTAAAAGTTTTTCTAACTCTCTTCCCTGTGTAACAGAACAGGTATTGAAGGGGTGGAGCCAAGATGGCAGCTGGAAAGCAGGGACTAGCGTGAGCTCCCTGCTAGGTCCCTCCAAAAACCTATAAAAAATGGCTCTAAACCAATTCTAGAACTGCAGAACCCACAAAATAGCAGAGGGAAGCAGGGCTCAAGCCCAGGATAGCCTGGATGGTTGCTAGGTGAGGTCTTTCGCGCACCAAGCTGGGAGCGGAGCAGAGCCCAGTGTGGGGAGCATGGACCAACCAGACCAGGAGCCAGGCAGAGCGGGCCCTAGCACCCTGAATCAGTGAGCTGCAGCAGTTACCAGACTTCTCAACCCACAAACACCAAAGACAACAGAGAAGGTTAGTGGGAAAAGCTGCTGGGGGCAGGGTGATAGAGTTCTTGGTTGAGCCACTGCCCTGGGGGCAGCAGAGGTGGGGCAGCTACAGAACTACAGCTGCAGTTGCTTCTGGCCCCAGGCCCACCTGGTGGGAGGAATTAAGTGGAGGATCAGAGCAGGAGTGCAGAGCCTGCTGAAGATCTAAGTCCGGTCCAGGTTGGCAGTTCTTGGGGAAGGAGGAGTGGCAGAGCTGGCTATAATAGCTCTGAAATCAACAGCGCATCCCCCAAGCTTAGAGAATAGTACACTTCACTCTACAAGCGGTTATACCCCAATGAAAAACTAGAGGGTCAAGTAAGTTGGTTGGGAACATGGCCAGGCAGCGAAAACACACCCAGATTCAGTCTCAGACCTTGGAATTTTTCTTTGGTGATAAAGAAGACCAAAACATACAGCCAGAAGAAGTCAACAAAGTCAAAGAACCTACAACAAATGCCTCCAAGAAAAACATGAATTGGTCTCAGGCCATGGAAGAGCTCAAAAAGGATTTGGAAAAGCAAGATAGAGAAGTAGAGGAAAAATTGGGAAGAGAAATGAGAATGATGTGAGAAAACTATGAAAAACAAGTCAATGACTTGCTAAAAGAGACCCAAAAAAAATACTGAAGAAAACAATACCTTAAAAAATAGACTAACTCAAATGGCAAAAGAGCTCCAAAAAGCCAATGAGGAGAAGAATACCTTGAAAGGCAGAATTAGCCAAATAGAAAAGGAGGTCCAAAAGACCACTGAAGAAAATACTACCTTAAAAATGAGATTGGAGCAAGTGGAAGCTAGTGACTTTATGAGAAATCAAGATATTATAAAACAGAACCAAAGGAATGAAAAAGTGGTAGACAATGTGAACTATCTCATTGGTGGGAAGGGAAGAGGGGAGAGAATTTGGAACTCAAAGTTTTAAAAACATGTTCAAAAACAAAAAAAAAAGTTTTTGCATGCAACTAGAAAATAAGATACACAGGCAATGGGGCATAGAAATTTATCTTGCCCTACAAGAAAGAAAGGGAAAAGGGGATGGAAGGGGAGTGGGGTGACAGAAGGGAGGACTGACTGGGGAACAGGGCAACCAGAATATACACCATCTTGGAGTGGGGGGAGGGTAGAAAATTTGTAATTCACACTCTTGTGAAAATCAATGCTGAAAACTAAATATATTAAATAAATTAAAGCTAAAAAAAAAACAGGTATTCATTCATAAGTCACAGTTGTTTTGTTGGTGTTTTAAAAAAAAACTTATTATATTCATTGCAATGTGAGATGAGCAAGTGTCCCATAAAATAATTTTTCTTGTCTTTGGGCACATGATAAAATCAACTTCAAAGATTCCTTGCATTTAGCCGCAACTTTCTTTTTTTCATCTGGTTTTATTTATAAGAAGAATTGATGATTCAGTTCCTCGGGTGCCATGTCTACTTATTGATCATTGGACAATGATTTCACATTAAGAGAACTTATCATTAATTGTATTAAAGTCTACCTGTGGCCTAAAAATTGGATTTTTAGTGCCTCCTTCCTTTTCTGCCACCTTGCTACTGTCATTATAGAGAAAGGGACCACATAGAAATGAAGATAATTTTGTACCTTTGTTTCATGGGATTGTCATAGCTGAAGAATTCATTACCAAGGGGCTAGCCTGCTAGCCTCTCTCTGCTTACCTAAGTTGGTCCTCAGAAAGTACACTTGGTCTATTAACAGGACCATACTCAAAGATTTTCTAGCATACTAGAATCTTCTACACCTTAGGCTCTTGAGAACCTAGGGTCGTCTTTACACCATGATGAGGTGTTGGAGTAGAACTTTGTGGAGGTTTAGCAAAATAAGAAAGATTGCCCTCCCCCAGGAAACATCTGCCCTCCCCCCTTCCCAGTTACTCAGAGGGACATACTGTCCCACAGGTTATCCCACCATCTGTTACAGAGGGACACACACACACACTCACATGCGCATGTGCGCGTGCACACACACACAGAACACGAATGACAGTGGAACTCAGAAAGCCAAGACAACTCAGACTTTTAAGGACATGTCTACACTGGAATTTTTTTCTGACTCCAGCATTATTTATTCCTCTATATTGTGACTGTAGTGATGTTAGGTCAGTGAGCTTTTTTATTTGCAGAACCAGAGGTCTTTTGCAGATCTGTTCTTTGCCAAACTGGTTCCTGCTGGTGCTTGTGCTAAGCTGTGCTCTTCTGCCATCTTAAACTGCTATATGGTCTTTTCCGTTGTAGGGGAAGGTGGTATAATCTATTTTATTGGTTTATAGTCCTAGCTGTTTCACCTCTTCTGTGAAGTAGACCCTAAATAAAGACATCTGACTAGCTAGCAAGAGAGGACCATAGACATTTAAGTTTGGATTTTTAGTTCCCCGTTTTTGCCTCTGAAATGATTCTGCTCCTTGTAACTTATTCTACTCTTTCACATTCATTTCCTTTGCACTTCCACGATGCTAGTTTTGGTCCATGTGATTTTCATCCCAGGAGCTGAATGAAACCGAGTTGGCAGCCTTTGACCTACCTCCTTGCGTGTTAAAAAGTACTTCCTCTACCTAAACTTGAACCCAAACCCATTAGCAAATTTACTCCATAGTTTTTTCCCATAATTATTTTTAAGTAGTTTGCATGACCTTTAGAGGGTAAAAACATGGAAATGAAATCAGAAGCTATGGTACCAATTGGCTTGTACTACTAAGCCTCAATTTACCTGAGAAATATGTTAATGTACCACATAGATTTGCCAGTCTTATAATGCTGTAATGAAATTATGAAGTAATGTGATACAGAAGGAGGAAGGAAAGCATCTATGCTTAATATTAATGCTTATATCACAACTAATCATGTGCTTCTAAATCTATATCCCTTGATATATCTGTTCAGTTCATTTGTGCAATGACTAATATATTTTAGCAATCATTTAATTAGAAAGTTATCTATGAGCAATTTTTTTTTAGCTTTTACAAAAAGAAATTTCCTTTAAAGAGACAGCAAGAATAAACATACTAACGTTTTCCCCAGCGCTACACTACTTTGATCTGTAGGGGTGATTTGGCTAGAAACTTAGTTAGGTTCCTACATAGCATTTGTCACATCCGAAGGCAGCATTGCGGACTACTAAAGTCCTACTGTGCTGGGGTTGCAAAGGTTACTGTAAAGATTGCTTCTAGCTCCTTGGGCCCAATGCTGGGCCTGTTGTAGCACCTGGTCTAGTTTCAGACTCCAGGATTCCTATAACTTATATTCCCAACCCAGACCAGAGACTTCAGTTCATGAACCTAGAATGAAAAAAACTAATGAAAGATCCATGGAAGCCCCATTTCTCTGAGGCTATGTATAGCTTCAGATAGGAAAGACTTCAGGATCATTCCCCTTTGAGCATGGTTTTTCCATCTCATGCTATCTCCCCACTGTAGTGCAGCTGAAGACCATGAGGCAAATAGCCTTTCAGTAATTCAGTATTTAAATGTTGTCTTTGCCCAGGTGTGCATATATCACTGGAAAATGCTCTGTAACTGAAAGGAGAAATGGATGATCTCTTGTGTGTTTTGCGCTTGAAAACATCCTAATTATGGCGTGTTCTCTATTTTGTTGTTGAACCATTGTCTACTGTTGTCTATTTAGAGGATGGAAGGAGAGAAACATTGAACTTATTGGTGAAATTCGCCCTTTTAAGGAAGACACTACAAAATTATGTCATGAAAGTTTTGCAGTTTTTTTTTGAGACCAAACATATTTAGTACTGGTAGTCAGTACCACATGTTCCTTGAATTTATAGCTCTATACTATACCTTATCTTCTTTGTTTACCAAACATTATACTGTATACTTATGTTTTACAAATGAAACTTTTAGTTTAATACAGGGAATGCCACACAGATTTCCACAGGAAAGCATTTTCATTGTTTTCATTTGGCGAGGAGTCTTTTAAGTATCTCTTAGATGCATTTTAATGTAGTTTACTACCATGTCTACTCTACCAATTTTCTCCACAAATAAAATTAAATCACCAGATATTTGTGGATAACACGTCCAGTGCAGGGTGTAGGCATTGTCAAAGATGTACAGGAATGTAGGTTTAGGGCTGGAAGGAACTTCAGGGATCATTTATTTAGTTCCTCCCTTTCTTTTCCTCTCAACAGCCTCAACACATCTTACAGATAAGAAAATTGAGGCCCAGAGAGAGATGACTTATCCAGATTACATAGCTGTTAAATAGCAGATTCCAGATCTGAACCCAGTTCCTTTGACTCTACGTGTATTGCTTCTTCCACAGTATCACATGTTCTTTTGATCAATAGTATTTGTGCAGCTTATTGCAAGTTTTTTTCCTGTGTTGCTTGCTCATTTCTTTATCTCTTTCATTATTTCTCTTTTGAAGTTCTTCGTTGCTTCCCCCCTTTTTTTCCTTTCTCTTTTTATTTATTTGTTCATTTTAGAGGCATATTGTGCAGGGCAGGAAGGAGTAGGATTCTTTTTGACTTTTTATTTTGTCATCTAGTAGTAACTTAGTTCCCTCTGCCACTGTTCTAATCAAGATCTTCACTTCCTTACGCCTAAATTACATTACAAGATTTCTAACAGACTTCCCTATTTCTAGATCCTTGTTTCTACCAGATGATTCCTATGTCTCTAGGTATCACATTTATTTTCCTAAAACTAGCTTTATATCATCTCAGTCCCTTCCTTATGGATTTTCTCTGGCCTCTGATTACCTAAACAATGCAATCCATACTATAAAGTTGGCATTCAAAGCTGTCTACGATTTGGCCCTTACCTACCTTTTTTAGACCTTTTTCCTATTGCTCCCTTATGGAAATTTTTTGCTGCAGATAAGACTTGTTTATTTCCTAAACATGTCTTTCTTATTTTCTCACATTTGCTCTCGTCTAGAATACTTTCATTCTTCCTTCAAAAATCTAGCTTCAAGGCTGATTTGCCTTTTTTCCCTTGACCATCACAAACTCACATGTAGTTCTGCCTTGAGATTACTGTAGAAATGAAGATACCGGGGAGGGTCACTTACTAATCAGAACAAAAATCACGATAGTATTTCATCCTTAACCTCCAAGGAATTTACTCTGATCTTGGACTGACTGGGGCCAAAATTTGGTTGACTGCTAGTCCTGTCCTCTCAGCCTAAAGGGAGGTAGATAGCAGAAGTTGTATAAGAGCCAAGGTAGCAAGATAGAAACCAAAGGAAAAACCATATAGAGGAGAGTTGCCTTGGAGCAGCCACAGCAAATGCTGGGGTGGGAGATTGGTGGAGCCGAAGTCTTGGACAGCAATTGCTGTGGAGGCAGGACCTGAGCTTCAGGATTAATGTCACTGGTGTTGGGTTCTGGGATTTAGAGGCATGTCTGTGCAGATCTTATGTTTTCTCAATTTATCTAGAAGAGTGATCCAAAGCTGGTGGATCCTTACTCACCCTTCCTCCCTTTCTTTCCTTGGGAAGAGATATTTCTGATTAAGAATAAGAATCTCATTGCCTTTTTTTTTTAACTTCTGTCATTATTATCCTTTGCATTGCTGATCTGTGTTTTATTATTCAAATGAAACAGAGACTCAAAAGGGGAGCTCCGTAAGGCAGGGAATAAATGTATATATATATTGCAATTGTGGCATACAGAAATTTTCTGTCTGGAGACTCAAGCTGCAGATATAGAATGACTGATTCGTAGTTTCATAAATTCTCAGGGCAACAAGAGAGGATGTTAGACCCAGATCTTTTTAAGCAAAGGAATCAGCAGCTTTCTCTCTTGGAGGCTGACTGGTTTGGATTGGTGTGGAAGGTGGGGCCTCCCACAAGGAAGCTGAAACTCTTGGGAGGCGGGGCCTGGGCTTTGTAGTTTTTCAGTTGTTCCAAGTTCCTGTGGCGGCTTCTCGGTCTGCATAGGGGTTCCTCAGGAGACAATTAAGATGATCTGGCACTCCTGTCTCTTTGAAGACTTGCCACATTTTGTTGTGTGCTACACAGTCAAAGGCTTTAGTGTAGTCAGTGAAACAGAAGTAGATGTTTTTCTGGAGTTCCCTTACTTTCTCTGGATGTTGGCAGTTTGGCCTCTAGTTCTCTGCCTCTTTGAAAACCGGCTTGCTCTTTTGTTAAATCTCGGTTCCTATATTGTTGAAGCCTAGCTTTACAGAATCTTAAGCATAACTTTGCTGGCATGTGAAAAGAGTGCAATTGTTCAGTAATTTGAGCATTCCTTGGCATTGCCTTTCTTCAGGATTGGGACATAAACTTATCTTTTCCAGTCCGGTGCCCAGTGTTGTGTCTTGCAAAGTTGTGGGCGTATTGAGTGCAACACTTTAACAGTATCATCTTTTAGGATTTTAAATCAGGATTGTCCAACCTTAGGTTTTTATTGAAACAATAGATAATATATTTTGATTTGCCATTTTAGTGAGAGGTCTTCGGTAGCTTGGCTTCCTTTACTAAAGTAGGTAAATTTCGATGCCTGTAGACAGGCTGCATTAATCCGTGAGCTGTATGCGGCCAGCAGGCTGCATTTTGGACAGCCCTGTTTTAAATAGCTCAGCTGGAGTTCTATCACCTCCACTAACTTTATTTTGAGCAATGCTTTCTGAGGCCCACTTGACTTCATTCTCCAGGGTGTCAGGGTCTAGATCAGTAACCACACCATAGTGGTTGTTAGCTATTTTAAGATCTTTCTTGAGTAGTTCTTTTGTATATTCTTGCCACTTCTTCTTAATCTCTTCTGCTTCTGTTAGATTCCTACTTTTATCATGCCATTTTTTGCATGGAACTTTCCCTCGATACCCCAGATTTTCCTTGAAGGAGATCTATTTTCTTTCTCATTCTATTGTTTTCCTTTATTTCTTTGCAATTCTCATTTAAGAAAACCTTCTTACCTCTCCTTGCTATTCTCTGAAATTCTGCATTCAGTTGGGTATATCTTTCCTTTTTGTCCTTTCCCTTTCCCTTTCCTTCTTTCCTCAGTTATTTGTAAAGCCTCATCAGACAAGTGTTTTGCTTTCTTGCTCTTATTTTTCTTTGGAATTTTTTTTTTTTTGCTACTTCCTGTACGGTATCGTGAACTAATGTCCATAGTTCCTCAGGCACGCCACCTACCAGATCTAATCCCTTCAATCTATTCATCACTTCTCCTTCATATTCATAAGGGGTGTTATTTAGGTTATACCTGTACAGTCTGATGATTTTCTCTACTTTCTTCAATTTAAGTCTGAATGTTGCAATAAGAAGCTCATGATCTGAGCCACAGTCAGTTCCAGGTCTTGTTTTAACTGTTTTAACTGATAGAGCTTCTCCACCTTTGACTGCAGAGTATATAATCAGTCTGATTTCAATATTGGCCATCCGGTGATGTCTATGTGTAGAGTCACCTTTTGGATTGTTGAAAAAAAAAATGTTTGTTATTGCCCGGGAGTTATCATGACAGATCTCTATTAGTCTCTGCCCTACTTCATTTTGTCCTCCAATGCCAAACTTGCCTGTTATTCCAAGTATCTTTGATTTCATACTTTAGTATTTCAATCCTCTGTGATGAATGTGAAATCTTTTTTGGTGTTATTTCTAGAAGATGTTGTAGGTCTTCATAGAACTGATCTACTTTGGCTTCTTTGACATCAATGGTTGGAGCATAGACTCACATTACTGTGATGTTGTATGATTTGCCTTGGATTTGACCAGATATTATGTGGTCGTTTATACCCCAGCACTACTTTTTTTGCCTTTTTGTTGACTATGAGGGCTACTCTATTTCTTCCAAGGTATTCTTGACCACAGTACTGGGCAATAGGTAGTGATCATTTGAATTAAACTTACCCATTCCTGTCCATTTAAATTCCCTGACATCCAAGATGGTGATATTTAATCTTTCCATCTCCTATTTCACCACATCCAGCTTACCTTGCTTAGTTCGTAGATCTTATATTCTAGGTTCCTATGCAATACTAATTTTTATAGCATCAGACAATTCTTTCATCACCAGGCGCATCTACAGCTGAGCTTTCTTTCGTCTTTGACCAGGCCACTTCATTAGTACTGGAACTGCTTGTAGTTGTGCTTTTCTCTTTCAGAGTCGCATATTGGACACCTTCCAACCTGAGAGGCACATCTTCTGATGGCATCTCTTTTATCATTCTAGATACTTCTTCCATTTTTTTTTTTTGTGGCCAGTTTGAAAACCAAAGTACTCATGGGGAGGAGCTGTGGGAGTTGCTAGAGAGAAATTCACATCCAGAGGGAGAAGATGAAGGAGTGATTGAGAAATTGTAACCATAGGCACACGAAGGTGAATGAAAGGGAGTAAAACCCCCAGGAAACCCTATGCACCAGCCCCTCATAGCACCACATCACATCATGCTGGACCTGCATTTCTCTCACCTATGAATCTTGAAAGCATGAATCATTAATTTGGATCTTATCTGAGATATACACACGTAAGCATATATTATATACATATATATATGTACACATATAACCCTAACCCTAAACTCTAACCCTAACCCCAAATATGTGTGCTAATTCTAAAACCTACATACATATTACCTTATATTGCTTGCTGTTTTTTCAAGTATCTCTAGCTTAATTCTCCAGTTAAACAGTGATCTGTTTGCCAACAAAGAAAACTGTGTCATATTTCTTTTCCCCCTAGCATACCTTTTTGCATTTAGTAAAGTCTCAGTAAGTATTTGGTGATTGAATGGCTGAAATCTTATAAAAAAATTCCTGTGCTTATGAATACAGATGTTATTTGCTTAAAAAAAATCTAAGTTAAAAAGGCCATATAGTATGTTGGGAAGAATGCTAGATTTTGGTTCAGAAAGGACCTATGTTCACATCTGAGTTGCACCATTTATTGACTCAAACTGGGATGATTGGTGATGTTATGGAAGAAATAGGATTTTTGAGAGGTCTTGAAGTTAGATATTGAATAGATGAAAGTGAGTCAGGAGGATAATCCAAGCAGGTATAAGCATATGAACAGGTCCTCATCACCTCATGCCTGGTCTGTTGGAATAGCTTTCTGGTTAGTCTCCCTGTCTCAAGACTCTCCTCACTCCAGTACATTCCCCAGTCAGCTCTCAAAAATAAGTGCAGACTTGACCATGGGGCCCTCCCTATTCAGTAAACTCTGGTGATTCCCTATTACCCCCCAGGATCAGAATCTTCTGTTTGGCTTTTAAAGACCTTCATAATTTGGCCCTCTTCTATCTTTCCGGGTTTCTTACACCTTATTCCCCTTCACATCCATTTCACTGTAATTTATATTTAAGATGGAATTCTTTTTTCATTTGCTCATTCTTCTATCCTACTTTCTGACTTTGTATTTTGTTAGAGGCAGTCTCAGATTACTTATGGAGAAAATGTCTAGATTGGTCCTGTTGCTATTTTCTTGGTTAATGAATTTTGGGTTTACTTAACCATAAAATAATTTTAATACAGTTATATGTTAAAGTAGATCATTGGTTTTTGAAAACTAGATAGCCTTAAGAGAAATCTTAGTGTATTGATTAACAGCTTAAATAATTTTTAAACAATATATTGTTTTATCTGCACAAGGTCTTCAGTTAAATAGGTTGTTTGAGAAATTCTACCTCTGGAAGTTTCTTTGGCTACCGTAGCACAATTATTTCTTCTTCTGTGGTGTCCCTATAGCATTTATTGTCTGGATTGCTTATTACACACATTTTTTATGATTTGTAGTGTTTTTTTTTTTTTTTTGCGGGGCAGTTGGGGTTAAGTGACTCGCCCAAGATCATACAGCTAGTTCATGTGTCAAGTGTCTGAGGCCAGATTCAAACTCAGGTCCTCCTGACTCCAGGGCCAGTGCTCTACTCACTGTGCCACCTAGCTGCCCCATTTTGGGAGGCAATCAGGGTTAAGTGACTTGCCCAGGGTCACACAGCTAGTAAGTGGCTGAGGCTGCATTTGAACTCAGGTCCTTTTAACTCCAGGGCTGGTGTTCTATGCACTGTGCCACCTAGCTGCCCAGATTTGTAGTGTTTTAACTATCTTGTATTTGTATTTATTTTCTTTATATTTATTCTGTATCTCGAATATAAGCTCCTTTGGAGTAGTTAGTGATTAATTTATTCTTTGTCTTGTGTTCCCAGTGCCTAACATAGCACCTGGTACATATATACTATAGTAGAAACTATTGTTGAAGTGTGTGCCCTTTTTTCCTTCAGATGAGCACCTCATTCATTTTGCCCAAAAATACTAAGTTTAGCGACTTACTTGGCTTTTGCAACTGTCAAATTATTTTTTTCTCTGAAATCTCTCCAAACTGTCATCCTTCAGACTGCTGCCAGAATAATGTACATTCTGTATAAATCTGGCTATGCCTCTGACCAGCTCAGGAGTCAAGTATTTCACTGCTGCCTGCCAAATCAAAGTCAGACCCCTTTCTTTGCTTGGCATTCAAGACTCATAGTTTGGTGCCATTATGTTTTCCCAGCATCATTTCATATTTTTCTGTTCCTCAAATGCTATATTCCATTAAAACCAAACCTTTCTCTTTCCCTCTGATCACATGCTGCACTTCCCTATTTAGCCCACTTTCCTCGTACTTACTATACACCTTGAATGTTCTCTCTCCCTACCCCTTTGTTGTTGTCTCACCTACCTCGCCTTCTTACCACTTCTGTGATCTACCACCAATCTCAAATGGCATTTTAAAAAAAACTCTTCAGCATACTTATAAGTAGCCTCAAACACTAGCTGTGTGACCCTGTTTACCTTAGTTTCCTCATCTATAAAATGAGCTGGAGAAGGAAATGGGAAACCCCTCCAGTGTCTTTGCCAAGAAAAAACCCAAGTGGATCATGAAGAGTCAGACATAACTGAAAAATGACTGGACAGCAGCAGCAGAAAATGAGAGAGGGTTTGACTAGTTGACCCCCAAGGTCCGTTCTGGATTTGAATCTATGATTCTCTGTTCCTTTTAACTGCAATATTTTGCATACAATATTAATAAATATTAGTTAAATGAAATACAGGTTTTTATTTCATACAGTATTGCCTTGTGTGTCTTTGGTGCTTGACAAAATACTTTAACATATACTATCTAATTTTATTGCTATGAATATTCCTATTCCTGTGAGATCACTGGAACAGATTATTACTGTAAAAGAGGCAGCATAGCATACTAGTTAGAGTGTTAGACTTGGAGGAAGGAAGACCTGGGCTTACCACCTCCAATACATGGGTAAGTCAATGAACCTTTCTGACCTTTGGTTTCATCATGTGTACAACTGGAGATAATGCAGTACCTACTTCACAGTGTTCTGAAGTTCAAGTGAGATGATGGAGGCAAATCTACTTCAAGTTTTAAAGCATGATGGGAGTTCCAATTATTGTTGTACTGTCCCTTCCTTTAGGGGGAGGTTCTTTTACACCCTACTCCAGAATAGAGAGTCCCAATTTTTAATTTATGGCTGTGTTGATATTGTAATAATTTAAGTCCAAGTTGTCGTCCTGCAAATTTTATGTTTAATGATGCTTGAGTACGCAGATATATGACAAGTAGCAATTGAGCTGGTTGAAATAAGGGCTTTGCCCACAAGTGTAGGTGGTTAAATGATGATAAAACAGTATTGGAAAATGCTGAGAGAATATTATTGGTGTAGTAAGAGAATCCTCCTGGCCCTGGGAGGCAGGGGATATTTCTTTTCTAGTCCCTCCCTGATATTCATTCCCTGTCTCTTCTTTTACAAGTCACTTAATGTTTCTGGACCTCATTTTTTCTTCCACAAATTGAATGCATTGAATTAGATGACCTTGAGCAACCTTTCTAGTGCTAATGTTATATGATAAAGTGACATTTTTATTTATTCTTAGTTGCTTAACTTTCTCTTATATAATATTGGCTTTGGAAATGCTACTCATTTTTTTTGAAAGTCATACCAGACAACCATATGGAATTATCTGTAGTTTTAAAAATGTAGTTATTGCCAAACTTAGCATGCAAGCCTGCAGAAATAGTTACTCAGTTATTCAGCAAGCATTTTTTAAATGCCACTTTGTGCCATGTACTGGGCCAGGCTCTGGAAATATAAAGATAAGAATAGGACAGCTCCTGTCCTCACGGAGCTTATAGTCCATTAAGGGAGAGAACACGTAAAAAATTACGTGTCTTCAAAAATAAATGCATGATAAATGTTGAGGAGAACTGCTGGCAGAATCAAGAAGGGTAGAGAGATTAAAGCAAAGACTATATCCAAATAAATACCTTTCTGACATGGCCAAGTGTAGCAACAATCTGGCTAGCAGCTGTTGGGGGGTATAAGACCCAACAAGAGCAGCAACAAGAGCTGCCAGCACAGATTCATTTGATCTGCTTTACTAAAGAAAGTAACTTTCTGGGGTTAACAGTCTTACTTTAATCCAACATACAAATATCATTCACTTAGTTCAGGAGGAAAAGCTAGCAAGCTGAACTTCAGAGCAAATACAAACAAATTACAAACACACGCAATATAAACAGACCAAATCACAATTCATAGTTACCAGGAAAGCATCAACCTCTGGGTTTACGAACTGGGGGCTCTTAACAGTGACTGCCCAGAGTCTCCACATCAACACTCCTCCATGAGTGAGAGCCCCAGACAGAATGCTAACCTTAGGGTTTTTATATCCTGTTCAGGGCTGGAAGGATTTACACCTAGTTAGCAAAAGGGTGTGGGCCTGGGGCTTTGCATCTAATAAGGCTCAATCAAAGACACTTAATTTAGCATTCTAAAACAGTAAAATAAGTCCTACCTTGATTACCAATACACCAGGTTAGGATTTGAGAAATGTTTTCTATTAAGGTTTGCAGTTTGAAAATGACTTCTCTTCTGACTCTTCCTTTTTAGGAAACACATGAAATTGTGGCAATCAAGAAATTCAAGGACAGTGAAGGTATGTTTTTCTGTATATTGAAGTTTTTATATGCTGTTTATAGAATAGATATGCCTTATCAAGCAAAAACCTTATAACCATCTGAGATTTTAAAATAACAGCCTCAAGAGATGGAGTAATAGGCCTTTTCTAGGACTTTGATTTGGAATATTAAGTCCATTTTATGGGAATAACTGAAAATCACCATCATTAGCTGCGAGAAAATCCATTTTTAGCTGAAGATGTGATCAGTGATCAGGAAAATGTTTTATAAAATCTAGGTAGAAAGAATAATCTTTAACTTGACCCCATATCACCGGTATGAGCAAATTGTGTAATTTGAATTAGGTATTTCTATACTTTCATACATACTCTGTAAATTACTATATTAGAGCTTTTGGTATCACCTATTATGATTTTTCTTTCATAGACAAAGTTGGAAATTTAAGGTAGGGTGATCATGGTGTGTCATATAAAATTGTCTTCAACTTATAACGATTTAAAATTCTTTGGGAAAAGCAGATCTTTCAAGGCATAACAGGTACTACGCTTAGAGACTTTGTCGTATGTATAGTTTTAATTTCCAAGATACACATTCCATTAAAATATTACAGAATATTTCAAGTGGAGTATTGAAACCAATGTATGTTGAGCAAGAGTGATAAAGAATAACAGTTCACTTGAACTCTACTTTATAAAATCAATGTATTAGTTGAGAATGAAGGAAAGAGCTGAGATCAGAAAAGCATGATTTTTGGAGTTTGATAGATGGCCTGTGTTCAAAGAAAGCTGTTTCAACACTGACCTGGAGATCTATAAAATAGTCATGTTCAGCTTTCATTGTCAACATACATTTATTTATTAAGCACCATGAGATGAACAACAATTTTATTAGATTATTCATAAAACCTAATTAACATTAAGTAGTTCAACAGGATCTAGCAATAAAGAGGTCCTAGACAAAGTAAAATTATTTGTTTTCTTTCCTCTTCTGGCAAGCCTAATATATGCAGTGAATGAATTATAGTAGGATGCCCAAACAACTATTACATGGGCAGTCAAAGAAAGGGAGGCCAGAATAATTCCTTTCAAGATACTTTGAAAATAGCTTCAAGTAACAGAGAAAAAGAACAATGAATTCTGATGTTACACAAACTATTTGTAATAGTGGGCAAAGAAGGCGTTCTGCTCTCTTTCGCTAATGTGAATGTGGTCATGGTATTTAAACCAGGAAGAGAGAAAATATTTTAAGAAAGTTCTAGGTTAATATTCTTAATGGACATTAAAGTAAAAATTTTAAATAAAATACTGACAAATCAACCACACAAATTAGGAAAATTATATACTGTGACAAGATTGGATTTTCAGGAATGCAGGGTTGGTTCAACGTCAATATAATAAATCATGTTAATAATAAATAATAAAACACATTATATGAGTAGGCATTGAAAAAGATTTTAACAAAATCCAACGTCTATCTCTGTTAAAAAAAAACACCAAAAAAGCATGGGAATAAATTGATCTTTCCTTAACATAGTAAATAATATTTATCTAATGACAGGAGCAAATATTATACGTGAAGGAAAAAAGCTAGAATCTTTTCCAGTAAAATGAGAGGTAAAGCAAGGATGTTCATTATTACCACAAGTATTTAACAGAATTCTAGAAATGCTAGTATAGCTGTGAAAGAAAGAGAAATTGAGAATAAGAATAGCAAAGAGAAAACAAAATTACTGCTTTTTCAAATTATATTATTCACATTGTAAACCTCAGTATCAATAAAAAATTAATTGAAACAAAACCACAAAGTTGTAGGATATAAAATATACTCACACAAGTCATTATCATTCCCTTATTAATATAAGAAAACCTAAAATATGAATATAAAAATATGAAGAGATAGAGAAATTCTATTTAAAATAACTATTAGAAGGTATGAAATATTTGAGAATGTTTCTACCAGGATAGAACCAGAAACTATATAAGTACGACTGACTATGAAACACTTTTTGGCAAAAATAAAGACCGCTCTAAGTAATCAGAGAAATATTACTAGGTCATTGATATAATAAATATGATATAAATAATATAATTTTATATGGTACAATATAATAAAAATGACAATGCTACCTACCAAACTACCAGAAGATTATTTTCTAGAGCCAGAAAAAATAATAACGCTCATCTCTAAGAGCAAATTTAGTCAAGCATCGCAAGGGTAAAAATGAAAAAAGAAAACAGCAACAGTGAGGATCTTTTGGTACCATATCTTAAACTATACTACAAAGTAATAATTATTAAAACAGAGAAGTCAGTCAGTGAAACAAATCAGGTACATTAAGTATACATACGCAAGTGAACATAGCATGGTGTTTGATGAACTTTAAAGACTGTTCTTCCTAGGGTAGGGACTCACTATTTGACAAAAATTCTTGGGAAACCTATAAAACAATTTGATAGACACCAACATCTGACACTGTATGCCGACATAAAATCCAGGTGTATATGTGATTTAGATATAAAAGGCAATGTCATAAATAAATCAGAAGATCAAGGAAGAAATTACTTTTTAGATCTATAGATAAGGAAAAGTTCATGAGTAAAGCAACAGAGAGGATCACAGAAAATAAAATGAACAGTTTTGATTATATAAAATTGAAAAATTTTTGCGTAAGTGAACCTCATGCCATTAAAATTGGATGGGAAACAGAAACTGGAAAAAAAAACTACAAACAATTTCTCTGCTAAAGATCTCGTATGGAAGATATATAAGGAATTGAATAAAATTTACAAGACTAAGAGCCATTCCCAAATAGATGCATAAATTAGTCATCCAACATTTTAAATTGCTTACTATGTTCCAGGCACTGGTCAAAACATATAAACAGGCAGTTTTTAAAGAATGAAATCCAAATTTCAATACCATATGAAAAATGCCCAAACCACTAATAGAGAAATGCAAATTAAAACAACTCTGAGTTCCATTTCACACCCATTTGAATTGGGTAGAAATGACGAAAGAGAAAAATCACAAATATGAGAGGGGCTGTGCAAAAACAGGTACTCTAGTTCACTGTAGATCTGTGAATTAATTGGTCTAGAACAGGGCTTCTTAAATTTTTTCCACGTGAGACTCCTTCAGCACTTCTTAGACTGTAGGTCACGAACCCATATGGGATCTTGACCCACAGTTTAAGAAGCACTGGGACACTCTAGAAAGCACTGTGCTCTCAAGAAAGGTCCAAACTGTACATACCCTTTAAGCCAGCTATACTACCACTAGGTCTATATAACAAAGAAATTAAGAAACAGGGCAAAGGATTTCTATGTACAGATTTATTTATAGGAACTCTTTTTGTGGTAGCCCCAAATTGGAAACTAAGGATATGTCTTTCTTTTGGGGAATGGGTAAGCAGATTGTGGTATATCAATGTAATGGAATGTTGTTTGACTATAAGAAATGATGAAATCTAAAATTTTAGAAGAAACTGGAAGCCTTTATGACCTGATTCAAAGTGAAGTGAACTGGGACAGCAGTTTACTTGTCAGCATTATTATAGAGAAAAACAACTTTGAAAGACTTTTCAACTCTGATGAATAGAATCATAAACTACAAGATCAGAGGACTAAAGATAAGCCATGCCACCCATGCCAGATAGGTGATAGATTTAAAATCCAGAATGACACTCACATTTTTGTATATGGCCAATATAGGAATTTTTTTGCTGGACTTTGCATGTAAGGGGCTGTAGTGTGTGTGTGTGTGTGTGTGTGTGTGTGTGTGTGTGTGTGTTTTGTTATGGGAGAGAGAGATAATGATTTTTAAAAAATAATTTCAAGCAATGTAAACTAAAATCAGTGAACTTATAGGATACAGTAGCAGTAGGAAGACCAACCTGATATGATCAGTCTTGAAGAAGGTAGCTTTTTTGTTAACAATGATTTTGGACCTCATAAGCGTCTATAACACAGAATAATAAATGATTAGGGATTTTGAAAATAATGTCTGTAGCTACAAATTAAAGAATAGCTTTCACAGGTGCAGACTTGTAAAAGACTTTTGTCTATGCATTGATGTTGTAAGCCATCCAGCAAACACCATTAACAATCTGTGTCAATGGGATCATCTTTGAATACAAAGTTGAGCAATATAGCTTAGGCCATACATACATATGGTCATACGTATATATATATATCTGTGTGTGTGTGGTGTGTGTGTGTGTGTGTAGCACTATATACCTACATACATACATATATATATATATATAGAGAGAGAGCAATCATACATGCACTATTAATATGAAAACTGACATCAAAAGCAAATTAGGTAAAGGGAGAAATATTGCGTTCTTCTAATATGTTAATATGAAATAGAATCTTTAGCGTTTTAATATTTCTAACTAGAAATTATAGATTTGCTGTCTTTTACTTTTGACCATCCTTTAGAGCCATTCTCGCTAGTGTGTGTTAGCCTTTCTGATAGCTGAGGAAAATTATTTGACCTGCTCATATTTCATGGAGTCCACCAGAAATTCCACGAAAACTGACTTCTCACTTCCCATACAGACCAGATATTGTATGCACAAATCCATTTCACAAACATGTCAGACACACACACACACACACACACACACACACACACACACACACACACCCCTTTGTTGTAAAAGCATTTATTAAATGCTTACTATGTGCCAGGCACTATAATAAGTGCTAGGGATACAAAGAAAGGCAAAAACATAGTCTTTGCCCTAAAGGAGCTCATAGTGTCATGAGGGAGTAAATGTGCCTGCAAGATGTATACAAAGTAAATTGAAGGTAATCTCAGAAAGAGATTTTCACCTCTGGAAGGCACATGCAGGGTGGGGCAAGGTCTTTTGTAGAAGATACAATTTGAGCTAGGTGTTGTAGAAAGTCAAGGAAACTAGGAAGCAGAAGGAGAATGGAGAACATTCTAGGCATGAGAGGCAGGCAGCCTGTGAAAAGACACATTATATGAAACATACCTTTTTAGGCATTTCCAAAGCACCACAATCTTGAAGATATACCCAAGCATATTTTAGTTTTCATTTCATCCACATACCAGTTAATAAGCCTATCAGACTCATAAATCCACTACTGTTGTCTTTTCAAGTAGGAAATTTTACTTTTTTCCCCCCAGTCTTAGTATTAATAATACTATGTATTTTATGTAGCACTTTAACATTTACACAACTCTTTCCTGATTGTAACCCTGTAAGGTTAGTAGTGAAAGTGTTTTATCCATTTCTTGAAGATGAAGAAACTTGACTCAGTGAGGTTGTGTCTGATTCCTTTCAAAAAGCTAGTCACATTTGGGATTCGTGCACAGGTGACCTAATTTCAAGCCCCATGCTCTTGTCACTGCAGTGTGCTGAGATTGTATGATGTTGAGCTTTTGTTCCCTCTTAAATTGGTGTGCTACCCAGTTAGGGAAAGGGAAAGTGTTTTATTCAATATCTATTGTGTGCCTCCTATGTTTAGAACAGTCTTCCAGGTGCAAGGAGAAGATAGATAAATTAGAAACTATCTCTGCCCATGTGAAGCTTATCAGGTCTTCTACAAATTTATCTACAAACTTTTTGACTATGCGTATTTTCCGATTGTATCCAGTCAGTAAACGTTTATTGTCTCCTGTGTGGCAGGCACTGTGCTAAAGGGGTGGGGTGGGGTGGGATAGGGGGATGCAAAAAGTTAAAAGACAATTGCTGCCCTCTAGGACCTTACAGTCTCATGAGGGAGACAATAAGCATACAAATATATACTAACAAGCTATATATAGGATAAATAGGAAATAATTAATAAAGGAAAGGCACTAGAAGTAAGAGATGTTGGGAAAGGCTTATCACAGAAGATAGGATTTTAGTTTACTACATTTTTAAACTAAATTTTTAATTTACTGAGAGATTAGTTGGAGGGGGGGAATAGTATAAGGTATAAGAAGACTGGAAGGGTAGAGAGGGGCTAGGTTATGAAGGGCTTTGAAAGCTCTTTTTGATTCTGAAGGGAGCCACTGAAGTTTATTGAGTATGGGGGTGACACAATTGGACTTGCACTTTAGGAAAATCACTTTGACAGATGAATAGAGGAGAGGCTGGAGTAGGGAGAGATTTGTAGCAAGTCGACTTATTAGCAGTTTATTGAAATAGTCTGTTGTACTTGGCAGGAGGCAGTATTATAGGAGAAAAGAAGATATATTTGAGAGACATTACAAAGGTGAAATCAGCAGGCCTTTGTAGCGGCTTGGATATGGGGGCTGAAACATAGTGAAGAATCTGATGACTCCTAGGTTGTGAGCCTCAGGGACTGGGAGGATGGTTTAGCCCTCTACAGTAATAGGGAAGTATGGAAGGGAGAAAGACATTTGGAAAGAGAAAGATAATGAAATCATTTTTTGACACGCTGAGTTTAAAGTCTACTAGACACCCATTTTGAGATATCTGAAACGCAGCTAGAGGTGTGACTGGAGGTCAGAAGAAAGAGAAGGCAAGATCAGAAGGTTTCAGAATCACCAGAATAGATATGTTAATTAAATCCATGGCTACTAATGAGATAACCAAATGAAATAGTATGTCAGGAGAAGAGAAGAGTGCCTATGACAGAACATGACTTAGATGAGGATCCAACTATGGAGACTGAGCAGTTGCCGTCAGATAGCTAGGAGAACCAGGAGAGAGCGGTGTTCCAAAACTCAGAGAGAAAAGTGAGTGTTAGAAAAGAGAGTGATTGACACTGTCATCGGCTGCAGAGAGGTCAAGGAGGATGAGGGTTGAGAAAAAGTTAATTGAATTTGGCATCTAAGAGATCAGCAGTAACTTTAGAAAGAGTGGTTTCAATGGAATAAGCAGGTCAGAAGCTGGATTATAGAAGGTTAAGAAGAAAGTGAGAGGAGATAAAACCAGCTATTGTAGAAGGCCTTCTTAAGGAGTTTATCTTCAAAGGGCAGAAGACAGGATGATTATTAGCAAAGGATGGAGTGAGAAAAATAACTATATCATTGTTACTGTTGTTGTTGTGTCAAGAAGACCAAGAAGACCTGGATTCACTATTTAATAAATATTTGATGGTTTCAATTGTTATGTTATGACTTCTCTAGACTTAGTTTTCTCAACTCTACAATGAGAAGGTTAGACTAGATATTGTCTAAACTACCTTCTAGTTCTTAACTTGTCATCAGAAAGGCCTGTTAATTTGACCTTCTTTGTGTCTTTCACATACACTGTGGTCTCTCTCTCCTCAGACACTGCCACCACCCTTATCCAGGCCCTTATCACCTCACTCCCTGAACTACTGAAATAGCCTGTTGGTTAGTACGCCTGACACAAGGCCCTCACTATCCTACTTTGTTCTCCACTCAGCTGTCAGAGTGATCTTCCTAAAACCTAAGTCTGATCATTGCACTTACATATTCAATAAACTCCACTGGCTCCCTCTCACCTTCAGAATCAAGTAGAAAATCATCTGGTATTCAGAGCTCTTCATAACCCAGCACCCTTCTGCCTTTCTGTTCTTCATATATCTTAACCCCTCCCACCCAAGTATCCTGCAAGTCAGTGATATTGGCTTCTTGAACAAATTACTTCATCTCTCAGTTTCAGGCATTTTCATAGGCTATCCCTCATGCCTGGGAAGTTCTCCCTCCTCATTTCCTCCTGGAATCTCTGGCTTGCTTTCAGTCCCAGATAAAATCCCACCTTCTGCAGGAAGCCTTTTCTAGTCCCCTTTAATTCTAATACCTTCTATGTGTTGATTTATCTTCCTAGCAGTTTGAAAGCAGGGACTGTCTGTTCCCTTTATTTGTAGTTGTTGGTCCTTTGTTCTCAAAGAGGACCAATGACATCATGAGGGTGATGTCTTGATTTGCACATGAATATGAGTTGGGTCAGCCTCACTCCTCCAGTCATCTAAGTCTAGTGACAAGACAAAGGTCAAGATGACTGGCAATGGTCCAGGATTCAGCAGGTGACCTAGGTCTTTCCCAGGTCTCAATTTGTCTAACTCCACTGTTCACTCAGTAACTAAGGGCTGGGTGAGAGTTGAGACAAAATGTGGCTTAATTTACCAACAGGAAGATTGCAATCTGGGAGGGGAAGATACCTGTTCTGGCCAGAACAAAAAACCAATTGCTATGCATACTCATTCTAAGTCATCAAACCTAAACAGTGTGCCACTGAGGCTTAGGTTGGGGCTATTTTTGCCATTCAGTGAAAGCCAGGCATTTGGATTTTAAGGTGGAATCAAGTAGCGCCATTGGCTGATTGACTGAATCTCAGTTCTGATTCTGACACACAGAAGACTATGGGCAAATCACTTCATCTCTTTGACCCTAAGTTTCTGTAAAATGGGCATGATAATTCTTTTACTACCTACCTCACAGGATCATGAGGAAAGCATTATGTAAACTTTAAAATGCTACAGAAACTTTTTTTATTTTTAATTTATTCATTTACTTAGTCCAGACATGATTTAATCCATGTAGCGCTCCCAAGTAAATAAACTTCTTTTGCCATTGCAAATAGCAAGTGCCCAGGCTCTGCTTACAACTTTGATTTTTAGAGAATTGGCCAGGTCACTGAAAGCATTAAATGACATCATCATAATTCTCATTTATATAGCAAAACAATTATCAAATATTATCTCATTTGATCATCATGGTGGGGGGATGGGATGCTGTGGAGAGGTTCAGTAACTTGCCCAAGGTCACACGGCCATAAGTATCTGAGGTTGGTTTTGAACTCAGGTCTTTCCTGACTCTGGGTCTAGCACTCGATCCACTGCACCACCTAGCTCCCTTCCATCTTTTGGTTAATAGTCACACAGCTGATGTGTCTTAAGAGACAGAAACTGAACCAAGACTGTGACTCTAAGGCCAGTTTTTCACCCACTATACTATGCTACTTCTCTGTTTTTCTTTAAAATTGAATAGCACTGTTATATATGTTATACTAAACCATTAAGAAAGGTGTTGGCAGTTCATCCTGATCCATGCTTTTCTAGAAATTAGAGAACCATATTCTTGCTTGGATTTCAAGTTATGTAGTTCTGCTAACCTTCATCTATGTGTATGACAGAAAGCGGAGTCCAGAATCAATGGATCCCAAATTCAAGATACTGATTCCTTGGCAAGAACTCCAGAAAACTCAGTTAGGATCATAGATAGGGAGTTGGAAACGGACCTTTAAAGTCAACTAGTTCAACTCCCTCCTTTTACAGGTAAGGTCACTAAAGCCCAGAGAAATCAAGCGATTTGTCCAAGGCCATTCAGTTCTTTTTTTTTTTTTTCATCCAGTTCTTTTATTAATATATTTTACTTTTTTTAATCAGCAGAAATCCACTTTATTTCCCTCCCAGCTGAATCCTCCCCATTCTTCAGCTGAGAACAAAAGAAAAACAACTCCTTTAACAAACATGTATAGATTCCCATTCTTTGCCACCTCACAAAGATTTCTAAGTATATTTCTACAGACTTAGGGTTTGTTTTACTTCTAATTTTCCTTTCTCCCCTTTCTTTCCTGTTTCCTTGTTGAATGAAGTATCTTTTTGTACCCAACTCTACCTTTGTGTGTATGTATTCTTCCCTTCTTTTATCATTTCAGATGAGAATGAAGCTTAAATGTAAGCCACTTCCCCCAGACTCTTCTCCTTGTTTGGATAGATATCTGCTTGCACACCCTGATTCTGTGTTCCCTAATTTTTCTTTCTTGCCCCTTCCCCCAAAAGATTCTTCTTCCTTTCTTTTTTGCATTCTTCTCTAAGGTTATAAAGATATAACAGAACCATTTCCCGCTCTAATTAGACTTCCTCTTTGACTCCTAAAGATACTAAGATTCAGAGGGGACACATGTATCATAGAAGCAGTTTATCCTTGTTTAGTCTCTTATGATTATTCAGTCATGTTATCCTTTTTTTGTTCTCTTGATTTCTGTGTTTGAACTACAAAGTCTTTATGCAGCTATGATCTTCTCATCAGAAATGTTTGTAGTCATTTCATTAAAGGTCCATTTTTGGAGGGTAGGATTTTACTCAGTTTTGCTAGGTTAGCCATTCTCGGTTGTAAGCCTGTGTTTCCTTTGTCTTCTGAAATACCATATGCCAAGATTTCCGTTTCTTTATAGTGGTGACTTCTAAATCATATATCATTCTGACTGGTTCATCAGTACTTGAGTTCTTTCTTTCTGACTCCTTGTAGTATTTTTTATTTGACCTTTAAGCCCTGGATTTTGGTTCTAATTTTCCTGGAAGTTTTCATTATGGGGTTTCCTTCAGGAGGTGACCATTGAATTCTTTCCCTCTTTGCCCTCTGCTTTCTAAGACATCTGAGCAGCTTTTTTTTTTAAGATTTCTTGAAATATGATGTGTACGTAAAGGGGGAAACTAGAAGGAAATTAGAAGAGCAAAGAATTGTTTACCTTTTAGGTCTATGGAGAAGGGAAGAATTCATGACCAAAAACAAGAGATAGAATTACAAAGTGTAAAATAGATAATTTTGATTATATTAAATTATATTTATAATATATTATCTAAATATATATTATAATATATGAGTATAATATATTTGTACTTTCGTACAAACAAGACCAATGCAACCAAGATTAGAAGGGAAGCAGAACTGGGAAACAAGCTGGGGAACAGCAAGTGTCTCTGTTAAAGGCCTCATTTCTCATATATAGAGAATTGAGTCAAATTTATAAGAATACAAATCATTCCCTCATTGATAAATAGTCAAAGGATATGAACAGGAAGTTTTCAGCTGAAGAAACCAAAGCTATCTATAGGCATACAAAGAAGTGCTCTAAATAATTTTTTGATTAGAGAAATGCAAATTAAAACAACTCCGAGGTACCACCCCATACCTATCAGATTGGCTAATATGATGAAAAAGGAAAATGATAAATGTTGGAGAAGATGTGGGAAAATTGGGACACTAATACATTGTTGATAGAAAGTTGAAAGACAAACTATATTTTGCTCCTTCCTAACCTATCCCCCTTTATCCAATTTTCTACCTTGACCCTGTCCCTTTTAGAAAGTGTTTGTTTTTGATTACCTCCTTCCCCTATCTGCCCTTCCTTCTATCATACCCCCTTTTTTATCTTCTTCCTCCTTCTTTCCTGTGGGGTAAGATACCCAATTGAGTGTGTATGGTATTCCCTCCTCAGGTCAAATCTGATGAGAGCAAGATTCACTCATTCCCCCTCACCTGCCTCCTCTTCCCTTCCTATAGAACTGCTTTTTCATGTCACTTTTATGCAAGATAATTTACCCCATTCTATCTCTCCCTTTCCTCCTCTATCAATATATTCCTCTCTCATCCCTTAATTTGATTTTATTTCTTTTAGATATCATCCCTTCATCTTCAGCTCACCCTGTGCCCTCTCTCTCTATATATACACATGCATGTATACATACATACACACACACACATATATACATACACACATACACGTATACATATATATGTGTGTGTGTATATATATACATATATATATATACATACATACATATATGTACACACACACACACACACACACATATATATATATGCATATTCCCTTCAGCTACCCTAATACTGAGGTCTCATGAATCATACTCATCATCTTTCCATGTAGGAATGTAAACAAAACAGTTCAACTTTAGTAAGTCCCTTGTGATTTCTTTTTCTTGTTTACCTTTTCATGCTTCTATTGATTCTTGTGTTTAAAGTCAGATTTTCTATTCAGCTCTGGTCTTTTCACTGAAAAAGCTTGAAAGTCCTCTATTTTATCGAAAGTCCATATTTTGCCTTGGAGCATGATACTCAGTTTTGCTGGGTAGGTGATTCTTGGTTTTAATCCTAGCTCCATTGACCTCCGGAGTATCGTATACCAAGCCCTTCGATCCCTTAATGTAGAAGCTGCTAGATCTTGGGTTATTCTGATTGTGTTTCCACAATACTCAAATTGTTTCTTTGTGGCTGCTTGCAATATTTTCTCCTTGATCTGGGAGCTCTGGAATTTGGCAACAATATTCCTAGGAGTTTTCTTTTTGGGATCTATTTGAAGAGGTGATCTATGGATTCTTTCAATTTCTATTTTACCCTCTGGCTCTAGAATATCAGGGCAGTTCTCCTTGATAATTTCTTGAAAGATGATATCTAGGTTCTTTTTTTGATCGTGGCTTTCAGGTAGTCCAATAATTTTTAAATTATCTCTCCTGGATCTATTTTCCAGGTCAGTGGTTTTTCCAAGGAGGTATTTCACATTGTCTTCCACTTTTTCATTCCTTTGGTTCTGTTTTATAATATCTTGATTTGTCATAAAGTCACTAGCTTCCACTTGCTCCAATCTAATTTTGAAGGTAGTATTTTCTTCAGTGGTCTTTTGGACCTCCTTTTCCATTTGGCTAATTCTGCCTTTCAAGGCATTCTTCTTCTCATTGGCTTTCTGGAGCTCTTTTGCCATTTGAGTTAGTCTATTTTTTAAGGTGTTGTTTTCTTCAGTATTTTTTTGGTTCTCCTTTAGCAAGTCGTTGACTTGTTTTTCATGGTTTTCCTGCATCACTCACATTTCTCTTCCCAATTTTTCCTCTACTTCTCTAACTTGCTTTTCCAAATCCTTTTTGAGCTCTTCGGTGGCCTGAGACCAGTTCATGTTTTTCTTGGAGGCTTTTGTTGTAGGCTCTTTGACTTTGTTGACTTCTTCTGTCTGTATGTTTTGGTCTTCTTTGTCACCAAAGAAAGATTCCAGAGTCTGAGACTGAATCTGGGTGCATTTTCGCTGCCTGGCCATGTTCCCAGCCAACTTACTTGACTCTTGAGTTTTTCGTCGGGGTATGACTGCTTTTAGAGTAAAGAGTACTTTGTTCCAAGCTTGAAGGGGATGTGCTGTTGTTTTCAGAGCTATTTCTATACAGTCAGCTCTGCCACACCAGCACTCCTCCACCCCCAAGAACTGCCAACCTGGACTGTACTCAGATATTAAGCAGGCTCTGCACTCCTGCTCTGATTCACCACTTAATTCCTCCCACCAGGTGTGCCTGGAGCTAGAAGCAACTGCAGCTATTGTTCTGTAGCTGCCCCACCCCTGCTGTCCCTGGGGCGGTGGCCGAACTGGAACTCCTTTCACTCTGTCCCTGCAGCTTTCCCCACTAACCTTCTCTGTTGTCTTTGGTATTTGTTGGTTGAGAAGTCTGGTAACTGCCACAGCTCCCTGATTCAGGGCGCTACGGCCTGTTCCGCCTGGCTCCCAGTCTGGTTGGACCTGCTGCTGCCCATGGTGGGCTCTGCTCCGCTCCGCTCCCAGCTCCGTGCATGATAGACCTCAGCCAGGGACCATCTAGGCTGTCCTGGGCTGGACTCCTGCTTCCTTCTGCTATTTGGTGGGTTCTGCAGTTCTAGAATTTGTTCAGAGCCATTTTTTATGGGTTTTTGGAGGGACTTGACGGGGAGCTCACGAAAGTCTCTGCTTTCCAGCCGCCCTCTTGGCTCTGCCCCCCTACATTTTCTTATTATTTTTTTCCAGTCTTTTGATTTTGTTTTATTATTTCTTGTCTTACGGATTTTGGTTCATTCTAATTTTCAGAGAATATGTTTCTTGGACAAGATTTTGTAACTTTTGTGCTAAGATGCTAATTCCTTTTTTAAATCCCTCTTTTGTAGCTCTCATTTCTTTTCCAATTTTTCTTCTGGCATTGTCATTTGTTTTCTAAAAAACATTTTTAAACTTTTTTATCTTACCTCTTGCTTTATCTTTTCTAGAAATTCTAGTTGAATTTGTACCCAGACTTTATTTCTCTTTTTGACCTTGCTTTGGAGTTATTGTCTTCTGGTTTCGTGATTCCCTTCATCATAACTGATCTTTATGTTGGGATTCTTTTTTTGGTTTGCTCATTTTTTAAAATTTTAAATTAATTAATTTTTAGTTTACAACTAATTTACTCTTTCTGTCCTGCTTCCTGAATTTGGATTTTGTTAGCGACAGGCTCAATGAACTAATGGAGGGAAGATCTGGGCTGGTCCTCTTGCTAGTTTCTTGGTGTATTGAGTGTTATATTATTCTAAACTCTCAGGGATAATTTAGGCTAGGGAACTGCAGCTTTCTGTGGTTTCATAGTGGTCTGATCAGTATAAAATCTGATTTCTATTCCCCTTGTCTAACCTCTGTAGTTTTCTGACCTGGGTTTCAGTCTGAGCAACAACAGACTGCTGCTGGACTCAGACTCTGGCTAGCTTGGAAATAGTTGGTTCTGAGTGATAGAACCACAAGCTCTCCTTTGCTCTTGGCTTCTTGCCCTTATTATTCTTCTGCAGAGTTCCTACTGGGCTAGAACCTGGAACTGAGATTCCACTCAGCTCCTGTGGTTAGAGCCATATAGCTACTGCTCCTTATCCCTGAAGGCCACTCCTGATCATAGATCCTGGTCTCAGTTTGCCCTGATCTGTGACTGTAGATTGTATAGTGAGCCACAGGTGCCGGATGGCACTTGTTCCCACCAGGGGGCCCTAGAATGGTTGTGGTACCTCCTTTAGCACCAGAGTTCAGTCTCTCCTTATACTCGAGTGTGCTGTACTTGGACAGACTCAGTCTAGAGTGTCCATATAGTCTCAATCCCCCTCTACAGACATGGGCTGAAAAAATGACTCACGGTGACTTTTTCTTAGATTTCCTTGTCAGGATTCAGACTGGTACATTTTTTACATCTCTTTGGAGGAGTTGGGACGAGGGGTGTGTGTGTGTCAAGAATGTAGAGCTCAGGTGTACTTTTTTCTGTTATTCTTTGATTTTAGCTACATCTGGCTATATAGTTTTAGGTGGCAGAGCTAGGTTTCAAATCTAGTCCATGTGATTACAAACCCAAACCCAACTCCCCTTCAATTAAACCACTCAACCTCTTTTTCTGTAATTAGATAGGATACCACATTCCTGATTAACCGATATTTACTGTGCTTCTTTGTATACATGCTTCTGTTCTAGGATTTTGTGATTTTGTAAGAATTTACTCTATTCATGTATTTCAGATTTTTCTAGCTATATTTTTTTAGCCTGCTTCCTATGTTAAAGGGCCCAGATCTTCCCTTGGTCCGATTCCGTTTCTCATGTTAGTTTTCCCTCTCTTAATATTCCCATACTCCATTATGTCTTAGGATGTAGTGACCAGAGCTATTCCATATGGCTTTGCACAAGGGTGAAATGATTTCATTTTGCCTTTTAGATCCCTCCCCAGGGATTCATTTTGTCTCACCTTTTTGTCTGCACACATATGTTAGGCTGATGGTTCATGGAATATCGCAAACCTCCTGTATTGCTTTCTTGGATTGTAAAAGATACTTCTGGGCACATAGTTTCTTAGATATTTCTTTGATTATTGTCACTGGCCAGAATTGAACCTATTGGAAGCTTTTACATCCTCGCTATAGTTAGCATTTCTGTGCTTGTCTGCCATTTTCTCCATTCTTTCCATTGTCTTCTTTTTATATCATTTTCTTGTTCCTGTAATATTCATCATTGGGGTGTGTGGGGTATTCATGGAGGACTAAGGCATTTTGTTCAGTCGTTTCAGTCATGTCCAACTCTTTGTGATCACATTTGATATTTTCTTGGCAAAGATACTGGAGCGGTTTGCCATTTCCTTCTCCAGCTCATTTTACTAATGAGGAAACTGAGGCAAACAGGGTCAAATGACTTGCCTGAGGTCGCACAACTGTGTCTCTGAGGCCAGATTTGAACTTGGGTCTTCCTGACTTCAGGCCCAGCACTCTCCACTGTGCCCCCTGGTTGCCCTTTTCAGGGCTGCTCATTCACCTTTGGTGTTCACCTGTCCCCCAACTCTCACCTGTGGCTCTAAGAAGCTGTAGCATGCATAGTAGCCACACCCTGGTACAACCCATCTTGGCAGACAGGCTAAACCAGGTTGAGGGTAACTGACAGGCCTCAACCCCATCGGTGAGTTTGGGGGATGTCTCCCCCAAGCATGTGAAGACTTCCCCTGGGCGGACGCCAAGGTCGTCTGCTATATCCCAGGTTATTACCAGTTTTCTTGACTTTTTTTCCTGTCATTGGACTTCAATGACTTTGGAAGAGAGAGTGAGGCTGACAGCTTTGTGCAGCTTTGCCTCACTTAAATCCAATGTCATGGCAAGTAAAGACATTACCCCCAGATGTCATAGGTCCTCTTCAAAAACAAAGGATGAACAGCAACAACAGTTTTCACTATTATATCCCCTTACTTTTTCCTCTGGAGAATCTTACATCTTGTTGTTTAGGCATGCTATAACTTGACTAATTGGATATCTAAAATCTGGCCAGTTTTATCCCTTAATGAAATACTTATCCCTGCCATGCTGTGTTAGCATCTCATCATTCGGTATGCACTTGTAAGTACCACTGACAACGTTGCAGCATGAATTCATTAAAAGAAATACAGTGTTGTATGGTTTGTAAAAGAAGCTGAACTTTCATGTAAATAGGTACATCATGGAATCAAATAACTTTAGAATTGGTCTACATCATAGAAATAATTTAGTCCAGGTATAGATATGTTTATATACAGACATTTTTCTAGAAAATTTTCAAGAGGATTTTTCAGATTTAAAGCAAAGAAAAAATTGAGTTGAGGAGAAATTACCATGTTGTATCACATTGGTTCCCAGGCTGAGGTTCAGATCCAAATTAGAGTCACATAGGGTTTACAGAAGGATCTTAAGGGACCCTTTGGAAAGACTTAAAGAGAGAGATCACATGGCATAGTTGATAAAGGTTGGCCTTGAAGTCAAGAAGACATAGTAGTTCAGTTCTTGCCCTTGACACATGTCTTATCTTTACTTCCTCACCTCCCACTCACTTCTCAGCAACTCACAATATGACTTTCAAGCTTCACTCTTACTTAAAACTGCTCCCACCAAGGTTATCAATGATCTCCTAATTAATGGCCTTCTCATAGTCTTCTTCCTGAGCTTAATAGCTTTTGACCCTCATTACCACTTCCTCCTAAACATAAAATCTGTTCTACTCGCTGATGATCCAACAAAAATGTAACCCCAGGGCTTTGTCTTGGGCCCTTTATTATCTTTGCTCTGTCTGGGTAGAGTCATTAGCTCTTGTCCTATGAACCTGTAATCCTGTATAATCCATGATTCAGTTTTTAAACATATGCATGTTAGTGAAGCGCTTAGGTTGTCCATATGTAATCTCTTGCTTTTCTTCCTATTACATAACCAGACCTTCATCTTTTTTATTCAGTACTGTATATTATCTAGTCTCTATCTGGAGCATATAGAAGCTGTGATGGCCAGTAGAAATTCTGTACTAAAGGGGACTTATATCGTTCAGAAATCCTGAGCTTTAAGGAGCTGGACACAGGAGATTACCTGCTCTACAGGGGATTCATATCTATCAGAGATTCCAGGCCTCTGGGAACCAAAGACACTAGAGCACCTGTATTTAAGGAGACTTATGTGTACCAGAAATTCTGATCAAACTTAATATATAGGCCTCCGGAGGCCTCCTTAGACCTGCATTTTCAGAGATTAGGAGTGAAAGTGTTTGCTTTAAAAGCAGATTTTGTTTAGGATGTGCCCCATCTCTTATATTTTGGAATAAGGCTGATGAATCATCGATTTAGAACCAGATGTCTAACCACAACCCCCTTTTGCCTATGCCTTCAGCTCTCCAGTTTTGGGAATAACAAGCAGTGGAAGATGGCACCACTGACCCAGCTCTATAACCATGCTTAGTTGCTAAAGGAAGGGCTGGTTTCTGGCCAGGTGTGTTACATCCAAATGTGTTATTTCATCCTGTGGCTAGCCAGATCCCACGTGCTACATTTATCCCTGTGATTCAGGGTAACTGTATACTAAGGTGGAAATCTTTTCCCCCTGCAACCTCTCCCTAAACTCCTTATTCTTATCCATCACTATCCCTCTACAGCCTGTATCTTTCTCTCCCTTTCCATTTTGTTGTGTTCTCTGAAACCCAGATTAAGAGTCTTCTCTTCCTACTAGAGTCCTTCATCTTATTCCCTTTCCATATTCTGGGGTTCACAGAAGCCTGGTTCTCTATAGGATGCTGCATCGCTGCCACCCTCTCCAGGTCAGGTTGCTGTTTCTCTCATGTTCACTGACATATTCACCAGAAGGAAGACGTGACATGCTCCTTGCCACCCACTGCAACTTCTAGATTCTCGCTCTGCCAATATCAGTACCTCGGCGTGTCCAAATGGTATAGATCATCTTTCCCTCTAAACCTGCCATTCCTGCATACTTCTTCTTTCTGTCAAAGGCAATGCTCTCCTGTAGGTCATCCAGGTTCCTCTCTTGAGTCATACTCTATTTCTCTTTCTTGCCACTCATTCACTCACTTGCCTGGTCTTGTTCATTCTACCTTCATAACATCTCTCCCTTCCTCTCCACTCACTCATTCTCCTGCTACTTTTTCACACCCTTATTACCTTTCAATTTGGTTATTCTGATAGCCCCTTAGTTGGTTTTCCTTCTGAATTGATCTCCTTTTTCTAACCAGTTAAAGCTGCCCAAAGCAATCTTCCTAAAACAAAGTTCTGACTATGTTACTTCTCTGTTCAAAAATCTTCAGCCACACCTTACTTCTTCTAGGATAAAATATAAACTTCTCCACCTGGTGTTTTAGTGCCTCCAGGCTCCCACCTAGCCTGTCTTCCTAACCTTATCTTACATTGCTTCCTATAGTCCAGCCAAACTACAGTTTTTATTATTCGTTGACCTTGCTACTGCTCTCTCCTGCTTTTATGCTTTTATACTAACTGACCTCCATGTTTGGAATGTATTAATCAGTCAATCAGCCAGCACTTATTAAGAACCTCCTTTTATGTGGGCCACTCTGCTAAGCACCAGGATTACAACAGTACCTTCCCTCAAGGAGATTACATTCTGTCTGGGGTGACATGTAAGTTTATATACAGAATATAGTTATCTCTTCCACATCATGGTGATTGGGGCATAGTATCCCCTATCCAACCTTCTTTGATCTGGAAAATTCACATAAAATTTTTTGGCCTTCCCTTTCTACCAGAGAAGAAGTCTGAATTATTATGGTATTAAAAGATAAATTAATTTTTAAAAATAATTTATTTTAAGTTTAAATACTAAACCTTAAATACACAAGAAAAGAAACATGACAAACTTAAATATTAAAACAAATACAAAAGAAAAGAAAAAAAACATTGTCATGTGCACCGCAGAACATGAGAGGATTCAAAATATATGGCAAAAAAATTTCCATTTCAAGAAAGCCTATATAATAAATACTGTGCATCATGTTCACAGCTGTCCATTGTTTCTTTTCTTCCTCATAAGTTTTCTTTTGTTCTCTCCCATGCACTTTTTAACTTTGTTCTCCCTTCCTCCACCCCCCAAATGGTTACGGTTAAGCATGGAGATACACACACACACATATACACATACATATACACACAAAGATATATACATACATATACACATACACTTACATACACACATACACTTAGATATCTATAATCATACTCATATATAGACATATTTTCATATGCATCTATGTAATACTATACCTATTTGCCCTCTGTTTCTCTTCCTTCATAAGTCTGCATCTTTCCAAATTTTTCTAAGTTTTCCATTTCATCATTTCCTACACCACAGCCATATTCCAACCTCATGTTGTCTAGATATTTTAAATGGTCTAAAACAATATTGATTAATGTGGCTGACACATAGTGTAGTTTCCCTATTTTTCTCTTTTGATTAAGTCCATTTTAGCTTTAACTTTATCTAAGCTCATGATTACTACTGCAGTTTTTTTCCTGATACATTCTACCCCTGATCTTTATTTTACGTTTGTGTGTCTCTCTTATTTCCTATCCCATCTGACTCCTCTACTTTTCTATCCGCTACCTTGCCCCTCTTCTGTTACTTAACCTACCAACCTCCAAGGATCCCTCTCTTTCTGGTTAATCTAAACACCCTTCTATACTGTCTTATCCTATTCCCTCACCCTTGCTTCTAAAAATCCCTTTTAAACTCTCTGCTCTCTCTACCCCTTAGCCTTTTATTTCTTTCTGAATTTAGAAGACTTTTATGCCCTTCTAGATAAACCCATTCCCGATGAAAGTAGCAGGGTTCCAGAACTGCCAGCCCTCCTCCCCCATCTAATTCCTCTGTGTCAGTTCTTCCTCTCGCACCTCATTTGTATACAATAATTACTCCTTTTAGCTGTTCCTTAATGGCTTTATTTTTAAAAATCATATCATATTCAGGTCTACCTCATTCTTTCTTATGAACTACCCAATAACAATCTTGGACATACGTTTTACATTTTCTCGTATAAAAGATAGTCTGTCCTTATTGAGTCCCTTGTAATTAGTCTTTGATTTGTACCTTATATTTCTTTTGGATCATATATGTCAAATCTTCTATTAAGTTCAGGGTTGTTGTTTTTTTAACAAAATCCTAAAAGTCTGACAATTCATTAAATATTCTTTTTTTTTTCATTCAGGATTATGCTTAGCTTTGCTTGGTCTGATATTTTTAGCTGCAACCTCAGTTCTTTTGCTCTTCAATATATAGTGTTCCCAGACCTGTGGCCTTTGAGTGTCACCACTGCTACGTCTTGTGTGATTCTGATTGTGGCACTGCCTTATTTAAATTGGTTTTTTCTTATAACTCTTACTATTTTATTCTTGAGCTGGGAGTTTTGGAATTTGATTGTGATATCCTGTAGGTTTTCCTCTCTGGATCTCTTTCAGAGGTTTTGTGTAGATAGAAGGTAGTAGTTGAGCAGAGTCCTGGATAAAACCAGGGATTTTAAAACAGAAGTGAAGATGGAGCATTCCAGACATGGGGATTAATAGTCAGAGCAAAGACATGGAGTCAGGAGTTGGAATATTGTGTGTGAGAACAGCAAGGAATGCTGGATGGCTAAGTTGCAAAATATATGTAGAGTAATAATATCTTATAGCACTAGAGAAGTAAGTAGGGATCAGATTGTGAAGAACTTTAAATGTTGTTCAAAAGAGTTTATTTCTAATCCTAGAGGTAACAGGGAGTCACTAGAGTTTATTGAGTAGGAGGGTGACATTGTTTGACTCTAGGAAAATCATTTTTGTGTCTGTCCGAAGGATGAATTGGAGTGGGGAAAAACTTGATGAAGGGACATCTAGTAGGACCATGTAGAAGCTATTGCAGCCATTTAATCAAGAGGTGATGAGGCCTGAACTAGTGAGTGTACGGGAAAAGAGTGTGCAAGAGATGTCTTTAGAGATAAAAGATTTGGCAGCTAATAGGTGTCAGTTAATCCTTCTTTATCTCTGTCTTTTCAAATCCTTATCATCCAGGGGCAGTTAGGGGGTGCAGTGGATAGAGCACCTAGGCCTGGATTTAGGAAGCCACATCTTCCTGACCTCAGACATATACTAGCTGTGTGACCCTGAGCAGATCACTTAACCCTGTCTGCTTCAGTTTCTTCATCGGTAAAATGAGCTGGGGAAGGAAGTGGCAAGCCACTCTGGCATCTTTGCCAAGAAAACCCAAAGAGTCCGACACGATTGAAAAACGCCTGAATAACAAGTGTCATCTCCACAAAGCCTTTAACTGTTTTACAGTTGTTACTGCTCTCTCCTTCCTCAAATTGTTGTGTCTGTCTGTCTTCTGTTCAGTGGGAAGGAAGGAAATAAGCATTTATTATGTACCTACTATATTCCAGGCACTGTGCTAAGTGCTTTATAAATATAATCTTATTTAATCCTCACAATAACCCTGAGAGGTAGGTACTGTTATTATCCCTGTTTTACATATGAGGAAACTAAGGCAAATAGAGGTTAAGTGACTTGCTCAGGGTCACACAGCTAGGATCTAAGGCCTGATTTGAATTGAGATCTTTGTAACTACAGGCCCAGTATTCTATCCAGTATGCTACCTTAATAGGTTATAATGCCTATAAATGTTTAACATTTAGAGACTATTATACTTTGGTCTTTTTCTTTCTAGTTCTTTGTACATAGTAGGAGCTTAATAAATAGTTGTTGAATGAATGATTCTTTCTTATCCTATCCATTAATTTCTGAATACTTCCTCTCCAGTTTTAGCATAGAATACAAGCAGTCATTAATAGCAGCTGAAAAGCCCTCAAGTGGGCCCCTTCTGTATAGTTTTGTGGTAGAAACAGGCATCTACTGAGCGGACAGTTCATTGAGTTAGTTCTTTAATAAATGTATTTTGGATAGTTATAACAAATAAGCAGTGGAAACAATTGAAAAGAAGGAAAAGAGAAGTTGCATTCGATTTGGCAAAATGCATAGTGTTGTCAGTGATTCCAAGATACTCCCAGTCTCAAAAACCCACATATTTTAAAAAATCAGTAATTTGCTGATTATGATATTTGGCAAGAAGTCATGGAATCCCACAGTGTTGGAAGAATCAAAATGTACTTGTCTCAGTCAGCAATGGAGAGACTCATAGTGTATATATAAGAAGGCTATAACATGTTCCTAAGGATTACTTGTATGCAGGAAATTGCACTAGGAAAATAAGTGCATTTTAAAGGGAAAAATATTGGATATACCAGAAATTGACCGTATTGCTTGTATTTATGAGAGCTTGGTTTGGTGTATCGCAGGATACTTATGAATGGTATACTTGTGGAGAATCAAAAGATGCGTTTTCTAAATGTGGTGATTTTTGGCATTATGACTTTGAGAGTTTCTGTTTGGGAACAGACAAGAAAATCCTAAATCCTTGTTATAACTTTAGTTATTCACTCGCATTTCTCTAGGCCCCAGTTTCCTCGCTTTACAAAATGAAAGGTTTGGACAATATCATCTCCAGCATTCTGTAATTCAGATTACAAGCGAGGCAAAAATAAAATGAAGCAAGTACAGAGGCATACCTAAACAAATTTGGGAGAAAGTAAATACATGAGAAAGCTAAAGCCTTCATTTCTTGATCTTGAAGCTGAGACTAAGTATATGAGAGGTGGGACCATGTCACAGAGGCATCCCTAGAATGATAGAATTAAGTTTTTGGAATTGATCTTCCTAGCACTGGGGACTCATTGTTCCCTTTTAATTTAAGGGAGCAATAATAGACTGACGTTGTTTAAAGGAAAATTTTCATTTGGTCTTTGACAGTAATTATTTTTATCTTCCCTTTTCAATAAACAAGATCACTAGATTAAGGATAGGCTGTCCACAAACCTTTAGGGCTTTATGCTCCTTTTGAGGTTTGGGTGCCTGTCTAATAGTATGGTATTATATGTTATTTAACATTTTACAGTCTTGAATATTTAATTGTATGCTAATGGGCAGCTTATACGGTGAACTTTGTAATTTTAGTTGCAGAATCAGTAAAATGTTTGTGTTAAGACTGTTTGGCCATGTTACCTGTTGTATCTCCTAGCTGTGAATAGCTTTGCCAGGTAATAAGAAGAAATACCTATGAGGCTCAGAGGCAAAACCCCATTTTGGCACGGTCACTTCTTTCACAAATGGCAAGGAGTCACCTTAGTTTCAATTAAGAAAGAAATTTCAGTTCAATTTATTGAGTGCCTCTTTTGCAATAGTCATTTATATACTGCTCTTGGGTATCTTAGGAATGTGCAGTTAGATTAACCATGTCTCTAGTTCCTCCTTTACTTCTACATGCTATCAGTTTTTTGGCCCTTCCATTCATTATTATCACATTTTTTAGACAACTGGGAATAATAGTGAACAGGCATAACTCAGTTAATTCAGTTTTGATGCCTGTTAGCTGCTTTTTCAAAAGCTCTTAGGGAAAGAAGTTGAAACCACAATTCTCAAAAATGATATTATAGTCTATCTGTAGTTTTTATTTACCCTTATTGTCACTTCTTTTACCCTGAATAAAAAATTGAAATGATTTCTACGCATGTCCAGTAATGGACCACATGAGTATTAAGTGTTTTTGCCCACTGCTTAGCACAGTGCTTCACACAGATTAGGCACTTTAAAATGTTGATTGAATTAAATTATGTGTCACAGTCTTGCTTATTCAAAAGCTACGGTTACATGTTGAAATCTATACGTCATTTTATCTCTAGAGAGAATATTGAAACACAGACCAAAGATATGTGCAGATGTAACTGGACAGCTGAGGAACAATTATAGGCAGCCAATCATTGTCATGGGCAGCTCCACAGAATAAAACTGCTTCTCTTGCTAAAGCTTTTTGTGGATCTTTTGCAGCTGATAGCAAATGGCTCTGGTTCCCAGCAGCAAAATATACTTCCGGGATGCTCAATGGACCTTTTAACTCTATCTACATATACATACCCTAATTCACCATTAAGTAAGATTATCTTCAGAAGTAAAAACATGTATATATATTCAAAGAACAGTAACTGAAAGTTGCAGAGGGAGATTTCCATTTTAAGAAGGAAAAAAAAAAAACCCATTCCCAAAATAGAACTATTCCAAAGTAACATTGGCCATCTTCAAGTAGCAGGTGGAAGATCAGCGGCCTCAACTGAAAGAATTACTGTTCAGGCACTCATTAGACCCGGTCATCTCCGAGGTCTGTCTAACTCAAAAATTCTATGATTTGGTGCCTGCTGACATGCATATTTGTTTCACATACATATAGACATTTGCAATTTTAAAAATACAGATGGAAATCTGCAATTATTCCTGGAACTACGAATCATCCTTTTTTTTTGAGTGAAGGAATTTTTTGTCCTTAAACCACCTCTGACCCTTCCTAGCAGTAGAACCACTGCAAAGTTATGTAACTTCTCTGAGGCCTAGTTTGTTCATTTGTCGAAAGATAAGGGCCAGGTTAGGTGGCTTTCAAAGACACTCCCAGCTCTTAACACTGTGATCCTATGATTTGAAAGGGACTAGAATTTACTTTCTTCTGGTTATTTTAAAAATATGAAATAAGTCATGGTAATAACTGACATATGTAGCACTGTAATATTTGCAGATGACTCTACATTCCTTGTGTCATTTCATCTACACACAAATATTGTGAAATAAGAACCATATATGTTATTATCCCCATTTTATAGATAAGGAAAGGGTAATGACACATCATAGGATCCTAGATTTAGAGTTAGAAGGGAATTCAGACCATGGAGTTCAACCCCTTCATTTTACAGGTGAGGAAACTGAGGCATAAATATTTTAAATGACTTGCTGAGGGTCACACAGCCAACTATTAAGTGACTGAGGTAGCATTTCAACCCAAGTCTTTCTGATGCCAAGTCTGGTGCCCTGGAAGCCATGTAGCACATTGCTGGGTGTAGAGTCAGGAAGACCTGAGTTCAGATTGGCTTCAGACACTTACTAGCTGTGAGACTCTTTATAAGTCACTCAATTTCTGTTTGCCTCAATTTCCTCACCAGCAAAGTGAAGATAATATTGGCACTTACCTTCCAGGATTGTTGTGAGGATTAATAAAGTGCTTAACGCAGTGCCTGATCATAGTAGGTACTTAATAAATGCCTATTCCTTTCTCCCTCCTTGTCCATTATGCCATATTGCCTCTCATTTGTCTAGCGCCATACAAATAGTGTCTGAGATGAAATTTGAACTCGTCTCTTCCTGACCTTTATCTATTTTATAGTTTGTTTCTGGGCTTTTCATGAATAAGTTTTATAAAGCAGAAGCCATAGTTTTAACTATTTCTTTAGGCTGGGACTTACTTAGGTGAATGTGCATGTTTTTTGGTTTGCCTAGATATGCTTAGATATGAAAACTTCAATTTTTCTCTCTTTATCATTGCTTGGATTTTAGAAAATGAAGAAGTCAAGGAAACAACTTTACGAGAACTTAAAATGCTTCGAACTCTAAAGCAAGAAAATATAGTGGAGCTGAAGGAAGCTTTCCGAAGAAGGGGGAAATTATACTTGGTGTTTGAATATGTGGAAAAAGTAAGTAATATTCTGGAGCCAGGATCTTCTATTTAGAATGAATTCTAAAATCATTGAAGAAACTGTTTCTGTCTATTGTGACTATCAGTAACTGTTATCATATACATTTGTTTTAAGCATTTTAAGATGAAGACATTATTATCCATAATACTGATATAAGTACTATGAAAAATTATTGAAATATGCATAAATATTTTTATGAAATTGACATTTTAATGAAATTTCATGTGCTATTACTAATTTAGGTTTCTAGCCCATAGCATCTGGTAAATGTATTGTCATTGTGTTTTGTACCATATTTATTTTGAAATAAACCTACAGTAAGCCTCTGAAGATACATACGAAAGGATATACCTTAAATAATTTATCCTTATCATAATCCTGTATTTAAAGCTCACTGAATTATTGAGTATTAAGGAATTATAAATACTAAGAATTATGACCAGATGTGTTTGTTTCCTACATGCAAATTTTTTCATTTCAACATTTTTAAATGTTAAATTTAACAGGTATTTATTAAATGTCTGCTTTTTGTCTGGCATTATATCATATTCTGTGCTAGAGACAGAATCATAGTTTTAGATGGTAGAAGAGACCTTCATAATGCACATTTTTTCAGCTAGGTATTTTCCAATTTTACAGACGAGTCAGTGAAAACAGAGGGTTTGTCACTTTCCTAAGTTCACATATCTAGTAAGAAGCAAAAGTAAAACTTGAATCTAGAATCCAGATCTCCTGCCTCTTAGTAGTGTTCTTCCCACCACATCATGCTGTGTTGGAAGCAGGACATTGTGTCTGACTTTGAGGAGATTGCAAATGTAAGCGAGACATGTGAACTCATGATAGAATGAGAGACTGAAATTGGGGTTGGATCTGTGATTTCATTGGTATAGAGAACCCCTGAGTGAAGAAACTCTCTCTACCAATATAGAACAAGAGGACATTACAAATGAATACTTGTCAAAATGTGCTGGTTGTAGACAATGATTTTTATGGATGTGCAGTATATTTAGAGAAATCATTAGGAGTTAATAGAGTTAGAGAAGGTATAGTAGAGGGAAGTGGCATTCCCTAAGATAGATCTCTAATGGATCAAGTTCAGACCTTTAACAAAGGCCCTCCAACAGGTGGTCTCACACCCTGGATGGCTGCTCCCTTTTTTGTCTTATACTCTTTCCCCTCATGTAGAACAAATGAAATGGATGCCCAGGTCAGTCAGACCAGTTAGGCAAATCTGTGATTGGGATCCAAGGAAGCACTTTCCCTTCATCTCTTCTACCTAAATTTTGTCCCATAGACCTCTTGGAGTTAGAATAGTAACAGGTGACCTCTCAGTCTGTTTTCTAGCTTCTGTGACTGCATCGTCTCTCCATAAGGGATGGAAATGAAGCACTAACCACTTTGCAATGTTAACTTGTTAAAGATTTGTTTGGCCTTGTTTGTTAGCAGTATCAATGGAGTTGTGATTTTTGTCACCCTTTGATATATTATCTCTATACTTTATACTAATGGAAAGCAACCAAGACCCTGCCCCTAATTTATGATTGTACATCCCTAAAATCAAGTGTCTGATTTTACTGTCTCTTTAGAAAGCATTATTGGTTTTAGAAAATTTCAGAATTCAGTTTTCAAAAGTGAGTAAAGTCATCTCTTTCTCTACCATCTAGAGAAGCATATTAGGTTAATACCTGATAATGTAAAATGCTATTCCAAAATCACTAGCGTTCGCTCACGTAAAGACTAGGGCTCTGTAGATTTAGTAGGACTTTTCATTTGAGGTATTATGCTTTGATTATTTTTCAAAGAAATATCTCGCCTTAAACTAAAAGCAGGAAAAATTTTTTTATATAGAACTGAGTAATTGTTTACATATGGCCTTTCCTGTGAGTATGATGAGACAAACTTGTAAATAAGGCAAACTGTTCTTTTTTCCCTTCTGTTACTACAGCGTGGCTCCAAATATGATCTTTCTACTTTAGCGGGGTGGGGTGGGGGGGCACTTTGAGAAGTTCTGGTACTGTGGAAGCTAATTTGTATAGTCTTTCCTGAGTCCACTGACCACATCTTACCATGTTGTCTGTCATTTTTTTCCTAGCCATTGCGTTTCTACTAGGGTTCCTCCCCTCCTCCCACTAGGCACTTCTGTGTTCTCCCTCCTCCTCTCTTATTAGCCCTTAGATTAGCATTCTTAGATAAACATTACATCATTTTCAAGATAAGGGGAAAAAAGCAAGATTCTTATTTCACCACCCTTCTCAGTAACATAACAGTCTTTCAAAATTTGCAGGGAGAGGGAGAATCCTGAAGATATGAATGTGTGTATATGTCAGTTCCCCTGTGCTGGTGTCTGATAGATCTCTGTTATCTCCAGGATCAAATATAAAATCTTCTTTTTGGCTTAAAAGCTCCTTTTGACCTGAACCTGTTCTACCTTTCCACCTTCTAACACTTTCCATGTAATTTGTGATCCAGTGACACTGGCCTCCCTTCTCTTTCCTGCATGCAGCATTCCATCTCTCTACTTCCTACATTTTCCTCAGCTGTTTCCCATGTCTGGAACACCACCACCCCCCACCCCCCCACCCCCCCGCCTTGTCTCCACTTCCCAAATTTCCTGGTTCCCTTTGAGTCTCAGTTAATGTCCCACCTTCTTCAAGAAAGTTTTCCCTGCCTCCCTTAATCCCTCTGAGATTACCTTTAGTTTATTCTGTATCTCTCTCTTACTTGTGCATAGTTGTTTGCATATTTTCTCCCCTATTAGACTGTGAGTTGCCTGAAAACAAGGACTAGTTTTTGCCTTTCTTTGCATCCCCCGTGTGTGGCACTGGCTCAGTGTAGTTGCTTAATGTATTTGGCTTGACTAGATTTCACAGTTCTGTAATAATGGAAGTAATTTTGTTAAGGTGCAGTCCATGGTATTTCAGGTTCTGCAGCTAAACTGAAATCTATTATTTGATGAATCTGTTTGAAGAAGTGAGGGGGTGGTCTCTTGCTTTTTAGAATAACCGTTGCATTATTTTAGCAGTGTTGCCGTGAACCTGCTATCCTCCCACCTACCCACTCTCAATTTTCTTCCCCCCAGCAAGTTCCAGATCATTTTTTGATAATTCCCTCTCAGGTTTTCTCATTGCTACCACTCTTACCCTTTATGGAATATTACATTAGCCCTCTTCCTAGTGTTCCTGAGTTTTAAGGCTCTTTGTATAGCGTCATCATAAGAGCATTGATTTAGAGGTTGAAGTCCCCTTGGAGAGATCGCCAGCTGTGTCCCTTAGCTATCTTAAGCTCAGCATGACCCAAACCAGACTTCCTGTCTTTGCCCTCAAACTTTACCCTCTTCCTAGCTGCCTGGTTTCTATTTATGGCACCACAGCTCTCTTAAGTAAGCGTCATCACTGAATAGGCTTTGCTTTGGTCGTACTGAGACCCGTTAAGGACCTTAGCTTGAAAAGTCCAAGGATCTCCGCAGCATCCTGGGCCATCCCCAATCATCCCGATGGACCTCTGGCCGCCGGACCCGCTGGAGGTGAAAGTGAGGCTGGTGACCTTGCACAGCCCTCCCTCACTTAAATCCAGTTTACTTGCATATCATGGCATCTCCTTCCTGATGTCATGGCCCTCAAGAACAAAGGACAGCCAGCAGCGACAACTCTTATTAGAAACCTGAGTCTTGAACGTTTCCCTCTGTAATGGTCATGTAAATGGGAAGACCTTTCCCAGCCATTAATAGGCCCATGTGACCTGCTTACATCCCATGAAGCCTGTGGTGGGAGGAGCTTGCTGAACGGCGGAACAGGAAGGGGCGGAGCAGGAGGGTTGCAGCAGAGCTGGGCGAGGGCTGGTGGGGGCTGCAGCTCGGAGAGAGAGGAAGCCGTCAGGTCGGCCAGAGCGGCGCTAGTGTGAGCGTGAGCTGGAGCGATTCTGCTCGAGGCTGTTGTTGGTGGGAAGGCGTGCCCCCTGTGTGGATGATGTGTGTGGAGTTCTTTGTTGCTGTGATGGACTCGGCTTTCCGGTGTTTCCGTGCAGAGAGTCTGTTACATTTTACAATTCAGAGCTGGGCAGGCGTGTTCATAGCCGCTGTAGCCGCCGCAGGCGCTGTGAGCCTCGCGTTGGGGCTGCACCCTGCCCCTCCCCCCACGTGTCCAGCCGGTCGCCTAAACCTTATTGGTTCTGCCGTACGCCCCCCTTCCTGCATTCACCTCTTGTTTCAGTTATTGCAGCGTGTCTTAATTGGCCTTCCTCTCTCCACTTTCTGATTCATCCTCAGCTGAGGCGCCAAATTTATATTCCTAAAGTACAAGTGTGTCCAGTGTTTTGTGCACGTTGTTATTGTTCGGTTGTTTTGGTCATGTTCACCTCTTTATGACCACATGTGGGGTTTCCTTGGCAAAGATACTGGAATGTTTTGCCATTTCCTGCTCATTTTACAGATGAGGAAACTGAGTTAAACAGGGTTAAGTGACTTGCCCAGGGTCACACAGCTAATGAATGTCTGAGGCTAGATTGGACCTTAGATCTTCCTGAGGCTAGGCCTGGCACTCTGTCCACTATACCACGTAGCTGCCCATCTTGCATATAGTAGTCACTTAGTGCTCATTAAGTGATTATCCATCACGTGCTCAAGGAACTCCAATGACTTCCTTTTGCTTTTACGAAAAAATTAAAAAGACCTTCCTCATTTCCCCCTCCTAGAAGTCCCAGCTTCCTTCAAAGTTTTGCTCACTTTTGACTTCCTATAGGAATCCTTTCCTGATCCTGTCTTCCTCCCAAAACCCCCAGGAAAAACCTTGTTTAGATTCTGTATTTAATTTTCTATGCAAATGCGCTTTCTCCCAATTTCCCCCAAATATTAAACTCTATGAGGGCAGGAATTATTTTATTTTTCTTTGTATTTCCAGTGCCTGGCACAGACCTGGTGTCTGATAAATGATTATTGAGTTGTACTGAATTTATCCAGTCACCTTCCAGGACATTCTGTGCTGTACTACTATTATCTGATTAGCCTTCCTAAAATACTGTATTTATCACAGCATTTCCCATTTCTTTTTTAAAAAAATATTTAGCTAGTTTTAGTTTTCAATATTCACTTTTATAAGATTTTGAATTTTAAATTTTCTTCCCCTCCTTTCATTCCAATCTGATACAGACTATACATGTACCATCATATTAAACATTTTTCCACATTAATCATGTTGTGAAGAATTAGAACAAAAGAGGAAAAATGAGGAAGAAAAAAGCCAAAGGAAAAAAAAAGAGAGAGAGAGAAAAAAAATGGTATGCTTTGATCTGCATTCAGACTCCATAGTACTATCTCTGAGTGTGGATAGCATTCTCTATCTTGAGTCTTTTGGAATTTTCTTAGATCATTGTATTGTTGAGAAGAGCTAAGTCTATTAACGGTCATCACACCATGTTGCTGTTACTGTGTACAATGTTTTCCTGGTTCTGCTCACTTCACTCAGCATCAGTTCGTGCAAGTCTTTCCACATTTTTCTGAAGTCTTCCTGTTCACCATTTCTTACGGAACAGTAATATTCCATTTCATTCATATACCACAATTTATTCAGCCATTCCCCAGTTGTTGGACATCCCATCAATTTCCAATTCTTTGCCACCACAAAAAAAGCTGCTATAAATATTTTGGTACATGTAGGTCCTTTTTCCTTTTTTCTGATCCTTTTGAGACACAGACCTAGAAGTGATATTGCTGGATCAAAGGGCACTCATAGTTTTTTAGCCCTTTAACCATAATTCCAAACTGCTTTCCAAAATGTTTGGATCAATTTAGAACTCCAGTTTAGAACATTAGCGTTCCATTTTTCCCACATCTTCTCCAACATTTATCATATTCCTGTTTTGTTATGTTATCCAATCTGATAGGTGTGATGTGGTACCTCAGAGTTTTTTTAATTTGCATTTCTCTACTCAGTAGTGATTTAGAGCATTTTTAGATGACAATAGGTAGCTTTAATTTCTTCATCTGAAAACTGCCTGTTTATATCCTTTGACCATTCATCAATTGGGGAATGGCTTGTATTCTCATGAATTTTATTCAGTTCTCTATGTATTTTAGAAATGAAGTCTTTATCAGACATACTGGCTGTAAAAATTGTTTCCCAGCTTTCTGCTTCCCTTCCAGTCTTAGTTACATTGGCTTTGTTTGTGCAAAACCTTTTTAATTTAATGTAATCAGAATTATCCATTTTGCATTTCATAATGTTCTCTCTCTCTTCTTTGGTTATAAATTCTTCCCTTCTCCATAGATCTGACAGGTAAACTATTCCTTGCTCTCCTAATTAGTTTATAGTATCACCCTTTGTCTAAATCCTGTACCCATTTTGACTTCATCTTAGTGTGCGATGGTTGATCTATGCCTAATTTCTGCCATACTATTATCCAGTTTTCCCAGCAGTTTTTGTCAAATAGTGAGTTCATATCCCAGAAGCCGGAGTCTTTGGGTTTATCAAACAGTAGATTACTATAGTCATTAACTACTGTGTCTTGTGTACCTAACCTATTCTACTGATCCACCACTCTGTTTCTTAGCCAGTACCAAGTAGTTTTGATGATTGATTCTTTATGTTATAATTTTAGATCTGCAGTGACTAGGCCACCTTTCCTTGCATTTCTTTTCATTAATTCCCTTGATATTCTGGATCTTTTGTTCTTCCAGATGAATTTAGTTATTATTTTTTCTAGCTCTATAAAATAATTTTTTGGTAGTTTGATTGCTAAGTAATTTAATTTAGGTAAAATTGTCATTTTTATTAGCTCAGCCTGCCTATGAGCAACTGATTTTATTTGTGTGAGAAGTGTTTCATAATTGTGTTCATATAGTTTCTGGGTTTGTTTTGGCAAGTAGACTCCCAAATATTTTAGGTTGTCTACAGTTAATTTAAATGGAATTTCTCATGCTATCTCTTGCCTGCTGGGCTTTGTTAGCAATACATAGAAATGTTGATGATTTGTGTGGGTTCATTTTATATCCTGTGGCTTTGTTGTTTCTCATTTCTAAAACTTTGCGTGGTTCTCAGTTGCTTGTAAGGTCAAGTCCAAATTCCTTAGCTTACAATTCAGAGGCTTCCAACGTGGCCCACATATATCTTGTTTATTATAATCCACAAATACCACCTCATCCACTAGTATAAGTCATGTCTTCCATCAAATTGGGGCTACTGACTGCATCCTGTAGGGGTCTTTTGCTCATGTTTCTTGCTACACTTCTTTGCTTTCAGAAGGGAGTTAACAAATTAACTTCCCTACTTTTCTGCCTTGCTTCCAGAACACTATCTTCCTTGAGAATTTTAAAATATTTTATTTAACTACTAATCATTGTAGGAAAATAAAGATGTTAAAAACAAGTAATGGAGTAAGAAGTTTGGAAAGCTGACTGCTTATCCTGGTCATCCATAGCAGTGTACATGGAATTAGGTCTTATTTAATTTTAAGTTTACTTTTACTAACTGCTTTATTGCTGATCTTGTCCCTAGAGTTAGCTAATCTAGTTCCACGGTAGTGCTGAAACAAATACTAGGGTTTTTAGAAAAGGTTGACTTAGTTTGTCTTTTTAGAACCAGCTAACCATTTTAAGGTATATCTAAGATTGTAACAAATGCACACAAAAAAAGGAGGTGGGGAGAGAAAGAGACTGTCTTGATTTTTTTAAAAAACAAATTAATAGGTGAGTAGTTTATACAGGTACTTTTTAAAAAAAAAAGTTACTATTCCGTATTTATTTGACTTTGTTAAATTACCAAAGTATGAGATTCTCTTTTATTTTATAATTATGGTTATCTGATTTGGAGTGTAAACTCCCAATGTCTTAAATTGTTCTTGATGATACTAGCAGGTAGGTCTGAGAATAAATTCTAAGGTTATTTAAAAGAAAAATAAACATCAGAGAAAATTCTGGGAAGAAAGTCAAATAGCACCTCAGGGCATAGGGCAGTAAAAATAAATAAGAGAAGGGGCATAACAAGGGTCCTTTGGGGACAGTAGGACAAGATCTGAAGAAAAAATCCCATGACAAGATTTGATCCCTGTGAAGAATAAACACCTCCAGGATAGATCCTAGGTCCACTTAAACAACAAGTGGCAAGTCCTGGAGTAAGCTGGGTTGGGAGGCTGCCTTTACCCCAGCCACAGGAACTTTTACCCCTGGAATAGTGAGGGGACTTGGGCATCTGAGCCCAAGAAGATTGAGGGAACTTCTGCTGGCAAGGAAGACCAGATGCAGCTGTGCTACAGAGATGGTGTGTGAGCAGAGAAGGAACCAGCACATGTGCCCCCTAAGTACAGAAGCAATGGGATGGGGAGGAGAACTGAAGATCTGAGGCCAGAGGCACCATCCTCCATATCCCAGGAGGAAGGATGATTACAGAAATTAAGCTACTACTACAAAAAGAATGCACAAAGGAGAAAGAATTCAACCATTGAGGGTTACTATGGGAAGAGAGAAGACCATGGTTCATCTTCAGAGGAGGATATTGATGCAAAGAATCTCTCTTCTGCTCCAAAGAGTAATGTCAAATGGTCACCTGCCCAAAAAGAATTCATAGGAGAAATTTAAAAAGAGTTCAAAAATCAAATGGGAGAGACGGAGGAAAAACTAAAAAGAAAAATCTAGGAAAAACAAGATTATGAAAAGAAAGTCAACCAATTAGAAAAGGAGATCCAGAATCTTGAGAAAGAAAACTACTACTTGAAAATTAGAATTGGGGAAGGGGAAGCCAGTGAAGTTATAAGAGATCAAGAAGTAATGAAACAAAGTATAAATAAGGAAAAAATAGAAGAGAAAATGAAACATCTTATAAGAAAAACAAGTGACCTGGAGAACAGATCAGAAAGAGAAAACATGAGAATAATTGCACTACCTGAAAGCTATGATCAAAATAAAAAAAGAATCTTGATACTATAGTGCAAGAAATAATAAAGAAAATTGTCCTGAAGTGTGAGAACAAGTGGGGAAAGTGGCGATGGAAAAAATCCACCAATCACCACCTGAAAGAGATCCCTGTGAAGAATAAACACTCCCAGGCTAGGGTCTAGGCCCACAGGAATAATATAGTCAGATTCTGAAACTCCCAGCTCAAGAATAAAATCTTACAAGCAACAAGAAAAAAACAACTTAAATATAGCAGTGCTACAATTAGAATCAAACAAGACCTCACTGTAGCAGCACTAAATATTGAAGAACAAAAGAACTGGGGCTCCAGCTGAAAATGTCATACCCAGCAAAGCTAAGCATAATCCTGAATGAAAAAGATGGACATTTAATGAGCTGGCAAACTTTCAGGATTTTGTTTTTAAAAAACCTGAGCTTAATAGAAGAGTTGACATAAAAGAGCCAAGAGAAATATAAGGTACATAGTGAAGACCAATTAGAAGAGACTCAATAAAGACAGACTGTTTAATGTATGTCTTACATTGTTATTAGTAATTGGGTAGTTCTCAAGAAAGAAAGATTGGGGTAGACTTGATCATGATGTGATTCTAAAAAGTAAAACTGTTTAGGAAAAGGTAAAAAGAGTAATTATCTCATACAAATGAAGTGCTCTAAGAGCAAGAACTGACACAGATGGGGGAGGAGGGCTCTCAGTTCTGGAAACCTACTTTCATTGGGAATGGTTCAAGAGGAAACAATATAAATATTCTAGAAGACTATAAAAGTCTTCTAAAGTCAGAAAGAAATAAAATGTTAAGGGGATAGGGAGGAGGGAGAGGATAAGGGAGTGATCTCTAGAAGGGAGTGCGAGGGAATAGGTTAAAGGGGGTAATAGAATGGTGTTATGGGAATAGGAGAATAAGAGAGGGATCCTTGGAGGGCGAGTAGGTTAAGTAATAAGAGGGCAAGATAGTGGGTAGAAGTAAAGTAGAAGAGATGCGGGGCGGAGCCAAGATGGCAGCTGGAAAGCAGGGACTAGCATGAGCTCCCCGCCGAGTCCCTCCAAAAACCTATAAAAATGGCTCTGAACCAATTCTAGAACTGCAGAACCCACAAAAAAGCAGAGGGAAGCAGGGCTGCAGCCCAGGTCAGCCTGGATGGTCTTTGGGTGAGGTCTATCCCGCACGGAGCTGGGAGCAGAGCGGAGCAGAGCAGAGCTCAGCGTGAGTGGCGCGGACCAACCAGATCAGGAGCCAGGCGGAGTGTGCCCTAGTGCCCTGAATCAGTGAGCTGCAGCAGTAACCAGACATCTCAACCCACAAACACCAAAGACAACAGAGAAGGTTAGTGGGAAAAACTGCGGGAGTGGAAGGAGTTCCTTTGGCTACCAACCTGGGGGCAGCGGAGGTGGGGCAGCTACAGAACTACAGCTGCAGTTGCTTCTGGCCCCAGGCCCACCTGGTGGGAGGAATTAAGTGGCTGATCAGAGCAGGAGTGAAGAGCCTGCTGAAGATCTAAGTCCAATCTGGGTTGGGGGTTCTCGGGGAAGGAGGAGTGCTGGTGTGGCAGAGCTGGCACATCTCCCTAAGCTTGGAACATAGTTCTCTTAACTCCACAAGCAGTCATACCCCACTGAAAAACTCAAGGGTCAAGTTAGTTGGCTGGGAATATGGGCAGGCAGCAAAAACTCACCCAGATTCAGTTTCAGACTTTGGATTCTTTCTTTGGTGACAAAGAAGACCAAAACATACAGGCAGAGGAAGTTAACAAAGTCAAAGAACCTACAACAAAAGCCTCCAAGAAAAACATGAACTGGTCCCAGGCCATGGAAGAGCTCAGAAAGGATTTGGAAAAGCAAGTTAGAGAAGTAGAGGAAAAATTGGGAAGAGAAATGAGAAGGATATGAGAAAACCATGAAAAACAAGTCAATGACTTGCTAAAGGAGACCCAAAAAATACTGAAAAATATACTGAAGAAAATAACACCTTAAAAAATAGACTAACTCAAATAGTAGAAGAGCTCCCTCCAAAAAGCCAATGAGGAGAAGAATGCCTTGAAAGGCAGAATTGGCCAAATGGAAAAGGAGATCCAAAAGACCACTGAAGAAAATACTACCTTCAAAATTAGATTGGAGCAAGTGGAAGCTAGTAACTTTATGACAAATCAAGATATTAGCAAACAACCAAAGGAATGAAAAAATGGAAGACAATGTGAAATATCTCATTGGAAAAACCACTGACCTGGAAAATAGATCCAGGAGAGATAATTTAAAAATTATTGGACTACCTGAAAGCCATGATCAAAAAAAGAGCCTAGATATCATCTTTCAAGAAATTATCAAGGAGAACTGCCCTGATATTCTAGAGCCACAAGGCAAAATAGAAATTGAAAGAATCCATCGATCGCCTCCTCAAATAGATCCCAAAAAGAAATCTCCTTGGAATATTGTTGCCAAATTGCGGAGCTCCCAGATCAAGGAGAAAATACTGCAAGCAGCCAGAAAGAAACAATTTGAATATTGTGGAAACACAATCAGAATAATCCCAGATCTGGCAGCCTCTACATTAAGAGATCGAAGGGCTTATAATACGATATTCCGAAGGTCAATGGAGCTAGGATTAAAACCAAGAATCACCTACCCAGCAAAATTGAGTATCATGCTCCAAGGCAAAATATTGATTTTCAATATAATAGAGGACTTTCAGGCTTTCTCAGTGAAAAGACCAGAGCTGAATAGAAAATTTGACTTTCAAACACAAGAATCAAGAGAAGCATGAAAAGGTAATCAAGAAAAAGAACAAGAAATAGAAATGGCAAGGGACTTACTAAAGTTGAACTGTTTTGTTTCCATTCCTGCATGGAAAGATGATGTGTATGATTCATGAGACATTAGTATTAGGGTAGCTGAAGGGAATATGCATATATATATATGTTTATGTGTATATATATATATATGTATATATATATGTTTATGTGTATGTATATATGTATGTGTGTATATGTGTGTGTGTGTGTATATATATAAATATATATATATATATTTATATATATATATATATATATATATATAGAGAGAGAGAGAGAGAGAGAGAGAGAGAGAGAGAGGACACAGGGTGAGTTGAAGATGAAGGGAAGATATCTAAAAGAAATAAAATCAAATTAAGGGATGAGAGAGGAATATATCGAGAGAGGGAGATAGGGAGAGATAGAATGGGGTGGATTATCCCTCATAAAGATGGCAAGTGGAAGCAGTTCTGTGGGAAAGGGAAGAGGGCAGGTGAAGGGGGAATGAGTGAATCTTGCTCTCATCAGATTTGGCCTGAGGAGGTAATACCATACATACTCAATTGGGTATCTTACCCCACAGGAAAGAAGAGGGAAGAAGATAAAAAAAAAGGGGGGGGTTGATGGAGGGGAGGACAGATGGGGGTGGAGGTAATCAAAAACAAACACTTTCGAAAGGGGACAGGGTCAAGGAAGAAAATTCAATAAAGGGGGATGGGTTGGGAAGGAGCAAAATATAGTTATTCTTTCACAACATGAGTATTGTGGAAGGGTTATACATAATGATACACATGTGGTCTATGTTGAATCCCTTGACTTCTTACGGAGGGTGGGTGGGAAGGGAAGAGAGGGGAGAGAATTTGCATGCAACTAGAAAATAAGATACACAGGCAGTGGGGTGTAGAAATTTATCTTGCCCTACAAGAAAGGAAGGGAAAAGGGGATGGGAGGGGAGTGGGGTGACAGAAGGGAGGGCTGACTGGGGAAAAGGGCAACCAGAATATATGCCATCTTGGAGTGGGGGGGAGGGTAGAAATGGGGAGAAAAATTGTAAGTCAAACTCTTGTGAAAATCAATGCTGAAAACTAAATATATTAAATAAATAAATAAATAAATAAATTGAAATAAAATAAAATAAAATAAAATAGAAAAGCCACTAGGGCTTGGTGGGAATTACACCACCAAGAGAACGACCTTCAGCCAACTTCAACAAATGTTGGAAAAAAAAAAAGTAGTAAAGTAGAAGAGTGAGGAGGCATAGGAAATAAGAGATACACACAAACAGAAAAAGTTCAGGAGTAGAATTTGCTAGGAAAAGTATATGTCTATATATGTATGTATGTGTATATATGTATATGTGTATGTATGTATCTATATCTACGTATAAATATATCCGTGCTAAATTGTTGCCTTCTGGTGGTGAGGGAGGAAGGGAGAAAAAAGAACAAAGTAAAAACTCCCCAGCAGAGAACAAAAGAGAATTTACAAGGAAGCAAAGATGGACAGCTTTCAACACAATGTATAGTATTTATTATAATTGACTTTATTGAAATGGAAATTTATTGCTATATATTTTGGATCCTCTCTTATGTTCTGCTCTGCACATGACATCCTTTTTTTTTCTTATTTTGTATTTGAGTTTATAATATGTTTCTTTTTCTTTTCTCTGTTTATTTAAGTTTTAGTATTTAAGTCTAAAATAAAAACAATAAACATACATGTGTAGTACTTTTGGTGTGGGAAAAATACAGGAGAAATGTGAAGATGTCTTCTCATTTCCTATAGTCTTGTTTCAAAGAGAAGACACTTAGAAAACAATTAAATTTCAAGGTAGTAGGTGATAAAGTGATAAATAACAGTTCCTGGGACAAAAAAACATTCTCTAAGAATATTCTCTAGAATAAGGAAGGAAAGCCTAGAACAAAGAAAGCTAGAAGCAGAACTAGACCTTGAAGATGGATGGATAGGAGATGAAGAAGGTACCCTGGATGGAAAGAGCATGCATAGAGGAGGAATAAGTGATACAATTTGGTTTCCATTCTAATCTGAAACTAAAACCTAAGTCACTTTAAACAGTTGAACATATAGGCATGAGTGCTTACTGTATGCCTGCTGCGAATACCAAGCCAAAAATCCAATATTCCCTTTCTTCAGCAGATTTACATTCTCCTTAATGGCCTCTGTCTCCCCATCTGTCTGACAGTATAAGCTCAACACTTCTAGGAATGCAGGAGAGTGCTCTGCTTCTAGTGTGTGTAATTATCTTATTTCACAAGTGACTTGATTTTTGTTAATTTTTCTTTAACTATAGTTTCTTTGATCTGTCTTAATTTTTCAAATATTATGGATATTCATTTTTAATTTGGGGGACTTCGGGGTCTTTTTGAATTTTTAAAAGAATGGATTTTTTTTTCCAGATTAACTACAAGGATTCCTGTGACTTTAGTCTATTCTAAAATCCTTGTAAGGATGCATAAAAATATCTTGAAATTACAAATGTCCAATATATTATTTCCTCGCTTGTTAAAACATTTTATCTTCATATACCTTTTCCATGGGAGATATTGTTAAAATGTTACTTTAGCGTTTTTGGCAAAAATATTTTCATAGCCATAGAAGAGAGAAAAGTACATGGGTTAACACTTGGTATAGCATTAGGGATTAATGGAATGCAGAATATCATTTAAAAGAAAGTCATAGTTTAACACAAAGTCTTGCTTCTAGAAAAAGATATTTAAAAAAAACATATCATGAAGCAAATACATTAACATTCATTAGTACTATTCATACAAAATTTTTGAAACCAGCTAATAATATCTATCTACTTGATGTTTAGAATATGCTTGAATTGCTGGAAGAAATGCCAAATGGTGTTCCACCTGAAAAAGTAAAAAGCTATATCTACCAGCTAATCAAGGCAATTCACTGGTGCCATAAGAATGATATTGTTCATCGAGGTGAGTGTGTAATTTACTAAATTTAACATATCTCTAGAAATAGTTGAAGAGAAAAAATTCCTGAAAGGTGTTAACAACATGATGTTTGAATTTCTCTTGTCTTAAAATATGTAGCAGTGGTGCACAAACATTTTCATTCTAACTAAATAACGTGAGAAATTGTTGTTTTTTAAATCAGCTAGTATATCACTAGATATGTGTGATGCAGAAAATGATTAGAGGTGATGCCATACATGCTTTGTTGCCTGAATAATTAGATCCTTTAACAACTGTGAGAACTCTTAGTGGTGGGGAGGATCCCACATACAAAGGTTTTTAAAGCTAGTCCTGGATAATGGAACAAAAAGAAGATGCTGAGGAGCCCTTGGGAATAGCACAAGGGCCAGGCACCAACCTGTATTTGTACTCTGTAGGTGCTTTTTGTTAATCATCTGTCCAGTTCTCAGCACTTGCTTAGATCTGACAATACCAGTAATGACAGTAGCTCTACACACAATTTTGTGTGTAACCATTGTGGGCATTTATTTTACTTGACTATGCATATTTGGTCCAAGATCTTTTTTTCACCTGAAGGAGAAAAGGGGAAGCAGAAAAAATGCAATTTTTTGAGAAAAAGGGCAATTGAAAAAAATTGAATTTATCTTTGGATTGGTTCTTATTCTTCATACTGATTGTTTTCATGTATTAATGCAGAGCAAAGAATAAGCAAAAAGCAAACACAAAAAGTGGTTGGCATTTATATCATGCCCAGGTTTGCAAAACATTCATTATGTCATTTAAGCCATACAGTGAGCCTGTGAGATAGGTATTATGTATATTTCTGTATCCATTTTTTCAGATGAGGAAACGGGCTCAGAAAGGTTATTACATCCTTCCTACCACCATTCCTCGATCTGGACTGACATCCTCTAACTTGATATCTCTCCCTCCCTTCCTCTCCTACTCTCAGCCTTGCACTAAGGATTCAGAATCTGACATTGGATAATTACACTGAGATCATTTAAAATAAAAGATTGTCCGGTTTGCTTATAGGCCGTTATTGTCAAGGAAAAGAGTAGTGAATCTTCAGACATGGTGTTTTTCTTGTCCTTTACTATTGTAAGGGATGCTTACTGACAGTGAAAGGAAATTACTTGTTCTGGTCTACCTTCTTTCAATCTCCTTATCTCCTCTCCCTCTCCAGTGATAGACAGAGCTAGACATTGATTGAAGCAACAGTGAATCAGGATTGCATAATTGTAAGAGGACACAAATATTCTTTTCATTTCCCCTCATTCTTAAAAATGGCTAAACTACTTTTTATTTGAACTCTTCCAATATAATAGGATGTTATTATGATCAAGTTCAGACAAGTCAATTAGCATTTTACTATGTGCCCCCTATGTGCCAGGCAGTGTTCTAAACACTGGGTCAAATGAGATAAATGTATTTAAAGTGCTTTGCAAACCTTAAAGTGCTATATAAATGTTAGCTGTTAATATTTATTGGATGTTAAGAAGTAAAACCAGGGAAATAATTTAAAAGTGTAGAGGACCTGAAGAGAATTGGCCTTGGTCATTGTGAAATAAGAAGATTTTATGTGTTGTACACTTAAATGGTTTTTTCTGTCATCCTCATCACATTTGTTCTCTTCCGTGAAAAACTGGCAAGATCATCTGAGCTTTTAGTGACTTGTAATGATTAATTCCTAATAACATCTTGTCCTTTTGCATTGGTCTTGAGAATCTTGATAAACACCTGATTTAATCTCATTATATGGAGTGTGAAAGATATGGAAGCTGATAGGTCAGTTACATGGTGGATGTGAATGGAAACCAACAATCACAGCCCTTAGAACATTGTGCCTCATGCACATTTTCACACCTCAGCTAGCTAATACGTCCTCTAATATTTTAAGGAATATTGTAATTTGATTAAAAAAATTAAAAGCAGTGTGCCTCTCAAGGGGGAATATTTAAACAATTTTAATGGCCTCTTCCTCTATCCTCTTAGATTATAATCAGAGATGCTTTCTTCATTTAATATGACTTAAAGCATTGTAGTTTATAATCAAGAATCATTCCAACTTACTAAATGCTTTGTATATAAATTACAGAACTATAACAGTCTTACTTGTTAATTTCTATTTAGTGAAAGCCTTGCTATATCTCTTCTATGGTTTTTATGTTGTATTGAGTTTCTTATTCTCTGTCTTTCATCTTTAGAAATATATAGTAATTTAGAAACATGTATATTAAGTCATTTTATAAAATTTATTTTTCTCTAAGCGCTTGACGTTTTCTGTTACACTTTTGCCATGTTCTGCTTTGGATTAATGTAACACCCTCAAGATTAAAAGGGAGGAGGAACAGGGCAATAACCAACAAAAGTATTCTGAAATTTTTTGCATATTTGTTGAACAATAATTAATTGGAACTTTAGCATATTTTGCACGAAACTTGTTTCCTTGATTTTTACTCTCACAGCTTGTTATTAAAATTATTTGGCTTCTTTTTAATTCAGCAGTTAAAATGAATAAACATTTGTCTGATGAAAATTGAAAGTAGTTTTACCTTTTTAAAACAATTTGATATTCCAGATATAAAACCAGAAAATCTCTTAATCAGCCATAGTGACATCCTGAAGTTGTGTGATTTTGGTAAGTTGAAAAGAAATTGGGTCATGTTCTTTATTGGAATAGTAAGGTAAGTTGTTTTTCAAGATGTATTAAAGTGCCATTTATCAATTGGACCTATTTAAGTTGAGAAACTTACTGTCATGTGTTCTGTTGAGAAATGTATTATGATAGGAGTATTTTTGCCTCTGTATTATGCATGATAGTTCTCACTGTTTTGTAGATTCATAGTGTTTAGTAGTTTTTTACAGTTACTTCTCAGAAGGCAAGTAAATGAATACATATGTAAACCCAGTGCCTCATAATGCTAATAATATATTTTCCCTAGGAACATAATGACAGATTTTTGAAAGCTGGTAATAATTGTGATGGGACTAATTTTTGGAAAAGAAGTCATTCATATGTGTATACATATATTTGTGTATGCATGTAGGCCTGCTTTTAAAAATCGGTTTTAATTTATTGCCTCGTCACCTCTTCTGATTATTAGTTATATTACAAATAGAATACAAAAAATAATCCACATCTGATTGGACAGTGCCATACTCAGGGTTTTATGTTTATTTTTGTACAACTGTGCAAGGGAGTACAATACTATTATTGAATGATCCTCCTGAATAGAACATGATACTAGGCACTTTATAAATTCGGATTAAAATTATTCAGTGAAGTATATCCAAAACTATAAGTTGGAGTACTGGAGAAAAGAACTTCTTTTATAAAGTAGGAAATTTGATGAGCCCATATACTGAACAAGATAATTTTTGGTTTAAAACTAACTTTTAGTTTAAAACTTCGTGATATTTTCATTTATATAAAAGTAGTGAAAAATGCAGTTTGTTCCCAATGCCTAAATAAATGCAAACATCCTTAAAATACTTGTTTGAATAGAGAAGTGATTGAACAATGCATCTAATACTTTTGAAATGAGAGTATTGAAAGGATTGTCAATCTTGTCTGTAGGATCCCTGCTTTCACTTGATACCACAACTATAAGGAAACGTGCCATTTTAATTTAATAATATTTTACAAGGCTTTAAGTATCCATAAATTTTAAACTGCAAGAAATTGTCCTGTGGAAGTCTTAAGCTGAGTGTTGCTCAGTTAATAAGTACATTTAGAAAGAATAGTTTCATGTCTTTCAAATTACACAACTTTTTGGAGAATCTATTTTATCTTGAGTGTCGTACTCATAATGGTACTAATCATAACTCAGATTTGTTTGGCACTTTAGAAGTGACAAAAAGTCTCCCCTCACAACTACTCTGTGAACATAAGGAGTGGATGATATCATTATCACCATTTTATAAGCAAGCGAACAGGTTCAGAGAAATTGACGGACAGAGCTATAAAGAATAATTGTCTGACCTGAATCTCAAACACAGGTCTTCTAATTCCACTGTTCCTTGTATCATACCATACTTGTAACAAGGTTCTGTGGTGCATGTGAAAGAAATAAAAGGCTAAATGCAAGAGACAACAGATTTTTTCTTGAATTTTTCCTGCATGTACTTAGAATTTTAATTTTCAGAATCTGTATATTCCTGGCCTCCTTCTGACCCACAGGTATGATTATTGCCAGCTGAATCCTATTGAGGCTTTATTTATATATATTATATATTATTTATCATGTATAAATATTTGTGTGGGTTTGTAATTTGCTTGAACTCACAAGATTAGAGAAATTTCTAAAGAGAATTCTAAATAGAAAACATGCTTATAGACTCTCTAATAATAGGAAAAAGCCTTCTGCTGGTCTAGCAATACTTTCTAAATAAAAGGCTGCTTTAAAAGTAAAGTGTTTCTTAATTCACTTGCAGAAAGGTATTGTATACCACACTGTATACCCAGCGCGTCCATAATAAACACTTTATTGACCTACAATTAGCCTGTCTTCCTACAGTGTCCAGTCTCCCTTTTGATGTTGTCACCCAAAAGGCTCTCTTCAGAGACAGAAATAAATCATTACAATTTGATTTTTATTATTGTTGTTATTACCATTCATAATAATAGCCCACATTTAAGTAGTATTTTAGGTTTTGCAAATCATCTTATTAACTGAAGGAAAGTTTTAAGAATTTCTTTCCACTGGTGAATTTTTCCATAAAACTTATTTTTACATACTGATTTTTACATGTGTTCCAGTTTTCTGTAATCTCTTAAAAAAGCATCGTCATGGATTTGGTAAGATCGTAGCAGCCAGGTAGTATACTGGATAGAATGATAGAGTAGGAGGCAGGAAGAGCTGAATTTACATCCTGCCTCAGACCCTTACGGGCTTTGTGGCTCTGGGCAGGTCATTTAAACCTTCTTCATTTCAGTTCCCTCCTCTGTAAAATGGCATTGATAATACTAGCACCTACTTCTCAGGGTTTGTTTTGAGGATCAAATGAGATATTATGTGTAGAACATTTTGAAAATCTTAAAGCAATTGATAAATGTTAGCTAACATCATTATCGAGTTAAATGAGTAATTGTGTTATTCCACTAGGAGGTAATGCATCTAGTATAACTGACTTAGGCTTTGTCTACACAAGCCCAAAACATGTTGAAATATGGAACACATTAAGGCAGAATTAGTGATTTTGTGATCACTATGATGCCGTAAGTATTTGTCCTCGGTCATATTAAGACAACAAAATCATTTTGGGTAGTTTTTTCTTCTGACATGGACTGGCTGCTTGATTGAATGAGGCCTAGAACAGATTAAAAATCCTAGCAATATAAATGCTATGGAAACCTCAGTGCTTTGTGTACAAAATCTACTGATTGTCTAAATAATTACTAACTTACTAAGTTTAAATATCAAATAGTTAAGCTTAAGCACCCCAGTTTCCACAGATAATTGAGAGTCAAAACTACTTAAACAAAACAGTTTTAGCATTTGAATTTTCTCACAAAATTTTAAACTTGATATTCAGTCTCTGCTCCTTCCACCCCAGACATTCTTAACCAGAATATTTGATACATTGACTTCATGTGGACACAACTTTAAAACTAGCAGCACTTTCAGTTACTTGATGCTTCATAGCATAAACTCATTAATTCTGTTAAACTTATTTACCACATTTATTTGAAGATGTTTTAACTTTCTTCTCCTGTGGTAATTAATTATGCATAATTGTAACTCTCATGACAGTGCCAGTCTCCATTGGCGAATTTCCTTCCCTGGAATTCCCTACAACAGTGAAATCACAGGTCATATGAAAATAACTGACATTTTAGTCAAGTGCTATTAAATGACTCTCTGAGGGACAAAATGATTTCATGAAAATCCCGATTTGACATTGTGAGTGCTAAGTGAATTCTGACTAAATAATCTAATATTGTTGTGTACAGTTTATGGTTGTGGTTTATAGACACATTAATTGAAACCTTTGATAAGTTATTCCCTAAGGTTTCTGTCTCAAAGTTCCCCTCCCTTTGTTCATACATTTAAGTTTGCACTTTAAATGAACACGAGCACCTTCTTTGAGTCCCTGTGTGGGAAAATAGAATTTTTTTCTTCTTCATTGTCTTTTAAAAAGTCTTTATTAAATCCTTTGGGTAGGTACTTAACCTAAGTCCTTCACTCTTTCTATACCATTGATAAATCTTTTCTTTATGAATATTGACACGCTAGTAGGGACATTCTTCCTGATGGATTTAGACACACTGATAGATTTTGACTGAATTTTCATTGATTTTTGTTTATCATAGTATATTGATAGTAGAATAGCAACTATCAAAAGTATATCAGTATTTCATTTTTATTTTTCATCTCAATCTTTATTTGGAAATATATGTTTGACTTGCTCAAGCTCCTCTTACTCTTCAAATCCTTTCTTGTTTGTTGAAACTCTGACTGTTGGTAACACAGCTTAGAATGATCACCTGAATTTATTTCAGCACTAAGGGCTTTTGATGCTTCATAAACTTTTAAACATCATTATTTGGTCTGTAGCGCAGGTAAGATCCTGTTTTTCCTCTGCTATACTCACAGAGTTTTAAAATGGAAGTTTACTCTATGGACCTTTTACTTATTGGCATAAAACAGATGGTACTCTGGTGAGAACTATTTGCAAACAATAGGAAATTGGATTGGGAAAGGACAGTATGTAAATGTTTTTTTGAGTTCTAAAATTATAACCTCTAAGAGGGAACTTTGTCTTGTTATAACTACATATGAATGCAGTTAAGATTGTCATAATAAAACTTACTGTGTCTCAAAATATAACGTTGGTATTTTATGTGTTTCTTTATCAAATATAAATTTTTGGTAAAGAATGCTTTTTAACAGCTAAATACCACAGAGTAGCTATGATGAGAATTACTTGCACCCTATCAGTGATAAGGAAGAGGCTGGGTCTCAAGTCTTAGGATTATTTTACATTCTACTTTAGACTCTCCAGTTTTTGATTTTTTAACCTGGACCTCAGATTAAGAGTTCCTGCTTTAGAACCTGGCTTCACAGTGACTAACCCAGGCTGAATGATTATATAATTGCTGTGTCCTAGTTCTTAACCTCTCAGTACTGGAGCAGGTGACCTTAAATTTACATTACCCTCACCAGCATCAGTCAGTTGACCCCTGTACCATGGGTACTACCTATAAAATGTCTAGGTCAGCTCAAACTTCAGTGGTGTAGTGTACTACTTAGTAGATCATTCCAAGGCAAACAGAATTGATAATAGAAGTGAGTAAGTAATAATCAAAACTTTGGAAATTTACTAGGTATAAGATCTGAAGGCTTCATAAAATAATACCCAATAGCTTTGAAAATAATATGTTGAATTTGTTATATACTTAAGATGAAAAAATAAATTGTGTGTAATAGAGATTCATGACTGCATGTACATTCCCCCTATTTCTGTCCTGTTTTGTGTGTGGGAATGCTTATGTTGTCTAGTGTTTCAGTTGAAAATTTCTTTTAAACTCTTTTAAAAAAGTAATCTGCACTTCATTTTGTCTTCACTTTGAGCTACCTGGTGGCCTATCATTTTTTAATTCCTACCAGCCTAAATACCAACAATTAAACATCTATAGCAATCATAAGAATCAATGCTAGGTACTATAACATAGTATCTAGAAATCTATAACATACAGTATGATATTGTGATGCCAAAAAGGTTTCAAGTGAGTTGGAGTGACAAGAATAAGGAAGACACAAGACAATACCAAACAATATAATAGTATATAATTAAGTACTGAATTATGTAGCAAAGACTACAACTGCTATAGAAGCTCTGTGTATAAGGAATCATTGATGACCACCAACATATTCTCAGTATAAAATACCACAAAATATTGTGCTGAGCATTTTGAAAGATACGTAAAATTTTATTTATTTTTCAGTATATGGACAACCAAAGTGCAGCAACTTTTTAGTGAGCTTTATGTCTTTCCCTGGATTCTCATGCTTTAAAAATGTTTTTAAGTAACAGTAACAACTAATATTTACATAGTACTTTAAGATTTACACGTTACTTTGCACAGATTGTCTAGTTTAACCCTCAGAAAAAGCCAATGAACTTGTTGAATTTATATCCCCATTTTACAAATGTTGAAACTGAAGCTGAGAGAAAGTAACTACTTGCTAACGGTTACACAGCTGATAAGTCTCAAAGGCTGAATTTGAACTTGAACCTTCTTTTTTTTCCCAGAGTTTTAAAAAAAAATCCATTTTATTTTGTTTTCAGTTCCAAATTCTCCTGTCCTGCTGCCCATTGAGAAAGCAACAAAAACAATACTCACTCACTATACGTACGAAGTAGTACAGAAAATATTTCCATGTTAAGCCTCTTTTTGGGGGGGGGGTGGAGGAGAAAAAAAATACTCCTATTTGCATACTAAATCCAGCAGTCCTTTATATGGAGATGGATAGTGTGCTTCATCATGAGTCTTTTGAAATTGTGGTGGATCATTGTATTGATCATAGTAGCTAAGTCTTTCATAGTTGATTATCTTTATTACTGTTATTGTGCAAATTGTTCTCCTGGTTCTGGTCACCTCACTTTGCAGCAAAAGTTCACACAAGTCTTTCCAGGTTTTTCTAAAACCATCCCCTTCATCATTTATTACAGTATAAAAGTATTCTTTCACATTCATATATCATGACTTGCCCAATTGATGGGCATCCTCTCAGTTTCCAATTCTTTGCCACCACAAAAAGAACTGGTATAAATACATGTGATTCCTTTCCCTTTTTCTTTGATCTCTTTGGGGTGTATAGACCTAATGGTGCTACTGTTGGGTCAAAGGGTATGTACAATTTTATAGCTTTTTGGGTATAGTTCCAAATTCTTCAGAATGCTTGGACTAGTTCATAGATTCATCAGTAGTGCATTAATATACCTATTTTCCCATGTCCCTTCCAGCATTTGTCATTTTCCTTCCTTTTTGTCTTAGCCAATCTGATGAGTGTGAAATGGTACCTCAAAGATATTTTAATTTGTGTTTCTCTAATTACTAGTAATTTAGAGCATTTTTAAATTATGACTTCATAGCTTTGATTTTTTTCCTCTAAAACTGCTTGTTCATGTCCCCAGACCAGTTTATCAATTGAGGTATGGCATTTATTCTTAGAAATTTGGCTCAGTTCCCTATATGTTTGAGACCTTTATTAGAGAAACTGGCTGCCTACTACATGGGATGATTTCCACAGGTCCATCCCAATGTATAAGTATTCTAATATAATATGTAAGTGTAATCATTATAAATATATGCATGATAAATATAAGATAACTAAACAGAGAACATAGCAATTGAAGGGAATCAAGAAAGGCCCTGTGTATTAGATTGTACTTGAAGTGAAGGCATCTAGGAGTTAGAGGTGAGGAGGTTGTCCCTTCCAGGAATGGGGACAGCCCTGCAAAGGTACCAAGATAGAAGATGAAGTGCGTTGGATGATGGACAGAGAGAAAGCTAGTTTTTGACTACATCCTAGAGTATATAATAAAGTTAGAACGATAGGTTTGAGCCAGTTTGTGAAGGACTTCCAGTGCTAAGCATTGCCTATTTTGTCTATTATGAGCATTAGCCCTTTTTTGATTAAGAATAATCTCCATAATTGAATCAGTCACAAAAAATAAAATAGATAATTTCATTTCCATGAAGCTGAGAAGCTTTTGTGTGAATTTTGCATCAGTACAGCTGGGAAAGGAAGCTACTGGTTAGGGGAAATTCTCATGTATCATATGTTTCTAGGAGTCATATCTATGATATACATAGGGAATTAACAAACATAAAAGGCCAAGAGTTATTCCCCAAAGGGCATAAGTAATCAAAGAATTCTCAAAGAAGAATTGCACACTGTTAACAAGTGAGGTAGGAGCCCAATTTCCTTAAGACGACATGGGCAACACAGGCAGGGAAGGTAAGTCCAACTGAAACAGTATTTTATTCTTGCTCAATAAACCTTCTTTTGATAGCTGTTAGATGGACTATGTGTCCCTCATTTTGTTCTGTTCTTGAAAGCAGACTGTTGGATTAGTTTGAGTCTGGTTTACTACCACCATCATAAGAAAGATTGCTCCATCTTACTAATAATAAGAGAAATGCAAATCCAAAAGATTCACAAAAGATTACCAAAAAATGGAAACAATGTGTAGAGGGGCCACAGGAACAGGCAGTGTTGCATATAAGCTCACAATTGTATGCTTTAGGCTTCCATTTTGGAAAACAATTTGGAATGATTCAAAAAACAGTGACTAAAATAACCACAACTCTTTACCTGAAAATCCCATTGCTGGCCGAAAACAGAAATAAAGGTCCCATGAATCCCAAAATATTTATAGTGGAATAATAGTAACAAGAGAAAAAGTATATGTCAATTAATTTTGGAATGACTAAACAAACTATGGTAACATAGTTGTAATGGAGTATTACTCTGGAGAGAAATGTTGAATATGAAAAATTCAGAGAAACATGGGAAGACTTACATGAACTCATACAATGAAATAAACTGTTTCAAGAAATACAGTGACTACAGTAACATAAAGGGGAAGAACAAGGACAACAATAAAAAAAAGGAGCTGAACACTATATGATTATGATGACCAATAAGCTGGTTCCTGGAGAATCATTGTAAAAATGAACTTTTCCCTCTTCTTTGCAGAAGTGGGGCCTTGTGGCTTTGGAATAATGAATATACTTTCAGACGCAGTTAATGTATTGGTGGATTTTGTCGAACTGCTTTTTTTTTCTTTTTAAACTTTTTGTTATAAGGGATGACATTCTATAGTCCAGGGGAAGAAAGGGCTAGAAGGTGAAATCAAAACAAAAGCTATTAATTTTTTTAAATGGAAGTTTATACATTTTAAAAAATGGATTCTCCCCTGACCATGGTTGTGAAAGGTACCTGATTTTGTTCTCTTCTCATTGTTTTTATGATATATATCCACTATGAGTGTAGTGTGTATTACATGTTAAAAGATTTTGATTTAAAGTTAATTTCTATCAAACTGCTTTTTAGTTTTCTAGCAGTTTTTGTTTAAAAAAAAAAGCCCCTCCACTTGGTAATTTATGTATTTGGGTTTGACAAACACTGCTTTCAGTTGCTTCTGTTTCTCCCTATCTAATCTGTTTTAAAATTTGCTCTTCAGGGGTAGGATATTCAGGCAAAGCATGTTAGATAATACCTTCACATTTGTATGTCAGTTTAAAGTGCGCAGAACACTTTTCTCATAACAATTCTGGGAAGTAGGTAGTTGAAGCATGATACCCGTTGTGCTGATGAAAAAGTTAAGGTTCTGAGGATTCAGATATCTTCTCTGTAAGCAATAAGTCACTGAGGCAGAATTTTGGCCAATCTCAGTTCCATGTTCAATACTCTACATACCGCCTCTCACATTAATCGATATGATTATGCACACTCATATAAAGAATTATGCTTTCTCAGTTAACTCTTTTGCCTTTAGGTTTTGCTCGGAATCTATCAGAAGGCAGTAATGCGAATTACACAGAGTACGTGGCCACCAGGTGGTATCGTTCCCCTGAACTCTTACTTGGGTAAGTAATAATTTCCCAAATTACAGAAATAAGATCTAGATCTTTCTTGATCACATCTTATAAACCATTAAGAAAACTAAGCATTGCTCAAGTTGATTAGGAGTGTGGATCTTGATTGTTTCTAAGTTATTATTTGTGTGCTTAGGAATGGTTGCCCAGTCAGATACTGGATAAATAGCTTGGATTAAAATGCTGACTTACTTCTGATTAGCTCTAAAAAGGCATGAAACCAAATCATGTACAAAAACCACGCTGCATAATATAAGGGCTCATTCGTGTCAGAAAGTATGGCACAGTCCTCGTTTCAAATATTTTGTCCTTTTGCCCTCTAAACCATCAAAATATGCTAGAAATTCTAATATTTGGGCAAATAATAGCTGAGTACAGCAGGTCAATAAGCATTAAGGTAAAAATATACATGGCAAAAGATTAAAAGCCACAAAACGTAGAGACTTCTGGGCCGTAGAAATAGAGATCATTTATGAAAATAAACGTATCCTAGGGCGTATTGTTTACCTCTTTCTTCTTACGTAGGATGCATGCCTGTGTCACTGAACATTAACAGAAACATTTGCAATAATAAGACCTCCTACTACTGTGCCGTGTGCACTATTATAAAAACCCCGTACCATTGTGGCAGCAAGACAGAGATGTTTGACCGTAATATATTCTGTTTGGTTTTTAAAATATGTTCATCGTACCCATTAGCCCAGTACTGTAGGTAATAAGTGCTGCCCGCAGTATGCTGGCGTTTCTTGCAGTAGTTCCCAGTGTTCAATGCCCTTTCAGTACTTCTCAAGTCTTGAGGAAAAGAGCTTCTTGTATATACGATCCCTACCCCCTTTTTATTATCCTAAAGAGAATCTGGATATACTGAAACCTCATTATAACATTATTTACCACTAAGAAGAATTCATCATATATAGATAATATATAGATATAGATATTTAACTATCATTCAGGTCTACTATGCCTTATGATGAATTCTTCTTGGTGTCAGGAGAGACACTGTGGTATTTGTTCGCTACAGATAGATCTTGTGTTCCTAGTCTATTGATATAGGATGATAGGCAGTGGGGTTATGTATGGGGAAAATAGGACATTTCTTTTAATCAGTTGAGAACTTCACATTTTTAATTAAATAGGATTGTGTTTATTAAAAAATAGACTTTTAAAAGTCTTGGCAGGGGTTATGTACATATTAAGCATATAGTTGTATACTAGTATAGAATTTTAGAAACTTAACCCCTCATATTCAAAAATGTCTGATAGTATAAACTGCTCAACTCAGTCTGCCTCATAAATACTTCTGCCTGTGTATCAGGCAATCCCCTTGCTAGAGCTATTTCATTTCCCTCATATAGTTATCTCCTAATTCAGAGGTAAAGGGAGATTGTTCTTCTTTTTCCTCTGTCCCTCATATCAACCACTAGTTCTGCTGCTACTGAAATATTATTAGTTCAGCTTCTGAAAGCATTTTCTGGTCATCATTTAAGATGTTTTATATATGTGTAATGTGTTGAAATTGTATTAATATTCCTTTATTGTGACATTTTTTAGACATTCAATTTTTTCAAATACCTCATTGTAGTTTTCCTTTCTCAAAGCTTAAATTACTTTAGTTTGGAATTAAAGCAATTATGATTTTTTAGGATTTGTATGTTTTTCATTATCTTCTAAGGATGGTTTGACATACTTACATGGTTTAAAACAAGTACCAGGCTTGTTGCTTCTAGGCATTTGTGTAGATTTTAAGATTGTAGTTACATTTTTTGTGTACCTGAAAAACCCCAAATATGTCTCACCTATCTGATAGGAAGGTCCCACTTTTCTCTCTCTGTAATAATCAAGATTTTGATAATCTGAACCTAAAAACAAAAAAAGGCATTAGAGAAAATCTGTGTACTTTACCTGAAGGAAGGGACTTGGAGCTAATCTATAGCTAGGGGAGGAGCTGGAATCATATTATTTAACAGCCGAGTAAAAGTGATGGAGGTGGGTGGGCAGTGTTAAGAACTGAAATAGTAACTTACAGCTGACATGTTAGCAGGATAGCAGACTCAGAGCAGACTATAGTCTGGGATCACTTAGTATAGGGACAGACAACCCAAATTTCTCGGTAATCCCAAAGAAAATAATTTAATAAAATAATATCTAGTTAATTATATGTTAAATTAAATTGACATTAATAAATAATAATTTAATAAAACAGTGGAAGCATTGCTGTCCCTAATGATAGCCCTGTGCCTTCATGAATATAATTTAAATTACATTTCATTTTAAAGTCAGGAAAGTGTATATATTTCCCCAGAAGTAGGTTGAAAATGAAAACCTGTTTAGCGCTTTCTTGGGATAAACTTCTTTTATCTGGAAAATAGATGGAACAGCTAAATTCCCAGCAATGTAAGATGAATGAGATGTTAGCTGAAGCAAAATGTACCTGTCTTCAACACAGATAAGGTTAAATACCTTTTATCAGACTATAATAAGCCTTTAAGATTTTAAAATATAAATATGAACATTTTTCAGATCAGTAGAATATAAGGTCATTGGAGCCTGAGTGATTTCATTTTCATCTAATTCTTAGCACCTAGCACAATTGCCTTGCACATGATAACCATTCAATAAATGTTCATTAATTGAATTGAACCACTGAGAATTACTAACTGCATAAATGGATAACAGAACATCTCTATTTCAAGTGACCACATGCATTGCAGTTCTGAATTTCTGTAATTTTCTACTTCAGCCTTAACCTATAGGCATTCTCACTCTACTTGGCACTTTTCTATTACCTTGAATTCCTAAAAATGCTTTAAAATACTAATCTTTCATTTTTTAAACAAAACAATTTGAAGATATGTATTATTTCTCTAAATGGTGTGATAATTATTCCTTTTGCTTTTCAGAGCTCCCTATGGAAAATCTGTAGATATGTGGTCTGTGGGCTGTATTCTTGGGGAGCTTAGTGATGGGCAACCTTTATTTCCTGGAGAAAGTGAAATTGACCAACTTTTTACTATTCAGAAGGTGCTAGGACCACTTCCATCTGAGCAGATGAAGCTCTTCTACAGCAATCCTCGCTTCCATGGGCTTCGGGTAAGGGATTTTGTTAGGGGAAAAAACCCATACTCTGGAATTTTTATTATTATTCATTAAATCTACACTGCTAACCTATTTATTGAATTCCATACTTTTTCTCATTAAAATATTTGCAATTCCTTACGTACTTTCTTAAATCTCATAAAGTGATCTTTAATAACAGGAGAGAAAACAGATACAGCAATCATGGACAGTTTTCAAATTTGAGTATGTTCATAACTGTACAAATTTCAGATTTCAAAACCTTTTTTTGGCAAGTCTGAAGTATATTCATTTTTTAAAAATCGGCAAAAATTGTCACATTGTTTATATAGCATATTTTTGGGGGGAATTAGATATGTGAGTGCTCTTGGTGAAGGAAGAACTACCTCACTAGTACAGATCTTCTCTGCAACTTAGAGAGAATTGCCTAGGGCTCTCAGAGGTTTGGGGACTTACCCAGGGTCCCATAGGCCACAGGTGTCAGAGGCTTTGAGCTCAGGTATTCCTGACTCTGAGGCCCACCCTTTGTCTGCCCTGCCATTCTGCTATTTAGGGATAAGGATAGAGACTAGACATTTAGGATAGAGGGAAGAGGATTGGCGTGGATTAATTTCCCAACTCTGAAAGTATGTGTGTGACCTGGGACAGATCATTTTACCTGTCAGGGTTTTCAGCAGCTCTCTAAGATTCTAAATTGCAGAGAAGGCGCATTAGTGGAGGGAGTTTCCTCACTTGTGAATTCCCAAATCAGTGAAATCATATGTCTAGTACTAATGTATAGCTATGTAAGCAGAGAATATGCATATAATATATATGAATCTTTTTTAGCTTATTGATATAATGTAAGCCCCTTGAAGGCAAGGAGAGTTTTATTTTTGTCTTTGTATGACTGACTTACAAACTTTTAGTAAAAGCACTAAAGGAGATTCTTAGGAAATTTAGCCATTCTTGAAGTTGTTGTATGCATTGAATTTCTGTGACTGATGGACTTAGCCAGTTGCATACTTTCTCCCCCTTTTCCTCACCTCTCTTAAGGCTAGTTTGGAGGGTAACTAAGCTCTTCTGATATAAGATGCTGCCTGGTAGCAGGCATGGAAAATTATCTGATTTCTCTTTGCCACAGCCCCATCTTCACTTCTGGTGAATTGTTTATATTCTCTATTTCTTCATACCTTAATTAGTTCCATTTCATGTAATCCTTGTCACACAAAGAGCCTCTCAATTATCTCATTAGCTCCCCTGGGCTCAGTTATTTCTATGCAGATAGCTCCTAAAGGTATTCAGTCCTAGTCTCTCTCTTGAACTCCAGTCCTTTATCACCAGTGGCTTATTAAACATTTCCAACTGCATGTATCCTAGACGTATGTTCAAAGATAACCCATTTCCCAGTCACCACCCACATTCCCTCAAAAAAAAATCCACATCTTATTTCCCTGCGTCTGTAAGGGGGAGAAAATATACAACTGGCTAACAGTCCATATGTCGCATATATTCAATGTGTATAACTCCAAGAGTGTTTAAACTTTCTTTTTTCTATTTTTATTTTTGAAGCAGTTGGGGTTAAGTGACTTGCCCAGGGTCATAACAGCTAGTAAGTGTCTGAGATCATATTTGAACTTGGGTCCTCTCTTGACTCCAGGGGCCAGTGCTGTATCTACTGCACCACCCAGATACCCTAAGTGTTTAAACTTTCTAAGAATCTTCTTCCAGTGCTTTTATAAAAAGTTTTATGAGTACTAAAAACACTCACTAGATTCAATAATCCCATTTATCTCTGTGCCCTTACTTAAAAACCAAAGTTCTTGAAAAAGCTTTCCACACTTGTTGCCTGTGCTTCCTCTATTCTTGCTCTTTTAAAACCTCTAAAATTTGGCTTTTTAATCTCACTGCTCAAATGAAAAGGTTTTCTCCTAAGGTCTGATGGCTTTCTTTTCCAGTTCTCAGTCTTCTTGACCTCTATAGTATCTGACATTGCTGAATAGCTTTTCCTCCTGGGTACTCTCTCCTCCTACCTACTCAGGATTCAGCTTCTTTTGCTTTTTCCCTGATGGCAGAACTAGTAGCAATAAACTGAAATTGCAAAGAGGCAAATTAAGGCTTAACATCAAGAAATAATTGGTAATAATTACATCTATCCCATACACTGAGCCTGATTTTCACCATTCAGCTTTCCTCCAATTTTAGTGCATCATCATGGAATCCCAGCCCCCGAAAGGCAAATGAATTTCAGTTCTCTATCCCTAAATGTGTTTTAGAATACGTTTTATTAGGAAAGGAAAATAAATGAAAAAACCCGGACTTAAGTCTAGTTTTATTTTCATCTGTTGGTAAACTACCTTGGTTTCAGGAAACAGTCTTTTTATTATCCAGTCTCTCCCAAGAAAGTTATTTTAGTATTGGTAAGAGAGGGACTATGTATTAGGAAGGCAGAATTTATGATTTCAAAGAGAATCATATACATGTCTGAACGGTTCAGAACCGCAGGATATAAGGAATTCCCTAAGTAGAAGGCAGAAGAATTAAAGCATTTATTCAAGCTCCAAAGTAGCAGACCCATTTTGATATCTTGGTCAAGAGCTTCCAGGCCCAATAAGTCTGCCTCACAAGAGTAGGCAGGAGGCCACAGAAAAACATGATGGCATTAAACCAAATCATATTCATGCTTCCCCCCTCCGGTAAGAAGATTACCCACTGGCCTCAAGCCCTTGCTCAACACTCCTCGGGTCAGCCCTGCTACCAGCAGCTCCTGCGTCTTCAGCTCCTTTGGCTTCGACTTTATCTTCAGCTTCCGCTGTAGCTGTCTCTGGCTGCAACAAGTCTCAATCTCCAAGCTGTCTTCTCACCTCTTACAGAGTTTTTGACATCATCAAGCGTCGTCTGAATGACCAGAACTTAGGCTCTGTTGATTGGTTCTTGAGTTGGCCCCTCCCCTTAGGATCCTGGAAGGTTCATATCCACATAGATTAGGTTAACACCTAAGAGGTTTGGGCCTGGGGCTTAGCACCTAGTAAGGCTCAATGAAATACACTGAATTACTCAAAGCAAACAAAAGCAAAACTCTCCAAGGGCACTTGTTGAACTAAGTGCTGAGGAGCCCATTTTGCTTACCAACACAGCATACCACACTGACTTCATTTAACACCCAATGGTTAACTTCCAAGTTACCTGTTACATACAACAAATAACTTAGTTAAGGGCACAAAGCAAAATTACAAAAATATATCAGTTACAGAAATAAAAGTATCAGGCAAGTTGTTGTGTTGCAAATTGTCATGAACTTCTTTGTATAACTCACTAGAAGATTTCACCCATTCTACAAATAATGCTTTCGAGTTAATAATGTCTGATAGAGAGAGAGAAAACCTGTTTGAATTCTGAAGCCATGTGGTAATTCTTTGTGATCTTCATACAAAAGAACACTCACTGAGTCATTCTTGACAATCAAATCTGCTTAAATCGCCATCATCAAATAATCTACATTACAGACCTTAGAATTATAGATGAAGAAACCTTCCCCAGTTTTATCTATTCTTGAAAACGTCTTAAATCTAAGTTTCTTTATGAAGCCTTCTTTAAATAGTGCCATCTAGCATTAACCTTTGCCCTTTCTGACTACTTATAAATATTTTTATATTTAATTTATTGCTTTGTATTAACACATTCCTTATTCTTTTTCCTAATTGACTCACGTAAGTCTTGTCTCTGCAACTAGACTCAAAGTAGGGAATGATGACATATACCTCTATATTTCTACCTTAGAACCTAGAACAGTATTAGACGCAGAGCTTATGCTTAATAAATATTTGGTATGATCTCAAGAGGTGGTGATAGGTATTTGACCACAGAAACACTCTAGGCTTAACTTCAACACTGTCCACCCCTCTCCAATCTCCTCAGCCCAAAAGATAAAGTAGGGTGACTTGAGTTTCTGTGACCTTGGCCCTTACCTAGAAATAGCACCCCTTTAAGACTGTGAACTTTCACTGTTACCTCAGTGGCTAGCGTACTCATACCACCCATTACTCCCCTACCCCGGAATTACTCATGGACACTTAGGAACAAAATATCTCCAACTCCTTCTTGCTGTTTTCTCACCCCATCTGCTTTTACTCTACCCCAGTCACGTCCCGCCACAATCTTGTCCACCCTTTCTACTTTGTCTTCTGGAAATAGTGAACAAACTTTCCTTTAGTCTGGGCATCTTCCTCGCATATATTTCATCTGTCTTCTTGTTCTCAGTGAAACCTAACTTCCCCCAGAAGATGCTGCTTCTCTGTCCCTCCTCTCCAGACCTGGCTGTATCTTCACTCATACCCTCCAACATAATGGTCTAGGGGAGGGCTGGAGAGTCCTGGGGACATTTCCAGAATCACTCTTTGCCTGACATCACCTTTGAATTTCACTCCTTTCTTAAGGAGTTCAGCATCTAGTTCACTGTCTTTCTCTCCTTTCCAGCTCCTACTCTTTTGTTAGCAAGGGAAGCGAATAAGCCTTTATTTAGTACCTACTATGTGCCAGACACTGTACTAAGCACTTTTTGCAAATATTAATCTAATTTGGTCATCACAATGACTGAGATGTTGGTGATGTTATTATCTCTATTTGGCAATTGAGGAAACCAGAGGTTAAGTCACTTGCTCAGGGTCCCATGCTAGTATGTATCTGAGGCTGAATTGGAGTTCAGTTTTTCCGGACTCCAGGCCCAGCACTCTATCCACAACTACCTGGGGACTTTAACATTCATCTTCATGCTCCTCAAACTCCTTAACTTCCTAATTCCAGAGTTACTTCAAATCCTATTACCTAATCCCACATACCACCTTGGACACATACAGGAATGGTCACTCCCTTTTACCATTTTTTTTACCATTTACCATTTTTTTTACCATTAACAACAAAAACCCCTGACATTCCTCCATCTGATCATAGCCTTCTATTATTCTATCTCTCCCTGTGCCTCTTCCTTCCTAAACCTCCTTGCCCTTATTTTGACCTCTAATTCCTCTAACCTAAAGTACTTTACTTTCTCAGGCTATTAACTTACTCAGATGACTCTCCTCCTTTCCAATCTTGACCTATAGTTAAACAATTCTAGTCCTCACTGTCCTCTGTTTTCAAATCCCTTACTTCCGCCTCCTCTTATAATTCATACATTACTATATCCCAGCTTTGGCTCGTGTCCACCATCTGTTTCCACCACCCTTACTTTTGTGTTGCCAGTCATCATTGGAGAAAGTCACACAACCATGCTGACTAGGTACGTAGCAGATTTGTTATCTAATATCAATCAGGCCCTCATTATAACAAGGCAATCCTTTGTTCTGTCCTACATGATTCCCTGTCTCACTCCCCATTTAAGCTATTCCAAACCTTTTCTTTTCAAGTCTCCCATTTAGCAACAAATAACCAACAAAATGCGATCCTATAAGCTCTTTTATAATAAAGTGTCTCCTAGTCAAATCTCAGACTCATTCAGGATGCCTTGGAGGATGTAACAACCATAACCCTGTTCACTAACTTTTGGATGATAAGGATCAGGTGAGGCTTAAAACAGGGAGATATATGCTCACCAAAAATATTAGCCACTATGATAGAAGAGGTTCAGAGCATAATCTAAGTCCAAGATGGACTTCCTGTGGAGGTTAAGGTCCTCTAGATGAGCCTTTTGGAGGATGTTGGTTAAAAATTGCAGCCTACTCATAGCCAACAGGCATCTTTCATTGTCTTCTATGTGAAACGTATCTTTAGTTCCCCAGAGGCAGTGGTGTTCTCGTGCCATGCTGCCATAGTAAAATACAACCGATAAAATGTTTGTATTGAAAAAAAAATGGATCTTTTGTTGTTATGGGAAGCTTGGAGTAGTTTCTCAAAAGTAATTCAGAGTGCTTTCCTCCTCCTTTTCAACTTCATTTGTACTATTTGTCAGAATATATAATGTTGCACAAGCTCTGTAGGGTACTTATTAGGACGCATGTTGAAACATGTGCAGTTGACATTTTTCATCCGTTTGGTCTTTCCTGTGTGAATGGAACGGCCAGACTCATTTAAGTGATTAGAGATCTGTTCCAAAAAGCTATACAGCATGATGTACATAACATAGTATCATCTGCAAACAGAACCATCTGGAGGACCTTACTATTTACAAAGAATCCTTCCTACCTGATCTCTTCACAGTAGTAAATACTTTGATTGAGCATCCATCTCCATGTTTTATGCTTTTTCTGGTTTTTATTTTCAGAAGGTTATTGAACATGGTTATTTCTATTGTCATATCTTCCAAGGAATATTAGATGATGTTGATCTTGAGACACTATTATAAAAAATGGAGTTTTGTTCTTGTAATCAACAAACAATAAATTTGATAGGATTTTCTCTACAAATTTCATTCAGTTGTGAAGTGGTAAAGATGTGGTCCACTGTTGAATATTGCTTGGGAAAGCCTTCTTGTTTCTTACAAATACTCATTAAGGATATCCTTGATTCACATGTAGCCGACCCACATAAACATTTTCTGTAGATGGGAGGGTAGACACATAATTCAGTGGTTATTAATGTTCTCTTCATCACTTATTTTTCATATTAATAAGTTTCAAGATTTCTTCCACACCTTTGTTCCTTTTCCTGTATTCAGATAGATACCTTTTCTTCAATGCTCTCATAATTCTGTCGTCTCCAGGACAGATTTTCTCTAAATATACGTGATCCCATCTGCCTCCTTTTTCCCATATACGTTCTCTTTAGTGCCATAAATAAAAATAGTAATAACTGGCTTATCTGACATTTTAAGATTTACAAAGCTCTTTGCATTATTGTAGTTAATTCTCACAAAAATCCTGTGAGGCAAGAGCCACTGGTATTCTTATCCTCTTTTTACCAATGGAAATGCTGAAGCTAAGAAAGGGTAAACTGGGTCACATAACTAGTAAGTGTCTGAGGCAAGATCTGAACCCAGGTCTTTGTGACTCTAGGTCAGGTACTCTGTATACTATTCCACACTACCTCTCTTTAGAAGTGAAAAGAATCTGAGATCTTTCAATCTTTCCTCTTCATTTTACAAATGAGAAAACTAAGTCCTTATTGGGAAAAATGTCACAATAACTTATGTCTTCTGCCTCTGGACCATCATACTTTCTGCCATGAGGTGACCCGTGGGACACTGTAGAGCTCTTGGTTACTTTCTCTGAGGAGCAGAAAGGAAGCCCTGCACTGCCTCTTAGTCTGTTGTCTCTCACCTGGAAAGTACAATTTCTCAGTAACTAGGATGCTCCTTAGGAATTTCTTTGAGACAATCTCTGCCCCTTCCATGTTCATTTGTTTTTGCCCTCTCTCTCCTCCTTTCTTTCTCCATAACCCATCTCTCTTCTCAGCTACTGTTTTTTCACAAAAGTGAGCATCTCTTCTTGTAGAGCCTGTCCTTCAGTTACTTTCAGGTACTCTGGAGAGCCCCTAGTTAGGTATGATCTTCAGCGATAGCAAAACTCAGCCAAAAAGAGTAGTTCTATTTAAAACACTGCCTATCAACAGCAAAAAAAGTGTGGCTTTTTAAAGGGTTCCTTGTATTACCAAAAGAGTTTAATTTGATTAAAGAAGAGTTTAATTTGTAGAACATACAGATTTGATTGATAAGCAAAGAAAGTTATTAAGGACTATACATCTATAAATCTTTTGTATGCTGTTCTTTTTTAAAATTTTATTCATTTGTTTTTAGTTTTCAACATTCACTTCTATAAGATTTTGAGTTCTAGATTTCTCCCCCTCCCTCTGCTTCCCTTTCCCTAAGATGGCATGCAATCTGCTATAGGCTATTCTATACTATTCTTAGAGAACCTTGCCACACCTTTGTATTCATCTGTAGGTGGTTTCTCTCACTTACATTTCTAGTGTGTTGTGTGTGTGTGTGTGTGTGTGTATTTATGTGTGTATATAAACATATGTAACAGTCCTTTATCATTTTAAGAGTTTTAATGACAGATAATTCAATACATAGAACAACTCTTAAGCAATCATTACTTATTATCTGTATTGTACTACTATGTATCCTGAAACATCAACAACACATAATGTGATGACTTCTGTAATTTTGGAAAAACAGTAAGGAGTACTTGCCAAATGGGCAATAAGATTGAAATGGTCTAGATGTTAATATGCCTTATTGTAAGTTAGGAAGAATCTTAGAAGTCAGCTAGCCCAACTCCCTTATTTTGATGAGGAAATTGAGATAAGCAGTTAAGTGAACTCCTCAGGTCACCCAAGTCATGTCAGAAGCAGGATTTGTGCCCATATCCTCTGACTCCACAGGCTGAGCTCTTTTCACTGTGTCTTTCGTGCTAAACAGATTTTCATTTTGAAGAAATTTTAACGCTTTTTTTAACAAAATGAATTTGATTTTTTGCATTCTCATTCTATTTTGTTTCTGGCATATTGGCTTTTTAGTGAAACTGTAATGCTTTATTACTTCAATCTGTTGCCATGGAATTTAGTCTCACATTCAGTTCCACTTAAGGAATTTTAAGTTGAGCATTTTTAAGAAAATTATGACTTTTTAAGTACTGATTTTTTTGTTGTTTTCATTCCTTTGGAAATTCTTGGTGAGGAAATTCCTCACCAATGAATATCAGCAACTGTTCTGCAATTTAGTCTTAGAAAGTGGCCTGGGGCATGCAAGGGCTCAGTGACTTGCCTAGGGTCACACAAGTCAGTCTGTGTCAGAGACAGGACTTTGATCTAGGTCTTCTTAACATCCGGGCCAGTTCATTTTCCACTTTGCCCCAGCTGCTGAGGGAAAAACAGTACATTATAAATGTACATTAGAATTCTCAGCTTAATATTGACTGTCTCTGAAAAAATAATCACTTCTGGTATTCGAGGTCCCTGGCTTATACAGTTGGTAGGTCACTTAAGTAAAATATGTTTGTTAATCAAAAACTATATGTGGCTAATGATTGGATATGTGGGGTGAGTGAGAGTAAGGAGTTCAGAATGATACCAAAGTCGTGATCCTGAATGACTGGAAGGATGGTGATGCTCATGGCAGAAGTTGGGAAGTTTGGAAGAAGAGTAGGGGGTGGGAGGGTGGGGAAGGTAACAAGTGCTGAATCTGAAATAACTACAGGGCATTCAGTTTGAAATGTCCATAAGCAATTGCCAGCGAGTCATGTAGTCTTGTCTTTTCTACCTCTGTGGCTTCTCATGTGTGTGTGTGTGTGTGTGTGTGTGTGTGTGTATGTATATATGTCTGTATGTCTTCACTTTTCACCTGGACTGTTGATCTCCCTGTCTCAGATCTCTCGCCATTCTGATACATGTCACATAGCTACCAAAGTGATTTTCCTAAAGCACAGGTTTGATAGTGTCACCTTTCATCAGTTTATATCTGTTCAGTGTCCTCCTCTCCCCAAGTGAAGAGGCACTACACTTGTATTACCCATGTTGATATTCTCACCATTAGTTTTGGTATTAAAGAGTTGATAGTATACAGCTAAGTATGTATTAGTGTGAATGATAGATCTCGTTAAATGGTATTATTATTCAGATGTATATTTTCATTGGGTTAGAATGAATTACTATATGAATTCCTCAGGAAATGATTTCAGGTTATTGTGTTTTACCCCAGTATTTTCTACTTATGTTATATACTTAGTTAATTTATAATATTTCACATTTTCTTTGACATCTTTCTTTTGGGACCCTTTTAACACAATTCCCACTAGGGAAAAACTACTCCTGCTAACTGATCCCTCTGATCCCTGTCATTTTTATAGATCTTAAAAGTAATACACTTTTCAGTGTATTTCAGTGATATGGTTATTTTGTGGTTCTGTGTCATCTGCCCTCCACAACACATCTCCAACTTCATTCCCTACACACTAATATTGCTCTTATATTATGTTTGCAGTTCCCAGCTGTTAATCACCCCCAGTCTTTGGAGAGAAGATATCTAGGAATTTTAAGTGGTGTTTTGCTTGACTTAATGAAGGTAGGACATTGTGCTCTCTTTTTTTACATACAATATTTTTCAATTTATATTTTACTTGTCTCTCCATAGGAATATGTTGCAAAGCATTATGTGAGTTAGGCCCTATATTAATAGATAAGAGATTTGCCAAAGTGAATTGTGGAGAATGAGTTGTAAATAACATGGGTAATCTATTAAGTTACAATAAAGTTCTGTGTTTTAACATTTTGTATATGCAGTGCAGAGTGTTTGCATAAATATTTGTTGACTAATCATGGGCCTTTAATAAATATTTATTTGATTTTTATTATATGGCTAATTAGCCAGTCAATATTAATGGATCATACCCTATATTTGGAGCCCAGTTAATAAGAATATTAGAAAAATATGAGGAGCTTGTAATCTGAAAATTTTCTCTCGTCATCATTGATGGTGTTTATATTTGTTAGTTGCTTTTCCTAAAATATCTACCAAACTTGATTAACTTTTTAAAAATATCAATAAAATAAAGTGGAAAAACTAGAATAAATTCAATGTTCTGTTTTTTCTGTCTTTGTTATTTATCTTACTTTTGAACCTGGAACTAAAAAGGAATAAGAATATATCTGACTTGAGAAGCTCATTCTGAGTAGAAAATGCTTGATGTCACTGTGCTTGTGTTGGCTGTGTCTGTGTGTTTGAATTGACTGTATCATAATTAAGCTGGCCATGGTAATGATAATATGGATCCATCATGTCGTTGATCCAGTCAGAATGATTGGTAGCCAGCCTGAAGAGAAGTAAAGCAGTTGGGTCAGTTGTTGCCGCAGGGGAATGGCCACTGTGGCCCTTTTCTTTCTGGTGCTGAAGTTTGAGATAATCAGCTAGTTATTTAGTGGCTGCTTGGCAGTTCATTGCATTGACCTGATCTCATGAAGGAATTCATAAACCAGAAGTTTTATAACTAATATGTACAGTATTTTCTACCAATAACATGTTAATAACCATATTTCAATGTGATATGAGAGCATTAAAATAGAACTGGCTTACAGAAATCTGGTTTCCCTGAATTCTTATATATTCATCTACTTTAAAGTGCTATTTTTTGACAAAGAGCCTTTACACTTATTTTTAGCTGATGTCTTTTAAAAATACAGTCATTGTAATGCTAATGCCAGTGAAACCAGAATCATTCTGTGCATACTCGCACAAGATGGCTTTTGTTCTCCAATTAGGAAAAGAAAAAGAATTGTGCAGCATTTAGAGCTTTGTCTGAGTCAATGTTAATGCATAATCACTTGCTTAGAATCAGTGACTTAGGTTTCTGAACAAAAGCCCTTTGACCAGAAAAGTGAGTATTTTCATTTCCATTGAAACTGAAACTTCAAATCTTAGCCTAGGTCTTGGGCCTGATGCTAGAGGGACATGAGACTGAGTAGCAAAAAGCCCTGGACAAATTTAGTTCTGGTGAAATGCTTCGTTTTTTTCTTGGTAGCTGCCAACTTACAAGAGTATTTTGGCCACTGAATATGTTTAAAATTATCCAATTTAAACCATATTCATTTAGTATTATTATGTTCTAAAGATGGCTTAGATTCATAGGGCTAGAAGGGACCTAAGTCCAGAGTGGTTAAATAACTTGCCCATATTTTCACAGCCAGCTAGAAACAGCATTGATTAGAATCCAGTTGTACCATCTTCCAGCCCTGTGCTTTTATTTGTTTTTAACTACTTTAACTCTATTTCACATTATTTCTTTATCCTTTAGTTTTTATTTTGCTTTTTTATTTCTTAATATGCCCTTTTCCACCTATCCCACAAGCAATTTTTTTTTATTAATTAAAAATTAAAGAGTGAAAAATAGTTCAGCAAAACCAACCAATACATCAGTCAGCTCTGACAATATATGCAGTATTCAACATCTCTATAGTTGCCTGTCTCTGCAAAGAACACTCAGCTTTTCTGGAGGGTCAAGATTTATTATTATTAATTAAATAGCTTTCCTTTTCTGTTTTGTTTTTTCCATTCACATTGCTATAGTCATTGTGTATGTTGTTTTCCTGGTCTGCTTACTTTCTAGTGCTTTTATTTAAATGTGTGTAATTTAAAAAATAAGGACTGGTTTGATTTATTAATGTTTTAATGTCGAAATGATTACTAACAATTGGGAGGGGGGAAGTTTTTAAAATTAATTTGATAGAAATTTTTAAAAGTTTATTAAATTAGTTCTTGTCCATTTAAATTTATGTTATTTTTCTGAATCCTGGGCTTTTTTCCTTTAAGAATTTACTGAAGTTGGATCCAGCTGACAGATACTTGACAGAACAGTGTTTGAACCATCCTTCATTTCAAACCCAAAGACTCTTGGATCGTTGTGGAACTTCACCTTCACGATCAGCAAAGAGAAAACCATACCATGTTGAAAGCAACACATTATCTAATAGGTAAATATTTCTTTCTAAGGCAGTAGAAAGCAGGACTGGCCTTATAAGCAGATAAAATAGGTGAATGCTTTTATATAGTGATTGGTGGAACAAGGCCCCCACCAGCCTATTATAAACACTTAGGCCATGTTTGAAATCCTGTAGTGAGCAGCACATTCCTTTGGGTCTTAGTTGTTTAGTCTGTGAGTCTTGTATGAAAATGCAAATATCCTTGAAAGGGTAACACATGAAGTCATATCAACTAACATAGTTTCTAGCCATGACCGGTCACAGATAGAGTAAGGCCTTGTGGAAATGAGTGTGTGACAGCACTAGAGCATGGGGGGAGGGTATGAACGATGTGATGAGCATTTAAGAGGCACCTGTCTACCATTGTGCCAAGGGTGAGCCTTCTGCAAGGGTATTCTAATTAAATCTGAGCTGCAGAGTTAAATTCTTGGCAAAACAACAGTTCTAAATAGAGCACACATGTTTGATGGTATAAAATCAAAGCTAACAGTGTCTTCATTGGGGATTCTTTCAACATAACCCGTAAGACTGTTGCATGTATGCTGTTAGCTGTATGTGTATTACCTTCAGCTGAACAGAGTGGATAGTGAGACAAATCCCAGGAAGCTGAGAATGTGATTCTGTTCCGTATTTAATTTGTGGAAAGCATGAGTATTCATCCACCATTGTTAAAGAAGCTTTAAAAAGCAGTCATTCTCAAAACAAACTTTTTCAGTAGAACACTCCGTTTCCCTATAATAGAGATGGCATTTTAAACGCTTCATACAGAGCTCTTTACCTGATCTGTAATAACATCCTATTAAGTGGTGAATACTTATATTTTGTTAGTTTCTCCGATTAACAGAATATTGATTGCATTTTACAATTGTTGATAACTCTTTTAGAGGCTTCTGGTTTCATTTAATTTCTTCTATCTTTTCAGACTATTCTTAGCTGAAATTTCTTTGTTAACTTTAAATTTTAAAATATATCTTACTGATTTGATTCCAGGAAATTTTGATTCATTGAATCAAGGACTGAAGAGTACTATTAATTGGTTACTTATCTTGAGTTTAGGAAGTTTCATATCTGTTCAGTCCTGTGCATTTCTGTGATAACTTGTAGTCTGGGTCCTTTTACTTCTTTTATACCATATCATTTGGAAAGACATATTGTGGTGGGATTTGGGGCCTCTTAGTCACAGTTAGTAAACATTTATTAAAGTCCAACTTTGTGCCAAATACTGTGTTAAGCTCTGGGGTTACAAAGAGACAAAAGACAGTCTCTGCCATCGAGTAGCTCACTATCTAATGGAGGAGACAACATGCAAATAAGCTATGTGCAGGATAAATAAAAGAAATAATTATGGAAGGCATGATAATTAAGAGGTATTAGAAAAGATTTTTTGTAGAAGATAAAATTTTAGTTGGAACTTAAAGGAAGTTGGGAAAGTTAATAGTTGGAGAGGAGGAAGGAGAGCATTCCAGGCATGGAGGACAGCCAGAGAAAAATGGCTGGAGCCAAAAGATGGAGAGTCTTGTTTGTGGAACTGGCAGGAGACCACTGAATTAAAGAGAAGTTGTAGAGAGTAAGGTATAAGAAGACTGGAAAGGAAGAGTGGTCTAGGTTATAATGCTGAACAGGGCATTTTATATTTGATCCTAGAAGCAATTGGGAGCCATTGGAGTTTATTGAGTAGGGGTATGTGTGACATGGTCAGATCTATATTTTAAGAAAATCACTGGTGACTGAATGGAGATTGGTTTGGAGGGGGGAGAAACTGGAGACAAATAGACCCACCATTAGGCCCTATTGCAATAGTCTGGGCATGAGGTGGTACGGGCCTGCGCTAGAGTGGTGACAGTGTCAGAGAATAGGGCATATATCAGAGATACTGCAAAGATGAAATTGACATGCCTTGTCAACAGCTTGTTTAAGGGGGATGAGAGATAGTGAAGAATCCAACATAACTTCTAGGTTGTGAGACTGAGGGACTGAAGTGATGGTTTAGGGAAATTAGCATCAGGCAAGGTTTAGGGAAAAGGATAAATGAGTTTTGTTTTGTACATGAGTTTAAAATCTTATTCAATATGTCTGAAAGGCAGCTGGAAATGTAATACTGGAAGCCAGCAGAGGTTAGGGCAAGATAAATAGATTTAGAGAGAGTAATTAAAACATGGGAGCTGATGAGATCACCAAGTGAAGCAGTATAGAAAGAAAAGAAAAGAGTGCCCAGGACAAAACCTTGTGAGATGCCTACCTACAGTTTGAGGGTCTGATCTGAATGAGGATCCAATAAAGGAGGCTGAGAAAGAGTGGTCAGATAGGAGAACTACAAGAGAATGATCCCCCCAAAACCTAGAGACAGAGTATCAAGGAGGACAAGAGTGATCAGTAGTGTCAAAGGCCGCAGAGAGGTCAAGGAGAATGAGGATTGAAGAGGACATTGTATTTATCAACTAAGAGATCATTGGTAACCAGAGAGAGCAGATTCAATGAAATGATAAGGTCGGGAACTGGATTGTAAAGGGTTAAGAAGAAAGTGAGAGGAGAAAAACAGAAGTACCTGTTGTAGCTGGCCTTTTAAAGGAGGTTAGCCACAAAATAGGGAAACTTGACGGACTTTAGTTCACTACATTCCAGAACTCCAAAGCTTATGCAGCCCACTATCTTCATTTACCCTAGTAGTCGGGCTTATAGGTATGCACCTCCAAACCTGACCTTTATCTGCTTTGAAAAGGTGCTTTGTCTAGAGAGATTAATGCCATATGTGTTTCCTTACCAAAGAGATTCATGTTATCTTTGAGACAGTATTTCTTACTGATCTTTGGCAGAGCTTCAGTGTCAGCAGAAATGTGATAACCTATCTGTTTAAGAAACTTACGTATGAGGCTTGCTAGCCTTCTTTTGGGAATCTGTGGATCTGTTTAGAGCAAGGGGTGGGGAACCTGCAACCTCGAGGCCACTTGTGGCCCTATGGGTCCTCAGGTGTGACCCTTTGACTGAATCTAAACTTCACAGAATAAATCCCCTTAATAAAAGGATTTGTTCTGTAAAACCTAGACTCAGTCAAAAAGCTGCACCCAAGGATCTAGAAGGCCACATGTGGCTTTTAGGCTGCGGATTCCCCACCCCTGATTTAGGCCGTTACACTTTGATAAATTGAAATACTTTCAAGCCATCTTTAATTTATTTATTTTTGGGTTTTTTTTTTCACTTTTTTATTATTTATTTAATATTTTTAGTTTTCAACATTGATTTCCACAAGATTTTGAATTACAAATTTTCTCTCCATTTCTACCCTCCCCCCCGCTCCAAGATGGCATATATTTGGATTGCCTCATTCCCCAGTCAGCCCTCCCTTCTGTCACCCCACTCCTCCCCCATCCCCTTTTCCCTTACCTTCTTGTAGGGCAAGATAGATTTCTGTGCCCCATTACCTGTATATCTTATTTCCCAGTTGCATGCAAAGCCAACTGTTTTTTTGAACATCTGCTTTTAAAACACTGAGTTCCAACTTCTCTCCCCTATTCCCTCCCCACCCACCTCCCTAAGAAGGCAAGCAATTCAGCATATGCCACATGTGTATCATTATGTAAAGCCCTTCCACAATACTCATATTGTGAAAGACTAACTACATTTTGCTCCCTCCTATCCTGTCTCCCTTTATTCAGTTTTTTCCCTTGGCCCTGTCCCTTTTAGAAAGTGTTTGCTTTTGATTACCTCCTCCCCCTATCTGCCCTCCCTTCTGTCGTCTACCCTTTTTTATCCCCTTCATCCTTCTTTCCTGTATGATAAGATACCCAATTGAGTGTGTATGTTATTCCCTCCTCAAGTCAAATCCGAGGAGAGCAAGATTCTCTCATTCCCCCTCACCTGCCCCCTCTTCCCTTCCTACAGAACTGCTTTTTCTTGCCACTTTTATGTGAGATAATTTACCCCATTCTGTCTCTCCCTTTCTCCCTCTCCCAATATATTCCTCTCTCATCCCTTAATTTGATTTTATTTTTTTAGATACCATCCCTTCATATTCAACTCACCCTGGGCCCTCTGTGTATATGTATGTATGTGTGTGTGTGTGTATATGTATATGTATGTATATTCCCTTCAGCTACCCTAATACTGAGGTCTCATGAATTACACACATCATCTTTCCATGTAGGAATGTAAACAAAACAGTTCAACTTTAGTAAGTCCCTTATGATTTCTCTTTCTTGTTTACCTTTTCATGCTTCTCTTGATTCTTGTGTTTGAAAGTCAGATTTTCTATTCAGCTCTGGTCGTTTCATTGAGAAAGCTTGAAAGTCCTCTTTTTTATTGGAAGTCCATATTTTGCCTTGGAGCATGGTACTCCGTTTTGCTGGGTAGGTGATTCTTGGTTTTAATCCTAGCTCCATTGACCTCCAGAATATCATATTCCAAGTCCTTTGATCCCTTAGTGTAGAAGCTGCCAGATCTTGTTATCCTGATTATGTTTCCACAGTACTCAAATTGTTTCTTTCTGGCTGCTTGCAGTATTTTCTCCTTGATCTGAGAACTCTGGAATTTGGTGACAATATTCCTAGGAGTTTTCTTTTTGGGATCTTTGTCAGGAGACGATTGGTAGATTCTTTCAATTTCTGTTTTCCCCCCTGGCTCTAGAATATCAGGGCAGTTCTCCTTGATAATTTCTTGAAAGATGCTATCTAGGCTCTTTTTTTTTTTGATCATGGCTTTCAGGTAGTCCAATAATTTTTAAATTATCTCTCCTGGATCTATTTTCCAGGTCAGTGGTTTTTCCAGTGAGATAGTTCACATTGTCTTCCATTTTTTCATTCCTTTGGTTCTGTTTTGTAATATCTTGATTTTTTCATAATGTCACTAGCTTCTACTTGCCTCAATCTAATTTTTAAGGTGCTATTTTCTTTAGTGGTCTTTTGGACCTCCTTTTCCATTTGGTTAATTCTGCCTTTCAAGGCATTCTTCTCCTCACTGGCTTTTTGGAGCTCTTTTGCCATTTGGGATAGTCTATTATTTAAGGTGTTATTTTCTTCAGTATTTTTTTGGGTCTCCATTAGCAAATCATTGACTTGTTTTTCATGGTTTTCTCGCATCCTTCTCATTTCTCTTCCCAATTTTTCCTCTACTTCTCTTACTTGCTTTTCTAAATCCTTTTTGAGCTCTTCCATGACCTGAGAGCAATTCATATTTTTCTTGGAAGCTTTTGATGTAGGCTCTTTGACTTTGTTGACTTCTTCTGGCTGTATGTTTTGATCTTCTTTGTCACCAAAAAATGATTCCAAAATCTGAGTCTGAATCTGAGTCCACTTTTGCTTCCTGTCCATGTTCCTAGCCAACTACTTGACCCTTGAGCTTTTTGTCAGGGTATGACTGCTTGTAGAGTAGAGAGTACTTTGTCCCAAGCTTGAGGGGCTATGCTGTTTTTCAGAGCTACTTCTACACAGCAAGCTCTGCCACACCAGGCTTCTTCTCCCCAAAGAACCACCAACCAGGATTGCGGCTCAGATCCAGGCAGGGCAAAGCAGGCCTGGGGCCAGAGGCAATTGCAGCTGTAGCTCTGGAAGCAGCTTCAGAGCTGCACCTCCCCCGCTGCCCCCGGGGGCGGTGACCGACCCTGAACTCCTTTCACTCTGTCCCAGCAGCTTTTCCCACTAACCTCCTCTGTTGTCTTTGGCGTTTGTGGGTTGTAAAGTCTGGTAACTGCCGCAGCTCACTGGTTCATGGCGCTACGCCTGTTCCTCACAGCTCCCAGTATGGTTGGTCCTGGTGCAGCCCATGCTGGGCTGTGCTCCACTCCGCTCCCAGCTCCGTGCAATAGACCCTTCTTCGCAACCAGGCTTTCCTGGGCTGGAACCCTGCTTCCCTTTGCTATTTTGTGGGTTCTACAGCTCTAGAATTTGTTCAGAGCCATTTTTATAGGTGTTTGGAGGGACCTGGGGGCTTAAGCAAGTCCCTGTTTTTCAGTTGTTGTCTTGGCTCCTCCCCCCCATCTTTAATTTATTAATTTCAAATATTTAAAGTAGTTAATATTCCATTGCTATAAATATTTTTTCCCAAGATATGTCTGTAGACATGAGTTCAGTGTTAAGTTAAGCATTACCAAACATTTTAAAGAATTGGCAGTTCCCCAAATTAATGTGACCAGCTTTATCCTTCTGTGGGTATATTTTGAGCCTGGGTCAAACTGTGATTATGATGTCATCTGTCCTCCTGACTTCTGTGGAGAGAATATGAACATAAAATGTTGTAGTATTTCTTTTTATGGAAACATCAACACAAACAAAATCTCTGAGGGAATTCTATTTTGACAAAATTGTCATAATTTTACTAGCTTTCAACATTTTCCCCCTCTTCTAGAGTACTACTATAATGCCTCATCACAAATAGAGTGGAGCGCGTGCTCCATCAGGCAGTGCCAACCTGGAATGACTTTTAGGATGTATTGGTTGATCTTTCCACCTGTTGTCTGAAGATTAGCCTAGCCAAGTTGAGAAAGCCCATTTCAGAAGATTGGCTACCAAAGGATTAATTTTTTTTGTCATAATTCCTTTAACCATCTATTAAGGAGTAAAGAGATGACTTTTCTTTGTCAACAGAAGGAGTCTTTGAGTCTTCATGTGTATTTAAGGTAGCATAATAAATATTTGCTAACCTATACAAATGTTTCAAGCCCCTGTGACATATGAATTAATCAACCAACAAGTATTTATTTTGTGTTTACTATGTGCCAGGCACTGTACTAAGCGTGGGAAGATACAAAGGCAAAAACACAAAAGAATTAGATTTCAAGGGGCTTAAATACCAATGGAGACACATGTAAGATGAATACAGAGTACAATGAAATTAAACTTGTAGTGGAAGGCTTAAGTGGCTGGTGGGGGACTGGGAAGAACTGTAGAAGACAGGATTTGTGCTGAGTCTTGAAAGAAACCAAGCTATGTCAAGACATGGAGATGAGGAAGGAGGGCATTCCAGACTTGGGAAAGACTCAGTGAAAAGGCAGCAGATGGAGTGTCCTGTGCCAACAGCAAACAGGCAGGTATCACAAGCAAAGTACAAAACAGTGTGAGAAGACTATAGAAAGATCTGGGTTGTGAAGAGCCCCAAGCGCCAAAGTGAGGACTTTCTATGTAATTGTGGAGGTAATAGGGAGCCAGTGGAGAGTTTATGGAGAGAGATATGGTCAGAAAGTATAGTTAGAAATTACAAGATAACTGGATATGTGGGGTGGGTGAGAGGGAGGAGACAGAGAGGACATTAAGTTTGCAAACCTGGTAAATGGGGAGGATGATAGTGCCCTCTACAGAAATAGGGAAGTTCAAAGGATGGGGGTTGCTCTGAGGGGAAATAGAATGAGTTCAGTTTTCAAGCTGAATGTAATGGACATATTGAGATTGAGATATCCAATTTGAAATGTCCATTGGATACTTAGAGGTATGTAGGATTGGAACTCAGAACAGAGAGAAAGACTGGATGTATAGATCTGAGAATCATTTTGTATAAAGATGATCATTTAAAGCCGTAGGAACTGAGAAGATCACCAAAGGAGGTTATAGAGAGAGAACAGAGAAGAGTGCCTAGAACAGTCTTGGATAATCATTTACTATTATGAGGGCATGTCAAGGATGACGTTCTTATAATGGAGACTGAGACAAGTTGGGGGAGAACCAAAGGAGAGTAGTGTCGGGAAAACCCCAAGAAGAGAGAGTACCAAGCAGGAAGTGATCAGCGGTGTGAAATGCTGTAAAGAGTTCAAGAAAGATAAGGACTGAGAAAAAGACATTTAAATGGCAGTTAAGAGATCACTTCCAGCTTTGGAAAGAACAGCTTTCAGTTAAACGATGAGGTCGTAGAACAGGTTTTAGTAAAAAGTAAGGAGAAGGTGGGCTTACTGAGTCATGATGACCTTTTCAAGGAGTTAGGAGAGAAGGTGAAGTGAGAGTGTTACAGGTAATGGGGATAGAAGAATCAAATGAGGATTTTTTTAAAGGTTGTGGAGCCATCGTTGTGTTTGTAGTTAGCAGGCAAGTTAGCAAGGAGGAGCCAATGGATAAAGAGCAATTGAATATCAGAAGGACAATGGGGATTATGATAGGAGCAGTCTTTTGGAGATATAGGAGGGACTGGGACTGGGACCGTGGCTGCAGGTAGAGGGATCGACCTTGACATAGGAAGAGCTACCTCCTCATCAGTGACTGAAGTGAAGGGATAGATCGTGCGAAATGATGTCAGTGACATATGATATGAGGAGAGAGGAGGGAGCCTCAGTTTTTTTCAGTATATATGACCTGTGGTCCTCAACTGAGAGAGTGGGAAATGGTAAATCCCATGGGAATCTGGAGGAGAGACAAGGTTTGGAACAGTCAACTGTATTGAATGGGATAGGGAATCAGAGAGGAATAGGATTGCTTTGCTTGTAGTGTGGATCTTGTTGAAATTAGGTGACATAAATTTGTAGTGGACCCAGTCATCTTGGTTTCATGATTTCCTCCACTTCTCTTTGGCAGTATAGGAATGAAGGAAACAGATGAGGGAATAATCTAAGATGAGGGTTTGGCAAGGCATGACAAAGGGGCAACGGGTTGGAGCAGATCAAGAGTAATCTAGGGTTGGAGTTGACCAGGACAAGAAGGCAAGGGAATCAGGAGTGAAGTATATTGTAGAGTTGAACTACTTCACAATGAGGTTGAGATTAAGAAGGGAAGAGTTTTATTGATAAGATTTATTTGAATATCATTTTGGTATTTGAGTACCTTATTTTAGCTGTGCATTTTAAATTCCTTTTTATATAGAACTTGTATAATATCTCTGCTAAATGTCCTCTGCTTTCCTTTGGTTTGTGTCCAAGTCATTCAGCGTTACAATTAAGAGACATTTGTGGTAGTTTTAGAGACATTTTGGGAGATCAAAAGTCTCCACAATGGACCTTCTTTCAGCTTATAATTTAAAGGAGAAAAGTATGTCAAAAACAAGAGTGGATCATTATGAGCTTAATTCTTGTCGTGGTCAAAGTCTTTGTTTCTGGGGTGGCTTTATCGTTGTAGCTTCAATGAAAAAGGATCTGAAGGATTTCAGCTACTGGTATACAATTATAATTCAGTTCAACAAGGTATCATACACTTACTTTAGCACCTGCTGTGGGGCAGACACTGCGCTACGTGCTAAGGCTACAAATATAAAAATGAAATCGTCCCTGCCTCCCAAGAAGCATTCGTCTGCTGGCAGGTGAGTCGGGGGAGGTGTAACATGTACACCAACAGGTATGATAACAAGGTAAATTGTTATAGAAGACACCAATGGGGGGATATGGGAAGACTTCCATGGGGAGGTTTTTCTTAGCTGGGCCTTTGAAGAAACTCAAATATCCTAAGGAGTAGGAATGAAGACAGAGTACATTTTGAGTATGAGACGTGATGTGTACAAAGATAAGTTGAGTTGAGGGAACAGCTAGTAGTTTGATTTGAACTTGCAAACGATGAAACAGTAGTGTGAGATAAGGCTGGAGCAACAGGTACGTAGGACTCCCTTAATGGAGGGTTAACATTTTATCCTAATTGCATTCGAATGCTATTGGATATTTTTCAAAAAGGAAGCACCTTTGAAAGATTAGTTTAGTGGTTGTGTAAAGGAGAAAGGGAGAGACTTGAAAATAAGGAGATCCATTAGTCAGACTGTCGTGATAGGCAAAAAAGGGGTGATAAGTCCTCAACCATAGTAGTGCAGATATACTTGGAGGAAAGGGGTACAAATGAGAAAGACATATTTTGTGGAAGTAGAATCAACAAGGCTTAGTGGGGTAGGAAGAGAGAGAAAGGCAAAGATGATTTTAAGGTTGTGTACCTGAGTTACCAGAAGGTTAGTGTTTTCCTCAAAGAAAATAGGAAGGTTATGGGGCAGCTAGGCGGTGCAGTGAGTAGAGCACTGGCTCTGGAGTCAGGAGGACCGGAGTTCAAATTCGGCCTCAGACACTTGACACACTTACTAGCTGTGTGACTTTAGGCAAGTGACTTAACCCCAATTGCCCTGCCTTCCCCCCCTGCAAAAAAAAAGTAGGAAGGTTTGGAAAAGATACGGGTTTAAAGGAAAAAATAATAAGTTCTCTTTGATTTCTGAAGGACAACAGCAGCAGCAGTGGTTTAGAACCTAGAAGCTTTAAACTACTAGTCTTCCACGAGGGAGAACATCCTTAAGAGATTCTATTGCTATCATATGCAAAAAGAATGCAAAAGGGAAGAAATATCTTTCCAGGTCTGGAACTTGCTATTTAGTTAATAGTTGTTTCTTTTTAACTAATTCAGTTTTCGTTTTCAGCATTCCCCTCCACAGGATTTTGAATTCGGAATTTTTCCCCATCTCTCCCCTCCCCCGAGTCAAGACAATGTGCATTCTGATTATTCCTTCCCCCAGTCTCCCTCCTATAACACCCCCCGCCCCTTCTATTTTCCTGTAGGGCAAGACAGATTTCTATGCCCTCTTGCCTATATATCTTATTTCCCAGTTGCATGTAAAAACAAATTTTAACATTCATTTTTAAAGCCTTGAGTTCCACCTTCTTTCCCTTCCTCCCTTCCCACCCACCCTCATTGAGGAGGCAAGCAATTTAATATAGGTTATCCACGTGTGGTTATGCAAAACACGTCCATAATAGTCATGCTGTGAAAGACCAACACTATTTCCCTCCATCCTATCCTGCCCCCCATTTATTCTCTCCTTTGATTTTGTTCCACCTGAAAAGTGTTTGCTTCTGATTACCTCTCCCCCCATTTGCCCTCCCTTCTATCATCCCTTTCTCTCTTATCCCCCCCCCCCCACTTTCCTGTAAGGTAAGATAGATTTCCATATCTAATTGAGCATGTTTGATGGTGTAACAACAGTCCTGCTTGCCGCTACTCTGGCTGTGTAAGGTCAATAACAGCAGCACGCAGAAGGGCTAGCAGCACAGGTCCTTTGATCTGCTTTTCTAAGGAAAGCAACTTTAAGGGGTTTACAATCTCACTTTAATTAAACATACATATATCATTCACTTAGCTCGGGGAAAGAAGTCAGCACCCTGAACTTCAGAGCAAATACAAACAGAAATTACAAACAGATCAACAGACAGGCTTCTATCTGTCTGACCAAATCACAATACATACACAGTTACCAGAGAGAGAAGCACCAACATCTGGGTTTTCAAAGCCAGGGGTCTCCTTAATAACTACCCAGAGTCTCTACACCAACACTCTTCCAATGAGTGAGCCTCAAACAAAATGCTAACCTCAGAGTATATATATACTTTCTCAGGGTCAGAATGCTTTACACCTCTCGAGGGCTCCACACCTCTCAAGGGCTTTACACCATTCTTGACCTAATTAGTAAAAGGATATGGGCCTTCCTACAAACAAAGGCAAGACTCAATCAAAGGCACTTGATTGCCTTGGTGCCGAGAAGCACTCCAAAACAAAAAACAACAAAAAGCCCCATTTTACTTGCCATTACAGATGGGAGTAAGATTCACTTATTCTTTCTCACCTTTCCCCTTCTCCCCTCTACTGTAAAAGCTTTTTTTGCCTCTTTTATGCGAGATAATTTATTCCATTCTACCTTTCCCTTTCTCCTCCTAATATATTCCTTTCTCACCCCTTAATTTTATTTTTTAGATATCATCCCTTCATATTCAGTTCACCCTGTGCCCCCCCCATCTATCTGTCTCTATGTATATGTATGTATATGTGTGTGTGTGATATATGTGTGTGTGTATTACCTCCAACAACCCTAATACTAAGAAAGGTCTCATGAGTAACAAATATCATCTTTCCATGTAGGAATGTAAACAGTTCACCTTTAAGTCACTCATGATTTCTCTTTCCTGTTTACCTTCTCATGCTTCTCTTGAATCTTGTATTTGAAAGTCATATTTTCTATTCAGCTCTGGTTTTTTCATCAAGAATGCTTGAAAGGCCTCTATTTCGTTGAATGTCCATTTTTTCCTAGTTAATAATTTTTAATTAAGGTAGGGTCTTGAGAAAGTGGAGAGGATTGGTTTTTGTTGTTTTTGTTTTTAATAATGTGACTCTTGGGGCCTAACTAGAAGTTCTTAATCAAGTATGATAATCGAGTATGAGAAGAGACATTTAGCATTGCTTCAGGCTTCCTTAATGTCAGCTCTTTGAACAGCTTCTCAAATGGTTCTTGGCAGATATCACCATCTGAGAAGTGGGAGGACAGGAAGAAGCCCCTCATTTATGATGCCTGAGCATACATACTGATGGGGAAAATTTGAAGGCTTATTTTCACAGATTACCATACTGCTGAGAAAAATATGACATTTCTTTCATTGCAGCTTAAAGAGAATAAAATTGCTCCTAATCAAACCATCTCTGACAGTAACTATATTTGAAGCAAGATTTTTCTGAATACTTGGAAAGAACAGAGAATCATTTGTTTCAGTTGTTTCTTTATCAAAAACCTGTCCATCCCAAACTACGGTTTCTCTTTTTGAAAGATAAAGATAAAATGAAATAATCTTGTTAAGACATCAGAGTTCCACTTTTCATAATGAAGTTTTATTTTGTAGTAATGTTTTATTTTGTTTTAAAATTTAAATATGAAATAAACTTCTAAATTTTAGAGAGTCTGTCAATTTGGAATGATGGTATGTGAGACAATGTCTATTTTAAGCAACTGTGAAAGCCTTGAAGGAATCTGATCTTGCAATGAGAACTCCTCCATTCAGTAATTGATCCCAGTTTTGGGTACAAAATAGAAAGTGCACAATTATTACTTTTCTAAAATGTAAGTACAGACCATATTCTGTTTGAAATCTCACAGGGCACTCTGGGTAGAGAGACAAAACCAAGCTAATACCACCCCCCCAAGAGGGTTGGGGGAGTGGGGAGGGGCTGACACTGAAGTGAGCTCTGATAGAGCAAGTGAAGTCAGAAATTCTGTGAACTTAGAAAAGAGTGATAAAGGTGATAGATAAATGCATTTCTAACCCCATCCTTTTTTTTTCAAAGCTCCTAGATTTTTGTGTATATGTGTATGCTTATGGAAAGAGGGTTTTAGTCTTGTAACTCAAGTGGCTTTTCTTCAGTGAGGTGTTTTAGAATACTTGAAATGGAATAAAATGAAAAACTGAAGGTGAAATGTTGTTTACTAGTATCCAAAGAAAACAAAGGAAGTCTGAAGAGTGGCTACTGCTCATATCTCTTCTTTTCCATAGATTTCTATAATAAAATAATTTTTTTCATGAGACATGATTATTTCATGGACAGGGCCTAAACAAAGCATTAGTTGCACTGAAATATTAATCATAGAGAATTTATTGGAACAATCAGGAGGGAAATGATTTCTGTGAGCCATCCACAGGATGTGACAAGGAAATATTATTACAAAAACCTTTGTTATAATTCTTTTTGTGATATGATTTTACCCATAGTTTACTACAATGTAGACCTGTTATTTTAAAAAGTGAGCATTTCTGTTCATTGAGAAATCTTTACTATGTGTTCATTTAAAACACATTTTTGTATGTATCTCTGCGAGGAGAGTTCATATGTTAATGCTTCTTTTGTTTTAATGTAGAAATCAAGCCAGCAAAAATGCTGCTTTGCAGGCCCATCACAGATCTAACAGTAAGGATATACAGAACCTGAGCGTTGGACTTCCGAGGAATGAAGATGTTCTTCCGGCAAGTGAAAGCTTCCTTAATGGAAACCTTTCTGGAGCTTCTCATAGTCCCATGCACAGCAAACCCTATCAAACAAGTAACGCACCTGGATCTGCAAGCAAAGATCTCACCAATAACAACATTCCACACCTTCTTAGCCCCAAAGAATCAAAATCAAAAACAGAATTTGATTTCAGTATTGACCAAAAGGCTTCTGAGGGCCCAGGCACAAAATACCTTAAGTCAAACAGTAGATCTCAGCAGAACCGACACTCATTCATGGAAAGTTCCCAGAGCAAAACTGGAACATTACAGCCTGGTGAAAAGCACGGACGGCATAGCTACATAGACACTATTCCCCAGTCCTCCAAGAGTCCTTCTTATAGGGCAAAGGCCAAAAGTCACGGGGTTCTGACTGACTCCAAATCTGTGAGTAACCTTTCTGAAGCCAGAGTTCAGATTTCTGATCCTAATAGCAGCAGGTATTTTCCATCTAGCTGCCTAGACTTGAACTCTCCCACCAGCCCAACCCCTCCCAGGCATAGTGACAGTAGAACTTTGCTTAGTCCTTCTGGGAGAACTAACCGAAGCGAGGGCACACTGGACTCACGGCGAACAGCAGCAAGGCATTCCAAAACAATGGAGGAGTTGAAATTGCCCGACCACATGGATGGAAGCCATTCACACTCCCTGTCTGCACCACATGAATCTTTTTCCTATGGTCTAGGCTATACCAGCCCTTTCTCTTCCCAGCAGCGGCCTCACAGGCATTCCATGTATGTGACTCGGGACAAAGTGAGAGCGAAAGGCTCAGATGGAGGCTTGAACATAGGGCAAGGGATGGCAGTCAGAGCCAACAGCCTTCAGCTGCTGTCACCACAGGTACAACTTGGGCTATTCACCAGATCTGTTGGCACATCACAGGAAGATGGTACAGAGGATTTGAATAGGGTCAATGTGAAATTTTGCCTGTTGTAGGATATCTTAAGGATGCACGATAGGGGTAGTTTCTAAACATTTTAAAAGAAAAAAAAGTGAATCAACAATATCTGTTAAAAATAATAATAAAAATAAAACAATAATAATACTGAATCTTTGAGTCATTAATAATTGGGCAATAGGGAGGATTCAGTAGTTCTCTAAAAATCTGATTCCTTTGTTAAATTTTATATTATAGCACATTTTTCCGATAAAATTTCATTTTGAATTAGTGAAATCCATAGGGTTTTTCTCCATAGGTTTTTACTTTGAGGGTGAATTCACAGGCATATTCTTCCATCTCACCAACCCATATGCTGCTCTCAGCACCTTTTTTACTGACTGCTTTCCTGACTTGATTTTCTAACTCAAGCCAAAAGTTTTTAAACGGCTGCAGATAACTCTTAGATTCTAAGTTTTGGAGTGAATTTTTGATGTCTATAAAACAACCAAAAGATAGATTTTTAAATCTTATCAAAAGTTTGGAGACATCTTAATGATTTTCAGAGTCCAGACATGATTCCTCCCAGTTTAAAATTGATTATACCTTTGAAGGTACAACAGCATGCTTTGAAATTACATTTTTATAAAAGTTACACACTCACTTGGATCAAAGAAAAATAAGGTGACATATCTCTTTTGATGGAAAATGTTTTAAGGGAAGTCATTTAACCACTGCCCTATTAGAAGCCTATTTCATGCCAAATATATTTGGTCATAACAGTAGCAATAAAAATTGCTCACATTTACATGGCCTTTGGGGTTTATGAAGTACTGTCCTCACAACCTTGTGAGGTATGTAATACCAGCATTATTATCATCACCATTTTACAGATGAGGAAACTGAGGTTCATGGATCCCCTAACATCTCTACCATGACACAGGTAGTAAGAGACACAACCAGGACCCAGCCCTAGGTTCTCTAAATCAGCATGTGCCATAATACCTGGAGAATATAAATGAAACCTATGACCATCCCGTCCATATGGAGAATAATGAGATAAAAGATTAAAGCATTCTGAAGGATAAGAGTATCAGTCAGTGAGTATTCACCAAGTTCTTTCTGTGTTTTCAGCCTGGTGTAGATACCATGGGGAAACAAAAAACCAAACAAACATATATTCTGTACACTTAGGGAGTTTGCAATCTAGTTGCAGAGACCAAAAATGACATATAAAAAAGAACCATAAAGGAGGTACTAGTGGGAGTTGGAGAAGTTAGAGAATGCTTTCATGAAGGAGAGGGATTTGAACCAAGTCGTAAAGGATGGTAAGATTCAGATGAGTGAGAGGAAAGAGATTTCAGAGTTATAGAGGAGCAGGTGGGAGACCTTGGACTTAATTTTTTAGGTTCCATTCCTAAGCAAGGTAAAAGCAAAATTAAGTCAAAGAAGCAATCTAGAAAATTGTCTGGCAGTGGTATACAGAATAAATTGGAAGGGGAGAGACTTAGTAACAGGCCAACTAAGGAATTTTCAGTAATTAAAGCAGGAAGTCATGATGGCCTGGGCTAAGACAAAGGTAATGAGAATAGAGAGAGCACAAATCGGAGAAATGGTTTGAAGGAAGAAAAAAAATGGTGAAAGATTAGATGTGGGAAGGATCAAAGATGTCTCCATGGTTTTTATTTGATGGACTAAAAGGAGCACAAAATTGCTGAAAGAAGTAAGCCAGCTGAGAAGAAAACTTGGCTTCATAAAATCAGGGAATTGTTTTTCTAGTGGGGCATTTGAGATCATCCTGGGTTACTTTTTGATTTGGTAGCATAATTGAGGCTCAAAGAAGTTTTAGTGGCTTTGACCTTACAGGCAGTGGCACAGCAGGTTTAGTATCAAGGTCTCTTGATTCCCAGTGGAGTGCTCATTCCACTACACTCGGTTGTTTTAAACTTGTTGAGTTTGAAATGACCATGGACCATCCACTAGAGATACTCTATGGACAATTGGAAATAAAGGACCAAAACACAGATGAGGGAGAGGATAGGAGATTTAGATTTAACAATCTTTTGCATACAGAAAATAAGTTATCTTCTGGGGAGTGAATGGAGAGAAAAGAGCTGGCAGTAGAGCCTTGGGTTATCATTTTACTTTAGAATTTAAAACAAGTTAGGAAGGGGCTTTTAGCTTTTCTTGAGTCATGGATCCCTCTTGGCAGTCTGGTGAAGCCTTTGACCCCCTTTTCAGAATAACATTTTAAAATATAAACTAGATTACATAGAATTGCAAAGGAAACCAACTATATTGAAATACAGGCACCAAATCGTTTAAAAAAAACAAATTGATGGACCTTGGGTTAAGAACCTCTGAATTATAGAGCAATCAAAAATAAATTATTAGCATTTAAACACAAACAATTAGGGAACAAGAGCAAACCATACAAAATAAGGTTGAAAATGACTGGCAGCCTATGAATACTGGCAGAAGAAGGATTAGTAGACCTTTTGGACAATGAGTTGAACAGAACTCAACAATACTGTAGTGAGCACAGGTCAGACTGCTTTAGAGACTGTCTGCTTCTGGGCCAAACAGCTTTAAAGGGACAACATAGGAACTGGAAGATGGTGTTCAAGTTAAGAGGTAAAATAAAGCTCACCATAATTTGGAAAATTAAATACAATGGCAGCCACTAAAGTCCTATTGAGGTGACTTATCATGGTATAGAGGTGACCCTTTATTCTCAGAGATTTATGCCAGTAATCTCGGACAGACCGTACCAACCAACATATGCACAGTGATATGTATGTTTATATATTTCTGGAAGAACAGTTTCTGATAATTCGGAGAGGTTCATTGCCAACTTGATCTCAGGGTGTTTAATTTTTACATTCTTTTGTTCTTGTTCAGTCATTTCAGTCAAGATCAACTCTTTGTGACCCCTTTTGGGGTTTTCTTGGCAAAGATAGTGGAGTGATTGGCCATTTCCTTCTGCAGCTCATTTTGCAGATGAGGAAACTGAGGCAAATAGGGTTAAGTGACTTGCCCAGAGTCACGCAGATAGTAAATGTTTGAGGCTGGAATTGAATTCAGGTCCTCTAGATTCCAGGTCCAGCTCTCTATTCACTGTGCCACATATTCATTCCAGTAGTTCCCATGTCAGAGAGGGGGTTGCTGTCTACCTCATCTAAGGGAGTATCCACACTAACGAAATCCTAGGTTCTTAAAATATGGTGACCAGATATAAAAGGAAGAGAAAATTGGGTTTAAGCTGTCACATGAAGAATTTGGGCTACACATATACAATAATTTCCTGACAGGATTGTTTAAACTGACATGATTTGCTGAGGGATGTTTTAAAATCTCCTTCCCCTGGGGAATCTTTATAAATGGGCTAGGCTCTTGTGTGTCTGGAGTAGTTTAAATGTGATACAGGCAAAAGGTAGGAGGATGGACAAACTAAGGTGACTTATCAAAACCAGGCAGTAAATTTAAGCTTAAGAAAATAAATACTTCAATATTTTCAAGAAAACAGTTGTCATTATCTCAAACTTCAGATAATACCCTTCTATAAGCTATAAATAAATAGCAAGGAAAATCATCCACCAGAGAGTAATTTTTTAATTCCCTTAAGTAATTATTGACTTTCTCTTAGTCTTCTTTTCTGAGTAGAGAAGATGATACTTTTCCCCCTTGCTTATGACTATGACTGGAAGTTTGGTGGCTCCACTACTTAAAGGTGGTTGGGGAGAAATTGGAGGAAGTTCAGAGAAGAGCAATAAAATGAATATGAGTAATGAAATGGATTAAACAATGGATAATATCCCAAAGAATATTAGGAGACATTGAAGAACCTAGATAACATTTAGTTATGAAATGTTTAAAGCAACTGTAAATATTTATCATCTTCTGAATCTGTGACCAACTTCTTTGTTACCAGTCTCCAACTGCTTTCTCATAGAAAATAATCCTAGACTTGTTTAGTTCTTAGTTGAGAATTCAACCTAAAAGTACTAGAGATTTCACCTAAAAACTAGTTATTTTCTCAGATAGATCTAGAATTTCAAGACCTATGGGTGGAATTAAACCTTTATCCATTATATCACAGAGACATTTTAAAATTACAAAAATATTTCCTTATAGATAACTGTTGAT